>NW_024609835.1:126257295-127559585 GCF_016920785.2 Ixodes scapularis
CGTGACACGCGAGTAATTAGGCGATAGAGATGATTGCTCTCAGCGGTATGCCAATATAGAGGTATGGAACTATCCTAAAACTTGGGTTTGATCCAAGTCGGGGTTCTAGTCTTTAGGCAGGAGACATGCGCGTTTACCCGAAAATCGAGCTTGGAGAGGAGAATTTCGCTATTGTAACCATTTGGCTCCGCTTTAATGACGTGACACGCGAGTAATTAGGCGATAGAGATGATTGCTCTCAGCGGTATGCCAATATAGAGGTATGGAACTATCCTAAAACTTGGGTTTGATCCAAGTCGGGGTTCTAGTCTTTGGGCAGGAGACATGCGCGTTTACCCGAAAATCGAGCTTGGAGAGGAGAATTTCGCTATTGTAACCATTTGGCTCCGCTTTAATGACGTGACACGCGAGTAATTAGGCGATAGAGATGATTGCTCTCAGCGGTATGCCAATATAGAGGTATGGAACTATCCTAAAACTTGGGTTTGATCCAAGTCGGGATTCTAGTCTTTGGGCAGAAGACATGCGCGTTTACCCGAAAATCGAGCTTGGAGAGGAGAATTTCGCTATTGTAGCCATTTGGCTCCGCTTTAATGACGTGACACGCGAGTAATTAGGTGATAGAGATGATTGCTCTCAGCGGTATGGCAATATAGAGGTATGGAACTATCCTAAAACTTGGGTTTGATCCAAGTCGGGGTTCTAGTCTTTGGGCAGGAGGCATGCGCGTTTACCCGAAAATCGAGCTTGGAGAGGAGAATTTTGCTATTGTAACCATTTGGCTCCGCTTTAATGACGTGACACGCGAGTAATTAGGCGATAGAGATGATTGCTCTCAGCGGTATGCCAATATAGAGGTATGGAACTATCCTAAAACTTGGGTTTGATCCAAGTCGGGGTTCTAGTCTTTGGGCAGAAGACATGCGCGTTTACCCGAAAATCGAGCTTGGAGAGGAGAATTTCGCTATTGTAACCATTTGGCTCCGCTTTAATGACGTGACACGCGAGTAATTAGGCGATAGAGATGATTTCTCTCAGCGGTATGCCAATATAGAGGTATGGAACTATCCTAAAACTTGGGTTTGATCCAAGTCGGGGTTCTAGTCTTTGGGCAGGAGGCATGCGCGTTTACCCGAAAATCGAGCTTGGAGAGGAGAATTTTGCTATTGTAACCATTTGGCTCCGCTTTAATGACGTGACACGCGAGTAATTAGGCGATAGAGATGATTGCTCTCAGCGGTATGCCAATATAGAGGTATGGAACTATCCTAAAACTTGGGTTTGATCCAAGTCGGGGTTCTAGTCTTTGGGCAGGAGACATGCGCGTTTACCCGAAAATCGAGCTTGGAGAGGAGAATTTCGCTATTGTAACCATTTGGCTCCGCTTTAATGACGTGACACGCGAGTAATTAGGCGATAGAGATGATTTCTCTCAGCGGTATGCCAATATAGAGGTATGGAACTATCCTAAAACTTGGGTTTGATCCAAGTCGGGGTTCTAGTCTTTAGGCAGGAGACATGCGCGTTTACCCGAAAATCGAGCTTGGAGAGGAGAATTTTGCTATTGTAACCATTTGGCTCCGCTTTAATGACGTGACACGCGAGTAATTAGGCGATAGAGATGATTGCTCTCAGCGGTATGCCAATATAGAGGTATGGAACTATCCTAAAACTTGGGTTTGATCCAAGTCGGGGTTCTAGTCTTTGGGCAGAAGACATGCGCGTTTACCCGAAAATCGAGCTTGGAGAGGAGAATTTCGCTATTGTAACCATTTGGCTCCGCTTTAATGACGTGACACGCGAGTAATTAGGCGATAGAGATGATTTCTCTCAGCGGTATGCCAATATAGAGGTATGGAACTATCCTAAAACGGGTTTGATCCAAGTCGGGGTTCTAGTCTTTGGGCAGGAGACATGCGCGTTTACCCGAAAATCGAGCTTGGAGAGGAGAATTTCGCTATTGTAATCATTTGGCTCCGCTTTAATGACGTGACACGCGAGTAATTAGGCGATAGAGATGATTGCTCTCAGCGGTATGCCAATATAGAGGTATGGAACTATCCTAAAACTTGGATTTGATCCAAGTCGGGGTTCTAGTCTTTAGGCAGGAGACATGCGCGTTTACCCGAAAATCGAGCTTGGAGAGGAGAATTTCGCTATTGTATCCATTTGGCTCCGCTTTAATGACGTGACACGCGAGTAATTAGGCGATAGAGATGATTTCTCTCAGCGGTATGCCAATATAGGGGTATGGAACTATCCTAAAACTTGGGTTTGATCCAAGTCGGGGTTCTAGTCTTTGGGCAGGAGACATGCGCGTTTACCCGAAAATCGAGCTTGGAGAGGAGACTTTCGCTATTGTAACCATTTGGCTCCGCTTTAACGACGTGACACGCGAGCAATTAGGCGATAGAGATGATTGCTCTCAGCGGTATGCCAATATAGAGGTATGGAACTATCCTAAAACTTGGGTTTGATCCAAGTCGGGGTTCTAGTCTTTAGGCAGGAGACGTGCGCGTTTACCCGAAAATCGAGCTTGGAGAGGAGAATTTCGCTATTGTAACCATTTGGCTCCGCTTTAATGACGTGACACGCGAGTAATTAGGCGATAGAGATGATTGCTCTCAGCGGTATGCCAATATAGAGGTATGGAACTATCCTAAAACTTGGGTTTGATCCAAGTCGGGGTTCTAGTCTTTGGGCAGAAGACATGCGCGTTTACCCGAAAATCGAGCTTGGAGAGGATAATTTCGCTATTGTAACCATTTGGCTCCGCTTTAATGACGTGACACGCGAGTAATTAGGTCATAGTGATGATTGCTCTCAGCGGTATGCCAATATAGAGGTATGGAGCTATCCTAAAACTTGGGTTTGATCCAAGTCGGGGTTCTAGTCTTTGGGCAGGAGACATGCGCGTTTACCCGAAAATCGAGCTTGGAGAGGAGAATTTCGCTATTGTAACCATTTGGCTCCGCTTTAATGACGTGACACGCGAGTAATTAGGCGATAGAGATGATTGCTCTCAGCGGTATGCCAATAGAGAGGTATGGAACTATCCTAAAACTTGGGTTTGATCCAAGTCGGGGTTCTAGTCTTTGGGCAGGAGACATGCGCTTTTACCCGAAAATCGAGCTTGGAGAGGTGAATTTCGCTATTGTAACCATTTGGCTCCGCTTTAATGACGTGACACGCGAGTAATTAGGCGATAGAGATGATTGCTCTCAGCGGTATGCCAATATAGGGGTATGGAACTATCCTAAAACTTGGGTTTGATCCAAGTCGGGGTTCTAGTCTTTAGGCAGGAGACATGCGCGTTTACCCGAAAATCGAGCTTGGAGAGGAGAATTTCGCTATTGTAATCATTTGGCTCCGCTTTAATGACGTGACACGCGAGTAATTAGGCGATAGAGATGATTGCTCTCAGCGGTATGCCAATATAGGGGTATGGAACTATCCTAAAACTTGGGTTTGATCCAAGTCGGGGTTCTAGTCTTTGGGCAGGCGACATGCGCGTTTACCCGAAAATCGAGCTTGGAGAGGAGAATTTCGCTATTTTAACCATTTGGCTCCGCTTTAATGACGTGACACGCGAGTAATTAGGCGATAGAGATGATTGCACTCAGCGGTATGCCAATATAGAGGTATGGAACTATCCTAAAACTTGGGTTTGATCCAAGTCGGGGTTCTAGCCTTTGGGCAGGAGACATGCGCGTTTACCCGAAAATCGAGCTTGGAGAGGAGAATTTCGGTATTGTAACCATTTGGCTCCGCTTTAATGACCTGACACGCGAGTAATTAGGCGATAGAGATGATTGCTCTCAGCGGTATGCCAATATAGAGGTACGGAACTATCCTAAAACTTGGGTTTGATCCAAATCGGGGTTCTAGTCTTTAGGCAGGAGACATGCGCGTTTACCCGAAAATCGAGCTTGGAGAGGAGAATTTCGCTATTGTAACCATTTGGCTCCGCTTTAATGACGTGACACGCGAGTAATTAGGCGATAGAGATGATTGCTCTCAGCGGTATGCCAATATAGAGGTATGGAACTATCCTAAAACTTGGGTTTGATCCAAGTCGGGGTTCTAGTCTTTAGGCAGGAGACATGCGCGTTTACCCGAAAATCGAGCTTGGAGAGGAGAATTTCGCTATTGTAATCATTTGGCTCCGCTTTAATGACGTGACACGCGAGTAATTAGGCGATAGAGATGATTGCTCTCAGCGGTATGCCAATATAGAGGTATGGAACTATCCTAAAACTTGGGTTTGATCCAAGTCGGGGTTCTAGTCTTTTGGCAGGAGACATGCGCGTTTACCCGAAAATCGAGCTTGGAGAGGAGAATTTCGCTATTGTAACCATTTGGCTCCGCTTTAATGACGTGACACGCGAGTAATTAGGCGATAGAGATGATTGCTCTCAGCGGTATGCCAATATAGAGGTATGGAACTATCCTAAAACTTGGGTTTGATACAAGTCGGGGTTCTAGTCTTTAGGCAGGAGACATGCGCGTTTACCCGAAAATCGAGCTTGGAGAGGAGAATTTCGCTATTGTAACCATTTGGCTCCGCTTTAATGACGTGACACGCGAGTAATTAGGCGATAGAGATAATTGCTCTCAGCGGTATGCCAACATAGAGGTACGGAACTATCCTAAAACTTGGGTTTGATCCAAGTCGGGGTTCTAGTCTTTAGGCAGGAGACATGCGCGTTTACCCGAAAATCGAGCTTGGAGAGGAGAATTTCGCTATTGTAACCATTTGGCCCCGCTTTAATGACGTGACACGCGAGTAATTAGGCGATAGAGATGATTGCTCACGGCGGTATGCCAATATAGAGGTATGGAACTATCCTAAAACTTGGGTTTGCTCCAAGTCGGGGTTCTAGTCTTTAGGCAGGAGACATGCGCGTTTACCCGAAAATCGAGCTTGGAGAGGAGAATTTCGCTATTGTAATCATTTGGCTCCGCATTAATGACGTGACACGCGAGTAATTAGGCGATAAAGATGATTGCTCTCAGCGGTATGCCAATATAGAGGTATGGAACTATCCTAAAACTTGGGTTTGATCCAAGTCGGGGTTCTAGTCTTTAGGCAGGAGACATGCGCGTTTACCCGAAAATTGAGCTTGGAGAGGAGAATTTCGCTATTGTAACCATTTGGCTCCGCTTTAATGACGTGACACGCGAGTAATTAGGCGATAGAGATGATTGCTCTCAGCGGTATGCCAATATAGAGGTATGGAACTATCCTAAAACTTGGTTTTGATCCAAGTCGGGGTTCTAGTCTTTAGGCAGGAGACATGCGCGTTTACCCGAAAATCGAGCTTGGAGAGGAGAATTTCGCTATTGTAACCATTTGGCTCCGCTTTAATGACGTGACACGCGAGTAATTAGGTGATAGAGATGATTGCTCTCAGCGGTATGCCAATATAGAGGTATGGAACTATCCTAAAACTTGGGTTTGATCCAAGTCGGGGTTCTAGTCTTTGGGCAGGAGACATGCGCGTTTACCCGAAAATCGAGCTTGGAGAGGATAATTTCGCTATTGTAACCATTTGGCTCCGCTTTAATGACGTGACACGCGAGTAATTAGGCGATAGAGATGATTGCTCTCAGCGGTATGCCAATATAGAGGTATGGAACTATCCTAAAACTTGGGTTTGATCCAAGTCGGGGTTCTAGTCTTTGGGCAGGAGACATGCGCGTTTACCCGAAAATCGAGCTTGGAGAGGAGAATTTCGCTATTGTAACCATTTGGCTTCGCTTTAATGACGTGACACGCGAGTAATTAGGCGATAGAGATGATTGCTCTCAGCGGTATGCCAATATAGAGGTATGGAACTATCCTAAAACTTGGGTTTGATCCAAGTCGGGGTTCTAGTCTTTGGGCAGAAGACATGCGCGTTTACCCGAAAATCGAGCTTGGAGAGGAGAATTTCGCTATTGTAACCATTTGGCTCCGCTTTAATGACGTGACACGCGAGTAATTAGGCGATAGAGATGATTGCTCTCAGCGGTATGCCAATATAGAGGTATGGAACTATCCTAAAACTTGGGTTTGATCCAAGTCGGGGTTCTAGTCTTTGGGCAGGAGACATGCGCGTTTACCCGAAAATCGAGCTTGGAGAGGAGAATTTCGCTATTGTAATCATTTGGCTCCGCTTTAATGACGTGACACGCGAGTAATTAGGCGATAGAGATGATTGCTCTCAGCGGTATGCCAATATAGAGGTAGGGAACTATCCTAAAACTTGGGTTTGATCCAAGTCGGGGTTCTAGTCTTTAGGCAGGAGACACGCGCGTTTACCCGAAAATCGAGCTTGGAGAGGAGAATTTCGCTATTGTAATCATTTGGCTCCGCTTTAATGACGTGACACGCGAGTAATTAGGCGATAGAGATGATTGCTCTCAGCGGTATGGCAATATAGAGGTATGGAACTATCCTAAAACTTGGGTTTGATCCAAGTCGGGGTTCTAGTCTTTAGGCAGGAGACATGCGCGTTTACCCGAAAATCGAGCTTGGAGAGGAGAATTTTGCTATTGTAACCATTTGGCTCCGCTTTAATGACGTGACACGCGAGTAATTAGGTGATAGAGATGATTGCTCTCAGCGGTATGCCAATATAGAGGTATGGAACTATCCTAAAACTTGGGTTTGATCCAAGTCGGGGTTCTAGTCTTTGGGCAGGAGACATGCGCGTTTACCCGAAAATCGAGCTTGGAGAGGAGAATTTCGCTATTGTAACCAATTGGCTCCACTTTAATGACGTGACACGCGAGTAATTAGGCGATAGAGATGATTGCTCTCAGCGGTATGCCAATATAGAGGTATGGAACTATCCTAAAACTTGGGTTTGATCCAAGTCGGGGTTCTAGTTTTTAGGCAGGAGACATGCGCGTTTACCCGAAAATCGAGCTTGGAGAGGAGAATTTCGCTATTGTAACCATTTGGCTCCGCTTTAATGACGTGACACGCGAGTAATTAGGCGATAGAGATGATTGCTCTCAGCGGTATGCCAATATAGAGGTATGGAACTATCCTAAAACTTGGGTTTGATCCAAGTCGGGGTTCTAGTCTTTGGGCAGGAGACATGCGCGTTTACCCGAAAATCGAGCTTGGAGAGGAGAATTTCGCTATTGTAACCATTTGGCTCCGCTTTAATGACGTGACACGCGAGTAATTCGGCGATAGAGATGATTGCTCTCAGCGGTATGCCAATATAGAGGTAGGGAACTATCCTAAAACTTGGGTTTGATCCAAGTCGGGGTTCTAGTCTTTAGGCAGGAGACATGCGCGTTTACCCGAAAATCGAGCTTGGAGAGGAGAATTTCGCTATTGTAACCATTTGGCTCCGCTTTAATGACGTGACACGCGAGTAATTAGGCGATAGAGATGATTGCTCTCAGCGGTATGCCAATATAGAGGTATGGAACTATCCTAAAACTTGGGTTTGATCCAAGTCGAGGTTCTAGTCTTTGGGCAGAAGACATGCGCGTTTACCCGAAAATCGAGCTTGAAGAGGATAATTTCGCTATTGTAACCATTTGGCTCCGCTTTAATGACGTGACACGCGAGTAATTAGGTGATAGAGATGATTGCTCTCAGCGATATGGCAATATAGAGGTATGGAACTATCCTAAAACTTGGGTTTGATCCAAGTCGGGGTTCTAGTCTTTGGGCAGGAGGCATGCGCGTTTACCCGAAAATCGAGCTTGGAGAGGAGAATTTTGCTATTGTAACCATTTGGCTCCGCTTTAATGACGTGACACGCGAGTAATTAGGCGATAGAGATGATTGCTCTCAGCGGTATGCCAATATAGAGGTATGGAACTATCCTAAAACTTGGGTTTGATCCAAGTCGGGGTTCTAGTCTTTGGGCAGAAGACATGCGCGTTTACCCGAAAATCGAGCTTGGAGAGGAGAATTTCGCTATTGTAACCATTTGGCTCCGCTTTAATGACGTGACACGCGAGTAATTAGGCGATAGAGATGATTTCTCTCAGCGGTATGCCAATATAGAGGTATGGAACTATCCTAAAACTTGGGTTTGATCCAAGTCGGGGTTCTAGTCTTTGGGCAGGAGGCATGCGCGTTTACCCGAAAATCGAGCTTGGAGAGGAGAATTTTGCTATTGTAACCATTTGGCTCCGCTTTAATGACGTGACACGCGAGTAATTAGGCGATAGAGATGATTGCTCTCAGCGGTATGCCAATATAGAGGTATGGAACTATCCTAAAACTTGGGTTTGATCCAAGTCGGGGTTCTAGTCTTTGGGCAGGAGACATGCGCGTTTACCCGAAAATCGAGCTTGGAGAGGAGAATTTCGCTATTGTTACCATTTGGCTCCGCTTTAATGACGTGACACGCGAGTAATTAGGAGATAGAGATGATTTCTCTCAGCGGTATGCCAATATAGAGGTATGGAACTATCCTAAAACTTGGGTTTGATCCAAGTCGGGGTTCTAGTCTTTAGGCAGGAGACATGCGCGTTTACCCGAAAATCGAGCTTGGAGAGGAGAATTTTGCTATTGTAACCATTTGGCTCCGCTTTAATGACGTGACACGCGAGTAATTAGGCGATAGAGATGATTGCTCTCAGCGGTATGCCAATATAGAGGTATGGAACTATCCTAAAACTTGGGTTTGATCCAAGTCGGGGTTCTAGTCTTTGGGCAGAAGACATGCGCGTTTACCCGAAAATCGAGCTTGGAGAGGAGAATTTCGCTATTGTAACCATTTGGCTCCGCTTTAATGACGTGACACGCGAGTAATTATGCGATAGAGATGATTTCTCTCAGCGGTATGCCAATATAGAGGTATGGAACTATCCTAAAACTTGGGTTTGATCCAAGTCGGGGTTCTAGTCTTTGGGCAGGAGACATGCGCGTTTACCCGAAAATCGAGCTTGGAGAGGAGAATTTCGCTATTGTAATCATTTGGCTCCGCTTTAATGACGTGACACGCGAGTAATTAGGCGATAGAGATGATTGCTCTCAGCGGTATGCCAATATAGAGGTATGGAACTATCCTAAAACTTGGATTTGATCCAAGTCGGGGTTCTAGTCTTTAGGCAGGAGACATGCGCGTTTACCCGAAAATCGAGCTTGGAGAGGAGAATTTCGCTATTGTAACCATTTGGCTCCGCTTTAATGACGTGACACGCGAGTAATTAGGCGATAGAGATGATTTCTCTCAGCGGTATGCCAATATAGGGGTATGGAACTATCCTAAAACTTGGGTTTGATCCAAGTCGGGGTTCTAGTCTTTGGGCAGGAGACATGCGCGTTTACCCGAAAATCGAGCTTGGAGAGGAGACTTTCGCTATTGTAACCATTTGGCTCCGCTTTAACGACGTGACACGCGAGCAATTAGGCGATAGAGATGATTGCTCTCAGCGGTATGCCAATATAGAGGTATGGAACTATCCTAAAACTTGGGTTTGATCCAAGTCGGGGTTCTAGTCTTTAGGCAGGAGACATGCGCGTTTACCCGAAAATCGAGCTTGGAGAGGAGAATTTCGCTATTGTAACCATTTGGCTCCGCTTTAATGACGTGACACGTGAGTAATTAGACGATAGAGATGATTGCTCTCAGCGGTATGCCAATATAGAGGTATGGAACTATCCTAAAACTTGGGTTTGATCCAAGTCGGGGTTCTAGTCTTTGGGCAGAAGACATGCGCGTTTACCCGAAAATCGAGCTTGGAGAGGAGAATTTCGCTATTGTAGCCATTTGGCTCCGCTTTAATGACGTGACACGCGAGTAATTAGGTGATAGAGATGATTGCTCTCAGCGGTATGGCAATATAGAGGTATGGAACTATCCTAAAACTTGGGTTTGATCCAAGTCGGGGTTCTAGTCTTTGGGCAGGAGGCATCCGCGTTTACCCGAAAATCGAGCTTGGAGAGGAGAATTTTGCTATTGTAACCATTTGGCTCCGCTTTAATGACGTGACACGCGAGTAATTAGGCGATAGAGATGATTGCTCTCAGCGGTATGCCAATATAGAGGTATGGAACTATCCTAAAACTTGGGTTTGATCCAAGTCGGGGTTCTAGTCTTTGGGCAGAAGACATGCGCGTTTACCCGAAAATCGAGCTTGGAGAGGAGAATTTCGCTATTGTAACCATTTGGCTCCGCTTTAATGACGTGACACGCGAGTAATTAGGCGATAGAGATGATTTCTCTCAGCGGTATGCCAATATAGAGGTATGGAACTATCCTAAAACTTGGGTTTGATCCAAGTCGGGGTTCTAGTCTTTGGGCAGGAGGCATGCGCGTTTACCCGAAAATCGAGCTTGGAGAGGAGAATTTTGCTATTGTAACCATTTGGCTCCGCTTTAATGACGTGACACGCGAGTAATTAGGCGATAGAGATGATTGCTCTCAGCGGTATGCCAATATAGAGGTATGGAACTATCCTAAAACTTGGGTTTGATCCAAGTCGGGGTTCTAGTCTTTGGGCAGGAGACATGCGCGTTTACCCGAAAATCGAGCTTGGAGAGGAGAATTTCGCTATTGTAACCATTTGGCTCCGCTTTAATGACGTGACACGCGAGTAATTAGGCGATAGAGATGATTTCTCTCAGCGGTATGCCAATATAGAGGTATGGAACTATCCTAAAACTTGGGTTTGATCCAAGTCGGGGTTCTAGTCTTTAGGCAGGAGACATGCGCGTTTACCCGAAAATCGAGCTTGGAGAGGAGAATTTTGCTATTGTAACCATTTGGCTCCGCTTTAATGACGTGACACGCGAGTAATTAGGCGATAGAGATGATTGCTCTCAGCGGTATGCCAATATAGAGGTATGGAACTATCCTAAAACTTGGGTTTGATCCAAGTCGGGGTTCTAGTCTTTGGGCAGAAGACATGCGCGTTTACCCGAAAATCGAGCTTGGAGAGGAGAATTTCGCTATTGTAACCATTTGGCTCCGCTTTAATGACGTGACACGCGAGTAATTAGGCGATAGAGATGATTGCTCTCAGCGGTATGCCAATATAGAGGTATGGAACTATCCTAAAACTTGGGTTTGATCCAAGTCGGGGTTCTAGTCTTTGGGCAGGAGACATGCGCGTTTACCCGAAAATCGAGCTTGGAGAGGAGAATTTCGCTATTGTAATCATTTGGCTCCGCTTTAATGACGTGACACGCGAGTAATTAGGCGATAGAGATGATTGCTCTCAGCGGTATGCCAATATAGAGGTATGGAACTATCCTAAAACTTGGATTTGATCCAAGTCGGGGTTCTAGTCTTTAGGCAGGAGACATGCGCGTTTACCCGAAAATCGAGCTTGGAGAGGAGAATTTCGCTATTGTAATCATTTGGCTCCGCTTTAATGACGTGACACGCGAGTAATTAGGCGATAGAGATGATTTCTCTCAGCGGTATGCCAATATAGAGGTATGGAACTATCCTAAAACTTGGGTTTGATCCAAGTCGGGGTTCTAGTCTTTAGGCAGGAGACATGCGCGTTTACCCGAAAATCGAGCTTGGAGAGGAGAATTTCGCTATTGTAACCATTTGGCTCCGCTTTAATGACGTGACACGCGAGTAATTAGGCGATAGAGATGATTGCTCTCAGCGGTATGCCAATATAGAGGTATGGAACTATCCTAAAACTTGGATTTGATCCAAGTCGGGGTTCTAGTCTTTAGGCAGGAGACATGCGCGTTTACCCGAAAATCGAGCTTGGAGAGGAGAATTTCGCTATTGTAACCATTTGGCTCCGCTTTAATGACGTGACACGCGAGTAATTAGGCGATAGAGATGATTGCTCTCAGCGGTATGCCAATATAGAGGTATGGAACTATCCTAAAACTTGGATTTGATCCAAGTCGGGGTTCTAGTCTTTAGGCAGGAGACATGCGCGTTTACCCGAAAATCGAGCTTGGAGAGGAGAATTTCGCTATTGTAACCATTTGGCTCCGCTTTAATGACGTGACACGCGAGTAATTAGGCGATAGAGATGATTTCTCTCAGCGGTATGCCAATATAGAGGTATGGAACTATCCTAAAACTTGGATTTGATCCAAGTCGGGGTTCTAGTCTTTAGGCAGGAGACATGCGCGTTTACCCGAAAATCGAGCTTGGAGAGGAGAATTTCGCTATTGTAACCATTTGGCTCCGCTTTAATGACGTGACACGCGAGTAATTAGGCGATAGAGATGATTGCTCTCAGCGGTATGCCAATATAGAGGTATGGAACTATCCTAAAACTTGGATTTGATCCAAGTCGGGGTTCTAGTCTTTAGGCAGGAGACATGCGCGTTTACCCGAAAATCGAGCTTGGAGAGGAGAATTTCGCTATTGTAACCATTTGGCTCCGCTTTAATGACGTGACACGCGAGTAATTAGGCGATAGAGATGATTTCTCTCAGCGGTATGCCAATATAGGGGTATGGAACTATCCTAAAACTTGGGTTTGATCCAAGTCGGGGTTCTAGTCTTTGGGCAGGAGACATGCGCGTTTACCCGAAAATCGAGCTTGGAGAGGAGACTTTCGCTATTGTAACCATTTGGCTCCGCTTTAACGACGTGACACGCGAGCAATTAGGCGATAGAGATGATTGCTCTCAGCGGTATGCCAATATAGAGGTATGGAACTATCCTAAAACTTGGGTTTGATCCAAGTCGGGGTTCTAGTCTTTAGGCAGGAGACATGCGCGTTTACCCGAAAATCGAGCTTGGAGAGGAGAATTTCGCTATTGTAACCATTTGGCTCCGCTTTAATGACGTGACACGCGAGTAATTAGGCGATAGAGATGATTTCTCTCAGCGGTATGCCAATATAGGGGTATGGAACTATCCTAAAACTTGGGTTTGATCCAAGTCGGGGTTCTAGTCTTTGGGCAGGAGACATGCGCGTTTACCCGAAAATCGAGCTTGGAGAGGAGAATTTCGCTATTGTAATCATTTGGCTCCGCTTTAATGACGTGACACGCGAGTAATTAGGCGATAGAGATGATTGCTCTCAGCGGTATGCCAATATAGAGGTATGGAACTATCCTAAAACTTGGGTTTGATCCAAGTCGGGGTTCTAGTCTTTAGGCAGGAGACATGCGCGTTTACCCGAAAATCGAGCTTGGAGAGGAGACTTTCGCTATTGTAACCATTTGGCTCCGCTTTAATGACGTGACACGCGAGTAATTAGGCGATAGAGATGATTTCTCTCAGCGGTATGCCAATATAGGGGTATGGAACTATCCTAAAACTTGGGTTTGATCCAAGTCGGGGTTCTAGTCTTTGGGCAGGAGACATGCGCGTTTACCCGAAAATCGAGCTTGGAGAGGAGACTTTCGCTATTGTAACCATTTGGCTCCGCTTTAACGACGTGACACGCGAGCAATTAGGCGATAGAGATGATTGCTCTCAGCGGTATGCCAATATAGAGGTATGGAACTATCCTAAAACTTGGGTTTGATCCAAGTCGGGGTTCTAGTCTTTAGGCAGGAGACATGCGCGTTTACCCGAAAATCGAGCTTGGAGAGGAGAATTTCGCTATTGTAACCATTTGGCTCCGCTTTAATGACGTGACACGCGAGTAATTAGGCGATAGAGATGATTTCTCTCAGCGGTATGCCAATATAGGGGTATGGAACTATCCTAAAACTTGGGTTTGATCCAAGTCGGGGTTCTAGTCTTTGTGCAGGAGACATGCGCGTTTACCCGAAAATCGAGCTTGGAGAGGAGAATTTCGCTATTGTAATCATTTGGCTCCGCTTTAATGACGTGACACGCGAGTAATTAGGCGATAGAGATGATTGCTCTCAGCGGTATGCCAATATAGAGGTATGGAACTATCCTAAAACTTGGGTTTGATCCAAGTGGGGGTTCTAGTCTTTAGGCAGGAGACATGCGCGTTTACCCGAAAATCGAGCTTGGAGAGGAGACTTTCGCTATTGTAACCATTTGGCTCCGCTTTAATGACGTGACACGCGAGTAATTAGGCGATAGAGATGATTTCTCTCAGCGGTATGCCAATATAGGGGTATGGAACTATCCTAAAACTTGGGTTTGATCCAAGTCGGGGTTCTAGTCTTTGGGCAGGAGACATGCGCGTTTACCCGAAAATCGAGCTTGGAGAGGAGACTTTCGCTATTGTAACCATTTGGCTCCGCTTTAACGACGTGACACGCGAGCAATTAGGCGATAGAGATGATTGCTCTCAGCGGTATGCCAATATAGAGGTATGGAACTATCCTAAAACTTGGGTTTGATCCAAGTCGGGGTTCTAGTCTTTAGGCAGGAGACATGCGCGTTTACCCGAACATCGAGCTTGGAGAGGAGAATTTCGCTATTGTAACCATTTGGCTCCGCTTTAATGACGTGACACGCGAGTAATTAGGCGATAGAGATGATTGCTCTCAGCGGTATGCCAATATAGAGGTATGGAACTATCCTAAAACTTGGGTTTGATCCAAGTCGGGGTTCTAGTCTTTGGGCAGAAGACATGCGCGTTTTCCCGAAAATCGAGCTTGGAGAGGAGAATTTCGCTATTGTAGCCATTTGGCTCCGCTTTAATGACGTGACACGCGAGTAATTAGGTGATAGAGATGATTGCTCTCAGCGGTATGGCAATATAGAGGTATGGAACTATCCTAAAACTTGGGTTTGATCCAAGTCGGGGTTCTAGTCTTTGGGCAGGAGGCATGCGCGTTTACCCGAAAATCGAGCTTGGAGAGGAGAATTTTGCTATTGTAACCATTTGGCTCCGCTTTAATGACGTGACACGCGAGTAATTAGGCGATAGAGATGATTGCTCTCAGCGGTATGCCAATATAGAGGTATGGAACTATCCTAAAACTTGGGTTTGATCCAAGTCGGGGTTCTAGTCTTTGGGCAGAAGACATGCGCGTTTACCCGAAAATCGAGCTTGGAGAGGAGAATTTCGCTATTGTAACCATTTGGCTCCGCTTTAATGACGTGACACGCGAGTAATTAGGCGATAGAGATGATTTCTCTCAGCGGTATGCCAATATAGAGGTATGGAACTATCCTAAAACTTGGGTTTGATCCAAGTCGGGGTTCTAGTCTTTGGGCAGGAGGCATGCGCGTTTACCCGAAAATCGAGCTTGGAGAGGAGAATTTTGCTATTGTAACCATTTGGCTCCGCTTTAATGACGTGACACGCGAGTAATTAGGCGATAGAGATGATTGCTCTCAGCGGTATGCCAATATAGAGGTATGGAACTATCCTAAAACTTGGGTTTGATCCAAGTCGGGGTTCTAGTCTTTGGGCAGGAGACGTGCGCGTTTACCCGAAAATCGAGCTTGGAGAGGAGAATTTCGCTATTGTAACCATTTGGCTCCGCTTTAATGACGTGACACGCGAGTAATTATGCGATAGAGATGATTTCTCTCAGCGGTATGCCAATATAGAGGTATGGAACTATCCTAAAACTTGGGTTTGATCCAAGTCGGGGTTCTAGTCTTTAGGCAGGAGACATGCGCGTTTACCCGAAAATCGAGCTTGGAGAGGAGAATTTTGCTATTGTAACCATTTGGCTCCGCTTTAATGACGTGACACGCGAGTAATTAGGCGATAGAGATGATTGCTCTCAGCGGTATGCCAATATAGAGGTATGGAACTATCCTAAAACTTGGGTTTGATCCAAGTCGGGGTTCTAGTCTTTGGGCAGAAGACATGCGCGTTTACCCGAAAATCGAGCTTGGAGAGGAGAATTTCGCTATTGTAACCATTTGGCTCCGCTTTAATGACGTGACACGCGAGTAATTAGGCGATAGAGATGATTTCTCTCAGCGGTATGCCAATATAGAGGTATGGAACTATCCTAAAACTTGGGTTTGATCCAAGTCGGGGTTCTAGTCTTTGGGCAGGAGACATGCGCGTTTACCCGAAAATCGAGCTTGGAGAGGAGAATTTCGCTATTGTAATCATTTGGCTCCGCTTTAATGACGTGACACGCGAGTAATTAGGCGATAGAGATGATTGCTCTCAGCGGTATGCCAATATAGAGGTATGGAACTATCCTAAAACTTGGATTTGATCCAAGTCGGGGTTCTAGTCTTTAGGCAGGAGACATGCGCGTTTACCCGAAAATCGAGCTTGGAGAGGAGAATTTCGCTATTGTAACCATTTGGCTCCGCTTTAATGACGTGACACGCGAGTAATTAGGCGATAGAGATGATTTCTCTCAGCGGTATGCCAATATAGGGGTATGGAACTATCCTAAAACTTGGGTTTGATCCAAGTCGGGGTTCTAGTCTTTGGGCAGGAGACATGCGCGTTTACCCGAAAATCGAGCTTGGAGAGAAGAATTTCGCTATTGTAATCATTTGGCTCCGCTTTAATGACGTGACACGCGAGTAATTAGGCGATAGAGATGATTGCTCTCAGCGGTATGCCAATATAGAGGTATGGAACTATCCTAAAACTTGGGTTTGATCCAAGTCGGGGTTCTAGTCTTTAGGCAGGAGACATGCGCGTTTACCCGAAAATCGAGCTTGGAGAGGAGAATTTCGCTATTGTAACCATTTGGCTCCGCTTTAATGACGTGACACGCGAGTAATTAGGCGATAGAGATGATTGCTCTCAGCGGTATGCCAATATAGGGGTATGGAACTATCCTAAAACTTGGGTTTGATCCAAGTCGGGGTTCTAGTCTTTGGGCAGGAGACATGCGCGTTTACCCGAAAATCGAGCTTGGAGAGGAGAATTTCGCTATTGTAACCATTTGGCTCCGCTTTAATGACGTGACACGCGAGTAATTAGGCGATAGAGATGATTGCTCTCAGCGGTATGCCAATATAGAGGTATGGAACTATCCTAAAACTTGGGTTTGATCCAAGTCGGGGTTCTAGTCTTTGGGCAGGAGACATGCGCGTTTACCCGAAAATCGAGCTTGGAGAGGAGAATTTCGCTATTGTAACCATTTGGCTCCGCTTTAATGACGTGACACGCGAGTAATTAGGCGATAGAGATGATTGCTCTCAGCGGTATGCCAATATAGAGGTATGGAACTATCCTAAAACTTGGGTTTGATCCAAGTCGGGGTTCTAGTCTTTGGGCAGGAGACATGCGCGTTTACCCGAAAATCGAGCTTGGAGAGGAGAATTTCGCTATTGTAACCATTTGGCTCCGCTTTAATGACGTGACACGCGAGTAATTAGGCGATAGAGATGATTGCTCTCAGCGGTATGCCAATATAGGGGTATGGAACTATCCTAAAACTTGGGTTTGATCCAAGTCGGGGTTCTAGTCTTTGGGCAGGCGACATGCGCGTTTACCCGAAAATCGAGCTTGGAGAGGATAATTTCGCTATTTTAACCATTTGGCTCCGCTTTAATGACGTGACACGCGAGTAATTAGGCGATAGAGATGATTGCTCTCAGCGGTATGCCAATATAGAGGTACGGAACTATCCTAAAACTTGGGTTTGATCCAAGTCGGGGTTCTAGTCTTTAGGCAGGAGACATGCGCGTTTACCCGAAAATCGAGCTTGGAGAGGATAATTTCGCTATTTTAACCATTTGGCTCCTCTTTAATGACGTGACTCGCGAGTAATTAGGCGATAGAGATGATTGCTCTCAGCGGTATGCCAATATAGAGGTATGGAACTATCCTAAAACTTGGGTTTGATCCAAGTCGGGGTTCGAGTCTTTGGGCAGGCGACATGCGCGTTTACCCGAAAATCGAGCTTGGAGAGGATAATTTCGCTATTTTAACCATTTGGCTCCGCTTTAATGACGTGACACGCGAGTAATTAGGCGATAGAGATGATTGCTCTCAGCGGTATGCCAATATAGAGGTATGGAACTATCCTAAAACTTGGGTTTGATCCAAGTCGGGGTTCTAGTCTTTAGGCAGGAGACATGCGCGTTTACCCGAAAATCGAGCTTGGAGAGGATAATTTCGCTATTTTAACCATTTGGCTCCTCTTTAATGACGTGACACGCGAGTAATTAGGCGATAGAGATGATTGCTCTCAGCGGTATGCCAATATAGGGGTATGGAACTATCCTAAAACTTGGGTTTGATCCAAGTCGGGGTTCTAGTCTTTGGGCAGGCGACATGCGCGTTTACCCGAAAATCGAGCTTGGAGAGGATAATTTCGCTATTTTAACCATTTGGCTCCGCTTTAATGACGTGACACGCGAGTAATTAGGCGATAGAGATGATTGCTCTCAGCGGTATGCCAATATAGAGGTATGGAACTATCCTAAAACTTGGGTTTGATCCAAGTCGGGGTTCGAGTCTTTGGGCAGGCGACATGCGCGTTTACCCGAAAATCGAGCTTGGAGAGGATAATTTCGCTATTTTAACCATTTGGCTCCGCTTTAATGACGTGACACGCGAGTAATTAGGCGATAGAGATGATTGCTCTCAGCGGTATGCCAATATAGAGGTATGGAACTATCCTAAAACTTGGGTTTGATCCAAGTCGGGGTTCTAGTCTTTGGGCAGGAGGCATGCGCGTTTACCCGAAAATCGAGCTTGGAGAGGAGAATTTTGCTATTGTAACCATTTGGCTCCGCTTTAATGACGTGACACGCGAGTAATTAGGCGATAGAGATGATTGCTCTCAGCGGTATGCCAATATAGAGGTATGGAACTATCCTAAAACTTGGGTTTGATCCAAGTCGGGGTTCTAGTCTTTGGGCAGAAGACATGCGCGTTTACCCGAAAATCGAGCTTGGAGAGGAGAATTTCGCTATTGTAACCATTTGGCTCCGCTTTAATGACGTGACACGCGAGTAATTAGGCGATAGAGATGATTTCTCTCAGCGGTATGCCAATATAGAGGTATGGAACTATCCTAAAACTTGGGTTTGATCCAAGTCGGGGTTCTAGTCTTTGGGCAGGAGGCATGCGCGTTTACCCGAAAATCGAGCTTGGAGAGGAGAATTTTGCTATTGTAACCATTTGGCTCCGCTTTAATGACGTGACACGCGAGTAATTAGGCGATAGAGATGATTGCTCTCAGCGGTATGCCAATATAGAGGTATGGAACTATCCTAAAACTTGGGTTTGATCCAAGTCGGGGTTCTAGTCTTTGGGCAGGAGACATGCGCGTTTACCCGAAAATCGAGCTTGGAGAGGAGAATTTCGCTATTGTAACCATTTGGCTCCGCTTTAATGACGTGACACGCGAGTAATTAGGCGATAGAGATGATTTCTCTCAGCGGTATGCCAATATAGAGGTATGGAACTATCCTAAAACTTGGGTTTGATCCAAGTCGGGGTTCTAGTCTTTAGGCAGGAGACATGCGCGTTTACCCGAAAATCGAGCTTGGAGAGGAGAATTTTGCTATTGTAACCATTTGGCTCCGCTTTAATGACGTGACACGCGAGTAATTAGGCGATAGAGATGATTGCTCTCAGCGGTATGCCAATATAGAGGTATGGAACTATCCTAAAACTTGGGTTTGATCCAAGTCGGGGTTCTAGTCTTTGGGCAGAAGACATGCGCGTTTACCCGAAAATCGAGCTTGGAGAGGAGAATTTCGCTATTGTAACCATTTGGCTCCGCTTTAATGACGTGACACGCGAGTAATTAGGCGATAGAGATGATTGCTCTCAGCGGTATGCCAATATAGAGGTATGGAACTATCCTAAAACTTGGGTTTGATCCAAGTCGGGGTTCTAGTCTTTGGGCAGGAGACATGCGCGTTTACCCGAAAATCGAGCTTGGAGAGGAGAATTTCGCTATTGTAATCATTTGGCTCCGCTTTAATGACGTGACACGCGAGTAATTAGGCGATAGAGATGATTGCTCTCAGCGGTATGCCAATATAGAGGTATGGAACTATCCTAAAACTTGGATTTGATCCAAGTCGGGGTTCTAGTCTTTAGGCAGGAGACATGCGCGTTTACCCGAAAATCGAGCTTGGAGAGGAGAATTTCGCTATTGTAATCATTTGGCTCCGCTTTAATGACGTGACACGCGAGTAATTAGGCGATAGAGATGATTTCTCTCAGCGGTATGCCAATATAGAGGTATGGAACTATCCTAAAACTTGGGTTTGATCCAAGTCGGGGTTCTAGTCTTTAGGCAGGAGACATGCGCGTTTACCCGAAAATCGAGCTTGGAGAGGAGAATTTCGCTATTGTAACCATTTGGCTCCGCTTTAATGACGTGACACGCGAGTAATTAGGCGATAGAGATGATTGCTCTCAGCGGTATGCCAATATAGAGGTATGGAACTATCCTAAAACTTGGATTTGATCCAAGTCGGGGTTCTAGTCTTTAGGCAGGAGACATGCGCGTTTACCCGAAAATCGAGCTTGGAGAGGAGAATTTCGCTATTGTAACCATTTGGCTCCGCTTTAATGACGTGACACGCGAGTAATTAGGCGATAGAGATGATTGCTCTCAGCGGTATGCCAATATAGAGGTATGGAACTATCCTAAAACTTGGATTTGATCCAAGTCGGGGTTCTAGTCTTTAGGCAGGAGACATGCGCGTTTACCCGAAAATCGAGCTTGGAGAGGAGAATTTCGCTATTGTAACCATTTGGCTCCGCTTTAATGACGTGACACGCGAGTAATTAGGCGATAGAGATGATTTCTCTCAGCGGTATGCCAATATAGAGGTATGGAACTATCCTAAAACTTGGATTTGATCCAAGTCGGGGTTCTAGTCTTTAGGCAGGAGACATGCGCGTTTACCCGAAAATCGAGCTTGGAGAGGAGAATTTCGCTATTGTAACCATTTGGCTCCGCTTTAATGACGTGACACGCGAGTAATTAGGCGATAGAGATGATTGCTCTCAGCGGTATGCCAATATAGAGGTATGGAACTATCCTAAAACTTGGATTTGATCCAAGTCGGGGTTCTAGTCTTTAGGCAGGAGACATGCGCGTTTACCCGAAAATCGAGCTTGGAGAGGAGAATTTCGCTATTGTAACCATTTGGCTCCGCTTTAATGACGTGACACGCGAGTAATTAGGCGATAGAGATGATTTCTCTCAGCGGTATGCCAATATAGGGGTATGGAACTATCCTAAAACTTGGGTTTGATCCAAGTCGGGGTTCTAGTCTTTGGGCAGGAGACATGCGCGTTTACCCGAAAATCGAGCTTGGAGAGGAGACTTTCGCTATTGTAACCATTTGGCTCCGCTTTAACGACGTGACACGCGAGCAATTAGGCGATAGAGATGATTGCTCTCAGCGGTATGCCAATATAGAGGTATGGAACTATCCTAAAACTTGGGTTTGATCCAAGTCGGGGTTCTAGTCTTTAGGCAGGAGACATGCGCGTTTACCCGAAAATCGAGCTTGGAGAGGAGAATTTCGCTATTGTAACCATTTGGCTCCGCTTTAATGACGTGACACGCGAGTAATTAGGCGATAGAGATGATTTCTCTCAGCGGTATGCCAATATAGGGGTATGGAACTATCCTAAAACTTGGGTTTGATCCAAGTCGGGGTTCTAGTCTTTGGGCAGGAGACATGCGCACTACCCGAAAATCGAGCTTGGAGAGGAGAATTTCGCTATTGTAATCATTTGGCTCCGCTTTAATGACGTGACACGCGAGTAATTAGGCGATAGAGATGATTGCTCTCAGCGGTATGCCAATATAGAGGTATGGAACTATCCTAAAACTTGGGTTTGATCCAAGTCGGGGTTCTAGTCTTTAGGCAGGAGACATGCGCGTTTACCCGAAAATCGAGCTTGGAGAGGAGACTTTCGCTATTGTAACCATTTGGCTCCGCTTTAATGACGTGACACGCGAGTAATTAGGCGATAGAGATGATTTCTCTCAGCGGTATGCCAATATAGGGGTATGGAACTATCCTAAAACTTGGGTTTGATCCAAGTCGGGGTTCTAGTCTTTGGGCAGGAGACATGCGCGTTTACCCGAAAATCGAGCTTGGAGAGGAGACTTTCGCTATTGTAACCATTTGGCTCCGCTTTAACGACGTGACACGCGAGCAATTAGGCGATAGAGATGATTGCTCTCAGCGGTATGCCAATATAGAGGTATGGAACTATCCTAAAACTTGGGTTTGATCCAAGTCGGGGTTCTAGTCTTTAGGCAGGAGACATGCGCGTTTACCCGAAAATCGAGCTTGGAGAGGAGAATTTCGCTATTGTAACCATTTGGCTCCGCTTTAATGACGTGACACGCGAGTAATTAGGCGATAGAGATGATTTCTCTCAGCGGTATGCCAATATAGGGGTATGGAACTATCCTAAAACTTGGGTTTGATCCAAGTCGGGGTTCTAGTCTTTGTGCAGGAGACATGCGCGTTTACCCGAAAATCGAGCTTGGAGAGGAGAATTTCGCTATTGTAATCATTTGGCTCCGCTTTAATGACGTGACACGCGAGTAATTAGGCGATAGAGATGATTGCTCTCAGCGGTATGCCAATATAGAGGTATGGAACTATCCTAAAACTTGGGTTTGATCCAAGTGGGGGTTCTAGTCTTTAGGCAGGAGACATGCGCGTTTACCCGAAAATCGAGCTTGGAGAGGAGACTTTCGCTATTGTAACCATTTGGCTCCGCTTTAATGACGTGACACGCGAGTAATTAGGCGATAGAGATGATTTCTCTCAGCGGTATGCCAATATAGGGGTATGGAACTATCCTAAAACTTGGGTTTGATCCAAGTCGGGGTTCTAGTCTTTGGGCAGGAGACATGCGCGTTTACCCGAAAATCGAGCTTGGAGAGGAGACTTTCGCTATTGTAACCATTTGGCTCCGCTTTAACGACGTGACACGCGAGCAATTAGGCGATAGAGATGATTGCTCTCAGCGGTATGCCAATATAGAGGTATGGAACTATCCTAAAACTTGGGTTTGATCCAAGTCGGGGTTCTAGTCTTTAGGCAGGAGACATGCGCGTTTACCCGAAAATCGAGCTTGGAGAGGAGAATTTCGCTATTGTAACCATTTGGCTCCGCTTTAATGACGTGACACGCGAGTAATTAGGCGATAGAGATGATTGCTCTCAGCGGTATGCCAATATAGAGGTATGGAACTATCCTAAAACTTGGGTTTGATCCAAGTCGGGGTTCTAGTCTTTGGGCAGAAGACATGCGCGTTTTCCCGAAAATCGAGCTTGGAGAGGAGAATTTCGCTATTGTAGCCATTTGGCTCCGCTTTAATGACGTGACACGCGAGTAATTAGGTGATAGAGATGATTGCTCTCAGCGGTATGGCAATATAGAGGTATGGAACTATCCTAAAACTTGGGTTTGATCCAAGTCGGGGTTCTAGTCTTTGGGCAGGAGGCATGCGCGTTTACCCGAAAATCGAGCTTGGAGAGGAGAATTTTGCTATTGTAACCATTTGGCTCCGCTTTAATGACGTGACACGCGAGTAATTAGGCGATAGAGATGATTGCTCTCAGCGGTATGCCAATATAGAGGTATGGAACTATCCTAAAACTTGGGTTTGATCCAAGTCGGGGTTCTAGTCTTTGGGCAGAAGACATGCGCGTTTACCCGAAAATCGAGCTTGGAGAGGAGAATTTCGCTATTGTAACCATTTGGCTCCGCTTTAATGACGTGACACGCGAGTAATTAGGCGATAGAGATGATTTCTCTCAGCGGTATGCCAATATAGAGGTATGGAACTATCCTAAAACTTGGGTTTGATCCAAGTCGGGGTTCTAGTCTTTGGGCAGGAGGCATGCGCGTTTACCCGAAAATCGAGCTTGGAGAGGAGAATTTTGCTATTGTAACCATTTGGCTCCGCTTTAATGACGTGACACGCGAGTAATTAGGCGATAGAGATGATTGCTCTCAGCGGTATGCCAATATAGAGGTATGGAACTATCCTAAAACTTGGGTTTGATCCAAGTCGGGGTTCTAGTCTTTGGGCAGGAGACGTGCGCGTTTACCCGAAAATCGAGCTTGGAGAGGAGAATTTCGCTATTGTAACCATTTGGCTCCGCTTTAATGACGTGACACGCGAGTAATTATGCGATAGAGATGATTGCTCTCAGCGGTATGCCAATATAGAGGTATGGAACTATCCTAAAACTTGGGTTTGATCCAAGTCGGGGTTCTAGTCTTTGGGCAGGAGACATGCGCGTTTACCCGAAAATCGAGCTTGGAGAGGAGAATTTCGCTATTGTAATCATTTGGCTCCGCTTTAATGACGTGACACGCGAGTAATTAGGCGATAGAGATGATTGCTCTCAGCGGTATGCCAATATAGAGGTATGGAACTATCCTAAAACTTGGATTTGATCCAAGTCGGGGTTCTAGTCTTTAGGCAGGAGACATGCGCGTTTACCCGAAAATCGAGCTTGGAGAGGAGAATTTCGCTATTGTAATCATTTGGCTCCGCTTTAATGACGTGACACGCGAGTAATTAGGCGATAGAGATGATTTCTCTCAGCGGTATGCCAATATAGAGGTATGGAACTATCCTAAAACTTGGGTTTGATCCAAGTCGGGGTTCTAGTCTTTAGGCAGGAGACATGCGCGTTTACCCGAAAATCGAGCTTGGAGAGGAGAATTTCGCTATTGTAACCATTTGGCTCCGCTTTAATGACGTGACACGCGAGTAATTAGGCGATAGAGATGATTGCTCTCAGCGGTATGCCAATATAGAGGTATGGAACTATCCTAAAACTTGGATTTGATCCAAGTCGGGGTTCTAGTCTTTAGGCAGGAGACATGCGCGTTTACCCGAAAATCGAGCTTGGAGAGGAGAATTTCGCTATTGTAACCATTTGGCTCCGCTTTAATGACGTGACACGCGAGTAATTAGGCGATAGAGATGATTGCTCTCAGCGGTATGCCAATATAGAGGTATGGAACTATCCTAAAACTTGGATTTGATCCAAGTCGGGGTTCTAGTCTTTAGGCAGGAGACATGCGCGTTTACCCGAAAATCGAGCTTGGAGAGGAGAATTTCGCTATTGTAACCATTTGGCTCCGCTTTAATGACGTGACACGCGAGTAATTAGGCGATAGAGATGATTTCTCTCAGCGGTATGCCAATATAGAGGTATGGAACTATCCTAAAACTTGGATTTGATCCAAGTCGGGGTTCTAGTCTTTAGGCAGGAGACATGCGCGTTTACCCGAAAATCGAGCTTGGAGAGGAGAATTTCGCTATTGTAACCATTTGGCTCCGCTTTAATGACGTGACACGCGAGTAATTAGGCGATAGAGATGATTGCTCTCAGCGGTATGCCAATATAGAGGTATGGAACTATCCTAAAACTTGGATTTGATCCAAGTCGGGGTTCTAGTCTTTAGGCAGGAGACATGCGCGTTTACCCGAAAATCGAGCTTGGAGAGGAGAATTTCGCTATTGTAACCATTTGGCTCCGCTTTAATGACGTGACACGCGAGTAATTAGGCGATAGAGATGATTTCTCTCAGCGGTATGCCAATATAGGGGTATGGAACTATCCTAAAACTTGGGTTTGATCCAAGTCGGGGTTCTAGTCTTTGGGCAGGAGACATGCGCGTTTACCCGAAAATCGAGCTTGGAGAGGAGACTTTCGCTATTGTAACCATTTGGCTCCGCTTTAACGACGTGACACGCGAGCAATTAGGCGATAGAGATGATTGCTCTCAGCGGTATGCCAATATAGAGGTATGGAACTATCCTAAAACTTGGGTTTGATCCAAGTCGGGGTTCTAGTCTTTAGGCAGGAGACATGCGCGTTTACCCGAAAATCGAGCTTGGAGAGGAGAATTTCGCTATTGTAACCATTTGGCTCCGCTTTAATGACGTGACACGCGAGTAATTAGGCGATAGAGATGATTTCTCTCAGCGGTATGCCAATATAGGGGTATGGAACTATCCTAAAACTTGGGTTTGATCCAAGTCGGGGTTCTAGTCTTTGGGCAGGAGACATGCGCGTTTACCCGAAAATCGAGCTTGGAGAGGAGAATTTCGCTATTGTAATCATTTGGCTCCGCTTTAATGACGTGACACGCGAGTAATTAGGCGATAGAGATGATTGCTCTCAGCGGTATGCCAATATAGAGGTATGGAACTATCCTAAAACTTGGGTTTGATCCAAGTCGGGGTTCTAGTCTTTAGGCAGGAGACATGCGCGTTTACCCGAAAATCGAGCTTGGAGAGGAGACTTTCGCTATTGTAACCATTTGGCTCCGCTTTAATGACGTGACACGCGAGTAATTAGGCGATAGAGATGATTTCTCTCAGCGGTATGCCAATATAGGGGTATGGAACTATCCTAAAACTTGGGTTTGATCCAAGTCGGGGTTCTAGTCTTTGGGCAGGAGACATGCGCGTTTACCCGAAAATCGAGCTTGGAGAGGAGACTTTCGCTATTGTAACCATTTGGCTCCGCTTTAACGACGTGACACGCGAGCAATTAGGCGATAGAGATGATTGCTCTCAGCGGTATGCCAATATAGAGGTATGGAACTATCCTAAAACTTGGGTTTGATCCAAGTCGGGGTTCTAGTCTTTAGGCAGGAGACATGCGCGTTTACCCGAAAATCGAGCTTGGAGAGGAGAATTTCGCTATTGTAACCATTTGGCTCCGCTTTAATGACGTGACACGCGAGTAATTAGGCGATAGAGATGATTTCTCTCAGCGGTATGCCAATATAGGGGTATGGAACTATCCTAAAACTTGGGTTTGATCCAAGTCGGGGTTCTAGTCTTTGTGCAGGAGACATGCGCGTTTACCCGAAAATCGAGCTTGGAGAGGAGAATTTCGCTATTGTAATCATTTGGCTCCGCTTTAATGACGTGACACGCGAGTAATTAGGCGATAGAGATGATTGCTCTCAGCGGTATGCCAATATAGAGGTATGGAACTATCCTAAAACTTGGGTTTGATCCAAGTGGGGGTTCTAGTCTTTAGGCAGGAGACATGCGCGTTTACCCGAAAATCGAGCTTGGAGAGGAGACTTTCGCTATTGTAACCATTTGGCTCCGCTTTAATGACGTGACACGCGAGTAATTAGGCGATAGAGATGATTTCTCTCAGCGGTATGCCAATATAGGGGTATGGAACTATCCTAAAACTTGGGTTTGATCCAAGTCGGGGTTCTAGTCTTTGGGCAGGAGACATGCGCGTTTACCCGAAAATCGAGCTTGGAGAGGAGACTTTCGCTATTGTAACCATTTGGCTCCGCTTTAACGACGTGACACGCGAGCAATTAGGCGATAGAGATGATTGCTCTCAGCGGTATGCCAATATAGAGGTATGGAACTATCCTAAAACTTGGGTTTGATCCAAGTCGGGGTTCTAGTCTTTAGGCAGGAGACATGCGCGTTTACCCGAAAATCGAGCTTGGAGAGGAGAATTTCGCTATTGTAACCATTTGGCTCCGCTTTAATGACGTGACACGCGAGTAATTAGGCGATAGAGATGATTGCTCTCAGCGGTATGCCAATATAGAGGTATGGAACTATCCTAAAACTTGGGTTTGATCCAAGTCGGGGTTCTAGTCTTTGGGCAGAAGACATGCGCGTTTTCCCGAAAATCGAGCTTGGAGAGGAGAATTTCGCTATTGTAGCCATTTGGCTCCGCTTTAATGACGTGACACGCGAGTAATTAGGTGATAGAGATGATTGCTCTCAGCGGTATGGCAATATAGAGGTATGGAACTATCCTAAAACTTGGGTTTGATCCAAGTCGGGGTTCTAGTCTTTGGGCAGGAGGCATGCGCGTTTACCCGAAAATCGAGCTTGGAGAGGAGAATTTTGCTATTGTAACCATTTGGCTCCGCTTTAATGACGTGACACGCGAGTAATTAGGCGATAGAGATGATTGCTCTCAGCGGTATGCCAATATAGAGGTATGGAACTATCCTAAAACTTGGGTTTGATCCAAGTCGGGGTTCTAGTCTTTGGGCAGAAGACATGCGCGTTTACCCGAAAATCGAGCTTGGAGAGGAGAATTTCGCTATTGTAACCATTTGGCTCCGCTTTAATGACGTGACACGCGAGTAATTAGGCGATAGAGATGATTTCTCTCAGCGGTATGCCAATATAGAGGTATGGAACTATCCTAAAACTTGGGTTTGATCCAAGTCGGGGTTCTAGTCTTTGGGCAGGAGGCATGCGCGTTTACCCGAAAATCGAGCTTGGAGAGGAGAATTTTGCTATTGTAACCATTTGGCTCCGCTTTAATGACGTGACACGCGAGTAATTAGGCGATAGAGATGATTGCTCTCAGCGGTATGCCAATATAGAGGTATGGAACTATCCTAAAACTTGGGTTTGATCCAAGTCGGGGTTCTAGTCTTTGGGCAGGAGACGCGCGCGTTTACCCGAAAATCGAGCTTGGAGAGGAGAATTTCGCTATTGTAACCATTTGGCTCCGCTTTAATGACGTGACACGCGAGTAATTATGCGATAGAGATGATTTCTCTCAGCGGTATGCCAATATAGAGGTATGGAACTATCCTAAAACTTGGGTTTGATCCAAGTCGGGGTTCTAGTCTTTAGGCAGGAGACATGCGCGTTTACCCGAAAATCGAGCTTGGAGAGGAGAATTTTGCTATTGTAACCATTTGGCTCCGCTTTAATGACGTGACACGCGAGTAATTAGGCGATAGAGATGATTGCTCTCAGCGGTATGCCAATATAGAGGTATGGAACTATCCTAAAACTTGGGTTTGATCCAAGTCGGGGTTCTAGTCTTTGGGCAGAAGACATGCGCGTTTACCCGAAAATCGAGCTTGGAGAGGAGAATTTCGCTATTGTAACCATTTGGCTCCGCTTTAATGACGTGACACGCGAGTAATTAGGCGATAGAGATGATTTCTCTCAGCGGTATGCCAATATAGAGGTATGGAACTATCCTAAAACTTGGGTTTGATCCAAGTCGGGGTTCTAGTCTTTGGGCAGGAGACATGCGCGTTTACCCGAAAATCGAGCTTGGAGAGGAGAATTTCGCTATTGTAATCATTTGGCTCCGCTTTAATGACGTGACACGCGAGTAATTAGGCGATAGAGATGATTGCTCTCAGCGGTATGCCAATATAGAGGTATGGAACTATCCTAAAACTTGGATTTGATCCAAGTCGGGGTTCTAGTCTTTAGGCAGGAGACATGCGCGTTTACCCGAAAATCGAGCTTGGAGAGGAGAATTTCGCTATTGTAACCATTTGGCTCCGCTTTAATGACGTGACACGCGAGTAATTAGGCGATAGAGATGATTTCTCTCAGCGGTATGCCAATATAGGGGTATGGAACTATCCTAAAACTTGGGTTTGATCCAAGTCGGGGTTCTAGTCTTTGGGCAGGAGACATGCGCGTTTACCCGAAAATCGAGCTTGGAGAGGAGACTTTCGCTATTGTAACCATTTGGCTCCGCTTTAACGACGTGACACGCGAGCAATTAGGCGATAGAGATGATTGCTCTCAGCGGTATGCCAATATAGAGGTATGGAACTATCCTAAAACTTGGGTTTGATCCAAGTCGGGGTTCTAGTCTTTAGGCAGGAGACATGCGCGTTTACCCGAAAATCGAGCTTGGAGAGGAGAATTTCGCTATTGTAACCATTTGGCTCCGCTTTAATGACGTGACACGCGAGTAATTAGGCGATAGAGATGATTTCTCTCAGCGGTATGCCAATATAGGGGTATGGAACTATCCTAAAACTTGGGTTTGATCCAAGTCGGGGTTCTAGTCTTTGGGCAGGAGACATGCGCGTTTACCCGAAAATCGAGCTTGGAGAGGAGAATTTCGCTATTGTAATCATTTGGCTCCGCTTTAATGACGTGACACGCGAGTAATTAGGCGATAGAGATGATTGCTCTCAGCGGTATGCCAATATAGAGGTATGGAACTATCCTAAAACTTGGGTTTGATCCAAGTCGGGGTTCTAGTCTTTAGGCAGGAGACATGCGCGTTTACCCGAAAATCGAGCTTGGAGAGGAGAATTTCGCTATTGTAACCATTTGGCTCCGCTTTAATGACGTGACACGCGAGTAATTAGGCGATAGAGATGATTGCTCTCAGCGGTATGCCAATATAGGGGTATGGAACTATCCTAAAACTTGGGTTTGATCCAAGTCGGGGTTCTAGTCTTTGGGCAGGAGACATGCGCGTTTACCCGAAAATCGAGCTTGGAGAGGAGAATTTCGCTATTGTAACCATTTGGCTCCGCTTTAATGACGTGACACGCGAGTAATTAGGCGATAGAGATGATTGCTCTCAGCGGTATGCCAATATAGAGGTATGGAACTATCCTAAAACTTGGGTTTGATCCAAGTCGGGGTTCTAGTCTTTGGGCAGGAGACATGCGCGTTTACCCGAAAATCGAGCTTGGAGAGGAGAATTTCGCTATTGTAACCATTTGGCTCCGCTTTAATGACGTGACACGCGAGTAATTAGGCGATAGAGATGATTGCTCTCAGCGGTATGCCAATATAGAGGTATGGAACTATCCTAAAACTTGGGTTTGATCCAAGTCGGGGTTCTAGTCTTTGGGCAGGAGACATGCGCGTTTACCCGAAAATCGAGCTTGGAGAGGAGAATTTCGCTATTGTAACCATTTGGCTCCGCTTTAATGACGTGACACGCGAGTAATTAGGCGATAGAGATGATTGCTCTCAGCGGTATGCCAATATAGGGGTATGGAACTATCCTAAAACTTGGGTTTGATCCAAGTCGGGGTTCTAGTCTTTGGGCAGGCGACATGCGCGTTTACCCGAAAATCGAGCTTGGAGAGGATAATTTCGCTATTTTAACCATTTGGCTCCGCTTTAATGACGTGACACGCGAGTAATTAGGCGATAGAGATGATTGCTCTCAGCGGTATGCCAATATAGAGGTACGGAACTATCCTAAAACTTGGGTTTGATCCAAGTCGGGGTTCTAGTCTTTAGGCAGGAGACATGCGCGTTTACCCGAAAATCGAGCTTGGAGAGGATAATTTCGCTATTTTAACCATTTGGCTCCTCTTTAATGACGTGACTCGCGAGTAATTAGGCGATAGAGATGATTGCTCTCAGCGGTATGCCAATATAGAGGTATGGAACTATCCTAAAACTTGGGTTTGATCCAAGTCGGGGTTCGAGTCTTTGGGCAGGCGACATGCGCGTTTACCCGAAAATCGAGCTTGGAGAGGATAATTTCGCTATTTTAACCATTTGGCTCCGCTTTAATGACGTGACACGCGAGTAATTAGGCGATAGAGATGATTGCTCTCAGCGGTATGCCAATATAGAGGTATGGAACTATCCTAAAACTTGGGTTTGATCCAAGTCGGGGTTCTAGTCTTTAGGCAGGAGACATGCGCGTTTACCCGAAAATCGAGCTTGGAGAGGATAATTTCGCTATTTTAACCATTTGGCTCCTCTTTAATGACGTGACACGCGAGTAATTAGGCGATAGAGATGATTGCTCTCAGCGGTATGCCAATATAGGGGTATGGAACTATCCTAAAACTTGGGTTTGATCCAAGTCGGGGTTCTAGTCTTTGGGCAGGCGACATGCGCGTTTACCCGAAAATCGAGCTTGGAGAGGATAATTTCGCTATTTTAACCATTTGGCTCCGCTTTAATGACGTGACACGCGAGTAATTAGGCGATAGAGATGATTGCTCTCAGCGGTATGCCAATATAGAGGTATGGAACTATCCTAAAACTTGGGTTTGATCCAAGTCGGGGTTCGAGTCTTTGGGCAGGCGACATGCGCGTTTACCCGAAAATCGAGCTTGGAGAGGATAATTTCGCTATTTTAACCATTTGGCTCCGCTTTAATGACGTGACACGCGAGTAATTAGGCGATAGAGATGATTGCTCTCAGCGGTATGCCAATATAGAGGTATGGAACTATCCTAAAACTTGGGTTTGATCCAAGTCGGGGTTCTAGTCTTTAGGCAGGAGACATGCGCGTTTACCCGAAAATCGAGCTTGGAGAGGATAATTTCGCTATTTTAACCATTTGGCTCCTCTTTAATGACGTGACTCGCGAGTAATTAGGCGATAGAGATGATTGCTCTCAGCGGTATGCCAATATAGAGGTATGGAACTATCCTAAAACTTGGGTTTGATCCAAGTCGGGGTTCTAGTCTTTGGGCAGGAGACATGCGCGTTTACCCGAAAATCGAGCTTGGAGAGGATAATTTCGCTATTTTAACCATTTGGCTCCTCTTTAATGACGTGACTCGCGAGTAATTAGGCGATAGAGATGATTGCTCTCAGCGGTATGCCAATATAGGGGTATGGAACTATCCTAAAACTTGGGTTTGATCCAAGTCGGGGTTCTAGTCTTTGGGCAGGCGACATGCGCGTTTACCCGAAAATCGAGCTTGGAGAGGATAATTTCGCTATTTTAACCATTCGGCTCCTCTTTAATGACGTGACTCGCGAGTAATTAGGCGATAGAGATGATTGCTCTCAGCGGTATGCCAATATAGAGGTATGGAACTATCCTAAAACTTGGGTTTGATCCAAGTCGGGGTTCGAGTCTTTGGGCAGGCGACATGCGCGTTTACCCGAAAATCGAGCTTGGAGAGGATAATTTCGCTATTTTAACCATTTGGCTCCGCTTTAATGACGTGACACGCGAGTAATTAGGCGATAGAGATTATTGCTCTCAGCGGTATGCCAATATAGAGGTATGGAACTATCCTAAAACTTGGGTTTGATCCAAGTCGGGGTTCTAGTCTTTAGGCAGGAGACATGCGCGTTTACCCGAAAATCGAGCTTGGAGAGGATAATTTCGCTATTTTAACCATTTGGCTCCTCTTTAATGACGTGACTCGCGAGTAATTAGGCGATAGAGATGATTGCTCTCAGCGGTATGCCAATATAGAGGTATGGAACTATCCTAAAACTTGGGTTTGATCCAAGTCGGGGTTCTAGTCTTTGGGCAGGAGACATGCGCGTTTACCCGAAAATCGAGCTTGGAGAGGATAATTTCGCTATTTTAACCATTTGGCTCCTCTTTAATGACGTGACTCGCGAGTAATTAGGCGATAGAGATGATTGCACTCAGCGGTATGCCAATATAGAGGTATGGAACTATCCTAAAACTTGGGTTTGATCCAAGTCGGGGTTCTAGTCTTTGGGCAGGAGACATGCGCGTTTACCCGAAAATCGAGCTTGGAGAGGATAATTTCGCTATTTTAACCATTTGGCTCCTCTTTAATGACGTGACTCGCGAGTAATTAGGCGATAGAGATGATTGCTCTCAGCGGTATGCCAATATAGAGGTATGGAACTATCCTAAAACTTGGGTTTGATCCAAGTCGGGGTTCTAGTCTTTGGGCAGGCGACATGCGCGTTTACCCGAAAATCGAGCTTGGAGAGGATAATTTCGGTATTTTAACCATTTGGCTCCGCTTTAATGACGTGACACGCGAGTAATTAGGCGATAGAGATGATTGCTCTCAGCGGTATGCCAATATAGAGGTATGGAACTATCCTAAAACTTGGGTTTGATCCAAGTCGGGGTTCTAGTCTTTGGGCAGGCGACATGCGCGTTTACCCGAAAATCGAGCTTGGAGAGGATAATTTCGCTATTTTAACCATTTGGCTCCGCTTTAATGACGTGACACGCGAGTAATTAGGCGATAGAGATGATTGCTCTCAGCGGTATGCCAATATAGGGGTATGGAACTATCCTAAAACTTGGGTTTGATCCAAGTCGGGGTTCTAGTCTTTGGGCAGGCGACATGCGCGTTTACCCGAAAATCGAGCTTGGAGAGGATAATTTCGCTATTTTAACCATTTGGCTCCGCTTTAATGACGTGACACGCGAGTAATTAGGCGATAGAGATGATTGCTCTCAGCGGTATGCCAATATAGAGGTATGGAACTATCCTAAAACTTGGGTTTGATCCAAGTCGGGGTTCTAGTCTTTGGGCAGGAGACGTGCGCGTTTACCCGAAAATCGAGCTTGGAGAGGAGAATTTCGCTATTGTAACCATTTGGCTCCGCTTTAATGACGTGACACGCGAGTAATTATGCGATAGAGATGATTTCTCTCAGCGGTATGCCAATATAGAGGTATGGAACTATCCTAAAACTTGGGTTTGATCCAAGTCGGGGTTCTAGTCTTTAGGCAGGAGACATGCGCGTTTACCCGAAAATCGAGCTTGGAGAGGAGAATTTTGCTATTGTAACCATTTGGCTCCGCTTTAATGACGTGACACGCGAGTAATTAGGCGATAGAGATGATTGCTCTCAGCGGTATGCCAATATAGAGGTATGGAACTATCCTAAAACTTGGGTTTGATCCAAGTCGGGGTTCTAGTCTTTGGGCAGAAGACATGCGCGTTTACCCGAAAATCGAGCTTGGAGAGGAGAATTTCGCTATTGTAACCATTTGGCTCCGCTTTAATGACGTGACACGCGAGTAATTAGGCGATAGAGATGATTTCTCTCAGCGGTATGCCAATATAGAGGTATGGAACTATCCTAAAACTTGGGTTTGATCCAAGTCGGGGTTCTAGTCTTTGGGCAGGAGACATGCGCGTTTACCCGAAAATCGAGCTTGGAGAGGAGAATTTCGCTATTGTAATCATTTGGCTCCGCTTTAATGACGTGACACGCGAGTAATTAGGCGATAGAGATGATTGCTCTCAGCGGTATGCCAATATAGAGGTATGGAACTATCCTAAAACTTGGATTTGATCCAAGTCGGGGTTCTAGTCTTTAGGCAGGAGACATGCGCGTTTACCCGAAAATCGAGCTTGGAGAGGAGAATTTCGCTATTGTAACCATTTGGCTCCGCTTTAATGACGTGACACGCGAGTAATTAGGCGATAGAGATGATTTCTCTCAGCGGTATGCCAATATAGGGGTATGGAACTATCCTAAAACTTGGGTTTGATCCAAGTCGGGGTTCTAGTCTTTGGGCAGGAGACATGCGCGTTTACCCGAAAATCGAGCTTGGAGAGGAGACTTTCGCTATTGTAACCATTTGGCTCCGCTTTAACGACGTGACACGCGAGCAATTAGGCGATAGAGATGATTGCTCTCAGCGGTATGCCAATATAGAGGTATGGAACTATCCTAAAACTTGGGTTTGATCCAAGTCGGGGTTCTAGTCTTTAGGCAGGAGACATGCGCGTTTACCCGAAAATCGAGCTTGGAGAGGAGAATTTCGCTATTGTAACCATTTGGCTCCGCTTTAATGACGTGACACGCGAGTAATTAGGCGATAGAGATGATTTCTCTCAGCGGTATGCCAATATAGGGGTATGGAACTATCCTAAAACTTGGGTTTGATCCAAGTCGGGGTTCTAGTCTTTGGGCAGGAGACATGCGCGTTTACCCGAAAATCGAGCTTGGAGAGGAGAATTTCGCTATTGTAATCATTTGGCTCCGCTTTAATGACGTGACACGCGAGTAATTAGGCGATAGAGATGATTGCTCTCAGCGGTATGCCAATATAGAGGTATGGAACTATCCTAAAACTTGGGTTTGATCCAAGTCGGGGTTCTAGTCTTTAGGCAGGAGACATGCGCGTTTACCCGAAAATCGAGCTTGGAGAGGAGAATTTCGCTATTGTAACCATTTGGCTCCGCTTTAATGACGTGACACGCGAGTAATTAGGCGATAGAGATGATTGCTCTCAGCGGTATGCCAATATAGGGGTATGGAACTATCCTAAAACTTGGGTTTGATCCAAGTCGGGGTTCTAGTCTTTGGGCAGGAGACATGCGCGTTTACCCGAAAATCGAGCTTGGAGAGGAGAATTTCGCTATTGTAACCATTTGGCTCCGCTTTAATGACGTGACACGCGAGTAATTAGGCGATAGAGATGATTGCTCTCAGCGGTATGCCAATATAGAGGTATGGAACTATCCTAAAACTTGGGTTTGATCCAAGTCGGGGTTCTAGTCTTTGGGCAGGAGACATGCGCGTCTACCCGAAAATCGAGCTTGGAGAGGAGAATTTCGCTATTGTAACCATTTGGCTCCGCTTTAATGACGTGACACGCGAGTAATTAGGCGATAGAGATGATTGCTCTCAGCGGTATGCCAATATAGAGGTATGGAACTATCCTAAAACTTGGGTTTGATCCAAGTCGGGGTTCTAGTCTTTGGGCAGGAGACATGCGCGTTTACCCGAAAATCGAGCTTGGAGAGGAGAATTTCGCTATTGTAACCATTTGGCTCCGCTTTAATGACGTGACACGCGAGTAATTAGGCGATAGAGATGATTGCTCTCAGCGGTATGCCAATATAGGGGTATGGAACTATCCTAAAACTTGGGTTTGATCCAAGTCGGGGTTCTAGTCTTTGGGCAGGCGACATGCGCGTTTACCCGAAAATCGAGCTTGGAGAGGATAATTTCGCTATTTTAACCATTTGGCTCCGCTTTAATGACGTGACACGCGAGTAATTAGGCGATAGAGATGATTGCTCTCAGCGGTATGCCAATATAGAGGTACGGAACTATCCTAAAACTTGGGTTTGATCCAAGTCGGGGTTCTAGTCTTTAGGCAGGAGACATGCGCGTTTACCCGAAAATCGAGCTTGGAGAGGATAATTTCGCTATTTTAACCATTTGGCTCCTCTTTAATGACGTGACTCGCGAGTAATTAGGCGATAGAGATGATTGCTCTCAGCGGTATGCCAATATAGAGGTATGGAACTATCCTAAAACTTGGGTTTGATCCAAGTCGGGGTTCGAGTCTTTGGGCAGGCGACATGCGCGTTTACCCGAAAATCGAGCTTGGAGAGGATAATTTCGCTATTTTAACCATTTGGCTCCGCTTTAATGACGTGACACGCGAGTAATTAGGCGATAGAGATGATTGCTCTCAGCGGTATGCCAATATAGAGGTATGGAACTATCCTAAAACTTGGGTTTGATCCAAGTCGGGGTTCTAGTCTTTAGGCAGGAGACATGCGCGTTTACCCGAAAATCGAGCTTGGAGAGGATAATTTCGCTATTTTAACCATTTGGCTCCTCTTTAATGACGTGACACGCGAGTAATTAGGCGATAGAGATGATTGCTCTCAGCGGTATGCCAATATAGGGGTATGGAACTATCCTAAAACTTGGGTTTGATCCAAGTCGGGGTTCTAGTCTTTGGGCAGGCGACATGCGCGTTTACCCGAAAATCGAGCTTGGAGAGGATAATTTCGCTATTTTAACCATTTGGCTCCGCTTTAATGACGTGACACGCGAGTAATTAGGCGATAGAGATGATTGCTCTCAGCGGTATGCCAATATAGAGGTATGGAACTATCCTAAAACTTGGGTTTGATCCAAGTCGGGGTTCGAGTCTTTGGGCAGGCGACATGCGCGTTTACCCGAAAATCGAGCTTGGAGAGGATAATTTCGCTATTTTAACCATTTGGCTCCGCTTTAATGACGTGACACGCGAGTAATTAGGCGATAGAGATGATTGCTCTCAGCGGTATGCCAATATAGAGGTATGGAACTATCCTAAAACTTGGGTTTGATCCAAGTCGGGGTTCTAGTCTTTAGGCAGGAGACATGCGCGTTTACCCGAAAATCGAGCTTGGAGAGGATAATTTCGCTATTTTAACCATTTGGCTCCTCTTTAATGACGTGACTCGCGAGTAATTAGGCGATAGAGATGATTGCTCTCAGCGGTATGCCAATATAGAGGTATGGAACTATCCTAAAACTTGGGTTTGATCCAAGTCGGGGTTCTAGTCTTTGGGCAGGAGACATGCGCGTTTACCCGAAAATCGAGCTTGGAGAGGATAATTTCGCTATTTTAACCATTTGGCTCCTCTTTAATGACGTGACTCGCGAGTAATTAGGCGATAGAGATGATTGCTCTCAGCGGTATGCCAATATAGGGGTATGGAACTATCCTAAAACTTGGGTTTGATCCAAGTCGGGGTTCTAGTCTTTGGGCAGGCGACATGCGCGTTTACCCGAAAATCGAGCTTGGAGAGGATAATTTCGCTATTTTAACCATTCGGCTCCTCTTTAATGACGTGACTCGCGAGTAATTAGGCGATAGAGATGATTGCTCTCAGCGGTATGCCAATATAGAGGTATGGAACTATCCTAAAACTTGGGTTTGATCCAAGTCGGGGTTCGAGTCTTTGGGCAGGCGACATGCGCGTTTACCCGAAAATCGAGCTTGGAGAGGATAATTTCGCTATTTTAACCATTTGGCTCCGCTTTAATGACGTGACACGCGAGTAATTAGGCGATAGAGATTATTGCTCTCAGCGGTATGCCAATATAGAGGTATGGAACTATCCTAAAACTTGGGTTTGATCCAAGTCGGGGTTCTAGTCTTTAGGCAGGAGACATGCGCGTTTACCCGAAAATCGAGCTTGGAGAGGATAATTTCGCTATTTTAACCATTTGGCTCCTCTTTAATGACGTGACTCGCGAGTAATTAGGCGATAGAGATGATTGCTCTCAGCGGTATGCCAATATAGAGGTATGGAACTATCCTAAAACTTGGGTTTGATCCAAGTCGGGGTTCTAGTCTTTGGGCAGGAGACATGCGCGTTTACCCGAAAATCGAGCTTGGAGAGGAGAATTTCGCTATTGTAACCATTTGGCTCCGCTTTAATGACGTGACACGCGAGTAATTAGGCGATAGAGATGATTTCTCTCAGCGGTATGCCAATATAGAGGTATGGAACTATCCTAAAACTTGGGTTTGATCCAAGTCGGGGTTCTAGTCTTTGGGCAGGAGGCATGCGCGTTTACCCGAAAATCGAGCTTGGAGAGGAGAATTTTGCTATTGTAACCATTTGGCTCCGCTTTAATGACGTGACACGCGAGTAATTAGGCGATAGAGATGATTGCTCTCAGCGGTATGCCAATATAGAGGTATGGAACTATCCTAAAACTTGGGTTTGATCCAAGTCGGGGTTCTAGTCTTTGGGCAGGAGACGCGCGCGTTTACCCGAAAATCGAGCTTGGAGAGGAGAATTTCGCTATTGTAACCATTTGGCTCCGCTTTAATGACGTGACACGCGAGTAATTATGCGATAGAGATGATTTCTCTCAGCGGTATGCCAATATAGAGGTATGGAACTATCCTAAAACTTGGGTTTGATCCAAGTCGGGGTTCTAGTCTTTAGGCAGGAGACATGCGCGTTTACCCGAAAATCGAGCTTGGAGAGGAGAATTTTGCTATTGTAACCATTTGGCTCCGCTTTAATGACGTGACACGCGAGTAATTAGGCGATAGAGATGATTGCTCTCAGCGGTATGCCAATATAGAGGTATGGAACTATCCTAAAACTTGGGTTTGATCCAAGTCGGGGTTCTAGTCTTTGGGCAGAAGACATGCGCGTTTACCCGAAAATCGAGCTTGGAGAGGAGAATTTCGCTATTGTAACCATTTGGCTCCGCTTTAATGACGTGACACGCGAGTAATTAGGCGATAGAGATGATTTCTCTCAGCGGTATGCCAATATAGAGGTATGGAACTATCCTAAAACTTGGGTTTGATCCAAGTCGGGGTTCTAGTCTTTGGGCAGGAGACATGCGCGTTTACCCGAAAATCGAGCTTGGAGAGGAGAATTTCGCTATTGTAATCATTTGGCTCCGCTTTAATGACGTGACACGCGAGTAATTAGGCGATAGAGATGATTGCTCTCAGCGGTATGCCAATATAGAGGTATGGAACTATCCTAAAACTTGGATTTGATCCAAGTCGGGGTTCTAGTCTTTAGGCAGGAGACATGCGCGTTTACCCGAAAATCGAGCTTGGAGAGGAGAATTTCGCTATTGTAACCATTTGGCTCCGCTTTAATGACGTGACACGCGAGTAATTAGGCGATAGAGATGATTTCTCTCAGCGGTATGCCAATATAGGGGTATGGAACTATCCTAAAACTTGGGTTTGATCCAAGTCGGGGTTCTAGTCTTTGGGCAGGAGACATGCGCGTTTACCCGAAAATCGAGCTTGGAGAGGAGACTTTCGCTATTGTAACCATTTGGCTCCGCTTTAACGACGTGACACGCGAGCAATTAGGCGATAGAGATGATTGCTCTCAGCGGTATGCCAATATAGAGGTATGGAACTATCCTAAAACTTGGGTTTGATCCAAGTCGGGGTTCTAGTCTTTAGGCAGGAGACATGCGCGTTTACCCGAAAATCGAGCTTGGAGAGGAGAATTTCGCTATTGTAACCATTTGGCTCCGCTTTAATGACGTGACACGCGAGTAATTAGGCGATAGAGATGATTTCTCTCAGCGGTATGCCAATATAGGGGTATGGAACTATCCTAAAACTTGGGTTTGATCCAAGTCGGGGTTCTAGTCTTTGGGCAGGAGACATGCGCGTTTACCCGAAAATCGAGCTTGGAGAGGAGAATTTCGCTATTGTAATCATTTGGCTCCGCTTTAATGACGTGACACGCGAGTAATTAGGCGATAGAGATGATTGCTCTCAGCGGTATGCCAATATAGAGGTATGGAACTATCCTAAAACTTGGGTTTGATCCAAGTCGGGGTTCTAGTCTTTAGGCAGGAGACATGCGCGTTTACCCGAAAATCGAGCTTGGAGAGGAGAATTTCGCTATTGTAACCATTTGGCTCCGCTTTAATGACGTGACACGCGAGTAATTAGGCGATAGAGATGATTGCTCTCAGCGGTATGCCAATATAGGGGTATGGAACTATCCTAAAACTTGGGTTTGATCCAAGTCGGGGTTCTAGTCTTTGGGCAGGAGACATGCGCGTTTACCCGAAAATCGAGCTTGGAGAGGAGAATTTCGCTATTGTAACCATTTGGCTCCGCTTTAATGACGTGACACGCGAGTAATTAGGCGATAGAGATGATTGCTCTCAGCGGTATGCCAATATAGAGGTATGGAACTATCCTAAAACTTGGGTTTGATCCAAGTCGGGGTTCTAGTCTTTGGGCAGGAGACATGCGCGTTTACCCGAAAATCGAGCTTGGAGAGGAGAATTTCGCTATTGTAACCATTTGGCTCCGCTTTAATGACGTGACACGCGAGTAATTAGGCGATAGAGATGATTGCTCTCAGCGGTATGCCAATATAGAGGTATGGAACTATCCTAAAACTTGGGTTTGATCCAAGTCGGGGTTCTAGTCTTTGGGCAGGAGACATGCGCGTTTACCCGAAAATCGAGCTTGGAGAGGAGAATTTCGCTATTGTAACCATTTGGCTCCGCTTTAATGACGTGACACGCGAGTAATTAGGCGATAGAGATGATTGCTCTCAGCGGTATGCCAATATAGGGGTATGGAACTATCCTAAAACTTGGGTTTGATCCAAGTCGGGGTTCTAGTCTTTGGGCAGGCGACATGCGCGTTTACCCGAAAATCGAGCTTGGAGAGGATAATTTCGCTATTTTAACCATTTGGCTCCGCTTTAATGACGTGACACGCGAGTAATTAGGCGATAGAGATGATTGCTCTCAGCGGTATGCCAATATAGAGGTACGGAACTATCCTAAAACTTGGGTTTGATCCAAGTCGGGGTTCTAGTCTTTAGGCAGGAGACATGCGCGTTTACCCGAAAATCGAGCTTGGAGAGGATAATTTCGCTATTTTAACCATTTGGCTCCTCTTTAATGACGTGACTCGCGAGTAATTAGGCGATAGAGATGATTGCTCTCAGCGGTATGCCAATATAGAGGTATGGAACTATCCTAAAACTTGGGTTTGATCCAAGTCGGGGTTCGAGTCTTTGGGCAGGCGACATGCGCGTTTACCCGAAAATCGAGCTTGGAGAGGATAATTTCGCTATTTTAACCATTTGGCTCCGCTTTAATGACGTGACACGCGAGTAATTAGGCGATAGAGATGATTGCTCTCAGCGGTATGCCAATATAGAGGTATGGAACTATCCTAAAACTTGGGTTTGATCCAAGTCGGGGTTCTAGTCTTTAGGCAGGAGACATGCGCGTTTACCCGAAAATCGAGCTTGGAGAGGATAATTTCGCTATTTTAACCATTTGGCTCCTCTTTAATGACGTGACACGCGAGTAATTAGGCGATAGAGATGATTGCTCTCAGCGGTATGCCAATATAGGGGTATGGAACTATCCTAAAACTTGGGTTTGATCCAAGTCGGGGTTCTAGTCTTTGGGCAGGCGACATGCGCGTTTACCCGAAAATCGAGCTTGGAGAGGATAATTTCGCTATTTTAACCATTTGGCTCCGCTTTAATGACGTGACACGCGAGTAATTAGGCGATAGAGATGATTGCTCTCAGCGGTATGCCAATATAGAGGTATGGAACTATCCTAAAACTTGGGTTTGATCCAAGTCGGGGTTCGAGTCTTTGGGCAGGCGACATGCGCGTTTACCCGAAAATCGAGCTTGGAGAGGATAATTTCGCTATTTTAACCATTTGGCTCCGCTTTAATGACGTGACACGCGAGTAATTAGGCGATAGAGATGATTGCTCTCAGCGGTATGCCAATATAGAGGTATGGAACTATCCTAAAACTTGGGTTTGATCCAAGTCGGGGTTCTAGTCTTTAGGCAGGAGACATGCGCGTTTACCCGAAAATCGAGCTTGGAGAGGATAATTTCGCTATTTTAACCATTTGGCTCCTCTTTAATGACGTGACTCGCGAGTAATTAGGCGATAGAGATGATTGCTCTCAGCGGTATGCCAATATAGAGGTATGGAACTATCCTAAAACTTGGGTTTGATCCAAGTCGGGGTTCTAGTCTTTGGGCAGGAGACATGCGCGTTTACCCGAAAATCGAGCTTGGAGAGGATAATTTCGCTATTTTAACCATTTGGCTCCTCTTTAATGACGTGACTCGCGAGTAATTAGGCGATAGAGATGATTGCTCTCAGCGGTATGCCAATATAGGGGTATGGAACTATCCTAAAACTTGGGTTTGATCCAAGTCGGGGTTCTAGTCTTTGGGCAGGCGACATGCGCGTTTACCCGAAAATCGAGCTTGGAGAGGATAATTTCGCTATTTTAACCATTCGGCTCCTCTTTAATGACGTGACTCGCGAGTAATTAGGCGATAGAGATGATTGCTCTCAGCGGTATGCCAATATAGAGGTATGGAACTATCCTAAAACTTGGGTTTGATCCAAGTCGGGGTTCGAGTCTTTGGGCAGGCGACATGCGCGTTTACCCGAAAATCGAGCTTGGAGAGGATAATTTCGCTATTTTAACCATTTGGCTCCGCTTTAATGACGTGACACGCGAGTAATTAGGCGATAGAGATTATTGCTCTCAGCGGTATGCCAATATAGAGGTATGGAACTATCCTAAAACTTGGGTTTGATCCAAGTCGGGGTTCTAGTCTTTAGGCAGGAGACATGCGCGTTTACCCGAAAATCGAGCTTGGAGAGGATAATTTCGCTATTTTAACCATTTGGCTCCTCTTTAATGACGTGACTCGCGAGTAATTAGGCGATAGAGATGATTGCTCTCAGCGGTATGCCAATATAGAGGTATGGAACTATCCTAAAACTTGGGTTTGATCCAAGTCGGGGTTCTAGTCTTTGGGCAGGAGACATGCGCGTTTACCCGAAAATCGAGCTTGGAGAGGATAATTTCGCTATTTTAACCATTTGGCTCCTCTTTAATGACGTGACTCGCGAGTAATTAGGCGATAGAGATGATTGCACTCAGCGGTATGCCAATATAGAGGTATGGAACTATCCTAAAACTTGGGTTTGATCCAAGTCGGGGTTCTAGTCTTTGGGCAGGAGACATGCGCGTTTACCCGAAAATCGAGCTTGGAGAGGATAATTTCGCTATTTTAACCATTTGGCTCCTCTTTAATGACGTGACTCGCGAGTAATTAGGCGATAGAGATGATTGCTCTCAGCGGTATGCCAATATAGAGGTATGGAACTATCCTAAAACTTGGGTTTGATCCAAGTCGGGGTTCTAGTCTTTGGGCAGGCGACATGCGCGTTTACCCGAAAATCGAGCTTGGAGAGGATAATTTCGGTATTTTAACCATTTGGCTCCGCTTTAATGACGTGACACGCGAGTAATTAGGCGATAGAGATGATTGCTCTCAGCGGTATGCCAATATAGAGGTATGGAACTATCCTAAAACTTGGGTTTGATCCAAGTCGGGGTTCTAGTCTTTGGGCAGGCGACATGCGCGTTTACCCGAAAATCGAGCTTGGAGAGGATAATTTCGCTATTTTAACCATTTGGCTCCGCTTTAATGACGTGACACGCGAGTAATTAGGCGATAGAGATGATTGCTCTCAGCGGTATGCCAATATAGGGGTATGGAACTATCCTAAAACTTGGGTTTGATCCAAGTCGGGGTTCTAGTCTTTGGGCAGGCGACATGCGCGTTTACCCGAAAATCGAGCTTGGAGAGGATAATTTCGCTATTTTAACCATTTGGCTCCGCTTTAATGACGTGACACGCGAGTAATTAGGCGATAGAGATGATTGCTCTCAGCGGTATGCCAATATAGAGGTATGGAACTATCCTAAAACTTGGGTTTGATCCAAGTCGGGGTTCTAGTCTTTGGGCAGGAGACGTGCGCGTTTACCCGAAAATCGAGCTTGGAGAGGAGAATTTCGCTATTGTAACCATTTGGCTCCGCTTTAATGACGTGACACGCGAGTAATTATGCGATAGAGATGATTTCTCTCAGCGGTATGCCAATATAGAGGTATGGAACTATCCTAAAACTTGGGTTTGATCCAAGTCGGGGTTCTAGTCTTTAGGCAGGAGACATGCGCGTTTACCCGAAAATCGAGCTTGGAGAGGAGAATTTTGCTATTGTAACCATTTGGCTCCGCTTTAATGACGTGACACGCGAGTAATTAGGCGATAGAGATGATTGCTCTCAGCGGTATGCCAATATAGAGGTATGGAACTATCCTAAAACTTGGGTTTGATCCAAGTCGGGGTTCTAGTCTTTGGGCAGAAGACATGCGCGTTTACCCGAAAATCGAGCTTGGAGAGGAGAATTTCGCTATTGTAACCATTTGGCTCCGCTTTAATGACGTGACACGCGAGTAATTAGGCGATAGAGATGATTTCTCTCAGCGGTATGCCAATATAGAGGTATGGAACTATCCTAAAACTTGGGTTTGATCCAAGTCGGGGTTCTAGTCTTTGGGCAGGAGACATGCGCGTTTACCCGAAAATCGAGCTTGGAGAGGAGAATTTCGCTATTGTAATCATTTGGCTCCGCTTTAATGACGTGACACGCGAGTAATTAGGCGATAGAGATGATTGCTCTCAGCGGTATGCCAATATAGAGGTATGGAACTATCCTAAAACTTGGATTTGATCCAAGTCGGGGTTCTAGTCTTTAGGCAGGAGACATGCGCGTTTACCCGAAAATCGAGCTTGGAGAGGAGAATTTCGCTATTGTAACCATTTGGCTCCGCTTTAATGACGTGACACGCGAGTAATTAGGCGATAGAGATGATTTCTCTCAGCGGTATGCCAATATAGGGGTATGGAACTATCCTAAAACTTGGGTTTGATCCAAGTCGGGGTTCTAGTCTTTGGGCAGGAGACATGCGCGTTTACCCGAAAATCGAGCTTGGAGAGGAGACTTTCGCTATTGTAACCATTTGGCTCCGCTTTAACGACGTGACACGCGAGCAATTAGGCGATAGAGATGATTGCTCTCAGCGGTATGCCAATATAGAGGTATGGAACTATCCTAAAACTTGGGTTTGATCCAAGTCGGGGTTCTAGTCTTTAGGCAGGAGACATGCGCGTTTACCCGAAAATCGAGCTTGGAGAGGAGAATTTCGCTATTGTAACCATTTGGCTCCGCTTTAATGACGTGACACGCGAGTAATTAGGCGATAGAGATGATTTCTCTCAGCGGTATGCCAATATAGGGGTATGGAACTATCCTAAAACTTGGGTTTGATCCAAGTCGGGGTTCTAGTCTTTGGGCAGGAGACATGCGCGTTTACCCGAAAATCGAGCTTGGAGAGGAGAATTTCGCTATTGTAATCATTTGGCTCCGCTTTAATGACGTGACACGCGAGTAATTAGGCGATAGAGATGATTGCTCTCAGCGGTATGCCAATATAGAGGTATGGAACTATCCTAAAACTTGGGTTTGATCCAAGTCGGGGTTCTAGTCTTTAGGCAGGAGACATGCGCGTTTACCCGAAAATCGAGCTTGGAGAGGAGAATTTCGCTATTGTAACCATTTGGCTCCGCTTTAATGACGTGACACGCGAGTAATTAGGCGATAGAGATGATTGCTCTCAGCGGTATGCCAATATAGGGGTATGGAACTATCCTAAAACTTGGGTTTGATCCAAGTCGGGGTTCTAGTCTTTGGGCAGGAGACATGCGCGTTTACCCGAAAATCGAGCTTGGAGAGGAGAATTTCGCTATTGTAACCATTTGGCTCCGCTTTAATGACGTGACACGCGAGTAATTAGGCGATAGAGATGATTGCTCTCAGCGGTATGCCAATATAGAGGTATGGAACTATCCTAAAACTTGGGTTTGATCCAAGTCGGGGTTCTAGTCTTTGGGCAGGAGACATGCGCGTCTACCCGAAAATCGAGCTTGGAGAGGAGAATTTCGCTATTGTAACCATTTGGCTCCGCTTTAATGACGTGACACGCGAGTAATTAGGCGATAGAGATGATTGCTCTCAGCGGTATGCCAATATAGAGGTATGGAACTATCCTAAAACTTGGGTTTGATCCAAGTCGGGGTTCTAGTCTTTGGGCAGGAGACATGCGCGTTTACCCGAAAATCGAGCTTGGAGAGGAGAATTTCGCTATTGTAACCATTTGGCTCCGCTTTAATGACGTGACACGCGAGTAATTAGGCGATAGAGATGATTGCTCTCAGCGGTATGCCAATATAGGGGTATGGAACTATCCTAAAACTTGGGTTTGATCCAAGTCGGGGTTCTAGTCTTTGGGCAGGCGACATGCGCGTTTACCCGAAAATCGAGCTTGGAGAGGATAATTTCGCTATTTTAACCATTTGGCTCCGCTTTAATGACGTGACACGCGAGTAATTAGGCGATAGAGATGATTGCTCTCAGCGGTATGCCAATATAGAGGTACGGAACTATCCTAAAACTTGGGTTTGATCCAAGTCGGGGTTCTAGTCTTTAGGCAGGAGACATGCGCGTTTACCCGAAAATCGAGCTTGGAGAGGATAATTTCGCTATTTTAACCATTTGGCTCCTCTTTAATGACGTGACTCGCGAGTAATTAGGCGATAGAGATGATTGCTCTCAGCGGTATGCCAATATAGAGGTATGGAACTATCCTAAAACTTGGGTTTGATCCAAGTCGGGGTTCGAGTCTTTGGGCAGGCGACATGCGCGTTTACCCGAAAATCGAGCTTGGAGAGGATAATTTCGCTATTTTAACCATTTGGCTCCGCTTTAATGACGTGACACGCGAGTAATTAGGCGATAGAGATGATTGCTCTCAGCGGTATGCCAATATAGAGGTATGGAACTATCCTAAAACTTGGGTTTGATCCAAGTCGGGGTTCTAGTCTTTAGGCAGGAGACATGCGCGTTTACCCGAAAATCGAGCTTGGAGAGGATAATTTCGCTATTTTAACCATTTGGCTCCTCTTTAATGACGTGACACGCGAGTAATTAGGCGATAGAGATGATTGCTCTCAGCGGTATGCCAATATAGGGGTATGGAACTATCCTAAAACTTGGGTTTGATCCAAGTCGGGGTTCTAGTCTTTGGGCAGGCGACATGCGCGTTTACCCGAAAATCGAGCTTGGAGAGGATAATTTCGCTATTTTAACCATTTGGCTCCGCTTTAATGACGTGACACGCGAGTAATTAGGCGATAGAGATGATTGCTCTCAGCGGTATGCCAATATAGAGGTATGGAACTATCCTAAAACTTGGGTTTGATCCAAGTCGGGGTTCGAGTCTTTGGGCAGGCGACATGCGCGTTTACCCGAAAATCGAGCTTGGAGAGGATAATTTCGCTATTTTAACCATTTGGCTCCGCTTTAATGACGTGACACGCGAGTAATTAGGCGATAGAGATGATTGCTCTCAGCGGTATGCCAATATAGAGGTATGGAACTATCCTAAAACTTGGGTTTGATCCAAGTCGGGGTTCTAGTCTTTAGGCAGGAGACATGCGCGTTTACCCGAAAATCGAGCTTGGAGAGGATAATTTCGCTATTTTAACCATTTGGCTCCTCTTTAATGACGTGACTCGCGAGTAATTAGGCGATAGAGATGATTGCTCTCAGCGGTATGCCAATATAGAGGTATGGAACTATCCTAAAACTTGGGTTTGATCCAAGTCGGGGTTCTAGTCTTTGGGCAGGAGACATGCGCGTTTACCCGAAAATCGAGCTTGGAGAGGATAATTTCGCTATTTTAACCATTTGGCTCCTCTTTAATGACGTGACTCGCGAGTAATTAGGCGATAGAGATGATTGCTCTCAGCGGTATGCCAATATAGGGGTATGGAACTATCCTAAAACTTGGGTTTGATCCAAGTCGGGGTTCTAGTCTTTGGGCAGGCGACATGCGCGTTTACCCGAAAATCGAGCTTGGAGAGGATAATTTCGCTATTTTAACCATTCGGCTCCTCTTTAATGACGTGACACGCGAGTAATTAGGCGATAGAGATTATTGCTCTCAGCGGTATGCCAATATAGAGGTATGGAACTATCCTAAAACTTGGGTTTGATCCAAGTCGGGGTTCTAGTCTTTGGGCAGGAGACATGCGCGTTTACCCGAAAATCGAGCTTGGAGAGGATAATTTCGCTATTTTAACCATTTGGCTCCTCTTTAATGACGTGACTCGCGAGTAATTAGGCGATAGAGATGATTGCACTCAGCGGTATGCCAATATAGAGGTATGGAACTATCCTAAAACTTGGGTTTGATCCAAGTCGGGGTTCTAGTCTTTGGGCAGGAGACATGCGCGTTTACCCGAAAATCGAGCTTGGAGAGGATAATTTCGCTATTTTAACCATTTGGCTCCTCTTTAATGACGTGACTCGCGAGTAATTAGGCGATAGAGATGATTGCTCTCAGCGGTATGCCAATATAGAGGTATGGAACTATCCTAAAACTTGGGTTTGATCCAAGTCGGGGTTCTAGTCTTTGGGCAGGCGACATGCGCGTTTACCCGAAAATCGAGCTTGGAGAGGATAATTTCGGTATTTTAACCATTTGGCTCCGCTTTAATGACGTGACACGCGAGTAATTAGGCGATAGAGATGATTGCTCTCAGCGGTATGCCAATATAGAGGTATGGAACTATCCTAAAACTTGGGTTTGATCCAAGTCGGGGTTCTAGTCTTTGGGCAGGCGACATGCGCGTTTACCCGAAAATCGAGCTTGGAGAGGATAATTTCGCTATTTTAACCATTTGGCTCCGCTTTAATGACGTGACACGCGAGTAATTAGGCGATAGAGATGATTGCTCTCAGCGGTATGCCAATATAGGGGTATGGAACTATCCTAAAACTTGAGTTTGATCCAAGTCGGGGTTCTAGTCTTTGGGCAGGCGACATGCGCGTTTACCCGAAAATCGAGCTTGGAGAGGATAATTTCGCTATTTTAACCATTTGGCTCCGCTTTAATGACGTGACACGCGAGTAATTAGGCGATAGAGATGATTGCTCTCAGCGGTATGCCAATATAGAGGTATGGAACTATCCTAAAACTTGGGTTTGATCCAAGTCGGGGTTCTAGTCTTTGGGCAGGAGACATGCGCGTTTACCCGAAAATCGAGCTTGGAGAGGATAATTTCGCTATTTTAACCATTTGGCTCCGCTTTAATGACGTGACACGCGAGTAATTAGGCGATAGAGATGATTGCTCTCAGCGGTATGCCAATATAGAGGTATGGAACTATCCTAAAACTTGGGTTTGATCCAAGTCGGGGTTCTAGTCTTTGGGCAGGAGACATGCGCGTTTACCCGAAAATCGAGCTTGGAGAGGATAATTTCGCTATTTTAACCATTTGGCTCCTCTTTAATGACGTGACACGCGAGTAATTAGGCGATAGAGATGATTGCTCTCAGCGGTATGCCAATATAGAGGTATGGAACTATCCTAAAACTTGGGTTTGATCCAAGTCGGGGTTCTAGTCTTTGGGCAGGAGACATGCGCGTTTACCCGAAAATCGAGCTTGGAGAGGATAATTTCGCTATTTTAACCATTTGGCTCCGCTTTAATGACGTGACACGCGAGTAATTAGGCGATAGAGATGATTGCTCTCAGCGGTATGCCAATATAGAGGTATGGAACTATCCTAAAACTTGGGTTTGATCCAAGTCGGGGTTCTAGTCTTTGGGCAGGAGACATGCGCGTTTACCCGAAAATCGAGCTTGGAGAGGATAATTTCGCTATTTTAACCATTTGGCTCCGCTTTAATGACGTGACACGCGTGTAATTAGGCGATAGAGATGATTGCTCTCAGCGGTATGCCAATATAGAGGTATGGAACTATCCTAAAACTTGGGTTTGATCCAAGTCGGGGTTCTAGTCTTTGGGCAGGAGACATGCGCGTTTACCCGAAAATCGAGCTTGGAGAGGATAATTTCGCTATTTTAACCATTTGGCTCCTCTTTAATGACGTGACACGCGAGTAATTAGGCGATAGAGATGATTGCTCTCAGCGGTATGCCAATATAGAGGTATGGAACTATCCTAAAACTTGGGTTTGATCCAAGTCGGGGTTCGAGTCTTTGGGCAGGCGGCATGCGCGTTTACCCGAAAATCGAGCTTGGAGTGGATAATTTCGCTATTGTAACCATTTGGCTCCTCTTTAATGACGTGACACGCGAGTAATTAGGCGATAGAGATGATTGCTCTCAGCGGTATGCCAATATAGAGGTATAGAACTATCCTAAAACGTGGGTTTGATCCAAGTCGGGGTTCTAGTCTTTGGGCGGGAAACATGCGCGTTTACCCGAAAATCGAGCTTGAAGAGGATGATTTCGCTATTGTAACCATTTGGCTCCTCTTTAATAACGTGACACGCGAGTAATTAGGCGATAGAGATGATTGCTCTCAGCGGTATGCCAATATAGAGGTATGGAAATATCCTAAAATTCGGGTTTGGTCCAAGTCGGGGCTCTAGTCTTTGGGCAGGAGACATGCGCGTTTACCCGAAAATCAACCTTGGATTGCGTAATATCGCTATTATAACGATTTGGCTCCGATTTAATGACGTGACGCAAGAGTAATTAGGCAACTTAAAGGATCGCTCTCAACTTTATTTTAATTTAGAGGACGGAACTATCCTCTAGCTCGGGTTTGACACAAGTCAGGGTTCTAGCCTTTGGTCAAGAAACATGCGCGCTTGTCCGAAAATTGAGCTTTGAGAGTGTATAATTTCACAATTTTAAAGAATTGGCCCATTTTTAATTACGTGACACACGTGTAATTAAATGGAATCAACAATTGCTTTCGTTGGAATTCTCATTACACTTCAACAGTACTGTCGTCCAACCGTGGTTTGAATGGATAAAATTCCTATTGATTTTAAACCCGGGTTCGAACCTCGGACCTTAAGACCTGTGTGCAGGTTTTGTGTGTTTGCTGATACTGTTTATGTACTGTGTGAATATTTTGTAATTGCACCTATTACACATTAAATGCGCTCATTTATGCTTTTTCTAAACCTTTAAAGACACATGCCGCGCTTCGTTTAAATATCTGAAATGCTTATGGACCGTCGTAATATGGATTGATCAAAGAAAAAAAAAGCGTCATAGTTTGGTTGAGTTCACTGTGTACCCGTTATCGATGAGAGCAATTATGTATAAGCGACAGTTCTTATCAGGACACGGTTCTTGTATGAAAATACGGTCTTTTTTTCGGGTGCTCCCATAGGCGCAATGAGAAAGTTTTCGATTGGCCTTTGGCTAAACTTAATATGCTCAAACGAGTTTGGAATTTCGTCTGCAGATATAAGTATTCCAACTCAATAGAACTCCAATGAGAGCAAGCTGATTATTTGCGTTGGTATTGAGCAATTAAAAATAAACTGGTTTCGCCCATTGAGTTACGGTCAGTCCCGTTCCCGGAAGCCGAGAGATGGCGCAAGTTGTGAGGACGCGCCCATGTCCAAAATTCCTGGGGTTAGGCTGGCATATAAATCAGCGATAAACCACCCGGGAAATAGTACTCTTTCTCTTTCTTCCCTTCACTCACAAAACACCTCGTTGCCACCGGCCATGCCGACGCCTGGACGGTCCCGCGCTCGAGAACAAACTACGCAAATCAAAGGGTTAGGTACCAGCTACCCAAAATGTTAAACTATTTTTATCGCGGAATTTTTCCAACAAACGCATACTCTCTTTACTGGTTTCGTGAGAAATATGATTGTGTATTCTTGAGAGCGGTTTTGTTTTCAGTGCCTCTTCTGCTTTTGCTGTTGGGTGAGGAGAGGGGCGCTGTCAAGCAGTCTTGTACTGCTTTCTTCCCTCCTCCTTCTCTTCTTGTATGAAGAGGAATAAAGAAACTTGAAAAAACGTTAATATTGAACTCTCTTTGAAAAAAAAATATATATATATACTTGTCTTTCACTACGAAGCTTAGGAAGGCGTCAAAGAAGTTTATTAAATTCGCCACGATCCCAGATGGTGGACGACAGGACAGGAAAACGCGAATCTCCAATTTCGTATTGTCCTGTCCTGTTTTCCCACTCTACGGAGTTAGAAAAGGGGAGGATGTTCCCCTTGCATAAGCAAAAGGGAAGCGCCCAACGTGGGGCTCGAACCCACGACCCCGAGATTAAGAGTCTCGTGCTCTACCGACTGAGCTAGCCGGGCGGTGTTGATCGGGTTTTGGGGGAATGCGTCTGGAGGGATCACTAAATAGGTAGGAGGATGTACATGAAAGGATGCAGAAGAGCTGGTTAACCTGCAACAGTAATTACTGTGTTGTGCTATACAATCGGAAGTTCGTCGGCCTTGGTGGGTCTGGCGCCTCAGCTGTAGATGAGCAATTTAGCCAGTACGGTACAACCGCTAGCGGCTAGCCTGGGGTCTTTAATGTGCACCACGCGGTAGTAATACATGACCCCACGCCGGTACGATGCTCATCCAGATCCAAACGGGCGGGGGCAGCAGGGGTGAGGATTGAACCCAGGATCCCTGGGTCCTGCAGCGAAAGCTTTCACTGCACGCTCTCCCTGCTGTTGTGCGGTAGCCCACTCTGCCACCGGTCCCCCATCTGCAATAAGGTGCGAGCGACAAGTTGGGTGATGTCTAAAAAACACGGTGAAAACCGAGCGTCATCACGTTTTTAAAGCAACACCGTTAAAGTATATAGTCTCTTATTTTCGTGAATGAATGCAGAGATACCCCTACACAAGAGGTCACAGTGAGCGTCTGGCGAATAGTGTCACAACGATGCTTTTGGTAGCGCGCGTCACCAATAGGGGGTATTCACTGAACGCCATATTTGAGGGTGATGTTTAGAGCGCATGCTTAGAACGAGCTCACATTTAAGCTGCTAAGACCGGTAATCTTGATGGTGCAGAATGCACGTTGCAAAAGAACGGGCGCCCCGTTGTGGCGAGGCGCCGAAACACACTTGTTCAGAGCGATGGAATGTCCGCTCGTGCTCCTCGCGTTCCTCGGGCCAGTCTTGTACATGTTACTGTAAAATAGTAAGGGATTACATTTACAATTACTCAAGGCTAAATTGTAATTTATTACAATTACACTTCCATGAAAGTAACGTTACCCCAAAAAGTAATCCGTTACTTTCGTGGCGTTACTTTTAACATTATTGTCCTTAAGTAAGAAACAAAGGGAAGAGAATTATTCAAGTTCTTATTATTGTAACGTGTTCCATTGAATGACCTTGAGTATTTTGAGCAACAGCTGGCTCTCGAAAGTCTCGTCAGACGTTTCGCGTTATTTCTTACTCAATATGTCGACTGCTACGCTGAACACCATTTGAGCTGAGGCACTGGATGGGAGTGCCATATTGTTCCTCACAAATGCTTCATGCTCTGCATTGAGCTTTTTCAGCGAAGCAAGGGAAGTACTATTTACCTCGAATGAAGAGCAAAGCTTTGTCGTTGCAGCCGTTGCCTGCTATTCGAGAGATTTAGTAGATCCTTCCGATACCTCCGATACCCGCGATAACGGTACCCGATAACGATACGATGCATACACAAAGACGGCGGCGAAGTATCGGGTATCGTTATTGGAGTCATCGGACCGATCTACTAAAATTTTCCATTGTCTAAATCGCGAAGCTGTGGAAGTCATCAATAGTAAAACATAGTTGAAATAGTAAGGTGATAATTAAAGAATAAATAGAGAGTTTTAGTAGATCGATCCGATACCTCCGATAGCCTCGATAACGATACTATGCATGCGCAAGGGAGGCGGTGGCGGTGTATCGGGTATCGTTATCGGAGTCATGGGAACGATCTACTAAAACTCTCTAGTAAGGTTCAACTCGATATTCTTCTTCCTTTGGTTCTGAACAGTTCAAGGCTCACTTGAGACGTTGGTGAATAAAAAAAAAAGGTTCGAGTATATAAATATAAGTAATAAAAGGAAGGACACTCATAACCACAATTAATTAGAACGTCGGTTAAAACAAGGAAATGTAAACGCACGTTTGCCGTTCAAAAACGCACGGAGCACGGACCGACTGCAGTTTACTCCGGTGTTCTCCAGATAGACGTCCGCTGATGCCACGGGCAGCGAAGAACGGAGAACTGAGCTGCTCATGAGTTTCACTCTCATGAGCAGCCCCACTCATGAGTTTCACTCTCTCCTCAACCCCAAAACATCAAGTCTAAGTCAGCCACCATTATGTTTTATTTGTAAAAATATTTGCTTGAGATAAGATGCGGCCTGCTGGGACAAAACAGGAAGAAGAAGAAAGGAAGACTATTACCATTTTCTAAGCGCTCGCAAAAAGCTGACTCACAAAAAGGGTAGGGTAGACATGGCGTTGTCTCGTGTTGTGACATTTTGAAAAGGGCATTGTTAATTATTTTTAGTGCACTTACCCCCTCGAGCTTCTCGAGGAGGCGCACAATCATTTGGTGTCCTCCTCTCCCTATCTTCGATCGCAAAGAAAAAACAAAGGGACTAAAAAAAACCGGAAATGACTTGCCTCCCCCCCCCCCCTCCTTTTTCTTTCTTTTTTTTTTTTGTTGTAGAAATGTTTATTTGGATTTTTTGACATTGTTGTTAGTGTCAAAAAATTAAATAAAAAAATAGAATCAGGGGTTTGGTGTTGCGAAAAAAAGGCTTTGCGGAAATGAAGAGTGCCACTGGTCAATTCGCGTAACAGTGTCACTGCGCTCGACTTTACAAAAATATAAAAAAAAAAGTTTTATTTAGAATGGGAGGGGGGGGGGGGTTGGTTCTGAAAAAAAATGTAACGAATTACAAGGAATCCGTTACGTCAAAAATGTAAGGGAATTACTTTAAAATTACTCCAGACGATGTGTAATTCCGTTACTAAATTACTGATAAATGTAAGGGATTACAAGTAATTTAGTTACTTGTAACGGATTACGTACAAGTCTGCCTCGGGCTACCGCTTCTTTTCTCGTCGGGTTTGAAAACCACGTTTCGCGTCCTCGCCTATGCAAAAGCTGTGCGCTGACTAGAGGCTCCCGAGAAATGCTCTGTGCTACCATGATTCTCGCGCTCCAAATCTGCGACCGAGCACTCTATGGCTCCGTCATCGAACTGCCAGGCTCTGTGAGTATTGAGGAGGGTTTGATTCTGTATAATATTTAATAAATAATAATAATTAAAAAAAAAAAAAGCCGAGTGGGCTAGCGCACCCATCTCGGAGCGCGTGGAGTGAAAGCTCGCGCTGCAGAACCCAGGGATCCTGGGCTCAATCCCCACGTCACGTAACACACGGCATCGCGTAACGTCGTCGACGATGACGTCGTGGCGTCGTCGTGACGTGGTGCTTTGACGTTACCTTTGGCGTCAAAATCATTAAAAAATACAATATAGCCCCTAAGGGGCTATATTGCCTATATGACCTTGACCTGTGTCGTTGCTTCATCGCAGCGAAGGTGGCGCTGCGATCAAAGTGGCTTGGTTCCACACAACGTTACTAAACCACTTAGTTGGGAAACTGCCATAGAGACTGCTCTGAAAAAGTGGCCCCGATCTGTCCTCGAGAACCGAGCTAATGGCGAACACAACGCCGCCATTTCTCCCGCAGCGGCCACTCGAGGAACTGCACGTTACTTCTATTGTGGCTTTAATCGGCCATTTTGGCGCCGAAAGAGATACAGCGGAAGAGGTTAGGGTCCCTGTGATGTTTTTGAAGGACGGACGGAAAACAACCAGAGCGACGCAAGGCCATTCTTCTGCATTGTTTGGGGACGGTGGACTCGTGCCCCTCTCTGGAACCGTGGAAAGCTTGGAGGCATTCCATGTGCGGCCATCTCCAAGTCTGAAAGAGACGGGTCCCCTCTTCGCCAACACTTCAGTTGACGAAGAAAAGCCGCGATCTCCCTTGAAGCGAACTGACGGCTTCTTGACACGAACGAAATCGCCCACTGCTATTTTCGGCTCCTTAAGGTGTATCCACACGACGGACCGGGCCGCGGACCGATTGATCACGTGATGCGCGGCCCGCGGGCCGCACGGCTGCAATGAGCATCCACACGGCGGACCAAAAGAGCAGACGACAGAGTGAACGGGCCGGCCTAACCCTCGACCTCACAGCTCCGCCAAAAACATGCAACGAGCTGCTTTGAGGCTATTTGTAAGGAGCCAAGATGGAGGTTGAACGAAAGAGACTTTTGGCCGCGGTGGCCCTGGCGTTGATTATTGACGACGAGGAGGACTTAAGTGAACCGAAAAGGGCATGCATCTATTGTCCCACAGAGCGGGGAATCGCTCCACGAGCGCGATGAAGTAAAAAGTTGCATCGTCGCACCATGCCGCCATCGTTGCACAACAAAAGGTTCGTCTTCTTCGTCTTCAACAGTTGGCGCCAAAAGAACACGACTTTGGATTTGGATTCCAATCTAAACAACAAAAGTCAGCTTGTTGCCAGAATTAGCACTTCAATTATACTAAAAACGCCGCGGTCCGCCGCCAAGGTCCGGGCGAGAAAAGCGCTTGGCATTTCTCAGAAGCGCGGGCCGCGGACCGCCGGCGGACCTCGAAAAGTGGTGACGTAAGATCACGTGATGCGCGGCCCGCGGACCAAAACAGCAATTTGGTCCGTCGTGTGGATACACCTTTAGCAGCTCTCCTCCGGTCCGTGTACTCCTTGCTGCTTTGCTGTTGAAGCCGGACCCTTTGACGCAGTCGCGCCAGTTCCTTTACTGGGTCTTTTGCGAACGCTGGTGCCGAAAACCCTACAACATCCAACCTGGTTCGAGGCATCCGCCCATGCAGCAGAACTGCTGGGGCAACCCCAGTGGTAGCCTGTGGAGTACAACGGTAAATAGCAAGGTAGTCAGTAACTGCTTGTCGGATAGGTCGCCTTTCGAGGAGTGAAACTTGGATGAAGTTCTTTAAAGTTCGATTAAGCCTTTCGACTTGCCCGTTCGCCTGGGGGTAGTATACCGATGAGTGTGACAGCTTGATGGCTCGGTTTTGAAGAAAGGTTATAAATTCACGTGAAGTGAACTGCGGCCCATTGTCGCAAACAATCTCCTCCGGGTATCCTTCACGGGCAAAGACACTGGTTAAGAATTCTTTTACGGTGCTTGTGGTCACTTCGCTGCAAAAATATACCTCTGGCCACTTGGAATGGTAATCGACCAATGTTACAGCAAATTGGCTATAGCGAGGTGCGTGCTCCAATGGGCCAACAATGTCTAGGCCCAGTTTCTGCCAGGGTCTTTCAGGCCACTCAACAGGCTGCAATGGCACTGGCGATGTTTTGGCAGACTTATCTGCCTCCAGGCAGATGTGGCAGTTTTTCACGGCCGATTCCACTTGCTTGTCCATTCGTGGCCACCAGAATAGCTCACGAAGTCGCGCCTTTGCGCGCGTGATGCCCGGATGCGTCTCATGGGCAACTGCGATGAACTGAGCTGTGAGGGAGGACGGAACAACGAGGCGCTCTGCGCGCAGCAGCAGGTCATCAACAATAGAAAGCTCTTCGCGCACCGAGTAGAAAGGTTTTGCCTCCTCTGATACGGACTTTTGTGGTGGCCAAGAGCCGCGCACGAACGACTTGACGGTTTGCAGGCAATCGTCGTTGAGGACGGCTTGCTTGAATTCTTCCTTCGTCATGGAAGCCGGCTCGACCAACGAGACGTTTTCTTCTTCCTTGGAAAGTTCTGCCTCCGACGTAGGAGCTGGCAACCGAGAAAGAGCATCGGCCACAGTGTTGGTGGACCCCTTGCGGTACTCGCGAGTGGAACCCTGAATTCGAAGATTTAGAGCCTTAATGCCGTCGAGGCCAATCAGACAGGTGCCTTGGCGAACGATGTAGAAAAGAAGTGGTGCAGAGCGCCCTTTAAATTGAACGTCTGCCTGAAAACACCCTAGCACGGAAATTGGACGCTTAGAAAAATCAAGCAAGGTGACGTGCGGAGCTGGAAGGAGCAAAACGCTTTCAAAATGTCGACGAAATGCGTGTTCAGACAGAATCGAAACAGACGACCCCGAGTCAACAAGAAATGTCAAGCTGACATCCGTTACGCCCACTTTAATGTATATTGCTCTGCGAGCAGAATGCTGCACGGTCAAAACTTGCTCAGAACTTCCACTTGACAAAACATTGTCATCAAAATCAACTTCACGAACCCTGCCTTGCGTTTGTCGCTTGCGGTTGCATACTTTCTGAAAGTGGCCCTTGACGCCGCAAAACGAACATTTCTTTCCCTGCGCTGGGCACTGTGACGCTGATGCGCGGTGGTTCCGCGAGCCGCACCGAAAACAGTGAGGTGAAACGGACCGGTTATCTCTGTCTCGCCGAGGGGGGCGGTGCCCCAGCGACGCACGTGAACCGCTCGGTTTCCTTGAAAAGTTCTGCTGACAATGCTCTTTTGGCTGTGAACTGGTTTTTCGCGAAGACTGCGGACGACGCACAGAAACAGGCTCGACTGAAGCAGAGAATTCCTTTAGTTCTTCAGCTGCTTGCTCAAACTGAAGAGCGATTCGTACTGCGCTCTCGAACGACAGGGAGGAACCCTCGAGTAGGAGCCGTTCACGTATGCGATTGGAAGCAACGCCGGCAACAAATTGGTCACGGAGAGCCTCATCTTGTGAATTGAACGAACAATGCGAAACCAGCTGCCGTAAAGCAGCAACAAAGTCATGAACAGACTCGCCTGCGTGTTGGTTGCGGCGGTGGAAACGATGACGCTCGACGACTAGGTTGCACGACGTCGAAAACTGCTTCCGTAAGGCGGCGAGTGCAGACGCGTACACGTCAGTAGTGGCCGCGGTAGGCTTATCTTGAACTGCCGGTGCTGCGGCGCTTGACCCTGCAGGTAAAGTCCGGAAAACACGCTGCCCTTCCGCCCCCAAACAATGCAGAAGAATGGCCTTGCGTCGCTCTGGTGGGCACTCAGCTGCTCCGGACGCTAGAAGGTAGACTGTAAAAGTCTGCTCCCACTCCTCCCATGGCAGGGACGGACGGCCGGGCGTCTGGAGGAACGGCGGCGGCGGAGCGAGGCCGGGGAAGCTCATGGCGGGGCGGGCGTAGCCGGACGGTACGGGATGCCGAAGGTAGCTTGGAACGGCTACATCCTCGTCGCCAATGTGATGTTTTTGAAGGACGGACGGAAAACAACCTTTATTCTGCACGATACATCAAATATATACACAAAGGAAGGACGCGCCCCCTGGGGGTGAAAGAACACAAATGAATACCGAAACTGAATATAACGTGCATCTAATATAACGAAACTGAATATAACGTCTCCCCAGTTGCCGTGCCGCGCCCTACTACCGAAGTTAAAATGCACCTAGGTCGGGACGTGCTACCTGAAAGCACCGCTGAGGCATGGTTGTACGAAAACAATATTAATTGTGCCTCAAACCCTGTAAATTAAAGATTTTAAAAATATCACGCGCCCATCATTTTGTACTAAACTCCAATAAATTTCATACAAAAAGAGTCTTTTCCGTTTGTTTTTACGCAAAAACATGATTTGTAAAAGCTCAAGGTGACCACAGTACGGACAAATGATAAAGAGTGGCGCTGTTGTCGTATTTAGCTCGGTCTCGGTGGACGCCAGCGGCCCAAGTTTCGACGGCGAGTTTCCCAACTGAGTGTTTTAGTAACGTTGGTTCCACCTGATCGCTTTCCCCCTTTCGAGGTGCAACTAGTACACTCTAGTGCAACTGGAAGCATGAGCGCAGCCTATTAGCGGCGAGATGTTTCGGTGGCGCTCTCGTTCGGTCACCTTTCGTGACGTCATTACCTTGTGAACAACAAGCTCGATGGTGTTCGTAACGAGCCTTCTGGAAGCCTGAAATTATAGCGGTCTCAAAGCAACGTTGCCAACACCGTCAAAATTGGATTTCTTACATACCTCGAGACATCCTTTGCTGACGTCATAGTCAGCATTCGGCCAATTGTGGTGGGGCGACCACAGCGACACTTTCGACCGCTCACGTCGCCAATAGCTCGTCCCACTCGTGCCTTCTATACTTCGTTTCACCTTATGTGCGAGCGAAGGCAAAGCTGGAAGCGCGAGCACGAAAGCTCCGTGCGTTCAGGCTTTGCTCGAGCGCGCGAGCTGGGGAGAAACGCAAAAAGCGCTGGTCTCGCGCTTCTAGCTTTGGCTTCGCTCGCAGGGAAAGTGAAACGAAGTATAGTACACTCTACCCCCGCTGCCCCTGCCCGTTTCGATCTGGATGACCTTCGTACCGGCGTGTGGTGTATCACTACTACATGATGCACGTTAAGGCCCCAGGCTAGCGGTTGCACTGAGCTGGCTAAATTTCTCATCTGAGCTGGAAGACAAGTCGCCCGTTGAGGCAGACCAAGTTCAGGCTGTATAAACGTAGACACACCCTTATTATTATTATTATTTTGTTGTTTTAAGCGAAGGTTTTGTATGCTGTATACTAACTTGTTATGGTGTACTGTTGTCCTATAACCAGTGGCTTAGCCAGGAACGTTTTTTTCGAGGGGGGTTGAGGTGGCTGAGATGTTCATGATTTGGAGTGCGGAGAAGGGGGGGTTAAAAGGCATGTTTATATCTACGCTTTTAAAAATGCACGCCAGATTGAGCTGCCGTGGCCGACCTTCTTTTGTCTTGCCGAGATGCCGAGCCACTCAAGCGGGCAAGCCTCCACAAAGGCCTATATGCTGGGGAGAAGGACATAGTAGCACCTAAAGTGGCAATAACCTGTCCTTCTGTGGCAATGATAAAGTGAAGCGAACGGAATAAGAGGAAACAAAAACTGAAGCTGCCTCGAAGCGTCAATATTATATGAACGGCGGGATTTCGGGGACTGAAGCTTCATAAAGCTCCCCCCTTGCTACGCCACTGCCTCTAACGAACAGACACGCTACTTTTCTGCCTCTCTGGTCGACGGTGACTCAGGGCCTACGACCCGCGCCGCTCGTTCGGCCGCGGTGTGCTTAGGAAATCCTTGTTCCAATAAACGCTCTTGGATCCGGCGCAGTCAGAGAACGAACCCGGCGCGGCAACCGCTCTCCTGGTTGTCTGCGGTAAGATTGGTCTTCTCGGGCATCGGGCCTTGGTTGGCTCAGGCCTGAGTTGAACCTAATCCTCACGGTGGTAACTCAAATGCGCTGAAAAAGCGTACCACTTTTTTCTCTCCTTGCTTAAAGGCCGATTTACAGAATCGTCTTCTGCCGGGCAGAAAACCGGTTCCTAGTTTCCTCCTCTCTATTTCCTCTCGCAGTCTTCTCTACTCCTCTCCCCACAGGAGCGGATCTCTGGGCTACTCCCCACAGAAAGGAGCAGAATCTTCCTGATAATGTAGTGATTGCGCAGGCGAGCTGGTAGATGTCTTTCTCAAATGGAAAGGAGGAATTGAGGGAGATTTTCTTTTCTGGCTTCTCGTCTGCCTTTAATCGCAGCACCCACTTTTGAAACGTAAGTTGATTAATGAGCGGTATGTCACGAGCATGCATGTATAGTACCAGACACCAGCCCGCTGAAACATTAAAATAATAGAAGTATTGATATGCTAAACTGAACATTTTGTTCACGTTCTGAAGGTAGCAAACAAAATGATTCATTCTGGTAAAATGCAAACCTGTTTGCATTTTTTTTATGCGTATCAACGTCGTTTTGCAAAATGAAGATAAGCGATTGAATGTACCATGCTGATAAAATGGGAGATCATGTTAGAGAGTTACGACAAAACTAGCTTTTCTTTCTTCAGTCAAAATCATGCCGAACTCGCAATGTGTTTTTTTTTTTTTTTTTTTTCCTTTTAATGACTCAAACTCAATCTACGCGCCCTGGGCGTCCTAGAAATCCCAAACTCATAATTATGCCTATAATGTTTGTTTTTTTTAATTTAAAATGCGGCCAATCATTGTGACACGCCCTCTTTTTTCCGATAGTCAGAAAAAGGCTGCGTTGCGGAAAAGCGAGATAGAGTAACATCGAGATGTCCGCTCCGTGGTTGTTGCTTCTTCGTAGTGCACCAATGACCAGTGAGAAGCGCACCCAACGGAGCTTGAACCGATGCGTCACGGGAAGAGAAATCGTAATCCGATCACAATTGATATGTTCAAAGCCGCGATTCGCGACTGTGTTGAGGTGGGTTGAAAAACGAGGAAATTACGACGTGTGTAACTTGCTCAGATAAGCATTTGGGATTCGTACAAAACGTCGTACGCAGTCATCGAAAAAAAAAAAAATACTGGCCGGTCGTCGTGCCGAGAGTCTTCGACGAAGCAGCCGAGCGACATCGACGGACAGAAAGCACTCGCGCCGTGCGCGCGTTTAGATTAGGTGGCAAGCTCAGGAATTAGTAAAGTAAAACAAGAACGCATTACACTCAGGATATTAATATAGTAAATAACGATAAACCACAGATTCTGATATATATATATATATATATATCGACATGTCTTGTAGTAGGATCAAAACTCATCAGAATACTTTTATCGGATATAATCACATTCACTAAGAGGGTTATAGTACTTGACATGGTACTTGAAACAAATTCTCAAAAACAAAGAAAGTATTTTTACAGGTAAGGAGCAAATTGTTCTTCAACTAGCGTCTTCGAATCTTCTGGCACACTTAATCGTATAAGCGCATTTCGCGCATCATGATAACAAAAAAAAAAAAGCCAGTCATACCTGAGACTAGCATGCATTATTAACAATGAGCTATGTTCATGAATGCAATGTAAACACTGGACATATTCTTGGAAGATTCCAACACTGCTTTCCCCAATGGACTTTCAGATGAAAAAAATCCAAAATCCTACATGCTCTTCTTGACTTCTTCGAAAGCACCAATCTGATCATCCAGGTACCGGACGAGCTATAATGTATCCAACACCTGAAATTGCAAATAGCGTGTTCTCATGGGCTATACTAATGGATTGGGTCTTGGGGTCATCCTGCAGCACGGGCCATGTCATGTGTGCTTGGGCCTCGGCAGTTCTTTCAACGGGAGCCTGCCAAGAAAGAGCTGCAGTTATCTGAGGCACTAGTCGGATAATGCCTTTTTGAATGTGATGTGTGAACACATAGTGTTGTTGCTAAAACAGTCTTGAAAAATGCTGGGTAAAGTGGACTGCAAGAGGGATCAAATGAATGGGGTCTAAAACTGCTCTGGTCACTGCTTCCTGGAAGTTCCAGCTAGTGCATGTTGCCAGGCTGCTAAAGCTGGGTGGTGTTGCAGTGACTGCAGTTATAGTGATCTCTTGGCCCTTGCCAAACAAAACTGTATGATCAATCAGGCAGGCTTCGAAAGTGTTTGTTGTGTAAATGAGACAGAAAAAAAGTGAAAGCCGTTTACAACTCCCTGTAACGCCGAATTAGAGCGCAGCTCTTGAGGAGGAGGAGGGAAGGGTACTGGGGGGGGGTCAAGTGACCTTGGGTGGGGGTCACGTGACCTAGGGGGGTCACGTGACGATGACGATGCCGATGACGTCATCAGTAACGATGACGATGCGGATACCGATGACGTCATCAGTGACGTCACTGATGACGTCATCAGTGATGATGACAATGACGATGCGGATGCCGGTGACGTCATCAGTGATGATGACGATGACGATGCGGATGCCGGTGACGTCATCAGTGATGATGACGATGACGATGCGGATGCCGGTGACGTCATCAGTGACGTCACTGATGACGTCATCAGTTATGATGACGCTGACGATGCGGATGCCGGTGACGTCATCAGTGACGTCACTGATGACGTCATCAGTGATGATGACAATGACGATGCGGATGCCGGTGAGGTCATCAGTGATGATGACGATGACGATGCGGATGCCGGTGACGTCATCAGTGATGATGACGATGACGATGCGGATGCCGGTGACGTCATCAGTGACGTCACTGACGACGTCATCAGTGATGATGACAATGACGATGCGGATGCCGGTGAGGTCATCAGCGATGATGACGATGACGATGCGGATGCCGGTGACGTCATCAGTGACGTCACTGATGACGTCATCAGTGATGATGACGATGACGATGTCGGTAACGTCATCAGTGACGTCACTGATGACGTCATCGGGGGTCACGTGACCCCGGGGGTCACGTGACTGGGTGTCACGTGACCTTGGGGGTCACGTGACCCTGGGGGGAGGAGTCACGTGACCTTGGGTGTCACGTGACCTTGGGGTCACGTGACCCTGGGGGGGGTCACGTGACCTTGGAGGTCAAGTGACCTTGGGATGACCTTGGTTACGCCGACGGTGACGCCAACGCCGACGGCGACGCCGCTCAAGCCGGGAACGGGCCCCTAAGAGCTGCGCTCTAAAAGTGAAAGCCGTTTACAACTCCCTGTAACGCCGAATTGGTTGTTAAAACAGAAGTTCGGGCGAGTTGGTAGTTCATGACGCACGAGGACACAGCGCACCCGTAACAAACACTAGGACAACGTTCACAGTCACACCAAAAGAAAGGGACACTTACACAGCGCTGACTTCAACTCTTTGTATATTCCCGCCTTTTCTCTTCTTTCACGTCTAATGCATAACCTAGGCCTCATCTTTTTCTTTCTTTGCTAAAGGTTAACTGTAAAAGTTTTAAGCCAGAAATTGAAAATTAAAAAATAAATGGAAAAATTAAATGAAAAATTAAAATTGAAATTACTGTAGATCAATGATGCAAAGCTAAGTAATCCAGCTCTTTTTGTGACAGCGCTATAGATGGATTACTAATACACCTGCCGTTTTGCCTGGCAATGTTCTCCGCTTCTATTATTTCCCTTGTGAGCTGGTCTCGACTCCTTGCCAACACCACACACTTGTCAAGTGTTTTCTCCGCTCCGAACAAGCTCTACAGCCTGTGCAAGAGGGTAAACACTCCTTCAAGAACACCGACGTCCTGCACAACGAATCACAGAAATAAGTTCGTTCGATGCACTGAAAATGTGGTCTACTCCTTCCCCCTGTCCTGTGGAAGAACATATATCGGACAGACGGGTAGGTGTTTAAACAACCGCCTTAGAGAACACAACCTGTCCACCATCAACAAGAACTCTGGACATGTTGGCATACACATTCGGGACTGTGGGTGCACAGCGGAACTTGACAAGTGTGTGGTGTTGGCAAGGAGTCGAGACCAGCTCACAAGGGAAATAATAGAAGCGGAGAACATTGCCAGGCAAAACGGCAGGTGTATTAGTAATCCATCTATAGCGCTGTCACAAAAAGAGCTGGATTACTTAGCTTTGCATCATTGATCTACAGTAATTTCAATTTTAATTTTTCATTTAATTTTTCCATTTATTTTTTAATTTTCAATTTCTGGCTTAAAACTTTTACAGTTAACCTTTAGCAAAGAAAGAAAAAGATGAGGCCTAGGTTATGCATTAGACGTGAAAGAAGAGAAAAGGCGGGAATATACAAAGAGTTGAAGTCAGCGCTGTGTAAGTGTCCCTTTCTTTTGGTGTGAAGGCCCGTTCACACTCTTGCGACTGCTTGCGACCTCTTAAACCTGGGTTCCTTAAAACTTCTTAAACCAGAGAACACACTGGCGCCATCTATTGGGAAGCAGTGTAAACTCGGCGGTCCGGCATATTTGTTTTTTATTTCTCGCGCAATATCCTTTCTTTTTTGGCTCGAAAAACTTTTGTCAATGTTATAAACGAGCCTTTCTATGGGTATTACGCACATTTGACCTCGGAAATCCCGCAAAACCTTCGCTCTTGTGAAATGCAGTTCTAGGGTCACCGCATAGATGGCGCCACAATGTCAGTGTGTCCCCTCATTCTAGAAACATTTAAGAAGTTGTAAGAGATCTCGTGTCTCTCAGTCGTACTCGGTCGCAAGAGTGTGAACGGGCCTTGACTGTGAACGTTGTCCTAGTGTTTGTTACGGGTGCGCTGTGCCCTCGTACGCCGAATTGGAGCGCAGCTCTTGAGGAGGATGAGGGAAGGGTATTGGGGGAGGGTAGACCCCCTCCTCCTCCTCCTCCTCCTTCTCCTCCTCCCCTCATTCTTGAATATGCTCCGGGGGAGTCACCTGATCTCGGGGGAGGGGGTCACGTGACCTGGGGGGGTCACGTGACTTGGGGAGTCATGTGACCTTGGGTGCCACTTGACCTTGGGGGATTACGTGACCTCGCGGTTACGCTGACGGTGACGGCGACGCCGACGCCGCTCAAGCCGGAAATGTGCGCCTAAGAGCTGCGCTCTAAAAAAAGTGGAAGCCGTTTACAACTCCCTGTAAAGCCGAATTAGAGCGCAGCTCTTAAGGAAGAGGAGGGAAGGGTACTGAGGGTCACGTGTTCTCGGGTAGGGGTCAGGTGACCTCGGGGAGGGTGGTCACGTGACCTGGGGGTGTCACGTGGCCTGGGGGTCACGTGACCTCCCAGAGAAATTTTTCCGCTAGATTTAGCTGGGAAATTTTAGAGCGCACCTCTTAGGGGCCCGTTTCCAGCCTGAGTGGCGTCGGCGTCGGCGTAAACAGGGGGAGTCACGTGACCCCCCCACGAGGTCACGTGACCCCCGAGGTCACGTGACTCCCCTCCCCCGAGATCACGTGACCCCCCGGGGTCACGTGACTACCCGCAGGTGACGTGACCCCCCTCAGTACCCTTCCCTACTCCTCCTCAAGAGCTGCGCTCCAATTCGGCGTTACAGGGATTTGTAAACGGCTTTCATTTTTTTCCGCTAGATTTAGCGGGGAAATTTTTCCGCTAGATTTAGCGGGAAAATTTTCCGCTAGATTTAGCGGGGAAATTTTCCGTAAGATTTAGCGGGGAAATTTTTCCGCTAGATTTATCGGGGGAATTTACCCATAATGCACCGCGCGGTTACGCCGACGGCGACGCCGACGCCGACGGCAACGCCGCTCAAGCCGGAAACGGGCGCCTAAGAGCTGCGCTCTAAAAATGCAACTTAGTCTAAAATACATTACAGGGCAGATAAGGGGAAATAAAACTCGATTGCAACTTTCTTCAAAGGTTTCAATCGACTGTTATGTGTTAAAGGGACACTGACACGGTATTTATGCTCGCCGAGGTTTTTAGTTGTACGTGACATATGAGAGCCCAACTACCCAGAACAGAATTTACGGCTCGAAATTCGGTTTCTTTCCGCCCGAAAACCGCTGATCGAGAACTGGCCGGTCTGAGTCGCGCTCACTCTAATCTCTGTGGTCACGTGCCGTTTTCTATGGTTTAGACACAGCCACCAAAGATAATCAAATTCGTGGGTCCCCATCGAAGGCACACACTCTATACTAGAAATAAACAAGAAATGTGCTACTTATTTTTATGGCTCCCAAAAAGCTGCAAATACGCTGATCGTTCCGTTCACTAGCTCGGTTCACCGAGCTGGAGGTGAACCGAGCTGGAGGTGAACCGAGCTGGAGGTGAACCGAGCTGATGAACCGAGCTCGACGGGACGTAGCGAGGAGGAGAGGGAATGAGAATCGTGACGGTGACTTGTCTCGTCGGCCTCGTCGGCCGTGTTCAATAGCGTACTTCTTTTCCAAAAATACGGCGATCCGTTACCGCTCGTTAAGGAATTGTATAAACCGTTTCCGCAGCCCGCTAAGCACCCGGATAGCGCTCCGTAATCCCCCACAAGACCTTGAACTATGCAGACAAGGCTGGCAGCGCGCATGCGCAGTTGCGACGTTTTCTTCACGTGCGTGCAATTATACTGAATCTTTATACAACCGCGTTCGCAACCGCTTTGCGAACGCGGATCCGCTTCCAGTGTGAATGAGCGGTTAGAGGTATCGCTGTATGAGTGATGTTTTTGGGTTTTGCAGCTTCCCGCCTATCCGTCCAGCCTTGCAGTTAAGCTTGCCATGGATTTTAAATAATTTCGGAGACCAATCAGTTTGGAGGAACAATACAGGAACGACAGGGAGGTCTTTCTGCTGTTCTAAATGTTTCACGAGGCATCGCGTGAATATGGAGCGTGCACGTTCAACTGAGACACAACAGCGATGGCTATCAGCGTGAGCTCCTGCTTTGAAATATATGTCTATAGGCTGCACCGCACTCGAGCGGCGGCGGTAACATATCAAATCTACCCGGTTCTGTTTGTAACTCAGCATAATATAAAGGCAGCGCACTGACTGGAAACATAACAACGAGAAGCTGCTTCTGTTTTGTAACCTTTACCACTGTCAGATCGCACAATCTCGAGCGAGATGTGCGGGCTGGGGCGTGTATGTAGGTGCCGAGAGGATTAAAATGAATTCTTGCTCACACTACTATTCTAGTGGGTTTCATCAACGATGTTCTCGCCTATGGCGTGCTTGAAGAGAGCGCTAATTAACGCCCCAGTCACAGTTCGCCGATAATTGTAGGCGATTTCGATTTCTTCGACGATTTTTACGAAGCAAGCAGCTACGCAGCTGTGTTAGCTGTCTGTGACCACATGACTAGATTAACCGAAAACTAATTAACTTGAAATCAAAGCACACTTTCCTCTAAAAGGAATGACTAAACTTCAGAAGCGTGGATTTTACTTTAGTATTCAAAGATGTGGCAGTCTGTAGAGCGTTCGCTGTTTAGGATGGAAGAGACGGTGCGACCGACTTCGAGCTTAGGTGAAAACGTTCTGTTTAATCCACGTGCTGTATTGGGCTCGCAATCGGAAGGTTGCGAGTTCGAATCAAAACACAGTCCGAGCTACAGCCGCACCGGCCAAACGACAAATGCTACATCGTCTCCCCATTTTAAATTCATTTGAACTGAAGCGCCTAGGTATATTTTGTAGCTGTTCAATTCTTACGTGGAAAATCTTACGTGGAAAACAGAGCAGAGCTTCAACTCAGGGGTTTGGGGGTAAAGCACTGCACGGGCCGGAATTTCTAGGCCCGGACCGAACCGGCCCGGTAGAAGCACGGCCCGGGCCCGGCCCGAGCCCGACAGAATATTTAAATTCTAGGCCCGGCCCGACCCGGCCCGGAAGAGACACTGCCCGGGCCTGGACCGGGCCCGGCAGAATTTTTAGATAGAAGCTTGAGCCCGGCCCCAGCCCCCAGCCCGACAAAATTTTTGAATATAAGCCTGAGTTCGGGTGGAGCCCGACAGGTTATATACATGAGCCCCGAAAAAGTTTGCATAAAGCGAGCATATTTCATTTAAATTTATTTTAAACAAAGTTTTTTTTTTTTTGGCACAATGAATATTTTGACGTAGACGATGTATTTTCAAGAATATGGGCGAAATATGCACTTCATAAGTGATTTTGAGAAAAAAGAACAGTGGGCAATATTGTATTTCTGCATTTCTTGAAGAGATATTGGACCTTTCGCTGTTCAGTTCGTTTCACGGGGAGCTTTCCTCTCTACATGCTTTTGTGAAGAAACAATCAGAATCACGCCAGTGTATCTTCAAAAGGCTGTGTAAGCATAAAATTATCCATGGTAGTTAGCTTATTTCTGATGGCATGGCAAGGCCTCCTGCACAAAGAAGTCAAGCTCACGTTTTTACTTCTTTTTTTTTTTTTTTAGTTTGAAAAGTAGAGGGAAAAGACACTCGTATTGTACCCTGCGACTGCAGAGCCCTCGTTTTCTTGATCGCACTTTCCCACTGTGCTGGTGAATCATATACATTTATTTTTATTCACTTGAAAACTTACCAAGTGCTAAACGTATTTTTTTTTTTTTTTTTTTTTTTTTTTTTTTTTTTTACTTTGAGGGGCCGGGGGCGGCGTTAGGGTGATTTTGCATTTCGCTTGTTTGTTTTCATTGAACCTAAAAGATCAATGCGCACACTTTTTGGTATCAACAAGTTAGAATTTGCGGCACACTACTGCCCAGCTACGGCCCGGGCCGGCACGGCTCGAAAAATATTTGTTCAAGCCCGAGCCCGGCCCTGGCCCGAAAAATAGCGTACTACCCGGCCCGAGCCCGGCCCGCGGGCCGGGCCGGGCTCGGGCTTTCGGGCTGGGTCGGGCCCGTGCAGTGCTCTAGTTGGGGGTACATATTTAACCGAACTAAATTACTTTAAAAAAAAAAGGAGTTGACAATGTTGCTGAAAAGGTAGATCGCAAAATAACTCAAAAACTCAACTAAAAAAAAATATATATATATATCTTTTTTTTTGGTGGCGTCGATGGAATTGAAGTACAGGTCGCAGTCCAACATCGAGCCGGAATTGAGTGCTGCAGTCTCCAAACTCCGCCCTCCTTTTGAGTAAATGTGCTTGCTCACTTTAGTCATTAAAACCTTGCTGGCGTGCGCCATTTTTTTTTTTTTTTTTTGCAATGGTTTTTAGCCAGATTTACTCTGATTATATTACCCTCAAAATAAATTTTCAGAATTAATTTTGCGTATTAATTCTTATGCAATGCAATCGAAAACCTTGTGGAAGCGCAAAAAGCCGCGTGAGGGTTCGCGACCCGATATTTCATGTTTTTGGCGGGTGGCATGGCGGCAGAATTTGAGAAGCACTGGGTTACAAAACGCACACACATACACACACACACACACACACACACACACACACAGGCGATAACCGCTACAATTCTTTCTCTGTGGTGACCGATCTACTCGTGGAAGATTAGAATCTTCGTATATCTGAACTCTGTACTCGCCCAAAATCCATGTTTACTCGGTATCTCTAAATGTTCTATCGATTTGTTTACCCAATATTTCCAAACGCTCGATATTACCGAGCCCGAAATTGGTGGGAAAATTTCGACTAAACAGCTGAAACAATATTGCTAGACCCGGCGAAAGAGCACAAAGGAACCCCCCCCCCCCCCCCAATTCCTTTTTTTTTTTTTTTTAGTGACGCCACTGCGCATGCGTCTGCCACTTTGCGGCGTACACTCGTCGAGCTTCCGCGTGTTTGCCGGCGGGACGGAGATCCACCCACGATGACGTCACGCGCAGGCCTTGCCTTCTAGGTGACATTGATACACCCGCAGAATAATCGAGCGGCTATCGCTTGTGCGACTCGGCCAACGGGCACATAATTGAAGAAATACATTTTGAAATGTAAGGATACATTATAAACAGTCGCTCAAGCCTTCAAACGTCAACCAACGTTAAAAAAAAATTAATTTAGTAACACACAATTAAGATATGCTGATTATTTCTTTATATGACAAATTAACTTTACGTGGTTTAATGATTTGGGCCATGATAATACGAGTCTGCCAGACACCATGCGTTTGTACACGTTATGAGACGGGTGACCGCGGAAAGTTCCTAATTGAATTGCTCACATAGCAATGGTTAACATATTTATTGATTACTGGGCACATCACACCACTGTGCAGAGAGAAAGCAATGGTGATTGCTCAACCAAAGTAACCTGCTATTTGGCTTCTGAAGTTTGAATAAAGTAAACTGCCAGTAGTGAGTGAGTGCTTGCCTGTCGTGTTTGTTTTTTTACTTTTTTTCTAGTCGTTTGGGCGCTTCTTTTTTTAAAACCAGAATGAACTAGTATGCATTATTGTGCATGGTTATTTGGTATAATAAATAAGCTTTTTACTCTCTCTCTCTCTTTTTCTCCTACAGTCTTGAACGACGTTTTCATTTACGTGCGTGCATGCATCGCTAGTTGGTTAGACAGGTGTTGATGCAGCACGTTTAAATTTTCTTCACTGGCATTTACTGTGAGACGGAGTACGAAAAAAAAAATGCTTTCTTGTCTCTTTATAAAAGCTAAACCAAATTTCAAAGAAAAAAATTAAAAAAAAAAAAAAGAGTGCGCCGCCCGGGAATCGAACCCGGGTCGCAAGAATGGGAATCTTGCATGATACCACTACACCAGCGGCGCAACTTGATCGGGAGGAAACTGTTTTGCTATAATACAGTGTTTCTTTATACAATAAAATGAATTCTTTTCCTACATTTGACTTTATTGACCAAATCACAAAAGAAAACATGCCCCAATCACGAGTTTCAAAACGAAACCAAAAATTTTATGACTCAAAGCATTGACAGGCGCTGCGGAGAAGCTAAGAGCCGGCTTGTAGCGCCCCCGGCGCCCCTACGATTTGTCTATCGTACAAACGTGGGACAACAACAAACTATCCAAGATCGTAGGCGTCGTAGGTGCGAACTTGCGCATTAGGGGGGTCGGACAACGAAGTCTTCGTTGCCCCCCCCCCCCTCCCTCCCTCCCCCCTCCCCTTTCTATGTATCTTCCTCATGTTTAATAACTGTTACCAACACGCTCGTTTTGTACCGAATTTGTTCCGCGTGAAAACGTTGGCCGGTGGTATGAATTCCCTCCTTGCGATTGTTTTACGGCACGGAAAGGAGACAATTTCTAACGTGGGAAGCTTCTTTCGTTCCTCAACACTTCGCAGAGGGAAAAAGCTCAGGGATGCGTGCTACTGCAAGCTGCGTCTACGACGCCTCTCGCTCCCAAACTGCAGTTCCTCCGTACAACTACAGTTGCCTCAAAAATGCGTGAAAGCAGACGCAAGCGATCGAGCAGTGACCGGCCGTCTGTCGGCCGAGCGGATTGTTTTTACTGAACGTCGCTTCTCGAGCTCTTGCAGCTTTCCTTACGCATCTGCGCTGTGAGCGCAACCTAAGGTCTACCTTCAGCACATGCTTCTTGCCCTCTGTAGGTTTGTAGTGCGTTAATGCGCGAGAATGCTCATCTTTTCAAATGAAAGCTCATGCTGGAGACGGCGCTTTTACTGCTAATCTCATGTTGGGAAAAAAAAAAATTGCTGGCTTCCCATTGCACACACAGCATACACGCCGCCCTGTGTGTATGTACAAATTCTAATGTGCTTGTGATATTTGTGCTCTGGGAAGTCCAATTTATACAAGGTGCAGTTTTGCAAAAGATGTCCCATCGACTTCGTACGGTTTCGATGGGAATCTGTAGAAGTTTCCCTAGTAGCACCGAATGTTGCCACAATGTTACTGGAATGTGGTCCGCCAACGTTGTGTATACGTGGCTAATGTCCGCAAAATGTCATGTCGCTGGAACGTTATCTGAAAACATTCCCGCAACATCACAGTAAACATTTGTGCTATGTTATGCCCTCAACATTTGTGCTATGTTATGCCCTCAACATTTGTGCTATGTTATGCCCTCAACATTTGTGGTATGTTATGCCCTCAACATTAGTGGAACATAATTTATTAACATTGTTTATATATTTCCAATGACCACACAGCAAACATTTGTGGTATGTTTTGTCCTCAACATTCGTGTAACATTAACTTGGTGTCTCAAGTAGCAGCCAGGCTCTTTAAATCAACCGCGAAATTTGGTTTCTTAACCTATTGCGCTAGGAGTTTTTGCAGCGTTGCCCACAGGCGGTGCATTTTTTTATTATAAAAATTGCAAAGAGCGAACTTACCTGAGGAAAAAGTAAAGAAAGAAAAAGGGTTAACTCCTTTGGAAATTCAGCGAAGGCACCAGTCTTCAAACAATAGGGCGCCCTATTTTTGAAGACCGTTGGCTTCGCTGCATTTCCATAGCAGTTAAGCCTTTTTCTTTCTTTATTTTTTCCTCAGTTAGTTCGCTCTTTGCAATTCTTATAGAAAAAAAAATACACCACCTGTGGGCAACGGTGCACAAAATCCTAGCGCGACAGGTTAAGAAACCGAATTTTGTGGTTGATTTAAAGAGACTGGCCACTATTTGAGACACCCAATATATTGCCAATTGACCACTACTTTTCTACATGAGCTACATTATAAAAAAATCAATTTACCCACAACAAGGACAGCTAAAAACGGACAAGCACATATACATAGCCGCAGTGTGCTAGCTTCGTTTCTATCTTTCCTCGTCTCGGGCAAATTAGTCGCAGACTAGCTCTCTCAGCGATTTCACCCCACCTTCGCCTGTGTGAAAGTCGTTCATCAAATAGCACTGCTACTGAACCGCTCTAAGAAGTTATTCACTTCACTTGAGAAAACGTGAATACTGTTTTCTGTAATCTGCTTTCAATCATGTCGATCTATCCCAGTTTTATTTCGAGGTAATAGCTTTTATAAAAAGCTCCACTTTTTTTTTAACTTTTTTCAGCCAATCAAAATGTTTAACTTTCAGATGTTTGTCACTCCAATGTTCTTGCACAAGAAATTTCTGAGCAGAGAAGTCACTAAAAAAGACATTTAGCCTAATTGTGAAGTAAACTTTGTGAGGGAAACAAAAAATCTTTCTTACGTGACAGAGAAATAAAGAACTTCTGATGATCTTAAAGGACAAACATTGATTTTAATTCCCAAAATAATTAGCACTTATAACCAACAAAGGCTAGACACATTTAGCTAATGAATGGGTATATTGAAGATAAAATGTTTGTCCCAAGTTGCCTTAATACCCAAGTTGACACCTTAGTAACTGTTGAGCACAGCACTTGTTGACAACATGTCGGTTACCAGAAATGTAGCCTGTAATATATATGCCTCACGGAACTCCAAAGCCAAATTTAGCAGCTATACTCCGTTTCACCTTCAGTTGAAGCGCAGCATACACTACGAGCCATCCCAGTCAATTTAGCGTCAAGTCTGATGCGACTTTGAGCTCTGCCTCCCGTTCCACACAACTGGAAAGTCATGTGATACTCTTCCGGCGCTGGATCAGCTGGGATGGCCCATACCGTTCACTATGCTTTAACTTAAAGTGAAACAGAGCATAGTGGAGACAGCACTGTAACTATTCAGACTCAATATTTCGAAATTAATTAGTGTTGATTTTCATTTCTTTTATATTAAACTTTCACAACCCACAAAAGTAAAAGGTTTCATGGATTACCAGTATCCCCAACCATTGGGCAATTGATTTGCGTGATAACTTCTACAATTTTTTCTCCAATTGCAAGATTTTGAATTATTTTGGAGTGGATTATCTACTCTCTACAGCAGAAGACTGACTAATAGAACATGCATATCACAAGATGCATCCCCCCCCCCCCCCCCCAGACAGTATAATTTCAGCAATATTTTCACTTTGTGACACAATTTAAAGCAGTCCTCCACTCTACTTTTCTCTCTCGCATCTGCTCGTGGCAAGCAGAGAAGGAAGCAGGGGTTGCTGGGAAAAGTATGCACATCCGTCTCCATCACTTCCTTCCAGCCAATAGGAAGTTACAAAAAGAAAGCTATCTCCTTGAAATAGCAACCACTTTTCAGGCAACCATGTAAAATCAGTCTTGCCAAAACGAGTCTTGCACCCTAAATAGTTATACTTTATTTTTTTCAAGGAAAATGCATTTTATGACATGGGTGTCCTATCCATGTCATTCTAACTTGTTCTAACTTTTTTAGTGGCCCTCTAAGAGGCACCTGTCACTGACCATAAAGTAGGACGCTTAGAGGAATCCAAAAGATTTGTTGAGATAGGGTTTATTTTCATAAATCTTCCAAGTTTTACATTGCACTCAGTAGAAGCTGTAAGCTCAGCCAACTTGATTAAAATAAACTGTGAGAAAACATCACGAAAAAGGTTGCAGCAACAGGACCAGACATATACTGCAGAAACATTTGCAGATTCACTAAGAAACATACTCAACTTCTCAAAAAGTATAATGAGCGGTAACAACCAAGCTTAAGTTAGCAGAAGAAACATGTAGTTTGAAAGTAACTTTGAGTTAAATAAAATTGACTAGATATATAAGCAAAGGTGTGTTACAAACGGATCATTCTTGCATCCGTAGGGCAGCTGCAAGAGGAAAAAAAAAAAGTAATTACACAGACGAAAATTATAACAAAAATGTTTACATCCTATTCATAGGCAGTATCGACGTTTACCAGGAATAGGTGTGACAGCTACTCGCTTAGTTCTATATACACAGATATTAGATTGTGAAAATAGTGGTAAATAAGTTCAATAAAAAAAAACACTAGAGTAACCTGCCACTGATGTTACCATATCTGTTGCTGCTCAAAGTTATCATAAAACAAACATGTCATATTAATGAACAGAGAAGGAAGAGGAACAGTTACATAAAACTAGAGGGCACACAGTCCCTTATCGCCATCTTGAGTGCAGTGTCACCCTTTCTCTACACCAAGTGTCATTATTAGCTGTAGATTACTCCCAGAAGTCAAAAACTTATTTTCGGAAACCTCAATGAGACAGGCAAATGTCCTGCTTGTCCTCTGTCAATAACATAAACGTCATAATTATTGTGATCAATAAATTACATGGGTCCCCACCCCCTAACCTAAAAAAAGCTGTGCACATGGCAGGCTTCATGTTGCTTGGTAATGACATTAACGAGATAAACACTCACTTTTCTCAGTACTGTTTCTAAAGTACAGTCAAAGTCAGCAAAACAAACTGACATATTAGGGAACATAATTTCCACATCAAAGGTCACTCAATGCCTGGAAAGTAGTTATAAAAGGGAAAGTCAGAGTGAAAGAAGCTGACTATAAACATAATAAGAGTAAAAAAAGTGCTTGCCTCTTTCTACAAAGTCACCTCTAGGCAAAAGCAGTGCCCTCCTGCAAAAAGCATATTAAAGAGTAAAGCTATACAGGGCGTTTCTTTAATTCTTTACGGAATTGAAAAAAAAAAAAAAAAGCTGATAGCTACGTGGATTCGCCTTCAGTGTATGTTTGTGGGGCTTGGAGGGCATTCTATGAGGGGATAAATGTCACAGTATGTTGGCTAACAAAATTCTGTTAATTAACTTTTTCATAAACGGTTTAATGGGCCACGTTGCAATTGCAGTTTTAAAGGGAGCCATTAGTAAAGGCTAACCCAATTTATACAGTTTGCAAAAAAAAAAAACATTAAGATATTTATTGTTGAAATTTTGCCTTTCTTCGCTTGATTAAAAACCGCGTGCTGAAAACCGCGCCTGGTTAGGATTCGTAGAATAGTGAAGGATTTGTTTCTGGTTCATCGTCACTATCTCTACAGCGTGCCTTTCATAGACGCGCCGGCGTCACTCTTCTGAGATTGTGACAGATGGACAGAAGTGGCTATGTCACTCTTCTACCAAGCATAATCAGGTGCGCGTTTTGAATCAAGCGAAGAACGGCAAAATTTTAACGACCAGTATCACAAAGCTCATTGTCTTTTCGCAAATTACCTCCATAGGGATGGGCTTTATTGATTGCTTCCTTTAAAACTGCAATTGCAACATGGCCAATTAAGCCATCAAATAAAAAGTTAATTATCAGTTTTTGTTAATTAGTGAACATACTTTGACATTTATCTCCTCACCTAATGTACGCCGAGCCCCAGAAACATACAGTGAAGCGGCATTCACGTAGCTATCAGCTCTTATTTTTAAAAGATTTTGTAAAAAAATAAGAAAAAACATTCTGCATGCTCAAATCTTAAAAGCTTGCAAAAAAAAAAAAAAAAAATGGGTTGTGGATATTTAGACAGCGTGATGTTGATCAGCCATTCAAATGATGCGCATACGTCTACGCTATAGATGAGATATTTAGCCAGTGCAGTACAACAGTACTGTCACTGGCTAAATATAGCCAGTGACAGTCTATAGTACTGCCAGTGCAGTACTATAGACAGTGCAGTCTGGGTCATTCAAGGAAATATCGTCTCCTTCGGAAGTAAATTCGGAGCCTCGTTGACTTTGGACTTCAATCAAACTTTCTGTTGCCTCGGCTTCTGCCGCCGCCGGAAGAGCGCAAACATCTTCATCTGTGCTAGAGTCCACAGGATATATCAGGGAAACGTCATCGTCTTCGTTTGAAGTAACTTCGGAGCCTTGTTGACTTCTGACCTCAATCAAGCTTTCGGTTGCCTCACCTTCTGTCGTCACCGGAGGAGCGCAAACGTCTTCATCGGTGCTGGAGTCCACGGGATCTTCTTTGCGGTACCTTTCTAGTTCCCTCTGAGCGTTTTGCGCGATTCTTCTTTTCTGGCGATCGGACAACTCCGACAGCGAACGCTTAACGCGCTCCATTCTCCACAATAACAAGCAACACAATACCACGTACCTTGTTTTGTGTTATTTGCAGGGAGAACGGCGATTGAACGATAGGGCGATGGTGACGATGGTGCGGATAGCGCTTTCAAAAGCCTCGGCCTTGCGCGGGAACACTAACGGCTGCGCAGACGGCGCAAACAAAAGAAAAGTGCTACTTCTGGCTATGGCTAGAGACGAAAGGCCTAGAGCCCGATAGAGTCCAGAATGGCCCCGCTTTCGATCATTTTATTAATGAACAAAATAAATAATTTTATTGTATATAGTACCAAATAACACGTATAATTTTTTTAATTATAAAATTGTTTTTAGTCACTTTAGCACTTTAGTCGATAATAAAGTTTGGTTGTGTTGGTGAACATTGGTCGACGTCGCTAGGTGACGCAAGCTACCGCTAGTTGCTACTCGTTACAAAGGGTATTTATCTATCCATCCAGGCAGCGTACTCAAAATGGCAGCCGTGTTTTCCCGTTCTTCCTAAAGGCCCGTTCACACTCTTGCAACCGAGTACGACCGAGAGAGACCAGACCGGTTTTTAAGCCTCTTGCGATCTCTTAGGACCAGCTCCGCTGCCTCGAATCAGGTCCTAAGAAGTCGCTCTCAGTCGTACTCGGTCGCAAGAGTGTGAACGGGCCTTAAGCGTTTTTCCAAGCGTTTTTCCGATGACACCGATTGAGAGCAGACGAAGTGATCCGCGTACAAGCTTTTCATCATCAGAAGTTTAAAAACTCAGGTTTACGAGTGCTACATCTGTGCATACTCTTTGATAGGCGCTTCAGATGAGTGAGTTCATATCGCGGGTGACGAAACTGTAGAACGGAAGCTCTGCGAGCGCTCTACACGGCCCTCGTACTTCCCATTTTGGACTGGAGTATTGCTCGGCGACCTGGTCCCCCCCCTAGCAGCACCTCTGGGAACGGCTCGAAAGTGTGCAGCGCCGTGCGACACGGATCATCTGTGGCACAGCGGACGGCTCGTACGATGCACGCCTGGTGTGGGTGCCCTTGGTCGGCGACCCCCCACGAGAGGCGACGGGCCTCACGGATGCGCGCACTGTGCCGGATGCTCGATGGACCGCTTTCCGGGATCTCGTTGTACTCCGCAGTGCGGACAAGCAAAAGAACTGGGCAGCCTGAGCCTCTCCGTGGGAGGACCACCCGCCACTGCTAACTCTTCTCTCGCCAACTGGCTTTGAGCTCGTGACGACCAGTGACTTGCACCATTATTTTTCTTGTTGCTGTGTGTGCTTGTTTTGTTTTACCCTACTGAGTCCCCTTTCTCCTGTCTCCTGCACTGTAGGGGGCGGCCTGCTAGTAGGCGCATATGCATAAGGGTTATCACCTTCTTGTCTAGCCTTGCACGTCGTCGCATACACGTCAAATCCGTGTGCAAATAAATTACAATCGCAGTTACAATTACAGAAACAAAAACAATGGTGACAAATATTCCTGCACAACTATACACTGCATTGACCCTTAAATAAGGTGCAGCAAAGGCTACAGCCACTAGACCGCAGCTTTGCAGCGTGAGACGGCCCTTTGGACATGAGTGAGCGAAAGGGCACGTGGTGCATGCATCCTGCTTCGTGGGCGCTTGCTCACTGGGGCCATTCGAAAGCTTTTGAGCTTGCTCGTGCTGCATGCAGGTGTAGCTCTACCAAAACTGAAGTGGCAATTGGGGAGACTGTGCATTCCGTTTACTATTTCTGATTACTGGGAGGCCATGCTCCATCCATTTTAATTAAATATTCATTAGTTAATTCAGAAATTACTTCAGTAAAACAAAACTGCTACATCCATTCAATGGAGCCCTTTACACACAAAAGTACAATAGTTCCCAGACCATAGTCTGCAGACTATACATGCCTAAAAGTTAATATTTCACTCTGCAGACTATCTGCAGGTGCAGAGGATACAATACATTTTGTGTCTTTCGTTCTAGATATTTTACAATACAATATTTACAATATGTTTTGCTTTGCTGAAGTGAGAAACAGGTCATACTGTCAGTGTGTCGTCCAGGCCTTTGATGTCTTGGGGTTGACAGGCTGTTAGCTTAAGTGCCTCCAGGCAATCTTTGTTTGTCAAGCTTAATCCTCATGAGCTCTGTGATTCACCACGACAAGCGGGCTCAAAAGGACCTCTCCCCATAATGTGGACCGTCTAAGAAAAGAGATATTCAGTTTGAATTTGCCCCTGTGGACTATACACCGAGTGGGGACTGTATAAGAAAAACACTTTTTTCGAGCCAAAATTAACCCTTGTGGGCTTCACGCCGGGTGCGGACGAAGAAATATTGTAGTGGTTTATTTCCTTAGGGCATTGAGACATTACAGAGTGGAGTGGACAGAAATATCTAATTGCAAACAAACACATTAAAAACTAAATCAAAATATTGTTAACAAGACCCCGAATTCATTATCACACTGCATCTTTAAATTCGGTGCAATCAGCTATGCCAGCGGTAAGTAGGGGGGATGATTCTTGCCTAGTGATGACATAGGCGGGAATGACTGACAATAGGTGGAGGTGTGACAAAGGGGGATGTCATTGTGGTGGTGGATCTTATGAAATAAATACAGGCGAGATATGTTTCTGCCGACAGAAAGGCGTGTTGTCCTCTCAAGTTGCGGGATGTTTTTGTAACATTTTATAAGTTATCACAGATGCATCTCCTTAATGTTACCTTTGAAACATCGGCTCTTTGTTTCTGGACTATATTGCCCTAACATTTCTGCAGCAACATTTCAGTAACATACGTAAAAGTAGTGTAACGTTGCATCTCACTTGTGTAACATTGTGTTGATGTTTGGAAATAATGTTTTTGCAATATGGTTTTAGTAATATTGTCGTTACATTGTTACGCGTTGCATAACGTTGCACAACATTAGCCACGTTGCAGTAACGTTCCTGCAACATCTCGTGCTACTAGGGTTACTCCGGGGTTTTTCCTGTTCTTTACAGTTGACCACGCAACAGTATCATCGACGGCGACGTTTCGAACGCATCAAGGCCGCTCTGCTTGCTCCCGGTTTCGACATGCTTGGACGAGGAAAAAAAATACTAGCTTTGGGCGAGCTTGGGTCTTCGGGGTAAAGTTGTGTGGTGACGACTAGGGGCGACACATTTTGATTTGTGACCACGCGAACACACATATAACAGCTGCGTGCAGAGGTAAACAGCCGCCCGAACAGGTTTGTTATTGTGCGGGGATGCGGACTTGTACTGCTTGTACTACCCACTGTGGTACTACCATGCCTCCGAGATTTTGAAGCGTGTGCGCGAAGGCTTCTCTGGCCGTAGCATTCGACTCGCTTCCCAGCAGTATGAGTGTAATTGCGCAAACTTTGTCGCTCGCCGCGAGGTGGCGGCGTTCGCCTAGTCATCACAAAGCTAACAGGGCGACGAGCCTTCGGCGTCGCAGGCATTGCGGGTGGGTGGTGTCAGTCGCGTCGTCGAGTTTCATCTTGCGTTGAACCGGGCTCTGCGGTCACGTGGCCTGTTTTAATGCTTTCGCATTAAAACGTGCCATGTGATACAGTGTCACATTACGTCATAATATTGTGTAACTACGCGAGTAGTTGCGTGGAATCATCTGTCCCATGGAGCGAGCCATCGTCAGCAGTTTTGAAGCCACGCCAAATGGCACCTGTACTCCTTTTTCCAAGTGAAGCCGCCTCCCAGCTTTGAAAACGCGCGGAAAGCCTAGACAAGCGGCACCTAATTTCCCCGATCCCAGAGGAGCGGTGTGAAGCTGATGGATTTCGGCTTTGGTCCCATTGGCTGGCGTACATCATAGTTTCAAGGAACAAGGCTCCCATTGGCCGCTGCGTGTCAGTTTCAACGACCGCCACCCCATGGCGCTGCGAGTCCACGGTGTCGGCGCGTCGGTAACACAAAGCGTTCAAGGTCGGAGCAACGAGGAGTGCAAGTGCTGTGTCGTCAACGCAAATGCACCGCAGACAAAATAAGTGAGCGGAAGAATAACATGCATGCTCCCGCATGCACAACTCGTAAGATGTGCTTAGGTGTACCTCGAGACTTGTTTGGCAATTTCCTGGTCTGCCGAAATGGGTAACGGGGCTGGGGGTTTCGTGGGGAGAAGAGAAAAATTTGTTCTGGTGGGACTGCCTAACTGATTTTGCTTTATCTGCCGAAACTGCTTTTTACAAAGCTCATTTCAAACGCGTTGTACGTTTTTAAAACAATAGCTATTATGGGTTCTTAAACCCCATTCAAAATGATGCAGGCGTGATCTGATTTGTCACGTGATACAGTGTCACTTGACGTCATAATATCACGTAGCTATGCGAGTAGTCGCGTGGCATCATCTTGTCTGGATAGTTCTACGGTTATGGATGGGTGTGTCGCGTCACTCTGCGAGCAGACATTGGCGGTGGTTCCTCCACATAAGACTTCAGATACTTTAGGGTTCGTTAAGGTGTTGTAGCTATCACTGTAATTGCAAAGAGGGCCTAGATTGCAGAGAGGTACGTCCATCTCAAACCATGGTGTAGGCGTTGTAGATGTGTCTGTAGGGGAGAGTTTCCAATTTAATGACGGGCAACTCCCGCACTGATTGGTCGCTAGTGTGCATGCCCAGCGTTTTCACGTGGTGAGGAGGAAAAGCAGAGATGCTTGCAGATGACCAGCGGCGATATTTGCCAATGTGCTCGTCGTCTGTGGCAGTGCTGGTAACTCAAAAAGCTCTTTGATGTTCCACATATTAGAAAGCACAGAGTGCTTAAAAAGTTAACAGCACTGATTTTGCCGTATTTAGAGAAGTGCCCCCTTTTAGCGTGCCCAGCAAGAGATGACCATGAGACAAACACTTCTACGATTGCAACAGAGAGGTTTGTACGGCCATTTCTGGATCAACATGGGCATGATTATGACAAACGGAGTAGGGTATCGATAGAAACTGCTCGAAGACACTGCATCGCAAAGTACTTTGCATCTTAACTAAACATTCAAGGCTTGGAGTTTTTAAATAAACCAGGTTGGAAGTTGGAATACCGAATATCCAAACAAGGTTGCAATTTATAAATATAAACCAGAGTTATTTTTCTCAAGTTCCCGTTGTCTGTTAGCATATCAATTAAGTTGCATCACAGGGTGCATAACGGGATGTGGTGGTCTGTGCTGCATGTGCCAAAAACTAGACGTTTACAAGATAACGCCCTACCTTTTAAATCGGTACCTACAATTATCATAAAGTTTATAAAAAAAAAAGGAGAAATCATTTCGAGGCGGTTGTATCTCGTCGCCAACATTTTTTCCCTTAAGCCGTAGTCGCACTGCTTATACATACAAAATACAGTCTGCTCACAGATTCGAGCGTGAGTCGCCACAAGGTCAGCTTCGAATGCCACATGTCGACGAGTTCAAGGAGACACTTGGCAAGTGGCATTCGAACCACGAATATCGTGGTGACTGATACTTGCGGACTGTCTCTTGCAGGGGCAGATTTAGAGGGGGGGTCCGGACCCCCCCTCTTGAATTCTGCATGTGTAAAATTTAGGGCGTGAAACGAGAGAGAGGGGGGGCTCCTGAACAAATGGTACGCTGACCAACACCTGACCCCCCCCCCCCCCCTCAGGAAATTCCTGTACCCCCCCCTGATCTCTTGTACGATGTATAAGCAGTGCGACTCTGGCTTGAAGGTGCTTCTAGTAGAAGCAAACACCACAGTATGACCTGCACAAATTTTGTAATAGTAAAAATATTAAAAGGACAATACGGATTGTACTATATAGTATCCAATCTCGTACTCGGGCTCAAAAAGCTCTGTCAAAAAACGTAGAGATAAAAAAAAACAAGTACAGCACGATTATCTTTATTTAGGGAAACTAAATTTTTTTATGTAAGGAGCTAAATTGCTAAATTTTGTTTGAGTTTTATGCGTGCTACAGATTACAGTCAAATATATAAAAAGGTGCACTTCTAGCGCTAGCCGTCACATGTCCAAATAAATATCTCAAATTAAATAAGCATCACAACTTGTCTATCTACTTCCCCAGAGCAGCTGTTCACCGTTCTACCACAAAGCGCAAAAATCTAAGTAGAAGCTGCAGTAACTCGACGTAACACAACTTTTTCTTGGACTCTTCTCCCTTGTGCCATGCTGAAACTACTGAATTGGCGAATTCGATGCCTGGGTTGAGAGCGCCTCCCCGCAGAGAGATGCCGCCTCCTCCTCTTTTTCCGCTTGCTTTTTCGCGCACAAATGGGATGGACGGCTAGAGAAGCGCTTGGGCGCACTTTGGAATCTCGGAGGCCATGGTACTATTCACCCTATTGCCCGCCACTAGAGGGTGCCATGATACGTTCAAAGCTTCAGCACAGAACGGGTTTCTTTCGTCCCTTTTTTGTTTCGGTTGAATACAACATCCCAATCACCCACAAATAATTTGTTTTTTTACTTTGTCTTGAAAATGGTTTGGCCATAGAGAAATGTTAGTTATTATTTGTAATTTTTGTTCGAGGGAAGTTTTTCTATTTTTATGTGAATTTCTGTACATGTATCGCAGCAAGCGAAACAATTTTTGCGATTAATTTAAAATGGGACCACCCGGACACTTGCTCATCGAAGACCCTGCAACTAACCACTTTTTTTGGTGTTAGCTTCGCTATATCACCGTTTACCAAAAAAGGACCATTAAAGCTGCCATTTGTGAAACAGACGTTGACTGATGTGGCTGATGGCATATTATTGCAAATGTTGGAATGGAACACTTCTGAGCCGCCTAGTTTTTTAAATTCAATTACAAAGGATTTTTACAGCGGAGCTGTTAAGGGCTTTTATAGTTTCCACAGGTTTCGTCCCCCGCAAAAAAATGTCGACACAAACCTCTGGACAGCTACCGCCACCTATGAGTAATGGCGGCAACCAGACAATCGGCTTGCCGGCCTTGCTCATAGATGGCGACAACCTTTCCAGCCTTTCCACTTCGGTTTTCACCAGAGTAGAAAGGCTGAATTTCTCTCAGTTTCATCCTAGATGTCGTCCTTGAGGCCGTCCTAGACGTCTTCGAAATCGTCCTAAAAGTCGTCCTTGAGGTCGTGCTAGACGTCGTCCCTGACGTCCTTGAGGTTGTCTAGATGTCGTCCCTTAGGTCGTCCTCTAGGCGTCGTCCTCGAGGTCGTCCTTGAGGTTGTCCTAGACATCGTCCTTGAGGTCGTCTGACCATGGTGCAGCTTCGCTGGTGTTCCTTCTTCACCACAGTGGAAAGGCTGAAAGTTTTTATCATTACACTTGTATCAGTGGCATTTTATGCGTCAGATTTCATTATAATACAGGGTTGCCAAGTGGACGATAATAAGGATTCCTAAAATTCAGCTGGTTTTTCATTTGCTGCTCAAGCTAATTTAGTTTAAATTAAATATTCATAACAGTTGGAGAATGTCAAATCTAAGACAAAAAATGATGAAAAAAAAATCAATGCTAAAGAGGCAGGCAGCTGGCCAGGATATCGCCATCCATCAGGTATAATATAGTTACGAGGGTGACCTTAGTTACAACACCCTCCCACAAAGTTGCCTGCTCAGCGTTCCCACGTCGGAAAGAGTAGAGGCCTCATGGGAGGAGCTTGTCCTGCGTTTTTGAAAATGTTACTGCAAGCTGATATATATGTACTATATACACTTCTCTTTTTTTTCTTCTCATTGCAGTTGTATTTCGATCTATCGATCAAACCGTCGTATGCAGAATTGCATTTTATGAGGAACGCATTGGACGCCAACTCCAATCGCAGCCTTCCATAGGCCTGTGGCTCTAAGGTTTTGAGCAGCGTCCTTGTCAAGCAAAATTGGATATTTTTAGGTTGCCTTTTCATGCTGAGTTGTGTTGTGTCCTTTACAATGCTCTGTTCGTGCCCGTGGACAGACTCCGAGGGACACTGAGGCTGTGTTGCGAATCTTATCCAAATAGATCCGATGTTACTCCAGTGGGTCGTGTCACATGACAACAGATGTAGAAAAATACTGGACGCGGATATGTTTTCGAACGCAAAGGTGCAAAACCCTTGCCCTGAAGCAAGAAATAGTAGTGGCGCAGGTGTTCAGCAGCCGGCCGACTCTTTGACTGCGTCTTGCCGTGGCACGCTTCACTTGTCAAGGCGGATCATCTAACCTTGGAGGGGTGCTTTTCCCCTTGACGTGCAGCTGTCTTGCGGCAAAGCAAGACGCACAGGATTGCTGTGTGCACTCTGCGGGTGCCGCTGCTTCGCCATGCAGAAGTGCCTGGTGACAGGTGCATTCAAAGAAAGCCACCTAACCCGACCAAACAGATCTAGCACGAATCGAATAGTATGCTATTCTAAGCAATAATCGAAGGCTAAAAAAATAGAATTCACACAAGCATGTTGTAACAATTTAAAACAGTAGCGGGGCCCGAGCTATGCATGGCTTTAACCAACGTCTCACCTGCTGCCATTGTGGTGACCTTACTGCTGGGCTTGTACCTTTGGCAGCATACATTACACGCTACCGAATCTGTTTTTCTCCAAAAGGACAAGCAGAAATGACCACCAGCATGATGCGACGTCATCTGCAAGATGTGCATTACTTTAGGCACGAAAAAAAAATATAAATTTACCTCTGGAGAGAATTCCTCACATTTTAGTGAAATGTAGCAGGACGTAGTTAGCTAAGCACATTGTTGAACCAACTGCATCAAAGCTTTGCAGAGGTAATTCAGCAAAACTGGGAAGTTCCAATCCCATAGTTGATGAAAACTGATGCCTGGTGTTAATTTCCTTGATTGTGCTGTAGTTCCCAACCGACACACATTCTTTTCAGTACCACATAATGCTGACCACAAGTGATCAGGTATCCATAGTGACCAATGTGCAACCTGCAAGGTCTGGAACGTGATTGAGGCAAAGAACAGCATTCAAAATGGTAGTATTTCTCGAGTCGTGCAGCCCAGCTTTGTGCTAAAGTTGGAAGAACCGATGCTTGAAGTGCTGCACCAACCCTTCCTCTTGTCAAGAACACGATTCAGTCGCTTGCCTGAATTTGGGAGTTTTGTCTTACCAACAACCCAGGCCAGACAAGATTTATATTAATAGTTCTTTATTCTCTATCTTAAATAGAAACCTACAACTCGTCGTCCGCGACCATTCAGCCAGCTGCTAGGGTATTATAATGTATAGTAATCATTTGGCAGTCTATAAACATGGCAAAAAATGGCAATAGATTCAAAGAAAAATAAACGAGAAAGGTGAAAAGAGTTCCCTCAAAATGGCAGCAGAGTCCAATAACACATAGAAAAAGGCCACTATAAAATAAATGTCAGAATTTGCTTGGATGTGGCACATGAGAATGTACGACGCACCCGACACCAAGGCCAGCATTTGAAACAGAAAAAAAAAAAAACTAATGCAAAAGTTGCAAAACAGCAAAATTAAGTAGTGCAATGTGCTACTAAGAATGGGCCATTTAAATTTAAACTTGCACTCTGCAAGCACACTTGTCACAGATATTGAACTGGCTAAGCTGCCACTCCTTTACTGTCCCCGTAGAAAAGCGGGGCTATGGAAAAGGATTTGCATAAGGTGGGTATATGAGGCACCTGGTACGTTGCACGAACCTAAGTGCCCCCCACATTGCAGTGAAAGCCCGGTAGGCTCAGCCTACACCGGCAGACCGTTCGGGAGACTCGTCCCCCAGTAACGGGGGTTGGGAAGGGTGCACTCCGGTTGCTGAACACCGTCGCGCTCCAGTGGTGCCAGCATGCGACAGTATATGAATGGTGTAAAGAGGTGACGCAATCTCGCTACGTTATTGTGCTGCAAAATTGAAGATGGATGAGCTAAGCGCACAAGCATTTCATAAGTTCAACAGGGTGGTGCAGTGTAACGGATGCCAGAGCAGTCGTAAAATAAAATGTTACATGAAATCACAGGGCTGTCGCAATAAGACAGCAGTCAAGGGTAAAAAAGAAAGATCAACATAAAGCACACTCTCAATTAATTGCTGCATGACTCAAGCACATATCACCAGTCATGAAGCAAGTGACAACATAAGACAATATACTATATTACAAAAAGCCAAAATGGCATAAAAGAGTGATTTTAAGAAAGACTGAAATGGGAGATGCAGTATTGCAGAAGATAAACTCTGGCTCGAGATATTTCACGTTCGTGAGAAATGAACTGGAAAGGCGCAACTCTTACAGCTTAAAAGAGGACAGATCTAAATGCACATTTCCAAGGAAAAAGACGATACTTATAAGCAAAACAAGCAAGAAACAAACATGTAAGTGCTCTTGCATATGCACATATCAAACAAGTAAGATGGGCACTACCCATCAGTCATTGAGCAATTGCTACAAGTCCTTTGATGGACTGTCAAGTCGCCCCTCCAGAAAAGGGGATAGAATGGCAGATCGAGTGACTTCGATACGACAGTGCATGATTGATTAAGAAAGATAACCACCATCTTTCCAAAGTTGCGCGTAACAAAACGAGAAAAGCAGCTCCGACACATTCTCACATCAATGTGAATGCCCCACTGCTAGTATTCCAATTTGAAAATGTCAATGAAGGTTAATATAATAGAGCTTGACCCTGACACTTGCTGAACCTTGTTTGCTCCAACTGAATGCACAAGGCATTCAAGCTGCCAAGACTAGAATTAAGACGACCGAGACAGTCAGCATTATCAACACTGCTACGCTATTTCTGACCTGGTGTTGAGAACAAAACATTTTAGAAGCGTGCCAACACTTAGGCATTTGTGCCATCGAGAAATGTGTGAAACTAATGTGTTGCAGTTTGCTCTTTCACTTTTTTTTTTCTTTCACCACCTTCAAAAGATACATTCTTTTTTTCTTTTTTTTTTTTTAAGAACCGGTAGCACCAGCTTTGACATAAGCTTGTAATAAATAAGTGTTGGTATGCTGGTTAAGGGGGGACACTACCCAAGAGAGTAAATTTTTGAACCACTTGTCGGATTTAAATTATATTTACACTGCTTGTTTCTGTTGATGTTGAGAACACTTCTGCCAATTTTTGTTAACCTGGGTGAAGTACTAAAAAAATTGCAAACGTTCAAAGACGAAAGTGGGCGTGTCTGCTTAGGAAAACTATCGTTTTGAAATTACGTATAAATTTGTTGTTTTCATGAGTTATATTGCATTAGGACAGTTCAAAGCAGATAACTATGAAGCTATATTTCTATGTTATACCATCTTTCATGACAAAAAAGCCACATAAACACAAATACAGTTTTTTAAATTTCCATCCTTTGTCCAAACTTTTAGTTCTTGAGCATGAAAAATGACAAAAATAAAAAATACAAGCTCATAGTTATCTTCCCCTTAAAATTTCACCCCAGAACAATTCATAAAAATGAATCCAAGTTGCGTAATAACAAAATGATAGTTTTCCTAAAGTGAAATTTATGCCAAAAAGTGGAATGGAGAAAAATGTGTTCAAAGTGCTCCAACCTCTACCTTTTCTTTAGCATCAGTGGACCGAAAATAATTTATAAAAAATTAACTATGCAGTGTAAACTAATGAAACTTTCTGGGAATACTCTCTAGATATTAGTGGATGTAAATATGACATTTTTTAAAATGAACTTTTTTTTGCAGAAATTGTTTTTTCTGGGTAGTGTCCCCCCTTAAGATGCAACGTTCCCACTGTAATACCGAGAGTTCAGTATTTCTCAAAACAGAGCAAGCCTAGCTTCAAGTTTTTTTGTGTTTCTCAAATGCTCAGCTTTCATACTGTTTCTGCAAGCAGAAAGTTTGCCCAATTCCTCCTTCTGCCCCATCTGCCCTAGATAAGCAGCTGCCTTTTACCAGTTCCCTTGCGAGGACACCTAATGCTACGCATATCACTGAAAAGTAGACAGCTCATAAAGCCTGATCAAAATAGAAGATTTCTTAAGTGTTGGAATTTTATAAAATTTCATGTCTTTTTTAGTTTATTTATATACCGTAATTTCAGTCTTGAAATTTTTCATGAAAAACCTGTAAGCTTACTATAGACCAGTATTTTCCTCAAATAGCCACCACAGTGATTCAACTGTTTTTCAGATCTTTCAATCTAGTTGGACAACAAACTCAAAAGTTCTGTAACCGTTTCGTTTTGTCAGGTTGAAGGCTGCAAAATGTAAAGCTGAGCCCAAGTTTACGCTCTGTTTGACTGTACCTAACGAGACAGCATTCATCTTAGCATCTGGTCAGGGGTGCTTTGGGCCCTAGGTGGGGCACATTGCCTCTGCTTCAGAAATATGCTTCGAGGCCACCAATCCAATTCTCAAACTTCCAAAGATTCACTGAATTGATTCGAAGAATGCCAGCTCAAAGCCCGGACAGATTCACAGGCAAAGAGACAATTTCAGGCCCACGTTCGCTGCAAAGACCTTGTGTTCACAATGCAACTCGACTTTCTTACTCCTTACAAATCGCGAGCTATTTTCTTAAAAGAATCTGAGAAATTCCGACCCAAGTGATCCTTGCATAAACTTGACTGTAAACTACACCTCTCGCACAACTTCCTACGTGGTACCTCCTGCAATTTAAGCACTATCTAGGGCAGTATCACTATATACTACAGAAAGATTGTCTATTCTTTGCCCCCCCTCCCCCCCCCCCTCCAGCCAGCCAAACACCTCAAATCAGTGCCAACTGGTATGTAAAAGAAGTAACATAGACTGTCTTAACTACAGTAGACTTCCTTTAAGTGGAACTCCAAAGGGACCAGGAAAAACCATTCCACTTAGCACAAGTTTAAGATACCAGCTAAGAGCCAAGAGAAGAAGACCACCTTGAAGAAACGGGCAATCAAGCATTTTGCCAAACTTCACCTATCTAAAAAGTTCCCCTTTTAAGAGTTCCAGATAACGACATTCTACTACCACACAGCACTAATTGGGGGTTTTACTTTGTAGGTCTAAGCATTTGTGCCGGCTGAGCTCCGCTGTCCACCACAAAAAGACAGCTGCCCACAGTCATCCTAGCAGTCCCACCTTCTGCAAAGCTTACGTAACAAAGAGGAGCACGAAAAACAAAGAAGCGAACACAAAATATGAACCAGGCAGGTTTTGGAACCAAGGCATGTGGTTCTGTTCAGATGCAACTCTTCCTGTTTGGCACCTCCAGTTGTGCAAGAGACGGCCCAAGGGGCAGAGGGGCGGCCAGGGAGCACGGTCCCTAGCACTTCCTGCCTTGGCCCTTGTCCCGACTGCCATCGCGGCTGTCCTCTTCGGCCGCAGAATGTGCGGCATCTCCGCAGGCACTGTCGTCGGACCCGTCTGATCCGTGCCCCGTTCCTCCTACACGCGAAGGCAAGCAGCACATGACATACCCCTCAAACACTGAACTCTTTCGGTACCGCGAAAACCACCAATCAACCATGATCGGTGGTTTTCGCGGGCTGGCAAACCTAGAATTTGGAGCGCAGGAATGTGTTGCGCTTTCTCGTAATAGCCGAAAGAACTATAGTTTTGCTTTCAATTTCATTTCACACTTTCTAGCCAGCTGGCGAGCCGTCAAAAATAAATCCCTGCACAGCGGCGGCACCTGCGAGACATGGCGTCCTGCTAGCGCTGACCGCTACAACTGTGCAATTTAACTGCTACTGCTGCTGCTTGTTTTTTGGATAACAGCAGCAGTGATGGCTGTGGATGATGTTGGATTATTTGATTTAAGCTCCTATAGCTACGTTTCATCCTTGAGGCACAAAATATCGTAAGGTGCTTGTCAGAGAGCATTGTTATAGCATTCTAGGATGTCCTGAGCCAGGGCACACAGCTTATATGTGCTGCAAACCATAAAAACAGCAGCGGAGATGTTAAAGCAGTGCTATAACAAACCAAGGTCTTGCGCAAAAAAACAAAGTGTTCTGGAGGACATGCACCTTTGCATGCAACAGCTTTTCTAAATGGCATGACACCACGAAACACGCTTGCCGACAGACCAAAAAATGACAGTATCAGCTAGAGCTCTCTAACTCGCAGAAATAATAGCGGTGAGTATGGGACAACTTTCTATAATTTGTGGGATCTTTAAATTTATACTACAGCCGTAGATGTTTATACTTTTTGTTTTTATTTTTGTACAAATTCCAAGTTCAACATATCAATTTGACAGACTTTTTCAGGCATTAGTAGTGTAAATGTTTCTTTCTTCTAAACAACTAATTATTGGCTACATTGCAATTTACCATAATTACACATATGCTAGTTAGTTCTTAAAAAAATAAATGTATTGTTTGTTCCTTAAATTTTTTTTTACTTTCCCTCATCACAAAAGAGTTAACCGTTGTGCCCGGAATGCTGCTGGAAGTGTTCCAAACTCTACACCAAATGAATATATCCAGCTAAGCTTACGGGAGGAGGCAGCGAACGTCCACCAACTGAAGCCATTCTCAATAGCCAAACTCTCAGTTTACCTATTTTTACTTCAAGTTCACATCCTCCTTACTAACATCCTCTACTGCCATTCTTTTTGTTTACGTAACCCCAGTGGCCGGCTTCAGAAGCCAATGCCTCTCTGACCGTATGGCAACAGGGACAGTTTGATAATTTAGCTTCATATTCCAGTAAACAAAAATTCAGCCATCGTATGGTAAAAAAAAAAAAGAAAGATGTTTGCAACTCCCTGTAACGCCGAATTAGAGCGCAGCTCTTGAGGAGGAGGAGGGGAAGGTATGAAGAGGAGGCTATGCCCCTCCTCCTCCCCTGTTCGCCTCCCATATAGGGGAAAATTTTCCGCTATATTTAGCAGCAATTTTTTCTGCTAAATGTAGCGGAAAAATTTTTTTCCGGTAAATTTAGCGGGGAAATTTTATTACGCTAAATTTGGCGGGGAAGAAAATGCAAAAACGGCACCTAGTTTCTGCGATCGCCTTTGGCACCTAGCTTTCGCGATCGCCTTCGGTTCGACGGGGCTCCCATTGGCCGCTGCGCTCGTCAGTTTCCACGACCGCTCACCCCACGACGCTGCGTGTCTATCAGCATGCCGTTAACATGGAGCGTCCAAGGTCACCAGGGGAGCACGCGCGCTGACCGGCGACGAAAAGTATACATCGGACGAAAAAGGGAGCGGACGAGTGGCTTGCATGCTTTCGCATTCACAACTCATAAGAAGTGCTTAGGTGTACCTCGAGCTTTTTAGCTCGGAAATTGGAAAAAGTATTTCGTACTACAACATGGGGCTAAACTACCGGTATGCTAGCTGCAAGAGGCTCGGACATAACAAAGCGAGGCTGAAAGGAAAGCCTGACACTGGGAAGAGGAGAGCCAATTTCGAATTGCTTACCGGAGGCGGGGGCATCCCCTGGGGAGGGTGCGGAGCCCGTGCCGTTGTGGCCGGAGGCCCTCGGCTGGAGCGAGGCTATGGCGTCCGGCCAGAAGCGCTCCACGGGCCGCACCGTCTGCACCTTCGCCTTCTTGGCCTTCTGGCTGCTCTCCGGGTTGCTGGCGTCCAGCATGGGCTGCAGGATCCTCCTCCGGGCATTGATGAACCTGCACTCGGGAAGAGGCAGGGTCGGACAGACAGCAGCCTGCTCGGGAAGACCATCAAGGAAAACTGCAGCAGAGTTTGCTTAGTACTATGTGCAACGTACAGACTCTGTATCTAGAACAAGATTTGTATAGGGCTCTAGCACAGCTGACGCCACGATCCGAGTGAGCCTATGAAATGGCCCCCAAAGTGAAATGTCAGAGAGTGCACTGTCTTTTGAGGTTTGCGCTCACGCTTACATTGGCGCTAGGGCTTTCGCCTTCAGGTTGTCTTAGGGATAACAAAAAAGACTCTGTGAATTTTTTTATTTCGCACTTTTATCGTTGGGGCTAGGATTTTGAACACTGGTCTATATGGCAAAAAGCTGCGGATTTTTTATCGGAGCCACTAGTCTCCATTGATGGCGATTAGGGCAGCACAATTTTGAAAGCTGCACTCCCAACACCTCCTCCAAAAGGGACGTGGCTCTTCCTAATCCTCAACTCCCCGATGTGGGTGTTCCACGGTAAGCAGTGGGCCCTCCGAGTGGTCCATGCCGTGAGCATTCCTGATTAGTGTTTTCGCAGCTGCTACATTCACGGATGCTGGTCCTGTGCAGCAAGCAGTACGGTGTGCAGTGCTGCGTGCGGTTTCGCCGCGCAGTGCGCAGCTTTGTCGTGCAATGTGCAATTTCATTTCCGCGTTTCGTCTGTTTTTCTTGGCCACAATCTTTGGTTCCCCTGTACGGGCTTCTGTGAGTAAAGGTGCAACATTTCTGCGGTTGAAAGCTTTGCAATGTTGCCATTAGGAAACAGTTCCCTTGGAAGTAAGTCATAAATAAGGTTGTCCCCCTATAAGCTCCTTACATCGATCTCCAAAGACAATCATTTTTGAGAACTCACCAGTTGTTAACCTGGAGTAGAGTCAAGTTTGTCTGCGCTGCTATCTGCCTCTTCTCATCTTCCGTCGGGTAGGGGTGCTGTTGAGTAGCAGAGGAAGAGGAAAGCCAGCATCTTAGAACTATGGGGCACACCTTGCGGAAGGATGCTGCTGTTTCGTCGTCTAAACCTGGTGCTCTAAGTTGGACATTTGGCGAGATAGTCGGCGACATCACCGTCCACCTTAATTGGCCAGCGCCAAGATCGAATGTGGCACTGGCCAATCGCGGCAGTCGGCAGTCTCGCCAACTTCGTCGCTGAGTGCCCAACTTAGAGCCCCCGGAGAAGTGCACCCAAAACATTGAAATGTGGATTAAGTTAATAATTTTTTTATCACGAGCCCATTTTCTCGCTGCAAGAGGTTAAAGGAGTACTTTGCGCAGACATTCTAAGGCTGAATACTACCTCGCATCATAATATAGTGAATTGCAAGATTTTTTTTGTTAATTTTAATGTTTGCACACAAAGGTCATTCAACTCTGCCGAGCTCGGGTTCCTCGCTGCACGGGTCCAAGAGTCTACCGTACTGCTAGAAGTCTTCGGGAGATGAAATGGTGGAGGTGGGATGGGGAACGGACCGCCCCCACCCCCTTCCCCAAATTGTCTACTTCAAATGCCCCCGCTCCCCCGTTCCGACACCCCTGCAGCCCCAACTGTGGTCGCTGACGGGACGAGCACGGCAGAGAGGAACTTCTGTCGTCCCACCTCCAGGGAGAACTTCCCACCTTAGGTAACGCTTCGACGTCTCGGGAGCCTCGAGCGTGCACGTGCAGACAAAGCGCATGTGCAGCCGGGCATTTGAAAGACATTCCTGGCCTCCAAAAATGCCACGTCGTTCCCACCTTGTGAGCGACTATAAAGCGTACCAAAAAGAGGCACCTACATTCGTTAATTTAATCCCCAAGATGAGGTAAGCCAAAATAAAACTAGAAAGCTAATGCGTAAGAAAAAAACAACGCAATCCTCACTCTGTCTTGTGTTCCTTTCATCTTGTAACAAGTCCCCACCTATGCGCTCTCACCCAGGCCCTACGACCGGGCAGGCACAGAGGTGCTGGTTCGAAAGAAAGGGGGGTACCAACCACGATGTGCTGGAAGAGCCAGGAGCGCATGATGCTGGTGGCCTGCTTGGGGAGCACTCCTCGCTTCTGCTTCTTCTTCGAGCCCAGGAAGTCTTCCTCCTCGTCGTCCCCGCTCAGCGACGGCGGCCTCGCACCTGCCGATGCATACAAGCGGGGCCCGTTGAGCGCCCCGTTCCGAGGGTGCCGATTCCTCTCTCAGTAAGCCACAACTTTTTTTTTTCTCAATGTCGACAAAGTAAATAAGAGTTAGTAATACGAAAAATCCTTAAAGCAATGCGCTAAAGTAAATGTTTATCAATTAAACTCCCCCGAAACATTTTTTTTTCTCAAATACCTAGATAGTAGGACATGTGCCCTATACAAAAGGTGTTTTTGGATTTTAGTGTCGCTTTAAAAGGATGGTGAACCGAAATTTGGATTTAAAAAAAAAAAAACAATGCTGGAGATGTAGGCAGGACGCTACAATCCCTACAACACTACTAGTAAGGCGATATCTCAAATGAACGGCCGTATTTTTGGAAAAAGAAGTTGAGATTGAACCAGGCCGACGAGGCGCGTGACCGTCAAGCTACCTAGTTTCCTCCTCTCTTCGCTTTGCTCCCTCAAGGCCGCGAGACGAAGAAGACACGAGGCCGTTCCCTCGCCTTCTCGGAAAAACATGATGTCAACATTCCTGCCAATGCGCCTCTTTTTTTAAAAAATACGGTCATCCGTTCGAGATATTGCTGTATGAGTGATGTTTTGGAGTTTGTAGCATCCCGTTGCACGCTTCTGCCGCGTGTTTTCGGGAATCCAGATTTCGGTTCAGCATCCCTTTAAACAGATTTTTAGCCCCATGACAGGAGTTAGATTCACAAATAAATGCAATTTCGACAAAAATCATTGCATTGCAAATCATCATTGCATACAAATAACTTGAAAAGTGAAAATGCAAGTGAAGTGGTTAATAGCATGCATGACAAACCTGAGACAAAAAATAATAAAAATCGACAAGCACACACTTCACATTGATTCCTTTTTGTCTTAGGATTATCATGGAAGGCTGTTAGTACTAGTGTTAATATTAGTCTCCCTAAATTACTCCATGTTATAATTACAAAAGATTCTCTCACTTATTTATCTGAAAAAAGAGTTTAGGCTTTATTGCACCTGTTGTAATCAAGACAACTGAGTGCTCGGCATTGATTTCAGCTGCTTTTAGCACTCATTTGTTGAAACATATAACATTGTTACCAAGTGACTAAGAGTGACTCATGCGTCCTAGAGCCGAGAACTGAGACACTAACCGAGGCTCGAGATTCGATGGTCCTGATTAGAACTGGAGCAATTTGCACCAATCTGAGACAATGGGGTCCCACCGTGGATTGAAGTTATCACAGGCAGAGTTGCACTTGCTTGGATCTGTAAGGTTAGGCCAGCAAGTGTCATCATATCCATCTACAAGACAAACAACAGCATGAGCAATGCAAGGCAAACCAACAAGTGCTACCGTAGAATACCGCGCATCCGCCCATTCCCCACTAAGCGCCCATACCCAAATTTGTAAGATCTGAGAAAATATGCATGGTACATTGATATGTAAAGTTGGTGACCAAACAAGCACCCATCCCCCATTTTTTAGCGATTATCTCTAAATTTTGAGTGGGCGCTCGCCCGGTATTTTACGGTAGTTCAATGTGGGCATGCACAGAACATGCCATGCCCACAATTGCAAAAAGAAGACGAGCTGTCACGCAAAAAACACTGCCAACGTAATTGCACTGTGAATAAACTGCACTTGCAAGCGAAAAAAATAAAACTGCAAAACTTAGTTGAAAGAAACAAAATGAATGAGAAGGAAAAGACCACTGCTTGGAACATAGCGAGGGAAAGAAACAATTAGGAAAAGCTTCGACATGAAAATGTTTAATCAGTGAAAAAAACAACAACAAAACATTGGGAGTTACAAATGAGGGAAAACACTACCCATCTTTAAAGTCTCATTAACATTTGACACATACCAACGAGTGGTGGAAACCGAAAGACAACAAACATAAGTCACCATTTTTTTAGAAATTGCAGGTTCAGGCAGCTGTGCCACTAGGGCCAGTGGCACCTGGCTGTTAGTAGAACCTTGTTGATACATTCTCGGTTGAGAAGCTTTCCCGGCTGTTATGTTCACAAATGCGGGTCCCATGGAACTCCCGCAGGAATATATTTTTGTACAGATTTCGCTTTTATCACGTTTGCCTTCTTGGTTGTTTTGTCCAGAAACTGCCGTCAGATGCCACGCCCTCTTCATTTTGCTTAAGTCCACCCCCAACCCCCTTTCCTAGATATTCAAGCTTTTGTAACGTCCCGTTCACCTCGATACCCATCTCTCCCGAGTACATGCTTCTGCAGCGCTCAGTTTCCCTGGTTCTGCTAGCTTCATTTCGCTTTGACGATGAAAGGCGTCGAGTAAAAAAGGGTGATCTCATTTTTAAGAAGTTTGTACGAAGGTTAATTTGACGACGTCCATAATGAATGTAGCTAAAACCCACACGTTGACCGCACTGGCCACGTCATAGTCTGAACCTTCAGAGAATGACGCCGCCACGGTTGCGACGTCGCGACCAACAAGCTAAAAGGTCGCGGGGAGACCTTTCTCTATTATGATTGCATAGTGGCTGGTGTGATTAGACAAAGTCAGAGTCTGCTAATTCTGATTAGGTCACATGATAAGCCAGCCGACCACGCCCCTCCACGCCATGGTACTCGCATGGTACTGCTCGGGCCAAGCTTCACAGCATCGCATCGGCACCTGGGCGTGAAGCCTCACCGGTTTGTGCCGGTGCACATTGAGCTTCGACGCTTTGCTATGGTCGGCTAGGAACAGTGACCGACGCGAGGGTGCGTCTAGGTTAGCACGACGAGCTCTGGAATTTGCTCACTTTTATAGGTCTTCGACTGAGAATTTAGGTCGACCCTAATTACAAGGAATCACGTCTGAAGAAAGCATCTACTTATATTTGAATAAATATGGCAGTTTTCCAGAGCTGTGGAAGTCTACATCAGCTAAACCGTTGGGTGAGAGTTTCCTCCCATTTCATCTGTACGGAGAAAAACTGAGAGAAAGGAGGGGAGGAAAGCACGAAAGGACGTCAGAGTGCCAAGCTCTGATTGGAAGAATAGTGGGTAGACAGAAAGGCTAGCTGCCTTTGTCTCTACCCCCTATTTGAGCACAACCAAACGCTGAACGCCACCGTCTGGTGTTCGAATGGGAGGCACTGCGTGAGGGGCAGACTAAGCTCTTGTTCGCTCTGATTGAAGAGAGACAGAGGGTAGGCGCAAAGTCTACATGCCTTTGTCTTGACGCTCTGCTTTGACAATGGGTTGACAAAAACACGTAGCCTTTGTGCCTACCCACTAATCGTTCCAATTAGAGCTTGACGCTCCGACGTCCCTGCATGCTCTCGTCCCTTTCTCTCACAGTTTATCAATGTATAACCTCCCCAAGAGCATCATCGGTTGTTAAATTTTCCCAGATCACACATCTTTTCTTTTTCAGCATGATCCCCCGAAAAAAAAAAAAGCTGTCGACAGAGTTCTAATGTATTTAAAAGAACATTCGCCAAACTCCTAAAACAAATGTCTATGTTATTCAATGTTCTAGCTGTGCTCTTCCTGGACCTGAAATATAGCTTCATAGAAATCTATGCATCTTGATCTATACTTAGCTTCTGAAATATCTATACTATTCTCAAGTCCTACTAGCCAATTGATAAAAAAAACTCTGTAAAATTGCCTTCTATGGTTGTGATTCAAACTGAGGGGCTTCTGCGTGTCAGAACTCCTCTTAACAAAGCAACTCTTTGTCTACTTTCCCGTCCTGCGATGAATGGTTCGATGAAAAATCATACATGCACCAGTAAAATGCAACACATTCCACGCCCAGGAAAGCCTCTGTAAACACCAGACTGAATGTACAGTCTCCGGCAATATGAAAGGCCCACTGGAAGCGCGTGGCCGAGGCGGTGGCTGGCGGGGGCGCTGCGAGCACTCCGGGCAATTTCATTCTGCTTCAAGGAAAGGACGCTCACTAGGGCTCGGCTAGAACGCAACGCGCTTATCAGTTTGTGCTGAGCCCCGAGTGAGCGTCCTTCCCTCGAAGCAGAATGGAATTGCCCGGAGCGCTCACAGCGCCCCCGCCAGCCACCGCCTCGGCCACACGCTCCCAGTGGGTCTTTCATATTGCCGGAGACTGTACATCTTGAACTCCCCAAACTGGAAATGGGGTTAGGGAAGGAAAGAGGAGCCTGACCTGTATGGGCTGTGCCACGATCCCGGCTGTCGTCTGCACCACTTGAAACACCGTGCCCCCTGACACCACTTGGCCAGGACTCAGGGTGGATGCCGATAGGCATGTGCTCTGGAACAGCCAGGCAAGCACCGGCATCAGATAACAGAAACGGCCATCACCAGAGGAGCTTTCCTTGCTACGCTAAAGAGTCTCAAAAATCAAAGTGAAAATTTAAATTAAGCATGTGTCAAGGGTTAAATTTGCTCTATGAATACAGAAAGCAGGTTCGACTAGGAATAGGATCTTACATACTTGCTCTAAAACAATAATTTGGAATATACAGTACGACCACCAACATAACCATTTAAGCCGTGGTCACTGATTACCCATTTAAAAAAATTCCGTTTAGACGCAAAACCGCTTGCACCCCAGAACGTGCCGCTGTCCGCTGTCTTTGTGAAACTATAAATATTGTATTCACACTGTGTTTCAAATTGCTAGGGTTAGTTATAGTTTAAAAATTTTACACTCCATGCGCACGATATGCGCCAGAGATGGTCGCCTCACATGTGGGCTGCTCTGGTGGTACTGGCAATTGGAGCACCGGCTCCTGTGCTTCAGACTTTACTTTTAACATTTCTCAGAATTGAATTCAGAGGGCGAGAGCTCATCATCCGAAAGAGAAGCTTAGTGAAGTGCCTCCGGTACGGAGTCTGAGACCGCAGGAATGCCGTGGAAGCGGATGCACCAAAATGAAACCGAATGAAAGAAAGGAGACAACTTTTCACCTTCAATGTATCAGACTGATGCTTCTCACACGTGCGCAATCACACATGCCCCGACTTATTCTTTGTACTATCCCTTTGAAAAAAATAATGCGACCACTGGGGCACGTCTTTGGAAAAAGAAGCTCAACTGCAAAAGGGTTAATGGTAAAATTTTCTGTACCAACATAAAAACTAGGTCCGACTAGAAACTGTGTCCTACATCTTTGTTCCAAAATAATAATTTGGAATGCATGGTACGACCTTTAACTTGGATTTTTTAATGAGCATTGTGCAGTTTGCTCTCTGACCAATGACAAAGAGCAGACAAATCTGTAACTGCACATATTGCGATGCACACGATCAAAACAACTTGGGATGGCCCCAAGCAACAGCCAATTAACTTTTCAACTGATGAAACCAATCAAAGTCAGAACGTAAAAATTATCTCGCTTAGAATTTTGCAAATACCGTATTTACTCGCAGAATGAACGCACTTTTTTCCCCGAAAAATCGATGCAAAGTTAGGGGGGGCGTTCATTACGCGAAGTAAAATTTTTTCGTCCGTATTTACTCGCATAATGAACGGACTTTTTATCATGAAAAATCCACGTAACTTCTTATCTCTTTGCGCGCGGCGCGGGTCCCGTAACCAAACTGGGATGTGCAAAAAAGAAAAAAAAAGCTCTTCTTGTTTTCTTTTTCTTAGCTCCTTGGGTTTTTTTTTGTTTTTGCCGCCTGTTTTTCGCAAGCTGTTTCGTTTGCTTAGGCGAGGGCTTTCCCGCTCATCTTTCTTATCTCCTTGCGCGCGGCGCCCAACGCGCGACCCCCCCCCCCCCCCCCCCCTCCGTAACCAAACTGCGCTGCAAAAAAAAAAAAAAAAAGGGAAACGCTCCTTTTTGTTTTTGTTCTTTTTCTCTTAATTCCATAATTTCTCTTTTTTTTTGCAGTCTTTCGCAAGCTGTTTCGTTTGCTTAGAGGGCTTCTCCTTCTTATGTCCTTGCGCGCGGCGCGCGACTCCAAAGTCCAGACTGCGCTGTGAAGAAAAAAAAAAAAGAAAAAAAAAGCTTTTGTTTGTTTTTTCTCTTAGTTCCTGGTTATTTTTTTTTCTTATTGCCGCCTTTCGCAAGCTGTTTCGTTTGCTTAGAGGGCTTCTCCGCTTCTCTCACCTCCTCGCGCGCGGCACGCGACCCCGAAGTCCACACTGCGCTGTGCAGAAAAAAAGAAAAAAAAAAAGCTCTTCATGTTTCTTTTTCCTTGCTTCCGTTGGCTCTTTTCGAATTTTTTTTAACGCCTTCTGCAAGGCGTTTTGTTCGCCCATGCTGCCCTTTCATTTGTGACCTCGCTGCACCAGGATAGAAAAGTGCGTTCATTTCGCGCGCGTGGGGGGAGGGGGTCAAAATTTTGACGTCGGAGTTGGGGGTGCGTTTATTACGCGGGTGAAAAAAAAAGTAGAATTTTTGTGAGCCGACTTGGGGGGTGCGTTCATTACGCGAGTGCGTTCATTGTGCGAGTAAATACGGTAGATCTGAAGAAAGAGTAAGCCACTATACCAGGGGTGGCCAACTTGCGGCTCTTTGTGGGTCCAAGCATCCCCCCTTCCCCTCCTGTGTGCTTAAAGGCCGACCTACAAAATCATTTTCCGCGGGAGAAGAGGTTTCCTCCTTGCCACCCAGAAAGGAGGAAACCCCTTCTCCTTTCCACGGAGACTAGCTTCCGGACCCGCCCTTTTCAGGGGAGGAGGAGGAAGGAGTGCGAGAGGGGAGGGAGCGAAGGTCGTTGGGGAGCACTTTCCTACCCTGCGGAAAATGGTTTCGTAAGTCGGCCTTTAAGACGAAAAGAGATCTAGAATTTAAAAATAGCCCACAATCTTGGCAGCCCAGTATTACACTACGTACACATAGATGTCTTCAGTGGCTCTGTTTCCTTTATTGTTCGAGAAAGAATTTCGAGCCGTATGCACATAACGGGCGTCAGGGGCAGTGACTGGCTCGTGAACCATGCATTCCTTATTGCTTAACAGTTGAGGAAACATTCTGTTGCCTGGTGTCATTTGTTGTAGTCGACAGTTAGACCTGTCCCCTTTAAAAGAAAGCGCTGTTCCCTCCATATTATTTCTTGTTAAAAGTAGCCCCCTCCCCCCTCCCCTTTGTGTTTCCTGCGGCTCTCTGAACTTTTGTGGCTTTGTCTGCGGCTCTAACCTCAGGTCCCTCTGGCCACCCCTGCACAATCCTAAATAGGTTTTCAAGTTAATCTTTTTATAGCACTACTAACTCCATCTACGTACCCTAGGCACTCTAAAAACTCAAAAGTGTGCTCATGATCTGCCCATTATCCTATAATAAGGTGATCAAAGATTGTGACGCACCTCTTTTCCTGAGAGGAAGGAACACATCACACTTTTTGATCATATTTTTAATAGGAAATAAGCCATGAAAAATCATAATTTTTACTTTCTTAGTCCACTCGGAGGGCATAATGCACAAAAAGTTTCAGTATCCCACGACATTCCTTCAAATATTGCAGCGTCGTTTACTTTATTTTGTGCACCGTGAAATCCTATAAGAATGCCCACCCAAAATGAAGAGATAAATGGTGAAAAAACATGGGGTGGGCTATATTTGGGGACGCCAGAGCGAAACTTCAAGAATTAAATCTTAAGCACAGGGGCACCCGCTACAATCCACGTGACGTGGGAACTAACACCGCAGACCGCAGACAGCAAATTTGCGTTTCAAGATGCAATAAACACGTGAGAATTTGCTACAAGCTCCTGTGTCATGGGAAAGGATACCGCAAGTGGCCGACGCAGCGGGTTCGCGTTTCACGGTGCAAAGGACCCGCGGAAGCCCGCCGAGAACCTGCACCTTACGGGAACGAATACCGCAGATAGCGGACACAACAGATTCAAGTTTTATGGTACAATACACATGAGGGAACCTGCTACAATCTTGCCCGTCACAAAAACCTATATTGCGATCAGATCGCAAACGCAAACATGGAAAAAATGCTACAAACTCGCTTGTCGTGAAAACAAATACCGCAGATCGCGGATGCAGCAGAATCACGTCACGATGCAATACGCGCGTGATAACAACTCGCGCGTGTTACAGCTAGGAATCGATCTTGTGCGCGCAGATCGCGGACAAAAACACAGGAATCCGCTACAAACTCGGGAACGGATACAACACATCGCGAATGCAGCAGATTCGCATTTCACAATGCACCATACACGTGGGAACAACTCGCGTGTTATGGGAGCCAATATCAGGCATGCAGATCGCAGACAAAAACGTGGGAACTCGCTACGAACTCGCTTGTCAGACGTACCGGTACCGCGGATCGCGCCGTTCATGCGTGATTCCTGTCGGACATCGCTTGACGTCCAACGGGAATTGGGGGGTGGGCGATGTTTTGGAATTTTTCTGATACAGATATCTAGCCAGAAAAACGGAATGGGTGATCCCTTGGGAGAGGGCGTCCTTACGGGATTTTACAGTGTATAGAGTTACTGCCATAAAATGCCAAGCTCAAAAACTCTCTGCCGACCCTTTGAACTGCCCTACAGCCATAGCCGCCGACAGAATGAGAATGGCAAGGCATGTCTTTTGAACGTCCAGCCTCCAGCCCCCTCTGTCGCACTTTGGCGGCGGGCATGAGCTCGAGGTGCACGACACGTCGAAGCGCATTCAGAGGACGGAGGCCCACGCTGGACAACAACTCTCCTCCCCGTTGTTCTCACCCTGTCGGCGACAATAGCAGAGCAGCGCCCACAGATCGACCCGCTCACCTGGGGAGCGACGAGGGGGTGGTGCGGGGGCGGTGGAGAGGGGGCGGGGGCAGGGGAAGAGCAGGCGGAGGAGGAAGGGGAGTCGCTGAGGCCCCCGTCGCACCCCCCCGCCCCGGACGAGGGGAAGTCGGCGCTGCGCAGGAGGTTCTCGCTCTGCATCTTGTTCTTGAGACAGGCGATGTAGCGGTTGCAGAAGTCCTTGCACAGCTCCTGAACCTTCTCCAGCTCCAGCAGGTGGATGCGCAGCACCTGGATCGCCTTCACCATCTGCACGAGGGAAGGAAGAGCAACGCTCGCTTCCGACATCTTGCGGGAGGTGAAACCCTTCGGAGGCTTAACAAATTAAGCGTGGCCTTTCTAATCACTTAAAGAAAGGGAAACGATCCGGTGGCTAGAGTCTCTGACAGGATGGAAGTGGTACAAAGGAGTTTCGGTTGTCCTGCCTCCAGCGCGAGCTTTGTGCCTTCGATAATGCTTCGGCGTTTAGTAAGCGTGTGTGCGCAGCAACGAGTGTGTGCTGGAGGCTGGGCGTTCCAAAGAGACGCCCAGCCGTTGTCACCTCGTCAGCGACAATGAGAAGCATGGACGATGAACAGCTTTAGTTCTCCTCGGGCGATGCTCTTTTTAGGAATTTTGGACGAAGTATGAGAGAAGAGAAAGCCCGCAATGAATAAAACATTACACGAGTACACTTAAGACTGCTTACATGTGGGAAGGCGAAAGCCAGCCAAGGACGACGTCTAGGACGATCTCAAGGACGACGCCTAGGACAACTTTTAAGGATGACCGCAAGGATCATGTCGAGAATCACGCCTAGAGGATGACTTTTAGGACGACGTCTAGGACGACCTCTAGGACAACTCCAAATACGACGTCTAGGACAACGTCAAGAACGATGCCTAGAGGACAATGTCTCGGAATTCACTTTGATTCTTCTTAATTCGCCTTGTCATCCTTTTTAAATTCATTGCCTCTAAATCACCTTAGTTGTCACGTAAACGTTTTGGTACCTTTCATGTCGCCGCCGTGTTTTCGCTCAAGGACTTTGAAGGTTTAATGAACGATGAGACATATAAGGCTTTCGCCTTCATAAAATCAGTTCAATGCTCGCACAGAAGCGGTCACCCGAAGCTTTTGTTGCCTCGACTTTGTTTCGGAAAACAGTCACCAGAAACATTCTGCAGAGTGGCTCTGCAACATATTTATGAAGTATTATTTCATTCTTAATAACAGGTACTTTTGGTACTCTGTGTCAGTAAAATTGGTGTCGCCTAACTAATGTTTTTCTCCATAACTGCAGATTGCATGTATGGACCTTCTCCTATTCACGCTTAACTCAGTGCTAATTCGATGCTCATGCGCTGCTGACTTAGCATTTTATTTCCAGTGATTTCTAACAGGGTGAAAAAAAGGCACTGAAACAGCATTTAATTTACTGCACTTTTGAACGGGGTGAGAAAAAGAAATTGGCAATAAGTGGTTTCAACAGTGCGCTTTTGTGTTTCATACCTGAGTGCTGCAAGTCACTGCAATGAAAACAAGCCTAAATTTATCCACCCTTGAAGCATGTCTTTGCTTACTTCATAAACTTATCACTCTCATCCTAGTGTTAGAAGTTGATTCCTGCACACTCTTGAACGGTCGCCTCGTCGCCTTAACAACTCCTGCTATTTTCAGCGCATATTTGGCTCGACTAACATATTTAACGAGTCGCTCCTGCCACTCCCGACTGTAAACCGGAACAGTCTCCCAGAAGCGATCATTTTGATTCCTGAGCGCGTGGATTTGAAAAACTCAATGTTATTGTTTACAATACATTAAGCTTTATTAGGAGGGTGAATTCTCTTTGTTGTTATTTGTTCATTGACTTGTAGTACTTATTGTATTGCCCACTCCTTCGATAGCAGGCCCTCAAGGATTAAATAAATGAAAGAAATAAGAGTGTATCCCGCGCCTGTAATCCCAGTGACTCATCCTCACTTAAGAACAATAGGTTCTATGATATGCTAGATCCTCAAATGGTAAATGTCCTCGTTTCCATTAGGACGTAATCTCTGTCAAAGGCAGAGTGAGCTACATCAAAGAGGTGACATAACCAACTTTGAACGACTCATGTTGCCCGGGGTGCTGCAACTGCCAGCGCAGAATATCATAAAAATCGTCTACCGTAAAATCCCGAGAGATGCCCCACCCCGAAAGATAGCCCACCCCTATGTTTGGCTTGATTTGCTATATTTCTTTTAAAAACCGAAAGACAGCCCATTCTTAGTAGTAGCACTGTTAGGATCAAAAACTGCCTTGGCGTAAATGTGGCTAGTTAGCTATGACCCCTCACCACAATAACAAGCTTGCAAGGGGCACTAGACCTAAAAATGACATTTCTTCAACTTTTCTCGATTGTACACCGAAAGTTAGCTTACTCCATATTTTCACCCGATTTGTTCTTCGTTTTAGGTGGGCTATCTCCCAAGATATTACGGTAACTGAACAAGAAACGAAAGTGGCAAAAAAAGACAAACGTGGGAAAACAACCTCAAACAATTCACGGATAATTTCAATATTCCTCGAACGGCCTAGTTTTTTGTCCCCACAGGGGCATGCAAGCCACGTCATAACCAGGGATGCGCACCTCCCTCCAAAATGCAGTTGACCCTATAATAAGTTATGTAAGCAATATGACCAACTCATCCTCAAATAAAGCTTCCTGGCTACAACGTTCATTTCCCCTGTAGCTGCCGTAGTGTATCTCCTAGGCCAATCCCACGAAGAAAAAAGAAAGGGAGCAGCTCCACGGTGCTCCCTCCTCACCAGTCCGTCGACTTCTGGATCGTCGCTGAAGAAGGGCTTCCGGTCCTGCTCCTGGTGCTGCACGAAGGCCTGGATGTCGCTGCTGAAGCTCTCCGAGCAGGGGGCCTCGGCGCTCTGCGTGGCCCTCTCGCACTTCTCAAACAGCAGGGCCAGCAGGGGAAACAGGGGGTGCCTGCACCACGCAATGGGGGGGCAGCTGTTACCAGAGCTGGAAGGTGACTAGCTTAAAGTGCCGCATCCACTGCCATTCTTTTTTGCCTGGAAGTTTTAGCACGCGAGCACTGCTCAAGGTATACTGATCATATTTTTCCTTCCTTTACGTCTATCAAACAATACAGGTATGGGGACAACCTAGGTTTCTGCAATGTATGTGTTGCACTATCGGAGGTCACATTTTGTTGATATTACAAATGTAAAGTTTTCTCCTTTTTTTTTTTTTCTTTTTTTTTTTTTCAAGGCATGTTTTTGTTTTTGCATCTCATATTTTGTGTTGCTTGAACTCTTCCATGTATGCAGCAATGCACCCTCCTGTAGGCCCACATGCTGTTGAGGAGCACTGCAAAAGTACCAAATAAATAAATAAACAAAAATAACCAGTCACGATGTTAGGGACATCCTTGAAGGATAACTTGTAACTTGATTCAATTTCAGTTAGATTTGAAAATTACATTTACAAATATTCCCCATTGCTCTAAACTAAAAGGCTGACGTAGAACCTCGGTCTTCTGCAGGGAAGATAATCCTCGCTGTGCCATCCTCTCCAAAACTGCGAGGGGAGCCGCATTGGGGAAGTTGAAAGGTGGAGAGGATAAGAGGAAACGAGAGAGTGGAAAAAAGTGGAATGCACGAAGTGTACGTCGGTCTTTAATGACAAGGGCTACACGTTCATGTCAGTGCCTCGAAGTGTATCGTGAGCAATGTGTCGAACTGGAGCAGGAACAAAATGATGCCTTTTCTGCTACTTACAAGCGAACAATGGGTCAGAAATCAAGTAGCACCCACAGATGGACACCGTGGAATATTTTACAGGTAACTGCAATGTAACTTGGTCACTTTACGCGGGTAATTGACTCTGTATAGCTAGAAAGGTTCGTAAGCCTTTAACCCCACTTGTGGCATGCCGTCAAATGCCGAGAACGTACCCACTCCAAATTTGGAGTCAATCTTGAAATACCGGGACTGGGTGCTTGTTAGGTCTGACTGCAAAAATGCAGGAGGGGCACAAGGTAGGGTGGGCTTCACCTCCTTGCACCGGCATGCGCGCGTCGAGCTTCACCGTTTTGTGCAGGCATGCCCGGAGAAGCTACTGACGCGGAGGAACATAAGGTGGACGCACGATAGGTCCCTTGCTTATTAGCACAGAACGTGTTTAAAGGGGTTAGGACATGAAAATTGAACAGGCAAATTATTCTTGAAGTGGAATGCTCATAGGTTACTTAGTATAGACCGTTTTATCGTGAGTAGCGCCATTTTGAGAGCGAGAGAGAAAAGGGGAAAGGGCTACCGACGCTTTCACCCTTTCTGGTTGTGTAGAGAGAGTGAAAGTCCTGGATGAGAGTCTCGGCCGGTGTTGGGTGTCTGCTGTGCCCCAACTTCGTTCGCGCATTCTTTTCTGTTTTAAACTCGCAAACTTAATTAGAGCAACGGGCTTCGATGGCAACAGTCCCCCGGTCATCGGGACACCATTGCTCGGTCATAGGCTGCACGAATAACGACAGAAAGCGTCGAATACTGCCCAAAGAGCTCATAGCTTGCATGGAATCCGGCAAGGCAAGTGCGGCTGCAATGTTTTGAAGCTCCACCGCTTTCCGCATAACTGGAAATGATGAACCATTCATAAATTTTTGCTTGCAATAGGCCTATTTCAACACAGCCGTTTTTAGTCATGAACAAGCGATACACGAAACGGGAACCTCAATTAACTTTTGTAAACACCCGGAGCTGCTACAGATTGTTTTGCTGCGCTGCTTTTATCTTGCGTGTCCGTGTTCTTATATTTCCTTATGGATGAACGACGAAGACGTTCTAGATGTGCTTATATCGAACCGCAGAAAGCCTCGAAGCAGCCACGAATTGTTTTACTATTTGATACAATATTTTGAGTACTAACCTCCAATTTCTATCACTGACACGTTCGCTGCCGCTGTTCTCCCCGTCGCCGCACTGGCGGATGCCATGACTCGAACAAAGAAACGTGCACACTGGGCTCGAAGACGCAATCGCAACACACGAGACGTACCCTGCAGCGACTATCCAGCGCTTCAAAGCGTCCAATCAACGGAAACAACCCATCAGCAGCACTGCAAGGAGCGCTTTTGCCGGCTCTCTGGTATCGCGCAGGAGATCGCGATTCAGGAAAACCAATAGAACTACCTTTTCAACAATTTCTAGCCTCACCCGGCGGCAAAAATGAGCCTTCAACTAAGTGTTGTAAGTGATGAAATCGAGTCAGTCACCACTGCAAATTATCAATATTAAGATAAATTCAGTTACAAAATTTTACAAGCTGAAACAGCAATTATCACGAGAAAACTGGCATGCACCTTGCAGGCGTACCCCATGTTCATTGGCGGTACAGCGTTCGGTGCGCGCTCCATTCACAAGATGTTCTGAGCACAGTCGAGAGGATGGCGTTTAGGAAACGTCTTTTCAGTTTACGGACGCAATCCACTGCTGCCAAGACCGGGGTCATGTGGAAAGCGATGGAGCTTAAAGACATTGCAGCCGCTTTCGCCTTGCCGGGCTCCTTGCATGCTACATAGGTCCTTGGGCAGTATTCGACGCTTTCTGTCGTTATTCGTGCACCCTATGACCAAGCAATGGTGTCCCGATGACCGGGGGACTGCCGCCATCGAAACCCGTTGCTCTAATTAAGTTTGAGAGTTCAAAACAGAAAAGAAAGCGCGAACGAAGTTGGGGCACAGCAGACACCCAACAACGGCTAAGCCTCCTCATCCGGGACTTTCTCTTTCTACACAACCAGAAAGGGGGAAAGTGCCGGTAGCCCTTTCCCCTTTTCTCTCTCGCCCTCTTTCAGTAAAACGGTCTATATACACCAAGTTTCACAATTCTTAACACTCTAGTAATTGCAATAATCAATTTATGAATGTTGATCGTTTTCGTCTTTCACCCAAACAACACTGCTCAAGCAAGTCGCACCGTGCACGTTGCCCATAAACCACATGACCGTCATATTTGGTTAAATGCTCGCTCATTCTAGGCACCAACATGCTTGCTTAAGCTCGCCTTGCCATGGTACAATATCACACTCTCATGCTGCTTGGCTACTCAAATGCATACTCTTGCTCTCGTTTCCTTGCCTTTTGATATTCCACCCTGCATGTCGTCGTCACTGGAGCCAGTCGCGGGCCGGTCGAAGTCAAAATGACCAGCTTCTAGCATCTCTTGTTAACAATCACTCTTATCGCTGCTGCGATCGGTGTCGAAGATTCTGACGAAGCGAGCGATGCCATAGACGTCATTGTCTCCAAACTGCGTGCTCGAAATGCGGAAGGCAATTGTGGAAGCTGATGCGCGAGACGCTGAGAGATCCAAGACTGCGAATATGTGCAAGGGGACGCCGCACGTTGGTCGGGTGACGTCACCCACCAAACAAAAATTGCGGCATTTTCGAGTGGGGCAAATCCGAGGGTCCCGCACATAAGAGGGGCCATTCCTGGGAGGGTCAACTTTTGAACCATTCCCTCAAATTGATTCAAACTTTCAGGTTGAATTGGGCCTCATTAGGATTGATAACATCTAAAGTTTCAGTCTTATAGGTCAATTCTACAACATACAATGCTTAACAAGCTCCAGAAAAAAGTTGCTTTATTAAGAAATGTATTTAAAAAAAAAATAATTGCAATCTACAAAATGTTTGGTTTAATATGAAGTAGAATATCCAGTGCAAGCTACGGTAAGAATTGTAAAAAATGCAATTCAAGAAGAAGAAAAAAAACAGTAACACCCAAAAAGAGCAGAAGATTTTAACAAATTTCTGTGTTTTAAAATATTAAGTTTTTGTCATGAAGAATTTAGCTTTTTTCAGATTATAAGTACCTTAACTTGTTCCTCAGAAAATTTCAGTCCAGGATACCACAGAATGAAATCTTTACACTTTCAAAATGACAAATGATACATTTCTTCATACCACATTTCCTACCAAAAAGTGAAACTGAGAAAAATGCATTTGAAGTTTCAACTTTAGGTTTCTTTCTTTTCTACGAGTCCAAGGTAGGCAAAATTCACCTGGAGCATTGTTAGCACCTTCATCCGAGACTTCATTGTACCCCTGGCAATAGCTACCAGTTTGTGACGTTTGTAGGCAAGCTAACTTTTGTAGCAGGCATTCCTTGACAGATAAACTAGCAAGAACTAAAAGGCAAATCATACCAAGGAAGAGCAGCAAAGCAGGATTATGATCTGAAGTGGAAGATACTGTGAAAGGGTGTTAGCGAAGATGGCACAATATCACATCACCGGGCAGGACCAATCGTAAACCCCGTTGTGGGTCTCAACCAATAAGATTGCTCATACCAAATTTTCAGGATTTTTTCTGTTTGGATGTAAAGGGTTCTCCTCAATGATACTTTTAAACTTTGAAAGCCTCTATGGGCTAAATCTGGAGTCAAGTAAACTTCCGCAAACCACGTTATCCAATGAGGGTGAGATGTTCTCACTATGCTAAACAAGCATAGTGCACTGAGCTCTTGCCGTGCAGCCTCTCCGGAGTTTGCCCGTGCAGGGTTTGCGGCCAGGCCCGCACCTTTTACCGGTGGCCGGGCTGCTGTGTGCGCCGCGCCGCCATGGAGAGGCTTCTCTGGTGGCGTTCCTGGGAACTAAGCCGTGCGGGAGCCAATGGGAGCTTCGTTCCTTGAAACTATAATGCGCACCAGCCAATGGGAGCCTGTCCATTGGATTTCTGCTACAGCGATGACTCAACGCTAGTGATTCCCCGGGCTCTGACAGTCGGCGTCCCCACTACCTGTGGACGTCCGTCTGCCGAGAGCTCTGGCCCCGAACTCCTGCGACTACGGGTAGCGGCGTGAGCTCGTCCGACCAGTGACGACTCCGCTCGCCATTACCCCTTTGGCTCTCAGGTCGGCGAGCGCTGCGGGCACACTGTGTCCACGGCTCGCTTGACCGCAGTGTCTTGTTGGGGACCCCTGGTACTCAATAAACGCTGCTGGATACCGGGATCATCGTTGTTGGCATGGCGTTGGCCTAACCCGGCGCGGCGATCACCCTCGCTGGTAGCCGTCAGCCGCGCGGTGGGACGGGCATCGGATTCCCCTTTGAGCACCAGATTGATCTCTGGACGTGGAAGGTACGTGATCGGCCCTCCTTTTACTCCCACAGTGTTTACAGGTAATTTTAAAATGACTTTGTGCAGAAGATGTGTGACAACAAGGTTGGGCAGTAGCGAACGCAGTCAGCGCAGTCACGATACGCGAGTTTCAGTTTTGAGGCCTCATCAGCGCAAACCTGCAAGTGTGTGTTATTGAAAAAAAAGGCAGTAACACTGTGTTCTATATTCCCTCTGCGAGTCACCATTTCGTGCGAGAAAATGAATGCAACGGCTGTTGAGCCCGAGATAACAATAATATTGTAAATATGCATGTTCTTCGATTTGAGTCCTTGACGCCAGCTTTACATGAAAGTGTGCGTCCCATATTCGCAACGTCTCGTTTTTAACTTTTAAAATGACGGTTTCCAATGTTAGGACATATTAGACGTTTAGGAAGATGGGAAGAGTTAGGCATGTCGGATGTGCAATGTAAAGCATGATAGTTTTGTGTTTCGTTTTATGCGGAAAGATGAAAACCACAAAGTATTGCTAATTGAAAGCAATATTATTTTGTTCTGTCACAAACTACTTGTGAGCCGAAAACAGGATTGCTAGAATGGCGAGGAATGCTTTAAAGTACTTGTCAGTCAATTTTTCAACTACCTCACTGCATCAATGGAAAGATCAAATGAAAATCATGTCATCCTGAATGTACCACACCATTTGTCTTTTGCACAGTGGACTGCGGCATTTTTGCGTCAATTTCTGGTCGATCTTTTGTTCTCGAGGCCGAGAATATTGAAGAGAACCACACTCACAAAGGCTGACATGACAAGCACACAGTTACCACGTCGCCTACTCCGTACCTCGCCGTAACCGCTGGTAGTACTACACTGTAAGATGGCAATTGCACAAACGCACGGCTTCCACTTGCAATCCTTGGCCCCGTCACGTTCTTGCACGTGCGCAGACGTTCGCCGAACTATTGCCTAATCTTTGCCAAACTTTCCTTCAAAAGTTTGGCATTTGTCGAACTTTGCCAAATCTGAAGTTCGGCAGATTCGGTCCATCACTTATAAAAACTAAACAAGATGAACACAGAACCAGGAAACAGGTACTGGGTGTGCGAAACTGCCTTCTTCAACTCTTTTCGTGTAGAACACTCGTGTAGTGGGACGGTCCAACTCACTTGTAGACTGCCCTCTTGTCCGCCTCCAGCTGGGCCTGTGCCTGGGCATCCGCCGAGGGCGGGGAGGCTGGGGAACGTGCGGGGGGTGGGGCCGCGCTGCCCTCCCCCGCCGAGCCCCCCTCCTCCTCCTCCTCGTCCGTGCAGTGGGCTGCCGGCAGGGAGGGGCACTCCTGGAAGGCCGGCATGCTCACTGCAGTGCTGCCCCGGGGGGACGGCTCCTGCATCCCTAGCACCTGCACAGGCGGGGAGGGTTTCGTTGGCCATACCCACAAGACACGACGGCGACAAGAAGGAACGACCGATTTCGAAGTGGTCGTGCTGGCTTGCAATGTGTTTTGCTATAGTCATTAACACCCTTAAGGGGCAGTAAAGTGGTTTTTAAGATTGTCTATTTAGGGTCATAACCCGATCTACGGGCCCTGCGCATTCTAAGCCCAAGATTACGTCGGCGCGTGGCCGATGTGCTTATCAAAAACGGAATCAAGGATGGCAAGACGCACCTTTCTCTGCGATTTGGTGCAGGAACCAGAGGGCACCGTCGGATGCGAGACGGCCAATTGCGAGCGCTCGCTTCCGGCGCGTGATTTGCACGCATTCAAAAATAGGTTCGCTGTCGGTCAGCAGTGAGCACCCCCGCCACGCGGAAAGCGAGCGCTTGCGATTGTCTCACGTCCGACTTTGACCTCCGGTTTCCGCGCCAAATTGCAGAAGAAGGGGTGCATCGCGACCCTGTGGTTTCGTTTTTGGTAGAGAGATTGGCCACACATCTATGTAATCGTAGTTTTCTTTTAGAACGCTCAAAGCTTGTAGATCTAGCTACGAGCATAAGTAAACAATCTCGGAAACCATTTTGGTGCCCTTTTAAAAAAAACGCTGGCTGTACCTTATTATGTCCATTCTTCTTGTTTTGTGATTCGTTCTTGGCCGCCAATGCCGCAATCTCGTTGGCTGAGGAGTGATAATGAGATGTTCAGGATTCGCCACACCCGGTGTATCCCAAGCCGTGAATGACTATAGACGCTTTCGCATTTCTCGTTGGTGTCCAGCCCTTTTTCTTTCACCGTGGCACTCCCGAACATAAATGAAGAGGTACGCTGCGCCTCGCTTTGTTTTCCTTTTGTTCTGCGTTGTACACGTCCCTTCGAAACAAGAACAAAAGCTCGTCCCTTCTTAATTTTGGAACAAGTTCCAGTGGTTCGAAAGGAAAGCATTCTTGTTACAGCTCTAAGGTTGAAGCATGTCATTGCATTAATGTCGCATTTGCATATTTTAATGAAAGTGGTGCTGGATGATCCGCAAATAAAATAAAGCAAGCAAAAATATCCTCGTCGAACTGAGTGTCGTGTTCCCATGATTGAATTTGTTCCAGGCCCTTGTTTTCGACTATCTCTTGGACATTTCCCCATCCCTTAAAGTCGGAGGTTGAAATAGACAACAAAAAAAACTTTCAGCCTTTCCACTCTGGTGAAGAAGGAAGACCAGCGAAGCTGTACTATGATGGGACGACCCCAAGGACGACTCTTCGATGACCTCAAGGACGATTTCTTGGACGACCTCAAAGATGACTTCTTGGACGACCTCAAGGACGACGCCTAGAGGACGACGTCTAGGACGACCTCAAGGGCGACTTCTAGGACGACCTCAGGGACGACATCTAGGACAACCTCAAGGATGACGCCTAGGACGATCTCGGGGACGACATTTAGGACCACCTGTAGGACGACCTCTCGGACAACCTCAAGAACGACCTCAAGGACAACGTCTAGGACGACCTCAAGGACGACGCCTAGAGAAATTTAGCCTTTTTACTCTAGTGAAAACCAGAGTTGAAAGGTTGGAAAGGTTGCCGCCATCTATGAGCGAGGCCGGCAAGCCGATTGTCTGGTTGCCGCCGTCACTCATAGATGGTGGTAGCTGCCCAGAGTTTTGTGTCGACATTTGTTTGGTACTGGACATGATCCTGGGGAACCTAGCCCTTAGCAGCTCCACTGTAATGAAACTAAATACCTACTAAATTTGAGCAAAATTACATATAAACAAAAAAAAAAAGGAATGCTGTTTTTCTTGATAATGTAGTGTTTTAATGTTTTTCTTCTTGACAATGTAACGAGTTCCCGTTCCAGTTCTACCACAGTAAGATGGAATAGTAACATTCCTCTATTCTTAAAAAAAAAAAAAAAAGAATGCGTTCCAGGAACATCATTTCTTGGAACGCCGAGTCATACACTACTGGTTTTGTTCCATATTTTGAGCTCTTCTATTTTTCAACACCATTTTGTTGCTTCATCCCCATCCCATCGCTGTGCCCGACAGTAGTTTGCCCAAGGACCCACATGGTATTCCAAGTGCTCACGCTGTCCCCAAGGGGGGGAGGGGCAAGGCAGCAAAACAAGATCTGCCTCGAGTAAACATAAACACGCACATTTTTCTAAAGTTCTTACCTGAGAACACAAGCACTTTTTTAGAGCTCAGCTCTTAGGTACCCGTTTCGGCTTGAGCGGCGTCACCGTCGGCATAACCGTTACACATCAACGTCGGCGTCGCCGTAACCGTAACGCCTCGGCGTAACATGTCGGCGTGACGTGTCGGCATCGGGAGGGAGAAGGGGGAGGATGGAGGAGGAGGAGGAGAAAGGGGAGAAGAAGCACCGAGGAGGAAGAGTAGGGAGGAGGAGTAGCAGGGAGGATGAGGAGGGGTATACCCTCCCCTCAGTACCCTTCCCTCCTCCTCCTCAAGAGCTGCACTCTGATTCGGCGTTACTGGGAGTTGTAAACGGCTTTCATTTTTTCCCCATTCTTTTTAAAAATGAGGAAGAGATGTTGCCAACCGAAGCAAGTCAAATTTAGTAATATGAGAGAGTATCCCGCAAACACGTTTATGCGAACAAAAAATGTATTACCAGATGGAACTACAGTATGCTTTATAGTATGTTTATTAAGGCATTAGCTTTAGTACCCATATGACAGGGAAAAGCTGACGGCAACTGTCATCGACAAAACAGTGGAAAAGGAAGTGTGCCGCATAGAGAGGAGGAGAGTAGTGAAGGTCAAAGGCAAGAGGGAGGCGACGTCACAAAGCAGAAGGCAATGTGCGCGCGGGAAACCGGTGAACAGTGAAAGCAGCGTCAGGCAGCAGATGCCGCTGCTCAGCGTGCAAGGCAGACGAATGAGACAGAGGAGCGGAAGCAGCGCCTAGTTCGGCTGGCCGAAATGCGGCGTCAGAAACGGCAAGTCGACGCGTACTGCATGTGACAGAGGGTGGGGCAAAGCGGGCTTGGCAAGCTCGCTTCGCCGGAAAATATTGAAGCAAGATCCATCGGTGGTATTCACTGGCGGCCATAGCCGAGCTCGCTGCTGCTTTTGCACCACCAAGGAAAAGAGAGAGGAGGAAAGCTGCTTTTGTACCAATTTTGAGTGACGGGCAAATCTTCTGTAGTCTTCTATACTCCATGACAACTTTTCTTGGCAATGCAGTGGAAGGTACAGGCCCGCGTCCCCTCTCCCATTTTGAGTGTACGCAGGCTCTCCTCCTCCCCCATTTCCGGGGAGAGGAGGAGAGCCCGCGCACACTCAAAATGGGAGAGGGGACGCGGGCCTGTACCTTCCACTGCATTGCCAAGAAAAGTTGTCGCGGAGTATAGAGATAGAATAGCAACGTCTGGAAAAGTCTGGGACACAGAGAGGAGGGTTCCGGTGAGAAGAGTTTCTCCTTCCCCTCTTCTCTTGTGGTTGCTGGAGAGCTGACGGGGAAACTCCTCCTGAGCATGCGCTGTGAGAAGTCACCTCAAATATGGCGTCCAGTAAATACCACGTATTGGTGGATACTTATGAAATGTGTTCGCATGACCCTTGGGAAACACCACACATGTCCCCCTTTGGGAAATGCTAACGCTGACCCCGCAACGAAGCCAAAAAGAGGAAGCAAAAGATAGAGGAAGCAAAAAAGCCAAAAGAGAAAGCCATAACAGAAAAGTAAAGGGGTCAGCATTAGCATTTCCCAAAGGGGCATGTGTGTGGTGTTTCCCAAGGGTCATGATAATGCATTCCCTAAGGTCCACCAATGGATTTTCCTTTATTTTTATAACATTACGTCTGTAGCAAGTAAACATTTTTTTCGGTTTTCTTCCTTTCTCTTAGTACTGATTTTGCAACTACTATGCACATTCCCACAAAAAGGGTACATGAGGCTTCGTCAGACCAAAAGGATGGGACGGCAGAAATGGACCTCGAAAACGGGATTTCTGGTCACCCTAACTGTATGTAGTATGCACTGGTTGTATTCACCATGACTGGTGCAGTTCAAAATATGCTTCTCCATGACCAGGGTTCTGGATTTTCTGAGTTTATTTTTTGCCAAAAATTTTCAGTTTTTTTTTGTGCTTTCCTTTATTGCACACAAAATTTTGAATTTCTGACAAAATCCTGACATCATTGACCTAGGTTACCACAATCGCAAACAGTAATTAACAAGTTTAGTAAAGCAGCCTCTTCGAAGACACTGCAACAAGTTGTAAGTTGTAAATCCGAATCAGATATACTTTTACAGGCAAGAGATTTCCAGATTTTATCAGATTTATCCGGATATACAGACCCCTACCTATAACCAGAATGTAAGTATAAACATGGATTAACCTCTCATGTAATATAAAGTCAGGTATCATCAGCAACAAAAGTGTAACAAATGCACAACTCCCATGCCTTCAAAAAAAAAAAAAAATTGAAGTGCTTGTATATTACATGTATGTCACAAAACACAGAAAATTATTATATTTTTGATGCTGGGGACCAAGAAAAAAAAATTATATATTTCGGTGCAACATTTACATTGCAAAAAAGAGAAGCATATTTCGGAATCGCTCCTACCAAACTGAAAGTTTGTCTTGCGCTGTAAACATCCCACAAGTATTTTTTCGTTCTGCTTGAGGAAAGATTATTTTGTGAGATGTGTCCTATGAAGGCACTTCTAACATCGACGCCTAGGACATGTGCATGGCATTGTGCATGGCATTTTTGGGAGTTCAGTGTCCCTATAAAGCTTCCTTGTCAGCTGTGCAGATTACAATCGAGTAAAGGACGCACTTTCTCTAGAAGCTTTCATGCGCTATCTTGGTGAACAGAGGGGGCTAGGGGCCAATGCTCAAGACCTTTAATTTAGATTCTCAAAAGCGAGGGGACTTGGGCCTCAGAAGCTTTTTTTTAGGGCAAGTCTAGTTGAGCCTTTTCTATGTGGAGCGCAAGTTCGCCTGCTTCTTGCACAGGTGTGCGATGATGTCGGAACGCTGAGCTTTTATTAAGTGATTGAAAAATTAGTGGGTAGACCTCAAGGCATCCAGCATTGAGGTCTACCACTATTCCTCCAATCAAAGCCAATCAGACCTCAGCATCGTTCCGACGTCATCGCAACCTTTAAACAAGAAGCAGATGACTTTCTCTCTAGATAAGACCATGCCGTCAAAATGTTTTAAGTTTTTTTTAATTTCTAGAACACTAAATTGTACAAAAAAAAAGGAGGAGTAAAAGCTTCAAGGATTACCATGATAAACATATAGCGCTCAAGAAAGGGGAATGAAGAAATTTTCAAGAATGTGGAAACCTATGATTTGGGGAAGAACTGTTTTGCTCACTTACTGTGTTTCCCTGTTCTTAGGTGCTCACAATGGCAACACGTCTTACTTCCTTCCTGGAACTCCTTGTGTTTTATTTTATGCGATAGATGTCCCATGGAGTTTGTGCATGGCAGGCCACAAGCTGGTTAGTCTGTTTAATGTGAAATAACTATTTCATACTTCCTCAATAACTACAAGCGCAAACATGCCAATTGCAGGGAGAGGCAGTAACATAGCATATTCCCTCTCCAGGATCATAACCTGTATGTGTCTGTGACTCAAGAAAAGATGCCATGCATATCAGGCAGCTTTGAGTAATCACATGTAGCAGCTGTAGTGCACCAGCAAAATTGCACCTCTAGGGCAGGGACACTCAAGTTGCCATTTCAGACACTGACTTCTTGCAAACATGCCTACATGCTTTGCGCAACTTTATTTGCTTGCTTTAATTGTCTAACCAAAGCACAAAGGAAATGAAGCTGTTCAGACACACTTGAAAGACACTTCCTTCATTTTCTAATATACGACTTACACTTCTTGCTCCATATCTTGTTCTACATTTATAAAGCATGTTCTCTAATATGATTAAAAGAAAATGTATCTGACAAGTACTCACAAAACAGCGGCTCCGCGCGGATCACTGCTCAGCCGCTGACTCATCCGGGAATCCCATGCTCACTTGGCAGATCCCACACTTCCTGTTTTGCCCATGAACTGTTCGAGCAAGACACACCTGCGAAGAGTTGAAACAATACCACGGAGGGCTCGACGACGCCGGCCGTCCTTGGGAACGCTACGCGATGTACCAAAGCGGCGGTCCTCGATCACGACAAACTCGTGTGCCGATTCTCACGCTCACAATTTCAAAAAAGGACATCCGGACTTTTTTTTTTTCCGATTTTTTTTATTTTTTATTATGTGCTTTGTTAATTTAGACGTCGCCACACGACTCGAAATGCATATTTCAACAGAATTTGTGCTGCGCAGATGGCGAGAGCCACCTAAACAACTGATTAGAATCTTGAAACAGGTTTGCTGTGAAATCCTGTTTCGAATGAGAAATGAGCTTGGAGTGGAGAGCCGAGTTTTCAGTGAATCGACGTCGAGAACCGATTCAAATCTTGGCTCCATTAATTGTTTTTTGCAGGTCGATTCACGTGAAGGTGGGAGATACTTGCCCGTAGCAATTGCACACCGCAGAACCCAGCGAATTCTCGAACGCTTGTTGTGTACAAACACTCCGACACGTTGAGTTCGATGCGACGCCCCTTCCCCCGACGAATTTGCATGAACCGTCGCGGAGACACGTCCGTGATCACAGTCGTGATATCGCGATCTTTCCATCTCTACCAAACCGCCGTCTCCTGTGCAAAAACTAAACGCGGACTGCGAAGAGGAAGAAAAGAGGCGGCCGCGTTGAAAGGTTCCGACAGGACGGCGGGAAAGCAGCATCTGTCAATTTGCTCCGGTAAACTCCTCCTTTCGCCTGGAAGTTGCACGCTTCGCAGCGTCTGCGAACGGATATCTGCGGATCTCGGCCCGCAAAGCCCTCAGTTTTCGACGGATGAGCCGGCCGCGAGCATCGTGCGGAAGTTGAGAGGGGCATTTCGCGGCACGAGAGGTAATTCACTCGTTTGAGTGGCAGCTTACCAAGGTGTCAGTCTTCGTCAAAAATGGCGGCGCCAATTACAGAAAACTACAGCCCACCTCAGATTGACGCTTGTGACGTCACCGAGAGACTCGGCGGGGATGCAGACTTTGAGCGAACCAGCCCAAAAACCTTCCCTTATAACTTCACGACCACCCAAATATTAATTAAATTTATTTTATTTATCGTTTATAATGTATTTTTATTTCAATAATCTTTATATAAGGTGCGTTTTACAACTTCTTTTAGAATACATGAGTACGAAATCCCCCTTCCCGTTGCCGGCCATCGTAAGCACGTCCTCCGGGCAGAATTTGCTGTTTTTGACATGTAATGCGGTGTATCGAGTGGCGAAAGAATAATGTAGCAGGGCCGGAAACACTACCTATCCTACGGAATAGTGAAATGTATCGAGATATGTGGTCAATGCTAGTCGGAAAAGGGCAGTTTGCGGGGCGAAACGCACGTTTCCGCACAGAGGGGAGCGAAAGGGGCGTAGCATATCTCCGCAGTGGGCTGGGTAACGATTCGCGACTGACAGGAATTAATTCCTCGCTTTGCCCCCTTCGCCTTGGTGAATACGCCAGAGGAGGTGCATAGTCGCACCCGTAGGAGGGGGAATGTTTCCTATCAGGAGCGATGCTACTTTGAGCGGGCTACGAGATAAAAATTTCAGGCGCATAACAGCATTTTTCGCTTTGTTTGCTTTCTCTTTGCGGCTTTTTGGGCGTGTACCTTTCTGACGCGCTCGCGGAACACACTTCTTCGACTTGCGCGATTAACGAATCATTTTTGGTGGAATATTTTTGATGTTCGAGGAGGGATCTCGCTGGGCAGCCCGGTGATTTTCGCATGTGTAGTATTCCGTCTTTTCTCTCCGGTACCACACGCGGGCAGGAGTATGCAGTAAAAGTAGGATCCAAACTTCGCAAAAATTACTGCCCTATGGTTTCATACGGGTTTGATCTCCACCATCTGCGTTTTTTCTTCTTTTCAGTGCCTTGGTTTATTAAAACGTTAAAACTTCAATTTTTTTAACATTTAATAGAGCACATAAAATGGACATTTCCTCAACGGGTAAAATTCATTAATAATAATAATAATTTTTATCTGCACGAGAAAGTTTGCCCGCTCACTCAGCGACGCGCAAGGCTAGACAGAAACTGGACAGAAAGGTTAGTACCCTTAGTACCTTACGCATGTGCTATCTAACCTCGGGGTGTACCAGGGGTGCTTACCTCAAGACTGCTTAGGGGTGTTTTTTAGGGGTTTATTCCCTCCCCCCCAGATTCGGTGTTTTTCGGTGTCAAGTTCTGGGGTCAGAAAAACAATCGAAGTTTATCGGGACTTATTTGTTTCAAAAAATAAGACACAGGTCTCCCGACCTGTGTCTAAATACATAGAAAAAACGTAATTGTGCCCTAAAAAAAAAAAAAAAAAAAAAAAAAGGATGTGGTTTTAAGGAATGAAACAGCCTCACGGACAGGTGCGGGTTCTATTTAGTTTTGACATTAAGTAAAAGTGTAAACACAAATTTTCATCCCGCGTAGCTTGGCTTTTCTAAGTCATGGACAGCTCCAGTGATTTCCCTACACACACCCTAAGTAAAGGGGGAGGGGGGGGGGGGTGTACTCTCTCTTGTTTTTCTGAAGGCACCCTTTTACTGTGACACCGACACGACCCCCTAAAAATTTAGCCCCCCCCCCCCCCCCCCCCCCCAATTTCTGGAAAATCGGTTTCACCAATTTTGATAAATCCGTTTCAGGGGCTAATTATCGGTGTATGATCGGTATTTACCGAAAACACGGAACCCTATCAACTAGCCACACTCCCGATTTTTTAAGGTTACTTTGCGTCACATTACACTGCGATTTTAGGCTGGCAATTATCAAAGTGTTGGGACGTGATAAAATACAAGTTTGCAAACCCACTGTGAGTCAAACTTTTTTTTTTTTCCTTAAAAGGACACTTGAAACTTTTGTGTGTGTGTGTGCTACATAAGAGACACACGTCATAAAACAAATTTTCCCAGATTAAAAAAAAAAAAAAAAATTTGGCAATATTTTTCTATGTTGAATTAACCTGAGACTGGGGTAGAGAAGAAACATCAAAAAGTAGAAGGGACAGAAAATAGACAGGACGACGTCTCAATGGCTCGCCTGCACCGTTATGATTTTTTCCATGCAATATTTTTGTTGCGACACTCATTTGAGCGATTCCGAAAGTTTTCTTGCAACACAAACGTCTTTAAAAAAAAAAAAAAAAAATTGTGGCTTTTTACTTTAGGGAGTAATGCCTTCATAAATTCTAATAATGAGTCCATGCACCTTTGGGCAACTCAGTAGTAAATCATAGTGAGACAAGTTGAGAAGCCAATTTATGTAGTCACTTCAAAAGGCCAATGAAACATAGTGAGAAAAGAGCTACAATCTCAAATCGAGGCTAGCGAGAGAATAGAGCAAACTCTTCCTCATATCAACATATCTCTCCAAACCAAATTTTATACTCATCGGAAATTAGGAATTTGCAAATCCCGAGATCGGCTGCGACGGAGATCAAGCCGAATAGTCGCCAACAGCAGTCCCCTGCTCCTCGGTAACCCTTTTAGGCGAGCTTTAAGGCCTTGCTGGAAGGCTGTGTCTAAATGGCAGCCCGGTTAAAAATGTTGATAAGATACAACAATCCTGAAAAATAACAATAGGAATGATCTTTCAGTGCATGGAACTCTTGCATGGTTTCTCCAGAGCTCATGTTAACTTTCGAATAATATCCTGGTAAAAGATGCAATTTCTCGCACACAGGCTCGGGTATCGCATCACAGGGAATGTATTTCAACGTGGTTCAGCCTATAAGGCTACCCCCCCCCGCCCCCCCCCCCCCCCCCCCCATAATAAGAAATAAAATACAAGGCAGTCACGCCTATGATCCCCACCACCCGACAACCATTTACGTTATGCGACGTCACGTGTTTGCTATGGTTGTCAGTCATTGAGTCTTGTGAAATCAAGTGTCTAGTTTCGTACCTGCGCTTATAATAGGTTTTACGAATATTGGGGCACCCTAAAAGAAAATGAATGTGGTAGACGTGTGATAGATGTGATAGACTCCCCGCCCATGTAGGCATTCTTGGTGTTACGAGCACAACAACCTAAGAACTTCCGGTTTTCGCCGGACAATTCCTTTGAGCAAATCCTCTCGTGAAAGACAAAAAAGGGAAGAGACGGGTGTTTGGCAACAAAGTCTATAAACACAAACAAAGTCTCTCGCACAAGATGGCCTATGAATCATCACAATCTTTGTCAGTGGTCAATGCGCAAACGGTGGTGATTGCACAGTCACCCCCCCCCCCCCCCCCCCCCCCCCCCCCCCCCCCCGAAAACAGCTTGAAAAAACGAACCATCAGCTGCAGAACCTCATGAAGTTTGCCTATTACATTTTCAAGTCAGAAATACCTTGCACGACGTCCAACTGGCCGGATTTGGTGACAACAGCTGCGTCTGCCGATGAATTTCAAAATCTTGCCAGGGACATTCTTGCGAAACCCAAGAATGTCCATTTCTTGTCATCAACTACTGTTACAGGATTTTTAGCGGCCTTCAGAGAAGCTGCATCAGAAGACATACAAGAAAAGCTGAGCGGCAATCAACCTTATTCCGTATGTGTTAATGAATGTACAAATCTGAATGGTCCTGCAGTCCTCAGCATGTGTTTTCGCCATATTACTGCTCACAATGAAAACTTTAAAATTAAAGAAACATTCATTTCAGTAGTAAGCCATGAGTCGACAACAGCCAAGGACATAGAAAATGATCTCAATAGAGAGCTCAACAAGGTCGGGTTGAACGAGGAAACTATTTCAGCCGTTTTATTTGATGGGGGTGCCAATTTCAGTGGAAATATGAGCGGCGTGCAGGCGCGACTCAAAGAGCATGCACCAGACTTGCTTTTCGTACACTGTCGCAGCCACCTACTCCAGCTTGCTCTCGTTTACAGCTCCAGGCAAACCCCTTCCTTCAAAAGTCCTCAGTGCATTGAACAACATGTATAGCACCTTTAGAGGAAGCCACAAGAGGATATCTGTTTTGAAAGGCGCTCCAATAGCGGTCGATGGGCTATCCCACAAACTTGTGCAACCTGGGGAGACTCAATGGCTTTCTTATAATGGCAGTGTAAAGGTCATAATTCAGCATTATTCGTTTATCTGTATTGCACTGGAGCCTATCTACTCCGACGGTGAAGATCATTCTTCTGATGCTGGGAAACATCTCTTCCACTTCCGAAAAAATCAACAGTCTTTATCATTGCTTTGTTTGCTTTTCTAGCCCCGCTTGCTCGTTTGAAGAAATGCTTACAGACTTCGTGGGAAATCTCACCGAAGCCGCAACGCTAATCTGAGCAGTCATGTCATCGATTGGAGACGTCAGCACGGAAAGTCTCAAGTTTGAGGCAGAACTCGTGCAAGGAGCACAGAGAAATAAAGTGCAAATGGAGGATGACGACGAGGCCGGTGGAAAAGACCATAAAGACTAGCTTTATCGTACAAAAAAAAAAAATTGTAAACAACATGCAGAAAAGGTTTTCTTTCTGATGAGTTTCAAAAGCTGGCAAGATTTCACGAAATTTTCTTATCAAGAGAAGTAAATACAGATTTCAGAAAAATATTGGAGATGTGCGGGACGAGCAAAGAGGATATGGTCAGCGAATATAAGATCTATCGAAGATACTCCTGCGACCTGGCTTCCCAGAAACAATGTTTGCCGACACTTGAGTGCGGAGTCGAGAGGAAATCCAAGTTTCCCGCCCCGTCTGCTGCAGCAAGAAAGTCTTGCTTCTTCCTGTTGGAACTGCTGGTGTAGAGAGAACGTTCTCAACCATGAACAAGATCCTCGCCAACTCCTGCCCATGTAGATGCGTTAATGAAAGTTTTCATGGAAGGCCCCAACGTTCCCAACATTAGGGACACCACGGATGGGAGACAAACAAATACTGTCAGTTTATCTACAAATTCTAATTATATCTGTACAAAAAAAAACACGTGCCTCGTAAAGGTTTCTTTTTGCACTAGGGTTGCATTAGATGCTTTTTATGTTTTGTATATCTACATGCGACCATTGCGAGACCTATATTTCGTGCAATACCACAACAAAGGCAGGTCAAAAGAACCATGACAGAGCAGTACTGGGAGGAGAACATCCGGTGTAGAGGACTGCGATGTGTGGCGATCATGAGCAAGTTATGTAAAAACTGTATATAAAACACTGTTTATAAATATTCTGTTACAATCTTCTAGACTTTCCAACACCAGCTGTAAAGAAGATAATTTTTTTTTTTTTTAAATTTCACCGGCGCAGCTTAAATTTTTCGCCATGCCAAAAATATCGACCCGAGGCTTGACTTGTGGCTCGCCAAAAATAATGCAGCTCCCCCCTCCTCCCCTCCCCCTCCCCCCCCCCCTCCCCCCTCCCCTCCCCCTCCCCCCCCCCCCCCCCCCCCCAAGATATTTAGGACCTTTAGTGTGTTTATAGGTACAGTAAATGTATATGTATAAAGTATACAAAAAATTAATAAGTCCAAAAATACTGTCACGACGAAACTAACCACTGGATGCGTTTCGAAAACATATAATAAATATAAGTAACCATATATTTTTTTTCGTCCTCTCAGGAGCAACAAACTCTTGATATTTAGATTTCGGTTGAGTTCAATGAACAAGGTTTTCAATTATACAGCCTACATATATTAGTACCCTAACGTAATAACAATTCCCCTCCTCCCCCCCAAGAAAACATTTCCGAGAACCCTCAAAGTTGAAATCCTGGATAAACTCCCAAAGGCAAGGTTCGGACACTGGCATTCACAGCCAGGAATGTTTCCTGGGGGAGAGGGAGGGGCGATCTGAAACCCCATAAGTTCAGAGTAGCTATGCCCCTGGCCCCTTGGGTCTGCAGATGGGAGGAGACACAACCTTATTGCGATAATTTTTCAGAAAATAAACGCCAGTTTATTTACAATACAAACCTCAAAAAGAACATTGCCGCACTGTGAAGGGAGTGCGTTGACATTCCCTTGGTTAGTGCCAGAGGACGCGCGTGTGGTGTCCGCCTTGAATGAGAGGGTGGTATCCGGACGTGGGGCCGGAAGTGTTGCCGGCAAAGGAGGAAGAGTCGGCTGCATGCTTGTCTCCCTGGATCACGCACCCGTCGCCCTGCAGTGCGGCGATGCACTTCCAGATGCCCATGTAGTTCGCTGGTGGAGGAACAGTCATTTGCTCTGTCAGCACGTTATCTCTCGATTCAATGCTCCTTTTATTACGCCTTAGCAAATATACAACCACACCTGCAAAGAAAACAAACTTCATGAAGGGCCATCAAACTTTCACCGCTGAACATTTAGTGGGACTTCACCGCTGATGCCGAACTGGAACACATGGCGCCGTGCTTCGGCCGTCTTAACACTGGCACACAAACTGCTCTTGGACTCGCACAGAAGGGTGCACCGATAATGTGGTGACATTGCGAATGTCCCCACACTTTCAACCACAAAGTCTCTTTGTATGCAAAATAAAAAAGGAATACAAGTCCCGTACTAGTGACACCGTTGCAGTGGCGTAGGCAGGGGGGTGGTTTGGGGGCTCAAAACCCCCCCCCTCCCCAAAACCATAACTTTTTTTTGTTAGTAAAGGAAGACAAATATTGAATGATTACCGAATTGTTCCAGCCAATTGGGGGGGGTTGGGGACAGCTATGTCTCCGCACTCGTGAATTGTACAGTACACAAGACCAATGCCCCCCCACCCTCCCCCCTGGTCATGGAAACCATAACCCCCCTCTCCCACGAAAGTAATTCCTGGCTAAGCCTCTGTATCGTTGTAATATCTAATTACAATGAATGACTCAGCACGCGGTAGCATGCGTGCTCAACGCATATGGGGCAAGGATGTTTGTTGACCCAACTGCTCGTATGGCAAAAGGAAACAAGCTGAACACAATGCCAGGGGTAATTAGTACACTATAACAAATAAACTAATCACTGCTTGTAACAACAACTACTAGAAATCGAATCTGAAAATAAGTATTTCTTTTGGTATTTCTTCCAGTTATACTAGAGGAAGCAACACATATTCATGTCGTTTAACATCTGAGACTGTGGTGCAGAAAAGACAAAAAATCATGAGTCATTCCACTCTGTGGAGGTGGATGACCAGCGAAGCTGTTCAGCACAGGGACTCAAACCGAAAAATATAACGTTTCGGTTACGGTTTCCTGTTGATATCGGTATCGTTTCTGTTTTCACGGTTTTACTTTGTACGGTTTCGGTACACCAATGACACATTCCTGAAAACCTTTTTTTTTTGGTTTCTCCAATAATTTGTTTAGCTGAAATGCAGGACAGCCATTTTTATTAAACGGTTTGAAGTAGTTGCAGATATCCAACAACGGGACATTCACAATAATGAGAACTCAAAACGTCTTAGTACTTCTAATCGGTCAAAAGTTGCACACGTTTCTAGCTCCAACACTTGTTCACTACATCTATTTGCATTACATACTAGTTTGATACCCAAGCATCCACGTTACCCCCGCTACACGAGGATCATCGCACTTTATATAATAAAAATATAAATACACATCGCTACTTCGTTGTTCGGCAACATTTGTAAACAACCCTCAGAATGTTCCCACTGGGTGCTGGAAGAACCATTCACACCTTCTCGTCGCCATAGTTTATTGCAACCTAAGAGATGCCGAAGAGGCTTCGCCCACACTGAAGGAAGGAGCAGAACTTTATATAGCGCTCCACTAGTAAAATACTACTAAGTGGAATAAAGTAATAAAATTGAGAGCTGGGCTAGTTGATGAAAGCCAAACATTATGTAAATGCAATAGCACGAAACAAGGAAGACTAAGGAGAGGAACAATCAACACAGAAAGCTCTAAAAATATGTCCTGTGTTGTTTGTTCCTTTCCCTAGTCTTGGTTGTTGTGCGCTGTTACACCTACGTCATGTTTGCTATTTCAAAGCAAATGCATGTAGTTATAGAAGCGCGCATTTCTCGCTGCAACTAGGGATATCACAATCTTTCGTCGAGCCAGATTTTTACGTCGAACCTCAAGGTTCGCCTTTTGTTTTCCGCCAGCTCTGCCTGATGATCAATTTAGCTCGTTTCTTCATACTGGCTAGTGCAGGTAGAGAACATCGGCGGTTTTGAAAGAAACAAATTGGACGGACATCTTAGAATCCTAACTTATTAGTTAATACCCTGAAGGCGACACTTACTGAATACATGTAGCGTTTGTAGGAGTGTGGCTGATTTAGAAATATAAACTTTTCATTAAAAGCTCGATTAATGATTCCAACCAAGCATTCTTAATCCCAAATCTAGATTCAACTGAAATATATTACCAGATGCACCACTCAGTGACGGAAACTCTGTCAAATGGCCACAACATTTCAAGATCCCTCCTCAAGGTCATTCTCGAGAAAAACTAATATTTTTTATTTTTCAGTTAATATCGGTTAATATCAATTACCGGTAAATAATTTACGATTACATTTAGGGTTACGGTTTTTATAAACTTCAAATAACAATTTCGTTCCGGTTACGGTTACTGAAAAAGTTTTGTTCCTAAACGGTTTTCGGTTTCGGTTACAGTTACGGTTTAAGTCCCTGGTTGAGCACACGACACAAACATGACACAGAATTTTGAACAAAGGCATGAACACATTTATTGTTTTGATCGGTGGTCATCATGACGAAAGGTACGCACAAACATTTACCGTATTGTTGTCTTGATCGGTGGTCATTATTTCGTGTGGACGACTACCGCCCCGAGGAACTGGAGGAAACTAGACACGCGCGACGGGACTGCCATGCCTGGAGAGTGGATGGAAAGGAAACTAGGCACGCAAGCGGCTTGGAACAACGACAAAGAGAAGGTGGTGCGAGCGCAGACATGGCCGACATGGGTCGCACAGCGGCAAATCTTTGAGGGAGCTTTATTATATACTTGAAAGTCTACTGATATTAAAAATGTTGCCTATTGATAACTAATCTACTGAACAGACCTATTGCTAAATTACCCAAGCATCAAGGAGAGTGCAGCGAATAATGCTCCACTTGCCGGCGTCTGCAGCAGTAACTGTTCTAAAGCAAAAGCCTAGAACAAATGGCATCTTGAATGTACATTCGTCAATGCTTTATTTTGGATATTTACTTCGAATCTTTTATACGGGAGGTGTGCGCATGCGGCGCAGGCATCTGCAGCAGTAACTGTTCTAAAGCAAAAGCCTAAAACATGGCATCTTGCATGTGCGTTCGTCAACGCTTTATTTTGGTTATTTACTTTGAATCTTTTACATGGGGAAGGCATGGCCGCGCAGCGCCGGCATCTGCAGCAGTAACTGCTCTAAAGCAAACGCCTAAAACAAATGGCATTTTGCTTGTGCATTCGTCAACGCTTCATTTTGGTTATTTATTTTGAATCTTTTATATGAAGAAGGCGTGCGCGTGCGACGGTGCAAGCATAGAGTTTTTGTTGACGCAAATGAAGAATCCACAGAACCCTAGCCATAAACAGCTTTGCTGTAAAAACTTTTAGGCGAAACAACAAATACAAAAAGAAACGTCTGAATATTTTTAATTTTTTTTTTTTTTAAGTATGTTTGCACAGTTACTTTTAACCACCTTCTATGCAGAGATCTCCCTTTATTGAAAGCACTTTCAAATACAAAGAACATACATACAGTGTAGACCGCATATAACGTTTGTCGCGGGAGTCGCGAAAATCCGCACTGTAAGCGGTACCGCGCTATAACCAAAACATAAATTTTTTAGGCCAAATTGCATGCCATCAGACAACTTACATTTGGAAAAGAATTTATTTTATGTTAGATGAAAAATAAAGCTTAGTTTGAGGAAAGTCTTTATTTCACCAGACTAGTACACTTCTCTCTCAAGTGTGTCACACATTTTGAAAGAAATTAGCGACTTTTGCCTGGCGCAGCCTTTTAACAGCGTCGCGGGTTGCGGACGGACGTTGCGAGCGTTGAGGATTGCTAACCCTAATCACTTTTCTCCGGCGATGAAAACGAGTGAAAATTCACATCCTTTATACGGTATGCGCCAGTAATACCTTCAACTTTAGCACAGGCGTGAAATGTTCCAAATAAGAAATCCAAGCGATGTTCGAAAACACAAATGCTTAGAAAGCACCACTGCAGTCGAAGTAAACAAACACGACGACACGGGCGTTTCTGCAGTCTTGAGAGTGCCGCCACAACATCGCCGCACAAGTAGGTGGATCTTCCCTTCTAGTACACACAACGAAAATTCACAGTCCAGGATAGCGCTTTTACGCGGAACGATGGGCTTCTACCACGCCGTCTACATCGACTATCAAAACCGACGCCATGTTTGCGGATAGAAGCAGCCAGCCGGCCGGCCCGCGACCGGCATGCAACGCGCGCAAACACTTCTCCTCGACCTGCGATTGGTCTGTCGTTGCGGTTGTTTCCAACATTTCCAACGCAGCGAAGGGACGCACGCACGTGAACGACACGTGCGTGCATCCCTCCGTCGCTATGGCAACTGAAGCCTCTCTTCGCTTCTCCCCGCTTCTTCAAGCAACCTCCTTGCCCCGCGAGTGCCACTTGCGGCTCGCGCCGTTATCTAGTGTCGCACAGGGAAGCGTGCTCTCTGCGTCGGTCAGTCGGCGCGGTCGCCGGGTTGTTCCGAAAACCGCACTATAACCGGTATTTCCCTTCGCTCGCCTGCATTTTAAGCGGTATGTAATTACATGGAGTTCTATGGGAGGCGAACCGGTGGTTTAAAAAAGCCGCGTTATACCCGGTCCTGCAGTATAAGCGGTTACGTTGTAAGTGGTCTATACTGTATCCACAAGAGAACAAACGGTCCAACCCACAATACCATCGTTGTCAACCACCTTCTACACAAAGATTTCTTTTGTTGAAAGCATTTTCAAAAACACATAACATACAGACTTACAAGAGACCACACGGTCATACCCCCAATACAATGCCCTTATCATCAAGGACGACAGGAGGGGGTTCCAGGACCTACATCTGGGTGACCTCAGGAACAGGGCGACTGCTGTGCTTTGTATCCTAACCTGAGGTACAAAGCGCTGTGTCTGTTCCTTCAACTAAAAGCTTCTCCCTTTTCTGCACCACAGTCTCCGGTGTAAAACAACATGATTAGCTAACACCAGCTTGCCCATGCACTTACAGTCTTAACACATATTGCCTCTTCCTCTAGCTAGCATACAAAAGTTACTTTCTCTCTGAATAGAAGCAGGGTGGAGGAACAAAAGGGTCATGTAGATGCACAACCCCCCTAGTCGGAATTGCCGAAACAAGAAACGAGCAAAGTTCTCTATTCCAGTGGTCAATTCATTAAATAGCCACGTTTTCTACTGTTTTCATTCAGACTTTTGCCGAAATTGCTTAAATTTTGTAAACTTCCTCATTGTGACCATACCAAAAACATGAAGTTAAATTTGTTGGCTAGAGTGGCTCTGCATTGGCTGTATAGAACTAACAATTGTGGTGCCTAGAGGAGCACGAAGTCTGTTCACTTCTGGTAAGGAGCCAGCAGCCATGCCGGTGAATGCTTTTCGCCATTTTTTCTATTTGTTTGCACGTAAGCGATCTTTCATTAGTGTCACGCTTGATGTTGGAATGCATAAGCACGGCCAAGTAGCTTCGCCAGCGACAGAACTCAATGAAAGCAATTGGGGAAATATTTGGGCTGCACAAACTCACGCTTGCTTCGTCTTTTTTCGTTCGGCATCTGTGGGAACCTATTTGGCTGCCAATGAACTGACTTCTCGAGTACCGTTTTAACTTTGAATAAAGACTGGTTAATATAAAAACTGAATACCAGTCAATGCTCCCTTATGTTGCTGACCGCTCCAGCAAGCACAGTAGATCACAACGCAAGAGAACTTGAGTGAGCTGGAAAATACTGCCTTCGTACAAAGAAAGACGTGGGGCAAAGCGTCCCAGCCTGAATGCCGGCGAGAGTTTGAGCCGGAAGTATGTTGCACGAAACCACCCTATGTGCCCAGAAACCGAAAGCCCGCAAGGACGTCAGAACGCAGAGCTCTGATTGGAATGATCAGTGGGTAGATTTAAAGCTAGCCCTTTGTCTCCACTGCACTCGTCGAACGCATTAGGACGTGGAACACTGGCGACCAGCGTTTGGCTCTTGCGTTCCAACGCGTTTGACGAGAGCAGTGGAGACAAAGGCAGCTGGCTTTAGGTCTACCCACTAATCATTCCAATCAGAGCTCCACATTCTTACGTCCTCGTGAGCTCTAGTCTCGTCCTCCCTCTGTTTCTCGATGCATAGACCAACCTGCGGCTCTGGCATAACGCTGCTGCCGCGGTGCTGCCGTCGGCACGGTGCATGCACGGCCGCTTTGCCTCGTGCAAATCTAGTTTCTGCGCAAGCGCAGTGCTCGCGCCTACCCTAGGAAAACGTGGGCTCGTTCGTAAACAGTGCACTGATGTATAGCGACTTTTGTACCCGTCTCCCCGAGGTGTATGGGGGAACCAGAGGGTCACCTTTCCAGAGCCGGACACAGCCGTCGTCGCCGGAGGACGCCAGGATGGTGCCCAGTATGTTCCAGCTCACCCTCCACACCTGAGAGTTGTGGTCCTCGAACTGGCCCACCAGCTTGGTCTCAAACTTGGCCGCAGTCCCTTCCTGCAGCTGAGACAGGGTCGACTCTGGCCTGCAATAGACACATTCAACTCTAATCGTCTCTGGGTCCCCCGCTCCAAATCGCCGCTTAGGCACTGGGAAGTGGCAGACAAAAAAGAAATTAGTTTTTCCTTTTTTTTTTCTTTTTTTACAGTAAAGGAGCACCTACAGCAGACCTTAACTATAGTCAGCAGCAAAGCGAGAATGGTAGGGGGCTAGAGTGTGTCTTTCGAACGCCCGACCTCGTTGCCTTCTGCCGTGCTGTGGCTACACGACGCGCGCGCTCGAGGCTCACGAGATGTTGAAGCGTTGTCGAGGGCAGGAACCTGGCACTGGAGGAGAGTCAACTGACACTCCTCCCTGCTGTTCTCATTCTGTTAGTGACTACAGGGGCCCTAATCTACATGGCGGGACCACGAGACCGGGACGTCACTGCCTGCTGTGATTGGTCAGCACCATGCTGCAGACCAATCGCAGCAGGCGGTAATGTCCCGGTTTCTTGGTCCCACCGTGTAGATTAGGGTCCCAGGAGGTTACCTTTATCAGGGTTTCCTCTGATCAGAAACCTGCTCGAGACCAACTAAACCGGTTCACTTTGAAGGAGGGGCTATGCAGCGCAACGTCTGTATGGAACAATATTTTTTGTGGTGGAGACAGACATTCCGTAAAATTCCCTGTGTGCGAGTTGCTGTCTCGTACAAACGGCCTAAAGACTGATGGGCAGTTCGGCGGAAGCAGAGGTGACATACACAGAGCTCATGTGCCCTTTTGTGTTAGGTTCCAGATAGTATATCTCGGGTTCTCAAAACGCAAACAGTTCATAACCAGGAGTGGCCCAATGCCTATGGTGTTTCACACCTAAACTAAGGTTACCTTTCTTTTTTTTGAGCTGCTGGAGCTTGCGAAGTTTTTGCACATTAGTCAGCCAAGCCAAGCAATAAAACCTGTTTTGTCATACACGCAAGAAACATTACATTTTTGCATAATAACTACTATAGTCACTCAAACATAGGTGGGCATTATTATCTGCCACTGCTCTTTAAGATTAGAAATGGACTGATAATCGTGACCAAATATGTATTTAGCGACCTATAATACTGAGCAAAAATTTCAACCTCCTTGAGCTAACTGAGATATTCCCCTTCCCCCTTGTGAGGTGCCTCCCTGACAATACCAATGCAAACCAGTAAAGCTTGATGCAAGACTAGTGGTGCAAAGCGGTGAAGCTTGGCAAGAGCAGCACAGTGCGAATGTTGTGGCTTGGAGGCATGTGGTTCACCGTTCTAAAGTTTGGACGATGATGTGGTCAGCGTGACTGACAACTAGGTATGTTTTAGCTGGGGTGACTAGGCGTGCACCGAACTAAATGAATTTCCTTCCTTTTCACTTTTTTCAAAAAACAAGATAAACCTACCGTAGAATACCGTGCATCCGTGCATTCCACACTAAGCGCCCATACCCAAATTTGTAAGATCTGAGAAAATATGCATAATACATTGATATGTAAAATACTGTAAAATACTGAGCAATTGCCCACTTAGAATACCGAGATAACCTTGAAACACTGGAGGACAGGTGCTCGCTAGGGATGACAGCAAAGATAAAGAGGGGCACATGACAGGGTGGGCTTACCACTGTGTTCCGGCGTGTTCATAGTGGTGGCTGACGCAGAGGAACGTATCGGTTAGTTGGGTGGGGTAACAAGTCTAGGGTGGGTGCTTCATATGTCCTTCGCTTATTCTTCTAACATTAAAAAAGTAGGAGATGGGCCCCTATCATGACATGGGGACATGCTTCATATTTTATGCTAGGGTATTGTTTCATAATTTTTTAAGCACGCCTGTTTTTTGTTTTTTTTTAAATAACCATTTATAAAAAAGAAGTTGGGGCTCCAGTTCACGTTGTGAAGGTGGCTGGCCAGCAAAGCTGTGGTAACACCTGCAACGATTGCCCACAGCACTATACCAAATGACCGACAAACCTTTCGTCCCTCTTTTTGGCCATTGATAGGCGATCATGTTAGCAAGGGCACTGCTGAATATTACTTTTATACCTATTTATTTTCCCTTTTTTTGTTAGTGTGATGAAAATGTATATTTTTCAATTACATAATGGCATTTTGAAACATTTTCTACAAGTGTATCACAATCACTTGTGCGAATCTGCTTGGGACATAATTTGCAGTGTGGTTTTATATTGTCATATACTTTTGAATGAAGATCGGTGTATTTTGCTGTACCACAGTGTTTAACCTGCTAAAACTTTAATGAGGTTGCAGTATTGAATAAGAAAATAAATAAGATGCACTGCACCAAAACTTTTTATACACGGTGTTTCACATAAGAGTGACAAAAATTCGTAAAATTAGTGTATTCGACGTAAAACGATAATTTTCTCGGAACCGCATTACTCGAGGTGGCGGACGTCAGAAACTGCACAATACTTACTAGTAATTAGTTTGCTAATCAACTAAAGTGACTAACTCTTTCATTAGTATAAATAGACATATGGTTCTAATTAGAAACTTGCTGAGCATCAACGAAAACCCCTAAATTAGTCATTTTGACAAAGTCTTTGGGCGCATGAGAAGCATGGTAGTCACTAAAGTTAACCCTCGTGGAGCAGGTGTACAAGGCTGAAGGTTGCGGTAAGGCACCCGCACAATTTTTTTGCTCTCTTATGAGAGCCCCAGCCTTCTACCTGCTCCACGAGTGGTAACTTTAACGCACCACTATGCTCCTCACGTGCGCTAAGTCTTTCTGAAAATTACTAATTTAGTGGTTTTCAATGATGCTCAGCAAGTTTCTAATTGGAACCATATGTCTATCTTCACTAATTAAAAAGTTGATTAGTAATTTTTAGTTAATTAGTAAGTATTGTGCATTTCCTGACGTCGTTACCATGAGTAATGCGGTCCCGACAAAATTGTCCTTTTACTTCGAATACACCAATTTTAGGAATTTTTGTCACTCTTACGTGAAATACCCTGTATGAAAGGCTTGTGATGTCACTCCCCAGATCGCAAGCTGCCATTGCCGCGGCAGCTTCTGTAACGGTAATATTTACCGGGAAACGTATGCGGTGAGCGCTACGTGCTTCACATTGTTATCAGGAGTGCCTTATCATCAATTATGTGGTTCGGATGCTTGTTTTGTGCTTGCTCTTTATTGAAACGAATGCTCTGCTGTATGTTGCATGCAAGGTATGCACTTTTCGCTTCAATCGCTGAAGGATTTGTTTTCGTGAGGACACCGACACAAAAAAATCCCACCTGCGAGTCATTTACAGCTTTGCGGAAAAAAAATGGAACTGAGACCTTGATCATTTGTTCTCTTCATTCTGGTGTCAAAGATACAGCAACAGCAATGAGAACATTGATCTAATTAATAGAAAACATCTCCAGCATAAACATTAAATTTCGAGAGCTCACGCATCACACCAACAAAGAGCAAGATATTCGGCGTAAACACACAGAAGGTGATACGCTCAAGGTACCCCTTTGCCTTCTGCTGCAAAGCAGCGATGTCCTGCATATCTTCGGGTACGGCTGCAAATAATTGCGGTGTTGGCACCGCGTTTAAAGCACCTCAATTTGTTGCATTATGATTGTGCGAGGTAGCCCTCCAAAATGAAACTTCGTTGGCAGCCCTTCAGGTAGAACGGGTACTCCGGCGTTTTTCATTAGCTACCCAAGCTAATTACATTTTCCGAATTTCCGGGCTTTATTCATCTTGGCACGCTATTTAATATCTCTAAATTCAAAACAATATGAGAAACGGCAAATGAAGGTGAGACTTTTGAGTGTGTTTGTCGTTACCTACAGTCTCGGGGTTTTTGAATCATGTTTTGAATCATGAACCAGCTCGTTTGCGCCCTAACATTTATTTCGAAACCAACGTTCAAACTTCCCTGTGCTTTCCAATGTGTAACGTCACACGTTGGAAAACCAGTGGGTTGACCAGACAGTCTAAAAAAAACAAAATATGTCTCATGTTTTGTTCGTGCTGCTGAGCGAGTGTGGGAGTGAGCTTCGACAGTATTCATTTTACACCTTCAAACTTCTCCTAATCCATTTGGGAACAAGTTCTAGTGCCTAAATTGTGAACCTATACCCACACCTGTCGTCTTTTTCTCAGTGTTGCCAGCAGACTTTCAGTTTGAAAAAGCAACGAGAACCATTTGAAAATTGAATAGTGCCACAAAAAACATTATTTCAACCTCTATTATTTGGGTTCCTAGTTCAGCCGTGTCTATTGGTGCGTTTAACAAATTTTAAAGTGAATCAGCGAGCATAAGAAAAGAATGATCAGTTCTGTGTGAATCTACAGTATAGTCACAACAGCACATTGACAGACCCTAATGTAACCTTAAACCGACATATAAGCCCAACATTTCCTCGCTGCCGAGGCAAGCATAGCTTGGCGCTCCGCTTTTTCCTGCCGCGGTCAGCACCTTATTACGAGAATCCATCACCCGAGTCTGCTCTTCCAAGATTGCCGTCACATTCATCTGTCAATCAAACCGTTGTATGCAGAATTGCGTTTTATGGGAAACGCAGCTGCTGCTGCTGACTCCAGTCTTAGCCTTCCAGTCATTGTTTTGCGTTGCGAATGAACTGGGCATGTGTCGTGAGTGATGTCACGAAATCACATAACTCTGATGTTACGTGACTGGCGTCATGCAAAGCGACGTCATGCAACAGATGCCCTAAAATGCTCTACATCATCATTTCGAAAGGGAGTAAAGAGCCCATAACATCTATTGACGCAGAAAACTGCCGAAGCTTCTCTTCAAACGCGAACGTAAAGTCCGCTTTGGCGTCCCCTTTGATCGGTCCGGCGCCCGTCCCCCCCCGAGTGGCCGGACTGGCGGGGCACTCACTGGAGGGGCTTGAGGGAGACGATGCGCACATCTTTGGAGGCGATGCCCAACAGGAAGAAGGAGCGGCCCAGGCTGGGGGCGAAAGCCAGGTCGTGGACGGGCTCCACCACCGTGACCACACTCTCCACCCGGGTCCAGCGCCGGCTGCCCTCGCAGTACTCGTACACGTGCACCTTGCCCAGCGAAGACGAGCCCGGGTCGTCGCTGCCCACCGCCAGCATAGGTGGCTGGTTGCGGTTGCTGCGGAGGAAGGCGCCAGGCGAGTCACGCACCATTCCGTCGGGCTTCTCCTAAGGCGGCTATGGACCATTCCCCTTGGGTGAGAGGAGAGAGGGAAAGGGAGCGGCGACGTTCGGGCATTTTCGGCGGTACGGCCCACTGAAACTGCCCAAGCGTTGAGAATGGCTGGTTTTTTGCTTACTGTCGTGATCGGCTGCATGCACTTTCCCTCTTTTACCCCGCAGGATCCAGTGAGCGGGCGATTTGTCGTCTGCTACCGGGATTCAGTGCATGCCCTTTCCGTTTTAGGTATGAGGTATATGCATGACCAGAATCCGTCAAAATGCCCGTATGTATGCAGACAGCGCTGCAGTAGAACAAAATAGGGCCGTCCAGAAAGCCTTTAATGGAACGGTCTACACTCACTGACAGGATGGGAAAAGCAGGGAAGTCTTTCACTTATCCCCCCCCTTCCAGCATCAAGTTTCTACTTTCGATAGTGCTTTGGCACTTTGTGAGCCTCGAGCGCATATGCGCATCCATGGCACGGCGGAGGGCAGCGAGTGCACGGCGCTGGAGTGCTGGGGTCTGACAGAAATGCCCTGCCGTTCTGATCCTGTCGGCGACTATGGCTGAATTAAATGCAGTGCAAAGGAGCTTTCCTAATGGCCCTAGAAAGAAGCAGTAAAGAAAGACATTGTGTCACAAAGTCTCGCTTGGTTGTCAGAAACGCAGTTTCTCAAGAGGGTGCCACATTTGGGCTATGATAGGAAATTAAGCATACTTGTTTAGTAAGGTACGTTGTTGGGCTAGTGTGTTCATCTTAGTAAAACATAAAATAGCGCAACAGAAACAAGGACCTGTCCTGTTTATTTCTTGTCCTTGTTTCTGTTGCGCTATTTTATGTCATACTTGTTTTGCACACTCCCATCTCAATCATCCGCTTTTCTGTCACTGTGACAGCTGATGAGAGAAGTGCGTAAAGGAATGACTTCCACATTATTGTTTCGAGGCTCTGAAACTGCTTGTAACTATACCCAGTATTTATTTTATCTCATAATCACCGCTACTACCGCTGTACTACAAGAAATATGAATAATAATAATATGCCCTCATTGTGATGCAGATTAATTTATTCCCTGTGGAGATATATCGAACAGAATTTTCATCCTCCTTTCGAGGTCTCCGAGAGTAAACACTCGAGAGGAGCAGACAGGTAAACTCTACAAACCAAACAAAATGAAATGAAAATCAGAAAACCATTGAAAAACAGAATATGTCTGGAACAAAACTCGGGTCTCTTGAAAGCTGGACAGATCTGTAAGCACCAAAACTGTCCCGGAATGTCATACTACTATGATTTACGTCTAGCTACTATCAGCAACGAAATGGAAGGTATCCAATAAAAAGCCAACATTTTAGGGCATACGTTATGTGCTCCGTGTGTTACAGAAACCCTCTCACTGTTTGCTCTGCCATAACTGCTTGCATGTATCCATGTTTGTCTCTCGAGAGACTCAGTACCATCAGTGAGAGTCAAGAGATCCCATGGAATATATCAAAGGCATTCTTTTGCTGACTTTCCGAGGGATCTAAGGGTAAAGACACAGGACTTGCAAAAGGATACTGATAAACAAAAATGTTAATCATATTCAAGAGAAACATAACAGGCTTCCATTAATAGGGCCTCTTCTATGGTTGCGAAAACTTCTTATAATGTGCTTTTATATGAGGGTGAAGATTAACCTGAAAGCATCTGCATCACATTAACACCATCAAATACTAAGCATATGCTCATGTTACCGTACCGTAAGTGCACAGCCCCTACTTTTGAATCATTTTACACATTAGCAAAAGACATATCAAGTGCCTATCCGAGCAAACTGCTGAGTCCGGCGAGCTAACTGAGATGCTTCCCCACATGAGGTGCTGCTCCGTGCACAGCGGTGTGAAGTGGAGCAGTTTTATGTGCGCGCACCAGTGCGAAGCAGGGAAGTTTTACGCAAGTACACCTGTGTAGATCAGTGAAGCTTTATGCATATGCATCGGCACAAAGCGGTGAAGCGCGATACTTGACAAGAACGGCGTGGCTGCTTTAAAATGATGGGTTCTGCCAGATTCTTATACCGTTCTGTCGCATCAAAGAAAGTTCAAGCAAGGGCCTACTCTATCATGTGCCCCTTCTGCTTTTCCACCTCTGGACCCAACATCCAAATTTTTTTCGTGAATATCTTCAACTTTTAGGTGCAAACTTGCTCAATATCTTACAATAGGGTTAGACATGTCAAGATTTTGTGCTATTGCATTTTGACATTAGCACATGCAGCATTATTTGTAGCAACATACTACATTCAAGACACAAATCAGGAAAGTAAAGTCATCCATGAGCCACAGGGAACGACAATTTATGGCACTAACGAGCAATACTGAATCCCACAACCAGAGAGCTGAATGAGGGGCCCTCTCCCCATCCACCCTTGCCCCTTTCGCTCACAAGGAGTGGTTCCAGGAGATGCAGCTGAGGGGCATCCTGCAGTTGATGTCGCTCTGCAGAGACCACTGGCTGAGGTTCATGACGTCGGGGGCCTCGTAGACGCGCACCATGCCGTCCGCAGAGCAGGTGGCCAGCTGCAGCCCCAGCTGCTTGGGTGCAAACTTGACATCCGTCACCGACGTCCGGCTGTCCACCAGGCTCGTGCGCTTGATCCAGTGAGACTGGCCACGCTCCCCCCCATTCAAGCCCTTGCCGGCCACTGCAAGGTGTCTCTGGGTGAGTCTCAAGGCCACAGCATGTTGTCAGAAGAACATGGGTCACGCTCGCAACATGAATAATCTGGTCAATCGGTTGCTTTGTCTGGCATCTTCTGAACTACTCAAGTGATCGGAATGAAATTTGCAGGGGAGATTTAACTTCAGATGTAGGTGTACTGTGCAAGCTTTCAGCTCTCTAGGACAACTTTACATACCTGCATAAGAAGATGTGCCACTCTTCGTTAAGAAATCTATGGTATGCAAATGAAGCTATTAAGCACCAATTTAACTGCTTGAGTATAAAGTGGGGATGTGGGACTTTGGGCTATCTAGTTTTTATAACTCAAATGTAAATATTTCAGGAAGAGTGATTACCTCAAAATATGAGATGCATATCTGTCCTATGTCAATTTTTGAAAACATAGTATTTTCTCAAACAAAATAAGGTAGATAGCCCGATTTCCCAGTAAATTTCAGATCAGAAACATCTTGATTGTGGTATCAGAATAATTTTACCTTTGAACAAAAGATTCCTTCGTACGACATTTGCAGCAAAAAGTCGAACTGAGAAAAATGCATTCAAACATTGAACTCCTTTACTTTGTTACTGCCTCACATTGTGTCGAAAATATTTTATATCAACATAGCTATTTGGCACATGGTTATGAAATTTAGTGAAAGGGTGTATAATTAGTTTCTAAAACCGAAAGCCTCAAAATTGAAAAATGACTTTTTTCAAAACATTTTGAAACTCACGTAGGAAGCCCCCGCTGAAGGTGGGATAACTGAAGTTCCTCCTTCCCGACGTTCCCACCTTGTCAGCGACTACCTGGCTACAAGACACTGCATGATACTTTGCAGGCTCTATTGAGGTCTATATTCCATTTGACACTAAGTGTGTGCTGGAATACCTTCAGGCAGGTTTACACAATGTTGACTGAGCAAGTTTCATACGGTGCCTTCGTGTTGATGCCAGACTGAGTCTCGCACTATACAGACACAGTGAATAGAAGCCTGGGAGCATCGTAACTCTGTGATTGTTTTGTGTCTCCGAGTGTGGAGTGCAATCATTGCAGTGCCGAAGAGCTGACACAGCAGACGAAAGGAATTGCCCCCAATCTTTCCAAGATGGCTAGAACTCCTTCCATAAAGCTACATGGAAAAGAAGCATTGTGGGAGAAAACAATACTAAGTCGTGGAATCCACTTCAGGTAGGAAGCTTCTGGAGGCGACACGACACTACCAGAGGCGAAGCCAGGGCAGACTTCTGGTTTGGAGGGACACGCCCCCAACAATGGCCCAAAACAAACAAAACCACGCTACTGGACGGAAAGGACAGCCGGTTTGGCACCAGCAGCTGCTTTGGTCACCCTTGGGGGCATTCCCATTCACCATGAGCTGTACTTCTGGCTTTACTTGGGATTTGCTCATTTGGCTGGCTTGAGCCGGCATGTCACTTCCTCCTCTTCCTACCTCCATGTGTTCAGCTTTCAAAGTATTTACCAAAAAATACTGAAAATTTCTCACCAAATCTTTTTCTAAGATTTGTTTTTTAGCAAAAATATTGAATAACAAATGCCAGACTATCAAATAAAAAGAACAATTTCAATTAAAATCAAACTGAAAAAACAATACACAGAAAAGCGAGAGGGATGATCTGAATTTGTAGTGCTGTATGGCTTTTTCAAAAGATCTAGATAAATTGGGCATGAAGTATATGCATGACCCAGGCAGACTTTTACAGCGAAGCTGTCTATGGCTAGGTTCTGGCAGATCATCTCCGGGGTCAGACCGAGCATAGACCAACAATTTTGTACAGTTAATGCTGCAGACGCAGGCGTCGCACGCACGCCTTCCCGTATAAAAGATTTAAAGTAAATAACCAAAATAAAGCGTAGACAATCGCGCTTGCAGAAGCCATTTGTTTTACGTTTTTGCTTTAGAACAGTTACTACTGCAGACGCCGGTGCTGCACGTGCACGCCTTCCCCGTATAAAATATTCTAAGTAAATAATGAAAATAAAGCGTTGACGAACCCACTTGCAGATGCCATTTGGTTTAGGCTTTTGCTTTAGAACAGTTAATGCTGGAGACGCCAGCGCGGCACGCGCGCGCCTTTCTTACACGTGGTGTTTCTCCCCCCCTGACATTGCGCAATGCCGCGCGTTCTTCGGCGGCCACCTGCCGAAGATCATGCCACTGTCCTTATCAGTTGGACTTCACACTTCACATGGGTCGCACCCGTGTTGTACGTTCTGGAGAAGAGCAGCGGGAGTTCGAGAAGCGTCGGCGCACCCAGAAGCAAGAATAAGCACGCCACTAACGTAAAACCGCCGTTGCCGCTGCTCCCAGCCTGACATGGCATATCCCACCAGAGCACCGGCTTCGCTGGACTTCCCCCTTTGCGGGGTGCAAGGGTCTCAATTTTCTTGAGAGGCTGCTCTTCTTCTTAGAATCACATAGCCACTTTTTAGTATTCCGAGATAACCCTCATTTCTGACATCTATGGTCTTTCTTCTTCATGGTTTGTCTAAGGGAAATTCTTCCAAAACAATGTCGAAGTGCGTGCTTATAACATCAAGATTAATGCCATCTTTGATTCGATAGATGAGATACGACACAAAATTTTCAAGCGGTTGTTTGTGTACAGACAGAGGTTAGTTGATAAATGGCACTTAGCCATGTGGCGTAAACACATAGATTTAAGCTCTTTCTGACTGAAGCTTTCACAGAATTTCGATTTATACAAATATTTCTTTGTTAATGATGTCTTCGTTATATGGGACATTACAAGTGATAAATACAAACATTTCTACACTACACGCGGCAATGACACCCTCAGGACCTTAGAGAGTATGTTTTCTGAGTACATGCAGCAGCGGTGTAGTCGGGGGGAGGGGGGGGGGGGGAGTAAAACAGCCTCCCACCCCCCCAAAATCCAACTGACCTCGTAATATACAACTGCATTTTGACCCCCCCACCAAAGTCATAGACATCCCAAACACCTCAACCCATCCCCGAAAAAAAAAAAAAAAAAAAAAAAAAAAGTCCTGCTATGCCATTGCCATGTAGCATGTTCTAGATGACGTTGTCAATGTCATAATTGACAAATGTCAGGGGTAACAAATGTCATAGGTGACCAAAAAAATAAGAAAATGTACTATCAGGAAAGAACTCGAATGGCGAAACACGTGGCCTTCGGTACATGCAGTGCTACCCAAAGACTAAATTAAAAATAGCGCTAAGACAATAGCAGATGAAGAAGTGAACAGGACAGGTGCTAGCTGTCCTGTCCACTTCTTTTTTTTTTTTTTTGATGCCCACATTTGAATTTTGATACCCAAAGACTCCCAGGAACTGCTAAAATTGTAAAGTGGAGAGAGGGGCTGTAAGGTAGTATGAACAACCCAGGCCACATAACTGGCAGCCCCCTGTCCACTCTGCAGTTTTATCAGTTTTAGGAGACCCTAGGTTAAAGTGACCATATTCCCCACATTTTTTTTATTATTTCGTATATGCTGTGTGCATTTCCTTTCTTTGCAATTTGCATACTGTTTGGCATGTGCATCTAATGCATATGGTTGAAATATCAATCTTTAGTATTAATGTATTTATCTTTGTAAATACTATGTCCATAGCACTGTTTACCTGTCATACGCAAATTAACCTTCAGCATTAGCATCTTCTCTGCCAAGCACATCTTGTCTGTTGACCAAAAAAGGCACCCTCTCACTGGTGCGATCCTTTCGTTTAACCGTGTCTTTCATCTATTCGCGGTTCGGGGTAGCCAAAGCGGGACAAACCATTGTCCCACAAGTCCACTGGTGGGACAGAGGGACCACACCCGGAAAATCCGGACCTGTCCTGCCTAAATTGGGACGTCTGGTAATTTTACCCTAGGTAGCGCAGCATGCAACACGCTCTGCCGTTTGTGTTTCATTCGTTCCCTATAGTACATGTGCATCCCAGCTGTTAAGTGTCGTGGCTGTATGGTAACACATCCACACCTGGCAATATGTCCAATGACTATAAAGCTCTATGCCAGAGAACCACCCAACAGGACGTCTGACATTTTTAGACATAGGTCCTGTTTTTCCTAAAGGGCCAAAGCAAAAAAATTAATGCAGCTTGTACAGTGATGGAAGAGGCATTTTTTCTTTTGTAGCACGTTTTATAGCAGGCAAAATATTAGTTTCGAGCAGATGACAACATCTGTTAGCACACCTGAAATTGAAAAAAAGTGGCTGCATTGCTAGATGAGCTTATCTTTAATAATGATTGAGGGTTCCTCTTTGATACCGAAGAATATTACATATTATATTTTGTAATAAGAATAAATAGGATGCAAAAGAAACATATAGCCTTCTTTTTTTTTTTTGTCAGAGAAGCTTCCATTTGCAATGGGTATTAAAAATTGTTAAAAAATGAAGCCTAGCACTACACTTCAATTAAAAAAAGCCACTACACAGAAGAAAAAAAAAAATTTGCAGAAAACATTGATTTTGAAAAATGCCATACTTGCATCCACCAACATCTAGAGAGTATTCTCAGAAAGTTTATATGTTTACACTGCATAGTTATTTTTTTGTAAATTATTTTCAGTCCAGCAATGCTAAAGAAAAGGTAAAGGTATCAGAACTTTGAACGCGTTTTCTCCATTCCACATTTTGACATAAGTTTCACTTTAGGAAAACTATCGTTTGGTAACGGGACAAAAAGAAAGGCTCACTCATTGTTTTTCCTAACTGGAATTTAATGGCAATGCAACTGCGGCTTTGTTTCTTTATTCTGTGGATGTCTTTCATAAAAATTTTAAGATTTTGTCGGCAACATAAAAGACAAAAAATGTATTTAATTTTTCAGCGCAATGTTAACATAAAACAAATTACTTTTTGGAAATGTTGTTTTTACAGTTGCACCTTCCAGGCACTCTGCTGCATATCTAGCGGAAAAAAAAATGTTGGGCATTTTATTTAAAAGACGGTGAGAGTGCAGGCGAGCTGGTGGTAGCTAATCATGTCGTATTACACCTGAGACTGCGGTGGAAGAAATCGGAAGAACTTTCAGTAGAAGGAACAGACACAGAGAACGTCTCAAACTCAGCTAACTGGTTTATTTCTCAAACAGCCTTTAAGTACCCACGGAACTTTTTCCCAACCACACTCTACAGATAAACTCCTTTGTTGCAGACATTTCAAACCGGATGGATACAAAAGATACAAAACAACCCACACATGGGACGAGGACTTAACAATGGGACACTGCGGATCATCGCAGTGACCTTGACAGAGATATGTCCCGAATTATCCTAACAGTCGCGTCAAAGCGCACAAAAAAAAAAAAAAAAAAAAAAAACACACACAGGTGGTCTCTAAACCGTGGCAACGCACCCAGACAAAAAAAAAAAAAAAACCACAACTAACATGTCGTATTACACCTGAGACTGCGGTGGAAGAAATCGGAAGAACTTTCAGTAGAAGGAACAGACACAGAGAACGTCTCAAAAAGACGTTCTCTGTGTCTGTTCCTTCTACTGAAAGTTCTTCCGATTTCTTCCACCGCAGTCTCAGGTGTAATACGACATGATTAGCTACCACCAGCTCGCCTGCACTCTCACCGTCTTTTCACAACTAACACTTTTTTTTTTTTTTTTCCCCCCCTTTTTTCCCCTTTCCTATCTTTGGGAAAACACACCCAAGTGATCTCAAAATCGCGATCACAAGCACATTTAAAAAAAAAAAAATAAATAAAAAAAAAATTTTTAGATGTATATACACATATACATTGTCTCTCCCCCACCTTCTTCTCGTAAACCAAATGCGTTCGTTCAAAGTCTGAGAAACTTTTTGGAGTTGCGTCCAAGTTGCATCGATGCTTGGCTTTTGCAGTTTCCGATAGAACTTATTCTTATTGTTTCTTTAACGACCCTCTTAATGTCATTTCGCTCTTTATGCAGAACTTCTGTCTCTGACCAATGCGCATTACAATTATTACATTCCTCTATGTGCTTTGCTATTTCGGAGTTCGGCGCATGCGTGCGTACATTTCTCTGGTGTTCTCTGTTCCTTTTACTGAAAGTTCTTCCGATTTCTTCCACCGCAGTCTCAGGTGTAATACGACATGATTGGCATTTTATTTGTTTTTTTAATCAATGTCAGTGTGTTACTAATAAAAACGACCATAATTTATTTCACAACTCACGTACACAGACGAAACTTTGCACTGCATTCTGCCTCGTAACAGTCAGTATATCCTGTAAATTTTGGTCCTATTAAGCCAAAGGTTCAAAAGTTGGCCCCGTCCCCCTTTTACATTCGGTAGTTTATTTTTAGCATGTGAATATAATTCTTGCAAAACGCCAACAAACAATAGCATACCCGCTAAAATGTCTATCAATAAAAATATGCCCACTTACAGTTTTACGAACCTACCAAACTTGATATTCTAATATAATAAACTGCAAAAACAATCATCTACAAATAATATGAAAACCTACAGTTTTGCTTTAAAAGTGACACTGCGCTTTAGTGGCGTACCAGAGTTACAGTAGTTCAATGTGCATGCCGTAAAACTACCGTAAAATACCGGGCAAGCGTCCACTCAAACTTTGGAGATAATCGCAAAAAAATGGGGGATGGGCGCTTGTCCGGTCATCAATTTTACATATAAATGTACTGTGCATATTTTCTCAGATCTCACAAATTTGGTAATGGGCGCTTAATGTGGAATGTTCGGATGCATGGTATTCTACAGTAATGCTACGAGCTAATGGGATTCATCAAACAGTGTCAAAAGTGCCATCTCATGGCATTTGTCGTCTTTCCGTACATGCTCTTTCACTGGCTAAACCAATCTTTTCTTTCCCCTTCTTTTTGCATGTTTCTTCTCCCACGCTATTATTTTTTGCACTCACTTTTACATGCCAATAGCACCCCACCCTTGGCACAGCAAATGACTAGTGACTTGCACTTTTAGTTTGTGTGTCCATTCCTTTGACTGTGCTCTGACCCAAGATGAAACAAACTATACATTGAGTAGGGACGTTGTGAAATACATATTTGGGCCATTTTCCTTTCCTTTTACTTCTCTCAATATTAGAACCAATCAAAAATAAAAATTTTGTTTTTGTTTTAAGCCTATTTTGGCACATGCCTGCTGCAATTCTTAGCAAAAATGGTATTTATGATGCAAGAAGTAGCAGACTTTCATTCATGGCACAATTTGGCACAAATGGTGCAGTGCTTCCATCACTGCTTGTATTTTTTATATTGTTTAGCTTGTCACGAGTGAGAGAAAACATGCCACCCTCCCCCGAAATACTGCAACTCCGCCGTATAATCGCAATAAAAAAAACAAATATTTTCCGATCTGCGGTTGTGTGTGGCGGTCACGGGAACCATAATGCTGCGTCATGGGGAGTACTCAAGTTTTCGTGGCACAATGTAAAAAAAAAAAAAACATTCCCTTTCCACTGCTACACTCTCTGCCATCTCTGCATCAAACAGACCTTTGTCTTGATTGATTGCCGCAAGCTTTGCCGATGCTATGTGGGAACAGTGATCTACTGTAGCCGAACTGGACCTCGAAGAAAAGCTGACAATCATGGAGGGAGTGCTGGGGCCCTGAAGACAACCCAACGAAAACCCATATAATATCCCCTGTGACGTCAGTCTAAAAGACGGCGCGGGAGTTGAGGGGCTTGCCGAACTTCGATTTGTTTCATATTTTTTTTTTTGAGTAAGAAAAAGTTTTTTTTTTTTTTTTTGTTGTTTTTTATTCTATAGGAGACAGACTAATTCCTGCAATTCATTGGCCAAAGTTCAAAAATCGTCACACCCTCTTTAAAGCTGCTCAATTGTATATTGGTCAGAAAAGTTTGCAGAATCTCAGAAGGCTCTAATCTTGCACCGAAATATCACTTTTAACAGTTATTTCTTTTACAATAATATAATCGGGCATTGATCACTTTCTTCCAAGCTCTAAACCAAACCACATTTGGTTTGTTTCTCTCCAACGATTGCAGCTTACCCAGTTCCTCCCACACGGTAGCCATACGGTCATAGGAGCACGTTGCCAGGACTTGCCCGAACTCCGGATGTGCCCAAGTCACTTTCCAAACAGAACCACTGTGGGTCTGTAAAGCAAAGGATCATCAGTACACTGTCCATCCAGTTCAGTAAATAAGCACGTGCAAACAAGCTAAAATAAGCTCCAGCCCATTGCTTTGAATATTATGCTATAGGTATCCCTCAATAAGGTTTCGAGTGACCTATTTATGGCAAGATACACACAGCAATCCTAACCTTTGCCAATACACAAGCTCCCCACATGCTGGTGTTTATTTGCAGTATGCAAAAGCTAGGCGCAGCTTGCTTATTGTGCCTGCTTACAGTGCAAGTGGCTGCATGAAAAACTGACCAGACAGCAGCTCCCAAACTTCTCAGCACCAGCACTACCAACAAGGGTAACATAGACCATGGTACTATTACTGTTCGGCGATTTCAATATCAAGAGAACCAACCTTCCAGCTAGCAGAGCAGTGCCAGTCTCCATCCTCTCCGCGGTCCCACACCTTCAACAAAAAGAAAGATGGCATTTACTCTTTTCCTTCCTCAAAGTTCTCGATGCATACATTCAGTACATAGGTCCAAGTACTTTTTGTTGACCTACTACTAGCAAAAGCATGAGAACTACTCTATGAAGCGCACAGAATATCTTTGTTTAAGCAAATTCACAGCGTTAAATTTTGTAAGTACATTAAGCATAAGAAGAGACTGAACAGTTAACTGCAGGTAATTATAGGCTTCAAATTCCAGTTGGATATGCTGTAAAAAAACAAAGGTAGCTTCTCTGTAAAAAAAAGACAATTTATTGAGCAACATGCATCTTCAACATCTCAGGGGTTTTAGAGAAGCTATAAATGTGTTGTATCTTTGAACTCGGAGTCCGAAGATGATCAGGCCTGTACTAATGGCAATTCAAACAACTTATTCCCACTACGAAACCAGACAGACGGCACAGTCAGCACGCGGCACAAGGGACGTCTGCTTGCAAACTCTTCCAACTTGAACTGCAAGTCATGTAGTGTCTCTTGAAGGTCATGCTCATGCTTTGCTTCACACCAGGCCAGGCTCATGTGGAAGGAAGGATCCTCGTAGAACAGGGGCAGCTCGTATTCGGTCAGGCAGGTATCGACCTCGACCACGAGCCTTTTGAGCTGCTCCACCCCTCTGTGAACTTTCAGACCTAAAAACGTTCGGGTCTTTTCTTCGTTCGTGTACACCTCCAGGGAGCCCAAAAAGATGCTAAAATGGCAAACCGGAGCAAACTTTACGCGCAGGGCGTCAACGATTGGCTGGATCCAGTGATGACGCAATTTAACAGTACGTGACAAGCTCACGTGACACAAATTCGGATCCTGGGGATTGAGGTAGGGGCAATCCGAACACACGGTCGAAATGAGCTGTCCCAGCTCGGGCTGGGTGGATCCCGAAACGAATGCGTACGACGCCCATACTCCAGGCTCATGGGCGAACGTCCGGACTCTCCCGTTATGTTGATCTCTGTCGTCTTGCCAGGCGAAAGGGTCGGTTCGATCTTTGAACAGGCTCAGCACTTCGGGAGGCACGGGAAGAGTCGACCTATGCTTATCTTGCCTCTGAGGCGCGCTACTTCGAGAACCGTTGTCCAGTCTCGAGGACTTCGGCTTGGGGGAACCGCTGTCATCGCTTTCTGAGTCGCTCTCGTCGGAGGACGCGTACTCCGACAGTAACGATAGGCTGCTCATCGCACGCACGGATAGTCGCGGAAAAAATGCGTAGCGAAGTGCCGTACAAAGATCCGTCCAACTCTCGGATGTGCAAACCGGCTCTCGTACACCGGACGCAAGTTCCAGAATAGTCTCACAAAATGTTACACACCTTCACGGTTTGGTCACTCGAGCACGTCGCGAGTCGCTTGCCGTAGAAATCGTACGCGACGTCATGGACGAGGTCATTGTGATCCGCTGCTATGCTCCGTGCAATAAACATGTTGACGCTACTGTTGGAGTAACAATCAAGGAAATCGCACTGATGGAGGACCACCTCGTGTGTCGCTGAAGCTCAATGCTCAAAAATTAGCAAGCCGTTACGCGCGGCTTCAAATACTTCAAATGCGCGGCGCCATTTTCTCAAGCTAGCTGGGACCCCAGGCGCCCCAGGTGCCCCAGGCCAAGCCCCAGGCACACCAGAATCCAAATTAATACCAGAACTGCGTAAAAATAAAAAAAAACAACAACATAGGCTGTAAATATAAAAGACCACAATCTTAGACAAAAAAGTGCTATAAAAATGTAGCTCACAGTCAGAAAGTAGCAAGCAAGTTAAACGCAGCGCCACTCCTCTCTCTGGCGAGATGCACTTGTTACAGCACAAGGAGCAGACGACGCGGGAGGCTGGTGCGCTTGTCGTGCTGAACTCGCGCTTCGTAAAGTAATGTATCGTATGCAAAAGGTACTCAAATGCCATGGCATCGTATTAAACAAAAAGGTATCTGTCTCCCGAAAAGTTTTATTTGGTTCCTGGGAGGTAATTCAAGAAAGATCGCGAGAAGCATGAATCGCCAGCTGCGCGGAGAACAAGGTTAATTATTGCTTCACTATCTCTGTCGTAGATCACACGCGAGAGCATGCAAGAGTTTTGCATTGCTTGCCGTCACTTTGAGGGCGGACTGAGCTGGCGTCCATGGGGCCCGCAATCCGACGTCGATGTTCTATGATAGGTCCCTAATGTAATAGCTACGATGGCTCCCCCATGGCTGTCGACAAAAGGAACTCCAATATGCAGTTAACATTTTTTTTAAACAACTTTAACTTTGAGAATTAAGCTCACTTTGCTTATCGGCCAGTTCTCTTCCCCGATGTTCTCAAGAGAAAGCGGGTAAGTAGCAAAAGACTCGTACTGGCTTGAACGCATAATTAAAAAAAATTGGCGGCTTTTTTTTATATTATTTAAATGGTGTAGTCAGCCCACAACAGTTTTAATTACTTTCCAAGGGCCTCTCAAGATTAGACACTAGATCATAGCTGGGTCGACCAATTTGAGCGTGTTGGCAATATTAGATGTTCCTAATGTAATAGCTACGATGGTTCCCCGCGGCTGTCAACAAAATAAACCCGATTATGCAGTTACTATTTTTTAAACAAGTTTAAATTTGAGAACCCAGCTCACTTTGATTATCTGCAAATTTTTTTTTTTCATTGAATTAGTGAATACTGGGTCGAGAAAACAAACATCAACCGTGGAAGAGACAGAAAGGGCATTTCTCTTCCAGGGTTAATATTTTTAGTTTTTTCGCCCCAGTCTGGGGCAATAATCCAAATTGTTAATATACATCTCAGCTCAGCTGTGCTCTCATAGTAATTCCTACCAATTTCGTCCCCCGATGTATACAGGAGAAGGCAAGCAAGCAGCAAAAGACACGAGGAAAAATGAGGCAGATAAGCATATTGAAAATTAAATTGACGCTGTACTCTAGTTAATATATATATATATATATATTATTAAAAGGATGTAGTTAACCTACAACAGGCATAATTACTTTCCAAGGAACTCGAACATTAGACCCTAGGAAATTTCTTGGTTGACCAATAAGAGTGTGTTGGCAATGTTGGATGTATAAATTGAAAGCAACATAAAAAGCACAAGGATAGGGCACATCACAAAGGCCAATAACTAAACATTCAGGACTGAAATTTAAGATTAAATATTTTCTTGCAGAGAGAGAAATAATATTGACGATCCTTTTCTGGCACAAAGACTCAATATATGAAATTTAATTGTACCTAAACAGCAAACAATACAAATAGCGACACAAAAAATCTTATTAGTAGTCAAGTGCAAGTGTTCAAAATTGTCACAACATATAGTAAAAGCTTCTTTGCTTTTCTTCGACCTGCTTATCAGACGACGTCTTCTTTCGGTTTTCTATTAGAACTTGACCCAGCGCTGCGATCAGACTGTGCATGCCTCGTCATTAACTTCATTCGAATGAATTAGAAGCAGTGCGGCATGCTTCCAGCAACCGGGAACTCAGAGTTTCTAAGAGCACTGACCCGAGTTCAAGGAGTGTATGCGACAGAGCAGCTGTGTGCGAAAAGAGAATTTAAACAATATTGCATCCTCATCTTCGTCCGAATATTTCTGACCTAGATGAGCGAGCGAAACCATAAAAAAGAGCATTTATCTTAAAGCGGATGTTACAGTCGACGCTGTCTCACACTTGCGAGACGCACATTGCAGACGAGAAATGTTCTGATGCCTGGATTATTTCCTCCACCCCGAAGACCTGACACACAAGCAGCCCAGCCTGACACACAACGATCACAGTTTTTCAACAGACAGAGAGCCTCAATGCGGTGCTCGCCAACTGGAAGCGCGATGGAACGAGCGAACGACTAATTAGGGCTAATTTGCACCACGGCATAGTGCCACTGGTGTCGCTCCAGCGCGCACCCTGGCCCAGCCAAACGGTCCCATGGCGTCACCTGGCAATCAAAACAGTGTCCATCCAGTTCGTCTTGTGCGGTTTTATGGATCCTTTTTTTAACTAAAGGCGACATACAACGCCACCGGCTGCAGAACAGTTCCTTTGCTTTCCCTTCTGCAATACTCTCTCCTTTTTTAACATTCAAGTGCAGAAGAACCCGCCACAATTCCCTTAGAATCGGGGGTCACAAGCTTCAAGGTCTCTAGAAACCCCCACCTCTCGCATGACAGCCAAACAGTTGCACCTGGTCTCTACGTTGATGCAAGACAACAAAGCACTTTAGAACCCAAGGGTCAGGGGCTGCAGAAGTATGCCCGATGTGTGGGGGCGACGTCTCGGGCTCATGTCCACATTGTGCAGTTCATCTCTCTCTCTCTATATATATATATAGGATTAACCTGTAAAACCTCGTTGTCGCCTATGGAGTGCAGCTTTAACATGAAACAGCCTCACGGGCTATTTCATGTTGGGGGCATGCCCACCCGGTTTATAACCTGCGGGGCCAATGCCCCCGCCCCCAGTTCCGGAGCCTCTGTCAAGGGTTCATGCAGTTTGCAAACAATTTGGTTTGGCTAAATAGAGCTACACGCCCCATTCCCCCCCTCCCCTCCCCTCCCCTCCCCTCCCCCCCCCCCCCCAATTACCCCTTCAACCTCCAGTGCGCTTCACTTGCCCGGAGCAGCAGTACCCTAGCGGCAACATAGAACCTTTTAGATTAATGCGACATTGCCTTTACTGAAAATCAGTCCAGTTGAAGCTGGATGAAAAAAAGTCCCAGCTGAATCTAGCTGGAAATCGAGACGTAACCCAGCTCAAGCTGGACTGCTTGTTTTGGCCTTCTGCTAAAAAGTTGAAACTTCAATGCATCAAAAGAAAAGGTATAATAAAGTTTCCTTTTTCCATACTGTCCAGAACAAATCCAAGATCAGCACCTCTGCTTGGTCGGGGGGATAAAGTTTTCTGGAACCAAAACCGTTTGACAAAATTGTCCGGCTTCCGAATAGATAAGTGAGCTTCTTTTCACCTCTAGTTTGGGACACCTACATTTGATTTCAAAACTGAAACTGCAGAGATCAGTTTTCCAAAAAGGGTTGACCTACCTGCAAATCTCAAGCACCTAGGCAGCACAAATGCCCTGCACACATCCATAAAACACCACTTCCCGAGGATATATTCCTTGACCTGCACAGCTAGGGAGAGTTCTGTCCGGTGCCGTGGATGCCATGATTTAGAGAGGGATGAAGCCCTTTTATATGGGATAAATAATCTTCAATAGGTGCAAAAGCAACACCCTCCTCGATAACAAAGCCGTAGTGCTGAATGAGATGGCATCATCAGCGAAGGTCAATGCTGGGCACAGACTGCACACGCAAATGGCATCAACGTTCAGCTCAAACTAGACTAAAAGCGCTGAGCGCTGCCGCAGAACTCATTTTCAATCCGTGTCCAGTGTTGGCCTTTGCTGGAGACGCAAAAATGTCAGCACTACGGCCTTGTCTTCTAGGCAGTGTTGGCAAAAGTGACCATCTGGAAAGAGGGAAGTGTCTTTTGCTCCGTTTCCACCGCAGGTGCTATACTCTCACACCAGTACCTTTGCAAGTGCTGCACACAACTTATGGGATGAAGTACATGGTTGAACATTGCACCAGAACATACGAAGCCGACAAAGAAGTGACTGGACAAGAACATGGGAAAGCACATGGTACAAATATTTAATTAAAATGTTCATAAAATAGATTGTATAAAATATGTCCAGCACGAATTGCACGGCTCTTCTTTGATCTTTCGTGTATAAATACAAACGAGATTCTCCTAAACGTCCTCTGCCCTCACTATGACGCCGTCGGCACCTGCAAATAACAAAGAGGATGTTAGTAAATAGGCTGCACAAATGGCCAATGACTTCCAACAATTACGAACCAAAAATTAATAAGAGCAAAGGTGCAGGCTAGCTGGTATGGTTGTAAAGCAATTCAAACTTTTGACCAAAGTGGGTGGGGACGGAGGCCGTTCCATCTCAGTGCTTAGCCTCAACATTTAGTTATGTTACAAAACCAGTTTAATTAAAATAAACTGAGTCTTCAATTACTACTTCATTATCTTAAAACAAAGAAAGCTTCAATCAGCAGGGAAGAAAATGGGGAACAGAAACTGCCAGTAGGTTTTTAAGCTGTAATTAATATTTTAGCATGTCACAACATAGAAAGTATCTTCAAGATAAGGAACCAGTAAATCTGAACTAATAAAGTAACAATATACAAGGTGTTTCACAAGAGGCTGGCCAAATTGCCCCTCCAAAAACTTAGCATCACAAAGAAAAATGTTGATGTCACCACCTGGCAAAGGACCTATTTAGGAAATTGAATAAACTTAGATATAATTAAGTTCTTAATTACTTTTGAGTAATGAGCTTTTTAATCAGTAAATTTCGAGGCATGGTTTTAATAAGAAACTTTCTAGGCATCATCGGAAATTACTAAATACCATAACAAAACTACAGCTAGTGTGCAGACAAGCTGGTGGATGTTGATCATGTTGAAAATTACTCGAGACACTGGTGAGAGATGGGGACCTTAGTAGGAGAAAAAGGACATAGGAAAAGGAATGTCTCAAACTCAGCTATTGTGTTCCTTAATGCAAAAGCATTAAAGGACCCCTGAAAAGGAAAAAAACGTTTTTTTAAACAGCCTGGTTGGGACATGCGTGTCAAAAAATAAATTTTATGCAAAAAAAAAAAATTTTTTTTTTGTACTGCAATATTGACGGCGAGAGATTTACTTGAAATGTTGCGTGCATCACGTTCATGACGTCACGGAATGGTCATTCGATCTTTCGACCTCAATGAGATGGTCTTTTGCTCTTTCCATCTCAATGTGAAGGCAAAGCCGATCCACCTCTCCTCCACACGCCCGAAATGCCGAGAAAAAGCAAGTGGAAAAAAGGTGACCACCGAGTAAATCGCGTCTCGTGCCGTCAACATTGCTCTAAAAAAATGTTTCCTTTACGTAAAATTAATTTTTTGACATGCATGTTTCAACCGGACTGTTTAAAAAAAAAAAAAAACATTTTACAGCAAAGATGTTATACGTTAGGGTCTGTGAAAAAATGCGCCCTCACACGTCGACAGAAAATTCCCCATTGGTCGTGGCCAGTATGAATAAATGAAAACAAAAAGGGGAGGCAACCAGCGTGAGTCAGCCTCCCTTGGCATTATTAGATATTGAGGTCCTGATTTCTTGTTATGATCTGTAGGCATCGTCTTCGAGGTCGTCCTAGAAGCCGTCCTTGAGGTCATCCTAGATGTCGTTTTAGAAGTCGTCCTTGAGGTTGTCCTCTAGGCGTCGTCCTTCAGGTTGTCTTAGAAGTTGTCCTTGAGGTTGTCCTAGAAGTCGTCCTAGGCATTGCCCTCGATGTCATCTCAGAAGTTGTCCTTGAGGTCGTCCTTGAGGCCGTCCTAGACATTGTCCTCGAGGTCGCCCTAGAGGACGACACCTACAGGACGGTCCTTGAGGTCCTCCTCTAGGCATCGTCCTAGACGTTTTAAAGATAACAGCTTTGCTGGTCTTCCATCTTCACATGAAGTAGAAGGGCTTTACAATTTTTTTTTTTTATTTTCAGGGGCCCTATAACTGTTTCACAGAGTGAGCCGACATCATCGGCTTTGAAACCGTGCCAAACGGCAGCTAAACTACCCTCGCTCAATGGAGCAAAGTGAATCTGCGATCTGAAGGCTTCCAGATTTGAAGCCGCACAAAAAGCAGAGCCAAATGGTAAATAAATTCCCCTCTCCAAGTGCAGCCAAAATCTGAGGGATAGGGCTCCCAACGGCTGGCACGCAACATAATTGCAAGGAACGAGGCTCCGATTGGCTGAGGTGCGTCAGTTTCAAGAGCCACCCCATAGCACTATGTGCCCGTGCCAGAGCGCGCCGGAAAAAAAAAGCGTTTGGCTGGTAGGGCCTCCCAGAGAGAGCCCACTCGAGCATACTCCGGAGCGCGGAGCGGCCACTTCACAAAAACGCACGCAAGAACAATATTTATGCTTTCGCGTTCACAACTCATAAGAAGTGCTTAGGTTTATATCGAGCCTTTTTTTCTCAAATCCTTATATAGCCTTAAACCTACTCCGACCACCGACATCACAGCACCATCCCTTGTTACCCATTTCACCCAACCTTTGTTTAGGACTCAAGTGATGACCTAGAGTGATTCAAACTGTTCAACAAAGGTTGAGTGAAACGTGTAACAAAGGATGGTACTGTGACGTCGGTGGTCAGAGTTAAGTTTGTGGCTATACGAGGATTTGAGGAAATAAATGCAGTAGCTGGGTTTGAGATATTCCTTTTCCTTTGTCCTTTTTCTCCTACTAAGTTCCGATCTTTTACCGCAGTTTCGGGTAATTTTTAACAGGACCAAATAGTTGAACTTCTGAAAACTATAAGGCTCGCGCAGCATTTTAAGGTATTCCGAAAAAGCACTAGCATGTCTTGTAAGTTTTGGTTTCCTATCAAAACGCATCCCTGCATCAGTGGTCCTGCTCCCCCTTGGCCAAAGAGCACAACTACTGCCTCACCTCCCTTGCAGGCGTAAGCTGGCAAAATGAAACACTGCACTGTTCGAATGGCACTGCAAAAATGAGCTTCGATTCTTGGGTTCACTTTTGTCATGTAAAGAGTGCGTGGCGGTGCATGTGAGTTGCGCGATTCGGCCACGAGGAGCAGAACCGCCGGTGCAAAGATGCGCTCCTATGGGAAACCAAAACCTAAAAACACGTCTAAATTAAGTTTTTTTTTTTTTTCTTTTTTCAGAACATTGTAAAATGCTGCACATATTTTGCAAAGTGTGCCGATTTGGGGGTTCTGGATGATGCCCAGAAAATATCTAACTGAAACTGCACGTTTAAATTTACGATGATGGTAATTACTCAAAAGTAATCGACCCTTAATCATACCAAAAGCTTACAATTTTCCTAACTAGGCCCTTTGACAGAGACCAATGACATCAACTGACATAAACTGTTTTTCTGTGCAATGCACTTTTTAAAGGAGCTATTTGGCTTGAGTTACGTGAAACACCCTGTAGACGAAGCAAATCAAGAATGGAGTCAGCTCCAGTTTCCCACTGCCAAAAAGTCACGTGAGTGAGCTGCTTGTTCAGTCACAAGCTATGGTAGAAAAGGTAATCACGTTATCCGAAGGGTATGATTAGCTTGGTACTGGCGAGAAAGAACAGCAATCAGTAGTGACCTTACTCATATCCCTTGGACTGATCCTATGGCCATTGGACAGCTGCGTTACTATGACAGCTGCATATTTTTCTCTTGACAGCTCGGAAAGCTGGGAAAGAAATAAACAAAAACAAGGCTACCTCAGAGGTTTTCTAAAATAATCTCAATATTATAAAATAACTCTGACACACACACACTTTTTTTTTTTTTAAACATAAGTGCAGGATTAACATTAGACAATACGAGGGTGGAAAAAATCTTTATATTGAAAAAAAAAAATCAAATAAATAAATTTGATTTAAATCAGATTAATTTGACTTATATCACTCTAACTAAAAAATAATGATCCTTTACCACTAAAGTATTTTCAACATAGCAGGTTGATTGATCAATTTGTCAAATCACTGATAATAATGCAGAAGAATTATTATAAATGTCAAGTACAGTTTAATTAACAACCTTTTATTGCTGCAATCCCCGACATACTAGAACAAAATCCGTTTTTTATTTTTTTCAGCTAGATAAAAAAAAACTTTATTAGATTTTTTTTTTAGAGGTCTAAGTTGGTTGCAATAGGACACTACTTTCTAGCTTGCACTTCTTTGTTTTACATGCTGATTCTATTGCAATAGAATGTTACGTAGCTGACAAACAAAGTGGAAGGTAGAAATCAAGCTCAACACTCTGATTTGCTCAAAAGAGCACTTCTTTATGCTCGTGTCTGGCCTTATATAAATCTTTCTTGTTAGATGACATTTGTTATTTACATACAAAACAAATGCACAGAGAAAGCATCAAATGATAAACGGTAAATGAAAAAATAATTTCGGGATTATTTTTGCGGGAAAGGTTTGATTAAGGTATGATTTAAACCAAGATTTAAACTATGATTTAAATCATATTGATTTTCATTTTCCACCCTTGATAATACTAGCCTACAATCAGCCAGCATTTGTTTTGCAAACCTTGTGTAGAATGAAAAGAACTATTGCTGTTGTGAATTTTATAGGATTATAAAACTTTTCTCGTACATATAGGCCAACACACTGTTTCCAAACAAGCCCTCACGAGGTGTGGGAAAATGCGCACTTTTCGCACGAGGTGTGGGCACCGCGTGTACCCAGGAACCAGATTTGATTTGCATCAAGTAGAGCGTATGCACATGTGCCCTGCTAATAGCAGCACCACCGCAGTGGCCATAGTCAGCTCTGCTTGTGGTTGTGTTAAACATCCATATGTCTGTTTAATCTCCTTGCTCATAGTTGTCATTCAAGTTTCCTTGCTGCTCTTAAAAGTGTACAGTACTTTGGCCTAGCAAAGCAACCCTGCAGAAACAAACAGTACCTAACAATGTCCCAAAGATGACGTTGAAGCTTTCACTAGGTGCCATCTGACAATAGCCTAATTTCCCGATTTTCCAAGTCGACCCTATACTACAGAACATACTTGACCAAAGAATGAATTGTGAAAGTTTAATCTCACTCTCTCTTTAAACCAAGTCAGGTGATTTTATTTGCCTTTTGTCCCAACCCTCTTGACAAATGTGTCAAAAATAAAACCGAAAACTACCACAGAAAACCCTCACCTATCCATGCATGTAGTGTTAAAACTCCCAGTGACAAGTCTGATTCGTCCGGTCATGCCACATTTCCTGCATACCAGCAAACGACAGACGAGCTGCACTCACTAGGTAGTTGCTACTAATGGCTAATTCGTCTGGGCCCGCATCGCACCGGTGCAGTGCGGTTCGTGGTACAGAGAAGGCTAGAGGGGAGAGGGGAGCTTCCCTCTTTCCCGGTCAGCCTTCCATGTACTGAAGTGGAAGGAGTTTACTGCACTGGACAGGTGTAATGTGCCCCAAGACGAATAGGCCATAACTCCGCAAAGACTATACCAGTTTTCACCTCAAGGTCCGTAGTAAAACAAGTCCGGCTCTTTGCGGAGCATTACTAATTTACCCCTTTACGTGGATAATTAAGATATATGGAGGTGAATTTTAGATTAGCTATATGTTGTCTTAACAAGGCATACACATTCCAAATGCCGAAGGCATCACTTTTTCCTCCGACAATCAAATCTCGAAAGAACTACTTCGCGTCGCGTTATACAATGCGCAAAACTTGCTTTGTTCTTAAGGTGAAAACGGGTATAACCGTGTTGTGGCTCAAAGAATTTTGTGTTTTGTTGACTTCGACAGGACTTCAGAGTCGTCTAGCTACCTGGGTTCTAAAAATCACATACCTCTCAAGCACATCAAGTGCTAGTGACGGCAGAGGTGCATCTGCGTTGTCGTGCAAGGGTTAGGTAAGTATCAAGTAGCTTAGGGGAAGAGGGTGAACTGCTTCTGAACGGTTCTAATGAATGATCATCCAGCCTTTAACCGAGTTCTGAAGACAGAGACAAGTGACTCCAAAGATTTGTGAACGTTTTGTCAGTCGGTGAGTCCTCATGAGGTGAAGTTCCCACCTCCACAATTTCCATTTCTTGTGTCATCCAGAATGACCGGCATAGTGGGAGATGGGCAAAATATGGTTCTCATTATTCAACCCCCCCCCCCCCCCCAAAAAAAAAAAATTACAGGGTTTTTTTACCGCAAAAATAAACTATGCATCGCTGAACGCTGATTCTTTGCCCGAAAGTAGCGCTAAAAATCCGAACCAGATGCCAAAGTTCCAGCGCGAACCAATATTTTATTCAAGTTATAAATAATTTTCTGAAAATGTCAATGGGAAAATGGAGACCAATGGAGCTCTCGAATACTGTGGACACTGATTATAACGAAGTCGGTTATAACGAAACAGCATCTACAGCAAAGCGATCATGATTTCCCATTTCCTTTTGCACTTCGATAACCGAAGTCGGTTAAAACGAAATAGCGAATATAGCGAAGTGATTTCCGATTCCTGTTGACTTCGCTATAACTACGGTTCGGAGTTTTCGGTTTAAACCGATAAACACCGATAAAAGTACGCCAAATCCATTTTCAAAAATTCGGTTTTAACCGAAAAAGGTCAGTTTTTTAGGGCCGTGTCGAGGTGGGTGGGGGAGGGAGAGAGAGAGAGAGGGCTTTGCAAGGTTCGACATTGTGTGACGTCTTCGTGATTGCCCCCTTCCAAGGTTCAACATGCAACAAAAGAGGTCTAGGGTTGGCCTTTGCGGAGCATCTGTGTACTCTCCGTGATAGGGCTTTGTGTGTCAAGTTCCCGGTCCTAGAAAAAAAGTTTGGATTTGGGCTAGTATAAGGTTTTTCGCTTCATGCACTTCATAAGACATTGAGGAAAGCTGTCAATACCTTTCTTAACACCCTCTCTCAAACTTCCCTGTGGTTTATTAAAACATAAATACAATGGATTTTTTTTTTTTTTTTTGGGCCATTCTGCTGGTTTTTGTACGGTCATCACCTCAGATGGTCACGTCGTCAGAATGGGAAGGAAAAAGAAGCGCACTGAAGATTATGCCCGCGAATTCTGCGATTCTGGGGCCTGTCCTGACAGAAGTTGTAGCGAAGACCAGGTATGTATATTTGTTGTTACTCTTTGAGTGATCACAAATATCACAGCTACAAGGATCATCTGATCCAGTGTCCGATGGTGTTTCTTTCATATTCGCCGAAAAAAAAACACACACAAAAAAAAAACGGTATACATTTTTGAAAATAAATATACACCGAAAAAAAGAAAACAAAAATTGAATTTAAAAATAAACACCGAAAAAAGTATGCCGAATTTCGAAAAAATAAAAACCGGAAACGCGGAACCCTAGTTATAACTAGGTTGTATACTTTCCGGTTTTAACCGATAAACATCCGCCGGTGTCGAAAATACAAAATCGGTTAAAACCGGAAAACACCGGTTCTTTCATATTTACGAGCAAGCGCTGGTTTCTTTCACTGAAAATGTCCTGTATACTTCCAATTTTAACCGAAAAACATCAATAAACATTCGCCAGATACAAAATAATATTGTTAAAAAAGAAACAAACAAAAAAAACAGTTTTCTCAATTTTTTTTTTTTTTTTCTAGCAATGTTTTGTTTTTTTACTGAAAAAGTCATGCGCAAACTTCCGCCAAACACATTATCTTACCAGGAATCATGCACTTTGCCTGCCTTTTTTTTTTTTGTGACCTATGGTCTTGGACTCTTGGAGGACAGTAGCTTTGTTCCACTGTTCTCCAAGGTCAGCGATCCTCCTGGGCCTCCGAGCTTGAAGATCACTATCAGCTGCCTGAGAGGCCAGTCAAAGCTGGCCAGTACTGTCCCAAGCATCGTTGGACGTTTTGGGGCTTCCCGTGTCTGGCGCAAATGTTGAGCGGGCATTCTCGAATTTGTGCGTTGTCAACAGGAAGGAGCGGGCGTCAGTGACAGACAAGAGCCTAGGAATGTGTGCTTGCAAATACTACAATAATCGAGTGTGAAAAAGATTGTGTAAAATATGTGAATAAAATTCGGACTGTTTTTCGCCGCCAGTGGTAATTTACATTCGCAATTTTTTCCGCCCGACAATAACCGTTTTTAGCGTCTGGACGAGAGAATTCACCGGAAAGCACCGGTATTGGTGAAATAGATAAACACCGATAAACATCCGCAGATTTTTGTCATAAATAAACACCGGAAAGCATACACCCTAGTTATAACCGGTCACGACATTACATGGTGCTCTATGGCACCAGAAACCGAAAACGGGAAAAAATGGGCCCCATTTTTCCATTGAAATTATCAGAAAATCACTTATATCTTTTGAATAAAATATTGGTTCGAGCTGAAACCTTGGCATCTGGTTCAAACCTCTAGCAAAACCTTTTGGCGGAGAATGAGCATTCAGCCATACATAGTCTATTTTTGCAATAAAAAAAAAGAAAAAAAAAAACAGTATGTTTTTATGTTGAAACCCTTGTATTACAAAAATATAAAATAATGCTGAAATGTGTAAAATAATACCAAGAAATAGTTTAAAAAAAAGTAGAAAATCAACTAAAAACAAAGTAAAAAAAAAATGTTGGTAGGTAAAAGGGCATGGAATGCAGGTTCTAAACACCCTTACCTCGATAGAATCCAGTGGATTGATTGTGATGTCAATTCTACTCTGTGCAGTGAAGTACTCTCCATTCCCAATATGGCCATTCTGCTGTAGATTGCTATTGTGATCACTTGTAGTACCTGCCAATGAAAAAAAAATCATAAGATTCAGCACCCTTTCACATCAGCGATGGCACTTTCCGGGCATTAAAGGGATGGTGAACCGATATTTGGATTTCAGAAAACAATGCAGGAGCTGTAAGGCCCTGTCACATTGAGGAAACACGGTGGAAACATCAACAAAACATGTTTGTCAACAGTCGGGAAACATGTCGGCTGCCGGCTCTGTTGCCCGACAACCCTGTCACATTGAGGAAACAGCAACACAACATGGACGACAGCGACAATGTTGTCTCGGTGTGACAGTTTTTGGCAACGGAAACCTCGGCAACTTGTGTCGGACGACACGTGTTGCCCGTTTCGGTGGCTGAGCGAATTTTATTCCAGCAACACGGCAACATCTATATTTTTCAGTACAGATAGTCGCACGAGAACACTTCAATAATTGAAAACTCCCCATTTCTAAGCACATAGCCGGAAATTTGTGTCCCTTTTTTCGATGCGCGATTTCACCCCTGCTAAGAAATCCTCAAAGGAGCCGGTATCCATCCGAATCCAACGCCTGGTAGGCCTCAGAATCTTCCAGAACCAGCTCCCGCATCAAATTCTCATAGGCACCTTGTTGATGCACTCTTGCGAGCCACTCGCTGGTCTATTTTGAACACGGCTTCTAGCGCGGTGGCAGCTGATCGTCAAAATCATCTGAATCGATGGCACAAAGAAGCACCAAAGCAGAAGCTGCTGCTGTGGCCGGCGCGTATGCCATCCTGCAAAGGTCTAGCCCTGTAGCAGAACGCAAGCGCCAAATCCAGAGAACACGAGATGGTTCGCGCGGCTGATGAATCGACTACGGTAGAGCGACGGCGACGAGACGGCGATCCAAAATGGCAACGATTCAAGGGGCGAGCGGAGCCAGCGGATCTGAGCCTAGCCGCCTATACTTCGTTTCAGCTTCAATCCAGACGCAGCCGATGCTACAAGCGCGAGCATATGGCCCAGAACAGTGCTTACACTGCACGAGCGCGCGTGCTTGGCAGGGCAGAGAGAGAGAGAGAGGCAGCGCGCAGGAGAGGAGGCAATTTGTGTTCTTCCGACACGCTTTCCCGGTGTGACAGGATGTTCCCCGAGTGTCGGAGAACAAGTTGGGAAACATGGTTTTCGGACGACAGCAACATGTTTTCGGACTGTTGCTGTTTCCGCAATGTGACAGGGTCCCCGAAAACATGTTTTCTTTGTGTTGAAGGACAAAGTTCTCCGACTGTTTCCTCAATGTGACAGGGCCGTAGGCGGGACGCTACAATCCCTACAACACTAGTCATAAGGCGATATATCGAATGGACGGACATATTCTTGGAAAAAGAGGTTGAGATTGAACGAGGCCGACGAGGCGCGTGACGTCAAGATATCTCGTTTCCTCCTCTCTTCGTTTCGCTCCCTCAAGGTGGCGAAGTGGAGAAGACACGAGGCCGTTCCCTCTCTTTCTCGGAGAAACAAGACGTGAACATATCCGTCAAATGCGCCTCCATTTTTTTTTGTTGAAAAATACGGTCATCCGTTTGATATATCGTTGTACAGTCTAAGCTCGTTATAACAGACCTTGATTTTTACCGACATTTCGGTCTGTTGTAAAGGGTGTATGTTGTATGCAGATATGAAGTTGAGTCAATGGTACATAGAGGAAAACCAACCAAACTTCACAAATTGGTATTTTATATCCAAATGTCTGTTGTAACCAGGTCTGTTATAATGAGCTTAGACTGTATAAGGATGATTTGATGTTTGTAGCATCCCGTTGAACGCTTTTGCCGCCGTGCTTTGTGGAATCCAGATTTCGGTTCAGCATCCCTTTAAACTGGCTCACTTCAACACCCAAGATATTAAAGCCGACAGCTTGCAGGAATATGCTTTGCTCTGCAGTGGCCCATTAGGGCATGGCGGAAGTAAATAAACAGCGGGAGCCAGGAATGCAACAAAGCACATGCTGCTGCTGAGCTATGACAACAGTTCATGCCACATTGGTGTTCATGTTAACGTGAAAAAAAAAAATTACGAAGAAACACAAAATGATAAATTGACTTTAAGCACCACCCAAAAGGGCAGGTGTGAGAAGGCCGCTGAACTGCTTGCTTCCGCTGCTGACTTCTGTCAAACAGCATGCCATACGAAGGCTAGGTGTACATTCCCCAACAAAAGACTACACTTATCAGACAAAGCGGCAATCTATTAAATTTAATCAACAAGTTTAGAATGGCCCCAACAAATTATTTATCCTTTTGATTGAATACATGGCCTGCATTGAGCCCCCCCCAAAAAACCTGGAGCAGTTGTTCCAGATGACTGGTACATGGCGAGCGTGCGCCAGCCATTCAAAGGCGGATACAGCCAACACCCCCTAGTCAAAAAAGGCCTTAGCACGGGACGTTCAGCGTTGCCTACTGCAGGTCGGCACAAACTGGACACCGGCATTGTGTCAGCGTTAGGCAAAAACGTTCAATCAGCGAGAACGCCACGAGTACCAGCCGCACACCGACGCAGCATTTCAGTCCAACGCGTGCCCAGTAGGCGAAGTAAAAAAATCCACGACCAGGGAGGTGTTGACATAAGGCGGTTTCAAAACAACGCCTTTTCACCACCGGTAAGTCGCTTTTTGTCACGTCGAGGACCGGCGTCTGCCACTCTCCCTGCTAGTTTATGTACGGACAATTAGTTATTGGCATGGTTTTTAATGTTGGTGAAATGTGCGAACGTGACGAGCAGCTCCGTCAATAACGGAACTTGGTACATACGACGGGGACGTATTTATTCCACGCAAACCCACGCCTACTCCACTTCTTCTCCTTTCGGTGTTCACCCCAATGGCTTTTAGGGGCCCGTCTTGGCTGCCAAAGGGTCGACTTTTCCATTCCCGGCTCGTATCTTACGTCCCAAGAAAAACTGGTACGTATGAGAATCGAGAAAAGTAGAACCGTGTTGATACATTCCTGGTTCATACGATTTCCCGGTTCATACGTTCATGAGTAAGGGCATGAAAAACGTCCCATAGAGTTGCGCTGTTTTTTTTTTTCCGGTTCGTACATTCCCTCATAACACGATTTCCCGGAAAGTATGCTTAGCATTCTGCCAAATGTTAATCGGATTATAAGTTTTTTGGCAATCAACGTTGCACTCGCATATTCGGAGCTCCGAACATCCGGTCTCGACGAACGATTGCCAAGCAGCCATTTTCAGGGACATATAGCATGTGCCCGCCGCTAATGCTGCCGCTGCATGTATTGTTCTCCGCAACTTCCGAGAGCCGTCTGGGTGTACAAGGGCGTTTTGATTGGAATTAGAGAAGAGACCGCGCAGTTTTACTGTCTTAGCTCATTATTCAATTAGTCTAAGAATCTTTCCCATGAAATAATAACAAATGATTCCAAGTATGTACTTTACGCATCTTATCGCAACTCTGGCAGCTTGATTGAGAACCTCGGCACTCTTCGCCAGCACACTAACTGCTCTAACAACAGCGCATCCATCTGATGCTGTCATTAATTTTCCTCGTCAAGTGCTACCGCTGGCGAAAGTGACGCGAATGCTGTCGTAATGAGCAACCGAAGCAGCAGCGTAAAAATCGAAACCCAAATACTGCTGTGCTCATGTGAGCGCATGTTCACTTCAGTTGTCAACACCAGAGTAGTATGTTCGCTTATGGCTTTTCAAGCGTTTCTAAAGTACACACGTGACTACGGGTCATTCTCGGTAACTCAAGCAAGCACTTTGAGGCATTGTTTCAAGGGTTGAAAGCAGTGATTGCAAGAGTGCGCAAGAGTAACTCTAGACTAGGACCTAACAGGGAGTGGTAGCAGTAGTAGTAAAATAATGAATCGGGCATTTCTTTGTTTTTTCTTTGTGTTAATTCAGCTCCAGTTGCTTTATCAAGTTTCGCCAACGCTTTGGCAACTTTGGTTTCACGTTCCGCCCCAGGCTTGCGCCATCCCATTTCGCCATTTTAGAGCGCAGTTCTTAGGCGCCCGTTTCCGGTTTCGTCGCCGTCGCCGTCAGCGTAATCGTGAGTTCACGGAGAAGAGGAGGCGGGGAGGAGGAGGGACGTGGGGTAGGAGAGGAGCTTGAAGGATGAGGGGAGGAGGAAGAGAAGACGAGGAGAGGGTACAGATGAAGAGGAGGGGTATACCGTCCCCTCCCCTCCTTCTCCTCAAGAGCTGCGCTCTAATTTGGCGTTATAGGAAGTTGTAAAAGTCTAATTTTTCCTGTGCCGTCTAAGCTCGTTTCATCCTGCAATGGCGTCGCAAAAGTGACGTCATTGTAGGACTGCTTGTTTTACAGAGAAGCTGTTCATGGCTAAGGTCCCGTGGATTTTTTTGTGTGAGTGACCAAGAACTCTACGCTCGCACCGCCGCACACCTTTCCCGTATAAAATATTCAAATCAAAGTAAATAACCAAAATAAAGCGTTGACGAATGTGCAAGCAAGATGCCATTTGTTTTAGGCTTTTGCTTTAGAACAGCTATTACTGCAGGCGCCGGCACGTGCGGTGCGTGGAACACCATTCTCTGTATTCTCCTTGATGCTTGGGTAATTTAGCAATAGGTCTATTCAGTAGATTTGTTATCAATAGCCACCATTTTCAAGATCAGTAGACTCTCAGGTAGATATTAAAGGTGTTTTTTTAAAGATTTTCCGCTGTGCAACCCGCGTCGGCCATGTCTGCGCTCGCAGCGCCCTCACTTTGTCGTGGTTACAAGCGCTTGCATGCCTAGTTTCCTTTTCCGTCTGCTCTCCCGGGGTGGTGGTCCTGTTGTGCATGTCAACTTTCCGCCGGGTGGCGGTCCCGTGGTGCGTGTCTAGTTTTCTCCGGCTCCTTGGGGCGGGTCTGTGTCGTGTGCTAAACAGCTTCGCTATAGTCGGATGCAACCTAAGAACAATCTTTTAGCTCCACCCACAAGCGCATTGCGCCCATCTGAAGTGCCTCCGCCGTCGAGAAAGTAGTTCGCTAGCAACGTTGCTTTTTCTTCCTCCAGGAAACCTGTCTTAAACTACTACAATATTTATTTAATTCATTCAGGACATTTAAATAAGTTAGAATATGTTTTTGTCAACGAAATAGCTGTTTAGTAAAGAAAGAAAGAAATTCATGTCCAATGTACCGTCTTCCCAATTCATTTTCTGTCCAAGATACTGTCTAACATACCGTCTAACATACCTCTCAGCAGTGCTAAGCCTCGCGCCCGCTTCGAAATTTTCGTTGGCGATAGCGTCGCTGGATTCTCACGTCGCGCAAAAACTGCTGCAAACGCAAGCCGATACCATCAAGATTTCGTGGCGTAACCTCGGGCACGTAAAACACGGTGCAAAAAAGCAGAATAATTGTCACGAGAAACTATAGCATCGCGTTGCTAAGGCCAGCAGCCATGTTGAGCTTTTTTTTTTTCAAAAGGATCGCGATTGGTCCACAGAATCGTGACGTCATGAAAACAATTGGCTGGCGTTTCTCGGCGTAGGATTACATTTTCCTCTGAGAGGCATTTCCGGTTTTTTCTTAGCTTGCAACCGACTATAGTCATCCACCTTCACAAAGTGGAATGGCTCATGATTTTTTTTTTAACTATTGCTTTTCTTTTTTTTTGTGTGTGTGTTTGTGCGTATGTGCATGCGCTTAAAAATGGTAAGTTCAGATCATACGTTTTCCCGGGCAATATGCTTTTTTTTTTTTTCTCGCGGTTTCTTCGAAACATGTCAACGAGGTTCTACTGCACCAGACGACGCTCCTTTGTCTCACCGACTACTCTGGCTGGTGCAGTCGACCGCGAGGCAAAAGAACTCGAGCGAACCGGAAAACATTGCCTCTGTGCGCAGAAGGACACAAGGATAAAGTCGATCGACGTGGCGTCCGGCAAGATTTTGAACTGGAAGTATGTACCTAACACAAGACCACCGTATAGAGGCACGTTCACACACTTGCGTTTGCTTACGACCCGAGTTCTTGCGATCTCTCACGACGGGAGAACACGTTGGCACGCTGACACCATCTGCGAGATGACCCTAAAACTGCATTTCACTAAAGCGGAGGTTCTGCTGTATTTGCGAGATCAAATGCACATAAGAAATTGTTGTTTGTAACACTGTCAAAAGTTTATTGTGCCCCCAATGAAAATAATACGAAAAAAAAAAAAAAAAGATTAAAGGGATTGTCCGGTCGAAACCGGAAGTACTCAAGTTTTTGCATTCGTTACGTCGAGGGAGCCTTCATGCAGACAAACATCATTTTTATTTTGATATATGATCTCCCGTTATTAATTAAACCTTTCATGAGCGTAAGTATGAAACTGCACCCCGAAGTTTGCCAGTGTCAATGGCTGACATCCGTAGCTTGTCCGTGACGTCACAGAGCGTCGGCTGGTCAGGATAAGAAGCGTTGGTTGATGAATGTCTTGTATTTTGTTTTGAATTATATAGTCTCCTAGGCTGTACCCTACTGAAATACGGTTCCTTCAATGGAGTTCCCTAGCATGTGCAAAGAAAATCACGCATTTTAGCAGGAAATTACTTCCAGACAGCCATAAGCTTTGAGCAAACGTATGCCGTTTCGCGCAAGCACAACTGCGACGGATGCCAATTGAACTAGGGGCGCTTGCAAAGCAAAGGATGCAGATTTTGCTTCTGAAGCAGCACTTAGGTACACGAAGCGGGATTTGGGTACACATATCGGCGGATCCACTAGATGGGTGATGAGGCTGCGGGTCGTTGCCTCAGAGGCGATGTCCGCGGGTCGAAGGCAAACGGCGAATCGTTCAAATGCATGTCGTCACTTGACTCGGACAAGCTTGGCGAGTCGTAGCCATGCTCCATTTTCACATGCCGGTTAAATATAATTTGGCTGCACGCGTGCTAAATACAACTTCAGGTATCGTTTCCTGATGGCCTAGCTGTTGGTTTCGGTTTCGCTGCATAATCAAATTGATTGATCCGATTTGGGTTGGGAGTGGATGGACATAGTTAAATATCGTTGGAACCAGCATCACACCTCAGCTTACGAGCCTTCGGTCCGCTTAGAGCTCAGCTCGTAGCTCTCTTCTGTGAGATGACTGCTGCATAAGCGGGATCTCGATCTTGATGGGAACCGAGTTCCTACGCACGGCAACGATCAATTTTGCTCGTCACTGCACGCCTTGCAGAAAAGTGTGGAACGTCCCGTCTTGGCTCGCAGGTGCTGCCCGGTGGTTGTGGCACCCAACCGCACAACAAAAATCTCACCCAACCACGAAACGAGTTGAGCACAACAACAAAAATGAAGCACACTGAGGCGTTCACTTGCAGGCAAACGAGGAGACAGAAATGCTCGCTTTGTGTTGTATGACGTCAGAGCTTCAATATTGCCAACGAAAACAGCGTTTACGCTAGAATGCGATTGGAGCAATATAAATTCAATTACTCATGCAGAGGGAGGGGTATATAAAATTCAAATACTGCACGTACGATGCGTCTCGAGGCAATAACAATGATATTCAATTGTTTTCTCGAATAAAAAATTTGACCGGACAATCTTAAGCCATTCGGTTGTAATGGGCCCCAAGTGCGTGAAACCGCCCTCAGCCCAGCAGATATCTGAACAGGGTCGAGGTGGTGCTCACTCTGCACGCTCCTCCTTTTGTCCCTGCGACGCAGGATGCAGAGCACGACGGAGACTGCGAGGACGATCAGGACGACGGCCAGGACCACGCCCAGGACGATGTAGGGCACGTCCCGGTCGCTGTTGTCCGTCGGCTCCGGCAGTTCCGGTGGAGGCGCCTCCTTCTTTTCCCCGGTAGAGGGCAGCGCTGGAAAGGACAAAGGTCACGCCGTCTACGGGTGGGAAGGACCGCTTGCCGGATCTAAGTCACAAACAACCCTTCGTTTCGCGCAAACGAGCAGACCCGCAAACGCGTTGTTCGCTCAAAGCAGCTGAAAACGGGTAAGAAAAGAAATTGAGATGAGCGGAGCTTCAAGAGAATGAGGCACGACGACACAAACAACCCTTCGTTTCGCGCAAACGAGCAGACCCGCAAACGCGTTGTTCGCTCAAAGCAGCTGAAAACGGGTAAGAAAAGAAATTGAGATGAGCGGAGCTTCAAGAGAATGAGGCACGACGACCTAATGTGCATACAGTCGTTGGCAGAACGAGAACGGCAGGGCGTGTCGTTCAAAAGGCCTCTGGCACTCGCCCCGTGCCTTCCGTCGTGCTTCGGCTGCGCGCGCACCCTTGAGGTGCATGAGATGCCGAAGCACTGCCGAAGGTAGGAAGCTCACACTTGAGGCAGGACAACTGAAGCTCCTACCTGCCGTTCCCACCTTGTCAGAGACTTTAAAGAGATGAACCACATGATTGCAGAAAGAAAAAGCTCAAAGTACACCTAAGCACTCCTTACGAGTTGTGAGTGCGAAAGCATGCAAACCGCTCGTCCCTTCCCTTTTTCGTCAGCCGCATACTTTTCGTCACCAGTCAGCACGCACGCTCCCCTGGGCACGCTGACCTTGGACGCTCCGTGTTAAAGGCGAGCTGATTGACACGCAGCGCCCTGGGGTGAGCGGTCATAAAAACTGACAAGCGCAGCGGCCAATTGGAGCCCCATTGACGTGCGCCAGCCAAGAGAACCGAAGGCAAAATCCACCAGCTTTACTTCGCTCCTTTGGGATCGGGGAAACTAGGTGCCGTTTCCGTGCTTCAAACTGATGATGTCAGCTCGCTCCATGGGACAGTTAATGCTTTCGCATTATTGAACATGTAGGACGAAGGTGACACGTTTATTGGTCATGTGGTTCAATCTTGACCCGCAACAACACGCTCTTCGTTCGTTAATGAAGCTCATATTTAGCATATACCAGAATACTGCCCCTTGCATTTTACTGTGACGATTTCTAGAAGTTGTGAACGCTTTTCTACCCATGATTCCTTTAAACCGAGTGTTTAGATGGAACCACCGGGCTACTGGTGTTTTTCGGCCTAAATTAAGCTTACACTCGCGCTACTGGTGAATGCCGGTGCTTTTTCTACTGAAATCGAAAAGCCTCGGGATTGCAACTTACCTAGGGTTTTGTGAGTGCAGATGTTAGAGAATTCGCTGGCCCCAGCCACATTGAAACACTGCATTTTGATGTCGTACGAAGTGTCTGGCAACAGGTAGGTCACGGTGTGGGACCTCGTGTTGAAACCGGCCACCGTGACTTTCAGGTAGTCCCCTGCACTCTGGGTCAGCCGGTAGTAGATGTAGAAACCTTCTACTTCAACTGCGTCCACGTCTGCGTACTGCAACAAACAGAAGCAACAACCGGGGGTTGCAGGAAAAGAGAACTGTTAACCTGTATATGCCAGCTCCAGACCACTGAATGTTACAAATTACCGAATGTCATTAGTCGCAAGTTTTATCCTGCACAATATTTTCGAGATGCAAGCCAAAAAATGGCGGATGTTCAACAATTTTGGAGGCCGCATCTAAGTGAATGTTAGTTTCTACATAGGGTTCCTCAATTTCGGAATTTATGTTCAATAACGCTCGAAGGGCATTCTTTGCAATTTATTTTCTCGCACACTCGTTTATTACACACATTTCCCAAGTATACTTACCGTAAAATACCGGGCAAGCATCCACTCTAGATTTAGAGATAATTGCAAAAAAATGGGGGATGGGCGCTTGTCCGGTTATCAATTTTACACATCAATGTACTGCGCATATTTTCTCAGATCTTAAAACTTTGGGAGGGGCGCTTAGTGTGGTATGGGGTGGATGCGCGGTATTCTACGGTACCACTTTTACTCGAAGTAGAAAAGTTGTCAGCTACTTCATACACTTGGCTTAGGAGCACTTTTATGATAATAAAATGTATGGCAAATTGCTAGGCAATTGTGTTACATATATGAAACGTTCTAGCATCACAAACGTTTATATCAGTGGTCACAAAATCATTTGAGTGTGGGGGTCAGATATCCCACACCGGAAAGGCAGAGGGCCATCGCATGATGGGAAAGGGGGTGGGGGGTCGTTCAAAAGCTTTTAAAAAGAACAGACCTCGTGCTTTATGATTTTTGGAAACTCGCAGTTGTTTGCCAGTGATGCCTTTAGATTTGATTTGTTTTTATGACTACTTTGGGCCCTGACCAGATGTGATAACATAAATTAAAATGACACGCACTGCCAACGTGCTGGCATTATTAATGGAACAAAAGAGAAAGTACACTGTCGTTCCTGTTGCTTAATTCACTCCAGAATTAACCAAGCTCAACATGCCTCTAAAAAACAATGAGTTAATTTGACAGTTCTTGCGTTCCTGACGATTTTCTTTTACAACATTCTGAACAAATACTTGTCTTTTAATGGGGATATCTTTTTAAAGGCAAGAATACCGAGCTCGTAGCTTTATCTTTGGCAGTTACTCCTGCTGATCGAGAGTTCGCACAGCCGAGATGCATCCTTTAACGAATAGCTCGCGCTTGCGGCCTAGTAGTGGAACTGCTATGCATTAGAAAAAGCTGGGAAGCAAAAAATAAAGCGAAACAAGGGGCAAATGAACACAGATAAGTACAAACTATGTGAATACGTTAAAAAAGCAGAACTACTTTTTGAGTGAAAATGAATCAACGAGATGAGGTCACTATGGTGCATGCCATTTGTAGTGTTCTAGACATGGGAACTCGGACTCCTAGCCGGTTGCCTGCAGGCCGTGTACCAGCAAGTCGCGGGACAGATGCGGCCTGAGGTGTTTGGGACCCCTGATTTATAACATCGTTAACCCTTTCATGGTCGCATTTTTTGTCCAAAGACGTGCCCCCGTGGTCGGGATATTTTTTACTCGGTGCAATAGCAAAGAGAATACACTAGTTTATTCTCGCATAAAAAAATGTAAGACTTAAAATAAATAGTACACACACTTCAAAATATTGCGGCACACTCGCTGAAGGCTGAACAAAACAAAAAGGACTAAAGCTTCGACTCGCCCGCTTCCCAGACGGTCTAACAGATGGTGCTGCTGTGTCTCGGACTCCGGACTCCCGAGCTGGTTTCCAGTTGTTCACCGAATGTCGAGCTGTCATCCGACTCAGAGGCCGAGAAGGGTTCAAAGTATGAACCCAAAGAGCCATCGCTCAAATCTCCCCTACGCTAGAGCTATATCAAAAGTGTCCCTTGCGCAGAGCATCCAGTTTCGCAATTTCAAAACGCCGCATCGAAACGAACATGACCGGAGTCATATGGTCATAGTTCCCTACAAACCTACCAAGTGGCAGCACGTCCCCGTGAACGCACCCGTTCAAGCAGAGGCGGGAATTTTTTAATCAGCAGTCGCGGACGTATATGTATGAATGCAACCATGCGGGACGCTCCCGCTTGGTACAGCTACGTCCGTCGCCATGAAAGGGTTAAGCGGCACGTCTAGCCTGTTCAGCGAGATGCCTGTGTACATGGCACTCTTCATTGGATAATTTAATACATGGCATGTGTACACTTAAACTGATAAGCCAAGTGATTTTCCAGGACCTTCTAACCCACTCCTCCTCACTCCCCCGCTGTTCATATGACCTCCCAGTTAACCGATGAGTGCCTCACTTCCCCTCTCCCACACATCGAAACCAACCAGCGTCCAGTCTCGTGGACACTTTTTTTATCCGGGTTTAAATTTTCGGGTTTCACGAAATGCCGAATACCTAGCCAGAGAATGTTTCAAGTTAATATTTATTTGCACTCGAGTGTTAAGGCCCGTTCACTTTCTTGCGACCGAGTACGACTGAGAGAGACGAGATCTCTTAAAACTTCTTAAATGTTTTTAGAATGAGGGAACACACTGGCATTGTGGCGCCATCTATGAGATGACCCTGGAACTGCATTTCACAAGAGCGAAGGTTTTGCGGGATTTCCGAGGTCAAATGTGCGTAATACCCATAGAAAGGCTCGTTTATAACATTGACAAAAGTTTTTCGAGCCAAGAAAGAAAGGATAATGCGCGAGAAATTAAAAAGAAATATGCCGGACCGCCAAGTTTACACTGCTTCCCAATAGATGGCGCCAGTGTGTTCTCCGGTTTAAGAAGTTTTAAGGAACCCAGGTTTAAGAGGTCGCAAGAGTGTGAACGGGCCTTTACCCTGGGTGGTAGGCGAGGCTGAACAGAAACGTTAGAAGCCACACGCAAGTGCGCCTGCCAGCCCGAACAAGGGATCTTCCTCATTTTCTCTCAGTATTGAAGGACCTTCATCAAAACTGTTTCAAAGGTAAAATGCGCCCAGTTAGGGTTCTAACCTAGGTGGTAATTTTGATACCCCGCTACTACCCTTTGGAAGTAAAATGCAAAAAAGCGCTGAAATCGTCTTTGCGCCAACAGCGTCGCCTTTACCCAACACTGTTGCATCGATCAACATGTTGTACGTCTTTTGTTGGCCTTTTCAGAAAAAGCACGGCCGTCCCGTAGCACAGCTGCCAAGACTGACCTCCCAGAAAAGAGTGATTGCGGAGGGGCTCTCGGCTTTCACGTGCTTGATGATGGGGCCCTGGATGGGTTTTCTCTTTGGTGGGTCCTTGTGCAACATGAACTTGATGGAGTTGGGTCCATTCTTGTTGTCATTGTTGGAGTAAACAGCCACTATGCGGAATCTGTACTTGCCACCTGCACCGAAACAAATAAGCGCTGGCATTCAATATAGCAAGACGTTAACATTGCATCGATCAGCTCGTCAATGTCGCGTGAGAGAGTGAACTTCGGCAGAAAAAAGTCGAATGTGGTCGTCTACGTGTCGTTTTCTCAACATGATTTTGTACCCACAGTGGTGAAACTGCCAAGTGGCGATTTGGAACAGCTCTGGTAGCATGGAACAGCAGGTTTTGGAGCGGAGATTCCCATTCTTGGAGCAAATAATTTTGAGCTTTCATGGCAGAAAATTTTATACAATCTCCTTGAAAGTTAGCTTGCGGAAAAAAACTGCAATTGTTGGAGTGTTAGGAGACTACTGGAAGTGTCACACCTACAAGGGGCCTGGCCCACTGGAGATATTTATTTATTTATTTAACATTCATACATGAGAAATTTTGCAAATGTCTCAATTAACCTATGAGGAGTACCGATGGCGTCTTCAGTTTGTGTTTGACGTAAAAATATGCGTTTGGCTACTTTGTAGGGTTTGTGTCACGATGATGTAATTGTTATGAGTTCGACATCAAACGGACACTTTTGTGTTGAATGTGTCTCACGCTGCTCTCTGCTTTGCAGTAGTTAGGCATGTGCCAATAATGGATTTTTGGTTTAAAGCAAATTTAAAGTATATACTGGTTTTGGCCGAAAATTTTTAAATTAAATATTAAATAGTTGCTGCGCCTTTCTCCGTGCCTTTCACTACTGTTACACCACACTGAAACGAAAATTCAGCAGAACTTGCAAAGGTTGTTCCCAAGCTTCTAACTGCCCAATTATGAGCTCCGTTAAACTTAATCTAGCCTTATTTGTAGACAATGGCCTCAGAATGTCCAATACCTACATAGAGATGGCAAGTAAACAACAGATTTGACATAAAATTAAACCGATAAAGGAGTCCAGCCATACCTAATTGAGCGTATTTATGATATTCTTGCTATATGCAACTATTTTCTTGAATTCTAAACCATTAAAAAAAAAAAGCACCAATAATGAACACAGGTTGTTAGAACATCGCTGCCTAACATATACCCTTGCATAATAGCCAGAGCGAAATTTTAAAGATTTTGCTGCAATGTAAATATCAACAATCACAATGTTTCCTTGTTTAACACACCACGCGTGAGAGCGCACCATACCGCTTTGAAGGTGTTTTTTTCGCCTAAGAAAGAGGCTGTGCTGCGGCGAAGTGAGTTGCAAGATCGTGGTGTTAGCTCTGCGGGTATCGCTTCTCCGCAGTGCACCGGTGCTTGAGGAGAAGTGCACTCAAAGGAGGCTAACCCCGCCGCGATCAACAATTCGAAAAGCATGAACGTCGCAGTTAATTTTAAAGCAAATCAAATAGAAAATTATTTGAAACAAGTCTTCGAAAATTTGAATATATGCACAACCCTACTCCTCGCACATAGAGCTTAAACATAAAAAAAAAAAAAAAGCTTTTATTTTTATTTTTAGTGGCATTGCCAACAATGCCATATGCCAAACACATTGAGTTTCCTTCTGGTGCAGACATGGCACAAATTGTGCACAAATACAGCCTTTGTAGCGGTATGTAGCAGGTTATTCGTTCTGACGCAGTTTGGTGCAAATGGCACAGCAGTTCCACCACAGAACCCAGAGTGGGCTGGCAGCAAGACCATGTTTGTCGGGGCTTCCAATACAACTGAAAAAGCCCCAAGCCGAGTACAACGCGTTGGGTTGCACTCAAACACAAATGTGTGAACCAGCCTATAGTTAAGAGCAACCTGCAGCTTTCCCACACTTGGGTAAAGTGCCCTTGCAACCGACAAATGGTTGGATGAATCTGGCTAAACCCTTTTTATCAGGCAGCATCTTGCACCACTTAGCCAAAGAGTCTATTTTAAAAATTGACTACCGTAAAATCCCGTAAGGGCGCCCTCCCCCGAGAGTTCGCCCATTCCATTTTTCTGCCTCAATATCTGTAACATAAAATTCCGAAACATCGCCCACCCCCCGGTTCCCGTTGGACGTCAAGCGATGTGCGACAGGAATCGCGCATCAACGGCGCAAACTGCGGTTCCGGTGCGTCCGAAAAGCGAGTTCATAGCCGGTTCCCCGCGTTTTTGTCAGCGATCTGCGCGCATGATATCGGCTCCCGTAACACGAGTTATTCTTGCGTGTATATTGCATCGTAAAATGCGAATCTGCTGCGTTCGCGATTTGCGGTGTCCGTTCTCGAGTTCGTAGCGGATTCCTGTGTTTTTGTCTGCAATCTGCATGTGCGATATTAAACGCGCAAGTTGTTCCCGCGTGTATATTGCATCATGAAATGCGATTCTGCTGCAGCCACGATCTGCAGTATTTGTTTCCGTGACATGCAAGTTTGTAGCGTATTCCCCTGTTTTTGTTCGCGATCTGCGCGTGCGATATTCGTTTCCGTGACAAGCAAGATTGTAGCGGGTTCCTGCGTCTTTATTGCACTATGAAACTTGAATCTTGCTGCGTCCGTGATCTGCGGTATCCGTTCCCGTGAGATGCGAGTTCTCGGTGAGTTTCCGCGAGTCCTTCGCACCGTGAAATGCGAATCTGCTGCGTCGGCCACTTGCGGTATCCTTTCCCGTGACACAGGAGTTCGTAGAGATTTCCCGCGTGTTTATCGCATCGTGAAACGCGAATTTGCCGTGTCCACAATATCAGTTCCCGCGTCACGTGGTTTGTAGTGGGTGCCCCGGTGCTTATCATTAATTTTCAATAAAGTTTTGCAGCAGCATTCCTAAAGATAGCCCACCCCATATTTTTCAACACTTATCTCTACATTTCAGGTGGGTGTTCTTACGGTTTTTACGGTAATCTAAAATTAGGAAAAAAAAACAACAAAAAACAGTAAGGAGGCCGACATACAACCAGGATTTCCTGAAGGGAAGATAATGCTCTTACCGCTCCCCTCTCCTAAGTTGGGGCAAGGTAAAAAGTTGAGAGGATACAGGAAAGGAGGAAGCGGGCAAAAGTCTAGAACACGAATAATATGTCGGCATTTATGCCTTTTAACAGTCTACTTCTAAATCTGAAATTACTAGTGCACAGTTAAGAATCCCATATCGCTTTGCTTCTAAGCACCACATGCATTCATTTAACCTTCTCCTCAACCAAAAGTTACAAACCGTGCAATGGCGGTGCCTCTTCACAACAGTGCCTGCTCTCTTTGCCCTACGAACTTAGAAAAAAAAAAAAAAGAAAACACATTTGTGGATGGCGGCATTCTTGTGTGAGCAAGATGGCATTCCCCACCTGCTTTGAGCCCCAGGACGGCGTGCGAGTGGATGTGGGGCGGGACGTCCTCCTCGACGGTCCTCCAGTGCGAGCGGGGGTTGGACACGTCCCGGAACTGGACCTTGAAGAAGGAGATGGGCAGGCCGTCGTTGTGGGGCACGCTCCAGCGCACCATCACAGAGTCGTCCGACAGACGAGAGATCTCGGGCCGGGAGGGAAGGACCAGCTTCACTGCGCCGCCAAGAAGACATGCTCTACACCGAGGGTTTCCAAGACCTGCCTTGGCTGATAGCCGAGGCAGGTGGGGGCCTAGACATTAATGCATGAAAACAGTTCAGAAGTATAGAAACCGTTCATAGTTACACATCAATGGGTGGCTCGGATGGAAATAAAGACACACAGGGGCAGGGACGTTTGAGAGAAGCTCCGAGAAACCCCGACGGTGCTCTGGGGAACCCAGTTTGAGAACTTGTGCTCTATGCCAGGCACATAGCCAGGATTTTGTTTCGAGGGGGGGCCCGCACATGAGAAAATGCTGTATGAGGGGGAGGAGAAGAGGAGGTCCCAGCAAAATGGAAAATTTTTTGGGGGGAGGGGGAGGGGGCCTGGGCCCCATGATCAACGTTTCGACTCGACATTGTTCGACATTTCAGACCTAAAGGTCTGAAATATCGAACAACTTCAGACCTAACCAATGCTTTGGACAGCTTGAAGTCTCAAAGTTCAATTTTTCTGACAAAATCGTTGCGAGCAATCGGCGGGAAGTATCACAGTGAAGCCGGCATTTTAGATTCTATGTTGGCTATACGGGGATCGGCTTGGTTTGCCAGTGCTACTTGAGTACTGCTAAGTCCAACCACCAGGTGACTCTATGCTCAGCTTTCTTCTTTTCACTAGCTGAGTGTCATCATCATGACCATTGTTACCCTTTTGCTTTGTGCATTCACCATACTACAGTCGTAGACTTGCATCTCTTACCTTGTCTCAATGAATTGTTTTCTAACTATGCTGGCTTGGACGCCATGGCCCCATCTGTTCTTCCGCCGCCGCAAAGTGTCGCTAAGCACGTAAAGTACTCTACCATAACGCTAGAAAAGCAGGCAGCGATCCTCAAGCTAACAGAAAGTAGACAAACGCAAGCGGAAGCGTGACCTGAAGCAAGGCACTATTGAGGTTTTTTTTAGGCCTGCTTAGACGTAATAATGGCAAGTGTTTTACTGTGCCGCTTTTTCGGACTGCTCTAATATTTTGACATTTTTTTAGTCCCTGCGAAGTCTAAAAAATAGGTTGTTGATTGACATTATAAAAATGACAGTACAAAAAAAAATTAAAATATTTAGCTTGAGTGTTATAAAAATTGTTACCTCCTTTGCTTTTTTTTCTTTTGTGGCCATCCTTTTTCTTGCCTGCGTTTTCAGCAGCTCCATTTATACTGTGTTGTTCATTCTCCTCTCCATCTGCAAATAAACACAAACTATAAAGCACAAACCTTTTCAGCGCTACGGGACAAGCAAGCAGAGGGGAAAATATTATCCCAAACCAGAAAAAACGGATCCCAAACAATGCTAACATAGTCCAAGTTTCGGGCGAACAAAAGTATTATAATTGAAGAATGGAAAAGATAACAGCATCGGTAACTAACTATGTTGGCTTGGTATAAGCTAGTCATCTGGTAATGTTTCATTTGAAGTATCCCCAACCGAATTTCTGTTACTTCTATTGACTAGAAATTATTTTTTTATGCATTACATGATGAGTCATATATTTTGAAGTTGTATTTTATACCAACAGGCAAATCATTTACCAGCCACCATTATCAAAATTCGCCAAAATCGAGCCGAACAAAAAGTAACAACATATCAGGGCGAACAAGCATAACTGCTTTGGTCAACAGCTGGTTCCCTATTTTCGAGAATTAGCTTTAAATGGCCGTAGCCGACGATTATGTGTTATGTTCCAAGATTAATAGTTACGACAATCAAGTAAAATTGCAGGTAGACCTTTCAGCTATGGAAAATTGGTGTAGTAAATGGCAAATGTCCTTTAATGTTTCAAAATGTAAAGTTGTCTCCTTTCACAAATACAGCAATGCATTTACTTATAATTACTCCATCGGTAGTTCTGTCTTACAAGCAACTAGAACTTACAAATACCTAGGTGTGCATTTCAGTAGACCTTTCGTGGTCCATCCACATACTGTAAACAGTATAATTTCCACTGCAAAAATCCCTTGGTTATCTGCAACTCACCTTAAAATTCGCTCCCCCTCACCTTGAAACTGCTCGCCTATACAACACTCATCCGCCCCAAACTAAAATTTGCCGCAGCGATATGGGATCTATACCATAACTATCTTATTGAAAACTTGGAAGTCATTTAAAACCGTGCTGTAAGATTCATATGCTCAGAGTATTCGTCCTTTACCAGCGTTACCCAACTAAAGAAACGTGCCATTCTGCCTATGCTATATCACCGTCGAAGAGTTGCCAGATTGTCACTGTTTTGTCAATATTACCACATCTCATTTCGAGGAAAAAATTTAACAGAAAAGAACAGGCGCCGCTTCATCGACTTCGAGTCGGATGCGCCAACACAAAAGCACGACTCCACCTCATTGGGCGCTCCTCTTCCCCGCTATGTGAAGCCTGCAACGTGGTGGAAGACCTTGACCATATTTTATGGACGTGCCCATTACTTGCAGACTGTCGTAAAAGCTTCCATGGAAATGTGAACATGGCCACCATACCTTCTCCGAATATGACAAAGGTTTTATTTCCAACGGGACCATGTGCAGTGCGAACAAGTGTTCTTCGAGCGGTCCTTGACTATTTGTCGTCATCAAGAAGAATCGCATCCCAACTATGATGTATACTTACTCCCCTCCCCTCCTCACCTCACCTCTGTCCCTCTTTCACCCCACTTCCCAGCAGGGTGACACAGCTGTCCCCTCTCCTGGGAGACTAACCTTTCACCTTGCCTCTTACCTCTTCTTTTGGATTATTTTATTAAAACAACATCACCACCACCACCACACACTGTCACCGAACCCCTATATCATGCTCCGTTCACACTTTTCAAATCACATTAACACCCAACAAGTGTCATATTGTCACCCAAACACAGATTGATTTGGAAGTTCCTTTTTTATTAGAACAGCCAAAGACTGGAACAATCTTCCTGAAAACATAGCACAGTTTAGGGACTTGGATGAATTCAAAAATGCTCTTATAGCGCTAGATTACTCATAGTTTTATAATGGTGAATTTCTTGCGTGCAATTGTGTTCTCCCTGCCTTTCTTGATATAGATGTTCTCTTTTTGCATTCTGTCCACAGGTTTTTGGAATTTTTGTTTCGTAATGCCCATTCCTCATGTAATCCCCCCCTTACAAAGGAGGGGGCCCTTTGAAAAATAAATAAATAAATAAATAAGAAAATAAAAAACATATTTTATAATCTTAGCAGAGTGCCTATTTTCACCTTTCAGTGGTCAAGACTAAGGCAATACGTGACAATTGCATAATAAAAGAAACAAATGCGTGAAAGGAACTAGCGAAAAACTCTAATGCCAAATATCTCCAGCGAACGTTTTCTCTTTATATTTTTTACAAATGTGGGCATGCCAAAGTGCAAAGCCTGATATCTGAATTCGAGGAATGAACATAATATACGCAGACGAAAAGTAGCAAAATGCCGTTTCTGTTTTCCTGGAAAAATATTCCAATAGGATGCAACTTTAAGTTTAGTATCCTTTGTATTTTATGTCTTTTCAAGCTGTCTGCCCGAACATATCCGTCGTCATCTCCTTTTCTGGCTGTGCTTTTATTTTCGTAACACTCAATAATTTTCTGAAAGTTGACTTTCGATAGTATCCATAGTGAACCGAGAGCCAGCTATCGACAGTTTATCTGTGTACCGTTTATATATACTATGAAAAACTACTGATACTACGGATAGTCAATTTAAGTGCTTCTTGGGTGCGCTCTTCATCATGCTCCCGCTTGTCAGGGTTTGCAGACCACTTTTTGTAAACTGCTCTCAAGGAGCTGAGCAGCAACCAGAGAGAGAATACTTTCCATCAACGTAAACAGACTTGTCCAGAATACGAGACTCGTTGAGTGCCAGAACTGAGATCCGAGCTGAAGACGACACAGTGCCAAGGAAGTTGGTGGCAAAACACTGATAGATGCCGCTCTGATGCTTTGTCATACGTTTGACGTGAATGGCGTTATCTGAAAGAAAACAAAGGCAATCAAAAGGATTAACATTCAGCACTGGTAAAGTAACGGCAGCCTCCCTTGTTAAGACGAGGGCACAATGTTTCTGTCTCGCAATGTGCACAGCAGTAATGATGCCTACAGCATAAAATAAACTTCATGGCTTTGTTTCCTACCCTCCACCAATAAAATGCAAATCTAAAATCAACAATGAAAAAATGTCTGTCAGACGAGCTATTGCGCAAAATTAAAACTTTCGGATGTATTCGAAGCAAGGTCAACTATACTCGTCACCTCAAGACAAAGAGCAAGATTTTCGCGTATCTAACTCAAAATGTGATTGTAAAAAATATATAAAAATATATTGCATTTGAAATATGTACATTTTAATAAAATATAAAATAACCCATCTTAAGTGCACATACAGTTCACCACATGGAAGGGAATATTAGTAGCGCTCTGTGAGGAGCTTAACCTCTTTTAGTAACGGGATGCGGACTGGCTAACAATAAGCTTATTCAGGCCACACCTGCTGCGAGACAATAGCAAACGTTCCCCGATCAGATGCTTGATTATGTTTCATGACAGCTGCCAACTGCTCCCTACAACAAGCATACTGGAGGCTACGCCTGACACTGGTACCCCCTCCCCCTTTGATAATCAGATCTCTACACAAAATATATTTATATAAAAAAAAAAGTTTTTTTAAAATTTATATTAACTAAGGCGAAACTGGCATGGAACGTAAACATTTTATTTTTATTTTTAGCTATCTGTACCAAAATTTCAGGGTACATTCATAGCACCTACGTAGGACCAACTGCTAAGTTTCATAAAGCTGTGCCCATCGGTACTTAATTTACAAAAAAGTTTCAGTATGCTTCACTTGCTTCCTTTATCCCGGGGAAATAGCAATGGGAAATTTATTATAAGCATTCCTGGATAGGCACCCCAGGGCATGACAAATACATTTTTATTAATTTCCGTTCAAAACTATATTTGCACAACACTGAATTTCATGTTGGTCCTTATCCTCATCCATCAAATTTAATTTGAATATTATAAAATGTTAACACAATTTTCCAATAAAAAGAAGCTTGCCATTCCCTCACAAAGTTATTTAGGAACAAAATAGAAAACCTGTAAACAATTCCCGAGATATAGCTTAAATGTGCGCCAATGCTAGCGGAAAAATTTATTTTGAGAAAATGGCAGTTGAAGCTTGCACATACATTCTTAGCATTTAGCCTGTTTCATGTGGTGCAATTCTGCTTGCGATTTTCATTCTTGCACAGCAAAGAGCTTGTGGACACGGTAATCATGCACCAAAATCCTCCTCCACGGTTTTTATTAATTTGTTTTTTCTGGAGCGAGCAACACTGCAACCAAAAATCCCGAAGATCGCAAGCAGGAACGCGCCCTGTGAATTGGCTTTACCTGCGGAGTAGCTGGAAGTGTCCTTGCATACTTTATTTTTGTTCTGCTGTGGTCTTTACTTAGTTTTGATGGCCGATGGCATAGATAGAAGCACAGTCTGAAGCAGTGAAGCAATCAGTATCGGTACCTCGCCGTGCAGAGGCGGGTTGTCGACGCAGCTTCCAATGGTCGCCATGCAAAGATGCTTGCATGGACTGCTTCCGTGCGTCGAATGCATGCACCGTCTCCCAATTCATTCCCCACATCTCTTGTGGCCACGAAACACGCGGGCAAAGTATGAGAAACTATTAAAACGTAGGACTGCAAACGGTCAAGAAAATAGCGAAAAGCGAAGTGGAGTTGACAAAGCACAGCAACAAGCAGACGACGCGAGGCGGTGAGACGCGACCCGGCAGCGTGGTAGCCATGGCAACGAAATAGGAACAAACGTCGCGGATAATAGTAGTCGCACGCTCCCTTGAGCGGGCGCTTAGGCCAATCGCTGCTTCGCAGTCGCGAGGCGGGAAAACGCTGATCACACCAAAACTATGCTGAGGACACTAATTAAAGGGCGGCAAAAAGAAGAAAAAGAAGAAAACAGCTTTTAAACGAGACTAAGATGGCAACCGCCCGCCAAGTTGAAAGCGAGTGGATATTGCTCAAAGCCCGGCTCGATTCTGAGTCTTTAGCGCGATTTAGAAGCCACCAGGACCTCGTAAATATTTTTTCTTAAACATATTTTATCAGTGAATCAGGCGCTGACAATTACAGAGGAGGTAGTTTATGAAATATACAACCCAAAAAAAAGTTTTTCCAGAAATAAACTTCTTCGCAATTTTTCAGTTTTCAACTCCACGTCCCCCCTTAATTATTCTTGGTTAGCAGAAAGAAATGTGGAGAAAAGGGGGAGCCACCTTCGACAGTGATGTGAGATGTGTGATGAACTCTTTTGCCATTGTGCAGCCAGTGCACAACGGGCAGAGGGTTTCCCTGCACAGAACACTGGAGCCTCAACTCTCCTCCGTGCAACACAAACTGGTTTTGCAAGGGTGTGACAATGTGGGGCAGTTCTGCAAATGAATGGGAGAGCAAACATACAGGGGTCTGCGGGCACAGAGTTCACGTAATAAACTAGAGGGAAAGGTTTTGTGCATTTCGACCACTTTGGAGCGGCGGAGCACGAATGCGGACATCGGTGGTCCAAAGGGGGCCATATTGTTGGCAACGCTTCGATATACACAAAGCACGAAAACGTCACTTGCAAGGTCTGTACCTACCATAACCCCGAAAGATAACCCACCCCTAATATTGGCATGATTTGCTATTTTTCTAAAAACACAGAAACATATTCCGCTTCTAGTAATTGCAGGGCATTGTCCGATGGTGATCTTGGAGGAAATGGTGTTACTTAGCCAAGGGAGGATATAAGCAGACATTGCTCACTGGGAAGGACGGTCGTCTTTGGTGATCGCCCCTCCCTGCGATCATAAGTTTCGCAGGTCACAGAATCTGAAACTAGCATTTTTTCTCATTGCACACCGCAATTAGCCCACTCTTTATTTTCATGCAATTTTTAATGGGCTATCTCTCAGGATATTTTGGTAGTGTTTTTCTAGCCCTATTTTCCATGACACTGGCGTCGCACATTGCAAATACTAATAGAGTTGACAAGCACTCCATCAACTTCAACTCGTTGTGGCAAAAGAAACGCACCTAACCCATCGTCTGCTTTCTTTCTCCGGCTTTCTGTCGCTCTCTTTCTCAATCTTTGCCTCAGGACCACCGATGTGAGCGCTTACAACTTGCTGCATTCTGCACCCACCTTTGTGAGCAGCTTAATTCCGCAAGCAACCAGCAATATTATAACGCACTCGTCTGCTTGAGAGACTACTGGAAGTCATTATGCAACATCTGGAAAACTCACCTTGAACAACCAGCTTTGTCTTGGAGGCAAAAATGGTATTGAGCCTGTTGCTTGCACTGCAGATGTACTGACCATTGTCTCTAAAGTGAACACTTACAATTTCCAGATTACCTGTAAAAGTGAGTGAAGAGAAATGTAATTGCGACTTTCACGTCACTATCTGTGACGTGACAGCATCATGCCACAGATATATGCAATCTGGTAGCACTTTATTCCTTCAACAAAAAGTCAATTAAGTGAGCTCATGACTTCATCTTCTCGACACCAAAGGCAAAAGAAATAAAAGCTGCTACACTACCACATTAATTAGAAGCCTTCACATCATTATCTTTCTAACAATGACCAATTCAATAAAGTATAATCTACACACGACTGGACTCATTAACCAGTCTCCAAAGGTGCTCTTCTAAGGTTAGATTAATTAACTTTTCAATCAATCTTAAAGACCCCTGAAAAGGAAAAAAAAAGTTTTTTTTTTTAAGTCTGATTGGGACACACATGTCAAAAAAATTAATTATATGAGAAACAAAATTTTTTAGAGCAATACAGTGTAGACCGCATATAACGTATGTCGCGGGAGTCGCGAAAATCCGCACTATAAGCGGTACCGCGTTATAACCAAAACATCAATTTTTCAGGCCAAAATACATGCCATGAGACAACCCACCTTGTAAAAGAATTTATTTTATGTTAGATGAAAAATAAAGCTTAGATTGAGGAAAGTCTTTATTTCACCAGACTAGTACACATCTCTCTCAAGTGTGTCACACATTTTGAAAGAAATAAGCGGCTTTTGCCTGGCGCAGCCTTTTAACGGCGTCGCGGGTTGCGGACGGACGTTGCGAGCGTTCAGGATTGCTAACCCTAATCACTTTTCTCCGGATGAAAACGTGTGAAAATTCGCATTTTTCATACGGTACGCGCCAGTAATACCTTGAACTTGAGCACAGGCATGAAATGCTCCAAATAAGAAATCCGGGCGATGTTCGAAAACACAAATGCTTAGAAAGCACCACTTTAGCCGAAGTAAACAAACACGACGACACGAGCGTTTCTGCCGTCAGAGTGCCGCCACATCGCCGCACGAGTAGGTGGATGTTCCCTTCTAGTACGTGCTGGGTTATCATAGCGACACACAACGAAAATTCACAGTCAAGCATAGCGCTTTTACACGGAACGATGAGATGAACGCCACAACCGACGCCATGTTTGCGGACAGAAGCCGCCGGCCCGCGATTGGCATGCAACGCGCGCGAACACTTCTCGACCTGCGATTGGTCTGTCGTTTCGGTTGTTTGTTTCCAACGCAGCGGAGGGACGCACGCACATGAACGACACGTGCGTGCGTCCTTCCGTCGCTATGGCAAATGAAGCCTCTCTCTTCGCTTCTCCGAGCAACCTCCTTGCCCCGCGAGTGCCGTTTGCGGCTCGCGCCGTTATCTAGTGTCGCCCAGGGAAGCGTGCTCGCTGCTCCGGTCGTCGGCGCGGTCCGCGGGCTGTGCCAGAAACCGCACTATAACCGGTATTTCCCTTCGCGCGCCTGCATTTTAAGCGGTATGTAATTACATGGAGTTCTATGGGAGGCGAACCGGTGGTTTAAAAAAACCGCGTTATACCCGGTCCTGCACTCTAAGCGGTTACGTTGTAAGTGGTCTATACTGTATTGACGGCGAGAGATTTATTTGAAATTCTGCGCGCGATGTTCATGACATCACGGGTCATCCCGAAATGACTATCTCGGTCGTGAAGGTGAAGCGGATCCACCTCTCCTCCATGTGCCCGAAACGCAGAGAGAAAACAAGTGGAAAGGAGGTGACTGCCGACTAAATCGCATCTCACGCCATCAATATTGCTCTAATTTTTTTTTTGTGTAAAATTAAGTTTTTTACACGCGTGTCCCAACCAGACAGTTAAAAGAAAAGACTATTTTTCTTTTCACTTTTTTTTAAAAGGCTGCAGGTGTTTGAGCAGCCACTAGAAAAGGCAGGATGCCAGATCAACTCAGCCTTTACAACCTTTTTTGCATATGAAAAGACTGGTGCACAGCAGTGATGCGGAATGGGCACCTCCATTCCCTTCCAACTTCATTCTGGGGAATTGGAGTTTCCAACAATTCCATTCAATTCCTAGGAACGAAGACACTGGGCTTATTCCCATCCCTAGAATGGCCAAACCCTACGATTCCATAACCCTCATTCCTAAAAGTGAAAAATTGGTGCTTCACTCTTTAAAGCTACAATACACTAGGCTCGCAATAATTCAAACTCGGATATTGCATACTTTTCGTTAATTCAAGCAACTTTCAAAATTTTGGTTGTCCTACTCTGTTTTTAATGTATTCATAAGCCGCTCAATTAGAACAACATTTTCGTTTATTTCATACTTTTAGTTTTCGCGGCCCTGTTGAGTGCGCTTCTTTCCATGCACCGGTGCACTGCGGAGAAGCAACACCTGCAAGCTTGCTTCCGTCGGTGTTGCTTTTCCACAGTGCAAGGTGGGAGCGCACTCAACGGGGCTGGAGCGGGCATACATGAGCTATGAAAACGGGCACCAAGTGAGGATTTCCAGAGAAACTGGCGCGGATGCTGCGACGTGGCGGCATCGCATAGGTTCACGTCACAGCGTCCGCCTAAGTTGCTGTAAAAACGGCCACACGGTGCCGTGCCCATTTTCATCTCTCATCTGTCCCCTGCTTAATAGTCCACATTAAAGAGTCCCTGAAAAGAAAAAGTTTTTTTAAACAGTCTGGTTGAGACGTGCCTGTCAGGAAATATATTTTAAAGGAGCGATGCAACAATTTTTGTAATTTGCGCAAATACCGCTTAAAACGGATCCCTAACGTTAATGACCTATAAAACACGCGTTCGTTTTTCATCCCACGCAATAGAAGTCCCATAAAAAAATTGAAGAAAAACGAGCAGCGTTCACCCCCTCAACTCGCAGCCAGAACAAGCAGCCACGTGATCTGGAGCCGATTATATGCCGCCAGTGTTGATCATAGCCACGCGCTGGGGTTGGCAAAGCGCAGAACACGCGCTGAGTTCCAGACATTGTTATGGTTCGGCTATCCTCGTCATAGCAGCGATTGGACACGGGCCACTACCCGAATGCTTCTCGAGCTAGCAAATATCACGAGCCCAAATCGAGTGCTCACGCAATGCTCGGGTTCAATCTATGAACCGCATTCAAATATCGGTGTACTGCGATCCCCACGTTACGTCATCAAATTTTGCAAAGGAGAGAGATTGAATGAAAATGATCGCTTTTGTCCTTGAAACTACACCGCAACAAAGGAGTTTCTTGGCCAGTGGCGTTGCGTGTGAGTATCCTTCAGTCCCACTACTGCCAGTAAGCTCGTGTCAAGTGAAAAACATTCCAATTGAATATCGTTGCACCACTCCTTTAAGCGTTTTCTTAGAGCAATATTGATTCTGTGCGCGAAGTTTATGACGTCACGGGTCATTCCGGAATGACCATCTCCGTCGTGAAGGCGAAGCCAATCCACCTCTCCTCCACGCACCCGAAATGCAGAGAAAACAAGTGGAAAGGAGGTGACTACCGACTAAATCACATTTCGTGTTGTCAATATTGCTCTAAAAATGATTTTTTTTCACGTAAAATTAACTTTTTGTAGAGCAAGTCCCAACTAGACTGTTAAAAAAACCTTTTTCTTTTCTTTTATAAATAAATATGTAAAATGTATGACATAAATAAACTTATGTCATACATTTCACAAATGTTTCATGTGTGGCATACCTGCTTATGATCAGTAGGCATATGCAAGGGATATTATCAAACATCTGCTTTGCATGTGTAGCCATTCCTACGGCAAATCATAATTTTATCTTGCATCATAATTAGATTAATTTCTGGTTATTCAAAATTCTGATAATTCAAACAAAATTCATGGCTTCCTGGAGTATGAATTGATGAGAGTCTACTGTATGTTACAGGAGAAAAGCAGCCTAATGCTAACATTATCAAACGTACAGACGACTGCAAAAATATGCAAAGTTCATCCCTAAAGCACTCATTCTACTAAGCCGAGTGGTTTCTGGCACATGACAGTGCTGGTGATGTCGGCAGAGCCCGTCAAGCGTAAAAGGTTTGCAACAGATGCCAAAAATTAAATCCCCCCCCCCCCCCTCCCCTTTTCTTTGCACACAAACCAAATACATGCACTTTACTTCTAGGAGATACATGGCCAGCGCGTTGTTTATTTGAGAAGGCCTTAAAAATGACTTGTAAGTGCAAAGTGCAAAAGAAGCTATCTTGCTCTCTGCTTCAAATACCTGCAAAAAAGCAGCACTAGAACGCTGTCAAAATTGACGCTGCGCATACTGGCCCCAAATCTTGATGCACTGTGGCCCGCGCACAAAACTGCTGACAAAATGCCATCGCTACGGTGCCAGCATGAGGGACTGTGGCGCTATATTATGAAATTCAATTCACAACATATACTTTTAAGTTTTCCGTAAGATTCTCACGATTTTTTAACATATTCAAATGAACTCTTTACTTGTTTTACAAGTTTCGGACTTCGTCATCTTGAGTCGTGAAATCTGCTACACGGCGGCGACACCATCGAGCTTCGCTTCGGTCGGCGCTATAAAACGGGCGGTTGAGCTGCACTCCAATGGGATTTGCGGCCTTCTTGGCTGAAAAGCTTATCGCTCGTCTGTTTCGTCTTGCAGCTTTTCGTCCGCCCGATTTGATCAGCAAAGCAGAGCACGACGGCTATCACTCCTGCATGGTTCATCCATCGTTTCACCGCCGCTCAAGTTTCGGACTTCGTCATCTTGCGTCGTGAAATCTGCTACACGGCGGCGACACCATCGAGCTTCGCTTTGGTCGGCGCTATAAAACGGGCGGTTGAGCTGCACTCCGTTGGGATTTGCGGCCTTCTTGGCTGAAAAGCTTATCGCTCGTCTGTTTCGTCTTGCAGGTAAGAACACTGCACCGTTTTCACTTAGCTGTGTTACTCTGGCCGCAAATCCCAGCGCGAGTGTATCGTGTACATCTACTTTGTGAGCATGGGCACCTGCCTTGCTGCCTATCGTGCTCGCATTGGACGTTTTTTTCGATCTCGTTCCACTAAAGGACGTCATCGATTGTTGTTACCTACTCTGAACTTGTCTTTGCCAAAGTTCCGCCTGGTATTCGTCTCAGTGTGCGTTTGCGCTCTACTGATTCTTGCGGGTGATGTCGAGACTAATCCTGGGGGGCTATGTTGCGCTTTTTGCACTCCCAGGAGACTAGGGAGAGGGAAGTGACGTCAACGACACAGCAAACGCAGATTGGGAGTTGATTTTGTTTTCTTCTGTCAACATCCAATCTGCATTTGCTGTGTCGTTGACGTCACTTCCCTCTTCCTAGTCTCCTGGGAGTGCAAAAAGCGCAACATAGCACCCCTGGACCTAAAACCGATTCCACGCAGCTCGAAAGGCTCCAGACCACTCTAGACAGGCTTCTGCAGAATACCGAAAGCTATCAGAAAGAAAATACGGACAAATTATATGCTATTCAGGCCGGCATTTCGAGCCTAAGAGGAAGGGTGACGGAACTTGAAAAAAAAGTGGACGCTCAATCGAGCTGCCAGGAGGACGTGATTTTAATGAAACACGATATAAGCTCACTGGAAAGCAATTTACGGAAATTATCTCTAACCTGTAGTAATGTTGACGCGGTAGCGCGGCACGTAGATGCTCTGGATAATCACTCTCGACGAAATAATCTTATCTTCAAAGGAATTCCGGAGGAACACGGTGAGACTTGGAATCGTACTGAACAGATAGTGATAGACTTTGTTAAAACTTACCTAAACGTTGACCCGGGTGAAATTGAAAGGGCACATCGTATAGGTAGGAAACGTAACAGGTTTCACCGTATGATTGTTGTTAAGTTCCAAAGTTTTAAGAAAAAACAAGAAGTGCTTAGTAAGGCCCCGGCCTTAAGGAATGTTCCATCCTTAAAAGTATGAATTGACGAAGATTTCTCGCCACATATTCAGGAGGCTCGTAGGAAACTCAGAGAATTTGGAAAACCGCATCGTGATGCGCAGAAAAAAGTTCGATTTGGTTTCGACAAACTGTTCATCGACGACAAAGCGTTTGTTTACGACTCCACTTTGAACCAGGTGGTTGAATTGCAAAACGCTCCCTCCAACCCTGAGCTTCCAATCTCTCAAGAACGAGAATGACGGTCTACCACAGAAAGTGAGGTCAATCAGTTAACTTTCCTTGTTGCTAATTTTAGAAGCTTGTTGTCAAAACAAGATGAGTTGAGTAGCACTATTGAAGTATGCCGCCCCCCCCGTCATTTTGGGAAGCGAAACATGGCTGTCTAGTAGTATACCTAATGAAGAACTTTTAATTCACAGTGATTTTACCATTCATAGAAAAGATTGTTCATGGTCTAGGGGAGGTGGTGTTCGTGTTGCAATCCAAAAGTGTTTCTCCTCGGTAGTTGTGGAGCTAGATGCCGATATTGAGGTATGCTTTGTCAAAGTTAAATGTGCATTTTCTCATATCTTAGTTGGAGTTTGTTATAGGCCTCCAGACTCGCAAGCTGTGTTTCTCCAGGAAATGTATAAAATTTTGAATTTTGTTACACTACGTTACCCGCAGTGTCCTGTATTTCTTGGTGGGGATTTCAATTATCTCGGGATTGACTGGATTGATTGTGTGCCTGAGAATAGTTGCAGAAGTTCTTCGCAGTGTAGGGACTTCATTGATATTTGTAAATCTTGTTCTCTTGACCAGGTTGTGTTGGTGCCTATGCGAAACAATGCGATTCTTGATTTATTCTTAACGTCTATTCCGGAGTTAATTCTATCTGTAAATGCTATTGACGCTATCAGTGACCACCAAATGGTGGTGATCGACGCTAACATTGCTGTTCACAAAAAGTGTTGCGAACATAAAGTCATCTTTGATTATGCTAGGGCAAACCTACCGGAGATTACTTCGGCACTCGAGTCATTCCTTATCGAATTTCAGGGTTCTTTTAGTCTCAGATCAGTTGAAGATAACTGGACTCTAATCAAGGACAGGCTTTTAGAACTTATGCATCTATTTGTGCCTAAAATCAAAATACCATCCAATACACAAAAGCCATGGTTCTAGAGGTATCTAAAAGGCCTCCTTAACACCAAAAAACAACTTTTTTTAGGTGCAAAGAAGCATAATAGTACGACCTCTTGGGACAAATATTTAAACCATTCTAAACTGTAAGCAGGCAATTGAAGATGCCAAACAACGATTCTTTGGTGGCACTCTTAAACAACTACGAAGTTCAAATCCCAAAAAATTTTGGAAAATCATTAGCCCTCCGAAAAGTCAAAATGCCCCGAGCGGTCTTTCTGACATCCACGGGGATACGTTGTCCGATTTAAAAAGTGCGATTACTTTTAATCAATTCTTTGGAGGGGCTTTCACTGATGAGTCATTTCCTTTACCTGCCTGTGATAACATTTATAATAATTCTTTCCTTGATCGCATCTTTGTTGATTCTGATGGGATAAGGCAGCTTATCCTCAACCTTTCCAATTCAACAAGCCCGGGTAGTGACAGAATTACGTCTAAACTGCTCAAACTCGCGCTGCAGGTCTCGAGTATTCTTCTGCAACTTTTATTTCAACAAAGTCTGGACCAAGGATACTAACCTAAGGACTGGAAACATGCAAAAGTTACCCCTATTTTTAAATCCGGTGATGCTACGTCCGCCAACAACTACCGTCCCATTTCCCTAACTAGCATACCCTGTAAACTTCTGGAACATGTGATCTACAGCCATATTGTGAATTACCTTACAGAAATTAATTTCTTTTTTCCTAACCAACACGGCTTCCGTAAAGAGAAGTCGTGTGAAACTCAGTTATTTGAATTTATCACTGATATCCATGACAACATTCATTCACAAACGCAAACTGACGCTATCTTTATCAATTTTTCGAAAGCGTTTGATTGGGTCCCGCACCAGCGTTTGATAAGTAAACTTAAGTCACTTAATATGCGTCAGTCTCTTGTAGACTGGATCAAAGAATTCCTTTCTGAAAGAACTCAATCAGTCTCGATCCATAACGATTCATCTCGAAGTATCTCAATAAAATCCGGTGTCCCGCAAGGCTCCGTCCTCGGCCCTCTTCTCTTTTTAATTTCCATTAATGATCTACCTAACTTAATTTGTTCAAAAATTCAGCTATACGCTGACGACTGCGTAATATACAGGCGCATTATCTCGAACGAAGATAGCTTCACCCTCCAGTGTGACCTTGATTCGCTATGGTTATGGTGCGTTAAATGGCAAATGGATATCAATATTACAAAGACCAAGCTTCTTACTTTTGCTACAATTAAGTCTAAGTCTGCCTTTGATTATAAAGTTAATGGTGCAATTCTTAAAAATGTAACTCGTTACAAATACCTCGGAGTATTTCAAACGGATAATCTCGACTGGAAAATGCATATTGATCATATTGTGAGCAAAGCGAATCGATCTCTAGGGTATCTTAGGAGGAACTTGTTTTTAGCACCAAGTGACGTTCGATTGTTAGCTTACAAATCTTTTATTCTTTCAAAACTAGAATATGCGAGCATTATTTGGAGCCCATGGCAAGATTATTTAATTAAAAAAATAGAGTCTGTTCAGAACAAAGCCGTACGTTTTATTCTTAGAGATTATTCCTTTACGTCGAGTGTGACGGCACATAAAACAAGAGCTGACCTTGTTCCTTTATGTAATAGACGGAAAGTATCACGACTGGCTTTTCTTCAATGCGTGTATTATTACAACGCTGACCTTAAAAGTCAACTTTTACTACCGCCCCATAGGATTTTTCCTCGGCATGATCACCGTCATAAAATTAGGCTACCCTTATGTCGCACTAAGCATTTTTCAGAGTCGCCCTTGATCTTGGCTATTCATGAATGGAATGACCTCCCTGAAAGTGTGGTTGATATCTCAGACTGTGCACAGTTTAGGAGTGTATGTGAAGAATTATTTAAGTCAGTTTAATTTTATACGCTCTCTGGTGTGTAGCTGTTGTGTATATAGTATGCTGTGTATGTGTGCGCGATCTGTCGCGTGCCGTTTTCAATGTTAGTGTTTTCTTGTTTTTGCAGCGAACTTTTTCTTTTGTCTCTCCCCCCCTCATGTAATGCCTCCGGGCACTTTAAGGGAACAATAAATGAAATGAAATGAAATGAAATGAAATGAAATTACCATGGGAACACTAGAATATTTGCTGAATTAAAAGCTACACGCTAGTCGCCCACAGTCATAGCAGCCATTTGTCGCATCTTGTGGCGCCAGGAACGACATCTTGCTTGTCCACAACTTTTTATTTTTGGTTGCTTCAAGGGAAGCCCGCCACATTCATCCTCGAAGAAGCATGAGCCGGTGAGACAATCAAGCCGTCAGTTACCCTCAGTGCAATGATGCTGTTTCAAGAATAAATTTGACCAGGCACTGGTGTTGTGCCAGCAGGTTGATTGCAAAAGCTTGCGTAAGAACAAAGCCCATTTTATTCCCACTTCATTCCAGGCAAAAAGAATCAAATTCCATTCTGGGGTCACGAAAGTGTAAAATGATTCCGGAATCATTCCACCTCTCGAGTGACAACTATTTAACACTGGTGCACAGTGGCTACAACCTCGATAGGCCTTTTGCAAAAACCCCAAACAGCCATGCACGAAGTACTGCTTGCCCCTCCTTGCCACCGCAACATCTACCACATGACACTGAAGAGAGCGAGAGGGTACCGGAGTTGCTTGCCTGCCCCAATTCGGCCGCCTCTGTCGTCTGCTAGAACTGGTTACCCCTTGAGCAGAGCGAACACTGAAGAGTAAACGAGTCTACTCGCCTCCATTCCAGCAGTAGCTCTGCTAAAATCAAAACAGAGAAGGGCTTTGCGAAAGGTACCTGTCCTGTTTTTCTTAACCTGCAACAAGGCATAGTGTTCCCGGAACCCTTTTTGGTGACGCGGACGGCGCTGCACGCTTTGCAGAAGGCCTATTTGTAAAACACAGGCTTGTGGGGACCTTTATTCGTTACATAAGAGGTTTTTCGGGGCGGGATGACCAAAACCTGAAAACTGGTTTATATTTATCAATGGCGGCAGAAGAGGCCGTCCCCCTGTCCCACTCACCGAGCACCACCCTGTGCCGAGTCCTGGGGAGGTGGCCACCCTCCTTGCTCCAGGTGATGTTGGGAGGAGGGTTGCCGTTGGCTGCACACTCCACGGTCACATTGCTCCCGGTCACCGCATTCACCAGCTGCGGCGGCACCGAGGTGAACGTGGGAGGCTCCTCCGCTGCCGGTTCTGGTGGGGGACAACCAACAAAAGGGTTCGCATGGATACCTACTGTGCCAAAACTATGCGGCAACTAAAGACCATGAAATAAAAATAAAGAAAAATGGATACAAAAAGGCATTACATACCAAACCTGCATGCAGCAGTGCACAAAGAGAAGAAGACTTCATGATGCCAGAGCATAGCACAATGAACGTTTCAAGCAACAATGAGCCCGTTTTTTAATGTAGTAACGTGAATCTCTTTGCATATAAATATGGTAACCAATTTACCTTACTAAAGGTTTATTTACGCCATTCTGACACTTTGTCTGAATGAAGCCTCATATTTTTGTAGAAACATGCGTAGTGCAATATCAGTATTACTAAGCAAGTGGAAGAAAACCGAGACTGTTTACATGTTACCGACATACTTTTATAAAACATAATATCAAATGTTACCACCCACAAAGTACAATAGTGAGCTCTATCTGTGGGTACATCTGCCAGTATATGTTGTTTGCAAAGATGTCGGTAGGGAGACTTTTTACAATACTAATAAACTTGGCATGCTTCGGTTGGCAACATTTGTACCGCACTGTTTAAAAATGGAAAAAAAAAAGGGACTAGTATAACTCCATCAATAAGCATATTTTTACATTGAACTGAATAATAGGAGAAATTTCTTTCCTGCCTCGCTCCCTCTCCCCATGTTTCATTTTTTACTCTGTGGTGTGAGCCTGCTTTGAGCGAAGCTTTCAAAAATCCCTAAAATAGGGTACTTAAAAAAAAAAAAAAACTGCTTACCAGAACAAACTGCAAGCCATGGCGATGTCAGGTATCGCAGAAAAAAGACCACACTAATTAGATAAATGATTAAAACTTACCATTTAACTTTTAATTAGTGAAAAAAAAAAAACATATGGTTTTAAATAGAAACTTACTGAGCATCATCAAAAACCACTTTAGAAAGATACAAGGCTTGTAGAGCATTTTACGAAATTCCGAAAAAAACTTTCTATTTGGATGCACTTCTAGGTTTCGGTTTCCAACCAGAGCACATCTCTACACCAGTGGTCCTGACCCCCCCAGTGGCTGAAGTAAGCAACGCAGGTGTGCCACACCTCCTCCATCATACAAGGAAGGTGAGGCGGTAGCTGCGTGCTTCAGCCACGTGAAAACAAGGCTGCCTGCGCAAAGATGCGGTCCAATAAAAAACTGCAACGCTCCCAAATTAGGCGCTTTTTCGGAATGCCGCAAAATGCTCTACAAGCCTTTTATTTTTCTAAAACGAGTTTCGATGAGGCTTAGCAAGTTTCTAATTGTTAGCATGTGTTTATTCTGACTAATTCTAAAGTTATTTAGTACATTTTAGTTCATTATTGAGCTAATCAGTATGCTTTTTGCAATTCCTGACGTCCGGCGTGGCAGTTTGTTTCCAACAATTAATTTTTTCACGACCATTTTTTTTTATCTTTTGAAAGTATAAAAAAAAGTAGTTCAGGAGTTTTGCTATAACATTTCCACTAGAGTGAGACTGCCTTCCGCTGAAAAGACTCTTGCGCGTTGATTACTCTTCAAACATTTTGAACTTTGCATAGATTTGCAGCTGCTGAAGGGAACTGGTGCTACCTAGAGCCACTAAATGAGCTGCGCTTAGATTATCGGCACTCCGTTCCCCGACATTGCTGTGGGCACCGCCATTTTGGGGCTTGTGCAGAGCAAACGCAACTGCCGATCGTCTTGATTCAGAAGTGCGACTTCCTCAGCATTATATTGGGTGTTCGGAAGCTCTTGTAATACTGATTTGCTCTGTCGCGCACTGTTTAAACATTTGTGAAGGACAGAAAAGCGTTTCCTGTGATTTCAGAAAGAGCTCCAGATAACTGGCAGCCATGATTTTAAGCCACAATATGGCCAAGTGTCGTTACTCTGAAGCGTAACTTATTTAGTGGCACTAGTGCTACCAACACCAATGCTCAAATAACTGAAGTGCCAGAAAGATACGCACCATGAACAGTGAGGAACACCTTGTGAGATGCGGTAACCCTCTTCCTGATGAGCGGGTTGTGGGCGGTGCACACGTAAACACCAGAGTCCCAGATCGTGCTCGAATGAATTTGGAGGTTTCCAGAGGGCATGATGTGATAGCGGCCTGAAGGTTAGAATGTAAACGTATCAATCCAACAGTCCAGGATAAGCGGTAGAAGCACAGGCAGAAGAATAGACTCACCGGTTGTCTTATTTACAGATGAGTTGGTGAAGATAAATTCCGACACTGCGGGTGGGATGCTATGAGGCAGCTTGCAGGGGACCACGGCAGTGTTACCCGCAGTGACGGAGACGTGGATATCCTCTTGCGGTGCAAAGGGAGTCAATGCTGAAAGCACAGGCGAGGCAATGGGTCGGAAAAGACAGCTGCAGATAGTTCAGTGTAAATATCCCAAAAAAACTTAAATGCAGAGGTAACAGTGGCAAAAAATGACAGCTGGGCCACTCCTAAGACTACAGAAGCAGAAGTGATGGGGCAGGTGACTTGGCATTCTCTTAGTCAACTTCCTTGTTAGCTTTTTCTGTGTTTCGGATATCCATGAATAAATAGCTTAAGAAGGAATGGTAGGGTAAACCAACTAAAAAATCGATTTTGCAGTTTTAATGTTAAAAAATCATACATAGTCTGAGGAACAAAACCAGCAAGCGGCAAGATCGAACGAGCGTTCCAAGCCACTTAAATATGGCACCAAAAATCCCGAGCTCCCTGGCCATTTACCATTGTGGGGAGACAAAAAATCTTTTTTTTTCTCAAAATGACATTTTTGCAATTTTCAGAAATTTGATGTACCTTTACTAGAAACTACTTATCCGATTACACTAAAACTTTTACAGCTTATAGTAAAATACCTTGCCAACAGTTTGAACCTAGATGTTTTAAGAATTCACTACATTATAATGCAAAAAAAAAATTAAAATGTAAAAGTTCCCCTGTAATGGTTCATGACTAGAAAGAACAGTATATTTTTCTTGCATGCTGCATGTTCAAAGTTATTTTTTCTTAGGTTCAGTTTAAAGCCAGTAACATGTAGAAGATATGTGCCAAATTATATGTGCATTCTACTTTTTGCTGTTTAGAAAAAAGTACATCAAAAACTGGAGCTCAGCTTAAGATTGTGTCTAAACCATAAAAAATGTCCGGAAGAGACACCCACGTTAACTAGAAAACCCGCCCCAGAATGCTCGGTGGCTCCAGCACCAAGAAGGGCAGCCCGAAGCGGCCGAACCCGGGTTGGCCCACCTGCGACGATGGCGGTGGCCGGGTTGCTCAGCATGAGTAGCTCCCTGACCTGGGCGGCGCACTGGTACGAGTGCGAGGGCTGGTGGGGGCCCGACGAGGCGTTGGCGGCCACCCGCACCTGCAGCCGGTGCCGGGATAGCTTGAGCACCCCGGGGGAGCCCTCGAGCAGCAGCTGACCCCCGTGCAGCCACATGGTCTCGGCCGCCTTGGGCGACGCCGAGCAGCGGAACGAGGCCAGCCCATCGCTCTCCGCGTCCACAAACACCGAGCTCGGCTCATCCAGGAACTTCAGCTCCTGGTCTGCACGCCAGAGACGCACCGCAATGAATCTCGTCACTACTCGCGGGTGCGTTCACAGAGGCTCTGTTCTAAATCGCATTTGACTCGACCAGAGATGCCCCCACAAGTCATGTTTATGCCGAAAAAGTTCCGGCATTCATTCGTAATAAAACAAAAAATCTAGGGATGTTTTTCGGTGATTACCAATTTTTCAGAAATCACCGTATTGTTGCGAATTGTTTTGCACGGAGGTTAAGAACGGTGATTATCAGTGAATAGAAGCAAGTTGGGAAAAGACAAAGAGTTAGAATTTAATTTACAATTTGTATACACCTTTATAGAGCTCGACACTAATAATGCAACAGTGCTTGCAAACAACCGACAACAAGTTTGAACAGGGGTAGAGTCAAAGTCCCAGTACTCTTTAATGTAACTATCCGAGTTTTTTTGTTGTTTTTTTTCGCTATCATTCTGCTTCTTGTCATGACAAAACTCTAGCTGTTCTTAAGTAAAATGTTTCTGCAACAGGAAAGGGAAGCTGCTCTTGCATCGTTAGCAAGAGAAAGTCAATGATTCCTTGACAGGATGTTAGATTTTAGGTGAAGACTAGGCACCCAAACCGTCTAAGAAGGGAGGGTGTCGACAAGAATAGCCCTTGTCTAAAACAAAAATCTACAAAAATTGGTGTTCTCTTGGTTTTGAGAGATTTTACATTTTTGGCACAGGTGGACGTTTATTTGAATTTTTCCGGAAAGTCTATGACCTAGTAGTCATATCACATCACAAAACAGAGTGATGTTGGGCACATTTAGGTTTTCAAACGCTAAAGTACACATCGCTTACACCTAAAATATTAAGGAAACTTTAAAACACAGTCAGAGTCAGTCTGTTATATGAGCTCAAACCCTGTTTGGTGCTCGTTAATGAAACACTCTTCTTCAACCAAATTCTGGAGCAACAATGTGAAATTTGTTGCTCAATGCACGACACTTTTTTTTAGCACGTTGTTGACTAACCAGTGTGCTTTTTATGTTGAAAACCGTCAAGATGTGCTTACTTTGGTACAAGAAATGACACTGAGGTAGCTGGAGCAATAGAAGCACTAAAAACACTGACAAAAACACTGAGCACAACTGTTTTTCCTTTTGCCAAAGAGAAGGAACAAAAGGAATTCAATGCCAGCTAACAATAATGAAATGCTCTGCAATTGCCTATTAGCTCAGCTTATTAACCCTCTTCGGACGAGCAAGATATCACTTGTACGCCTTTTATAAACAGTTGTCTGTTTATAAAAGTGGTCAGCACGCTCAAACTACTAGGATGCCCACTATTTTTGTACAAGCTTATGGGAATCGGTAAACTCACTGTTTGGACCTACAGCACTCTAAATGCAAGCTCATAATTTCAGAAGTTCTGCTGCATACGGACATGCTCAGTAAGCTTTTTGCCAGCATTTCTACAGCCAACCGCCAGGATCGTGACATGCAGCAGCATGATACTTTGGCTTCCTTGACATCATTTGTTGCCACTTTGGGACCAATTTTGATGTATGGGCGGCATAGGGAGCCAAACACACCAGTCGGAGATGCACTTCAGCCACCATACTCCGAACACGGTAACTCGAGTTGGAGTTCTCAAAGTGCCTACCGAACGGCAAAAAAAAGTGTGGTTCTTCAACTGCTCCTACACAAGTTTCCAATTCCTCCCTTGTGGCATACACAGTGATGGAAATGCCATTTGACCTTTTGGAGCAGGCCTTGTAGCAGGCAAAATGTTGTTTTGGAGCAGGTAGTGGCCCTTTTGGAGCAGGGTCTGGCATATGTTGGCATATTACTTGAAAATGAAATAATGCTGCATTGCTATATAAAGCCCATCTCTATTATTGGAACACAGTGCCTGTCGCCTTTAGTAAACACAAAAAAAAACATTTTTTTTAAATAAAGTTTATCTGCTCGTCGGATAAAAAAAATACAATTAAATATGTCACACTGAGTTCTGATGGTACAGGATATTTAGTTTTATCAGCCTGCATTTCTTTTAAGGTATCTGCAGCAGCATCTAACAACCCTCACTGTTGTGGAATGTTTTAGCTCAGATTAGAGTTGTATTTCGGGCAGCAGCCTCAAATATTGTGGTATCTGATATTCGCTTAAAAAATTCTGATTCATTTTCGATGTGCTGGCGAAGTCACGATCGGATCACGGCGAGTTAACCCGTTGAGTGCGCTCCTTGGCATGCACCGACGCGCTGCAGAGAAGCGACACCCGCGGAGCAGACACCGCAGTTGTGCAGTGCTTTGTGCTCAGAAAAGGATGGTGAGGCTTTACCGGCACTACATCCACAGTTTGGTGCAAATCAACTACACTTCGTTCCAGCTTCGGTGCGAGCGCAGCCAAAGCTACAAGCGCGCGCATGGAGCCCGTAACGGTGCCCACACTGCACGAGCCCACGCGCGAGTCAGGGATGCACAGAGCATTGGGCTCGCGCTAGCTTTGACTTTGCTGGTAGCTAGCGCACGGGAATAGGGCGGGCCAACATTGAAAACATCCACAAGCTCGGCCTTTTTTTTTAAATAGGCTGCTCAGTGGGATGGTTCTTCGCTTAGCCTCTGCGGCTTTGGTCTCAAATGTTGCTAACGTTGTTCCTTTCAATGATGATGATGATAATGCGCCCTCACAGTTTCGGTTTGCGTAACAGTTGCGGAGCGGAAAATAACCGCGGTACCGCCACGCGCTCTGATAAGACTTCAATTTTTATTTTTTTATTGCTACACCTCATCTCGGCGCAGGCATGGCGCAATTCTTCAGTAAAATGACAATTTGGTGCTACATGTAGCAGGACTGCGTCCTTGGCACAATTTGGCGCAATTGGCGCAGCACTTCCATCACTGCATACAGTCTCCCAATACAATGTAAGCAAAGGACGCTAAGCACGATTGCTTTTGCTTGATGCCGGTATCGAAAAAGTCTAGACAAGGCCATTTTAGTTCATCCTAGACAAGGTCGTTAGAGAAAAAGCGAATTACAGTAGGCGCTGTTGTTCGAAACAGTACAAAGCAATCGCGACCTTTGCACGGCAGTGCAAAGGCTGCTACTGTCGTAGAAACCGACAAAAACGTCGCAAATCAAGCAAAATACGAAGCTCGGTGAATCTACGTCGCCGGTTACAATACTTTTATACAGCCATACGTTTGTTCTGCACTTCTTTATGAACTTCCTATAAAATGTATTCGTATACACCGTTCCAAGTAGGTCGATGCAGAAAGAGAAAAACTCTCAAACCAGAGCGCTGCGTCAACGCTCCGCATACCCTTTCCCTCAAAAGCTCGTCTGCTTCACGGAGCGGACTGTTAGAAAGCACGTGCGCAGTGTACGGAGGCAAGTTGCTCCGACAATGTTAGGCACCGCTTTGATATTGTAGCGTGTTTTCGCGCGTGACATGGCCTATGCAAGAGAAGAATCGACCGGGCAGCACTGTGCTGTAATTGTTTGCAAAAATAATAACAAAAAAAAAAAAAAAGTAAAATAAATGCCGATCCAGTGTGCGAGACCCACGCTGTCAAACAGGATGAATGTGGGTGCGGCATGTTTCTGCTGCACCAGTTCCCTGCTGCTCCAGACCTGCGAAGCTGGTGGCTGGCGAATTTAAACAGGAAAGACTCCTTGCCATCGAAGGGCAGTCGTGTGTGCTACGACCATTTCTTACGGCCGGCGAACTGCGGAGAACTTGTGCCGTTCCTTCGCCTGGGCTACGACCGAAAGGTTAGCGGAGGGTGGCTTAGACATTGAAAAAAGAAAACAGTTGCGTCACTCCTGGTCTACTGATTTAATAGTACACGCCACGACACAGTTTGCGCACAAATAATTCTCGCACGAGGCGATTACAGAGAGGCACATCAATCTGCCAATATTTTGACAGTGGATTCCAAATCAGAAAAAAAAAACGGATCCGTCGCACTTGCTATCTGTACTCGGTATTTATATATTGATTTATATTTAAATTTGAGGTTTCTACTATTTCAATCAAAGCAGACGTGGCAACGCAGGTCTGAGCCACTAACCGCGCAGTTAGTTCAAATGTTCCCGGCGCCCCCAAGCTGCGACAACTCGAGTTTAGCGCAAATTCACATGCCGTAACTCGTGCCATCCTGGCTTCGTTCAATCCTCAATTTCACTAGCGATCGTCAATTTCACTAGCGCTCCCCAATTTCGCTAGCGATCGAAACGCCGAGTTCAAGTTGGGAGCGACAACTGCCCCAGAACCGCGCTAAAAATTACCCACAAAAAGATACCAGGAAAGCGGGATGCACTTTTCTCCATGCCTGACATACAAGTTAGGATAGTGCTTTCCTCCATGGACGAAGACGATGAGCCGAGGACGCCGAATACAACAGCCGTGCCGGCAGAAGCAGCTGCGTTCGGTGTAACTCGGGTGAGCAGGGTAACAGTCCAGTAATGGCGGTCGGTCATTCAGGCAGGTTCAGATTCTCCCAAATGCCCGGATGAGGATAGGCGGCGCTACACTCGTTAAAATGGCGCCGGCTAGGAAGCCCAGCTTGGAACGGTGTATACACTCACAAAATAGTCTGCACTTGGTGGTCAAGGTTTTGTCGGCCTAAGCGAGCATCAGCCACCGTTCCATACTCGCATACACCTGGATATGGCTACGCAAGCAAAACATTAATCGGGATTATGTTCTGCGTGAGTGACCAACCGGGCACCAAAGTCATGCTCATACCCTGCCTTACCCTGTTCAGCAGGGGCAGAAATATTGTCGATAATCACAGTTTGTGTCCAAAGGCGATAAAAATATGGCATCGAATGAACATTTACGTGATTTATTAGCATATGAAAAACAAGCGAAATACGCTCCAAGATATTTTCCGAAAGGAGCTTGGGCTGGGAATGAAACTTCAACGCATTATTGGTCTTACCTTGAGCACCTTTCATTAACAAAAGCAAGTGCTTGCCCGGGTGCCATGGGAATAAGACAGAGCTTTACAGCGACAGCTGTTAGGGGCTCTTTCCACCACTGGAAATGACGTCCGTTGTTGATGTAGCAGTTGTAAATGTGGGAGTTGATTTTGTTGCTAGCGATGTAGGGCAGGGCGTCCGGCACCCATGTTGCCTAATCCTTGAAAAAAATATTGCCTGTTGCCCGCAGGGATCAAACCTGGATCCGCCGCGTGTGAAGCGAAGGCGTTACCACTGAGCTACGCCACAGCGTTAATAGCCCGCTCTAAGCTTAGAGTCGTTGCAGTATCCAACGCCCACTGCACACGCTCTCTGGAAAACAAAATAGCCAAACGAAATGCCGTCGTAGCCCTGTCAATGCCAAGCGTTTGTGCCGCTAGATGCTCTTTCACGTGCTCCAAAACAAGAAAGAAACAAAATCGTTGGGAACAAAACAGGCGCCTATTTGTTCCGAGTGTTTTCGTTCATGCAACCCACTGCCCCACTGTGCGTGAACGAGACGCTGATGCCCAACAACTTCCCTGTGACGTGACACAACTTTCGCTGTGACTGTACTGTGGGTTACCAAAGGACTGCTCAATTTTTTAGTTTTTTTCCAGCGGTGTCGCCTGGATGGCGGAGACGCTGTCTCCTGAAGCTATTGAGGCGCGTGCCAATAGGTCTTTGTCGGGTCGATCGTGTTGCAGCGTGTAGGTGCGTGTCCTCACATACACACCTTGCACTGTGCCTTTCACACACTGCTACCCTCTCCACAAGCTAGGCGAAACAGCGGGCATTAGTCACCACTTCGGCCAGTGAGCGCAGGGCAGAAGACGCAGAAACCAAGATGAAAGCAATGCGTTTGTGACCTTGCTTGGGGCATCCCTTTTCTAGAGTTGGCCGATTTAGTGGTTTCCGATGGCACCCAGAAAGTTTGTGATTTTAACTAGTTGTCAGTCAGTGTCCGTCCTGTGTGCTCCTTCTACTTCTGTCCCGTCCTTTTGCGCTGTTTTTAATAATGCCAAACTAGTATGCTTTACTTTTAATAATTACTCATTTAATTTCACAAAACTAGTTCAAAACTTAATCATCAAGAATGTGATGTTCTGTGAAATGCAGGCTATGTAGGTCACACACTATTCAGCCCCCCCCCCCCCCCCTCCCCCCTCTATTCTGCAGTTTTATCAGTTCCTAGGGGCCTCCAGGTAGGGAAGCATGTATCCAAGGCCACACGCTCCACGGTGCATTTCAATCATGCTCGATAGTACCACACTATATAGGTCCCTTAACAGTGACTAGTACAGCATCAATCTTCCTTCTGCACGATGCATACTTTTTTCAGAAAGTTTAGCGGGCATTTGGTGCAATATTCTGTATACTTGGTCGTCCTCCCACAAAGCTTGTTACGCTCAAGCTTATTATATGCATTCAATTTCAGAACTTCAGTAGATGTTATAGCTATGTAATATTTAATTTCTAGTTCATTTTCTTGCACAATTAAGAGAAAGCAAATGCATGCTAGGAGCATCCAGAGGTGAACCAGGCACATAAACAACATTTGTACAGTATTTTTGCTATTATTTAATGTATAATTATTCCAGAAAAATATGTTCTCGATTGCACTTCTCAATAGTAGCAAAGAACTTTTTTGACGGAAATGTATGGTTTGATAGTAACCCCCTAGAAAGAAATGTGCTGTGATAGTTTTGAAAAGTATGAAGAAGCATACCTTCTGAGAATAGAGCAGTGCTGAGCAGGCACATGTGAACTGCCCATGAAAAGAGTCGATGGCCCATGTTGTTCCTGCATTGTGAGAGGACATGTCTGTAAACCAATCCGTTTATATTCATAGAAAAATTGTATGAAAGGTAGAACAAATCACTCTAATCATGATTAAATGTCTGTATGAGCGTTGGCTATTAGATTTCCTCCGAGACAGATGTCTCAAACGACATCCAGATGTCTTGGAGGACATCCTCTGACATGTCTCAAAGGGCATCCAAGACAGCAAATATAAAGGACATGCAGTGCTTTCTCACAAACTTTTTTAATAACAATACTGCTTAATCCGAGGTGCCTAACAAGAGCATACAACTTTTTGATGGCAAACAACTTGATATGAGTACACAAGGAAGGCTAGCAACCTAATGAAAATTTTTAAGACTTCGAACACACTTCCCAGACAGCTCCTATACCGGCGTCAAATTTTTGGTGCTACATTGTCAAGGCCGGTATTGCTTCCACAGTGCTGCAGCCCTGCACTGGTGTGAGAGCACGTGGCTTTGTCTTGCGTCTCATTCGCACGCCCCTACACAAGTAGCTCTGACAGCATTGGAGCACTGCGCAGGCTACTAGCCTTGACAACGTAGCACAAAATAGTTGAAGCAGAGTATAGTTTTCTATTTTCTAGAGACCATGCTGTTAAATAAAAAAGAAAAAGGTATGGTAGTCATTTCCATTTATATGTACACACAAAACTGAAAGGTACCATACATATTACTTGGAAAAGGTCCTTTCTAATCAACTTCATGAAAACATTAAAAAAAATTCTAGCTGCTCTAAAAGCCAAATGTAGCAAACACTGTCATGTAAATACCCGGAGGTCAACGAAAGGGACAGGACAAGAGGGACAGATGTCTCAAACACAGCTACTGTCTTTTTTTTTTTTTTTAATGTTATCAACAATAGGATGTTATACTCTTCTAACCTACTTGTACATTCTATGTAAAAAAAAAAAAAAACATAAATTGCACACAATTCAATTGGACGACCTCCATACACATGTGATAGGTCATGCCCTGAATCTCTGCCCTGCCAATACAATGCCATCACCTTACACTCATGGGTGTAAGGCAATCTTTTGTGACTTTCCTATGGAGCTGCTTCCCAAAGACAAATGAAGCTCCCTTTGTTGAGAGGTGCCGGCATTAGACACAATAACAATGGCCTTTTCCTCTTGCCAACAAGACAATGCTGACAGCACCAGAGGTACATGGAGATGCTACCTTTCTACTAAAAAGGAAAAGTTACAGGAGTCCGGTACATGTCAAGGGGCTTTTATACAGACAAGTTAGTGGCCCCTTTCCCCAATCTCCCGAGGATGTGGAAAACAATAATTTGAAAATATATGTAGTCAGTGATAGGCTAAGAATGGACCTTTTTCCAGTAAGGAGTGCCCCATGACGGTTTCGCCGCCTACTACAAATGGAGGGCAACCGGACTCGCCTTCTCCCATAGGAACAGATTAGTGTTGCAAGAAAACAGTGCCCCCCAAAAATGGCGAAAGGGCGGTCAAGGTCAAGGGGAAAGGGTGTGCGCGTGCGCAGACGCTTACTGGAAAAAGGTCCATTCAGGGCAAGCTCCTTCCCTCCTTTCCCCTTTAACAGAATGAATGCTGAAATGAGGTAGCATCCTCTCCAGAATTCTCTGTGCTAAAGTAGAAAGGAATGCAAGGATCTTGCCCCGACCTTTTTACCTGTCACCAACTATAGACCTTTTCACCCTCCACCACATGGGCGCTGCCATCTTGGAATCACGTGGTGCGGCCGCCATTAGGTTGCTTCAACTTGTTGCTCCGCTCTCCTCTCTGCGCTACTCAGCGCCTTGGCGGATGCGTTAAATTCATTTTTCGTCCCATTTTCACCGCATTTCTTACCTTACTCCGGAAAGTGTTGTCCGATACTTATACTTATCACGTATTTGCAATACATCATTATGTGCGCAACTTCTGCAGTTATTTTTGTAACACTTTTTGACTATTTATACCGTCAGCGTGCTGGATACGTGCTAAGCGTTAGCGCTCACGCACATTGAGCACATGTATGACTCTAAAATAGCACGAGGGTTCAAAAACCAGCAACCTATGAGAACTCAGGTGTGCTTACGAATAGTAGCGGAACATTCGCAATAGGAATGACATGGTAAGTATGTATACGTGATCACGCATTTAGGATCTCAATGAAGGTGACAAAATTACTCGGCAAAAATAGCCACGTGTTTCCTGAAAGCATGGTGTGTTGTATTTATAACATATTGAGAACAGCTGCTTTTGATTACTGTATATGGGGGAACTTGTGGACAAGATAAGGGTACAAACATTTAATTTGTATTTTTTTAGGCCAGAAATATTGGTACGTCAATGTCGGATAATTTGCTTACAATATCACCTACATCTGTATGACGTTTTTAATCATCTTTGCAACATAAACATTCGCTTGATCGGTTTATATCTGAATTTCAAGACACTGTATACCGTGCTCGGCCCCATGCCTTTTAATTGCCTGAATGATTTTCTTAAGATAACGACGCAGTTCATTTCAATTTCTTAATTCCAACCAAATATTGCGACTCCCCGCGTAAGAAACTGTCACAGGCAGCTTGAGAGTGCCTAGGGTACAGTTGCCCGAGTGCAATGTTGTCGACGGCGAATAGGACTTTACTTTCAGTAGCTGGCGGCGCCGAAATCTACAAAGCGCATCGGTTCAAATCAGTAATGACATAGGTCCATGCATGGCCTGGCGCCTTGTGCTCGACTTCAGCCAAGCTTTCTATATATCACTTCTTTTGCGCCCTTTAATTTTATTGGGGAAATTTTACGGAAGATGAAGTTCAGACTACCTTTGAAAGGCATGTCACTTATCTTATACCTTGTGAACGTCGTAAGCAATGTCCATACAACAAATTGTCTATTTCATAAGGCCAATATTGTGAAATGCTGTTAATGAGTACTTCAGTTAAAAATATTTTCTAGTCGGCCTAGGTTGGTTTATAAAAATATCTCTCTAACTTAATTTTTTTAAATAAAACAGGCCAAAACAATATCACTTTTTTTTAAATATTCTCAACGTCATTATACGATACCTTTCCAGTGCGAAGTTAATAAAAACTTGGTGTACAAAACCAAACATCGAGCAATAACCTTGTCGGTTCATCTGTTCTTAATGATTGAGCACATTGTTAATAATGTTGTCAACCTCCATCTTCACTAAGCACTCATGCATTATAGTTTGTTACAACATAAGATGAGCAGTATAATCTCTGACTTGAGCGCAAGCTATCTACCTGCCGTACCACACGGTGCACGTGCAGCCAAAGCATGGCGGCAAGCAACGAGGAGCGGCAACGAGGAGTGGCTGGAGACGGAGCTTTTCCTGCTCCTTATTTATTTATTTTTCTGGAAACTAGTGGCCGCGGATACGGCCGTGGATGATGGTAATCCTCCCTGTGCATCAGCGCGGTTGTTTCACCGCCGAACATGGTTGAAATGACTGATTGATGTAATCAGACGCATTTGGTGTCGTGAATGTGCTCGCAATTTAGGCTCAAAACCACTTCCCTGGTTCTCCAAGTGGCTCAGTAACATTGTTTAATTCGCTGTGTGCTACAAGAAAAAAATTTGCATCATAAAAGAAGCGAAAATGGCATGAAATAGCATCACAATCGCGTGCACTTTGAAACCAAAACCAACCAAATTGAAGCAACCTCATGGCGGCGAGTGCGCCAGCGCCCTCTACCCAACGGTCAGGAAACTACTGACATGAAAAGGTCTTTAGAAATGTGCAAATAGCAAAGTTTCAACCCTAATCGAATTTGAATTTAATTGTGGCCAAACAGACGAATTGACTATAAATGCCAAAAGCTTCTACTTGCACTGCAGAGGAACTAAACAAAAACTGCCTCGACAAAGTGCGCAGTGACTGACAGCGACAGATGTTGCATTGTTGAAAGATGTGTTTGAAAAGGTTTGCTTTTAGTCAATGTGCTTTACGCTTTAAAATCTTCTTTTGGTCGACTTGCTTTGCTTTCAGTAGAAGAGTTGTGGGAGATGTGCTTCACATCTGTACTTTTGAGGAATACTTTTATGAGATGCGCTCTTGATGAAAAATTGACACTGATACACTTGTCACATGGGCACACTTAAGTTACCACGCAATACTTGTGGACAAGACTCTGCAGCTATGCAGTTAAAAGTATGGGAGCACGTGCCGCATTTTGAGCACCCATCGAAGCAGTGCACAAGCACTCTTCACTTTTTCTGAAATGGCTATTCGAGAGTATAATGCGGTAACTGTGGTGACGTGTAGCAGCAGTTTAAAACAGTTAAATGCGGTTAAGAGCGCCCATATAACACCGGTACGAGACATACTTTTTTCTATTGAAATGCTCTTAAAGTATGGATTTGGCTAAAAGCTTTTTTGTAGACATACCGCAGAACCTTCCAAAACCCTGAAGCGGCAGTGGCAGCGGTTTAAAAGTTGCTGCTGTGTGGGCAGTGACGCGAAAGAGAAAGGGAGCGACAGACTGCCACCCCATTCAAAAGGTTCAGCCTCATCCATCCATCCATCCATCCATCCAAGTGCGCTGAACAAAGAGCGGCTAGCACGGATGAAAACGGCGCCCGGCACGCAGCTGAAGAACATGTCACTGCAGCATGCAGCGTCCACAGCATGGTGCACGGGTGGGTGAACTGGCTAAATCGTTGCAACGTCTTGCAACCTGGCCTCGGCGCCTTGCTCGAAGCCATGGGGAGCGATGGGTTAGCGGACGACGCATATTCAATTGTCGCTATCATTCATATTTTGATGATTAATTATGATATTATGGACACAACAAATGTGTGCCAAGCAAAGTGTGTGGTAGGCGACACAGAATACTTGGATTCGGAATGGGAACATGCATGGACGTTTGCGGGTTTTCGCTAAGTGCATTGAATAAGATTGAGTGAGACTCCTTTGTTTGAGGAATAGAAGAAACAAACATTGAGTCCTTTTAGTGTATGCGTCGATCTCACCCGCAGTCTCGGGCTTTCCGTCATGCTCAAAATTCACCAGCTCGTTTGAGTCTTTACATTCGATTGAAAATAACTATTTTGTTATAAAACCCCAGCTAAAAAATCCCATTAGATCCAATTACAATTCTAAATGGTTTTAATTGGAACCAATTGGTTTTAGTGGGTTCCAAATGGAGGCATGCTGGCCAATAGGTCTCACCAATTGGAATTAGTGCAGCCAACCTCTGCTGTGCTGTCCTTGCGCAACACAGCAGAGGCTGGTTTCCTTATTTCTCCATGGGTCGCAGTGACGTAGGCGCTGAGAAGCACTCCGACTGCAAACCGAAACTTAAAAACCTGTCGAAGTTGTGCGGTTTTTCAGAAAGCCGTAAAATGCCGCTCTCAAAAGTTCTGCAATTTATTGATTTAGTGTTTTTCGATGATGCTAAGCAAGTTTCTAAATGAAACCAAGCTTTTAAACACAATATTAGAAAAGTTAATTATGCAAAATGAATTAACAATCTAATTATCTGACTTTAATAATTTTCCTAAATAGGCCCCTGGCCCAGGAAAAAAACGATGCAAGCATTTTCTTGTTGCGACGCATAATTCTGCAATATCGAATTTGTCCACATTTCGTGAAACACCCTGTATATGCCACCATAAAAACATTTCTAAAAAAAAAAAGCTTTTTTCTTTATTAAATATGTAGATTTTTTTTTTTTTTTTTTTAAATTATAATATTATATATATTTAAATTACTCAGGCAATCACTATTAGACTCGAATTTGAAACTCGAATGTGCACATTCCTAAAAATATCCAGTTGAGAATAACGCGCATCCACCCATTCCACATAAGCACCCATTACCAAATTTGTAAGATCCGAGAAAATATGCACATCCATTAATACGTAAAATTGATGACCGAACAAGCGCCCATCCCCCATTTTTTTTGCGATTATCTCCGAAGTTTGAGTGGGTGCTTGCCCGGTATTTTACAGTAAGAATTCTTTTGTTTGCACTAAAGCAAAAAAAGAATGCCATGAACCGGCAATGCAACTTTGTTGCTCAGAGCTTCAATCGCCTGTGTAACTGGTGCTAAAACGCTCCTGCAGTTAGGAGAAGCAATTTTATATCAAGAGTGATTGACCCTTCTCTTTACAAACAGCATGCAGCAGAGAATATTCCGCTCCCGAGGTAAGCCATAGAGTATTTTAAAGCAACGGGAACTAAACCATCTAAATATTTATGGCTAAATATATCTTTTCCCGAATCGAAGCACCCCTGGTGGCACGAAATGAATTCTGCGTACCAGTAGGCCACTTACTGTAAAATACCGCGGAGCGCCCACTTCATTCAAGCGCCCACCATTAACGTGTCCCAAATTTGGGAATACGGCAAATTATATCTTAAGTGCCTGATTTGACCAAACAAGCACCTATATCCAGATTAATCCAGTTTTCAGTGAAAGTGGGGTAAGCACTCCCCCGGTATTTTACGGTAGTTTTGGTTTCAGTTTTTGTAACGATCATTGTGTCATGATGGAACACGCTGCTTGCGTTTTCATTGCTCCGACTTCCTATAAGTGTATCTCTCGGCATTGCCGAGAGATACCAAAAAAAACACTTGGCACTGTTTTTGTGGTTTCCTATAAGCCGGATTTCGGGCAAAGGTAGGAAAATGTAGGTTAATGGATTGCACTGTGCCTGCCGATGCCCCTGTTGTGCAAACATGTTTGCATGCACGTGAATAAAGGTTATGGAGGCTTAGCAGTCCACGTGTTTAACTACGGGAGTATAAACAGCGGCTATCTGATCGAAACCGAAGCCATGCCACTCCGCTCCGTGGCCAACTGGTCCCCAGCATGCAACGTGCGCAGTGTTGCATGGAGGAATTTTTGAAAGTGGCCTAGTGTGCATGTCACTTTTACATAAAGTATATTTACTGGTCAATGCAAGTAGAAACATTGTTTCTAAAGTTGCTGAGAATACTATCCCCAGTAAAAGGTTTGCAACCGGAAATGTGCATGAAAGGGCCCATATATAGATCGGTAGAGTTACTAGCCACCGTACGAGTGAAATGCTATTTGGTTTGGCGCTATCTAGCGATTGAGGCAAGAAACGTTTGCTACGCTTGGAAGTGAGGGCTGTATTGTTCAGACGCGGGCTATTACTCTGGTGGTGCCGCTTAGCCTAAAGTCTGAAATAAAAAATACTGGGTAGGCCAGAAAGCCATGATCGCATAACATGCCAGTACGGCGGAAGCATGCAGTTGGCACACAGAGTGGGGCTTATCGTTCAGCCTTTGCCGAATTACGAGACGGGGTATAACCGTGGGTTCTCACTCTGCTGCAGCCGCCTTGCTATAGACCAACATGTGGCTCTGACGTCACGCCTCTGCGGTGCTGCTGTTGTCGCCACAGCGCATGAACAGAAACTTCACCTCACGCAAATCTGGTTTCTGTGCTCGCGCTGTGCCCACACCTGGTGTGGGCAAACGCGGGCTTCTTTTCAGTGTGTCGGTCTATAGCAATTTCTAACCAGTTTGCTTGCATACTGACACGAGGTTTTGTATGTAAAATGGGTGTTTTCGTGCACAACCAAAAATCTGTAAAAAAAGCTTCAGAATGCATAAGAACGAGGAACTCTCGGGAGATGCAGATCTTCCTGGGAGTGGGGTGGTCTCCCCCCTTGTGGTCAATGCGTATTTTACGTAATAAAACTTCAGCTGTGTTTCTGTTAGCCCATTCGGGGGTGCTTTTTACAATGTTTAAACTTAATCACCTCACTGGGCATCTTACATTTCATCCATACAAATTTTACACTTTGGGAACGTCAAATACGTTTTTGACGTTCAGAAACCCCCAAAAAATAAACTAGAAAAAATAATAACCCCTCCTCCTCCTCTCCCTCTCGCCCCCCCCCCCCCCCCCCCCCCCCCGTTTTTAATGCTTTTAGTACCTTTTCCATGACATTTTAATCTAACAGTTCTTTGTACACGGAGAAAGAATCCCCAAGAAAAATAGAGCTCCTAAACACAATAAAACAAACTTTTTTTTTTTTTTTTTCTAGCTTATGTGAATGCGCGAGTTGTAATTTGCATGAAATACAAGCCGCGCGTCAAAACTTCTCGCAACCCCATTTCGACCAGGGCCGTCAATCGCCCCCATCTGCCGCAGCGGGTGGAGCGAGGGAGCCTCCCGCCAGCAGCGTTAAATGCGCCCAAAGCGGCGCGGAACAAATTAAAAGATCGTTGTACCGAAGCGGAACGGCACGTTCCCATGCTTTGTTTACTTCGCGCAGCGGTTAGCCGCCCAGTCCAGAGGCGGCTCTCCCCCTACTCACCTTTAGTGATGACATGAGGATCTCAATCCGCGCTTATGCCGGGGAGTTGCGCCGACGTGAGGTTCAGCGAAGAGCGCGTACAACAAAGAGCCTCGCGCACGCCACCAGAGACTTCATCTCGAATGACGCTGCACGCCGCGCGCGACGGCCATTTTCCCATGGAAGAGCAGCCCGAGACAGAGGAGGGCGAGAGAGGGGGTCCTCGGAACAGGGCGAGGGCTTGGCGAGGGGGCAGCAGAATTCCAAGGTTACGGGGGGTCAGCCAGCGGAGCCAGCTTTGCCGCCGCTGCACCATCCTCCCTCCCCAAACGCGGCGACGGACGCGGTTGCCGAATGCATTCCTTCACTAAGCAGTCGGCTGATTAACAAAGCAAGAAAAAGCAGGGGCGGCTGTATCAGATCTGCCGCGGCAGCCCCCGGCTTAGCGAAATGCGCTTCTGGCTCGGGTGACGCCTTCCTTGCGGTGTTGTGGGTCGGTGACGGGCGGGCGGCTACGCGAATGGAGTTTTTGAAACAGTCTGGCTCCCCCTCCCTTTTAGGACCTGTAAACCAGGGGGCATGATGGAAAAGCAATATCCGCGCCAACGAGCTTGCTCGGCAGGCGCGGATAAGCTATCTCCGCGCACCCATCTCGGGAAGCCGCCACCGCCGACACTCGCCGGGAGGGGACTCAGGGGACCTGTCTGCGCAAATAAAACATCTTAAAAGGTTTCCCAGTTTACTGCCGCTCTCTTTTTTTCTTTTCTGCATTCCGCGCGTTCGATGTTGTTGCGTTTGTTTCCTAGCTGCCCATCCGTTTCCGAAACGACCACGTAAACTCTTAGTTAAAGAAAAAAAAAAGAATGCCTAACATTCCCACGCGTTTCTTCTTCGCCCTCGGCAGGTACGTGGGAGCCCCCTTGCCGGCGAAGACAGATATCGCAAATTAGCCATGGCATTAGCCGGGTGACCGGTTCACACGCCCGGTTCACGGCGCGGCGCGTCGCCCCGTCCATTAAAGTGGCTGGAGGCAGCTGCTATGTTTAGGCACTGAGAGGCAAAAAGAGTTGGAAATGGAAATATTTTACATTTTCCTTTGACATTAGTAACACCATACACACCAAATCACATACACCTAAAAAAAAAAAAAAAAGCTGCGCACATCACGTGAAAATAATTCCTGGAGAAGGGGACAAACGACAAAAACAAATCTCCAAACACAGCTAGGTGACTGGGGCGCGACTGAAAAAATCCGTCTGTTCCCGCTATCGAACCAGGACCTCTCAATTTCCAGTACGATTGGCCCAAACCGCCCCCCCCCCCCCTCCCCTCAACCTTCACTACAGTGCCCTACACACACACACTTTCCTAACCAGGACCTCTAAACTCATCAAACATAAAGTTGGGGCCGAAGTTGACGCAGCGCACCGATTGGGCTATCACGACGATGACTTGGCGCTTTTTTCGCCGACGTCATATATCGGCGCGCTCCGCGAACTTTCGGCTCCAACTATGAGTTTGACGAGTTTAGGGCCCCAGCTGGAGTTTGACGTCAGCAGAGCAAACGGGTTTCATCACCTGCCACCAGTCTAACACCAACAAGGGTGAATGGCTTGCATTTTATGGTTATGATTAAAACGCAATTAAATGCAAAGGTGCAAGCAAGCTGAAGAATGACAATATTAATCCCTGGAGCTGGAGAAGGGGAACAAAGGAAAAGCACAAATCCCTAAACACAACTAGGCGACTGGTGCGCCACTGAAAAAATCCGCCTGGTTAGCTCAGTTGGTAGAACGCTCCATTAGAAAAGGAGAGGTCCCTGGTTCGATACCAGGACCAGGTTGATTTTTTGGTCACGCACCAGTCACCTAGCTGTGTTTAGAAACTTGTGTTTGTCCTTCGTTCCCCATCTCTAGGGATTATTATTGTCATTCTTGTCCAGCTCGTATACACCTTTGCATTTAATTGCATTATAATCACACAGCTCGAAGTTACCTTCGTTTGATTTACCTGCACCCCCAGCAGCTGTGCAGAAAAGTATAGGGTGACCCAAGTATTTAGGCTCTGTCTAAAATGGACCGTAAAAATCGACGCCTGCATGTAGCAATCTAAACTTTGTGTCAAAGGCGTATTTCACAGGTCAGTTTTTTCTCTTAAAATTACAAAGCATAGGTCTCTTTCTGTAAAAAAATAGCGCCAAGAAACTTGCAAGGGTCTACGGCGGGTGGCGACGCAGACGACCAAGTCCAGTAGCGGGGTGTGTTTGGCATTTGTATTGATAGACGGCGTCGGGAGCAGCGTCTGAAAGTGCAGCCAACCAGCGAAAGGAAGCAGACGACACGCAGACAAAATCCGTTAACAGCAAAAGCGCCGTCGTTATGCAGACACTTTTTTTTACAGTTTTGCTTTTATTGTCCGTATTTATTTTTTAACCAAAGGTACATTTCAAAAAGACTATGTTGATTTTAATAAACCACGGCGGTCACGAGCAGTCGCGATAAGGAGGTAGCACCATCTATCAATACGAACGCGAAACACACCCCGCTACTGGACCCTGTCGTCTGGGTCGCCGCCCGCCGTAGACACTGGCAAGTTTCTTGGCCCTATTGTTTACTAAAAGAGATATATGCTTTGTAATTTTACAAGAAAAAACCAACCTGTGAAATTCACCTTTGACGAAAAGTTTAGATTGCTACATGCAGGCGTCAATTTTTACGGTCCATTTTAGATGGAGCCTGGTGACTTGGGTCACCCTATGTAGGGCAGCATACTCTTGGTTGTATCTCAATAAACATAGCGGAAGTACACTGCCCTGCACTTCTGCACCGGTGCAGGTAAATCAAACAAAACCATTGTTAGCACAAGCATGTGATCACCAGTTTTTCTTTTAAAATTGAACCACCTCCATAAACTAAACTATTAGTATGATGGAAAGTGCTTATGCAAGGCAGTAACCGAGTGGTAAAGTTTAGTGCTTGTGGAGTCTTTGTAAAATGCAAAAGGGGCCGATGTGCTTGCACCAGCAGTGTCATGCAGTTTACCTTTTATAAAGAGCTACCATCTGTTATAGAGGGCACAGTCTTTAATATCCATCCATCCGAAAGAAAGGAATTGTTCTCGTCCTGTAAAAGCTAAAATGAAACGCAATTGGCTGGTGAAAGTTAAGCAATCACATATAAGCCTTTAAACTCAAATGTAGCTAAAAAAAGAAAAGGACAGAGAGTGATTGTGTTTTATTGTTGCGTGGTGAGCCCGACGCAAAGCAAACATAATACAGACCTTTTCCTTCGCTACTTTTCTGGGAGAAATCAAGTTTATTGAAAGCCTTTCCCTTTCCATTGAGAATGACTACTCACATCCAGAGGTCCCTCCTTGCATCTGTTGTCCTCGCTAAGGAACTCAATATTCACATTCTTCGACTGTACACAATTCGTAGTCGACACCTCCCGCGGCGGCGCAACTTGGATCAAAAAGAATGGGGTCCGGCCGGCCAATTACTCCGCGACTGACGCTTGTTCCCGAAGCTCTGCGGGGCTTTTCAACGCTTCGCTTCTCTCCGTGCTGTCCTTCTTGGCTGGGGACCCCTCTTCGGCAGCTGACGTTGCATCTAGACGATAAAAAGAAACCTTCTTCATACTTCCTGGTAAATAAATCTTGAGAGAGGGATTGACGTGATTTGCTACCCCATGATGTCAATAAGATGCAGAGAGAATTGTCAACTGTGATCCCAAGGTCAAGCAAGATATGTAAAAGTGAGGGCTTCTATGCTGCGTTGGCAACATATCGAGTCTTGCTTGAATTGAAAAGTCTCTATACTCGTGCTGGACGCCTCATTGGTGATCTTAAGTGCAACAGACGTGCATTGCTCTCTTTCTCATGCTCAAGAACAATACGCAAGAATGAGTATCGTCATATCAGGTATTGATGCTTGGATTGTTCAAAGCAATACCTCTGACCTGGCCACTATGAGAGTGTAGACTGGGATGCAAACATCCCGAAACATTCTTTGCAATACTCCCGATTTTTATGAAACTAAAATGGTAACAATGCGGACCTGCTCACCAACAAAAAAATAGGAGGATGAGACGTAGGTTTCATGTCAAAAAGAAATTTTTAAAAAATATGAGAATTCTGCTCAATCAATTTTTAGTATTTCAATGTCGCACGAGGTCAAGGACGAGTGATGACAGAATTTAAATTTTCAACAATGCGGCGGAACACAGCGGCAAAGAGCATGTCACCAGGTTTCTTAACTATGAAGACTCCTTCTGAAGCCTTGAATAGACGACAAATTATGTCCGATCAAGTGATGTGATTGCCCCCAGTCATTTTGGAGGACCTTTGGAGCAGCAGTACCTCCATTTTGGAGCTGCAAAAAGTACTTTTGAAGCACATGCACACACATAATTTTTATTCATACCACTGCGAATATTATAAGTTAAGATTCTTGCCTTGGCCTATTTAAAGGGCAAATCCGCTTCATTTTTGATATTTAGAAAACTATGTAGCCCTCTTCAGTATCATGTAGGAAGACCCCATGTCAAATATTACGATCTAGTTCTGTCTATATATTTAATAGACTGGCCAGCAAACTTTGAAATGAGCCAAGTCGCCGAAATCTGCCAACTCTAGCGTGCGACGTGAGGCGCAATCGTCAGCGCAGTCAATGCGACGGAGATGGAGCGGCCAACGTTGAACCACTAAGTCAGAGGCATGACTACGTCATTCTCACGTTTTGTTTGTTTTTATTTCTCAGAGCGAAACTGAACGATGACGTCATGCGTTTCTCCTCTCGGTGTTGGCTGACCGGTTGTCCACGTGATCACCGTAACACGGATGTGCTAGTTTGCGCTGCCCTGTGCGCTTATTGGGCTGTTTCTCCGCTCCCCTTCTCTTTCATCTTCTCCCCTTACCCCTCTCCCCCGGGCCATCACCTCCACGCCACGTGAAGCGACCTGCCCACGTTGCGTGTCCTGTCCCTCGCCCCCTCCCGAACGTCACAAGACCATGTGGTTCGACGTGAAGCGGCCATGACTCTGACCACACGAGACCAGTGTTGCCTGACGCAACCGAAGTTTCGGTTTCGGTAACAGCTGATGTTTAAATTAGGACTACACAAATAATATTCCACATTTCGCGAATCCAAAGACGTAGAGCTGTTTAGTAGTGCTTTGTGAAATGGAATCACATGTAAGCCTAAATTTTTCGGAATTGAGCGGAGTTGCCCTTTAACCAAAAGACATGCCTCCCTTACCTTTTCACTTCTGTGCAACCTTTTGTTTGCATCTACTGCACGACAGGTTTGATTTTTTCAAACACAAAAATAGCTGTTTGGTTGCGCACAGAAGCACTATATATGCATCCCAATAAGATGCTGGTTAATGAAAAAAGTATAGAGTGCTGTGAATAGTTAATGTAGGTATAAAATAGAATGTAAGCAAAACAGTATATTTTTTTGAAATAATGTTAGAATAGAGTAATCTTGAGCATAGAAAATTGATGCTTCATTGGAGTTCTAAAGGTTGTAATACAATAAAATGTATTACTTCAGGTTAAAAAAAAAAAAACTTTTGTAATTGGGTTATGAACATAAATAACATTTTATAAATTGAACTTTATGATTAAAAAGATCGGAATATGAATGATAAATATACTGTTCCAAAACAATCCAGCCAAACTGGTTAATAATTCATTTTATTGACTGTACCTTAAACACGTAATAGCTATATAAGGATGGTAACTAATGAAGATAGTTCAAATTATAAATAAACATATAAATAATTCATATAGTTTCTATAGAATTACACTTAATTTTATGAATTAAAACTAAACTATAACATTAATAAAAAAAATCTCCAGAACACTGCAGTCTATCATAAATAAAAGCAGCAGTTTTATTCAGATATATTTGCTGCAAAGTGGCATTGTTACATTAGCACTGACCCAGTTCTCTTTCCTTTTTTTTTTAATATACCCGACGTCTGTGTGTACAACATATCCGGCTTTGGGGGAATACCCTCCTCTTAGAATGCGGGTGCACTGCGGTGCAGCAAGATGAGCAAAATCGTGAAGGTTATTTCGCAGCTGTTTCACTGCAGTACACAAGAGAAGCGTACTCAACAAAGCTAACTTACATGCCAGGACAGACAGTGAACATGACTTCATATTGGAAAAATTTCGAGTACTGCCAATGTTTGAAGGAAAGATTAAATCGAATAGTACATTATTTGCGGCGATAATTGAAAGTTCTGAAAACTTTCACACGCCTACGATAGAAATCTGGACGTGTAGGGGGCCTCAGATGTACATTTACAGTATTCATAAAGTGAAATCAAGTTTTGGTGCAATGTTGGCGCAGATTCTTCACATTTTGGCTAAATGTAGCAGGGTAAGCCCTTTGGCGCAGTTTGGCGCAAATGCTGCAGCAATCAGATTACTGACGATGCAATGCAGTCAGACCCGTTTATATAGAGATCACAAAAAAACGTCTACCAGTTTGATATAGCAGCGGTAATTCGATATAGAAGTTTTAATAAATTTGACTCTCAAAAATCAACTTTATGCTGACATATTACACAATGAAAAGTCTTGCATTTGCTGCTTTTTCTTCATTGCATCCGCAATAACGATATTTTCCTACGATATCGACGGACTCCAAAATACTGAGACCGCTGCCTTCTATATTCGCACATTAGCACCGAACTATGCCGAGAGCACAAAGCACGTCCGAGCAGGAGAACCTTCTCCTGCAGGTTGGCTTTCCCCTAAGGCAAGTTGCTGCGCTGGGGGGAAGCCAGCTAGCAGAGCAAGCTGGCTTTTATTTTTCCAGGCAACTGCGTCAACTGCCCGGAAGAAAAAATAATATTCTCTTTTGCGGACAAAGCGGGGAGAGGGAGCACAAAGCACACTCTCCCCGCTTTCTCTGCAAAAGAGATTTTTTCTTTTTGTTTTGGGCGCTTGGAAAAAAAGAAAGCTAGCTTGCAGAGCAAAACGGCGCTCTTGGCAGTTCAATATATAGGTAGCGGCTGCTATTTTTGTTTGATGTAACCATAGTTTTTGCTGTATAGGGTGGTCCAAGTCACCAGGCTTGATCTAAAATGAACCGTAAAAATTGACGCCTACAAGTAGCAATCTAAACTTTTCGTCAAAGGTGTATTTCACAGGTCGGTTTTTTCTTGTAAAATTACAACGCATAGTTCTCTTTTTGTAAAAAAATAAGGCCAAGAAACTTGCTAGGGTCTACGGCGGGAAGTGGCGCAGACGACAGGGGTCCAGTAGCGGGGTGTGTTTGGCGTTCGTATTGATAGATGGCGCAACCTCCTTATCGTGACAGCTCGCGACCACCTTGGTTTATTAAAATGAACATAATCTTTTTGAAATGTACCTTCGGTTAAAAAATAGATGCGGACAATAAAAGCAAAACTTGAAGTAAAAAAAATGTCTGCATGACGATGGCACTTTTGCTGTTAAATGGATTTTGTCTGCGTGTCGTCTGCTTTCTTTCCCAAGTCGGCTGCTCCTTAAAATGCCGCTCCCGACGCCATCGATCAATACTAACGCCAAACTCGCCCCGCTACTGAACCCCTGTCGTCTGGGTCATCACCCGCCGTAGACCCTGGCAAGTTTCTTGGCCTTATTTTTTACGGAAAGAGAGCTATGCGCTGTAATTTTACAAGAAAAAAACGACCTGTGAAATACACCTTTGACGAAAAGTTTAGATTGCTACATGCACGCGTCGATTTTTACGGTCCATTTTAGATCGAGCCTGGTGACTTGGACCACCCTATATATTATCACTGTAACATTACTGTGGACAAAAATTGCTCGATATAAGGGACAATTCGATGTAAATGAGTCCGATATAGTCCGGTTTTGACTGTATATCATTCCAGTTCAGTCTAGGTAGCAACTTGGTACCTCGCCAGGTGGAACAACCTACTGCAAGATGTTTTTGAGTGTGACACCGTTGAAGGTTTTGAAGTCAGCATGAGAGGTCTTGCCCAATTATATAATTTATTTTCGTTCCTTTGTGTGCTCCTTACTTCACTGATATTTGTATATGTTTAAAGGCATCTATGTCTAAATTCTTCATGTGCGTATCATTCGTGGAAGTGTGCTTCAAAAATTTGGTTATTTTATTAATAACACACTCCTGTGATGGCTAATAGGCCAACAGTATGAATAAATAAAAAAAGGTACTGTTGGTATGGCACAAAATCACTGTGTGTTTGTTTGCTTTCATATTGATCAAGTGTGAGTTTTGAAATATTAAACATAAAAAGACAAACTGAACAGACAACAGATGATGCCAACTGACCATTGATATCTTTGGACGCATCACTCCTCTGTTCCGTCTGCTTCTCGGACTCCTTATCTGTTGCCTAGAAAAGGAACAAATTGGAATCATCAGTACATGAACAGAAATATTCGAGGAAAGGACACACACAAACAGAAATAAAGAAAGAGAAAGTGTGGCCAGGAAAGTTTGAACTTACCCCCAAAGGTTCTGGCGTTGTTACGATGAGGATATTCTTGAACTTGTGGTACAGGTACTCCGCCTTCTTTTTTATCCTGTCATCCCCTGTGAACTTGCTACACTGAAATGTGAAAGAGAGCACAGAAGACATTACAAGGTGCTCAAGAGACAGCATCTGGTCAGTCATCAGTCCTCCTAGGTCACACAATCCATCGGAGATAAGGAACTGTATCTTTAATCCCACAAAAGCCATACACCAACCCACTTTTCTACTGCCATGCCAAGGTGGTGGCAGCGACCTTAGAACAAGACATGCACAGGTGTTTTGTTCTCCCAAAAACGGCTTCCTGCGTATGCATGCAGTGCCCGGATCTGCCGTTAGAAAATGTGCTTGATGTAAGAGATTAGACAATGCATTTATTGTTTATAAACAGTACACCGACATGCTCTGAAACATCACACGTGTGCCCAGGCATGTACAAATATTTATCCTTCAGTTTATTTGAATTTTAAACTCCCCGTAGCAGTGATGTGATTGACACGAGTAATTTTGGAGCAGCCAAACATACAGTATGAAGAAGCAACATGTACTTTTGCAGCACAAGTACACACTTAATTTTTAATCCTACTACTGCAAATATTATATGTTAAGATTCGTGTGTTGGCCTGTGCAACTAAAAAAACATGCATGCTTTGCCTTCACACTTCTGTGCAATGGAAAGTTTGATTTCCTCAAAATCAGAACTAGCTGTTTAGTTGCACATAAAAGCACTAGGAATGGACACAAGATGCGGATCAATGAAGGACAGTATGGATTGCTGTGAATGGTCATTTTAGGTATGAAATTAAATGTAAAATAAATAGTTTACTCCACTCAAAAATTGTTAGAATGACTTGAACACATAGACGGATGTTTTATTCAAGTTCTAAAGGTCGTAATAAAAGTAAAATTCTTAATTCAAATTAAAAAAATATATATATTTTGTCATTAAATTAGGAAAATTAATGACATTTTGTATGTAGAACCTCATAATACCAGACATCGGAATAGGAAGGAGAAATATGTCTTCTTAAAACAATCTAGTCAGAGTCATCAAGGTTATTTCCAAGCTTCCTTCTACCACTTCACCTCATTTAGTTTTAATTTATTCTATTGACTGTACCTAGAACAGATGAAACATACATAAGCAGTTTATATAAATTTTCTTACGTGTACCCCTGCTAAGTACAGAATTTGAATAATATTTCGCCAGAATACTGCAGTCTATCATAAATAATAGCCGCAGTTTAATTCAGAAACTTTTACTGCAGCTAAGAGCTATTTGTTTCACGTCCCACTCTGGGGGAAGGCTTTCCCTCTAGCACTCGGATATACTGCGAAGCAACATTAGCGAAATTGTAGTGCTTACTTTGGAGTTGCTGCTTCACTGCAGTAGCCAAGTGCGTGGTGAGCAACGCACTCAACAAAGCGAACTTACATGCCAGAGCAGACTACTGTAATAATCAGTCATTGCCCCCCCCCCAACTGCCTGAAATTCATAAAAAAAAGTGGTGCGGGCCTTGTCACAATGGGTAGCACAAAAATAAAAAAGCAAAAAGAAAACACCTATTCCTTTTTTTTTACATATGTAGTGCGGCTGCGCAAGAGGTACATTAACCTCAAAATATTTTAATTATTTTATATAAGGAATGCTCACGAAAAAACGTTTTACTATCACAATGTCCGCTGCTTGCATACACGTGATGAACACCGCCGATCGCCATACCCCCCCCCAGCGCGAACGCTCGTTCCGTAAAACAAAGTAGAGCTGGGCTAGTTGGTGGAAGTTCAACATGGTGTAGGTGTAACAACAGCACGAAACAACGAAGACTAAGAGAAGAAACACACAATACCCTGTGTTGTGTGTTCCTTCTCTTAGTCTCCGTTGTTACACCTATACCATGTTAAAGTTCTGTGAAAGCATGTTTCGAACAAGTTGTCTGAAAGCACGTTAGTAAATAAATAAAAAAAAAGTTAACAAGAAAGAAGAAAAACCAACCAGGTGCGACGAGCGAGCAAGCGGACAAAAGAAGCGACGAAGAGCGATGCTGGGGAAACAAGAAAGTCAGCGATTGTGTCGGCAAATAATTTAACGCCGGGCAGAGACAGCCACCTTGTCAATTGCAAGTAGGCTCTTGCGCAACCTTCTTGTTTAGTGACTACATGCGTACGTATGTGCACGGTGTGCTATCAACGCGGGTGGAGGCGGCGCTGCTGCGTGGCGTGGACGGCACCACGAACACGGAGCTCAAAATGGGATGCTCCACAAATGCCTGTGTGCGGCATTCCAGCCAATCTATTTACCAACATTGTTATTTACCTATCATTGAAAGAAAACATGAGACTGGGACAAATAAAAAAACGGACAGCACGACATATGTCCGCTTTTTTTATGTCAGAGTTTCAGGTTTTCTTTCAATGAAGTTCCCTAACCAGCTCATCTGCATACTTTCCCTCCTTGCTATTAGACCGATGGCTTTGTCTTAAACGTTCCACAACCTTACCGACCGGGGTCGGGAGGTTCCAGGAGAAGGAGTAGGTTTGCTGTGACCTTTGGTAGGGACGGACTTTGACCTTACACTCCACAATTACATTCCAGGATATGGGGCATTCGCTGACCTCGCGATTTCTGAACGGGTCACTGCTTCTGTTATCTTCTCGACTTACATTTTTTCTTTTTTGTCCGAACAAAATTTTTTTTTAAATCAAAACAAAATTTTATTTTGTTATCTCCATCGTTTTTTTTTTTTTTTTTTTCCCGCACGCATGTATTACGACTTTGGGGTCGCACAAATTGAAGAGGAAATGTGTAAACGAAGAGAAGTGCCTTTCCCGCCTTCATTCTACTTTGTCAAGGGCATCCTTGGGTAGGATAAATGTGGATCGCGGAGTTCGCGTTGGGGTATTTGTAGCGGTGGGCATCACTCGATGTTTTCTTGGAAATCAATATTTTCCCAAAAAGTAAAGTGGGGTGGGCAATGACTTGGGTATGGGCGAGGACTCAGAATATTACATATAGTCGGCGACAAGTCAAGAACCCAGGGCGAGCAAAAGGAAGGCTGGGGAGGAGGAAGCAGACGAATGTCGGAGAGGCGAAAAGGAAACATCCCCCTCTCTCCAGCATTCTGCCTGATTCCTCCTTTCCATCCTTCCTTTCCCTCATCCTGAATTCTTAACCTGTCACTGACTATAGAAATGTAAGAGATATTGCAAAAATTTTGAGTACTGTCAGTGTTTGACACTGACAGATAGATTAAATAGGAGATTATGTTACTTGCAGCTAAAATCAGAAGTTCTGCGAATTCGCACAAGCCTACCACAACGATCTGGACGTGTAGCGGGGCTTGAGCCATTATATTTTCAGTATTAATAATGCGAAATTAGGTTTTGGTGCAATGTTGGCGCAAGTTCCTCACATTGGGTCTGAACGTAGCAGGATAAGCCCTCTGGTGTAGTTTGGTGCAAACGGCACAGCAATCACAATCACATCACTGTTGTAGGTTACACGCCTGGATCAAACATATACCTACGCCGCACGACACTGTTAATGCACAGAACTATGTCAGTGCTGAAGCAACACTATAGAGAGTATTCACTGGCGGCCGTAGCTGTCTGCGCAACTGCTGAGTGCGTGCTGACAGCGAGCTTCCACAGTTCTTTTGCAACGTGCATTCTGTACCCTCAAGATTGTTGGTCTTAGCAGCCTAATAATGTGAGCTCAGTGTGAGCATGCGCTCTGAACATCGCCCTCAAATATGGCGTCCAGTGAATACCCCCTATAGAAACAGCGTCGTTTTGAATATAGTAGCGCTGTCTTCAACATAGTAGCGCATCTTCAACATAGCAGCGCATCTTGAACATAATTATCAGCGATGCAATGCTGTATCAGCACTGTGCACAAATATAGCAGAATGTAAGCACTGCATCTGTGCTAAGACCAGCGATATTTCCAGCACTGTATTTGTGAACAGGCCTGATAAAGTTTGCCTGATATGGTCAGCATCGCCACAGCAACAGAGTTTTCTTTACGGAGAAACGGGCAAACGCAGCGTTTGAAGCCAGCAACTGCAGACACCATCTTCCGAATGTCATCTGCTAAGGTGAATACGGCGATGCCAGCCTAAGTCCGACGCGCCATTGTGGAGGTCGACGCCGAGAGCGAAAAGCGGTTGCCTGGCAAACCTTTGGTGGTTCCAACGAGGCTTGGTGCATGCGCGGGCCTGAGATTATAATAAGGTTTCCTTGAGCGAAGCAAGGGGTAACCGTGCATGGCGAAGTCTGTTTGAGAGCCTAGTTTTGGGCCCAAGCTAGAGTTGCCGTGTTGGTAGCAGATGACATTTGGAAGGTGGCACAGTTGTAGCTGGCTTCAGACGCTGCGCTTGTGTGGACGTCTATTATTGACATTTGGTGACCACAGCAGGCAAACATTACTGTGCAGAAGGAGACAGCGGTGTGGTGAGATCAAGTGCATACTTCGACTTTCGCTGTACTTTTCAATGTGTGGAACATGAACAAAAAGTTCCAAATAAGTGCTTAATGCTGATGGCTGGTTTTCTCCAGTGCTGAATATTTTGACGAGCCTTACCCGAAGAGCGCGTTTTTTTGGCCATCCGACGGCTGTATTTGTTTTCCTGGAACATGGGGCTAAAGTGCCACACTGCCAAAAAGCTCCCACCTCAGGACAGTATTTTGGGTCGGTAACACAATGACAACTCTATATGCAAAAGTACTTTCGAACGAGTTAAGCCTGCTGAGATGCGCAAAACTGTTTGGAACCTAAGTATAATCGCTTCCAGGTTGGTACCCTGCCTGCATCAGCTCCTAAGGCATGAGTTGAAGTTTAATTACCATATATTAATTAAAAACCAGTGTTTCCCTAACAAGATGTAGAAGAAACCCAAGTTCTTTTGAAAGAAAAAGAAAAAAAAAAAGTTGTCAGTTTTAAATTTTACAAACTCCTAATGCTTTGTTTCACTTCCAACTCCCTGCTGAAGCCTTACTAAATTGGCATCTCATAATGAAACATGACATTGGTAGCAGAGCTTCCATAGTTTCTAGACATGAAGTATTAAAAAAGAGAAACAGCTGTGCTTAAAGGGGTCATGAAACAATTTTTTTTCAACTTTTCCCTTCTTAGCTTTCCTCCTCAACTCACAAATCGCACCCTGTACCAAACAGTTCAAAGAGACGGAACGGAGGGACTCCCCTCATGCTCGGACCCCTGTCTGTGTACCCAAACAGGGCCACTCTCCTCCTAGAAGATTAGCCCGTCGCTGAAAACTCGGACAGAAGTTGGTTTCCTCACTCCGTTCACCCCAAAGCTGACTGTGCGGTGGAAGCTACCTGCTCGTTGGGCCAGCGATACTTTTGCCCCGTGATCACGCTTCCTTGCGCATACCCACGCGCAGAAAATAAGGTCAGGTGATGAAAGGGAGGCGGCTGATTGGTCCGGCAAGTGCATAGCTTGCACTGCACTGAGCTAAGGGGTGAAGGGAATAAAGAGGTCCGGTGTCGTGCGACGTGCGTTTAAGCCCGGTGACGCGCTTTGGGTACCACGGATGTATCCCAGTGAAAAGGCAGAGAGCTTACCAAGGGAAGGAGGTACGAAATAGTTTGTGGTGTTTTCAAATTTTTGTACTGAAAATCAGGCTTTTGACATTCTACCTTCTTTCTTTTGGCCCACTAAATGATAAGCTATTAGTAAAATGCCAATCTAAATTCATTCATACCAGACAAAAATTTGTTTCATAACCATTTAAATATTTTTCATTGACTTTCAGAATTGCCTGCTTGATAAAAAATAATTAAAAAAATAAAACTGGCTTTGCCCGACTTCTTTCAGCCCTCGATGATCCAGCAGTGTCAAACTCGGAAAATGCATAAAAGTATGTGAAGCCAATTTAACAAAGTTCTAAACTCAACATAATGACTTTACCTGAGACTGGGGTTTTAATACAGGAGAACTTAAACACATAGAAGTCTACTTGTTTGAGACTCCCATGTGTTTCTGTAGTATTGTAGTAAAACCCCCGTCTTGGGCAAAATCACTATTTGACCTTCACCAACTTACTTGCACCCCTTGTTTTTTCCCCCTTAAAACTCACCTTTTTTACAGTATACAAGATTTCCTGTTCCTTTCGAAGTAGTGACTGTGTCAAGGGCAGTTTGTCAACCTCGTCGAGTGCTTTCAGTGCTGCGTCAACATCCTGTAGTAAAGCATTGATCTGACTTGGCGTCCAGTGCAGAGTTTGCGCCGAACCCTTACCTTTCCACTCACGCCAAGGTTATTCTTGATGTCCTTGTCCAGTTCAGAGATTCGCTTCTCAATCTGACCCTCTGTGAGGAGGACGATAAGGATCAGCCCACAACCCCCAGCGTTTCCACCGAGAAGAGCAAGCCTTACTTACGTTTCATTTTCTCAATTTTCTCTTTCCGTTTTTTTTCCAGCTTTTCCTTCTTCAATCTCTCCTTTTCTTCTTCCTTCTCGGCACTATAAAGGAGCAACGTTTCCCCACGTGAATGCCATGCACGCCAAAACAATGTCTGCCCATCGTGGTTTCTGACGCAGCTCAAAAACAATCTTAACCATTAAACACCGGCGTTACTACGGCTACAGAATGGTGCTACTGCTTTCGAACTTGTAGCTGGAGCTTGCTGCATTGTATTGCCAAGTGCTTCTAGGGTATGGGTTGTTGGTATGCAGATGCAAAACTGTGCTGGAAAAAAACCTGCGCAAATTATTTCTGCAATGCAGCTATATTCATGCAGCACCAGTAGAGGCCAAACACTGCCTCAGATGATGTAATTTTACGTTCACGTCGAAAGCACAAGAGACAATTTAAATGGGTACGAAATCGAAACTTGAAATATCCGCGGAACACTTCGAAACAGGTGAAATTTGGTCCATGATATCCATAAATGACAATCGCATGCTTGTATTTTTAGTGGATGGCTACTTTTTTCGTTTCAACCAACGAATTCTGGCGAGCGCTTCAAAAGCAGTCACTGAGGCAGAGCGATGCATCTCAGGATATTTGCCTGTGACGTCGCGCTTGTAACATCACAGGCCCATAAATGGCCAAGGGTACCGTAACTATGATCGTCGTCACTAGGTGGCGCCAGCTTTATCGTCAATGTGTTACAATCTCGCCAAGTGGGAATACCAGAGGTACGGTGTACTAGAACTGAGAGGTGTGCCAGGCACTGCTCGTTCCCGCACGCCTCCCATCGGACACGCTGCGCCGTGGCACTGCTCCTGATGGGTCCGTGACGCGAGACATTCCAACGAAGCTCGGCCCCCCAACTACCAGCCGGTATTGGGAAATCGTTTTAAAATTGTCTTTCTTGCATTTACGGATGAAAGACTGGCGTTTGCGAGCTGCTGTCAAAAGAGGCCACATCTACACAAAGAAATAGGCGCTAAAATTTTGTGCTTTAAGCCTTTATACGTAAGGAGGCACATAGTGCAAATATATTTCAAATTTATTCTCAAGCCGTATAAACCTCCAGGAAGAGAGAGCTCACAGAACAATACATGTAAATCTGCGTACATTTATTCAAGGAAGATACATGAATTACATACAAATAAAAAAAAAATGGTAAAAGGTAAAAAAAAAATGACGATTGCAATGACAAAAATAAAAATGAATTTGAACAATGAAATGTCTTGGCACTGTTGCAATACAAATGATGCAAAGCGGTGAGCTATAGAGGAAATGGTGTAACACTACTTAAACAAACGTGGGCCTTTTAACATGGATAAGTCGTGGTATAGACAGTTACCTAATAACCTCCACGCTTATAGGAGACACAGGGAATCTGAGCAAACAGAATTTTAAAATCAAGAAAGAAATGTCCTGAATGGACTGAAATGCCCCCAGTCTTGAAACCTTTTTAGTATAAAGACAGATAATGCCAGGAATAAAGAAAAATGCACACGCAATGTGAAACTCCCATGTCATGTAGACACAAGAAAGCTCCATTGTGGCTATGAGTTAATTTTTTCACGTCTTAAATAAAATATTAATAAAAAAATTAAAAATGTGCAGACTAGATCGCAATTAGCACACTCCAGACGGAAACATTATGCAAATATTAGAGCAACACTGTTGCAGTAAGCAGAAGAACCATGCAAAGTGCCAACTATTTAAAAACAATTCTAAGAATCAGGATGACGAGAATGAAGCATGGGTACACAAATGACTAATATGATGAGACATTTTCACACAATTCTTGTGAAAAAAAGAAAAAGGATATCACTTTTTTTTGCCTGCTCAAGGCAGACCCTGTGACCAAACATCTGTCTCAACTGAAATGTCAAAATTGAGTTTTCTTTGTTCCATTGCACAAAGCAGAGAATAGGATGTTAGAACACTAAGTGAAGCTCAATCAAGCAAAATATCATAAACAGTAAAAGCGTGACATTTTGGTGAAAGCCATTTGCTCCGGTGGGGTATGGGTGGGGAAGTGCAGCATTAGACATCCAGAAGCTCGAAGAAGCGTGTGTAGATCCCCGTCAGATGTGCCTCACGCTCTCGTAACTCTTGGATGTAGGTGCGGAGAAACTGGAGCTCCTTGCAAATATCAGAGAGATGAAGTCCTCCCAAGGTTCCTGAGTGACAAAACGTAATTGGTGCTAAAAAGACACCTGTTTTGGATGTCAGTTGCATGGGATGGTAAATCCAGGTTCAATTATGGGAACTGAAGTTAAAAGCCGACAAAACTAGCTCTAACAAAATACCACAGCCCAGATAGATAGTACCACATTTACTCAAATAATCGCCACATCATATAGAGGGCGACTAAAGTCACCAGGCTCGATCTAAAATGGGCTGTAAAAATCTGCGTCTGCACGTAGCTATCTAAACTTTTGATTAAAAGTGCATTTATAGGTTGGTTTCTTAATGTAAAATTAGAAAGCGTAGCTCCCTTTCTTTAAAAAATATAGGGCCAAAAAACTTGCCGGGGTTCATGGCAGCCGGCGACACAGACGACGGAGTTAAGTGGCGGGACGCGTTTGGCGCACATACTGATAGATGGTGCTATCTCGTTATCGAGTCGCATTCGGGACGACCGTGGCCTACTAAAATTAACATAATCTTTGTAAAACACCAAAACATAAAGCAAAAAAGAAAAAAAAATGCAGTTGCATATTGACGGCGCTTTGGCTGCCGACGGATTTTGTCTGTGCGCCGGCTGCTTTCTTTCGCTTGTTGGCTACACCTTCCGACGCTGATCCCGACGCCATCTATCAGTACGCGAGGCAAACGTGACCCGGCACTCCACTTGGTCGTCTGCATTGCTGCCTGCAAATGACTGGCAAGTTTTTTGGCCCCATTTTTTACAGAAAGGGAGCTACACTTTGTAATTTTACATGAGAAAACCGACCTGTGAAATCCACCTTTGACGAAACATTTAAAATTGCTACATGCAGGTGCCGATTTTTACGGGATATTTCAGATTGAGCCTGGTGACTTCAGATATATGACCAAGATTTGCGACTCTTTCCTCCAGCAGAGTTCACAAACAGCCGATTCCTGCTATGTACACAGTAGGCAAAGCACACGACAAAACTCAAAAAGTATATGTTGCCGAAAAAAAAAAAAATCTGCACCGGAATTGGGGACATTAAGATGTCATGCACACTGCCTCATTACTCGTTAAGTAGCTTTAGTCTATCTATATGATCAAGGGCATGTAAAAAGTGCAGGCCTTTGTCATAAATGGCACAACTATTGTTTGAGTAAACAAGACAAATAAATCACAACCTGCAGCCTTTTTGGTCATGGTTGCATACTCGAGTCTCATGTCAAGGAGGCCCTAATGAGTATGTAACTTAATAGCAAGTTAATGCCACCAGATCAATTTCCCTATATGCCAAAAGGATGAAATATAGGGCCACTGCTGCTTTTATCATATTAGCTGTCTAATGTTCTATACACATTTTGCTCATAAACCAGTACCTGAGAGGACCTTTCTTGCTACACTAGAATCAGAAACTATTGCTTAGATAGTGATGGTTCATACTCTGCATGAGACTATTTACCAATAATTTTGAGGGCACGATGAACCATCAAAAGAAAAATAATTATATTGAAAGGTTTTGACAACCTAGAGTGTGCACAAGCAAGCAGGAAACATTGCTGGAGCAGATAAAATTAATCGGGGCCAGTTTTTGTGGCAATATTATGGAAAGCATAGGTATGCATACTCATGTCAAAAAGTCTATAGAACATGTGTAAGCATTAGTGCAACTGACACACTACTGTAAGCAACTCGTGTGTGCCATCAAACTGCCAAAGCATTTCTGAAGGAAGTACTTCCCGAGTATATGTCGTTTATTAGCCGATGCACAAAACACATGGTTGTCCCTGAGAGTACTACCAGAGCCACTCTTGAAAGAGCTACCTGAAAAGCCATTTCTAAAAGGGTATCCTGACCAGAAAGCCTGCAAAGTTCCCCACATGTCTCAACAACCTACCCAGTTTAGGATCATAATGAACTTGGCGAGTACGTAACTTAGCCAAAAACAACTGAGAAGAATGAAATGGTAATCTGGGAATCGTTGCATTACTCAACAAAGCATAACCCCTATTTTTGTTTCAGAACTGAATTGAGAAGTCCAAGTCAAGAATTTATGCAAATTTCTCTGTGTTGTATATCTTAGCTCATCTGTAGAATCCACTAATGAACAAGCACACAGAGGAGAAGCTGAGAAACCAAGAATGAATTTCTGCACTCCTCTAGCAAACCATAAGGAGAAGTCAACTATGACTTTTAAATTAAGAATAAGAAAAATCAATAAATAATAAATTGGTCAAACTAGAGCGGGAGTGAAGAATTTCTTTTTCACAGTCTCATCCTTAAATAATTAATTGAGCTACATTAGGATGCTCAATTAGCATGCACTTCTCAGATGCAAAAGATAAAATAAAAAAATTGTGTTTTTAATTTTTTGGGGGAGGTTTTTACACACATAAGTGATTAGAGTAAATTATAAACAAAGTGAAGCATGGGCTCAAAGTGTTAGCTAATGTCATCAAACAGAAATGTTAAATCATCCCATAAATAAACAAGTTGGAATAGGGATGGCATGTTTGCATGCAATTGCCAGCCCAATGGCTCACCATGCAGTAATGTTTGGAACAAAGCAATCACTCACCATTGATGTCAAACTGCCGCAATTTTTTCTGTAATGTTTCTAACGGGAGGTTACTTCTGGAAACAAAAACGACCGTTTTGTGGAAGGGCACTGCTGAAGCTTGTATCGAAAAAAAAAAAAGTGAGACATTGTACAACATCAGGCACAAGTTGAAACTGCAGCAGCGTAAAATGACATGTTATTCCGATATCGACTTCCCAGCCGAGATGGTTGACAGGATACAATCAGGAACGTTTCTGGACTTTTTCCAGTAATACAAGAAGTATTGAGGTGCTTTTCCTAAAACATTTAAAACTTCTTATATGCACAACCCGAAATGCTTGCATTCAGGGTTAATATGCTCCCACAAGTTGGATATGGGATTCTGAATGTCAACTGGGAATCGAAGGGTATTTTGACAGGGCTGCTTTAAGCTACTACCACACTAGTGTTCCTACTGTGCAGTTGGAGACAAAGTGCAAAAGCCAGCGATTCCAATTTAAAAATAAAGAAAAATATGAAAAAAAAGGTATCATATTTATTTGAAAATGGGTCGGCCTTTTTCACCAACGGGCCTGTGTGTCTACTTATGTCGAGAACCCACGAAGACCAATCATTAAGACTTATGAAAGGGGCCACTGAATGGCAAAGCGGAGATAATGTTTGGAATAAAAAAAAAGAAGTGATCCACACGAAACTTATTTCTGTGTTCCGACGTTATTGGTACCTCGTCATTTGCTGGGCCTCTTCCGTAAATCGCAATATTCGGCTCTTCTAGAGTGTTGCAGATAAATACACGTGCAGGCAACGTTAATAAAGAGGTCAACCTATTTTTCATTAAATACGGTAGGATGAATAATAACCTCCTTGTTACCAACCAAGTGATTTGGAAGAAAAAAAGTTTTCTGATGTTTCATTGCAAAAAGATTAAGCCCTGGTGGAGATTAAACATAAATTTAGTACAGCTGAGGATGTACCGAATTACTACAAAAACATAAGTAAGACAGCTTGGGGCAACCGGCTTCCATCAAGTTGTGGCAACCTCAGTTGTAACTGAATTTCTACCCTTGAGCAGCAGCGCTACACTTAGGAGGAAAATCCCCTAAGTGAATTTGCTGCAATGAGGATGAACAGTCCATGCATCTATACATATCCTAAAAAAAGAGGTGCCCTTGCTAAACAAAAAAAAACATTCAAGGCACCTATGCGCTTCTAAACCCGGCGTAAACTTTTCATGCTACACTGTCAAGGCTAGCTTGGATTCCAGTGCGCTGTGAAAGTTACTTCCACGAGCGAGATACAAGACAAAGCCATATGCCGGTGCAGCAGTGTGAAACTGGAGCACTGTGCAGACCAGGGTAGCCTTAACAACATTGCACAATGGCAAAAAAAAAAAAAAAAAAATCATAGATTTTTTGCATTGCAGCATAGAGTTAAAGTAGCTTGGCTTTGATATTTTATCAAAGCAATTTTTAAGTGCTAAGAACCTCGTTCTAGTCAGTGCAACAGAAGAGCATGGCGGCAACAGCAACATAAAAATAATTACTGTAAATAATGTCAATTTCAGGAGTGCTATATGCCATGAATTTGGCCAAAGGTAGGCTTTCGTAACGTTAGCGTTACGTAACGTTAGTATTATTCTCTAAAAGGAGAAAAGGCAGGTTAGAGATGGTTGGTTTTGTCCAATGCACTTCTAACGCTGTCACATTTCGAGGAAATTATGAACATGGCTTGTGGCGATTGGCCCATAACATTTTGTAACTAAATACAAGAAATTTTAGGGCAGAAACCAGGTACTTGCGTGACTATTGTCACCAAGGTCACAAGACAAACAAAAGAAGTAAAGAAGCTGCGTGCCAGATGCTTCTTCTAATATGAAGGAGGCATTGCCTTCCGTGACTATAGTCCACCATCTTAATTTAAGGCCGATTTTCGCCGTGTCTATCAGATCCACAGGATCCTGCAGGTGAAGTTCTTTCACATTAGCAATTAAAAATGTGATTGTAGCAGTTATGCCGAGGCCCTCAGAAGCATCTCACTAACTTTTGAAAAGAAATGTCAGTAAAGGTATGCAATAGTGTGTTCAGGTAGGTTCGGTTTCCGACTCATGGCTGATTCAACTTAAAGGGATACTACAACGAACTTTCAGTGCTTATTTCTTGGCCTATTCGTGTTCAATGGAGCATTATCACATCCAATCTCTTGTTGAAAAAGACACGAAAAGGAATTTTAAAACGAAGTAAACGATTAGCAAAGAGCACCTGGTGGATGTCGCAAACCCCTCATTTGTAATGCCTGTCTAAGAACCTTGACAGGTAGTGACGGTAACTGTCTCGCCTTCGGCTATGACGAGAGAAGAGCTGAAGGAGAAACTCCCCTCTCCCCGAGGCAATCTCTTTTGTGTCCCAGAAGTCGCTATTGTCCCCCTAGAAGATTATAGAAGATTAACCCGTCACTCAAAATTTGAATACAGACAGCCTATCCAAGGCCGTGTGAATGCCATGTGACCTTGAAGGCAGGGGCACAGCGAAGCGCAGAAAGAGTATCACGGGCTACGTCCACAGAGCGGGATGGGCTGGGATAGTTCGCAGCGTCCGCTGCGTCCAGACAAAAAGTCCCGAGACAAACTACGTCACGATTACGGCGAATGTGACGTGCTCTCCACTGGCTGCTCTCCAAGCATTTGCTGCTACAGTGGGCCGTTTATAACGAAAAATACAGCCATCAGGCTCAATATACAAACGTGCGATTGTCATTTACGGATATTGTGGATCATGTTCAGCCTATTTGAGAACACGACAGGTATATTTCAAATTTGGTTGAAGTATCCCTTTAAAATATGATACAGTCGAAACTCAAAAATTCAAACTCGAGGGGGACCGAAAATTTGTTTGAATAAAGCAAAGTTTGAATTACCGGTGGTTTTCTCCCACAGAGACACATAGGATGGGACCTGCATGTCAATTTGAATTATCCGCAAGCTTGAACTAAGAGTGTTTGAATTACCAAGATTCGACTGTACAATAGGAGCTTTTAGTTACGTGCAATCTTTTGAACATGTTTTTTCTCATTTATACTGATCCTAAACGAAGCGGAGGGTTTTAATACTGCTTCCACAATATTAACAATTTTCTCGATTTGCTAGCATGAGCAATTTTTAGTAAATTGTAGGTGATTGCAATAATCAGGTCCTCACAAAAAGGAACTCGTTTACAGTTGTTATTAACAGGCATGAAAGTAGGCTTGTCAGCCTGTCGTCAGGCCATCATGATAGCATTTTAGAATGTCCGCGATCACATTAGAATTGATTGATATTTGAAGTGTGTAGGGCTCTAATATTCCTTTAGGATTTTCACACAAAAAACAGACCTATTTTCCTTTATTTAGGTTTTTTATCTCGCAGACTCAACTTTTTCACGATTCTTATTTATTTAGCAAAAAAAAAAACCCATTGGCGGTTTTTTCTACAAGCTTTCAATGGCAACGTTTGTTGCGCGGTAGAGCTAGGAATAATTTTCGGGGCAGGGGACGGCTTCAGCTTCAAAAATGGCAACGTGACATTGCTTTTCATCTCAGGGATAAAGAAAGTGGCCCACTTCTATGCCGTTGCAATGTTTCAGTTCATTCCTGATTTTGTTTGGGCAACACCGAACTGCAATTTTTTGGCTAATCTTGATAAACATGCATATGCACAAAGCAATGTCGCCTACGAGGACCAAACAACGAAAGCAGACAGCCGTAGCAAAAGGACCTCCTTTTGGGGTTTCTCGGAGCTGCCGCTACTTGGAGCCGACTTTTGCTAGAGTCGCAAAGAGGCACACCTTTGACAGGACCCATACCCATAGTGTGATTAGTCCCAGGTATTCTAAGACACCTTTCGGAGCAGCCAAACATTCATTGTGGAGCACCAAAACAAATCTTTAGACCACAAGCAAATACTTCATTCTCATTTGTGCTTGTGCAAATACTACATTAAGATTTATAAAGAACCAAAAGACAATACCATCTTTGTTTGCCTCATATAAAACCACTGACTGGAACCAACTGCAGAGGTTCGATACCAAAAACATTCAACTGGCCGTCAAGTTGTGCCTAAAAGCACAAGGCACAAAAACAAGAACTCGTGAAAAGAGCCCTCAAGCTTGTTTAAAAAGCTCCAAGTTAACAATTCAAGGGCACAGCATTACCACCCATAAACAGTAATATTAGGAACTGAAGCAAAGCTAGACCAAGTAGTGTTCCAGAGAAATAATGTTTATAACAGAATTATTTCATTACAAATTGAATCTTTTGTGTGTAATAGATAGAAAAAAGTTGTCAATTAATTATGCACATTAATGGAGTTTAGCACATACACAGTTCTGTTACTGTCAGCACGTGGGTGATAAACAATCCCCATCTACCATCAAATTCTGAGAAAGCACCCACCTAAAAGTTGCAGATAATTGCGAAAAATGATTGATGGGTGCTCCTTAGGTCTGTGAGCAGTACAGCAGAACGAGCTCGTACTAGGAGGACTCCTGCTTATGGTGAATTCCACTCGCAGATCTTGGGCGCTCCAAAAGCACTCCATTTAGAGCGCGCATATTCCGCTCACAAATTTGGCTCGAGTTGGTTGTCTTCCGCTCGTAGGTCTCTGGCAGTGCCCGCTCCACGGAGTGCCTCAAACACCGCCGAACTTGCTCTGCGGGATTTCACAGATCTTTCCGGAAGTTGACAGAGCGGCCCACGTGATTTCTTTTTAAATCGGCAGTGCACATGCGCGGCGAGGTTTGAGAGGTCGGCGGGCCGGTCGGGTTGTCGAGTTGGATCTGTTCGGGTGCGTCGGTTGTTTACGCGAGATTGTGACGGTTCAAACGTTTCTACCTTGCGTAGATCAGGGATACAAAGCCGGGACTGTAGAGCGTGGTAAATCGAAAGCGCTGACATCTGTGATCGTGAGAGGAAGAATGAGAAAAAGAACGACAGAAAAGCCGGAGACAGACGCAAGGTTAGGCGTATTCATTCTGCAGCCAATGATTGTTTACCTCTTTACACTGCATTCCGCCGGCGTTTTCCCGTGCAATAAAGCAAGAAGAGATTAGGCAACGACCGTGCAAGTGATGGTTTGTTACCTCTGTGTTTATTAAAGTCGTACCAGAAATCTGAACTCCACCACTGGCAATCGGTGTCCGTGCCCCGCCGCTTCGAGGCGTCCGAAAGCTATGTGAAGGTGCCGAACGCGGACGTCTTTGTTATTTGTGACATGAGCACTGTGGTACCTATTATTTCGCTCGGCCTGTGTCGCATGTTATTTCTGCAGCTAAGCAGTGACAGTTGTCACTGGTTGTCAGAAAGATCAGTCTGCTGAGGCGTTGGTGGGCTTGTCAAGTTCGAGCAGCGGCCGTTTTGAACGGCGGAGGGGGAAGCAGTGGGGAGGGGTGTAGGGGAGGTCGCTTCAAAAATGCAAGTTTATATTCCCCTCGTCGATTCGGGGCGGGTTCCACGGGGCGGAATTTTGCCTCCTTCGCGGATTTTGGAAAGCGTTCCGGATTTACGAGCGGAATTCACCATTAGTCAGATGTAAAGGCACAGTAAAGCGGTTCGGTGGAACCTTCCATTTTTATAGCAGCCACGCTCTTCGCGTCAAGCTCGCTGTGTGCTGTCGCTCTCATATTAAGCTTCGCCACTTTGCATTGGCGTGCTCAAAGATGTGGCTCACGCGGAGGAGCATCCCGATTAGCTCAGCGGGCTCAGAAGTTGACTGGCGTAGGTGTTTGGTATGTCCTTTGCTTACACTGTAAAGCACTTAATGTTTGTGAGCACCTAATTTTCACAACAACTTGTAAAATTTGCAAGCTTCAATCGGTGCAAACATTTCTATCGTCTGTGGAGGCGAGTTTCAGCCTTTAGAATTCGCTAAATTTAATGGACACGTCGCAAATATGACCCTGATTCCCAATTTGCGAAAATTCATGTTTCATATTTCAAATGCTTCAGTAGGGGGTGGCCACTCGCTTCAACATGGACGCATGCTCGGCATTTTACAGCAATAAAGAGTAACATAAAGAACTTATATTGCACAATGCCTAAAATTTCACAAAGCGAAAATTATGAGTGATCACGTGAATATGCCATCACTGTCGTGGAATTGAGGAGAAATTTAGTCCCAATCGCAAAATTTCTGTCCAGCAAAATATACCTCAGAGGTATGAACTTACTGTAAAATACTGAGGAAGCGCCCACTATTAGGGTTTCCCAAACTTGGGAATTTTCCAAATGAAACGTTAAGGGGGAGTGACAACTTATGAACCATTCTCTCAAATTGATTCAAATTTTCAGGGTGAATTGAACCCCATTAGGATTGATGACATCTAAAGTTTCAAACTTGTAGGTCAATTCTACAACACACTATGCTTAACAAGCTCCAGAAAAAAGTTACTTTATTAGGAAACGTATTATATAAATCCATAAAATGGATTATAATTGTGAAATAGAATACCCATAGTGCAAGTTAAGGTCAAAATGAATTGTAGAAAATGCAATTCTGGAGAAAAACAATAACACCAAAAAAAGCAAATGATTTTAACAATTTTTTGTGTTTTAAAATAGTCAGTTTTTGTCGTGAAGAATTTAGCTTTTTCAGATTATGAGTATGTTAACTTGTTCCTCAGAAAATTTCAGTCCAGGACACCACTGATTGATATCTTTTTCAATGAACGAAAACTTTCAAAATGTCAAATGATACATTTCCTCATATCACATTTCCTGCCAAAAAGTGAAACTGAGAAAAATGCCTCTGAAGTTTGAACTTAGGTTTCTTTCTTTTCTATGAGTGTGAGGTAAGCTAGAACCTTTGAGACTTCGTTATTCCCCTTGCAATAGCTACCAGTTCGTGTTGTTTGTAGGCAAGCTAACTTTTGTAGCAGGCATTCCTTGACAGATAAACTGGCAAGGTAAATTTCACTACAAAGTATGTAAATTGTGTTTTGCCTTGCTTTGCCTCCTACTAAAGTTTCCGATGAAAACTGGTAGTATTTCTAAATAAATAAATAAAGAACTAAGAGGTAAATCATACTAAGGAAGAGTAGCAAAACAGGAATATGACCTGAAGTGGAAGATACTGTGAAAGTGTGTAACTTAAGATGGCACACTATCACGTCACCAAGCAGGACCAATTGTAAACCCTGTTTCGGATCTCATCCAATAAGATATCTCAAACCAAATTTTCAGGATTTTGTTTTTGTTTGGATGTACTATAGGGTTCCCCTGGCAATTGATACTTTTAAACTTGGAAAGCTTCTACGGGCTAAATCTAGGGTAAATGGCACTTCCAAGGAGGGTGAGGTGTTCTGGCTGTTATACGAGTATGAAGCAGCGCTAAATAAAAAATGCAAAAAACTTGCTCCCAGCTGACTCGGAGGGCTGCCGACATGTCGAGATAAATCTTGCATGTTTATAAATGAAAGTTTCTGAAACCATTCTTTGGAAGTTAATAAACATAAACATATCATTTAAAAAATAAACAATGATTTTCTCTGAAAAAATTTGAATTCTGAGGCCATATCACCCCTAAAGTGTCCGATTTGACTGGACAAATGCCCATGTTTAAATCAACCCAGTTTTTACTGCAAGTGGGGTAGGGGCTCCCCTGGTACTTTACGATAGGGAATTCACAAACTTGCAAGCCTACCGTGATGCGCAATACAATAGTCCTTGCCCAGTGATGCGATTGGCCGGAGTAATTTTGGAGCTCCTTTTGGAGCAGCAAAAAGTACCTTTGGAGCACATGCACACACTTCATTTATGTTTATACCACTGCAAATATTATATGTTAAAATTCTTGTGTTGGCCTATGCAACTAAAAATTACATGCATGTTCATTCGACCGAACGCAATGAAATGCTTTACAAAAACGCCGTTAGTGAAAGCAAATAGAAAAGGAAATGATGATGAAATTGTTGTAATACAAAAAGCACACATCAAAAATGACATCTAAGGCAACCTCAAGAACAACATCTATACTCTGTTGAGCCTTACGTCCGAGCGCAGAGGATGCTATGAGCCATTAAAGCCAATTCAAGGCCGTATGAGTGTCACGTGACCTTGGAGAGGAGGCACAGCAACGTGCAGAAAGCGCATTACGGGCTACGTCCACAGAGCGGGATTGGCTAGGATAGCTCGTGGCGTCCACTGCGTCCGGACGCAAGGTGAAATGGAGTATCGGACGACCTCTAGACAACGGCTAGGGCGACCTCAAGGACACCGTCCAGGACGACGTCAAGAGCAACATCTGGGACGACCTCATAGACGTCCTCTAGGATGTCCTTTAGGATGACATCAAAGACGACGTCAGTTTACGTCAACATTAGCTACCGGCGCTTACGCGAGCAGAGCCTAAGCAACCGACGCTTACGTGACCTTGATTACACAACCTTGAGGACATGACCTTGATTGTGGCTAGACCTATAAAGATCCCGTTTTCAAAGACATGTCTAATCTATCTTCTTACTTCTCTGCAACCTTTTGTTAGCACCAACTACCCGGCAGAGGAGTTCACATAAAGTTTCTTGCATTGCCCGTGCTAACTATAGAATTTGAGAAAGATTACGCCAGAACATTGCACTCTATCATAAATAATAGCAGCAGTTTTATTCTTAAATATTTACTGCAAAGTAGTGTCGTTACATTAGCACTCACCAAGTTATCTCCCCCTTTTTTTGTTCTTTTTAATCTACCCGATGCCTGCGTGTTTAACATACACCGCTTTGGAGGAGTGCTTGCCTCTTAGCACGCGGGCGCACTGCAGCAAAGCAAGATAAGCAAAATCGCGATGCTTACTTCGCGGTTGTTTCACCGCAGTACACAAGAAAGCGGTGAGAAGCGCACTCAACAAAGCTAACTACCCGCCAGGGCAAATTGCGAACATGACTTGATACTGCGAAAATTCCTTATATTGTCAGTGTCTGACAGAGAAAACAAATCGAATAACATGTTATTTGCAACGATAACTGGAACTTCTTAAAACTTGCACAAGCCTACCATAACGATCCGGACATGTAGGGGGGCCTCAGTTATTATATTTCCAGTATTCATAAAGTGAAATAAAGTTTGGCGCAATGTTGGTGCCGATTTTTGACATTTTGGCTAAGTGTAGCAGGATGTAGCAGGATAAGCCCTGTGGCGCAGTTTGGCGCATATGGCACAGCAATCATGTCACTGCTTGCCTTAACAGCAGAAATAAATTACGTGTGTGATAGCATAACTTGGGTTCCATGTTTTTGAAGTTTATTTTTCGTGAAATTCGGCGGGGGTTTCCCAGAGCTAATTTTTGTTAGATTTTCAATGTTCTAATATTCTGAGCTTAAAGGAGCTGTGCAACAATTTCAGGGCTTTGCTTAAATAATTGTGAAAGTTGATGCTTGACACTTCTGAAGTGAACTACAGAAAACAGATTTTGCCTGGATACCCTAGTTTTTATTTTAAAAAATTAAAAATATCCAGGTTTTTGCCATGTCTCAACTCGTACATCGTCTTCCAGGTCACGTGCGCAGTGACGTCGATGGGGTAGGCGTGGGGTTCAGGTAAAGTTCTCTCTTTAAAGCCATCAGTGAGCAGCGACAACTCATCCGCTCGCGACCGCGTGACCACGTGCTGGCGGGTGCCGCGCGAACAATATGGTGAAAGGAGGAAAGTCTCATCCGGGTCCGGCCATACCCGTCCGGCTCTGTCCCACCCCCCTCCGGCTTCTGGCGGCTGTTCGCGGCAGCAGATAGAGCTAACGGTTTTGTGGACCTAGGATACGTAGGTGGCGCCACTAAAACTCAGAATAAAAGTTTTGTCGATGATGCCAGGTTTTTTGACGCAGTTATATTCATGTTAGAACGACAAGATTTATAGAAAAGTTACCTTTTATCGAGCAGGTATTCGCACAACTTGCTATCTTTCTGCAAGACCGCCTATTGACGTCATGCCGCGTGTTTCTCATGGCCACCGTCCGCGGCTGCAGGTCGGGGAATATTCTACTTTCTGCCTCGCTATTACACGGCGGAATCGCAACATTTCGATGAAAGGAGGTGTGTTTTCTGTCATTTGTGACAAGGTGAACAATATCAAAAGTAGAAAATGCCGATTCTTTCAACGTTAAAATTGTTGCAAAGCTCCTTTAATTTAACTATGTTCCCAATTTTCAAAATTAAAAATAAGCATAAATATTGTACGGACGAAAGCATACCCTAAATTTATAAAAACCTACAGGTACATTTGTGTATTTACATTTGTCTTTGGTGTTCTTGCCATTTGCAGCACAGTTATACCTCTTTATACCGAACACTGGTATAGCAAATTATCGGATATAGCATTAGTCATGCTTTATTTGGATGGGAGTTCTAGTTATATAACAAAATCGAAACCGTGAAATCTGACGTGCTATCGGTTATAGCGAAGCAATTCATGCTTTTCTTGCGTCACAAAATACTACCAAGGTTATTAAAAAGTAGAAAAAATACGAAAAGTAATTTCTAAACGAACAATTCCGAAAGTTTAGATCGCGTGCTTCGGGAGATAGCGCCACCTATTAACCGAGCGAATAACAGCGGTTGCGCCGCTGCTGGCCTCTTTGCAAGGCATCAAGAAGCAGCGCAGACTAAAGCCAACCGCCAACCATGCCACTCGTAGCGGAGCTGCAAATGGCAACGAAGCGAAAAGCTGTCTCTCAGGAGACAAAAATGAAAATTTTGAGGTCGGTGGACAGCAGTCAAAAGAAAAAAGACATCACTGCGGACTTCGAGCTTGCACCAAGCACGATGTTTACCAACCTGAGTGCAAGGAAAAATAATGAAGTCTGCTAAGCAAACAACACCGTCAAGACTGACCGGAAGAGTCCTAGGCCTCGACCCAGACGTGGAAGAGGCTCTGTTCTCTTGAGGACATAACAGCACGAAATTTGCCGGTGTCTGGTCAGTTTCTTCAAACCAAAGCAATCAGTCTGGTGTGTCTGTTAGGGCATGATGATTTCGGCGCGAGCAACGGTTGGCTCCAGCACGGTGGCTCCAAGTGAAAAGGCACCAGCCCAAAATCACGTCTTCAAATAAATGGAATAGGCCCAGCTAAGGACGTTTCTCGCGTTGCAAATTAATTTCCTCATGCTCCAATCTATTTTTTTGTGCTGCTTAGTGACAGGTAAGGGCCCCCTGGTCCGCGATAGCGCGTTTTTATATCTTAGGGCTGTGCACGTTTCTGCACAGGCTCGATTTCAGGAACGTTCTCGTCAATTTTTGTGTGTACTTTTATAACAAATAACGTATATAGCGAACAAATTTCTGCTCCCGATGCTAGTTCATTATAACGAGATTTGACTGTACTAACTATCCTTCTTTTGTAAAGTGTAGCTTTAATAAACGGTGGTACTTTAAAATAGCCAAGCTCCTGAACTTAGTTGTTGGGAAGCATGAAAGCTTCTGCTTCCCTCCTCCCTCCAGTGAAATCTACAGGTTTTTATCTTTAATTGTTATAAATTTATAAAAACACAAACTCTCCTTCATCTAAGAAGCAAAAATAGTATGTCCAAACCAGGGTGTCTAGCAAATTATTATTTTGAAATTCCCTTACTTTCCCAGGTTTTCCCTGACAATTTCAGGTGAAATTTCCTGACGCTTGTAGAAGCGGTTGAATATATAAAACCATTACCACACAGGGTATTGAGCATTGAGCACTGCGAGCATTATTTTGCAAGGGCTTAATCCAACTTGCATATACCAAAATATTCGGATTTGTCCAGTCCGGATTATACAAGCACTTTCTTGCCGCCGACATCTTCAGTGAAGAGGCCTTTTCCGGAAACACAATGAAAACACGACGCTCCACCACACACGTCAATAACCGAATGGCAGCATGGCGCATTGCCGCCAGATACACACTTTCGGATACTGTCGGCTTATTGCTTGAATTGGATTGGGGTCTACGGCTGTCCTATTTGTTACTAAATCTGGAAGCTCTTATTGGATCCAGCCTAGTGTCGTGCCCTTACACAAATTCAATCCAAGGCTTGGACCAAATTTCTCGGCTGTTCCCTTTGCATCGGGTAACACGCTGTACATGGGGTGAGCAGAGCCCGCGCTCCGCTATAAGCAGAATTTATTGCCTATTTTTCTGCCCCCAAGACCTCAAGTCTCTGCTCAGGGCGCTCGATGGCATTTCTGGCTCATTTTCCCTGACTGGGCTCGCTTTTTAACAATATCACTGACAATTCCCTGATTTTTCCAGGTAATTAAAATTTCCCTGACAATTTCCGGTTTTCCCGGTCACTAGACACTCTGCCAAATTGCAAACTGGAACAGTGGCTTTTATCGTGGCCCAGAAGAGTGAAACTTCACGAGAAGAATGCACCACCAGAATAAAACTTTGTTATGAATGATTTTAAGGCTTTTTGAAGCCATGCACACAGAACTATGAGTTAGACTAACCAGTAAAATGCCAATTTTCCCTGTTTTTTTTCATCACTAAAACGCTGCACTTGAAACTGCTAGTGTGGTAAAATGCGGTCAGGTGCTGCTGCAATGCTTGACTGAATGATTGATTGACTGATTGGAAGTGCTGCGCCAATGAGAGAGGCAAAGCTCCGAGTCGGACGATGACCTGGACGTAGAAGTAATGACCAAGCATTTATGTCGTTCCAGCGGATGCCATCTTTGCGTTAACTGTGGCGTCTATGTTCATGACTTACCCATTTGCTTCGAAAAATGGTTTGGTACCAAAAGCAAATGTATTAAGTAAGCAGTTTGTGGAAACAGTGTGCACGCATCAAGTGTGTTTTCGAAGAATTAATTGATGCACTTGACAATACAATGACCAGCAGATCAAACTAAAGGGACACAGCACAGTTCAATTATCCCAAACATCTCTAAAGAAACAATGAACAACACTCATCCACAAAGGTGCAGATTCCACCTGCTGCCGTCAGAGCAGAACATAGCTAGTTGTTAGCACTGACCAGACAAGTTCCTGACACCACAAACTGAGGTGTGACATAAAAAAGTGAAAACAGCTACTACTATATATAAAGAAAAGGAGCCCATTAAACAATGTTTTGCCAACCCCCATGAAATAGTGTCATGTAATAAGTTAATGCAGTAGACCCCCGTTGATGCGTTTTCAGTTGATTCATTTTCCCTGCTGTCATGTTCAGGAAACCCGGTACTGTTGAACTGCAGCACAGATATATGTATCGATCTCCCGTTTGTTGCATTTGCTTTCCCGACAGTCGTGTTCAAAAACAACCACCTTCGTTGCCCAGGTGGCCGCGCCCCAACCAGCGACCAACCTCTTTCTTTTGCTCTGCTCCCCCCCTTTTTTTTGCCTCTTTGCCTCTTTATGCTGAGCTTCTTGCCTGGCAGGCCTGACCTTGGACTTTGCTTGAAAGGGATTGGGGCTTCTGCAATAGTCCGCTCATCTCTCCATTTCGTTTCATTTCGCACATGCGCTCTTCTGTTTTGCTTGGTTTAGCTGATTACTCTTGTCTCGTTCGAGTGGAGTTGAAACCCATGACCATGCGCATTGGGCTTTACTGCTCTGCACCGGAAAGCTAGGAACAAAAGCTGACATGGGGCAGCCCGTGGGTCAGCTAGAAAAGCTCAGAAATTTTAATCGCTCACAAAGATCGACATTCTTCGGCTACAGAGCAACCCCTAACTACAAAAAAAACCATTCCTTAAAAAAAGTTGCATTGAAGCCTATTGGCCTTGAGACCGACCCAGAGGTGGCGCTACTGTCGTGCTATCATCATCATCATCGAAGCAGGGATAGAAGCATGGTCGCCCCGTATGTGCTCCATGTTCGCGCGAGACGGTATAGATTCTTGCATTTACTACTTTGTCACATAGTATCGGTGGTAAAACAATTTTAAGTGAACATAGTACGGTACTGTTCTGTGCTTGAGGGAAGATTGAATTGTGTTTGCAGTGTACGGCCTAAATTTAAGTAAACGCTCGTGTGGATGCATTGTCTACTGTAGGCAGACGTTGGCAAGCATGGATCACCGCGATGGATGTCTATGTCCGGGTAAACTGCACCATTTATGTTAGATATTAGTTTATTTTAAATGAGATGTATCAATTCACCAGCAAATAAATTTTAAAAAAAAATTCTATCCAGGATATTTACCTATAATGGTCCCGTGGGTTGTAAAATAGCAAATATAATGCCTTTTTTTTTCCTTTTTGAAACTTTTAGTTGTTGCAGCTATATAAATATTTTGCATTGAGAGAAGCTAGTGCTGTACTGGAGATTACCGTGCTATTGCTAGCTTCTATGATTAAAAAAGTTCCACTGCAGCCAATGTTTTTCTTTACAGTACCACGGTGCAGGTAAGTATTTTGGAGTCTGAATAATTCTACTTTGTTGCGATGAGAAGAGAGTGCCTCTTCTAGTTACGATCCGCAAACTGTTTATCGGCAGCACAACTGAGACAAGTGACACAAACTATACTAACATATAGAGACTGGAATAAACAAGTGTAACTGAGCAATGCAGCAGCGTGCGTGTTATTAAACGCTTTTCTCGGTAGTATCAGATCACCCGCTTTAAGAGGTTAATACTATAAATTCCTGGCTTTATCATCTTCTATTCAAACGCAGTAGACTGCAACTCTAACAAACAACCCGCACCATGACACAGACAGCATTGACCGCAGCGACACACTTTAAAGTTGGATTCACACTGACATTTGAATCGCAACCGCCAAAGTGGATCTATTCGTTTTCATCATCAAACGCACGTGCAATTGTATTGCATCCTTAAGCAATCGCGTTTGCAACCACTTTGCAAATGCAGTTCAGCCACCGGTCTGAATACGGCATTACTGATGGTGGGTAGTGACCCTCACGAGATTTTGTGGTAACCCTCTTTGCCCTAACCTAACACATATCAAGACTGGGCTGTTCATCGATTCGCTTTCAGATTTTTCAAGTGACGCTTTAATAGCAATAATTTTTTTTAGCCAACGGAAAAAGTAAAACATGCCTGTTTTAATATTTTTGACATCTTTTTCAGGACACAGGCTTACACGGTAAACCACTTCAGTATGCTTGTGATTGTCATTGAGGGTAATTATACGATTTAAATAATAACTTAAAAAGGACTTCACTTTAAAAGGCTTCCCGTGTTCATATTTCTGTAGGCGTCACAATGTGAAGTTTGAAATGGGACTGCAATATGAAATTTATGACAGAGTAAAAATAATAAAACAAATGTGTAGTTTTAACATCTTTCATATAACATGGCTGGAGAAAAAACAACTATAGTAGAATCTCATTAATTCAAACTTGAGGTGGAACGAAAATTTAAATAAAGCAAAGTTTGAACTAACAGCAGTTTCCTCCCATAAAGATGCATAAGATGGGACCTGCATGTTAGTTTGAATTCTCTGCAAGTTTGAATTAAGAGAGTTTGAATTAACGAGATTCGACTAACAGATTTTTCAATTTATGATAAATTTTTAATTAACCCCCAGCTCTAATCAGCATTTAATGTTCCATGAAAGCTATGGATTATGCGAGATAACAAAAATATGCAGGACCAACTGTTCTATAGACAACAGCAATAAGATTATAAAGCACCCGACTTAATATTTGTCGCTTTGCTGACTTTTTACGGGGTGCCAAACGATATAATACAACCTTTAGTAAGAATAAACAACAACAAAAACAACACGAATTTCATAGGGAGGGTCCAGCTCATATGGTAATGGGCTTGCGTCGTCAAGATCCATGCTTCTGAACATGCACCCGTAGCAGACGAAGCACGGCGGTAGCCCCACTTTCACATGTTACCAATTTCGGCCGTACGGTGGCGACACGGCTCAATCTCAAGACGAATAGGCTCCCAAATCTATTCGCAACTCCAGCGCGCCGCTCGCCCTCCCGCGGACGAACGGAGAACCAGAGGAGCGGGGACGGCGGCGGCGGCGGCGGCGGCGGCGGCGGCGCGGAAGCGGTGGCAGGTACTGTCGGCCTTGATGTGTGAAGCCGTTTTAACAAAAAAAGTGAACGCGTTAAAAAAGGAATTCTTGTGCTCCGCCTTGCAACAGCCTTGCACGAAGGACCGGGATGTCTAATTTTATTAGGGACTTTTCGTGTATCGCATACGCTTCGGATTTCTGGTCTTGTGCATGGCCGCCAGCTCAATCTGTACTTAACGTGACGAAAAACGCTCCCACTAATAATGAAGAACTCTATAGTACGGTCTGCGGAAAGTCTATTCTTTGCCATAAGTAGGAGAAAACTCGTCGCGCAACGGTATGTCGAGCAATACAAAGCGGGAATGGGTTCGCGTTTTAAGGCCGTTACAAGGAACATGACCATTTATTCCAAGCACTTAAAAAAAACAGAATACCCGTACTTGCTTTCAGGTGATTACAAAGCAAATAAAGAAAGGCTAGAAGCATTTTAAGCGGTTCTGTGTTGGGCAGCCGTTTGTGACGAGAGCTTAGAACGCGCAGTTTTGGCCAGACGGACCGCAATGTTGCAAATAACGCGGTGCAAAAAATGTACGGTATATTAAAATATTTATTTTTGATAAATCGATAAATAAAACCCCTAAACACGCCGGTTATGTTAATAGGCAGTTTTTGCAGAGCGTACGACACCCCTAAACATCGTTTGGACGTACAGCGCACTGACGTTCAACCAGCGCTACCAACATTCACGAGCGACTTGTTAGCCGAGTTGTGCAACTTTTTAAAATAACCCAAGTAAGTGTGAATAACTGTAAAAAAATAATAATAATCGGGGTTTTCTTGGCCCTACTGCAGAACCTCGTGTTTTTTTTTGTTTTTTTTCGGTACTCTTTGATGCGTACTTTAGCTGTTTAATATCTTATAATGCACCGTCATCAAGCCCCTCGTAAAAGTTGGGGCCGTCAGTTTGACGTCGATGGGCTGCACGGCGAACTGAAGTTTTGGAGTGTCGTATATGTGCCAAGGAGTGTAAGGACTACAACATTTTTTTTTTTTCTTTTAGAATGATGAGCACGGCAACGCTCCTGGCGCGCACTGAAAATTGTACTTCAAAGGCACAGCGCAAGCCTGCGGTTATAATGCTACACCGCACGGTAGCCTGCGATAAAAAAACTTTCTATCAATAGCGAGTTTTAGTAGATCGTGTTTCCCGCTCCGCTTAGCCCCTCCGCTACCCGGAACTCTACAGCCAAGGCCATCGGCGCGCAGGCGCAGTGGCGGTTTCTTCGTAGCGGAGGGCTAGCGGAGCGGAAAACACGGTCTACTAAAACTCCCTAATAACTATAGAGCAGTTTGATTACGTGTAGCAATACACTAACACCGAGACGGCGAGCAGCGAGTTGTGAGCCTGTGACGCGAAGACACCAATACTGTGAACGCTGCTCTTCTGAAGCTTGACGGTCAGCGTTCTCGACTCTTTTTTTAGAGAACTAATGGCCAGGCAAAGCCGCAAACATATCTTCATCGCCCTCAAAAATATTCTGCCACAAACAGTAACCTGGCCGGTGCCTAAAACGCGCTCGCTCACCCCAAAGCTTCGCAATTTGAGGTTTCTGCAACTTTTAAATAACAGCATGCTCGTTTTCCTAACGTGCATCAGCATCTACGTCACTTGTAATATGATCCCTTCATAACCGCTTCGCATTTGTAGACCAATAAATAATTTTTAGCGCGCTGAACAGCGTCAGCGCGAGCAGGCGCGCGGGATATCCTGGAGAATCTATCCCCGTCTCTTCCGCCATCTTGGAACTACCGCCCCGCCACCTATAGGGCGTTGGAGTTGCGAATAGGATCCTGAAAGCATTATTAATCCCATAACTTTCCTCGAACAATTTTTTTTTGGTGTACTATTGTTGTTAGTCAAACGTATCAACAGGGATCTACTGTAACTCCGTGCGATTAGACATTTCTTTCCTGAGGGGCACCAGCCTATTGGAACTTGTCTGAATTATTTGTGTCATGACCCATCTCTTTCGCAGACACGGACAAGAGGCTTATCAACTCCACATTAAGCAAAGACCGGGATAAGTAACCACAGTTGCTTCAAAACCGCAATTTACGTGCAAGAAAATACACCACGAGGCATGAATTCAATTGAGCGCCAACAGACGGATACCCCTCAGACAAAAATGCACGGGCGCAAGAAACTGTTACCTCTTTGCATGACTGTACTTTGTTATTAACATTACAAAACACCATTTTGTTAACCAACACGTCCAGACTCGAAAGCCCGACAAGAAATGTTATACCGTATTTACTCGCATAATCCTCACACTTTTTCTTGCAGAAAATCAATGGAAAGTTGGGGGGTGAGAGAATTACGCGGGGAAAATTTTCCGCAAAAACATAGAACGCTAAAAAAAAAAAAATGTGAATTGGGATTTTTGTGTTGGCAGCTACTTACAAGGTTTTAGAATTACCAATACAGGACTTACCTTAACAATAAAACCACAGGTTCAACACAAAGCAAGGTTTATTTGCAAGCACAGTCTGAGTTAAGACTTACCTACGTCGCTGATAACGACCTCAGTCCGAATCAGTCCTAGCATCGCTGGTCGTTGCCTCCTCGTCATCTCCCAATTTCTCGTCGGCTGTGCGAATGCCGTCTAGTTGCGCGCACGCGAAACCGGCTCAACGACAGTGTGACTAGCTTCTGAGAGATGGCGCTAGGCTGCCTAGGGCACCTTAGGGTGCTTGGAGCATTAAAGGACTCTGGCCCAACGGAATGGAGCAGCGCGGCGCCGGAAAATGCGGGTGGTAGAGAGTGCGTGCATCATGCGGGTTTCGTGAGCAGGCGACTTTCGCCGCTGCAGTTTTGAAGATGGGAGGATTACGCGAGGAAAGGGAAAATCCAATTTTTGGTGGCTCACATTAGGGGTGCGAGGATTACGCGAGTAAATACGGTAAACACAAAGTGAACTACAGTTATTACACCTCGATAAAACAGCTGTATAAACTGAAATTTCCTCGAGGAAATTTTAATTGGTAACTCCTTTCAAAGCACTTAGTGTACCTGCAAAGTAGAGCAAAAACTTGACTCACATTTTCTTCTGCAATTTTTCCAACGAAGCTTCTGCCAGTGCGTCCTGCTGCGGGGGACAAGAAACGAAGTGTTCCATGTGACAGTGGAAACCCAGTGCAACAGTATGCAACTACAGAAAACAAGCACAATAGACATTTTCTGATAACGAGTGCCACCTGGGGGCGTTGTCTGCAAATTACAAATAAAATGCAGCCCGACGTGCCACCACCCATTGGAACAGATTGGTATCGTGCTGTTGTATCGGTCTTTATTACTTTTTCCTTTGTCCCATATTTCTGATGCTCGAAAAAGAATCGTCAACAAAGACGCAATGCATGCAAAGATGGGTGCTGACAACGTTGGTCGTGCAGGACGGAGCCCTCCGAAAATGGTGACAGTGGAAAGAAAGGCCAGGGGAGAGCGTGTGTACATGTGTACAGGCTTACTGGAAAAAGGTCCGTTCTCTGGGGGTATTTCTGGTATGCCCAGGTACATATAGGAAATGCTACGCATCCAACACAGCACAGCGAGTCCAATTTCGAATACCTTAACCGAACGCCGTTACACAGCGCAGAATTTCCGAAGCAAAAAGGCGTGCGATGTTATGTGGGTGCCATTATCCACCATTCTAAGCATCAATAACGATTGGTGCACAATGTCGCACATCCAATCTTTTGGAAAACTGCACCGTGGGCATCAAAAGAAAACTGATTTGTTTTTTGCACCATCTTGTCAACGCATTCTCGTATAAAACAAAGCCTTTACTGTTATCCTTTTGCGTTTGGAGATACTGAACAGGTTGTGTTTGGTATTCATGACAAAGATGCTTACAATGTCAGGGAACTTGTTTTTGCCGTTTGAAAAGAATTCTCAATGGTCAAGAAATGACAGAAAGTATCAAGCAGCAAGCTTGGTGCTTTTACAAATTGCTTTGTAATAAAAAAAAAAAAGTAAAATGGAATTTTTTTTTTTTTTTTTTCAGAATATTCACGTTGTTAAACACAATTTAGGTAGAGATAGCCCGTTCTGGGCCCCACCCAGGAACGTAGCTAGCTACGCTCCAGTCCTTGACTTTCATTGGTTGGAAAGATGATTGATGTGCGGAATAATCGTTGTAAAATTGCTTCTCCATGGTAGTCTTTTATTCAACATTGTTTTTATGTTTGAGAAACAAACTACCTATATAAATAATGTGATTATTGTTTTCGGAAATATCATGAGATAGACTTGAACCTCGCACCGAACAGAGAAGGCTGAAAACATTATTTGCTTTTGGATATTCCCACATAATCAAGAAACGCATACAGTTCTTAGAGGAGTTCGGCAGTTGGGAATGCGAACATACTGCAGATTGACAGCACGACAAGAGAAAGATGGCGCTGCAGAATCAGTTTGTTGATTTCTATGCGAATAAGTGTGGTGCCAGCAGCCACTGACATGTAAAATGCCCCAAGCTAGCAGCCATGACATGCTGGTCAAATTGGCGCTCTGCAATTGAGATTCGAGCCACCCCGTTGCTAGGCAGTCTAACTACCTCGCTCTCTCAACCCAGTCCACGAAACGAGTTTGACATTTTGCCCGTGGGTTTGTGCCCTTGAGAGCGCAGTTGTTCCCACCTGTTTTGTAACTGATGTCGCAACCCCGTTGCTCTGTGGCAGAGTGTATGAGGAGCCAGGTTCGGTGCTCATGAAGCGAGAAACGTCGTCCAACACTACCACGGGATTCTGCTGATCCTTGGGCACTGTCCTGCGTTTCTTCGGGGGTGACAGTCGGACTGGAACGGCGTCCTATAGAGAAACAATGCACAAAAATTCAAACCAGATGTATTAAAGCTTGCAAGCAGATCTTGGAAGAAAGCCTTCTGAAGCTCTCTTTGAAATCATGAGCCTCATTTGAAAGAGAAAGGACACTTCTTCATTAGGCACAATATGGAGTCAAGGTAGGTACGCCCTCTGGCAGGGGACTAGCCAGGAGCGTTTGGGGTCAAAACACACTCCGAAACGTTTATGGCATCTCCCGTACCTTCTCTTCGCAGTGCGAGCAATTTATATTTCGCGTCTCGGCATTAAATTTGTAAGTGGATGAGCTATATGTTTCAGTAAGAGCCTTGGCTCGAACCACAAAGACACTTGGGCGTGGAGAAGAGAAATCCGGGGTACATTATATTTGCGAGGGCTCTTCTTTACCCACACCCTGTTCCAGATAATGCAAACTGCTCTTTATTCGGGGTCATTTATTCGAGTCCTGAGCCAGCCCAGTCCATCGTCCAGAAAGCAGACAACGGAATGTCCACTAAAACTTTTTTGGCCTTCGACGCGACCGTTGTGAGGAAACTGCACTTGAAGTCACAGATTGTCTACTAGCTCGCTTCTGGTGCGACACTGTATACAGCTGCAGTGTCAATGTCATATCGAGGTGTCTTTTATAGCAGTCAAATTTAGTCGCACATACAATTGGTCTTCTTGTGTAGATAGACTGAAAAGCTCGGTGCTCCAACTTTCCCACACATTGTCATCTCCCGCTCTCCCTCAGCTTCTTTCTGTAACTGTGCTCTGGCCTTTGAGGACCACCTCTGCACTTGCTCACAATCTCAAGGTGGGGAGTTCAAATCCTGCGAGGACTAAAGTCCCTTTATACAATTCCCTATGGGTGTGATGCTCTTCGGTGCCGGTTTTTCGTTACAGCCAACTGCTACAGAACTCCGTAAAAATCGGCTGACAAAACACATTCTGTGTTAAAAGAAAGCTGTCACAAGCGGCACTCACATGTTCGGTGTCAGACTCTGAGCTGCTTTTGGAGGCAGATTCCTTCAACCTTCGCTTGCTCCGCGACTCAAGCCAAGCCTGCAACAAGTTACCACATCATTTGAACCTCAAGAGGAAACAATGGACTAGAAAACACGAAAGAAAAGATTGTTACTCAATTAGCTTGCCTGCATACCTCCTCTATGTGCAAAGTTACTATCAGAATGTCTACCAAGTTAAAACAAAGTTTTCAAAATTAGAAGCTTTTCCAAGTTTTCCCTGACAATTTTAGCTAAACTTCCCAACCGACTACAGGATGCATCTGAGGTGCTTCCCCAGTTCGAGCGTCAAGATGTTCTCACTCGGGCAGCAGAAATGAACGCAACCGCCCTGTACTACAGATTGGTAGGCACCCTGTACTACAGATGTTTCTGAATGGCTCAATGATCTCAACAGCTTTCACTGTCTGCACAGTCACCGATTCACTTCCCCTGAGCTAGAGCAGTGGTTCTCAACCATTGAGGTTTCGCGGACCCCTTGTGGATCGGCGGAGATGATGGAGGACCTTGTTCGCGGTAAGGGGAAAGATAGAGGTTAATTATGATGGCGATTTAATGAATGACCATAATTAAGGGCTAGTGTGAAGTAGACTTATCTTACTGACATACACACGATAAAACTCACCCGAACATTTGAACGTTTCTGCTCAATCTGATAAAAGACAACTTTTATTGCCGGGCTTGACTGATGAGGCTGCGCTTTGCAGACCCCTACAATGCCTTCGCGGACCCCAAAAGGGTCCGCGGACCCCCATTTGAGAATCACTGAGCTAGAGCAACCAATGCCAAGGCTTCAGAAGGGACCTATTGTCAGAGCATAACTACATTCCAGCAGGTGTCGCACCTTAGAACGGTACTTCTTCCTGGGAGATGAACTGTTTGTCGGTTCCTCCGCTGGCTTGGGAATCTCCCTGGGTACAGAAAAAGAAGGTTTTTGTTGCACACATGTACAAGGTTGTTTAACATTGCATCACCATGCAAACATTTAAGGTAACTGTAGGTCTCCAATTATATAAATTACTTTAAAAAAAGAGAAAGATATCTGTGTGTGGTTGCGAATTCCTGACCAAGCTTTTCTTACTACTCTTTTATATTAATTCTAACGAGAACCTTGATTATCTCAACTTTATTTCATTCTAGCTTAAAACAGATTTTGATACACACCCTAGTAGCGCACTTAGTTCTGTGATGTCCTTACAATGCCCCGACATTTTGGGGATGTCCTCTGTGTGTTCAAAGGACATCCCAGAACGTTAGGACATCCTAAGCATATTCACAGAACTAAGTGTGTTACTGGTACGTGTTGATGAAGACATTTTGGCCATGACCAAAAAAAGTTAGTTTATTTATTGAAGTTATTTTCAGAGAACAAGAAAGCTAGTACTAGTGGAATTGTTAACTTCAAAAATTTCAAAATCCAGAGACATACCGTAAAACCCCGTAAGAATGCCCACCCAAAATGAAGAAATAAATGGCGAAAAACATGGGGTGGGCTACCTTTGGGGATGCCACAGCAAAACTTTATCGAAAATTAATGATAAGCACTGGTGCACCCACTATAAATCACGTGATGCGGGAACTGATAACGCAGATCGCAGGCAGGGCAGATTCATGTCTCACGGTGCGAAGAACTCGCGGAAACCCACCGAGAACTTGCATCTCCCGGGAACGGATACCGCAGATCGCGAACGCAGCAGATTCAAGTTTTATGGTGACATAAACATGCGGGGACCCGCTACAAACCTGCCTGTCACAGAAACCGATATTGCGAGCGCAGATCGCGGACAAAAACGCGGGAATTTTATACAAACTCGCATGTCACGGAAACAAATACCGCAGATCGCGGACGCAGCAGAACCACATTTCACGATGCAATATACACACAGGAACAACTCGCGGTGTAACAGCTAGAAATCGATATCGCACGAACAGATCACCGACAAAAACACGGGAATCAGCTACAAACTCGAGAACGGATACCGCAGATCGCGAACGCAGCAGATTCGCATTTCATGATGCAAAGTATAAATGCGAGAACAACCAGTGTGTTATGGGACACGATGTCAAGCGTACCGGTGCCGCAGATTGTGTCGTTGATGCGCAATTCCCGCCCGACATAGCTCGACGTTTGACGGGAATCGGGGGTGGCCAATGTTTTAGAATATTTATGTTACAGATATTTAGCCAGAAAAACGGGACGGGCGGAATTTACGGCAGCAAGGAAGGTTTCAAGAGACACAGTGTAACTTCGTAGTTACATCAAGTTATATATTTAAATTATACAAAGCACCTCATAAATCTCCAAATTACCTAACAAAAAAATATTTTTACAAGCTTGATCGTGCTGACAAAGACTGGTAAGCACAAAATGTGCGACAGGCCTTTATTATGTACCGAGTGAGAGGAACACATCGTAGGCCTAGCACTCTGCGCTATAGGCTTTTACTACAACAAGGTTTGCTTGAAAAGGCAGGTTCAGATCGAGGAGGCGCAGCATCCAAGTGCACTTGCATGGCACACAGAGCGCTGGCCTGGTGTCGCGTGCTCGCCAAAGACTGCACACTTGGGTGACCCGACCATTGGCCCTGAGAAGCGCGCAGGGGGCGACCGCTCTCTCGCACGCAGCGCCAAAGACTTGGCCTTTGAGTGATCCAACCACAGGCCCCGAATAGTTCAGACGGCAAAAGCGCTCGGCTCTCCATCTCAAGGTGGTGAGTCCAAGTCCTGCAGGGGGACTTAAATCCTTTTACGCAGTTTCCTAGAGGCGTAATGCCTTTCACTTTAATGCTCCTACCCGTGCCCTGGAACGAAAGGAAGGTTCCCTGGTAAGGCACATTTTGGCAACGCTTGCCAGAATCCTTTTTTTTTCTTTTCTTGCAACTCATAAACAAATTAAGATTCATACTTTAGTGTTAAACTTCCAAGCCGCGGGATTCAACCTTTTGATCCTCGGAGAAGATGGTGTCCCCACGTCCTATTCAATGAATGCTTCGGTGCCTATACCCAATGGGAGCATCTCTGGATGAAACGGGGTTCGACGCACAGTCGTAACTCTCGCTCAAATGGGGGCCCGCCGAGTTTGAATGGCTTCAAATGGGCCTTGTCTTTCGTGCTGCGTTGCGTAGCTTGTCTGTTCTCTGGCTAAACGTTTGCCCCTTTCCGATGTGGAGGCTTCTTTTTGTTTTTACAGCGGAGTTGTTAAGGGCTAGAGTCCCGAGGATCGTGTCCGGTACAAAACACTTGTCGACAAAAATGCCTCTGGACAGCTACTGCCATCTATAAGCGACGGCGGCAAGCACACAACCAGTATGGTTGCCGCCGTCGCTCGTAGATGGCGCCAACCTTTCCAGGTATAATAGAAGAATGGATAGTTGGGTGCGTTGGTGGGAATTCATCGTAGGAAACAGCGCGAAAAACAGACAACAAAGAAGAAGCACACGTAACGAGCGCAGCGCTCGTCACGTCTGTTTCTTCGTACTCGTCTGTTTTGCACGCTGTTTGCTACGGTCTTATCAGTTTCGGTTTGGACTTAGGATGGGTGGGCCACGCACCCTTTTGGGGAAAGAAGACTGGCTGCGAAAGGAGTGGCGACGTACACAGCAGCGCGAATGGGTCCATAACCGCGGCAAAGCCGCTGTCGCCTCGACTTCCATTGCGTCGAGCGCTTCATATTCTCTTGCCAAAGAAGAGCACATTGCTCGCCTGGAAATCCGCCGCCAAGAACAGAACCAGCGATGTAAAGGGCGCCGGCGAGCCAACGCCACGGACGACGATCGTGCCACGGAGGCCAAGCGCAAGCGCAAGACCCGGCAACGACTGTACTCCTCGCCGGCTAAACAGTTCCCGGGCGCGACGGCGACTTTCCGGAGGGAGTTCATGGATAACCCGTTTGGTGTCACGAGCGCCGTGTGCGACCGACTCTGGGTTGCCGAAGACGTATCCACGATCGGCAGAGTGTCGAACAAGAAGATGTGGGAAACGGGCGCGTGTGCGTTGCGGCAGTGTATCGAGTACAGCTCCGCTAATCTTCCTTCTTCACGAGAGTGGAAAAGCTGAAAGTTTTTTGTAACCATGTAAAGCAGTTAGTTGGGCTTGAACACCCGTACCATCCTTATGCAATTGTTTTACATAGCTGTAAATTTTATTTTTATTTCTTGTATTCATTACAACTTTGCCCCCAAGCACTGTAAACTCCCCTTCAACAAGTTTAGAGAGCAACAGGCATCTTCTTTCACAACCACCCTGATCCACGATCGCAGACACCTTAGGTCAGGAACTCAAACCGTAACCGTAACCGAAACCGTTCAGGAACGAAATTTTTTCAGTAACCGTAAACAAAACGAAACCGTTATTTGAAATTTATAAAAACCATAGCCGTAACTATAACCGCAAAATTATTTACCGGTAACCGGTTTTAACCGAAAAATTCTCGGCCATTTGTCAGAGTTACTGTCAGCGAGTGGTGCATCTGGTAATACATTTCAGTTCAATCTAACTTTAGAATTAAGAATACTTAGTTGGAATCAGTGGTCGAGCTTATAATAAAAAGAGTCTATTTCTAAATCTGCCACACTCCTACATCGCTACATGTATTCAGTACGTGTCACCTTCAGGGTATTAACTAATAAGTTAGACTTCCCAGATGTCCATCCAACTCGCTTCTATCAAAACCACCGATGTTCCTGACATGCCGTAGCAAGTATAAAGAAAAGAGGTAAACTGACCATCATGCAGAGCTGGCGGAAAAGAAAACCCGGTATTCATTTAGTCTGAAACACATTGCGAGTGACAATTTTGAAACAACACAGAAAGAAAAAAAAAACGCCAGAGGTTTGACACTGGCGTTCTGCCACGGGCACTCGCTGGAGCGCCTGCTTCCCCTCAAGGTGCTCCAGGGTGCTCCAGGGAGCGGCGGGCTACTTGGCATTTTACTTTTCTCCTTATGGGTCTCAGTTTTTTTCTCCTTCGTCCCCTGTTTGACAACGTTTCAGACCAAATTCCTCTTTCACTCAACTGGCTTCCCTTTCTCCTGTGTGTTTGACCGACTTTGCCGCACTGCCAACCACTCCCCTTCCCCCCGCTAGACAGCAACGCATGGGCAGATGCCTCCGGAGTCGGTTACGGTGTAGATGTTAGGGACTGTGCACAGGCAATCATCGCCCCTCTGCCAAGGCCCATATACCTCGGGGAAAGACTTGCCATGTTGTGGTGCGCATGTATCACTGAGAAAGGGACTCTTCTGCACACGGAGAACAGAGCTTTGGCTTTCGCGCAGTGCCGCGGCCATCGGCGAGCTTTGCCTTGGGCTATTGCCATTGCCAGTTTTCTTCATTTATTTATTTATTCACATTGATTAAAAAACCTCGGGAAACCCTTCGGACCTTTTCTCGATCCTTCCGCTGCCCTCAGCAAAAGGAAAAAAAGATGCCTCACGCAGAGAGCGCGAGGACTCGATGGCGCGCCGGCTCGCCATCACGTGTCAAGCACGCAATGGCAGATTGACGGGGCCATGGCCGACGGTACCCATTTTATTGACATATCTTCATTAAGAAAAAAAAAAAAAAAAGAAAGACGGCACTGGCAATAGCCCAAGGCAAAGCTCGTTCATGGCCGGGGTGCAGCGCTAAAGCCAAAGCTGTGTTGTCGGTGTGTAGAAGAGTCCCTTTCACGCCAATGCACGCGCACCAGAACACGGTGAATCCTTCCCAGCGGATTGGCCTCAGCAGAGGGGCTATGATTCTGCACACAGACCCCTACAAGTACCCAAAAACCGACTCCGGAGGCATCTGCTTATGCACTGTCGGGTAGCGGAGGCGGAGTGGTGGGCAGTGCGGCAAAGTTGACCAAACACGCAGAAGAAAGGGAAGTCAATAGGGTGAAAGAGGCATTTGGTCTGAAACTGTGTTAAACAGGCGGACGACGAAGAAAAAATCCAGAGCCATAAAGAGAAGTGTAAAATGCCAAGTAGCCCCGTGGCCCGTATAATATAATATACGGGCCACGGGGCCCGTGTATTATATCATATGTAATATAATATGATATAATACAAAACAATATAATATAATATAAGCACACCCGACCGGACATTGGGAGGCCCAGAGTTCAAATTCTAGCTCCGCTGTTTATTTTGGCTTTCGGCGGTTTCGTAAAACATTGATTCATTCAATAAAGTACTGTTTAGTACTCTTCTGCATATTTTCGAATATATATCTTAAGTATGTCCGCACTTTATTTTTAATTTTTTGCGTCCACACCTCTTTCACTTTTTCTTATATATAAATGCACAATTTTTCTAGCGTCACAAAATCGACCAGCGAGAGACGTGCGCTTCGATAACCATTGGCAATTGCTTGGAAATAGCAAACATGACGTAAGTGTAACATGGCTCAACAACGAAGACTTGTGAAAGGAAAGAACAACACAAAACTTATTTTTACAGCTTTCTGTGTTGTTACTGTGCTGTTCGTTCCTTTCCTTAGTCTTCCTTGCTTGGTCTATTGCATTTACACTGTTTGACTTTCACACACTAGCCTATCTCTCAATTTTGTTACTCTATTCCACTTAGCAGTATTTCACTAGAGGATAGCTATAGTTCTGCTCCTTCCTTCAATGTGGACGAAGACTCGTCTGCATGTATTAGGTTGAAATAACAGGGTTCATGCTGTCCTCAAAGACAAAAATTCGAGGGTTTTCAAGGGCTTTCAAGGCCCAGTAAGGATATTTTCAAGGACCATGTTCAGAGCCTTACTTAGACAAAACATAATTCTAAATGCGTTAAAAATGTAATATTCATTGCTCGAGACAAGATATTAAGGGGCTTTCCTTTTTGTATGCTAGATTCAAAGAAGCACATTAACAACACACATTGCTGTGTCCCACATGTTAAACAAAAAATATACATTAAACAAGCACTCGTCCAATGTTCATGGTAGTTTACATTGCTTTTTCTGAACTTCGAGGTCAATGTTCAGAATTCCCTGTGCCTTGCTTCTTGCAGTCTTCCTGAGGCTGTTGGATTTCATGATCCATGGGAGGTCACTCGTGGCTTCTGCCTTCTCTGCCTAATTGTCTGCTTAAGACATCAATTCAGCAACAGATACTTCCAGTTTCTTCTTCTTTCTCAATCTTTCGACTTCTTCGTCAGTGTAGCACCTTTTCACCTGCCTTGCACCTTCAAGGTCCCACTTCTCGGCTTCCAAAAAAAGCATGGTAATGGTGCCGAGCAGAAGCAACGGAGTCCTGCGTTCCTTCGTGATTCAAACATGCAAGATGCCACCTGCCTTGTTTACAGCATCACATACAATTCGCTGCAAGATGTAGGAAATATCTTGCTTATTTTAAACAGTGACCTGCCGATTGAAGATAAGAAAAAAAGTCCGAGACCATGGCACGCGACATACGAAGACTTCTGCTCTCCACAGAAGGCTCAAGCGACTTCGCTGTCGGGAAACATTCTTCTGAACAAGTCACTTGTCTGTGAACAGGACTTGTAGAAATAGTGCAATGCAGTTACTTTTAGTGTCCACAGAATCTCTGCATCAGTCACTAGCTCATGCTTCTTGCACACACCGTCCAAGTCCAACGACTGTGATTGCATTGGATCCACGGACGTTGGGTTCACAGACGATTCACTTACAGAGGGCACCAAGAAGTTCTTGATCGGGTTACTCACTGCCGCCTTCACATTCGCGTTGTGTTTGGCGCTTTTCATGTGACTTTTCAGTGCCGACTCTCTCATAGCAGCGATGTCGAACGTTTCTGAGCAAGGCTTGCATTTAGCCCGATTTGGATTCGGTGGGTCCGGTGCAAGCCAGCGCCTATAACTGTCGTTGCTCAGCCACGAGCGTTGGAACTTGCATTTCCCTGGCATTATTTCTCACTTGTAGTTCCGCACACATTACACACCAGTTTACGTTCGAGCTACGCCGGCAACTTCTGATCTCGTACCGGAAATAACACAAAGGAGTGGATTGGATGTGGATCTGGCTATGCCCTTCGGAACCGAAACCGATTCCAGTCTGGCCAGGCGTTCATAAACATCTGCTACATGTCGTCGTCAAACTCGAAAATCAAGGACTTTCAAGGATCTGTAAAAAATCCAGGACTTTCAAGGCCTTGAAAACGCTACTTTCAAATTCAAGGGTTTTCAAGGATTTCAAGAACCCGCATGAACCCTGAATAAACTATAGCAACGAGGAGGTGCAAATGGTTCTTCCACCACCCAGGGGGAACTTTCTTGGGGTTGTTTACAAACGCTGCCACACAACAAAGTAGGGATGTTTATTTTCATTTTTATTATATAGAGTGCGATGATTCCCGGGTAGCGGAAGTAACATGAATGCTCGTGGCATCAAACTATATAACGTAAGTAGGTGTAGTGAACAAGCGTTGGAGCTAGAAACGTGTGCAACTTTTGACCGATTAGAAGTATTAAGACGTTACTATATTACTTGAATTTCAGATTGTTAGATATCTCGGACTACTTTAAACTGTTTATTATAAAACGGCTCTCTAACATTTCAATTAGACAAATTATTCGAAAAACCGAAATAAACCGGTTTTGAGGAACGTGTAACCGGTAACCGAAACCGTAAAAATTAAAACCGTAAAAACCGAAACGAAACTGTTATCAACAGGAAGCGGTAACCGTAACCGAAACATTGTATATTTCAGTTTGAGTCCCTGCCTTAGGTGCCCATAGAAGGTCCGAGACAACGCAGTGAAACATCTCTACTATAACCAATGCAATAATTAAATACCAGAAAGTGCCACTGATATCAATCATAATAAAGATTTCATATCTTTGTTTCCACAGCTGATTTTCCACATCCATAATAATTAAACCAGAAGCATAAAATGCACAGGAACATGGAAAACGATGGTCTGGTTGCAGGATGCATAGTTTGGAAGTCTGCCAAAATGCCACTTCCCGGTAGAATTAGCAGGAATTTAGCTTTGCAATAGAAATGATTCACAACATCCAGTGTTATACAGAGTAGGCAATATACACTTGTATATATTGCCCATTCTATTGTTCTCAATTTACAAACATTACACCAGAGCAAAATATTACGAGTCACAGTAAGCTCAAGGGAACTACTGAGCAGCATTTTCCCAAGTCCAGTGATGTGATTGGCCTAAGCCGTTTTGGAACACCTTTCGGAGCAGTTGAAACGGTGTTTTGGAGCAGCTAAAGTGGCTTTTGGAGCAACCAAAACAGTGTTTTGTAGCAGTAAACGTGACTTTTTGAGTGGCCAAGACAGTGTTTCAGAACAGCAAAAAGTGGCTTTTGGAGCAGATATTCTTAGAAAAATAAAAATATATATTTTAAGGGCTGGACAAATAAAAGGCACTTTGCCCGCCACAATAAAAAAAAAAAGAAATTATGGTCAAGTTAGACCACCTGGGAGTCTTTCAACATGTTAACCGAAATGCCAATGAGATGACACATTTTGCAGTGCTTCAGTTAAATGATACATATATATGTACCCACTATAAATAAATAAGAACCAAACTGCACATATTAAATTTATTTGAATATGATCAACTTATTAGTAAATATCAAAGCATAAAATTGACTAGTTATTTAATAAAATAAGTTGAAGCAGTCTCCGACTGATGAAACATGTAACTACTCCAGTGCAATGCGAAACTGTACACAAGAAAAAGGTGCAGTATGACTAGCGGGTTCTTTTCCTTTAGCTTTTCGGAACTTTCTGCAAGGCTGCTGCAAGCCTCGCTTTGCCTTCAACAAGTAATGAATGTCCTTTTTCTATGTCTCCAAAGAGACATTGAGGCATCCCACAAGTGTACAGTGCTGTAGGCGTTGCTGAGCAATTCCAAAAAAACTGCTTGCCACCGTTTTACAGGTTCCCGACGCGCCAGATTTTCGTCAAAAGTAAGCAAACGTAAAGCAATGGATTGCAAGCGTCCCGGTTGGTGCGTCTGTCATGCAATCATGTTTGCATGCACTTGAGGGCAACTTCGGCAGCTTGCAGTAGCACGCACTTCGTCGTGCGAGCGGAGACGGCTGTTCGATCAAAACCATGCCACTCCGCTCCGCCGCCAACTGGTTCCAAAAATTGTATGCAAAATATAACAGTCCAGCGGCACGTGCTTGCCACGCCGGCAGGCAACGTACAAGCTAAACACACACAAAAAAAGAACCTGAGCCTATCAATGCAAGACATTGCAAGTCAGGGTCAAAAAGTTCTTGGAGCGCTTTGTGCAACGACTGAACTCGAGACAAACAAGCGCGTTGTACGGGTTCAGCGTGCAGACATTGCCTTTTTTGCTTTAGCTCACTTCTCTTCCCCAACTTTCCTTCGTAGCAAACTTTTCATGTACCAGGGTCCCTCTCAAAAGAAAGCCCACCGAGAGAAACCTAGGTAATCAATACTTCGACAAAGCAGTCTTTTAGTTAAAGAAGACTTTTTGTAGTAACGTATGATTTAAACAAGAACAGGAGTGTTGGAGACCTTGCGGCAGTCCTTATGTGTCAGTTTAGAAAGCGCCATATCTGCAGAGACATGGGGATGGCAACACCCGACGTCATGCAACCACGATGACTGGTAGGCAGGGACCAAGTATGGTTTTCCCACGGCCGTTGCTTTCAGGAGCGAGTGTTTCAGCTCGCAAAGTAACTCCCGTCACGCAAAAACGTGGTTTCATTTCACATCACGACGGCATGGCTGGTACCCGGCACGCTAGTGTCGCAGTGTCCATACACGCGTGCATCTATCTATACAAAAATTTTTTTAAAAAAGATGCAAGACGACACCCACGAGACAACGAGTGTGAAACGAGAAACGGCGGGAAAAACCATGCAAGACCAGATGGACGATTGATGCAAGGTACTTTGTGTCGGGCGGCCGCTTGCGCCATCTAGCTCACGGTAGTCAATTTAGTTTCTGTTTTGAAAGGCGACCGAAACTGGTCCTTTGGCGCAGGCTAGGTGCAGGTGACCCATATTTCGGCAAAATGTAGCAGGATGTATCAGGGTTAGGCCCTTGGCGCAGCAATCACTTCCTACCCAAAGAAAGACAACTCACCGGCCATCTCTTGCAACAGAGCATCAATTCTCAAACAGGGTTTCTAGGTATTCACCAGAGTCCCCTCACGCCTTCCCCAACCCCCAGGCGTCCCCCAAACTCCCAAATTGATCTCCACGGCCCGTTATGAGGTGCAGCATTTTACGAAGTGCTATTTTAGCTAATCTGAGCTATCCGTTGGAGCATTACTATGCTTCAAATGTGTATGTTCATTTTTGTTGAAAAGGTACAACCTAAACTGCTTCATTGCAAGAAGTCAAGGGGAGAGCTATCAAAATTGTAAAAGTTTCCCCCGCAAAAAAAAAAGAAACAAGATGTACTTACTTGTCTGGAACCTTTGCTGAAGTTTCGGGTTTGGGGGGTGGTACGGGCTTGGCAGGTACAGCATTTTCATTACTTTGGTCTGAAGAGAGTTAGAGAATACCAGCAGTGTTACTCAATTATGGTTTCAGTAAAGGGCAGAAACAACCATTGCATTTGGCACTAGCAAAACGTTGGTGCTGGATTACACTACTGGCCGAGAAGCTGCCAGCAAAGAACCCGGTCAGTAATGTAATTCATTCTCAAACTCCCTCAGTCCTACTAACAAGCACTTGCCCACATTCGCTTTGTTGTCCACACCAAAAAGCATGTACACAAAACAGACAGAAGCATCGTTATACGCAAACTTTTAGTTGATCCTGTAGCATGGCGATTCTGCAAAGCCCTTGCTTGTCCTCAAATGAAACAAAACCCTTATCTGTCATGCACAGAAAAAACAACACAATTTTGTGCAATGCTTCTTCTGTACATAATAACACAACAGGTAAATTTCACTTCAACAATTAGTAGTAGTCATTTATCCTGTCTTCGTTGTAACCACCCTGTACCTCCACATTGGAACAAGCACATATAAACAAGTAACAATCAAGTGTATTGATCAAATCTGGCAAATCATTAAAGCATGTGCTATCTGCACCAGGTGCCCTTTATTGAAACTGTATACGGTGTATACAGTTTCATCCATGTCTGTGATAAGCGAAGATATAAACCTAGATGATCTGATACTTACTAAGTAATTAATGCAACAGACTAGCAACAACAGACAAAACAAGACAGAAACAGGCTTACAAAATCAATAGGCTGCTTCAGACCTTCTTTTTTTTCTCTTCGCAATCAATGTTTTATTTCACTGAATGAAGGCTCTGCACACTGCTTGAGCCAACTGCTTGCTTTTGGTTACAGTTCTAATGATGGGGATTAACCCGCAGAACTAAATAAAATGTGCTAACCAACACAATATGCATCCCAAGGGAACACTTAATACAAACCAAATGCCCCTTTGCTACTAAGGAGACACAGAAGTCAGTGGCAGTGTCGTTCAAACCACGGTTCCAACAAACCTTGAAAGGTGCTGTTAAATGGCAAATGTGCGTGACAGTTTAATAGGTGTTAAAAATGTGCAACCAAAACCTCTGCAATAACAAAAAGCATCCCAAAAAAAAAAAAAAAGAACTACACATGGTGATAAAGGCATGTTTCAATAAACAAAACAAAAAATGTTGGTTGGCTTTCAGGTAAAGACATCTCAATTTCATAATGGACACAGTCGTGACAATTTGCTTTCACAAATTAGAATGCTAGTGGTTTGGCCACCTCACCAAAATATCTAGATTAAAAAGGCTTGCACTAGCAAAATATAGAGGGTGCAAAAATATGTTAAAAAACATTTGCAAAGGAAAAACTATTTTTTAAACATCTTGGATGGAAAAAAGTTGCTGCAGAAATCACTACTGTTGGTTTCCTATGAATTGCGATAGCATCTGTCTAGGACAGGGGTCTCAAACACGCAGCCCGCGACTCGCTGCGACGTGGCACGCCGGCCAACTGGCTACGAGTCCCGGTTCCCATGCCTCAAGTACTAGAATTGGCATGCACCTTAGTGATCTCATCTCGTCAATTCATTGTCGCTCAAAAGTAGCACTGTTCTTCTAGCTATGAGCACGGGATTCTCACCTTCAAAAAAATATCACCATTAAAAGACAATCGTGTGTCAGTATTGTAATAAAAATCTCCAGGAAAGCAATAACTGCCAGATTAACCGATTGTAATTTAGAGACATGTTGAGCTTGATTAATTCCTGTGTGCATTGAGCAACGGGAACAACAGTGTACTTGCTCTCTTCTATTAAAAATTAAATCTTCTATTAAAAATGCCAGCACGTTGGTGGGGCGGTGTCATTTTAATTATTGTTATCACATCAGGGCAATGTCGTAAAAAGTCATATAAACTAATAAAATCTAAAGATGTGGCTCGCAAAACTGAGTTTACGAAAAGCATAGAGCACAAAGTCCCCCCCCCCCCCGTCTTGTCTTACGTTGGCCCTCGACCTTTCCGGTGTGGGCTATCTGGTCCCCGCATTCCAATGAGTTTGAGACCACTGGTCTAGGAGACCCTCAAGGACAACATCAAAGATGACCTCTAGGAAGTTCTCAAGGACGACGTCTATGGCGATCTCAAGGGTGGTGAAAGGACTACGTCAAGGTCGTTAGGTCCTTCGAAGAGGGCGCGAATGTGAAGGAATCTGAGAATGTGAGCGGAAATGGTCTACTGTGCATTAGGATGCTAAAAAGTCCAAGAAATCCGGGCCGGGGGGAGGGAATGGGTAGCTAAAGAATGCTATTGCATGAAAAAAACATCATAAAATAAATTTAACATGAACAAATATTTTTTTAGAGCGATAATTACGGTGCAAAGCAAATTTGTAGTTGGCGCTCGCGGGAGCCTGCGGAAACCAGCAGTCCGACATGTTAGAAACTAAAACATGTGACATTTCACCCCTTTGGGCAGAAAATAAAGAAGGTTTTGTTTGTTATTGCACGAGTCAAAACGGAAGTGACGATTTTCTTACACTTGTTTCTCAATCATCAGAATATTTTGTTGAAAAAAGTGCAACAAAGAAATGAAGATTAATAAGTAACTTTCAGAGCCAAAGGAAGCTCCCGAAAAAGCACAAAGACCACGTAGGATTTTAAAAGTAAAGCCTACTAAACTGAAACAATAAGTATGTATTACCTTATCTAAACAGTGCATAAACTATTTGTCCAAATCTTTCTTTCCACACTGGAACAGTTCCCTAAGCTTTACATGCCAGCAGAAGTTCATGTTAAAATTTACATTTCATATTACCAGGATTGTTGACTGACATCTCTTGCACTGTCCATTAAAATAAAAAAAAAAAAAAAAAAAATCTAGCCAGCAAACAGACCTAACACAGTACAAACATTGAACTCATTTGCTACAAAAGTAAAAAAAAAAAAAAAATTCTTTATGAACAAAAAAGTTGGACACAATGAACAGAACTAACAACCTACCGTAAAATACTGAGTATGCACCCATGTCGCAATAAGCACCCACCCTTTACTTTTGAAACATTTAAAAAATCATCTGAGGACATATCAAATGCCCACTCCCCTATTTTAAGCGAGTCTGAAAACAACCGAAAGGCACATCAAGCGCCCAGTCGCCATGGGCGGCTGTTAGCTCCGCGACCGGCGGACAGCACCGGCGAAGTGACGGAGCAGAAGGACGACGAGTGGTGCAGAGTCGAAAGGAGGTAAAACTGATAGTGATAGAGGAGTTACTCTTTTGTTCCAACTCAGAAAAGTAATTTGAAGGCTTCAGTGATAAAGACTAGATGGCAATAAACTAATTACCGCATTTCCTTGCATAATGAACGCAACCCCAAAATGGTCGTCAATATTGACTTTTTTCCGCAGCTGCCGAGTCAATTAAGTGGCCAAGAGGAGCCGAGCCAAATCAGGCATGGCAGCCTGCGTGAGTAAGTTACAGCAGCAAGTTGGAAATTGCAGAAGCGATCAACAGTGTAACCGTGCAGTGCATACGGTCAACAAAACTGGGGTCAATACCCAACAGATATTTCGTCCGTCGGATACACTGATGTCAATAAACATGCCGTGGTCTGTGGCCTGTTTTCGGACAGTGAAATCGTGAAAGTGGTTTAACCTAGGAACGTTCAAGTCACTTTGTCGAACGCCCAATCGTTGTTGCTGCTGATGCAAAAGGGCACTTTTTCTTTGGTGAAAACAATGCCGACATTCCGTTTTTATACAATGGCACGCTTGACCAGCTCGGCAAGCGACGGCCATTCTGAGTTTAGTGGTTGGATTAAGCAAGAGCCCACCCGAACGTGCACTCCTTCTACAGCTTCGCTCTCGGACCTGGCAAGCGCCCATCTCCCAATTTTCCACCATTATCTCCCAATTTTGAGTGGGTGCTTGACCAGTATTTTATGGTAGCAGTCTCTATCAGTCAGTAAGCTAATAATTAGGAAAATAACACATTGCTTAAAGTCCGTTTGAAGTTTTAAACCTTTGAATGTATATTGCATTGATTACAATACCTCGGATTAATGTATTATAACTGAAAACCAAGACAAATCAACATCCGCTACAGAAACAACACAAAGCTAATACTACACACCATATACTTGCTCCTTAGCTAATTGCTGCAACATGTTCCAAGGTAAATTTACCTGTCTTCAATAGTAAAAGAATGATAGGAAAACAACAGCTCCTCATAGTATTTCAGTTTTACTACACTGCTAAATATTCCACATGACCAATGATGTATGACACACAGTAAATTAAATGTTGCCCCAACCTATGACAAAATGTTCTAAAAAAGTCGGTACAGCCACGTTGCACCTTGGTTACACGAAAGGGTACCTAACCCAACTGCATCTATTAACCCTTCAACAATCAAACTTTAAAAAAAAAAAAAAAATTAGTTGTTTAGTTTTGTTTTTAAAGGAAGAGTATGTATAACAAATAAATAAATAAATTTGCAGATTTTTTTTCTTAATTATCTGACGAAGTACGTACAGTGCTTGCAAACTGCTCAGGCTTAGAAGCATCAAATGGAACGATTGGAGGCAAAACGTCACCTTTCTTCTATTCGGCTTCATTTTGGCGCATCCGCTACCACCGACATTCCAGCAGTTTGATTCCAAATTAAAGGTGCTTTACGGAGCTTAATCATCGGATGGTAAGCTCTGATTCTGCGAATTCAATCCGAGAAGCATTAAAAGTATGGATCGAAAGAACCGGCGCTCCAATTGTCACTACCGCCAGAGCAGCCGACATGCAAAGCAGCCACCTCGCGCATGTCACATGTGCACAGCGTCCGATTTTGAAACTATATAGAGCACCAGGAAAATGACATACCCCACGAACATAATGTTTATAGTTCATTTAAGACATAACAAATAGCAACACCTCCCGCAATGTGTGCGGCTTCATGTTTACGTGTTAATGTTGCCACAACGGCAATGACCGTCAAAGGATTAAGCTTCTCGACTCGAAAGAAGGCACTTGCACAAAAGGCCATCCAATTTGTAATCGTGACTATGAGGTTTCAAAAAGCAATCATTGCAGCTCGGAACTGCATTGCAGAACCCAAGAACAATTCTTGGGTTAAATCGCTGCTCATTTCAATCTGAATGAACATCATTGTGGCTCAGGGTTCTCCCGAGGAATTTTTTAGTGGTGGACATAACCACCATGCGAGCGGCGGCAGCGGGGGGTAGTTTGCAATGGGGCACGATCTGGCTTGCCGACAGAACGCACTTTGCATAGGCTCTCAAACTTTGCGGCCCTGTGAGTGGCGCCACGCCATGGTAATAAAGCAAAAGCCAAAATGCCCTGGAAAAAAAAAAAGAGGGAAAGGAAAGGCGAGCGAAGAGGCACAGATAAAGCAAGCCAAGTTGCGAGCAAGCATTGAGCAGTGAAAGAGACGTCCTCTCAGCTTTTTGCTTTCTGCCACTCACTGCCTGCGGAAAGAACTGCTGCGCAGTGAGCATCCGTGGCGTCTGTTTATTTTCTGTGTGGCGGCAGTCGGCGATGCGACAATGTGGCGGTGTGCAGGCCTTCCGAGTATGATGGTTCGCAGCCATGTGCGCAGGCAAAATCGCATCGTCATCCTGTGGCATAATCTAGCGGTCAGTCAAAGCAATGGGTGGTCAGTCGGGGCAGTGGGCAGTCAGCTGGGGCGGTGGGCGACAGAGCCACTACTGCCCAGTGTGGGGGGAACTCTGTTGGGGCTACATGCAGTGATGTAATCAGTACTGCGTGACGAGTGTTAAGAGCCCAGAGATAACTGGTCGCACTGCATCGGCCAAGTCGCCCATCCACAGTGGATACACCAGATGCCATTTCGTGGCACACCAACTTCCCACCGTCTAAACTTCCATAACCTGATTCTAAAAAAATACTTGAGAAGCACGTTTTTTGTATGCTCTAAAAGCTGCAACTTAAAAAAAAAGAAAAGAAGGGACACAATCCACCTTGAATAGTTTGCTTCGAGATAAAGATTGCTTAAAAGTTTCCGCAGCATCAAAGGTCACGGTATGTTCGTAGTGCGAACCGACAACAATGTGGCAATGACACAACGGCGATGCATGAGAACTTACAATGAACTGAACCATTGGAAAACATAAACTCGTTAAATAAAAGAAACTTTGATTTCTGACAAGCATGTTTATGTTTAGGTTTTTAAAGGAACACCCATTAAGGCCCAACAATAAAAAAAGTGATTTGCAACTCGGAATACCCTTGACCTTCTTTTCACGACACAGAACCTCTTTTTATTTCACGACAGAGAACTTTTAACAAGTCGTCTAAAAACAAGTAAAGTGAAAAGAAAATCGTAAAACATTGTTTTTATGATTTTTAAAACCCAGGAATTCGTCCTTGTATGACGGTCACGCCATGATATCGGCATATTTGATGGGGGTGGGAAAAGTAGCCAGGCACTTTAAATTGTTTTGACTCTACAATTGATCAAGCAACATGGTTAACACAAACACAACATTGTGGTTTTTATGCACCTTGCACTTGCATGTCAGTGCCAAGCATCGGATTTTACAACCTACCGAAAAATACCGGGGGAGTGGGCACCCCTTCGACTAAACACTGGGTAAATCTACCGTATTTACTCGAGTAATAGCCACACTGTTTATGAGGAAAATCTGAGGGTTTGCTTTTCCGCGGAGCACGTAGACTGCCAATCACAGCGTTCGACAGCATGATACCAGCTGTTTACAGGACAGACATAACGTTTCCGTGAAAAGTAACCATCTGTGAAGATTGCACTTGTACGGAGAATCGTGTTCTCCATCTGGTTATTCGCTACGTTATTTATGCGCAACGCAATGATTGGCTGTATATGTGTTCTGTGGGAAAGTAGACGCAAAGGCCCTGTTCATAAATAGTGCGGCTATTACTCAAGCAAAAACAGTAGACATGGGCGCTTGTCCGGTCAAATCGGGCACTTAACGCATAATTCGCAGAATTCCCAAGTTTGGGAAATGTTAATAGTGGGCGCTTGAACCAAGTGGGCGCTTCCGCGGTATTTCACGGTAGGTTGGTGCCCCCTATAATCATATTTCACTACATTAGTAGCTTCTCTCATTGCTTTCCAACTGTGAAAAACAAAACTCGGCAATCAATGGTTCAAGTCAAGCGTTGTTTGCACTCTGTGTGTGAACAAGTAGATAATGACCTGATCAATGTACAAAACATCTCACAGCAGCAAAACTGAATGGGATGTCGCCCTATGGAGGCAATAAACACGATGGGCATGGGAAACATGGGCTTCATAAGAACATTGCATCAATGTCCATGACAATGCAGTTGTAACAAAGCCGCCTAGAGTGCATCATGTCCACGCAGCGTCGAATTTTGAAACAATAAGTAGCCCCAGCAAGGAGAAACACAGTGCGAATACCACGTTTGTACCTCCCGGGGTGCACACATTTTCATATTTAGGAAGGACCTTTCAAATAGGTAATTGCCGCCATACATGTACAACAGCAACCCTCGAAGGGTTAATAACAAAAAAAAAAAGACATTGAAACAAAGAAGGGTTCGGTGATACGGAAGACATTCTGGCCAAACCACTAGACATTAAGAATTGTCTTTTTCAGTGGGGCTTCAAAAGCCTCAAGAGCATGTGCTCATGAAATGCTGCACGATAGAACTACGTAGATGCAAAAACATGTGCTGAAACTGGAAATAATGTTTTTGACAGCCTGCTCGAAGACTGGGCAAACTGCAGGCACCGGCTCATAAGTGGAATCATTATTTGCTACAGCTCTCCAGCAACACAAGTTTCTCTTGAAACATCAGCAAAAACACAATGGCTCACATAGCCCTTGCCGAGCCGGCCCTTTCCTGGACCGTAGCAGGCTGCTGGTATAGACAGTAGGACTTAGGCCCACTTCAGACGGGGCAACTTTTCCAGCAATTACAGGGTTGCTGGCGGGTTGTTCTTTAGCTTTCCTTAGATCGACAGAAATTGCTGAGATAAGGTCCGGCTCGTAACGGACTAGCAACTCGAACAACTTGGAGATATTTTATGCGGCAGCAGCCAATCAGGAATACAATATTTTCATGTGACACCCCTGTGGTGGTGATGATGATAACTAAAGACTTGGTCCTAATTTAAAATAAATCATTTTTTGAAAAATTAAAAAAAAAAAAAAATGTTTTAGATAGATGAGTTTGTGTTCTCGATGCAATTTAAAGATATAAGAACATGATTTTACCATGTAACTGTGTGTCTAAATAGCGCAAGAAAAATAAAATTTAATGATGATGTCGAGTCTTAGCAATTCGGTTGCTGCGTCAAGTTGCTGGGCGAAATTGCCCCGTCTGAAGCGGGCCTTAGGAGTTTGCCTTACCATAGCCTGGTCTCACTATGCTGACAGTTGGCCAACTCTAACAGACATGAGAAGAAAAGAACATGCTGCCAGTGAAACATGTAGACTGACAAGAATGTATTTTTTTACACCTATAGGAGGGCCCTTTCTATAGATGTGACAAACAGGCGTTGCAACGCTCTTGCCAGATGGGCACTTACAACGCCTGCGGACAAAAAACAATTAGAGAATTGCAAATGAGAGCACGCCACATGGAGTACGAAAAACCAGAAACGCAAAGTAACAACTGGACAACCTTGAGTTGCTTTCTTGCTCCAAACATTTCCGACATAACAGCGCAACAGGAGTAGAGCTAGCTTAGTGAGACCAGGCCTCGACTCAAAAACAGACAAAGCACCGCAGGAGGGTGAGCGCATACCAATCCTGACAATTAATTTTTCCTTCGGAGAGGCAATTGCAGTCTCTATGATTGGAGAATGACGAGCGACGATGGCAACCACCGCCCCTTAACTTCCCGAGGTGAAATGCAGACCGTACTTAAAACATGTGGAACCCACAACGTTTGGTCACCGGATCGATAGAAGAAACGCTGAGCGGAAGATGCGCTGCCTCGTCAAGCGGCCAACCTACCAGCATTCTCCTTGGCGGAAGCCGCCGGTGGGTCAGCACTGGCGTGCTTGTCCCTGCGTCGGCTGGACTTCTTGGGCGGCTTTGCGGGAGGGGCTTCCTGCAGCGGAGCCGGTGCCTCCGGTTCCTCCTCGGCGGGCGACTCTGGTGCTGCGGGCTTCTCGAGCTCCTTGGTTGGCGCTTTTTCCTTCTGCGGGCTTGGGGGGCGACCTTCTGTAAAAGAGGTTTCACCAGAAACTGACAGAGATCCGCAGGTAAAGAATTACTGGCGGTAGTTGGTAGACGTCAACGCCGCGAGGCCCTTTCGTTTTTTGTTCGGCGGCCAGTGCCGTTGTTTGTGCGCAACCAGGGTTTGAAGTGATTGTGCTACGAATTCCACTGCCCTGAAAGGTTTTGGAAGACTTAAAAATTGGGAAGTTCCACACTTTGACAGTGATGACATTCCATGGAGGAAGAGGAGGTATTTGCCAGTATTAAATATTCTCTACTGGCATTTACCTCAAGAACCGCAGTAAAAGAAAAAATTTGGCTTTTAGTGCAGAGCATTATTATTTTCCCCATTTATGTAGAGAATTAAGATACATGTAGGTGCAGTTTTAGATTATGTCTGATCAAGACGTACCCATTTCAAATGCAAAAAGCATCACTTCTTCCTTCGACAGCCAAATCTTGTAACATACTGTATTTGCACTAATATAAAGCAAATTTTTTTTTTTCCTCAAAATTACATTACTCTAAAAATCACCTCGAGTTATATTCAAAAGCGAGCTTGGCCAGAAGCGCGTGAGTCGGGAGAAAGCCATTCCTCCGAGTGAATGCGGGAGATGGGTGCAAAAAGAAACGGGGGTGTGGGGAGGAAAGTTGGTGGTCTTGCATTACGTAAAAGAAGAAATAAAGAATGTTTAAAGATTTATCTGTCATTTTCATGTTTGTAGAATGCACAATCCGCAAAAACACGGGGCAGGTGCGCCAGCCACACAGGAGTGCCCAGCCACAGGAATGTGCGGGACACCGGGCAGTTCAAGCCAAGCCAAGACGGCTGGCTGTGTTTACACAGTCATGAAATGCGAGGTGTTTATGCAGAGGGACCGTAGTAAAGGGGAAAGCGCAAGAACGACCTGCATCCAGTCTAGCAGTCTTTGTTCTGATTGTGCATTTCTCAGTTTTTTGCTCGATTGTTCTGGGGTTTGTGCGGTGGTGCTTCTGCTTCATGCACTTCGTATACCAACCGACTCGACACAGTGCGCAGCAGTTCGAGAGGAACGGCTCGCGGACAAGGAGCTCACGTCGAAGAAAAAGAAACTACCAGACAAGCATATCTTCGAAGTTGCGAACACGAGTGCAGTCAAACCATACGCCAATATTTCCCAGACTTTAGTTCTCTTGTCACTTCTGCTATACCCTCGAGTGCAGTAACTTTACATTTCCACTAATAATAGTAAAAATTTTTTTCCTTTCACGTTATATTCGTGGTCGCCATATATTTGTGCGGATACGGTACTTCATGCAATATGCAAAACTTGCTTTTTTTTCTGAAGGTGGCAATGACTATGGGTAGTGTCAGCTGGAGGCGGGACAACTGAAGCTATGGCCTGCCGTTCTCACCTTGTCGGCGACTATAAAAACGTCGGTTCAGGTCTCGAGTACCAAGGATTAACGTGCCACACCACTCACCTTCCTGGCTCTCGGCAGAGTCCTTCGCCTCTTGAGACGACTTGTCCTTCTTGTCCTTGGCGGCAGACGCGCGGGACCTCTCGGTGCCGCGGCCGGGCGCCTCCTGGTCGCTGGCTTCCTTGTCCCCGCCCTCGGGAGCAGACGCCTCGACCGACCAGCTGCCTTCGTCCTCGTCGCTCTCAGAGCTGAACTTCTTCCGCTTGATGGTGCGGCCGCTGCGACTGCGGCTGGGCGGTGTGGCCGCCGTCTTCGGTGCGGGTTCCTTGGAACGTGACGCCTGCAGGTCGGTGTCAACGCCCTTTAATTTCGGTAACGGTCCTAGAAAAGGCGGATGCACGTGTCCAAAGGCGACTGCCACGCTGCTTTAAAATAATGCCAGACCAGATAGAAATAAATTCCCGATTCTGACGTGCCCCGCAAATGAGCTGCAGCGTCACCCGGGGTGCTACGCACAGACTGCACACAATCATACTGCACAAAGACATTCTTTAAAACCATTCAAAGTATATTACCCCTTAATACCACACCATGCTACAAAATGATGCGGTGCAACACTGTGATCTCACATCGCGAAGAGACGTTGTGTGACACCACAAAGCATGCCGGCTTTTTTATGCTCAAGGAGCTCCATTAGAACATTACTCGTCCGAGCCGTAGTAGCCCCGAGCAAAGGTGCCGGCAGTACCCACGTTCCAAAGCAAAGCACGCTCACCCTTTTCTTTGGTATTTCATCTACTCCAGATTTCGGCTCCTCCGTGGAATCCTGCAAGAGCAAAGAGGTCTCACATTAGAGGAGCACTGTTTCGGATATCCGTCACTCAAGAATGAGAGGCTAAAGAGGGGAAAAGAAAATATGAGCCTCACCCTCGAAGTTCTCTTTGTAGCCCTTTTCTTTGCAGGTGGGGGTTCAGTTTTCTGGGGAAGGATTATGAAACGGTACAAGGTTGAAGATACTTGGCATTGAAGCCACGCCCAACAACCATCGTGAAGACTTTTCTCCCTCTTAATTTCACAGCTATCAATTTATATTAATTTCACAGCTATCAATTTATACGCTCAAACCAGACTGACCTCCATGCAAACAAGAAGGCATCAGAAGCGTGCATTTTCTGCAGATTGACAGTTTAAAAGATTGAAGCTGGAACAGGCAAGCGGTAACATCATGCCCTCTAAGCCGTTCGCTAACCTTTGGAGCAACTAGGACAGAGTGTAAAAAGAGAAGAGAGTGCAGAAAAAAGGCACTTTCACATAATCTGACTATTGCAGGAGTTGACATACAGTCAGTACTACCACATTTAAACGAGAAAACTAAACGAAAGTCAGTTCTGTTTAGCGACACGACAGGAAATTTGTGCCAAGTGAACCCATCTTTATACTGCATTGCAATGCCCTGCAAACCAAAATAGCAAGTGTATGGATGCATATAAAAGAAAAAGCAACTCATATTTTTTGCAAATGTCCAGGCATACAAGAGCCTCACATTTTTGGAGGGCTTTTCATCAATGACCAATTTTTCGTCTTCCTCCTCCTCCTGCACCGCCTCTTCCTCCTCGATCACAGGCTCAAGCCGATCCTTTTTCTTGGTCGACTTGTTGCCAGAGCCCTGCCAACAATCGCACTCACAAAGATCAGCTAAAAACAAACAAGACATAGGGGAAGCTAAATCTGGGATGAGTGCAAAGTACATTTAAGTCCCTACAAACGACTGAACACTGGTTGCTCAGAATTTCCTTTCCAAACAGCAAGCTATACAAGATTATTTGGAAGATACTCCCAGCAAAGATGACTTCCCTTGCAAAATTAACGGTCACCCACTGGAAAGTTTAAACAAACTTCTCGAAAAAAAATTAAATGGTTCTTAAACCAAAACAACATTTCATCTTTTTAAGGTAAAAAAACAGGTACTGATTGTACGACTTTATCTCAAGAACTCAGTGTAGCATAGTAGAAGGCACAAGCTTGTGGGCTTACTGCCAATGGCTTTAACTGTATGTCACACAATCTGAGAAATGGCATATAATTGAGCCATAGGCAGTGCTGGATTCAGAGGGGGGTTTGGATGTCCTGAACCTCCTCTTGAATTCTAAATTCAATATGCTGATGTTCCCCCCCCCCCCCCCCCCCCCTCTGGATATACTTGCATCTGCCCCTGACTATAGGCATATAGTCCACTGTTGCTATCTGACCAGCTGCTCAAAAATGAGTTTATCTTGCGCAAACAAGAAATCAAACTATACTCCGTTTCACGATAACTTGGTAAACTGTGGGGGTTGTGATCCCCGCAACCCAATAAGAGAGTCAAAGCAAGGCGTGTGATAACGCTGCATGGTCAAGGCCAAGGAGGTTACTGCCACAGCAACAGCACCATCCGCAACAAAAAAAAAAATCTAGGCTGCTTCTTTTTTTTTAATGGTATTTAAACTTGAGCAATTCTATCTCAATGTAAAGTATATATATATATATATAAAAAAAGGAATAAATATTCATGACCGAGTTTTAATTATATTTAAACCAAAAAAGTGATGCTATATCTGTATTCGCTCCGGATTTTTTCTCCTTTAGTTGTGGCAGTGGTGGACGTTCATGCAACGTTAGTTGATTTTGCCGCAGACTCTTGGCCAGCAGACGACAGCTGGTTTCTCCGGGCTGCGCATTTTGTGCAGACACACACACGCTCCCGTGACATGATATTACATGCACCGCTCCGACATTTTTATCGGGTCGAAGGGGCCATGGCCTCCAGAGTTCACCAAGTTCTCGTGAAACAGAGTATAGGTCCAGCACATTTGTAGAGGCGGTGGCAAATTTCGCGCGCTGCCAAGACGGCGTTTAGTTTTAACTTATCGGTATGTTGCGCTGAGCCCCGGTCACTCGTTTTGCTTTAGGGCTTGCATGTGTCTTACTTTGTTCCGTCTACTACGAACGGAGTTGCACATCCCCCACGGGGGGTCGTTGCCCGCGGGCCTTGCCTCTTACCCGGGGCTCCAGACACACATATCTATGCGGGCATTCGGGGCAGGCACCGGAGTGCGGCTATCATTGGCTGGCGCGCCATTTCGTAAACTGGGCCGTGTCTCAAGCTCGAACGACTTCCTCGAAGACTTCGGGTCATGTTCCAGTGTTTCGTGACTTTGAATCAAGAGGCACTGGGCGCAACTGGTGTATACGCGCCGGCGTGGACCCGGCATCGTGGGATTCTCCACGAAACGGCTTCCCAGGTGCGCTTTCCGTTTACGCTGAGGCTCCTGCCCGCGCTCCGGGGGAAAGGACGTTTGCTAGCGGGGCATGTTTCGACGATTCTCGCCTAAACCGAGAACCAGTAGATCTTCCTTGGAACATAAACATATCGGGGTTTAGACTCTCAACCGCAGGGCCCGATCTTAATGACCACCTCGGCAACAGCAACGAACTCTCGTGCAATAGGTCGAGAGTGTGTCGGGGCCTCAACCCAATGGGATGCAGACGAAGCCCTCATTGAACAGAGCGGCTTCCGGCGCACTGTTTTAAGCCCTGACCGAGCGTGCGAGCCTCGAGTTGGAACGGGCTTGCGAGCCCCTGACTGTTCTCCTCCCGCAGTTCGCAGCGTTACCTGCCGCACGCAGCAGCCCTTGTTCGCCGGCTACTTAGCCATCGCCGTCACTGTGCACGGTAGGACACTTGACTTCGTGTCACGCGATCGTAAGCCTGTGAGGCCAGTGATTCCCAGTTGTTTGATTGTATCGTGCACTCCGGAAAAGTCCAACTTTTGTGTTTTAATCGAACACGAAGCAGTCTTGGTCGTCCCTGTCCTGAGTCCCCGCCGCCTACAGCCAGCTCTCCAGCAACCAGCATCGTTCCACGGACCCCCGGCCCTCGACGGTAGACACCTCCAGGGTTCCCACCGAGGTCCGGGACAACAACCTTACAACTACTACATCCATTTGCAATGCCCAAGGGCTGGCAGTGAGTTACATCATCACAAAAGCACAACCTAGCAGTTCACATCACAATAGGAATTGTGCACTCACCTAGCCCGACTGCTATGCATACGGCTTTTCTCTCGTTAATTTTTGATGAGGCATAACTAGTCAATGGTGAATAGATTACAACTTTCAAATGCAGCATAGTAGACAAAAATTTATCCCTAGAACAGCAGTGAAAAAAATGCCTTGTAACTCTTGCCAGCAGCCAGCAATGTTGCTCTTCTCAGCGAAATTTATTCAAGGCACTGAAGTCTGGTTTGTGCACTCAGTTGTATCCTGCCTCTTAAATTATGAGCACCTCCTGGTGCATCCCAAATATGAGAACCCTGCCATCCAACAAAGTAAGAGCTTAACTTTGCGTCAGAGGAACATACATGTGGCACTGTAGTCCACACGCATATTATGTGCAGGTCTCATAGGGCAACTGCAATTGTGCCTAACACTCATTACATCCACAAAGAAATGGTTACAGGGCAAAGTATTGCTCAGGGCTATCAGACAAATTCCAGACCAATTTGAGCTAGGAACCAAGCTCGGTGTGTGGATGAAGGTACCAGGACGAGACTCACCCCTTCTCCTGGAGGCTTCACGTTTGGGTTATTCTCTATCTCCCAGAGTCCCTCATTGAAGAACTTCCTCTTCAACTTCTGTCCATACTTCCCTTTGAATTCGGCATAAGGGAACAAGTCCTTCGTTCCTAAGGTGGCCCTGTAAAGCAGAGGACGGAAACACCCACCGTTCGGTTAAGGTACAACTCCACTACGTTTCCAGGGTTCGTAAAAACACTACCGCTTCTAAAGCAGTAAGCGTCCCTGAATTACGAGAGTATGACTTTCTTTCCAGTATTGCTCATAGTTCTGAAAATATCTTGTGCCACTGCTAGGCTTTGAGGAATAGGGCATAATTGTAACCAAAGGTTCAGGAATGGCGGCTACACTGGCAACCAGCTTTGCCCTAGGGCAACGGTATGCGTGACTGGCTAGTTGCATGAGCTCGGTCCTCTGGATTTTTCTTTGCTTGAGAAATGGAGCCTGTTTAAGGGGCAGCGCTAGTTGCCAGATCAGAGAGCAGTGAAAAAGCAAAGAGAAGTAATGGTTACACGGAACCAAAAGGACTTTATTCAGTGTTGTTACTTCAGCAGCAGCTGATCTGTAGACAGCCGCTAAGCACTTGAGAGCACTTTTAATGGCAGTTTCATTGAGACTGTAGAGCAATTCTGACACAATATTTTGGCTATGATCTCATGTCATACTCGAGCGATATATCAATTTTGTTTGGTTCAACTTGTGGACGGAGACTCCTTTAACCAAAGGAAACATGTTTGTGACTAGTGTTTTTTATTGTACATCCACAGGACAGATGACGATGAACCATGATAAACGAAGTATGTAGCATTTATTCACCGTGGATATCAGTATCAATGAGCACTACATGCACGTAGGACAAGGTGGAGGCAGCCAAATTTGAGCGATATAACATAGAAAGCCACAGAAATTAAACAATTAAACTTGTTTCCCAAGCGCAGACCGAAAATCCCAGCTGATGAAACAATTGAAATGTGTGAAGCTATCGCATCCCAGCCAGGTTGTTTAGCACTGGCTCGGTCGGCTGCTTCAGCTTGTTTTCAGGCACAGAGGCAGTCGTATTTTAAATTTCTCATTAAAACCGACCATCCATTCGCCTTTAGCACAAGGTTGGCTTAAACATTATGGCACAGTTGTGGGTTGACAAGCTGCAAGAACAGAATTCCTGCATAAATACTTAAAACTGCATAAAAAAAAAAAAATCCTTAATTTTAAGGGTGCTACAGAAAAGGCAAATTGTTACAAAGTAGGGGGTGGGGGAAAGCAAGAGTGGTTAAAAATGTGACCCCCGATACTCCCGGTTGCTCAGGAGGGAGAATAAAAATCAAGACAATTTAAATTGTGATTTAAATCCCATTGGTTTTGCTGATTTAAATCAAACATAAAAAAGCCTTTATATTTATTGTTTGTGAATAATATGATGCTTTCTATGTATGTTCTTTTATTTAAATAAAAAGATCATCCTTAAAGGGGTACTCCACCGATTTTTTGAGCTACCTCAACTAACTATATTTTATGACTCCCCGACCATTAGACTTTCCGGTATGCTATTTAGCATCGCGAAATTCATAATAGGTATTGTGAAATCGGCAAATTAAAATGGTGCAAAAACCAATATTCAAATATTCGCACACTTTTCAGTGCCGTGAAGTCAGTGGCAGGCAGGCTTGCCAGTCGAGCAAGTAGTCTAAAAATAGAATATGCCAATCATTTGTTCCGTGCTGGAGCGCGGATACGGGAGCAAGCTTCCAAAGCACTCATTTGACATCAAGAAACTGCTTCAAATCCGTTGGGAACAACTTCTGTAGTCCAAAAAGTTAACCCCTGCCTTCCACTGACGTCACTTTGTTGTTGTTGCCAGTAGACTTTCAGTTTGAAAAACATGGTGAAGACCAAAACTGTAAATTCAATAACTTCGCAAAAAAACAATATTTTGACCTAATATTTGGGATACTATTTTAGCAATGTTCGTTGGTTAGTTTAGCAAAATTTCAAGCAAATCGGAGACAATGAAAAAACCGGTGGAGTACCCCTTTAAGCAGGACAGAATTATATCAATCTGAACACAAGCAAAACGCGGTGCTTTTATGAATGCCGCTTATTTTATTAAACATCAGAGCAAAGTGGAAGGTGAAGAGCTTCTCTTCACCTTCCACTTTGTTTGTCTGTTACGTAATGCCGAATTGCAAACAAATCAGAACGTAACAAAAAATATAATAAAACAAAAAAAGTAGTTACATTAAAGCAAATACAGCTTTTCTCATTACAATAAACAGGAAGTTTTCCTTTGTTCTAGTATAACAGGGTTTGCATCAAGTTGTTAATTCAATTGTTGGAATGAAAGTTATTCTTCTGTGTTGTTCTCAGTGATCAAACAAATTGATCAATCATTCTTCTGTTTCATATATATAGATACTGATAAAGAATCACTATTTTTTAGCTATAGTGATTTAAATAAAATTAATCTGACTTATATCAAATAAATTTGATTCAAATCATAATAACCCAAATTATCTAATTAAAAAAAAAATTACCTTTATTTTTTTATGTTGTGCTAAACTTGCAGCATGTGACATCTTTCATTTTAGTAATGCCCCTAAAACTCGCATTTTAGGCAACGTGAAAAAAAAAATATATATAAAAAAAAAACGGAACATTACATTTTTTAGATTACAAGGCAACTTTAATCAAATCTATGACTGCGTCACAAACTTTGGCACTGGCCGACTTTCCCAGAATATTTTTCTTTGTGCTGCTCGCTGTGCCCCTTCGCCGATTTGCCTTTCGGGTGGGCCGCCCCGCGTTGCGACCATAAACAGGAAGACGAAACATGGCTTTGTTTTTCTCTTCCCTTTTCTTTAAACACCCCCCTCCGGGATGCCTTTAATGCCGACAAAGGCGGGAAATACGCCCCCGTGGAGAGGGACGGTTTTCGTGAAGAGCCGACAGTTTTCGAGCAGAGCTTTTTGGGTCGTCAAGGGGACTAGACATTCGTGGTTGCAGGGTGAAGCCAGCGATAATGGCGGTACGGCAACGCAATACTTTCCGAGGCTTCTTGATTGTCACCGCCGTTGTCTTCCTGCTAGCTCACCACCACCGAGAGCTTGACGATGACCCTTCGCCACCAAATTTGAGTGAGGCCCGTCTGTTCAAACTTTTAAAGGACGTTTGATTTCATATGCTCTCCGTCCGTAGCTTTCCTCTTCTATTTCATTGTCTATGTTCTATTTAGAACAACAGAATTGCTGATGTGCGCCGCCTGTTCGGACTTTCTAATTTTTCTGTAGGTTATTTTACAAACCTAAAGTGTCTGTAGAGTGCCGACCGTTTTCTTTTTCTTACCTTTCGTTTTCAATATTGAGCGGAGTTTTGTGTGGAACCTTGGCTTTTTTGTTGTGTAGTCTTCGCCTATGCTCCAAACTTTGAAATCTATATTTCTCTTTTTTTTTATCTTTCCAAGTAAATATATTGTTCCTTGTTCGAACGATGTGTGTCCACCTGAGCTCATTGCATTCCTACCCAACTTGGGCACTCGCGCCAACCGAGCGGGCTGACTAGCCTTAAAAAAAAATAAATGTTGTTCACAGTCGTTGTAGAGGGCCGGCGCCTCTAACCTCCAGGCGGGGGCGGCTTTGACAGACTGCCAATGAGGTTGTCTCATCCGTGCTAGTGTCACTGAAAGTTCAAAATAAATACCCCCCTCCCCTCCCAAAAGAAATATGTAGATTTTCTTCATGGGTACTAGAGATCCATACTTACAAGGTCACAACTAAACTTGTATGCGCATACACAGAGGAAGAACAAGAAGGTCACCTGGCACGCAGACCTTTAACTTCATATTTTGCTTTCAAATAAAAGATAGGATGAAGAAGCGTCCCTTGGTTCCATTAGTCCCATATTTTACTGGTTGAGAATCTCTAATATAAAGCCTTTTGATTCCTCCTAGTACACTATAAAACTTTCCTCAAGTTTTTGTGCACAAAATCTTCAGGTGAATTTCCTGACATTCTCGCAATGTGCGAATGATGGCTCAGCATTGGAAGCGGAATTTCTTAAACGGCAGTATTTGATAATTTCACTCAAACCAGCTAATGCAGATCAGGGCAGAGAAACAATACTTACGTCTCATAAGTGCCATAAAAAAGGATTGAGTACTTGTGCGGCTTAAGCTTTGCCTTGTCAGGTACAACATCTTCAACCTGGAAAACGAAAATATGCCCAGATAAGCGTAAGCTTCAGATGTTCCCTTCCCGAGGCACGACAAACATAGCTTTTAAATATGAGTCACAATATTTTAGTTAGGCACTCCTTTTTAAGTTCCACAACCCACTGTACTATTAAAGTGGCTTGGAACAAGAATAACAAAAACTGGAGTAGGCAGACTTTTTTTAAATTCTTTGTCTAACCAGTGGAACTCACATTACTCACTCATCACATGTCACAATATGAATTCACCATGCCATCCTGCAGCCATGACCCTCCTCCACTACAAGAAAACTGCATTCTAAGTTTGTTTGCATCACAAACTTAATTTCGTAACAGCTCAAATACAAAATACAAATCTCTCCTGTTGTTCAGGAGCAGACCTACCAAGAAGCAGAGTAATGGTAAGTTCACCATGACTGCTCCACGCTAATAAACATAGGGCAGCAGAATTTGGTGGCAGCAAATTTCTGACGGTGGCTACAGTGGCTTCTATTTCTGGCAACTGAGCCTGGGCACCAAATGTGGAGAAAGGAAAACAGAGCTTTGATGTCCGTACGAGTAACTTACACAACCATATACTGGGAATCCACACAGACGGGGTAACTAAAGATCACAGAAGCTGTGTAGGCTCCGGTTCGAAAATGAAGGTGAAACAAGACATTCCGCATCGCATATCAAGCAGTGCTATCAGTGGCGTCATAGGGGGGGGGGGGGATGGACCGCCCCGGGTGCAGCGCTCCGGGGGGTGTCGCGACGGGCCACGAAAGGGAGGGGGGAGGGGTGTCCTTGCGGGCCACCGCTCCGGGTGTTGCTGACCCTAGTGACGCCACCGAGTGCTATGCAGCAGTTGGTCTTGATGGTGGTGGCTCAGAGGCACCAATCAGTTTAAACAAATAAAGCATAAAGCTAAAATATAAGTATAAAAAATAAAGATGTAAAAAGAAAAAAATGAGGATAGAGTGTGCTGTTACAATGTCAATGTTTGAGCTAGACACTTCATTTTGTCCCAAATGCTTTGGATGCATTTATGTATAGTGATGTTATATATTTTGCTAATTGCATTACAATGTGCAAAAAAAAAGTACAGTGATGCTGAAATTTGAAGCACAGGAAAAAAAAGAAAACTGTTTGGATTCAGTTTTAACTGAAGCAGAAAAACAAACAACATGCAACTTTTCTGAGGAATGCGAAGACCATAGGAAGTGGAGCACCGTCAACATAAATTGAGATAATGTGGCTATGTAAAAATTTTCACAAGATGCCCGCTCCAATTTCCAGTCATCCAGGCACCTGTAAAGCTACTCCCGAGTCGGATTTCTCTCAAGCAAGGCAAGGAAGGCAACTTTGAAATAAAGAGAAAGGTTGCGGAGCATGCATTTCTGGTTCTTATGGTTAGCTAACAAGGGTTCTACCGATTAGGAAAGTGTGTCACTTCAAATGAGCTCGCAAGAGAATTTTGTAAACCACGTAACCAGTGCATGAGAAAAAGAAATCAGTCTCAATAGTGTGGAAATTCAATTATTCTACCAGCTTCATGAAAATGACAGCCACTGGGAACACTTGCGAAAGCTGTTAAATTACGGAAACGGTTTTCGGTAATCCTGCGTAAATTTACTCTGAAAAACAATATGCTGAACTATATTCATACGGGATTCCAAAGACTTGTAAGAAGGGAGGAAGAATGCTACGACCACCTCTGCTGTCAGCATAAGCACTTGCAAGTGTGTAGGGGTCCCTTTGGAATCTTTCCCGACGGACATCGGGAAAGATGGACATCGTAACGGCAGCACGAAGAAATCTTCAGCCAGCTTGCCGGCCATTTCCCACTCGTTCATGCAGGAACGGATCCGCCCGTATCTTGCATCCTCTGATCCAGGAACCCATGTTCTAGCAAGTGGTATCAAGTGCTAGGCGAGGAGGTTTATGAATTTCCTACCGTTTTCGGAAGGACTCATCCGAGTGACGATGCAGGGATAACTGGCAGTGATCACTGGCACGACGGATGAAATTTTCCTGAACCGGCCCGCAATAGTGTAGCCTAAAGGTCACAATCATTGCTGCAGAGATGTGGAACCGCGCTACTAGGCTTGACGTCTCCTGATTTGGAGATTTCCCCCACTGCCCTATAGCCTTTTGGTTACTACTACTAGTACCTATAATGGTAGCTAAACCCAAAAAGTGTGTCCTCATTTTGGTGCTGGTGTGCACACTGCCCATTCTTTAGGCCATGCCTACCCAATTAATGCATACACAGTGTCAGACTGGTCTATCTGGCCAGGCTACATTTTGAAGTGTACAGGTTTGCCAACACATCTGGTTGAAAGAATACTCAAAACATGACAAGACGCAGCCAAAGGCATTCTCGTTTCATTGGTGGCAGAAGGATAAAGTACTGATGCTTCCAGGGCAAACGTCTTTACAAATAATGGACACTTTTTTACATCTGCTCTGCAGTAGCAAATCTTTCGTTATGACATTCAGACTAAATTACCACTGCACTCCTGTGAGCTCTAAGGACACTCCATGGGCAATCACTCTAGAGCAAGTGGCTTTGAGACTATGGTGTGAATGCCTGAAGAGCTTCTGCAAACAAACCATAAAAGCAGGAAATAAGGGGCAGCAAAAGGGGACAGGTTAAGCAAGATTCACATCCCCTGTACGCTCAAGGTAGCATGCACGACACTAGCAGACCTACTCAAACGCCAGAGATGTAAAAATTTAAGCTGCAATAAGAAATAGGCTAGCTGGTGCATTTCTACAAAACTGAAAACGTATGGCGTCCCCATTCCTGTCTGCGTCTTTTGGCGCTTTCAAAGTTCTATACATAAATACATATTTTGCGGAAAATAAGAGGAAACACACAATTACCGAAAATAGTGAACAAGAAATCTTCAGCCACCGAATCAGATGAAAAAACGCTTATGCCCGTCGAGTATGGCACAACGCTACAAGAACGAGTTTTTTGGTGTGTTTTTTCGTGAACGTGTTCTACTGCGATTAACGTCTGCGATTCGGCATGCGAGTTGGAAGCAGAGAATGTTATTCCGAGATCGATGAAAACGAAATGTTCTGCCAGTGAACGCCTGCCACGTTCAGCGCTAGTACTGCACGGCTGAGCGTTCTTTCTGTCTCATTTTGAGCGAAGCGCAGCAGGCTGCATGAAATCAGCAGGCGTGCCGCCAAAAAGAACAGCGCGTAAACAAGAATGCCTGCGGACTTTTGGAGGCTAATCTTAGCCTCAACTGATCGGAACAGCTGACTTGAGGCTAAGCTAACTGCACAGAGAATGTAGGAATCGTATCTGCAACGCTGCGCCAGCAACATAAAACCGGCAAAAAAACTTACTCTTGCAGGCCATGGAGGGTAGCCGCGAACCTTGGCAAACACGAGATCTCCGATGTTATACGCTTGTTTGCCCGTCATTATTGAAGAACGGCTTCTGGGAACCCTACTGGTGTTCGTAAAAAGACTGAAACGCGTAAAAATAAGACGATTTGTTTAAACTGGCGTAATTGTTAGTGAGCGCGACTGGCGCGGCGAACGGGCATCACCACTAGACAATCAACACACGGACCGCACGGACACTCTCGATAACGGCGCGCGCTCGCTAAGCCTAAGGACCGCTAAAAGCTAAAAGCGGCTCAAAGCAAGGGAGAAAAAAGAAAAAGTTCGTGAAAGTGCATTGCCTTCACCATATAAAATTATCTGTGTAAATAATGCCCTTTTCAATTAGTGAGGTCTATAATGGGGATAATGGGTAGCGATGGACCGAATCTGCCGAACTTCAGATTCGGCAAGGTTCGGCATATTGCGAAACGTTTGAAGAAAAGTTCGGCAAAGATTCGGAAGACGTCTACGCACGTCGCGTACGCAGGAGAAAGAACTCTGGGAGGAGGCGAGTGGGGGGGAGGGAGGGAGCACGGGGCCCAGCTGGCCCAGCCTGCCCAGCCTGGCCAGCCTGGCCCAGCCGACCAGCCCAGACCAGCCAGCCCAGCACTTGGGGCCAAGGGTGCCAAGGGCATGCAAACGATCGACGTGCGGTCGTGCGGTTACCATCGTACAGTGTAGTGTAGCGGTTACGGCGAGGTGCGGAGTAGGCGAAAAGGTAACTGTGTTTGTCAGCCTTGTCAGCGTGGTTCAATATTTTCTGCCTCAAAAACAGAAGATCGACTGCGCGTGACAAATGATGCGGTGCATTTTGGATAATATGCTTTTCTTGATATTTCCAATGGTAAACGAGGTAGTTGCAACATTGACTAACAAGTACGTTAACACTCTACGCATAAAACAGAACACAAACTATCATCCTCGACGTTGGATATACGACATTCCTACCCATGTTCCTATGTCCGCGTGTACCCTGTGAGGGCCGGTGGTAGGCCCCAGGAAGAAAGAACAAGTTTAAAGATTAAGATAACTGTTTATTACGGGAGAAGGAAGGTATGACTGAGTCAGTGGGACAGGCGGAAGCAACTGGAAGAGAAGAACGCAGGCTTGGAGAATCTTGAGGCGAAGAGGCGATGGCTTCGGGGCAGGGGCGAGGGCGAGGCTAGTTTATGAGGTGAGGGGTAAGGTTACAGCTGCGGCGAAGAAGTCGGCTGCCGGGGTTTGCGAGCAGAGTCGACTTGGCTGGTGTTTACATTTGGGCGATGGGTAGAACTGAGGGCGAGAAGAATGGGCGGTGGTTTGAACGGCGAGGGCTCGTTGGCTCTAGAGAACTCGGGTCGCGGGGAGCAATTTGGAAGGAAAGAACGGAGCGGGGGCGGCAGAGGGGATGGAAGAATAACAGATGGCTACGGTTAACATATGCTCACATCCCACCCCACTTCTATAGGCCACGTCCGCGTGGCTATGAATATAAAACAAATCGCTAAGCGAAAGCGCAGCTATTCTAGGGATACTTATATAGAAACGTGGCTATAAGGCTATAAAACTAATGGCAAGCGAAATGGCGAAACTACTCTGTGGATATATCAAAATCTTGAAGGCGCAAGGGCAGAGTGCGTGTTCGGCGGGGTCGGCGGAATGTGGGGCGCGGTGACTCAGCGGTGGGTGTTTCGCAGCTTGATGAATGGTCTTGTAAGTTGTTGATGTCCGGGCAAGGCGCGAGTGTGGGGAGTTCTGGCTCCTGTTGTGTCGGGTCAGGAAGGTGGGTTGGCGATGGCGCTGATACATCACCGACATGGGGGTCTGTGAGAGTTGGATCTACGTATGGTGGCGAATATTTCTTCACCTGTGAGCGGTGAACCGTGCGTTCGTTGGCGGAATTTGTGTTACCGAAGGCGGGCAGTTGTCGAACGCGGAATGTCACAGGCGTGGGCTTCCCAACGATTTCGTAGAGGCCTTTAAACCGGGGCGACAGCTTTTCCATTCCGTCGGGCACGGGTTGCTGGCGGCGAATCCACACGATGTCTCCGGGCTCAAAGTCTCTACCATCCCTGTGAGAACGATCGTAGATAGCTTTACGTGAAAGTTGGGCGTCTTCACTCCGCTGAAGTGCGTCTGTTCGGTCGGCGCATAGTCTGAGCAAGCGCTCGTGCATGGTTTCCGTGTTTTTGGGCTGATGCTTTTGATGAGGCATTTTCGGGACGTAGCCGTGGAGCAAGGCGAAGGGTGAAAATTGTGAAGATGCGTTGTGGGTTGTGTTGACGGCGAAGGCTGCCTCCTCAAGGCGTGTATCCCAAGTCTGGGGATCCGACTTGCAGAGCTTCCGAAGTACGGCCACGAGCGTGCCGTTGCTACGCTCAACCAAGCCGTTACTGGCTGCGCGGTAAGCCACGGAATGGTGAATGGTGACGCCGTGGAGTCGCATGAAGCGGAGAAACTCGTGCGACTCGAATGCGCGTCCGTGGTCTGTGAGGCAGTGGTCGGGCGCTCCGTAGCGGTAGAACACCTGCAGGAGGTGAGCAATGACCTCCTTTGTAGATGTCGAAGTGACTGCTGCTGGAACCACAAATCGTGATGCAAAGTCGATTAGGTTGAGCAGGTATCGATGGCTACCGGTGTCTGGCATGGTGACATGGTCCATTGCGATAATCTTGAACGGGGTCTCGGTGGTTGGTATGATGGCCATCTTCCCCACCGATTTCGTTGTGGGTCGATTGCACACCTGGCAGGTTTGGCACGCATTTACGTATTTGGCCGTCGTGCTCGGCATTTGGGGCCACCAATAGCGCTCAGCGAGTTTGGCCAGTGTTCTGGTGTAATCCATGTGGCCGCTGCTGTCGTGCATCAGCTCGAGTGCTTGGTGTCGCATTTTGGCGGGAAGTACGATGACTGACATCTGGGGCGACGTGCTGTAGTAGAGTACGTTGTCAATCACGAAAAAGTCTGGTAGGGAGGCTGGGTCGTCTCTAAGTCTTTGCCGTATGTCGTGGCATTCGGCGTCTTCCTGTTGAAGCTGGGCCAGGTGGTCAGACGTTTGGACAGTGGCGCAGGCGAGGCGAGACAACATGTCGGCAACAACGTTCTGTTTCCCCGGACGGTGATGGACCGTGAAGTCAAATTCCAGCAAGTCCATCAACATGTGCGTGAATCTTCGAGATGGCTTCATGGACGCAGTCAGGCACGTGACGGTCCAATTGTCTGTGATAAGTGAGAACTTGATGGAGAGAAGGTATGGGCGGAATTTTTGCGTGAGCGCCCAGTGAACAGCAATGCATTCCCAGACGTTGCTGTGGAGCTTCTGTTCTGCCGGGGTCAACGACCGACTGGCGTATTCGATTACAGTTTCCTTGCCGTCTTGTTGCTGAGACAGTACAGCGCCGATTGCAGTGCCGGAGGCGTCAGTGGCGACAGTCGTAGGGGCACTGGGATTAAAATGACCCAGTATGGGCGCCGACGTCAAGGCAGTTTTTAGGGCTTGAAAGGCAGTGTCGCACTCTGGTGTCCACTCGAAGTTGCCCGTGCGAATGATGTTGTGAAGCGGAGCAGCGATGTGCGAGAACCCGGAGATGAAGCGTCGGTAGAAGTTGGCAGCTTGAACCCATGAGAGCAGGGACTTCGCGTTTCGCGGAGTGGGGATTTTCAGAAGAGCGTCCACCTTCTCTGGGTTCGGCAGTTTTCCAGACTTGGAGAGAATGAAACCCAGGAACTTGATGGATTCCATTCCAAAATGGCATTTTTCTGCCGACAGCTTGAGACCGCTGCGTTGGAGAAGCGTCAAGACTTCGTCAAGAAGGTCAAGAAACTCGGTGATGTTAGTGGCGAAGAGCAGCACATCGTCGAGGTAGACGCGAACACCGCATTTGAGGTGGCGTGGTCGGAGTTCTTGGAAGACGGTGTTCATGGCTTTCTGGAATGTGGCGGGCGCATTTTTGAGGCCGAAGGGCATGCGTGTCCACTTGTAGGTGCCCTGATGAGTGATAAAGGCGGTTTTGTCTTGATCCTGAGGTCTTAGCAGAATTTGCCAATAGGCAAACTTCAGGTCTAGCGATGCGAAAAGGCTACAACCACCGATGTCTTCCATGATGTCGTCGGCGCGGGGAAGGGGTTGTGCGACGTTTACGGTCATTTTGTTCAACAGAATATAGTTGACGCAAAGGCGCTTTTTGGTCTGTTGGCTGACCACAACAACTGGAAAAGCCCAGGGTCCAGACGACGGGAGGATCTTCTGCAAAAGGTCTTCTGTTTGACGTTCTAGAAATCGGCGATCGTCAAAGGAGTACCTGTATGGCTGGCGGCTGTATGGGGTGGCTCCAGGAACCAGGTCGATGCTGTGTTCCGTCCCCATGTAAAGGCCGAGGTCTTGCTCGTCTGTGGCGAAGAGAGGCACGTGGCTGTTCAAGATGGCTTGAATTTTGTTTCGGTCAGTTTCGTCGAGGCTGGGCCCAATCAATGGGACAAACGACGAGGGCAGAGCTGACGAGGGCGTGGCAGAGGCAGGCGTAGGTTGCTCATGAGGCTCGACGAGCTGGCGGGTGGCGGTGGCGCAAAGGGTCGCGACGTGCGAAGCTTGACTGGGCGCGCTTAGTGGCGGGGGCGTGGTGGCGGGAACTTCCAGCGTTGTCCAGAGAGGCTTTTGGTCCTCTAGGATAGGTTCCAATTGGAGCCCAGTTGGCGTTGTCGGAGCAGCGTGCCACGTTCGAATGGCAGTCTCCTGCAGGAGCACGGCGTTCGCCATCCGAGGCAGGGTCTTCTCAACACATGGCACGACGAGTTTTCGGTGCGGCTGGTGAATTTCGGGGAGTCTTGGTGGCTTGACGTGAAGCTCGGCGCGAGCAGCGCAAAGCCAGTCGTCTCCGAGAATCAATGGAAGGGGGTTGTTTTCAAGCACGGCGGCTTCGACAACTCCAGAGATGTCGTCGACGGAGATGCGAAGACAAGCAGATCCGATGGGCGTGATCGTACCACCCCCGACGACGACAAGGGGAGCTGCTGTCCACGGGAGGAGCTGTAAGCCGCTGACATGCTTCGCGGATATGAGGGTGATGCTCGATCCGCTATCGGGAAATGCATCAAGATGTCCTATACCACGGACGTCGGCGGTGACCATGGCACATGCAATTTTCGAACCACTTAGTTCAGAGTCTCCAGTTTTGCACGTGAAAGTTCTGTCGGAGCGAGGCGATGGAGCCGGCGGCGGCGGCGGCGGTCGGGGTTGTTGGGATTCGGGACACTTGGCAGAAAGATGACCCTTGTTCCGGCAGCGAAAACACACTGCGTCACGTATGTCCTGGCCAGATCGATAGGCGGGAGCGTTGTATCGCTGGGCAATCGCGTCATAACGCGCTTCGCGTTCAGCAGGCGGAAGGTGTGAAATTCTGCGTGGGAAGCGGTCGGACGACGACGGTTGGAAGTCGCGAGGCGATGAAGTGCCTTTTGAAGTTCCGGGCATTTGTGCGGGAGGTGGTCGTGAGTCGGAATTGCGATTTCCGTCGCGTGTGAACGGGTCACGCGTCCGGCGAACATGTAGCGACGCGTTGTCCAGTTGTGTGACAATCGCTATGAAGGCGTCAACACTTGGAGGGCACTGGGCAGCAATAGCATTGGTGACCTGCCTGTCTGCGATGCCCTGGATGATGTATTCAATCCGCTGTTGGTCGGTGAGCAGCACGGGACATCGGGCGAGAAGTCGCAATTTGGCGAAGGTGTATTGATGAAGCGTCTCAGTTGGAGTTTGGAGGCGCTCCATGACACGTCGTTGCCACTCGATGAGGGTGAGTTGGTCACTGAACTGCTGGAGGAGGGCTGCCTTCCAGTCAGTCCATGAGGCATGGGCGTGGCCGGCTGCGAGGTGCCAGTTCTTTGCGGTACCTCGAAGCTTACTGATGGCGATCGCTCGAAGGGTCGAATCGGTCCAGGCGGCGAGCTGTTTCGTCTTCTCTAGTTCTTCCAGCCAGAGCTTGGTGGAGGTAGTTTTCGAGTCCTCAAATGTTGAAATGGAGGAGCTCAGATCTGGAAGTGTCGCAACCTGTACTGGACGGCTGTGCATCTCGGCCAACAGCTGGGTGTTTTGCTGCAGGCACGATGCCAGGAGTTGCATTACGTCGGGTGAGGACACGGGCGTGACAGTAGGCTGTGCCGTGTCGCCATTCTCGGTGCCGGAAGGCAACACTTGAGGCGCGGGGATTTGGGGCTGAGGCGCTTGTTGCTTTTGGTCTTGAAGAAAAGAAGACAGGCGGGCGACCAGGTCATCTTTGGATCCCGAGGAATCCAGTCCTCTGGCATCCAGTTCGGCGCGAAGGAAATTGGCGGTGAAGGCGTGAAAGGCGATTGGAGTTGCTTGGTCCCACTGGATCATGGCGAGGGCGTAGGCGATGGCGGGTAAGATGGCAAAGTAGGCTTACCGAAGGTCTAGAAGTATTCCATTGTTCAGGAGGCGAAGGCGATGAATATTGAAAATTGAGGTTCGAATGGTCGACTGCGCCAGATGTGAGGGCCGGTGGTAGGCCCCAGGAAGAAAGAACAAGTTTAAAGATTAAGATAACTGTTTATTACGGGAGAAGGAAGGTATGACTGAGTCAGTGGGACAGGCGGAAGCAACTGGAAGAGAAGAACGCAGGCTTGGAGAATCTTGAGGCGAAGAGGCGATGGCTTCGGGGCAGGGGCGAGGGCGAGGCTAGTTTATGAGGTGAGGGGTAAGGTTACAGCTGCGGCGAAGAAGTCGGCTGCCGGGGTTTGCGAGCAGAGTCGACTTGGCTGGTGTTTACATTTGGGCGATGGGTAGAACTGAGGGCGAGAAGAATGGGCGGTGGTTTGAACGGCGAGGGCTCGTTGGCTCTAGAGAACTCGGGTCGCGGGGAGCAATTTGGAAGGAAAGAACGGAGCGGGGGCGGCAGAGGGGATGGAAGAATAACAGATGGCTACGGTTAACATATGCTCACAACCCTAACATCAAAAACCGGCATTATAAAGATTAAAAAGGAGACGTTGAGAATATGGGATCACAGTGTACGGGACCACTGATCTCTAGGGTGCCTTCATGTGCGCTTTGCTTAGGGTGGAGACATCTGGCCATTTTGTCCCACACTTTAATTTTTCTGTTCTGTTCAGCAGCGCGTGAAAGAGCGTGCCCCTGCACGCGTTTATGCCGCTGACTGTGCTATGCGCGCGCTTTGCTTAGAGTGGAGACATCTGGCCATTTTGTCCCGCACTTTTATTTTTCTGTTCTGTTCAGCAGCGCGTGAAAGAACGTGCTCCTGCGCGCGTTTATGCCGCTGACTGTGCTATGGCGACCACGGGTGGCGACCAGGTGGCGACCACGGTGATGGCGACATTTTGTTTCCGACGATTTCAGCCACTATCATGCTATCATCCATCCATGGCAGACAGCGTAGTGGCCAAGTTGTGGCAGTTGACCTTTTTCAGAGAATTTTGTGCGCATGCCCGAACTTGAGGAGAGAGTAGGAAAGGGAAAGGCGCCATCTTTGCGGGCTCTCGTCGTACGCCGTCTGGCTTCGCTCGCATCGCTAGGCGCGTCTGTCCCGCACTGTAGCGATGCCTCACCGCTGCTCGGTTGTTGGAAGTACAAACATAAAAAAAAAAACACGCCGAACGTGAGCTTCTTTTGATTCCCGAAAGTTACCGCGCACCTCAAGAAGAAAGAAAAATGAATTCAAGCGCTGCGACGCCAGAACTCTGACGGGACGCCTTGGCAGTCATATGCGAACTCGCGTGTTTGCAGTGTCCACTTCATTGGAGGTTAGTTCAATCATATTTGTTTGAACTCAGGAGATACCCGTTATACTCCGTGCAGGCTAGCCATTCCCGACACCTGTCTCCGCACCGAGTTTGCTTGCACGGCATAGCAGGGCAGCAAAGAGGCGGCACGCCAAGCCGTTGTCACGAAAAACAAACCTTTACACTCCCGCATAGTGTAAGATCAGGTCAGCTATGTGCTGGCATGTTCCGCTCAACCTGCAAAATTTATATTTACGCTTGAAACTCATTAAAATATTGAATAAAAAAATAACCTACTACAGTATTTTATATCAACACGTCATCTGGTTCTATAAGTAGATCGATGACATGGCTTGGACCTTTTTAGTTGCATGCTGAGGTACACGAAAAAGACGAAGACGACAAATGTTTTTTTTTTTTTTTAGATAACTTATCGCGTCACGCATAAAATATGATCAAAGGACTGGCACATACGGATCTCAATACAAATGCGCCGAAAGGATAGCGACTATGGGGCTCATGCCTTACAAATATTGACACATCTAGCAATCCTTAAGACACATTATTACATCGCCACGGGTTTTACCGGAGAAATAAACTAACCCTGGCAACGCAGTCGCAAGATGCTTGATCGATATCGGCGCTCTTGGAAAGCGATATCAGTTGCCTGTAATGTCCCGGTTTCATAGACGCTGCGGTGCACACGTGCTCCTTACAAGGTGAACGGTGTGGTAGGGATCAAAGTTGTTCAACATGACCTTCTTGACGTAAGCTTCTTCTTTGAAGGCCCTTCCGGAGTTGTCTGCAGTCCTTCGCGAAGTACCGATCGACGCACGCTGTGTTGACGACCGGTACCGATGCAGCGTCGGCACTCCATCCGTCTTGAAAAGCGTACAGACGGATAAAGTCGGCAGTGTCGAAGACGGTTGCTTTACTCGATCCTCCGGGATCGTCATCAGCCATTTGTAGAGAACGACAGCCGGAAAACAGCGAGAAAAACTTTCCACAACGAACACCCCAAGACGATCGCGTCGAGGAAGCGGACGGGTTGACGGGAGGACGGACTGAGCCCGCAAACGTTTTGAATTATCTCCGCGAGGGTGCGCCACGGTCGCTTCAACGAACTCTGAAAAAGGTCAGTTGTGGTGGGCGGCAGGCTGCCATCAAAATAGCGTGGGATATTTCGTGCTTGATTGAAATTGTTAGGCGAAACATATTTTTGAAACTCAGCATGAACGGTAGCGCTATCTTTGAGGACCCGGTGAAAGTTTCACGAAACCGCAGCACCGGGAAAAAGCAGCACAGCACGCATCGAAAGTCGCATCTAAGGAGCATCGAAAGCAGACGCCGGTACGGAGTGTTTTCGATGAGCTGCCCTGCATTCCCCCGGTGCTGCGCTTTCGTAGAACTTTCGCCGGGTCCTCAAAGATGAGGCTATCATTCACGTCGGGTTTCAAGAATCTGCTTCGTCGAACCACTTCAATCAAGCACGAAAGATCATCTACGTTACAGTGTACTAGATCTACGGTCATTATCGTTTGGGCGCTTCTCGACGCGGCGTAGTGGCCGACGACCGTCGGTCTGCGCTGGCGCGCGTTGCGTTCATCGACGCTGGAGTATGAACAGCCTGTGCTCCAAAAAACGCAACGCCGAACGCTCATCTCCGACCAAATGTAGTGCTAGCAGTCCGAGGCAGATGCCAAAGTTTCACAAATGAGTTACCTTATTCAAGAGCAATTTTCTGAAATTTTCAATGGGAAGATGGCGGCAGACAGCGCCAGTTGCCGATAACCGACTTAATTTCCCAAGAAAATTACAAGAAAATCACTTAATTTTGATTGACAACGGTTAGTTCTTAAACTGGCATCCGGTTCCTACCGCTACCGCAACATTTGGGCGGAGAACGAGCGTTCGGCAATGCGTACCATACCTATGAATTTAAAAAAAAAAAAAAAAAGGGGGGGGGGGGGGGGGGCAGAGTTGAAGCTTAGGCAATTCGGCACAATAGATACTGTAACCATTTTAAACATAAGTGAGGTGAAATGTGTAACAAAAAACACACACACAACCAGAAGCCAAGTTTGATACACTCCTTTCTGGTGCCTTTTCTTTGACCCCTCACGTCTCCTGTAAAAGATATTGCTTGCAAGGCATTCTTTTTCTCCTTCTTGAGAAAGACGAATATGCTTAATATGGTGCAGTATAAATTCAGGGCAGAGTGCAATGCAATGCAAAATTAGCACCCACAATTAGCAAAATTAGATTAAATTTTCAATTCCTTTCGACAGCAACAAACCAACACTGCACACTAAATGTTAGGAAGGAGGAATCCAACGGCATTTTCTCTGGCAGATACTCACATACTGAAATTTCCAATCCACAAATGTTGCAACGACCGCCAAGGGTGCTTGTTATATTCTAGAAGTTTCCTAGAACACATGGACACACCACTTCCTTGGTGCAGAAATTACCTGCCCAAGCCACTCCTAAGCATTAGTCTAGCTACACTAAATATGCATGACCAGCTCGAGCTAAGTCCCACAAGCCTGTGAAGCGTTGGACATGACCCGCTGCACGACCACTGGGCAGACAGACTGTACAGGACCAAATCAAACACAAATGCACAACTTGCTTGTTGAAATTGTTTATGTATATACCTCATTTAAAACTGAAGTGACAATATAAATACTTCCTTTGTACAACTCCATAATAAACCGTCGGCTGCTATGGCTCATTTATTTTCAACACTGAAAAAAAAAAAAAAAGAAAACTTGAAACATTTGAGTTGCTTTAGAGTTCCAATGAGAAATGTACAAGCTTCCAACCGGCGCAGCGAGGACGCCACGAGCCGTTGGAGTGATGAACTTTGCATGCCCCACCGGTTAAGATGGGAAAGAGAACAATGGAAAAGGAAATCCTCCGCCAGGACGTCTTCTACAAAAGGCGCTGCCGTCTTCCGCTTGTGTTGGGGGCACCCCGGCCTCGACCCCAGTCACTGTACACCACCCGAGCCCGGGGCACGGCGACCACACTGTACAACCGGCGGGGGCACTCTCCTCAAGACTGGTCGTCGTTGGAGGGAGAGGGAGGCGCTGGGGCAGTCCGGAAGCGCCGGAAATGGCAGTAGGGGGGCCGTGTGCAGTCCTGCACCTTGATGCAGTGGGTGATGCACTCATAGTCCAGGCCTTGCAGCCAGTCCTCGCACTGGCTGTCTTGCTCGTTGCTCACATTCTTGTCCAGCCAACTCCGGTGCCACGTGCCGAAGTTGCGATGCATCCGTTCCGACACCTTCCGGTGAGACTGCACCCCGGGAGAAAAACTCTCAGAGGTGGAACATTTGCCATCCGCGCACAAAAGCAATTGCCTCCACAAAGTTTCTCCACTAGGTTTGGTCCACAAATGGAGCAGCCTTTGTCACTCCCAAGTGCCATCAGCGGTTTAACTCTTGAGAGAGAAACTGTTCAACCAAAAAGAGGTACTCTCATTGGGCTCGAAGTCGCTGGAAGTATTGGGAGGCAAAACGGCCAACCTGTTTTATCCTTTTCTGGACAGACAAGTTTTCATCCCTAAAGAGAACTTCCATAACTCCCATATTTTAAGCAATTCTCGTGATTCGAAATGGCCATTGCTTCCTCGAGAGGCCTGGCAGAGCTCTCAAAATTGGTTACTGCTTACTCTGGTACAGTTCCCGTAGAAGCAAAGCAAAGTAAAGCAAAGCAAAGCGCCATGCAGAGCTCGTGCTAGGGCAACACCAGTAAAGCACAAACAAAACCCAAAAAAGGCCAGCCACTCAACCCCATTCAGCATTTTATTTTTCTGCCCAATTAAACCAACGTCTCCATTTGGAAGGGTGCGAGGTGCACCTTCCTGTTACAAGGTCGCAATGAAGATATGTACAATCGCCTGCAGCCTTATTGCTGGCCCCCGGGCAAGCCCGCCAGCCCCAGCTGAGGAACCTCAGGCCGCCCGCGCCGTCGCACCCGAGAGCCACCCACCTGCCGTGCCCGGCGCAGAGCCCTGTGGTTGTAGATGTAGCTCGAGCTGTTCACCACAAACACCATCTTGTAAGAGCTCAAGTTGAAGCGGCACTGGGTGTCGTCTGCCACGTCCGTCTTGGCTGGGACGGTTGCGCCCAGGGGAGATGCGACGGCGGCCGGGGTAAAGGGTGCCTCGTCGTTGGTGCTCTCGTCATTGGTGCAGGGGCTCTTGTTGTTTGTGCCATTGTTGCTGTGGTGCGACTCTCCCACGGCCGAGGCAGCGGGCATCTGGGCCTCCCGCTCCTGCTTTCTCGCCTGCTGCCGTCGAGCACGCACATTTCTGCGTATGGGCAAGCATTAGTGAGGATGAGTCACCAGAACACTGTTTCTCGTACTTAGGGTCCCTGAAGCGGGACACAGACCCCTAAAATTTTTCCGTCTTTTCCTTCTCGATTTTGTTGTAAAAAGCAAGAAAAAAACTACATACCACCCTTGAAACATGTATTGAAAAGAGCTTCGTGGCTTGCATCAAAATAACAATGACACTAGTTCATGCACAGGGGTAGAAGCAAGTTTCAGCCTTTCGTAGCAGGTCTAAGAGCATCAAAGATGCCCCTTTGGAGCAGCTCAACAGCCATAAAAGTAGAGTTTCGTAGCGGAATAAGTAGATCTCGCAGCTGGTCACCCAGGTCAAACTTGGGGATAGAAGTGCCACAGGTGTTTTTCTAAATACAAAAATATCACTAGAAACCATCTACATGCAATGTTCCAGAACCATTTCTAAACATACCCTCCTTATATATAATCCAGTCCATAGTTATTAAAAAGCAAACAGCGTAATTGCAATTTATCCGAAAGGCAGCTAGTGAGAACTGTTCTGGTAGTGGGTTGGTTCCTCTTATAGATTTGCAATAGAAGGCATAGTGCTTATTTAACAACCCAAATTACACGTTAGATAAGTTGAAATCAAAACCATTTCAAGATGCAATAGTATGGTACGAAATAAATCTCAGTACTTACTGACTACAGTTTTCATTATTAGGAAATACAAATGTTCCAAGTCCCAGACTAGCAAAAATAAATGTATTCCAATACTCTACCTCATAAAAGTAAAACTGCAGAATATTAAAAACTTCATATCATCCCTGCTTATACATACATACTTAAAGGGGCACTGACACCCCAAAGGTCGTATTTATTTTTATTGTCTAAAACGATGCAAGTTGCAGTCATAAACACGCAAAAAAAACCGCATCGCGAAAAAAAATTTTTTTACGCGCGCGCGCGCCTTTTTATTTTTGGCGTTTGCTTTTCCCGCCTCTCGCCTCCTCGCTTCTTTTGATCGGTGACGTCAAGAATCATGAAATTTAGAAGCTTTGTAGGCGACATCTCTATAACATTTAATAACGGCAATCCTAAAACATGTTTTTTAACGCAATTGCGAACGCACTACGGCCCTTCTTTTTGAAATACCAAAAATCGGGAGTTCGTTGTGGTGCCGTCTCCTGGATTTGTATCCTCCAACGGAAAACAGGCGACACCGCTCAAAACCGGTCCGCCGGAACGCCGCCGCTCGCTCCTTTCCCCCTCGCTTTGCGTCGCCATGGCAACAGCAGGGAGTGGTGAAAGAAAGGGGACTCTCAGGTCTCCGCAATTTTTGACGTCAAGGCACCGGCGCCGATCGCGCGGGAACTTCGAATTCGGTATTTGGAAATTGTTTTTTTACTTCACGAATACTGAATTCCCAAATTTCAAATTTTGAGGGTAATGTCCCGGCATCGTTTTCAATCGTTTCGGATAATAAAAAAAAATATGATTTTGATGTGTCAGTGCCCCTTTAAAGGACACATGCAAAGGAAAAAAACATTTTTTTCAGGCAGCTTAAATGGAAAAAAGATGTCATAAAACGATTTTACAACGAAGAAAAAAAATTTTTAGAGCTATATTTACGGCGCTAAACGAATTTGTAGTTGGCGCTCGCGGGAGCCGCCGCTGGTCACGTGGTAGGCCCGCGCGCCGCCGCACGCTGAGCGTTGTGCGAACGCCGCTTCAACACGTTTCTTTACGCCGCCGTCGCCGGACAAGTTCGTCTGCTTCGGGGCGCCGCCGCCGTCGTCTACCGGCGCACAGGTCTATCACGTCTGTTAGCGCTTTTTCAGGAGTTTCCTTTGGGCTCTAAAGGTTACTTATTCATCTTAGTTTTTTTGTTACACTTCAAACAAAGATGAATAAGTTACTTTTAGAGGCCAAAGGAAGCTTCCGAAAGAGTGCAAGCACCACGTGACAAATATGGGGCCCGTCAAGGGCCACTTTTCCGCGGCGCCCGCTGGCGCCAACTGCAAATTCGTATAGCGCCGTAAATATAGTTCTAAAATTTTTTTTTCTTGGTAGTAAAATTGTTTTATGATATCCTTTTTCCATCTAAGCTGTTTAAAAAAAAATGTATTTTTCTTTGCATGTGTCCTTTAAAGGGAAACTCTGCGTCATTTTTGTTTTTGAAAAAAAAACAATGCAATTCTCTCCTGTATCTCCTAGGAAGACCACACGTCAAATATTACAACCTAGTTCTGGCTAAACGTTTCTAAAAAAACGGCCCGGCAAACTTTGTAAACCGGCAAACTTTGTAACTTGCTAAGTTGCCAAAATCAGCTGACTTGAGCGGGAAAATTGAGGTGCAACCAACAGTGCAGTCAATGCTACGGTGTGGGCGTAGCCAACATTGAGCTTAACGTCAGCATCATTGTCCCCTTTTGCTTGTTTTTACTTCCCCAGACAAGCGTAACAAGTGACGTCAGCAACGTTTTCCTCTCAGTGCTCAGCGGTGTCCACATGCACCTGCGCTTCTTGGGAGACGTCCAGCCATTACCACCGTCTCCCATGTCACAACCGCCGTTGTCTCACCGTTTGTGATTATAGTCTCTCGGAGTTTCGTCTACACTACGGACACTACGTGCACAGACTTGTGCCGCAGTTGTGCAGAAGTCGCCAAATGTAGTAGACACCAAAACGTGGTAAAGAGTGTGGTGCAGACGACACTCGTGCCTGGCACACGCCCTCCTCAATCTTGCCAGTCGTTGCGTAGAGGATCATGTGACATCTTGTACCATGTGGCAGCTATGTTCTTGGTGGCCCGAGGTCAATGTTGCCAGACGGAGCCAAAGTTTTAGTTTCGATTTCCGCTAGTGTTAAAAATTAGATTTAAAAATATATATTCCACATTTGGCAAAGCGAATGACGTAGTGCCTTTTACTAGGACTTTTTAATGCAAAACCTCTGGAATTGAGCAGAGTTGCAGTTACTAGAACACGCACAACTGAATAGAATAAAAGAAATCTTGTTTACAAGCAATAAAAAAAGTAACTGAAAAAAAAAGAAAAGCAAATAAGACCATAAAACAAAACGTTTTCTTCATGAGTCAATTGCATGGATGCGTTCTGGCAGAACGGTTTAGAGTTTACGTCGCTCAGCAGGGCATTCCCACCGTTCCCCTTGTCCTCCCGTCAGTTTGCTGTTATTATGCCAGTGCATCTGTTTGCCACATACCATATTTACTCAAGTAATCCTTGCACCCCTAATCTGAGCTACCAAAAATTGGATTTTCCTTTTCCTAGCATAAGCGCTATGAACTCCGCTGTTATAGGTACAGCAGAACACGGACACAGTGCATTTGCGCTTCACAGTGCGGTATACATGCAAGAACCTGCTACAACTCTGACGTCCCGGGAATCGATATCGCGCGCGCAATTCGCGGAAGAACAAAACATAAATGAGTTCGGAATTTGTATGTCATGGGAGCTGGATACCACAAATTTGAGTGCCATAGGGCAATAAGCACGAGGGAACCCGCAGCGAGCACGCTTCTTACACGTACCAATACTGCAGATTGCACAGCTGATGCGATTCCTGTTGGAGATCGCGTGATCAATATCTAGTGGGAATCAAAGGGGAGGGGGGGAATCAATGTTTCAGGCGATTTCTTGGAGACGGGAGTGCATACGAGACTACAGTATTTAAAATACACGCGGCCATGCTCAGCCCACTGCCCCCCCTCAAAAAAAAAAAAAAAAGTAAACGACGAATTAATGTTTTAGTACTTCTGCAAGAGCCGCGTATGCATGTCCCATTTTCGGAGATGGACACTACACACCATCGCGGACCGAGCTGTGGCACTGACGGTACAAAGCAACGCGCCAAAACAGGTGCTTTGAAGGTGCTGGTACGGGAACTGGAAATCAATGCACAACTTTTATTGTGTGCTGATTATTCGTTGAACAATAAAAGCCTTCACCTTTCCTTGCATTCAAAACGGACGGCTTAAACAGCTAACTCGCGCGGTTCTCCGTCGTGCCACTGGCACTTGGCAGCTCATTAACATGAGACCACGAAACGAAACAAAACTGTCTATTTGCCCGATCCGGAATAAATCATGATAATTCTTGTTAGATGAAGATACTAGACACTTGGTGATTTTTTTTTTATCAAACTAATGTCATCTGCTTTAATAACCTTAATAATAATAATAATAATAATAATAATAATAAAAAAAAAACGCACATATATATGGGCGGTTTTATTTGGATTCAGGCAACGAGTGGCAGTCATATTTTTTAATACATATTGTGTTTAAGTGCTTGGTTTCAATTGGAAAATTGCTCAGTATCATCGCAAAACACTAAATCAACAAATTGCAGAACGATAGAAGGCACGCGAAGCATTTCACGGCTTTCTGAAAAACCGCACAAATTCGACGGGTTTTGAAGTTTCGGTTTGCTATCGGAGCGCATCTCGGCCCCGGCGGCACCGCGCCCCATGGAGAGATAGTGCAACCCACCTCTGCTGCGCTGTCGAATTTGTGCAGTTTTTCAGAAAGCCGCAAAAATGTGTCGCGTGCCTTCTATTGTTCTGCAATTTGTTGTTTTAGTGTCTTTTGATGATGCTGAGCAATTTTGTAATTGAAACCATGCCCTTATACACAATATTAAAAAAGTTAATTACGCAAAAATAATTAACAACTTAATTATCCCGGACTTTTCCTAAATGGGCCCCTGGCCCAGGACCAAAACGACACGAGCCTTTTTTCGTTGCGATGAGTAGCTTTCGCAGGAGCGATTTGGCCTGAGTTCTCTGAAACACCCTGTATGTATGTATGTATGTATGTATGTATGTATGTCTGTGTTAATATTATATATATATATATATATATATATATATATATATATATATATATATATATATATATATATATATTTTATTTTTTTTATTTTTTGTTAGATTTGGTTTGACATTTGCATTTTTTGGGAGCAGGATAGCACAGCGAAAGTGGATTGGCACACATTGCCGCAATTGGTGGAGCACTCCCACTTCTGCATGCACGGCAGTATCAAATCTGCCATGCCCACCCCACAACCTACCACGGAGTCTGAGCATGACTCTGAACCGAGCAAAAAAAAAGTCAAATTTGTGGGTTTTACGTGCCAAACCTACGACGGGCATCTGGCACGCCCCAGCGGAGGACTGAGGATTGACGTGCAACCGAAAGCTCGGTTACCACGGCGCCTTCTCTACAATAAGCCTCCATCATATTGCGGGCACCTCGGTCGGGATTCGAACTCGCCACCTGGGGATCCGTAGGCCGGCGCTCTCGCCTCGGAGCCACCGAGGTGGCTCTGAACCGAGCAAAGACAGCAAACAACCAAAAGTCCCACGGACCAGCTTACAAGGACACGAAACTGGCAAGGTCAGGAGGACCAAACGTCCTCGGTACTCACCTTGGCAGAAAGACTGGCTTCTTGGCCAGCTGGTCACGAAGCTCGTCCGAGATCGAGTCGTCCCCCACCACATATTTCTCCACGTACTCCGACCACTTTTCTATCTCCACGGGATCTTCAGAGACGTCGCTCTCCGTGTCAATCAGCTCGATCGTCAGTTTCGCCTCTCGCTGATACTGCATATTGAAAAGACGTGTCACAGACGGGCAGGGAGGCACCATCCGAAGACAAGAAAAAGATGCCAGCTAACCATGTCTGGGTAAATGACCCAGACTAACACACTGGGGTTCCCAGAGTGGTTGAATGCGTCGAAGTGGTGATGCCATCAATCACACTAAGCGTATGAACCTGAGCCAAAACACCATCAACGAAGGGCTCATCTTGGGGCCAACTAGTTGGTAGCGCTGCCACACACTTCAAGTGGAAGACGGGAGGATTCTGTGCTTTACGAACAATCGCCAACCACAGGATAAGCCACACATTACAGTGTAGACCGCATATAACGTATGTCGCGGGAGTCGCGAAAATCCGCACTACAGTCGAACCTCGATATAACGAACTTCAATGTAACGAAATCCTCGATTTAACGAAGTATTTTATTTTTCATAATTCCTTGCCCATAGACCCCATGTATTTTTAGTCCCTATATAACGAAGTCTATTTTGCTGCTATTTCAATATAACGAAGCGCCATTGCCATAGAAGGCAATAAATAAATCAACTCTAAAAAACAACTTCGCAAAAAAATTGTGGTTAAAAAAAAAAAAGTTATGCGCAAACGCGAGCGCTTGATAGGTTACTTCACGGGGACAGGCCTTCCAACGTTCCTAGGCTGCCCGAGGATGCGGCGCCGGTTGCGCCGGCGAGGCATGCGGCAAAGCGGATTCCGCGAGGCTGGCCAGAAAATGCTGGCCAGAAAATGCAAAGCGCCGGCGAGGCATGCGGCAAAGCGGATTCCGCGAGGCTGGCCAGAAAATGCCGAGCAGAAAGTTAACACGGCATAACAGCATCACCACTGACATTCACTGATCATCATAGTCCACTGTACCGCGGGTAGCGCGGGAGCCAACTTCAGCAGGGGAGCGACGTGATGGCGCGACCGCACGGGCAGTGCCGTCTAGGAGAAGACCGAAAAGACCGATTATCGTCTTGCGAGCGTGATGTAAAGCAAAGGCGCAAGCACACTGTGGGCGCAAGGGGGCAAGTAAACTGTGCGGTCAAGAGTGCTGTGTAGGTTGGAAACATTGGCACCGCCTAAACTAAACTGCTTTATTTTTTAACCGGGCGGTTCACTTACGTGCTTGCTGCCATAAGGAAACGTAAAGTTCTTTCTTTGGATGAGAAAGCAAACGTTTTGGACGCCATCCTGAAGAAACTGCCGAGATCACGAGCACTCGGGAAGTGCTCGGCGCAATGGACGTACTGAGGAGGTACACGGCGTCGCATGGGCAGCAAGATGCCGTGCAAACGCTCTGGGCGCTCGAACGCCGTATGACGCCGCCGACGCCGCTGCTACTGTCGGACAAGGCGCAAGCAAAACTCGCGGACTACTTTGCCCCTAAATAAATGTCATTTTCGGTGAGTTTTCATACCCGTAAAATGTTTCGGAATTTTTTTTTTTTTTTCGCATGCTAAAGCCAAATTTCGATTTAACGAAATTTCAATGTAACGAAGTAAATTGCGAATTTTACCGACTTCGTTACATCGAGGTTCAACTGTATAAGCGGTACCGCGTTATAACCAAAACATCAATTTTTCAGGCCAAAATACATGCCATGAGACAACTTACCTTTGTAAAACAAATTTATTTTATATTAGATAAAAAATAAAGCTTAGGTTTAGTAAATTCTTTATTTCACCAGACTAGTACACTTCTCTCTCAAGTGTGTCAAACATTTTGAAAGAAATGAGCGACTTTTGCCTGGCGCAGCCTTTTAACGGCGTCACGGGTTGCGGACGGACGTTGCTAGCGTTCAGGATTGCTAACCCTAACCACTTTTCTACGGCGATGAAAACGCGTGAAAATTCGCATCCTTTATACGGTACGCGCCAGTAATACCTTCAACTTTAGCACAGGCATGAAATGCTCCAAATAAGAAATCCGGGCGATGTTCGAAAACACAAATGCTTAGAAATCACCACTGTAGTCGAAGTAAACAAGCACGACGACACGGGCGTTTCTGCCGTCTTGAGAGTGCCGCCACGACATCGCCGCACGAGTAGGTGGATCTTCCCTTCTAGTATGTGCTGGGTTATCATAGGGACACACAGCGAAAATTCAGTCAAGGATAGCGCTTTTACGCGGAACGAACCACGCCGTCTACGTCGACGATCACAACCGACGCCATGTTTGCGGATAGAAGTAGCCGGCCCGCTACCGGCATGCAACTTGCGCGGACACTTCCCGTCGACCTGCGATTGGCTTGTCATTGCGGTTGCGGAGGGACGCACGCACGTGAACGACACGTGCGTGCGTCCCTCCGTCGCTATGGCCATGGCCCCAACTGAAGCCTCTCTCTTTGTTTCTCCCCACTTCTTCGAGCAACCTCCTTGCCCCGCGAGTGCCGCGGCTCGCGCCGTTATCTAGTGTTGCACAGGGAAGCGTGCTCTCTGCGTCGGTCAGTCGGCACGGTCGCCGGGCTGTTCCGAAAACCGCACTATAACCGGTATTTCCCTTCGCGCGCCTGCATTTTAAGCGGTATGTAATTACATGGAGTTCTATGGGAGGCGAACCGGTGGTTTAAAAAAGCCGCGTTATACCCGGTCCTGCACTATAAGCGGTTACGTTGTAAGTGGTCTATACTGTACGTTACAACCGAGTGCTTGGTGGAAAAGGGTCATAAGAACTCACAAAGCAGGTGCTCTGCAGAATCCTTCCCACCTTCCTTTGGTTCAACAGCCCCACTGTTCGTTTGGTTAACAACACCGAGCAACCAAGGGGTCAGAACTGCCCTCGTTTGCTCAATGGGCCAACAAGAACGCCCCTGCTCGTAGCCAGGCAGAAGCGCCTGTGTTCTGCCCACCGAGAGCGCTTTTCCATCAGAGTCGACTCAAAGGCACTGACCAGGACCAGCTTGAAGCAGGTGTCGTTGACCAGCGCCTGCTCTGCCTTCTTTTGGTAGCTGCCCTCCAGGTGGGCCCTGTGGGAGGCCGAGGAGCAGGGGCCCCCTGCCGCCCCCACCTTGTGCTCCTCCAGGAACAGCTCAGTGCAGCGCAGGCACACTTCGTCGCACATGATGTGCTGCAGCTGCACACGGGAAATTGCCCGGCTCAGCCATCTGGCCAGAAATGCCAGTGGATTCCCCACAACCTACACAAGCTGCTAGCCTGAACTCACAGCTGTCAAAAAAGGGAGTGCCGTACAAGCAGTAGTGCGACGGGGACCCCTTAGAGAGGTCCAACTGCATTCCGAGCCTTTCGGGTAGTGCCCGCAATGTATGGACGCTCGCAAGAAGCCAATGCCTCACAAGCTAATCTGGCCACTCTGGTCACATTTAGCGAGGCTCGACTATTGGACAGATGCATATACACGAGGCACATCTTCCACAATGAAAAAGTGTGGGGCTCGATGCTTGCAAATTACGAACCGTCAAATGAAGTGCCATCCGGACGCTCCGTCCCAAACCTGCTTTTTGGAGGCCGTATAGTAGCACCATCTAGACATGGGCTTTAAAACTTGCGTATTCCATGGATTATGTCATAGTTACCAGGGCGGCAATACACCAAAAAGGTTGGGGGTACTGCTGGTGGAAGCAGCATCTAAGGGCAGTTCCGTAAACGAGTTCACCCAGTAACGTTGCTCCGAAGCGACTCTAGTTAACACCACCGCTGGTGCTCACCTGTCTCACGGCATTCTGCACCACCTTGTCGAGGGTGAAGACTGTGTAGGCGTGGATGCCGAACATCTCGCGCAGGGTGTCCTCGTACTGGGTGCTGTCCATGTTGCCGTCCAGGAGGCTCTTCACCATGTCCAAGAACACCAGGTAGTAGTCCTCCACCTCGATTTCGGCTGAACAAGCGCACCTCGTCAGAAAGATCGCAAGCGTGCGAGACCGGCTGCGCCGCAGACCCTCCGACAATGGGGGTCGGCTAGCCGGGTACCGTTGCAAGAATGAGTCTTTAACCGGATTATCTAGTCTCTTGTCCCGCCTTAAAGGACACATGCAAAGGAAAAAAACATTTTTTTAAACGGCTTAGATGGAAAAAGGACGCCATAAAACGATTTTACAACGGAGAAAAAAAATTTTTAGAGCTATATTTACGGCGCAAAACGAATTTGTAGTTGGCGCCCGTGGGCACCGCGGAAAAGTGGTCCGTATTTATCACGTGGTGCTTGCGTTCTTTCGGAAGCTTCCTATGGCCTCTAAAAGTAACTTATTCATCTTTGTTTGAAGTATAACAAAAAACTAAGGTGAATAAGTAACTTTTAGAGCCCAAAGGAAACTCCTGAAAAAGCGCAAGCAGACGTGATAGACCTGTGCGCCGGTCAGACGACGGCGGCGGCGCCCCGAAGCAGATGAACTTGTGCGGCGGCGGCGACGGCGGCGTGGAGAAACGCGTTGAAGCGGCGTTCGCACAACGCTCAGCGTGCGGCGGCGCGCAGGCCTACCACGTGACCAGCGGCGGCTCCTGCGAGCGCCAACTACAAATTCGTATAGCGCCGTAAATATAGCTCTAAAAATTTTTTTCCTTCGTTGTAAAATTGTTTTATGACATCCTTTTTCCATCTAAGCTGTCTAAAAAAAAAGGTTTTTTTCCTTTGCATGTGTCCTTTAAGGGGGGACACTACCATGAATTGCACCTTTTTTTCCAAAAAATACATATTCAGAACTGCAGCGTTTTGGCATGTACAGTCGCCAACCGTTTTTTCGGACTCCGATAATTCGGACTTGTTCTATATTTCGAACCTAAAGGAGGAACCGTGACTTACCCCATAGAAATAGTGTATATTCACGACCAATGTTTTGGACAGCTTGAAGTCCGAAAGTTCGATTATTCGGACAAAATCGTCGCGAGCGATCAGTGGAAAACACCATAGAGAAGCGGCCATTTTGAATTCTATGTTGGCTGCTCATGGATTGGCTTGGTTTGGCAGCGCTACTTGAGCACTCCTGAGTCCTACCGCTAAGTGACGCTATGCTAGCCCTTTTTTTCCCATTTAGCTGCACGTCATCATCATCATCATTATTATTATCATTTTGCTTTGTTTTTCGTTCGTTCGCATCGCCAGTCGCCATTTTGCGCTCGTGGATTTGCACCTCTGATCTCGTTCGGACAACGCTGGCTTGGACGTCATGGCCCCATTTGTTTTTCTGCTACCCGACCATAACGCTAGAAAAGAAGGCAGCGATTCTCAAGCTTTAAGCCCACTCGAAAGTAATAAAGGCAAGTTTTTCAATCTGCTGATTTTTCGGACTGCTCTATTATTCTGACGTTTTTTCGGTCCCAGCGAAGTCCGAATAATCGGTCGGCGACTGTGTGGATAACAAGGAACACTCTCACGAAGTCTTGTCAATGTGCGCTGACAAACAATGTCAAAAATAATTACTCTTTATATGTTGGTGAGGTGTGCTGCACTGCGCAGCACTTGTCATCCACAAATGAAAATAGCTGAAAGCAATGTCAGTATATCAGAAGTTTGAGGAAGACATATCACCTACACTGCTGGAAAGAATTTCTGACATTTAAGATGCAGGAAGAAATGTTTAAAATGTCATCTTTAAACTTCATGTGCATTTATCTCAGCTTCACTTTTTGGCAGCAAATCTCATAAAACTATCGTTTCAGTATGAAACTACCGAAAGATTTAATATTTGCAAATTATATGCCAAATTTTATCTAGCCGGTTACTATAAACTTAGATTTTGCATTTTCATGTTCCCTAATTATGAATAATTGTAATTTGCAAAACTTGATAAGTGCAAAAAAAATTGTTTGCCTGAAAAATGCATATTTTCTGAAATTTCTTTTCATAGCAACTGGCAACAAGTATTCCAGTATGCATTCCACCAGAAAATATGGGGTGATCAACACCGTTTCTCTACGATAGATTCATTGAGCAGATTCCATGCAAAGCTATACGCTTTACTTCGTTTAGGGGGTATAGAACCTCATGAGATTGGTTCACAGGACTGAAACATTGCATGCCCTCCTTCTATGTGGCTACAAACACACACCTGCGAATTTCACGCCTATTAAGTGAGCGGTTCAAAAGCAGACATGCTCAGGTAATGTTCCCCCTTAAGATGTTCCATGAAGTGCAAGAAAGGTGCCACGGTGCTCAAAATGAGTGGCACTCACCATCGAAATGGTATGCTCTGCGACGCATAGCAAACGAGTTGTGAATGTACAAGGGACTGATCTCTTCTTTGCACGTACGATCCGACTGTGGAATGCCTCCATGCCTAGTCACAAATATGCAGCTTCTGCCGTACCACTAACACATTCCATCCGATTCCGCGCGGCACTACGCCTTTGGTCGCGCTCTCCTGTAAGTCAAGCCAACTGCTGCGATCTGTGCCGACTCCTTCCCCGTGGTCCTGCAACAGTGCAACCACTACCGACACGAACGAGCAACGGTCCGTGAAGGGTTCCCATGTTGCTGAAACCTAAAATCTTTTACGACGCAGAATGCTGGCTCAAGCAGACTTCCTGAGGCTTACTATACTCTGTTTCACAATAACTTGATGAACTGTGGAGGCTGTGGCCCCGCAATCCAATAAGAGCGCCGGGGCAAGACACGTTGTAACACTCCGTGGTTGAGGCTACGGGGGCCTCGTTACCGCTACAGCAACAGCGCTGCTTCAACAAAAATAGTCCTAGGCTTCTTTTTCTTTTATCAGCGATTGAACTTGTGCAATTCTATCTGCAACGAGAAGATATAAACAATAAAAAATAAACAATCCCAAATTTATGAGTTTCAATTATATTTAAACGAAAAAACTTTCAGCCTTTCCACTCTAGTGAAGAAGGAAGACCAGCGGAGCTGTACTATGGTGGGATGACCTCAAGGACGACTTCTACAATGACCTCAAGAACAACCTCGAGGACGACTTCCAGGATGATGCCTAGAGAAATTGAGCCTTTCCACACTGGTTAAACCAGAATGGGAAGGCTGGAAAGGTTGCCACCATGTATGGGCGACGGTGGCAACCAGACAACCGGCAAGAAGGTTGTCTTGTTGAAACCATCGCTTATAGATGGCGGTACCTGTCCCGAGTTTTGTGTCGAGATTCGTTTGTCCACAGACACGAAACTGGGGAAACTAGCCCTTACCAGCTCCGCTGTAGAAAGTAACGGCGCATCCGTATCCGCTGTCAATTTTTTTCTTTCTTCTTGTTGCGCCGTGGCCGTTGGCGATCGCCAGTGACCGCGGCTGTGTAATCGGCAGTTTCCACTCAAAACATTGCACTGTGCCCTGGCATTAGCAGCCGTCACCATTTGGGGGCTCAATTGAGCGTATGGTTGTCTCATGAACTGTTCCCAAAGTGCTCGCTATTCTAGCAGACGGAAATGTTGCTGCGGTGGACGTTCATCCGAAGTTGGTTGGTTTCGGAGCAGATGACTTTTGGCTAGCAGACGACAGCCGGTTCGTCCAGGCCTCGCACCTCGCATTTGTCGTGGTGACACAAAGGCTCCCGTGACGTCTGGTCACGCGCCTCAAACCGATGCTCTCATTGGGTAGAGGGGTCAGCCTCCACAGTTCACCAAGTTATTGTGAAACGGAATATAGACCCTATAATTAAAAAAAATCAAACTAGGTCCTATTAAGGCGATAGCTTTATAGGGCCAACCAACCCCAGGAGCTGCATAGGCACAAAAGTTTTAGGTCGGTTAGTCCGTAACCGCTATACAACCTTAAAAAAGGCATTTGTTGCCGGGATTGAACCGCGATCAGCGGCGTAGAAGCTGAGTATGCTGCTGACTGAGTTACGCACCCAGCACGCAGGAATGAGAGAAGGGCCGTGCTCAACGGCCCTTCTCTCATTCCAATTTAATCAATTCTCAATTTAATCAACCTTACTCCAGGGCAAGGGTTTCGTACCTTGGCGTTCCAGAACTTACCCGCATTCGGCACTTTATCTGTGTTGTCATGCAACACGACCCGCCGAAGTAACTTGGATCCATTTGGGTAAAATTTGGAACACAACCAATCAGAAGCAGGTGGTGTGAGAAAGCGCATAGAGTGGAGAGGGGTGGAAGAAACAAGAAAGAGGAGCAGAAACTGCTCGCGCAGAACGAGGAGTGCAAAGGGCAGGAAAGCGTGCTCCCCCCCTTTTAGTGACCCAAAGAATTTAGCGTGAATACTTCATATCCCGAGGGGTGCTGAACGGAAGCGTGCACAGCGTCACAAAGTGAGAATAGTGCAACATAATCTGTTTCTATACAAAATCCTGCCCTAGGCACCACCCACCCTATAAGAGTACTGCACTTAAATAAGTTTGGCAGAATTACCAAACATGCAGTCAATTTTTCCTCTCCCCTTGTGTTAGCATGCTCTCATGTTCACACGTGGGTCAACCTGAACAAAGCATTATAACACTCTTAAAGACTCAACAACAAAAAGGGGTCGGGGGTGCTGGTAAGTCTGCTTGTGCAAGAGCACGATGCAGCATGCTCCCCTGGGCAGCCTTTTGCGTACGAACAACAGCCCCTGGAGAGATGTACAGGCAGAGAGGTTCTCACTTTTAGGCTTGAGCCTGAGTGCCACGGCCGTGGACTCCTTGCGGTCTTTGCGATCCTTGGCCTCGTCTGCAGCCAAGTTTGTCGACTGCCGGTAGATCTTGGTGAGCCGTTCGCAGAGGAGGTGGTGTAACCGAAAGAACAGGTACCAGTGGTCGTTCACAAAGAACAGGGCATAAGAATCGTCCTGCAAAGACAAAAATCGTAAGACGTCAGATCACTCAGTAGTAGAAAGAGAGTTAAGACACGAGTTGTCACAATTGTAGAATTCACGAAGCTTCCAGAGAATGAATCAATAATTCAACAACCACGTCACACTTGTGCGACGTACAAGACTACGAGGCAGCACTATGTTTTTCAGAATTACAGCATTTTGTCAGTACCAAGACAATAAAAGAGTACCAAGGTAACAAAAAACTTCAAAAGCCAACAAAAAAAAAAAAAAAGAAGAAAGAAAAGGTTGATTTGCAGATGGTTTTGCACTGCAGTGCCCGTTTAACTTCCAAATCAGCTAAAAAAAGGGGAACCAAAACGACCGGAGAATGACCGTCGTGGCTGTATTTTACCATGACCGACGCTTTTTCATTTGAAAAAGCCTTTACATATAGTAATCATTACACCTCTATTTCAGTGTCATTATATTAAAAAAAAAAAAGTCTACACTATGGTACTGTTTTGGATCGCAAAGTTACACGCCGGCCGTCACCCAATTGGAAAACCAGACGGCACCGAGCACACCCCGGGAGCCTTGATCGGCCAGCAGAACAGGGTGCCGAACGGGATGCCTCACCGAGTACAGGTTCTGCATGAGGGAAGGCTGGTCCCTGGACATCTCCGACACCGAGTTTCTCTCTTCCGAAGAGGAGCGTGGCCGCGACTTGTCGTTGCCCTCGCAACCCTCGTCGGGGCCGCCCCTTGGGAAGTCCCCTCCTTCCTCCTTGTGGTTGGGCAGGCCCCCCGGAAGGGGCTGGCTCTCCCCGTCCTCCGTCTCCACGTCTGCGCCAGTCCAAACACCCAGTCAATCCACCTCAGGTGACCGCAAGTGCGAATCGACACAAAGCCTCCGGGACGTCCCAGTAGAGGAGCGAGAATTTGTTTAGAGCACCCAAAGTCACCGAAGAGGTGAGGACAGCAGGGAGGCGCTCCAGTTGTCTCCCCTCCAGCGCAAGCTTCCTACCTTCGACGACACTTGGTATCTCGCGCACCTCGAGCATTCAAACATAGTCGAAGCATGGTGGAAGGCATGGAGCGCGTGCTGGAGGCCGGGTGTTTGAAAGGCACGCCCAGCCATTCTCATTTCGTCGGCAACTCTACAGGCAACAGATCTGGCATCAGAGTTATTGCGGAACCGACGCCACAGGCACCTTGCCTTCCCCTGATCACTAACGACGGGCACCCCCTTAGACAATTCTTAGCAATACCATTTCCTTCTGAGAATATCCTCTGCCAGCCAGCAAAGCATAGCGCAAAAAAATTCCGAGCCACTCCACTCTGTGAAAATGACTGAGCACCGAAGCTGTTTAGCACATGCCAGAGACGGGACACAGAATTTTGAACAAAGGTAAAAACATTTACTGTCCTGACCGATGGTCACTGTGATGAAAGGTACGCACACACGTCAAGGACTATCGCCACTCCAAGGAGCCGGGGGTAACTAGACACTCGCAACGGGATCGCCACCAACGGAAGGAAAGGAAACTAGTCACGCAAGCACATATACTTAAGTTGCGTGCAGCGAAGGCAAAAAACACAGGTGCGAGCGCTTGGCTTTCAGATCTGCCTTCCTTTCACGAGCATTCGCACAAGGACAGCAAATCTAAAAGCCATGTGCCCGTGCCTATGCCTTTGCTGCACACAACTCCTGACACAGAGTACAGAACGACGACAAAGAGAGGGCAGTGCAAGCCTGCTCCGAGATTTTGTAGACACGCACCAAAAATGCACGGAACCCTAGCCATAAACAGTTTTGCTGTAATATTTGTGATGCAACAACATGCAAAGGACATGAGGTAGGTGATGCATACCGTCATCCTTCTCCATCTCGTCGTCCGACAATTCACCCCTGGGCAGGCAAAACAGGTCTGGAATGAACTGGCGTAACAGCTGCTTTATCTTCTGCTTGTCCTCCTTGTTGATTCCTACAAATAAACGTTGCTTTAGTTTAAACACTGCACCAGCATTGAAAGGGTCTGTCAGGTGCACCAAGTCTGATGTCGAGAGATCCAAAATTAATTTTGATGATAAAAATGCCTCTCTGAACAAGAATTGTTCCTTGTTCAGAAACACTAAAATTATAGTTTCAACAAAAAAAAAAAAAAAAAAAAAAAAAAAAAGAGAAAAAGAAACGAAACTAGTTTTGGTACACAGCTTTATGCCACGAGCATGAGCCATTGTTTATTGGACAAAGTTGCTGCAGATACTTGAGTACTACAACTGAGAAATTATACACCCGTAACACCATAATTAAAATACAGGAGAACACTTAAAGGAGTCATGAAACGCTTTTTCAACTTTTTTCTGTTTAGCTTTCCTCCTCAACTCATAAATCACGCATTGTACCAAACAGTTCAACAAGTCGGAAAGGGGGGAGTCCCCTCTTGCTCGGAATCTCGCTTGACTAGCCGGACACAGCCATTGTCCCCCTAGAAGATTAGCCCGTCGCTCAAAATTCCGACTAGTTGCTTTCCCCACCCCGTTCACCCCGAAGCTGACAGTGCTGTGGAAGCTACGTGCTCGTTGGGCCAGCCACACATTTTCCACGTGATCATGCTCTCTCGCGCATACCGACCCGCAGAGAATGAGGTCAGGTGATGAAAGGGAGACGGCTGATTGGTCCGGCAAGCGCGTAGCTTCCACCGCCATGTCAGCTTAGAGGTAAAGGGATTAAGTGAGGTCCGGTGTCGTGTGACGTGCGCTTGGGCCCTGGTGACGCGCTGCGGGGGCCCGGTTATGGTGGCTAGTAGCCCGGTGACGCGCTGTGGGGTCCGCGGATGTATCACAGTGAAAAGGCGGAGAGTTTACGAAGGGAAGGAGGTACGAAATAGTCCGCTATGTTTTGAACATTTTCGTAGCGAAAGTCAGGCTTCTGACTTTCTACCTTTGTTCTTTTGGCCCACTGAACGATGTGCTATTAGTAAAATCCCAATATAAATTGATTTACTCCAGCCCAAAATTCGTTTCATGGGTCCTTTAAGGGAAGATGCTCCCCGGAAACACTTTTTCTTTAATATTAAACCTAAGGTTTTGAAACTTTGGTCATTGATAGATTTTAATGTCAATTCCAAATAGGTTCTTAGTTTTTATGTAGCTTTGTTGGTTTTTGTGTGTCTACAAAAACACAATATAGTGCTTTTTGTGCACAACTTTTTGATAAATAAATATATTGTTAGCGCAGCCTGCAATAGCTCATGTTGCTGCTTAGGTAAGGTAGTATGTTGAAAACTACTTGAAATTCATTTATATTATCCTATATTTGTAAAAAAAATCAGGAACACCAAAAGTGTTTATCTTAGGTGCTATGAGTCAACATTTACATTTTTTGCAAAAAATATAGAAGGGATATTGAAAATTCAAATAGATATCAACATTCTACACACTCTGAAGAAGCTGTGTGGAAAATTTCATTCAAATCTAACTATTGTAAGTATTTGAAATCTGTTGCACAATGCGTAAAAAATGCTGAAAACTACAAACGGAGAAAAATGCATTTGAAAGTTTCAAACATCTTCATTTCTCAAAAACATGACCAAAGCACATGAAACTACTTGATAAAATAAAGCAATATGTCCCAAACACAGCAACGTTCCTTAGAACTCTCCTGGCGCATACGTTGGCCCCTCAAGATCTTCCCGAGTGGAGTCTGTGAGACGTGCTCTCTTCACCATATTACGGCGATGTGCTCGGGCTTCAGCGGTTTGGCGGGCTGACATTTTTTTTATTCTCCTCTGGTCACGGGAGCTGCCCAGGGCGACAAGCTCTTCTGATGGCAGTACGCCAAGCTCCTGAAGCACTTGCTCAAAGCTTCCATGCCCCTTGTTATACCACAAAACAGCAATGGCAGTTGCCGTTTCCACAACAGTCCTGGAGGCAAACTTTGTCTTCGGGCATAGCAGCCAGATTTTGCTATTCAAAGACTCCGCTGCGTTTTGAGTTTTCCCTTGCAAGCAGCGGGTGAGCAGCTTTTCTTCTGTGAGACGCCTGTATATAGGGAGCAGAGCCAGCCCCTGTGCCTTTGTCAGAAGCGGAGTGTGGTCTGGTGCGGGCTCTCCGAGTGCTTCGGCCCGCCGGTGCTTACACCATGATTCCACTCCTTCGGGGCAGAACTTGTGGCATTTGTGGAACACGAGTGAAAGTAGGACGCCCAAATGGCACAATACATTTTCCGGACGTTGCCCCTGTTGCTGGTGATCGCTATCCGGTAGTAGTTTTGCAACTTTTGAATCTGCCCATCCTTCAACTTCTCACCACGTGGAAGAGGGGTCTTGAGCTTACGAAGTGCACTTCCTAGGCGCTTGGCCACATGGTTTGTGCAGTCTTCCTTCGTGACAGATGTTTCGCCATACACTTTTGCCTCGGAGACTGCACTAAAAGCTTTACTGTCCCCGTCGCTTAGAAACTTGGTGAAGCGCAATGGTGTCTCCTGTGAGGGGGTCCGCGTCCACACTGCTGCCTCTGTTTCCATTGCGTGAGAGGAGCATTCAGTGTTCTTCTCACAAACAGGGCCATGAAACGCTTGCCACACTTCCTCTTCTTCACTCCCGAGGTCTTGGTGCCGACTGCACGCAAGGCAGAAGTTGGAAAGTACCTCGAAATCGAGGCACAAGCCAGTGTCTACAGACACAGCTGCGCCAACGCCGTTATGGCTTTTGTGGCCCCGCTTTTGCCACGTCCCGTCAAACATAACACCAACATCGCTGTCATCCACCATCTCCTTCGTGAAAACTCTGGCTTTCTCCATGTTTTCTGCCACGGCTTTCGTGGCCGCAACATGAACTTTTTTGCCGATCGCTGCAAAGTTCTTATGATGTAATGGCACCGGCAAGCCAAGAACGCCACAAAAACGCGACAGCTGTTCGTGCCCGATGCCAATTGCGCGCGCTGCCACCACCGCCTTGATGTTCACAGCAAAGCTGTCGCGGGAGCTCCCACACTCGGCTTCCGCTGGCGCCATCCACAAGTTCACCAGGCACAACACGGCTCGAGGTGTGCACAGCAGAGAGTACCGATGCAGGGCACTCGGTATTCGCACAATGCAGCTCAAGAAAAGACGAAAGGCCCTTTCGTTTTTCGGTCGCTTCGCGTACCGCAAGGGTACTGGTGTAGCACATTGGGCAAGCAGCACCGCTTACCAGCACCGTAAGCGCGCTGATGTCGCATATCGCAGTACTACTCGTGGAATCCCGACCGCTTGCTGCTAGATCTTTCTCGAACAGTCCAATCTTCACCTCTGAAGCGCTGACCAAGTTCACCGCGGCGTCGATTTCGTCCGAGTGGCCGTCGCCCTCGTTAGGCCTAGCTGGCGGCGGCGGGCCAGCGCTGGTCGGGCGAGTGCTTTCCGCTGTCGTTTTCCGTTGAGGTTTGCGAAGGCGTCCTCGGTACTTATTTTTCGTCCGAGACTTCCGAGCTCGGAAGTCACGCTTTGTCGGGTCGTTCATTGTGAATTCAATCAACAAAAACAAAAACGCCAGAGAGGTTGATCGAGATGCCGTAAAATCCGAGAGCAGGAGGTAGGCTTCGCCGCAGAAACGCATCAGTCTCGGCCAATGGTAGCCTCGCTAGAGCACCACGTGATTTAAAGGTCCAGTAGCAACGCTCGAAACGGGCGCAAAAAACACGACTTTTTCATTATTTTCAGCCAAAATGCGAAACTGCGGGAGGGGCTGTCTGTAAGAAAAAGGCTTACTCAACCTCCCCAACCAAACGGCAATGGCGGGCAGCGACGCGTTCTCGAGATGCAGACGCTCGAAGATTGACGATGTGCGCGGAAAGTAGCACTTTCTCGAGCAACCGTAGTTGAATAAAATAAACTTTTTACTAATTTGGCGTTCGAATTTTCGCATGATCTTTTGGGAAGTTGTAACTGAATGTCCAAGGATATTTTTACGGGCAAAAACTCAAAACTAAAAAGTTGCGCGAAAAACTCGCTTTTTCGACGCGCATCTCCCCTTAAGATTTCTTACATGTAGGAATGCAAAAGCATTCCTACACGCCGCGCATTTTTACAAGCAGCGCGCCCGCTCCGCTCTTCCGCGGCGCAACATGGCTGAAAGCAAAGCGTAGAAAGAAGAGAGGGGCGGCCGCACGCGTGCCACCCTTCCTTTTATTGGCTCGTGGGTCGCAGCGCCATGGAGAGGGCTTCTCTGTGAGGTGGCGTTCCTTGGAACTATGACACGTCGCAGCCAATGGATGTCTGGGTGCCATTTCGCTCAGCCAATGAAAATATTGGGAATTTAGGTCGCGTTTTTCGCAGTTAGAGACGCCGCCGTCTTCGCTCCATCGACAGTTAATGCTTTTGCATTAAAAGTGCGCATACAGCTTGATAATCTGTAGCGAGAAGATGACATCCTTCCTCAATCCTAGGATATTGACCAATTCCGATACTCTATACTTGTGGGCTTTCATGGGTTGAAAACCAGCAGCTCTTATTTAAAGGTAGTACGGTGGTTTAGATTTTAAGCCAAAAGAGCGTACGAGGCACACATTAACGAAGGACGGAAAATTAATCTAGAGCAGATAGAAATTAAAACAGAACAGTCGTAACAAATGTTAAAAAAGAAACATGCATCAGGATTCGATGCCTCCTCTGCAAGCAGCCAGATACACAACACTTGCTAACATACTGACCCAGCCCAAGAGCAGCTTACTTTAATATAGGGGGATCCGCAAATTCAATTCTATTGTCCACAGATTGTGCAAGAAGGAACTTCAAAATGTAGCGAATAAGACAGTTTCATTAGCGTTATGTCCGTGTCCCGTCCTAGCAGAGGTGTTCAACAACCAGGAAGGCTCACCCGTTTGCCGCTTGACGTGGTGGATGATGAGGTTGGCGGCGTCGTCCAGGATGGAACGGTCAAGGTAAGGCAACGTCATGTGAGGGCCCACGGGGACCTCGCCCGTCCCTTCTTCCATCTGCTCCCGCCTCTGCGTCGGCCGGCGAATAAACAAACCAATCTTTGGAATGTTGTCTTTCTACAGGGTGAAGCAAGGAGACGTCAGGCTCTTTAAATCGACCGGAAAATTCGGTTTCTTAACCTATTGCGCTACGACTTTGTGCAGCTTTGCCAACAGATGGTGCATTTTTTTTTGTAAAATTTGCGAAGAGCGAACTTACCTGAGGAAAAAGTAAAGAAAGAAAAACGCTTAGCTCCTATGGAAACGCAGCGACGCCACCGGTCTGCAAACAACAGGGCGCCATTTCGCACGGGAGACAAGAGATGGCGCAACAAATGCCACCAACGAACGAGCATACGGCGCCCAGAGCCGGTGTCTTTAGCAGACGATTGTCTCGACTCAAAAGCGGCGCGCGTTCCGCAGGCAACGACAGTCGGAGAAACAAAAACAGGCGCGGTAACAACAAGGAACTGCAATTCCTTGTCTGCTAAAGACACCGGCTCTCGGCGTCGTATGCTCGTTCGTTGGCGGCAGTTGGCATCGCGACCGCTTGCGCCATCTCTTGTCTCCCGTGCGAAACGGCGCCGTGTTGTTTGCAGACCGGTGGCTTCGCGGCGTTTATATAGGAGCTAAGCCTTTTTCTTTCTTTACTTTTTTCCTCAGGTAAGTTTGCTCTTTGCAAATTTTACAAAAAAGATGCACCATCTGTGGGCAACACTGCACAAAGTCGTAGCGCGATAGGTTAAGAAACCGAATTTTCCGGTTGATTTAAAGAGCCTGCCGTCTCCTTGTTTCATCCTGTAGATAGGCTGCCTAAGGCACGCAGACTTCATTCACATTGTTCTAAAAACCATTAAGACTACGGTTGGGTACCTCGAAATCTCCCTCTAGACCGAGACTAATCGACTGGAACCCGACTAGAAGGCAAGAGTACCCACCTCCTCGTAGATGGCCTCAATCTCGTTGAGCAGGCTCTTCGAGCGCAGGAACTTGACATCGTTCTGCTTGAAGGTGATGCCCTGGTGGTCCAGGGACTTGAGGTAGTACTTCTCGTTCTGGTCCCTCCAGATCTTGTTGAAGCTCTTCTGGGCCTCCCGCCACTCCTCCTCCTTTGCCTTTAACCTGTCCAGAGCACCAACCCCGCTATAACACGCTGCAAGCTAAGTCCTGGCTCTTAGCTCCCGGTTACTGGCTAACTGTGTAAAGTGTTTGCACTAAAGCCCGTCACGTTGCGCTATGAGACGCTCTACTCAAATTCTGGTGAAGTGGAAACAATAGTGTGGCTCCAAGAAGCCAAGGACCAAACCTCCTTTCCTTCCCAAGGTACTGTACAATAAACCCGACTCAAGTATTGCATATAACCAATGGGTTTGCACAACATACTAGCCGGTTTACAAAGCACAAAGTTTGCAGCCACCAACCACAACTTGTCACAGAGCATCAAGATTTTAAACCGTTGGGTCGTCACAACGAAATTTAAATAGAATGAGTTGCAGAAGCATTTCAGGCCTAGTCTCGCATTCTGATTTAGGGTGCTTCCGAGCACCACAGCTCCGGCGAAAAGCGTAGAGGTGAGCGAGCACACGCACCGGCGAAGCACGAGGGGCACGGCTACGACGGGGTTGCGCTTGAGTCCCTCGACGATGTCGGCGGCCTTGTCGCCGTAGATGCGCCTGATGGCCTGCTGCTGGAGTACGGCAGAGGTGCCGCCCAGGTTGTCGCCCAGCTGGAAGCGCTGTCGTTCCTCCGCCCCCAGCCGCTGCATCTTCTTCTGCACTGCCTCCAACACCCGGATCGTCGACAGGTTCGTCTCCACCACCACGTCCAGCTGCGCACACAAGGCACCACCGTTGGCGGATTGTCCCTCGCATCTCCGTGGATTGCGATTTGCAAAGGCGTACGTGGCACTTGGCCCAATGGGCCACCCATTGACGCACAACTACAAGCCAAATGCTGTCTCGTGCATAAAACATATAGTTTACGATGTCTTTAACCTTCTGAAGTGGTTTGGTTTGTTGCATGAAAGCCAAAACTGGGAAAGATTCCTCGGAAGCCAATCCAGGGAGAAGGATCCTCGAGATTGAAGTCTGAGAACAGCCGTTTTAGAGTGTGTAACAGGATCTAAAGAACGAGTGGTTTAAGATACCAGACACTTTTGTAAGTACACGGGCCCATATTGCAAAGGCATCTTCAAAATGCCAAAAAACTTGTCCTAAATCTCCAAGACACAGCAACTAATGCAGCTCCAGCACCAATACTGCCGAATTCTCTTTGTACCCAATGATTAAGGCAAGACACTGGTTCTAAAATCGACTTTTTTGTTTATTAATGGATTATAATGAAAATCAGTGTGTATGTGTGTTTTGGCTTCCTCTTTTCAAATATCCAATTAGTTCTGCAATATCTCAATTACTTTTTGAGTTACAAAGAAAATAATGAAGCCTAATTAGGTCATATCTTACGACTCATTAAGGAACTTTCTAATACGAATTTTTTTGCATAAGTGATATGGATTTGTAGTTAAAGACCTGTCATGCAAGATGATGCTATTTATATTTTTGTAAAGATAGATCATTGTATAAAACTAGTCTAATTAGGTCAAGTACACTATTTACAAAGCCTAACGAGGTCACATTATCACTAATAATAAAATTTCGGGCCCATACTGTCATACAAAAATAGCATCACCCTGCAGTTCACTTCTTTCTGAATTCAACGGTATAAAGTTTATAGAAATCCCTAAAGAATAATTTCATGAAAACAACCGTAAGGCTAGGCATGTAGACGAAAAATGCGAAGCTGAGAAAATTGCAGTTGAAGTTTTGACACTTATTGCATAAAATTGAGTAAGGGATCCCATGCAATAATGTTCAGCAGTAGGAAGCATAGTTCTATCTGAACAAATTGAGATGAAAAATTCTGCAATCCGTTCACAAGAACCTTTAAAAAATAATATAAAACTGAGAAATAATGCCTGCAATGTAAAATAAAGTTATAAAAGAATGAGTAGACTCTATAAGGGACAACGGGAGGAGGCACCAAGGGTTGCACGTTCCGAAAGCAGATTGTGTTTGGCCCTGAAAAGGGCCTTTGTTCGTGTAGCACTTGAAAGGGGAGCCCCTCACAGCTGTCCAGGACTGTAGTCCCCAGCTGTTCCAGTTTGGTGTTGCCTGGAGAACCTCTGCTTTGGATTGCTGCTGCTCTGGTGGGCAGCGTTGGCCTTACGCAAACGCAGATTGTCCTTCTCCATGCTTTGAGAGCTTTCATGTCCACTACAATGAACTGTGTCCCAGCGTCGCGCGTCTGGCCTCCTGTGGTGACGCCGAGGTCGAATTTGCGCTGGGTCGCCGACTTTTCCGATAGCGCACGCTTGCATTCGTCCGATCGTGCGACTCGTTGCGCCTGCTCGGCCGTGGAGTAGTATGCGGTGTCGACACGAACTGCGCTCGCAAAGTTCAACAAACTGCCGCTGCTGCATGGAGTCGCGATGCCTCCGGCTGATGTTTCCGGAAGATCCAAGGCATCCGGCGGTGCCGATCGCGGTGGCGCACTTGCAGCAGACAGCTTCAGCTTCTTGTTCCACGGTCGCTTCCTCTTCCTTCCGAACGCTTGCCGCGTGCTCGATTTCAACCGAGCGTCGTCCGGCATCTCGAGAACTCTAAGCGAAACAAAACAAAACGCGCGACTTCGTAGGAAAACGAACCAACAATATTCAATGCAAGCGCGCAAACGGGAACTAAAACGTGCGCTCGACCACTGAGGAAACAAAGCAGACAGGCCTAAGGAGACGGGCGGAGACGGGCCCAGGAGCAGACGACGCACCACTCGCCAGCGCGGGAACGGAAAGGAGGAAAGGAGAAAAAGAGCGGAGGGGCGCGTTTAGGCCAATAGCAGGGGCGCTAGGCGCCGCCGTGCTCTGACGTACGGGCACCTTGCTAGCCGGCCAATGAGCGATCGCAATTGGGGCCTTCGAAACCCGCGGAATGCGGACGTTCCCCGATGTTGTCGCGATAACGAATGGCATGGGGACGTGGGGAAAATAAGCGGCTTTCCAACAAGACCAAGATGGCCGCAATCCGACGAGCGATCGCGAAATGCGCGGGGTGCGAAGTTTCACTTGTTTTCATTGAACTCGCTGTGTCAGGGCTCTGCGGGGACATCGTAAATATCATTTTTTTCATGCTTAGACATTGAATTCGACATTGAAACTTTGCAGGCAGGTACCTTAGACTACAATTAATCCAAATAGGTGAATTTTGAAAAACGTGAAATTTCGCGTTTTTTGACCATTTTAAGACCCGCGTCTCCCCTTAACCATACGAGCACCACTCAAAACTGCATCCACAGAGATACATCATACAATGTGGCAAGAAGATGCCATAAAAAATGTGATTCAACAGAGCAATTCTTTTGAAGCAAGAAAATAAGGCGAGCGATCTAGACTCCGAAATGTCTAGATGGAGGAAAGAAAAGGCGGACGGACGATGCGGAAAACGAAACCTTAAAGACGTTCAGCAGGTCCCACAACCTTTTATACCCACCCAGCAGAAACGAGGGGTGAAGGAAGAGTACAAAGCACGTTGGGAGGCCTACCTCAAAACGTTCATCTTCACACCTGTAGATGTACTCCTCGTACTGAGTCTTGCGCGAGCTGACGAACGTTGAATCTTCAGACCATGACGGGAACGAAACCCACGTGTCGTTCAGGACCTGCACACGTATTACATATCCATCTACAAACATCGCCACCAAGAGAAAGAGAGAGTCCTTTCCATCTGCTAAACAAATAGTATTCCGAAACAACTGACTCGTAGAGAGCTCCCTCCCCGAGTCAACTTTAGGGCTGAAAAGGCCAATGAAGGCATCGCTCCAACAGCAAATCAATTTGAAATCCTCCTAAAGTCACTCACCTCCTTGCATAACTGAGTCCTCCCACTGCATTTTGGCTGTACAATGTTCTTGGGAAGGGCTCTGTAGCTGGCGCCATAACGCTTACAGGATGAGTAGTCTGCAAGAAAAGAAAAAGAGCGGCGCTCCAAGTCCGCACTTTCTCTGGCTGCGCCCCCCGCACTGGGAAGCCCGGTGCAGATCACCCTCACCGATCTCCATGGAGGGGTCGCCGGAAATGCGCTCCTGCTGGACCACTTTGTTGGGAATGGGCTCCACCTGGCCACCGAGGTCCTTGTAACCAATGAAGTCCTTGAACCACTTGAACAGCTCAGGGAACTTCCTGCAGCCGAGATGCCCGCCGGGAAAACTTTCGATCACACTCGGAATGGAAAGCTACATCTATGATCGCCGACAGAATGAGAATGACAGGGCATGTCTTTAGGACGCCTGGTCTCCGGCACGCGCTTTGGCTGCGTGCGAGATGCCCAAGCGTCGTCGAAGGTAGGAGACCCGTGCTGGAGGCGGGACCAACTCAAGCTCCTCCCCGTCAATCTCACCTTGTCAGTGACCATAGTCGAGCAATGACATGTCGCTGGGAACCGTGGCCAGAAACTGACAGATTTATCAAGCCGGGAACTTTGCTGAACTGCTAAGGTACGGACGAATGAGCCGGGCATTTAGAGAACGGGTTCCATCTTGGCAGTCAAGATTGGCATCTAGGTGTTCACTCGTTTGGCTGCAGTCCCCACCTCAGGTGAGAAATGCAGAGACAAGTTTTGGGTGTTAACAACATCTCAGTTTCACGCGCAAGAAGATTTACATCTGAGTAACAACAAAGAGAGTCTAACCATCCCGACAGAGCGATGCAATTTACTGGGCACCTTCGGACGGGTGTCGCCGGTGCTTGTGCATCAAATGTTGCTGGAAATCATTGTGGAAGTCACATGACGGAAGCCGCCTCGTAAAATTCGCTAGCACACGCATGGCAGCCCCGACAGGACGAGCCGAGACTCTTCTCCTGCCAGAGCCTACTCTAGCGAGTGCAAGACAGAGCTGGTGGTGGGAAAGGCCTCAAGGGGACCACACTCACCCCAGGAAGGGAGTGACCAGGTGCACCAGCTCAGACCGAGACACAATCTCCTGGTTGTAGAGGATCAGGCAGCGCAGGAAGTTCTCGTACACCTCCTGGCCCCGGAGAGCACGCCTCACCTGCAGGGGGCAGAGGTAAAACACACCCCAGACCAGGTAAGACACTCGTAAGAACCATTGCAAAGTCTCGTCACCCAAACAAAACTCAAGCCCATCAAGATGTAAGCAATGTAAGCAGAACCGCAATCATGGTTCGTACAGACTTGAAAGGTTTTCAAGGACTTTTAAGGGCCTGTAAAGATATCTTCAAGGACCCCCCAATACTCTACCTAGTAAATTGATAATATAACAACTTTTCTTAATGCACTTCAAAAATTCTTTATTGCACAATACCTAGGGGATGAGAGGAGAGAATTTACCAAAAAAGGTGCTAGTAAAGGTTCAGTAGAGTTTCTTTGATTTCCTGGTTGATTTTTAGAAGGTCTTGCATCTTCGTCTTCGCCGTTCTCCTTAGGCTGTTCGACTTGACAATGTAGGTGATGCCACCTGTTGCCTCTAGTTTCTTGGTGTCTGTAGTTACTAGTTGCACATCATAGGCATCGCGCACAACTTAAGGGGGGATACGGCCACGAAATTCCATTTTTTTCCGAAAAAATGCATTTTCAAAAAATATTATATTTGGGTTCACTATGTTCTGAAGCATAGTTTCAGAAAGTTTTATTTATAAATGCGCAGTATTTATTTCGCAAAAAATTATTTTCGGCAAGCTCGCGGCCGCGCGCGGCGACCCGCCGAGCAAGCAGACGGCGAAGTTCGGCCTTTTCAAATTAGGCCTACTCCGCGCTCGTTCGACGCAGCCGAGATATCTTACCCTCGTTGGAAGCGCCGTTTCTTCTAGTTTCTGCCCATAGAAGCTTGCTACGTTTGAGGCTATCTGTGTCCCGGGAGAACCCCGTACATACAAGCAGAAAAAACGTGGAAACTATGATACCAGCAATCCCATTGGTTGTGACCCGAAACAGGGCTCACGATTGGCCGCCTGCGCGCGCTATCGGCAGCTTCTTTCGCTTCTGATCGTATCGCTTCTGATCGTATCGCTAGTTTGCCGCTGTTTAGATTCGTTTTCCCTCTTTGTTCCCGGTAGTTTTTCTGCCGAGAAATGCCTGCTTCCAAAGTTAGCACTCGCAGTAGCTTTGGCCGGCGTTCTCAACGGCGGAAACAAAGGGCCGGCGGAGACGGGGACGTCTCCGCCGGCACCATCGTCGCCGTCTCCGCCACCGTCGTCACGATCTCCAAGCTCAACTGGTGCTTGGCGGACATCGGAGCCTACAGCTTCATCTCCGAATCGGATGTGCTGACCATGTTCGAGAGGAAGCTCAGCCTGCGCGATTTCGACGCGGGGATTACGGACGACCCGGAGCTGACAGCCGCTCCTGTTGAAAAGCCCCTGAACGGCTCCTCAATGTGTCCGCCATGCAGACTCTTGTTGCGATTTTACTCTGCCTCAAGTGCCACGGAAAACTACTGAGCTTGCAATAAGTTGACATCAACCTTTAGTTTGTTGTTAGCTGCTCGACTTGCGGAGACATCGTCGCGACACCGCACTCACCATCATTCGGCAAGTTTCGAGAGAACGAACTCGCGGTACGTCTAGGCGTCGTTGGAAGAGACTGTGGCATCAGTTTCACAGAGCTCACGAATCCCTTCGGGGGCCTCAACGCACTGCCCTCCACATGCTCATGTAGTTGAAGGTGCCACCAATGACTCGGGTAAATTTCGAGTTTCTGGCATCGTCCGAAAATAAAAAAAAAAAACAAGTTGAAACTTCAAACGCATTTTTCTCAGTTCCACTTTTTGGCAGGAATTCTTGTTTTAGGAAAGCTATCATTTGACATTCTGAATACAGAGGGACATCATTCAAGATTTTCTGGGACTGAAATTTTCTGGGGAACAAGATAGACTACTTCACAGTTCAAAAAATCAACTCCTTCATGAAAAAAAAAATTTTTTTTTTTGAAACAAAGATTTTACATTTTCTTTTTAAATTTTGGGATGTTCTTATTTTTGTTATAATTGAATATTTTACAATTTATTTTTTATCTAGGTTACACTGTGGGTATTGTTCTTCACATTAAAGCAAAAAGTTTGCCACCAGCTAATTTTATTTTTCTACGATAGACTTCCTAATGAAGTGTCTTTTTTCTGAAGTGCGAGAACCGTAGCATGCTGTAAAGTTGACCAATAATGCTAAAACTTTGCAGATTATCCTTCCTCATAGTGCTGAAATAACCCTCAAAATTTGAACCAAATTGGGTGAAGGGTTCAAAAGTTGACCCTCCCAGGCCATATCCCCCCTTAAAACTATGTCTACCATGTGTAGCATAAAACAGAAGCAGACCAAGCAACCCAGGAGTAACTAGCAAACAGCCCACGAGAGAACAAGGCGAACAAGGGGCACGTTCGCAAGATGACAGACAGGCAAGACTGGATCCAAAACCACTGGGACAGCTACCACGGTATTTGAAAAGGCGATGTGTAAGCATATTTATCTTCATTTTAAATCGTCTCTTTGTCTCAACCAGCATGGTTTTTGTCAAGGCGTTCAGTGGAAACAAACCCTGTATCATTTTTAGAACTCACTCTACCTAAGGTCACGTCCCGTGGACAAGTTGATGCTATTTACTTTGATTACTCTAAATCTTTTGATCTCGTAGATCGTAAGTTGTTCCTTGCCAAATTTTCAGCGTTGGGCATGACTAGCTCGTTTGCAGTTGGTTGTCTAATTATCTTAGTGGAAGACCTAACAGACTGCGGTATGAAGGATGTTGTCCGCTTGACAAACATCTGTGCTCTGTTGTTCTCCATAGTTTTATTTATTTATTTCGTTTTATCTTTCCTAAATCACGTCTTGCTTGCTTGTCAGTATCTGTTCTTTTATTGTTTGTAATATGTGCGCACTAGTAAGGCCTCGAGCCGTTTGTGGGCACATGAAACAGAAATAAATAAATAAATTGTGGCCAGGTGCTGAACAGGCATCTGCTAAATGTACTAGATGTGCCTTGAAAGAAAACTTCCTTGTTGAAATTTTTGAATTTATATTAACATACACGTAAAAAAAATATTTATGTTATTGCAAAAATAATTAAATATTGCAGGAAAGAAATAAAAAATAAAAAACCGACTATCATTGGGAAATTTAAAGGCTTGCAAGCACCACTAGAAATTCCAGGGCTTTCAAGGTTGGAAAATGAAGATTTCAAATTCAAGGGTTTTCAAGGACCCGTGCGAACCCTGCGCAATGTTTTCAATGGATCCTAACATGCCAGAAAACCAAATATACAAAAAACCATTTCCTACCACCTCACATCAATCAGAACAAAAATAGGGAGAAGGATGAGCCACCTCATTAAAAATACAAATTCACGCAAAGACAATATAATTAGTCTTATCTGCATTAAGAGTGACATACATGACTAGACTCTTAACAAAGAACAAACACGGACAGCTCACCTTATCGAAGAAGGCAAATTCGTTGAGTGTTCCATGTTTGCCAGCTTCAGCGAGGGTGACGTCCTTCAGGCTCGTCATCTTCTGCTTCTGCAATAAGAGACGGCACACGCTCAATACAGACCTCCAAAGTGATGCCAGCGAAAGACACGCAGCATGGGTAGGCCTTCACGGAAGTTTTAACAGACCTCGCATGAAATGCGCCACTCAAATCACCAGCTGAGAGCAGAGCCTACAAGGCCGAGGAAGATATGGGAAATTTAATATAAACTAAACACTGGAGAAAAAAAAAAGAAAAAAGGTGCAGGCATTTGCCCATTATTTTATTTTGTCCCATCTCGAGTTTTCATTATGGAGTTAATTCACCAGCTGCTTCCCATATATATATATATATATATATATATATATATATATATATATATATATATATATATATATATAAAATGTCTAAAAGGAAGAAATTTCGCCAATCTGCAAGGCTATGAGGGGCAGAAAGGCTAATGGGAAAGGTGGGTTGGAAAGACAGTACAGAAACTGGAGCTCTCAAACTACAGCAGTATTTATTGGGAGAACGATAAAGAAGAGGGGATGGCATAAGTCCATGCCCCCAAAATAAAGCAGTAAAAAAAAAAAAAAAAAAAAAAATGAGGTGAAACTTTTTTAATCTTTTTGACAAGCGAAAAAAAAACGAAGCCCAAGAACACAGACAAAAAAAAAAAGACTTAAGCCTAAAACCACCTAAAACTTGAAGCCTAAGGGCACCAAAACACTAAGCCAACAGGCACAAAAAATCCAAGAAAAAAACTAAGCCAAGCCTAATGGCACCCATAACAACCTAAAGGCACCAAAAGAACTAAGCCTAGAGGCACCAAAAGACTAGACCTAAACACTAAAAAAAAAAACCAAAAAAAACTAAGCCTAAAGGTGGCAAAACAAAAAAAACTAAGAGGGCCAACAAGACCCACCCAACAGCCCAACTCTGGACACAAAGGGCCCTGTCTCACACCACATGTCATGGCCAACAGCAGGCGGTTCTCACCTTTGTCACAGAGCCCGAGAGGTGGGAGAGGGGTCTCTTCAGGGGAGTGCTGCCCTGCTTCAGGGAGCTGCCCAGGCCAGAGACCAGGCTCGGCTTGGATAGGCCCGAGCCGGGCTTCTTGGCAGCCGCCGTATGGTCATTGCTCACGGCTTTAACCGGCTGGAAGCCAAAATCCAGGCCGTGCGTTACCTGGACAAGAGAGGAACCCTTCAAGATTCCGGTCACATCCCCACATTACGAACCATAGTTGCCAGAGCAATACTTGCACAAACACCATTTCCTGAAATGATCAGTAGTGAGAGCACTTTAAAGGAGGCTTTCAACCCCGAAGTGCATGGTACGACATGTGCATGGCTTAACCAAAAGATTGCGAACCTAAATCAAGAGTTCATTCAAATACGAATTCCCACGCCTGCATCACGGTAAGCTAATGTGCAAGACTTGTGCCATATGCTTTTTGTCCAGAATCATGAAGCAAAGTCATGTTGGAAAGTGGATTGGTGTCCAGCAAAGGGGTAAGACAATCTACTGTCCCCTGCCATTGCTTTTTAGGGAGATGAGAGGCAGAAAACTAAGAGGGAGCAATTCGACCAACAGCTGCATGGAAGAATCAACTTTATTGTTCCTTTAAGAAGCTCTTTGGCAGCCACGCACATGAAAGCAACCAAACACTCATATTCGTCCAATTTAAGGATGACAAAGACAATTTCGATTCAGTCATCAAATGGACGCTGGGTAACCGAACATTTGACGCAACACCGAAAACCTTCACAAGTTCCGAATTCACAAACTAGCAAACCAACTCAACTAAACTCGACACACAAAGAAGCAATAACAGTTGAAACGGGCAACACTCTCGTTTACTCAACCCCAGACAGTGAAATCCTTTTAATCCCAGCTCGTGCAATATCATTTATTTGAAGGTATCTCCAGCCTGAACTTGAGACTATGAATTTTCGAGTCCGATTAGCACTCCAACTACTGTGCTCTCCTGCATGACAATGACGACATCTTGAGCAACTGAAGCTCGTGTTCACTTAATCGGAAGCTGAAGCACTTTTCAAGAAATTTGAGTTAGGAAAGGACTTTTACAGCTTTTTGTTACGTGAATTCAGTTATCGCACTGATCTTGGGCAAAAGTAAACGTAAACCGCATTTATTTCGAAAAATATGTGCAGCGATTGCCGCCGGTCATGCGACAATCCTTTCCATTGCCTGTCCAGGGCGTCACAATGTCATTGACGGCATCTCCAAGCCAGCTTAGTGGCGAGCAAGGGTCAGAAGACCCTCGCTTGATGCTAAGAGTTTTTTCTGCTCTTTCGCCATTAGGCATCTCTCCGACCTTGTTTTCCTGTCGGCACACCGCAACAGGCAAGTCTGACCCGTGACAACATCTCCCTCTCTCCTTTGTCCTTCACTACTCTCCTCCTCTATGTGGTGCAGTTCCTTTTCCACTGTTTTGTCCACAAATGAACGCAGTCAGCTTTTCCCTGTCATGTGAGTACCAATGCTAACGCATTAATAACTATGCAGTGTAACCAAATTAAATCCTCTGGGAGTACACTTTACGTGGTCGTGGATGCAAATGGTAACAAATTTCAAACTCTACCTTTTTATTAAAAAAAATTTTCTGGGTGGTTTTCTTTCTCCCCAACCTCCACCCTCCCAGCCCACGGAAGACGATCTTCACACACTTGCGTCTACTTTGTTGTGCTGTGTCACGTCGTGCAGTACAGCGCCTCCCCATAGGCTCGTCGTAAAAGTCGCCATAGCTGCAGCTTGACGCAAGCAGTCTTAACGCAGGTAAACGTAACTGCATGAACAGGCCTTTAACGATCCCTCAAACACAGGTTCCCTCGTCAACATATCACACGACACTAATTCGCGCGCACAAAGACGACAAAAACAACATCGGGAGCGATAGGTGTTTGCGTCCACTCCACAACAAAACTGCAGGTAAACCGGGAACTATTTCTCAGTCTCGTAGGCCCCTGCGGCGCCCTCCCTTTCCGAGGAGTTCTCAGCTTCGGCGCCCCTTCTTCGCTGGGTGCTTGCGTCTGCGGAGCCGAGAGGCTCAACCGAGGCCCCGGGGCAGGGTAAGCCAAAGCGGCACAAGGAGGGGACCCGCTACTAACGAGAGAGTGGGTGGAGGCCCCGTTGGCGTCCGGCAGGAACTGGCCAAACTCCTGCAGCAGGTCCTCCTGGTTCTGGAACAGCTTGGCCACCTGGGCGTATACCTCAGACTCCGTCAGGGGCTTGCCTCCCGTCTGGATACCCTGGGCACAACAGGCACACGGACATGAAACAAAGTCCCAAGGGCCGAACGCGCCACTACAACACTTGGAAAGCGTCTCCCACCGGTGCAATCACAGCGTCCTTGAAAGTGGTTTCACAATTTCCGTTCAACGAGGTCGTCTAAGTCGCATTGTTGCAGCAGCGACGGTGAATGTTGCAGGTTGCTCTCAAGCTCAACAGTACACGGAAGCTTCGGCAGCTGGGACCCCGCAACGACCACGCTCACATATGCCGTATGTTTTGACAAGACTTTTGGCACCAATCGCCGACAACGCGACGGCTTTTGCAACTCTGTTTGTTGCCCCTCTAGGGCCAATTTTAATGCACGGGTGGGATGGGACGCCAAACGCGCCGGTCCCAGACGCATTCCGGGCATCATAATGTTTCGAGAATGACAGCAAGGCCGCCCGGCCTCCGGCGCAAGCTCCCTACCTTCGGCGAAACTCTGACGTCTCGTGAGTTTCGAGCTTGCACGTGCAACCAAAGGATGACGGAAAGCGACAAGTGCATACTGGAGGTCAGGCATCCTAAAGAGACACCCTGCCGCTCCAGTCTTATCACCGACTATACACATTTGCTCGGCAACGCGTCAAAATGTTCTCAGTCGTCGTTGCGCATGCATTTAACAAAATCTGAGGTGCGTTTATATATATATATATATATATATATATATATATATATATATATATATATATATATATATATAATGGAACTTTTTGGGCAGAACAGGCAGACGGTCCAAATGAACCGACCCTGGTTTCAACCAGACTCGTTACAAATCTATCAAAGCATTATGTTTGATTTATAAAATATAGGTAATGCCTCGTCCCCGTAGGTTCCCTTCCAAATAGACGATCTACGAATGAAAATGGTTAAAATTTCTTCATGATCACCATGATCGTTTGTAAACGTCTCTGAAAAATTTACACATATCTTAACTTTACAGATGAAATCGAGAAACGCAGACTGTGCAGCATTTTCTAAGCAAGCAGCTGTGCAAAGGTTTTTCCGTGCCACTCTTTTGTAACAATAGGCCCACCTCATGGAAACCAGTGCTATAAGCCATGCAATGTCGAAAACAAGAGTTAAAAACAAAGAAATTAACCAACCCACAAAAACCATGCAACAAAAATTACGTACAAATGCGATTGAAGCCCTGATACCACATTGCTAGGAGGGTTTTCTAGAAGTCAATGAATATGAGCCAAAGATACTCATTTAAAGACACTACACGTTTCAAACCCTAAACTCGCGTTGAGAAATGCCTAACTTACTTTGACGACTAAAACGCAGTCCAATAACTACTGGTATTGAAAAAAAAAAAATCGGACAAGCAGAAAGGAGGAAAATGCACATTTAATTTCCCTGCACTGCTTTAGCGTCTAGTTGAGTCGTGTCCGATCAGCGAGGACACAGAGTTAATGGAGAGTGGTATGGGTCTTCTGACTGGCATAAAGCACTGCCTTTGCTACGGCCTACGAGAAAAAGAAGCATTACTCCTTGTCTATCATTTTGCTGCTTCCCCAACAACTATTAAGTTGGAACACCATTTCCAAGAACCCCATACAAGAACCCACACACTGTTCTTGCATAATTTTCTCATGCCCCTTTATATTAACACTCAAGCTTTAGATACACCACACCTCAGAAGAGTTTGACGAGTCCCACACCTCCCAAAATATCTTTGTAGAAAGATAAAAAAAAGAAGAACTCTTCAATGCTCAACATTTTTTGCCTCAATGTTTTTGCATTATTAATTTGCTTGCTTTAAGTTCTATGGAAGCAAAAGTTGTTTAAATCAAACCAAGCTTCGTCCAACTTGCCACATGAACAACTATTTACTATATATTCAGACCACATGACATATCCCCCTCAATGTTGTCGCACAGCTGCAGTCTTTGACGAAGTATAGTGTGTATTCCTAAACCAGGTGGGGTTCCATTAAATGCCTCCTCGAAGAAACGCAGCAAAACTACAGGTTACCATTATAATAGACGATCAAATCAGATCAGAAAACGTTTTATTAAAATGATTGGGTTCCGCCACACCTCTTGACTGAAGTCCTCTGGTGTGACGGGACGATTAGAGAGAGATAAGGGTGTGAGGAGGAAAGGAGGGTTAGATGAGGTGTGTGTGAGTTTTGCTACAGTGACCTATAGCAAAACTACAGGTTACTATTATAATAGACGGGGAGATGGCCCACGTAAAATCGAGAGCAAATTGGATCAATGGTAAACTTTACTCGTTTTCACCTCAAGAAGCGTAGTAAAAAAAGTATGGCTTCTTGCGGAGCATTACTAAGTTCCCCCTTTACGTAGATAATACAAATATATGCAGGTGCATTTTAGATTAGACGCATGTTATCTTATCAAGACGTACACGTTTCAAACGCCAAGAGCATTGCTTCTTCCTCTGACAACCAAATCTTGTAAGAACTACTTTGCGTGGCGTATGAACATTGAACAAAACGTCCTTTTTTCTTGAGGTGAAAACGGGTATAACTTTTAATGCGCAATGAGAGAAACATCTGTACCGTGCTTGCACGATTGTACCACGCAGGTAAAAAAAGGAAGGCTGAACACATGCCTCATAGAACAGATTATAAAACCCACGCCATTACAAAACACCGTGCACTAGTCACCTCAGTCGGAGTCCAACGACGGTTCTTCGCTGTCCACAAGTCTAACGCATTTTAGGTGCTGCGCTTCCTGCGCTCGTACAAGTGCGCAATTGTCGTCTCTGGGAAGATCATCTTCCAAATCACTATGCAAGCGCGTCGGGTCGCTGGGATTGAGAGGCCATGCAGTGCTGCTCCGTGTTACCTTTTCCTGCCAGCATGATAGCCTTTCGTTTACATAACACCTCCTAGTTGAGTTTCTTTTCTTTTTCCACGTTAGGATGGCAGACACAAGTCCTAGACACGAGGGAATACTCGTAATTTGGATATTAAAATGACTAATGTAAACAAACGGTCACGATGGCGATAGGGATAGCCAGTTATACCGAGTATTGCATTTCTCCTAGAGTTTCGGTTTCGAATGCAACGCGCATGTATTTTTGGGCACTGATTCTGGCAAACAAAAGTCTGTGTTACAAGCGTGCAAACACTGTATTTATGACTTGGCAAACTCGTTATCACTTGGGAAGGCCACGAAAGAGACGACCACTCTCTCCAGTTGGCACCGTTCCATCGTTTCCCGCCACAGCCGACTGACCCCATCTCGCCAAGGTCACCATCAGCCCCGAGCAACGCAATTTCTAATAACTTCTTTTTTTTTTTTTTTTTGCTAAAAGGCAGACGACCAGACTCGAGATTCTGCAAGGCAGAAGATCCCCCTCACCATGGGGGTGGAAGAAACAAGCAACAGCGGACAGGGTAGAAGAGGGAGAGAAGGAAGTAAGGGAAAAGTGGAAAACACAAAATAATTGCCGGTCTTCAAAAAAAAAAAAAAAAAAGAGAAAAAAAAAAAAAAAGGCAAATCACACAAAAAAGAAGGAAGGGGATCATAGTTCGGGGGTGGGTCATCTCTAAAAAAGTTACGCAAGGCTTCAACAAACAACTAACAAAACCACAAAAAAAAAAAATTTTTTTTACGAGCTGTTAGTTTTTTGTTTAGACAAGAACCGCGTGCCAAAAGGAGAAACCATGTGCCCAAAGGTTGACTCCCCGCCAATTTTGAAAGCACCCCATCCCGCAGGCAGGCAAGACACAGGCAGGACAGAGCCCCGCGAAGACGCAGGCAACCAAGACGAAGCTGACCTCCTTGAGATTCCTCTGCTCCTTCTGGTAGGTGTGCAGGATCTCCAGGAACTGCTTGTAGATGTCCGGCTGACCCTGGAAACGGTTCTGTCACAACGCAGACAGGTTCACCGGTCAAGTTGCGCACCACACCTCCACCATCAAGTGCCCCCCCCCTACTGCCACACGCACGCAAAAACACCCCAGACTACGTCCCGCCCAATCAAACATCCCCACAGCCACAGAACCGGAGGCCAGTGGCTCGCGTCGAGGTCGCACCGGTGGCCGTGGCCCTCCTGCCAAACGTATTTCTCTGCGGCGTATCTTTGATTCGGTTTTCTTCTACGAGAACGAGTAGCAGTGACCGTTGGCATGGTGCAACAACGTCACGTGAGGCCCATGTATTCGCTCGACGTACCGAGTGCCGTTGGATAATGAGCTTCCCAAACCCTGCCGTCCTGTTTGAGTTTAGAAAACAATAATAAAGGTCTTTCATTGTACCAGAACGAGTGTTTTCCTAAACTAGCTCCAACAGGCTTTACATTTCAAGCGAGAAAATGTTGCCACCTCGACGAGCACTACCATCTCTCGTATTTCTGCAAACATTAACCGCTTCGTAAGTGTTTCCTGCCCCAAAACTCTACAAGCTCCTTCCTCGATATTTGGGTCATTCATCCGTGTAAACTTAAGGGCTTACAGCATTCCAAGGCAGTCAATTCTGCGAGTGGTAGCATCTACAAAAATGCCAAGATTGGTATACAACAATGCAAGTTGGAGAAGCCAGTGCATGCTGCACTTTGGCATTGCTGGTCACGTCCGCAGAAATAAGCTATCCCTCGAATGCTAATTTCGCCAAAATGTAGTGCTAGCAATCAAACCAGATGCGAATGCTTCAGAACTAACCGTTATGTTATTCAAAAGATAAGCAATTTTCAAAATTTTAAGCAAGAAAATGGCGGCAGACGGAACTCATGAATACATGAAGCTGAATAATGCTAGTTACTGAAAACGGGCAAAAATTTTGTTCCATTTTCACTTTCCTACTTTCAGAGAGTCACTTATAACTCTTGATTGAGAAATCGCTAGATCTGGGCAGGGAATCAGCGTTCAGTAATGCATAGTTTAATACTGCAACAATTTTTTTTGGGAGAAGGTTTACGCAGTACATGCCTTGGTAAGTAGTCCCATAAAAGTGAAAGCAATACGATTACAAAAGGTCTGGAAAGCCAGAAGTAACATTGAAAGTGCACTTCACCCTTCTGGGTTGGCCGTTTAAAAACGCTCTCACTCGAGCTACAGTGAGCTCACACGAGCTCACAATCGAGGAACCGACAAGGCAGTTTTATTCCGAGCCCCGGTGTGCACTACAAAATTTGTTATCCAAGGACACTCTCAGCAATTACAGGGCCAGCTACCAAAGTCAGGGACCACCACACAAAGGGTAAGCATGCAGAACACTCGACGGCTTATTCCCCTTTAACAAATGCACTGCCGCAATCCCAACCCCAACATTCAACCGCCGTGCTGTTCACTGTTTAAACCAGGGGTGTCCAAGCACCACCCGCGGCTGGCCACAGCCCTTCCAAAGAAACCTGGCCAACGACCTGCTTTCAGCAGACCCACCACTACAGGTGCAAAAGAATCTGCGCCTAAAACAAGGGCGCCGTGCTGCGTTCCAAATGCGCGGAAGAACCAGAAACGAGAGAAACTGCATCGTAACGAGGTTCTGTCGCCATGACTGAACATAGTCGTCACCTGTATCACCATTGCTAGTCTCCGGCTTCATGTTTGTGTAACTATATATGTCAAAATTCCTTTGCATCCTTAAAGGGAAGCTACGGAGCTTCTTCGAAAAAATGAATTCGAAGTGAATTCTAGTGTATTTTTACCCTGTGAACCCGAATACCCAAATCATTTGCTGCGTAAGTATTGTTAAACGCGAGAAAAACGCGAAAGACAGTCGCTGTCCATGACGTCATCGACGGCTCTTTTGGCTGCCCAAGGCTAGGGGGGCGGGCCATATTTTGAAATTGCTCTTGTAACTCTCCGGCGCGTCGCATTGAAATATAATTTTGATATCTGTTATTCTAAAGGGCAAATGAACGCAATTCAAGCGTTTTTTCTCAAATGTAGAAGTGCCCCATCTTCCCTTTAAGTTTGTCGTGTCAGCATTAGCTTCATAATTCTCATTAGTCTTTTGCACTGGTGAATATGCCAAGTTTTGATGGGCTTTGATGAATGCTTTTCAAGTTTTCGTGGTCGCAATTAGCTAAATATATAATTTCAAACTGAAATATATGTATTACTACAATCTCTTTTTTTTTAATGTTTACTCTAACATTATTTTTTGGAGTTTAAATTCTTACTTAGGTTTATCCATATAGTTTTTCCTCGTTTAAACTAATGTTACTAGATTGACTCCTCCATGGAACTGCACATAGACACTGCTTCCACGAGCACTACCCCTTTACTCCCCCAATGTCCGCCTCCCACAATTCAACGTTCTTCCCAATTTCGGGTGGATGGCTGCATTGTCAACTGCACTTACGCAGGATTTGAAGCGCAGCATCTAGACGGTGCTCCACCGCAGTGCCCAAGAATACCTTTTGAAAAGCAGCCTCTAGATGGCACCTTCACGACAGGTGGCCGGCTCGAAGGTAGTACGCCCCTACGCGGTAGTTTGACAGCCGAGTCAACCCAATAACGTCTGTTTCAACCGAGACTGTGGTTCACGTTAACATGCCCAACGAGGACGTGGTCAGACTACATTTCGCCAAGAGGGAAGGCGACCCTTTCGTGCTCCCATTGCAACGCACCTTGATCTTGTTCACGTAGTTGATGGCGTGGTTGAACTCCACGGGCTGGCTGGCCTGGGAGGCCGAGGAGTTTGGGGGTGCCCCGCCGTGCGGAGTCTGGTTGGTACTCCCCTGGGACCCCGGGAAGCCCCCCTGGGAGCTGGGGCTCCCGTGCGGTCCCGTCTGGGACCCCGGGGTACCCTGCCCCACGGGGCCGCCGGGACCGCCTCCGCCCAGGTGGCCGGGCTGCAGGGGGGGGAGACACGTTACTCAAACTAAGTGCAGAAAAAAAATATTCTCTTTTGCTCGAGACGCGTGACATACATTCCAGACAGGCATGCAAGACACCAGCACAAAGTACACTGTGTGTGGGGTATGTGTGGCACTTATAGGTAAAGTTATGTGTTTTCGGATAAATCTGATTAAACTCCCAAAAAAAACACTCGTTGGTCAAATTTTGGTCAATTCAGACTTACCCGAAAAATTCTGAATTCTGTGGTCAACGCCAAAGTAAAAAGCAAAAAAGACCGTTTTGCAAATGAAATTACTGTAAAATATTGAGCAAGCGCCCACTCAAAATATAGTGATAATTACGAAAAAATGGGGGATGGGCGCTTGTCCGGTCATCTATTTTACATATAAATGTACTGTGCATTTTTCTCAATCTTAGAAATTTGGATATGGGCGCTTAATGTGGAATGGACGGATGCGCAGTATACTACGGCAGTAGAAGCACAAGGCCAGTGGTCCCAAGGACATGCCATTTCAGTTTCCTTTGAAATCTCGAACTAGAGACAAAAGAGGTTTGCCCTTTAGCTCATCAAGGTTTCCTTCAAGACAACGGGTCATTGCACCAACTCCGTACACTTGGTTTTTGAAGTTTTTAAAAATCTGGAACACAGTTTTTCAGAATTTTGAATCTAACAAGAATTAACTTCGATTAGCCCAGAAATTTCCGCAAAAAACAAACTCCGAAAACACAGAATTTTATATGCAGCTGCGCTACGCAGCTCGGTGGTGCTATGGTATCCAACTGCCACCACACTGACGCAGGTTTAAGCCCCGGTGGGGCTCAATCTTTATTCATAACCTTGACGTTCGTAACGTTCCCAGCTTGTTAGTCCACGTCAATCATTTGCGACAATTTTCTCATAGGAAACAAGTCGTAAAACACAATCTGCATAAAAAAAATTCCTGTACTCAAAGGGCTACTAACGTAACGAGGAGGACCGACAAACACGGTATTTGAAGCGACCGAACACCAATAGCCCCGGGGCATCCGACCCACCTTGGTGCCAGAAGGGGGTGACGAGGCGGCGGGGGCGGGGGGCGGTGCTGCGTTGGGCCCCGCGGGGGACGGGGCGGCCCCCGGGGCGGAGGGCCCCGCCACGGATGTCGTGGTGGCCAGGGTGATGCCCCCGGCAGTGATGGTGGTGGACAGAGAGCCCGGCATGCTCACGTTCACCTGCTCGTTGGCTTGCACCTCAATCCGGTAGCCGGGGGGCAGGAACGTGTTGAAGCCCACGATAAGCTCGGGGTGGCCCTTGAACAGGTTCGACACCCGCTGGATCACCCCGGGGGTGTCGATGCTGCCCGGGGGAGCAAGAGATCAAGGTCAGAACGCCGGTAGCCTCCTCTTGCCGTGTACGGACATGCGGCTGCTCTAAATACCGTACGTTTCTGACCACGCAATTTTAAAAGTTGACATTTCGCCCAGTGTGCGCTGTTTACAGGTGCAGACTATAGAACTATTTCGCAAGGGCGTTGCCATCTTGAAATATAGTTACTTCCAACATGGGCAAAAGTATTGTTTTGCCGTTGCCTCGGCAATAGAATACATTTAGGATAAAAGCGTAACCGTCACAGAGTCTCGTTTTGTGACCAATCTAAATTTTTTGTACTATTTGCAAATTAAATTTTTTTTTTTTTATTGGATATGCCTACCAGGTGGCTGGGGGCGAGAGTAAGCAAAAAAAAGGTCTATACGAGAATTTGTGTTTCTAGATTGTTCACCGTGATAAGACGCGAAGGATTTTGATGAATAACGGAGTATGTTAATCTTGAATTATGTATAATACGAGCTTCTGTGTGAGCTAATAGAACAGGCATTACTCAAGGAGTGCTACGTACAATCATTTTTACAATCAAATTAGGCACGACTTGTGATCTAAGCAAAAACTTGATTGAGGCCCAAAATCAGCTCCTGCGAACTATAGTCCGGAAAGTATGATACTACCGTAATATCCAGAGTCCTTGCCTATTCCCGAGTCCTCGCCCAACCCACTTTTTGGGCGAATATCGATTTTAAAAGAAAACAGCGATTGCCCACCCCTACAAATACCCCAATGCGAACTCCTAGATCCGCGATCATTCATCCTACCGCAACAACACAACCGTGGACAGTTAAACGATGTCCGTGACAAAGTAAACTGAAGGAGGGAAAGACACTTATTTTTGTTTACGCATTTCCTTTCAGATTCCCGCGACCCCGCAAGTCGTAGCACATGTGTGCGAAAGGAAAACGGTGGAGATAACCAAACTTTGTTTTGCTTACGAAAAAAGTTTGTTCGGACAAAGAAAAAATAAGTCTGAAAGATAACACAAGCCCCAACCCATTCAGGGATGGGGAGGATAGCGAACGCCCCACATTTCGAAATGTAACCGTGGGGGCTAATGTCAAAGTCTGTCTCCACCGAATTAAGGTCACCGCAAACTCGTTCCTTCTCCCGGAACGTCGCGACCGCGGTTGGCAAGGTTGTGCAATGTTCAAGGGGGATATGGCTTGGGGAGGGTCGACTCTTTAACCCTTTACCCAAATCAATTGAAATTTGCAGGATGAATATAACACTAAGAAAGGATAACCTGCTAAGTTTCAGCATTATAGACTAATATTACAACATACTAATTTCTTTAAACTGCAGATAAAAGGAACCTCGTTAGGAAATGTATCATTGAAAAAAAATATAACTGGAATTCACAAAATTCTTGCTTTAATGGGAAGTACAATACACAGGCTGCAAGTTCAGGCAAAAATCAAATATAAAAGCTGCAATTCCAACGGAAAAAAACACACCTAACAATATTTCAAAATTTCGTGTTTTCGAAATACTTTGATTTCGTAATAAAGGAGAGAGTTTTTTTTTTTAAATAAAAAGTACCTTATCTTGTTTCTCACAAAATCCTAGTTCAAGAGGATCCTGAATGAAGACTTTCCATATGGAGAATTTCAAATATAATACATTTCTTGAGATCACAATTCCTGCCTAAAAGCGAAACTAAAAAAAAAAAGCGTTTGAAGTTTCAACTTGAGGTTTCTTAATTTTCGAAGGGACCCAAGAGCTTAGAATCCACATGGAGCGTAGGTGGCACCCTCCCAGGATGCGCTGTACCCGGACGACTAGAGGACCGAGATTAAACACAAGCACGGCTAAAGCAACAGCAGTCTCCACAGTTTGCAGCGAGGCAAATTCCGTTTTGGGACAATACCTCCAGATCAGGGCATTGAAGCTCTCGTTTGCATTCTGCATCTGACAGCTCGAACAGCCTCCTCCATTGCTTGAGTCGCCGCCAGTATCGCAGCACTGTTCACTTTTCCTGCAATCTTCCGGTAGGACTCTATAAGTGCATCGGGAGGAGCATTTCGTCCCCCAGAGATTCAATAGCTTCGTAAAGCATATCCCGCAGTCTTTTCAAACAACTCCAAGACTCATCACGAGTCTGTTCTGTTGAAACTTGCCAATTGGTGGCGAGTGCAGTGCCACAACGATGTATTTGCAGGACGAGCATCCGACAACGAACAGAAGGTCGGCACCAGTCCCTCTTCCTTGCAAGCCGAGCTACCCTCCATGGCACTTGGGACACAGCAGAGCGTCGGTGACACATTGATTAAGCGGCACGGCCGACACATTGATTAAGCGATAACCACCAGAGGCTCTTCAGTGGGAGCGCCCGCCATCTTCGCGTCGTCCTCATTGGACTTGAGCAGACCGAGCTCCCTTTTAAACGTTATCAGCAGGATGGATTCTGCAGAGACCGAAATATCCTCACATTTGAAGCTGAAGCAATAGGCTCCGACGTGTGAACGGTAGTTGAGCCAGTTGAACTCGAAGATCACGACGACAGTGAGGGCGACGGCGGCGGTAGCGGGTCGACACTTTCTCGGGGATGTCCTCCTGTCAGGCCTCTTCTTTTTCGGATTGAGAACACCGGCCAAAGCTGCTGCGAGTGCTAGCTTTCGTAACAGGCATTCCTCGGCAGAAAACCAACGCAAACGGAAAGAAAACGAAAGGGCGGCTGGAGCGACGGAGTAGCAATGCGACCGAAAATAAAATGTGACGTCACCGACTGCAGCCAATCGCGAGGCCCATTTTGGTTTTCAATGAGATTGTGCTACCATATGTGGAACGCCTTTTTTTCTGCTTCAGTGTTTGGACTCTCCCAGGCCATAGATACCAGTGTTGCGGAGTTGCCACTCCGGAGTCGGAATGATTCCGGAATCATTCCGCATTTTCGCGACCCCGGAATGGAATGGGAATGGAATGCGCGGCAACGGTGAGGGGAATGGAATGGGAATGGAATTAGATGCCTTTTGCCCGGAATGGAATGGGAATGGAATGGGCCAGGTTTTTTATATTTTATTTATTTATTTATTTATTTTTTACGTTCAGCTATACCGATCCAGTCAGGGAGTCGGTTGTTCAGAAATAAAATGAGCAAGAAACTGCGAACCCGCGTAAGGCCCTACCAGACTTATGCGCAAAAGAAAAAAATGCAATACAAAAAACAAGTGTCAAAGCAAAGAACAGAGGGGGGAGGGGAGGAGGGGGAGACGGCGGTGGCACCTTTCACCAGTGAAGCTCAACACATATCCGAATGTGTCTGCGCCTGTAATATTGCACGGCTGGTACGTCATCAGCCGACATGAACGTGACCTGCTGCTCTGGTGATCCGATACCGAGGAAGGAGGCCAGACGTGGCCTCGCTGAGCGGACCCAGACTTCGTGCACTTTCGACTCGTCCCGAGCGCGCTGTTTCTCGAAGAGCTCGCACCTGTGCCGGCAATATCAGGTCACAATCCACGAGGTCTCTGTTTGAATGATGCTAGGCGAAACTTGAAGAATGCCATTCATGCGTTGGAGGCGGAGAGTCGGCAGAAAGGACCGTCACAACAGGGATGCCACCGTATCGATTTTTGAACCGTAACAGAAGATAATACATGTGCTTCAGGATGCTTCAGGTGGTCCACTTTTCTCGAAAATTCCAAATGCAACTGCCTGCATGGTCTTCACGGAGGTCAGCTACAACGAAAGTATGTATTGTCCTTTCATACAGCAGCGTGGGTAAAGTTCCATGTTCAAGGCAACACCTACAGATTCAAGAATACTAGTTCATCCCACCGTGACGTCATGTGGTCAGTGCTGACAGGGGCGCCCTTATTGGACGGGGAGGTGGTGATGTTTTGATGGAATTTATTTTAGAGGTCGAAGTCTTTTCGCACCACTGGTCAGTCAGACAGGATGCCAGGGAAGGGACCGCGGTCAATCCTTGGTGGAACGTTTTATAAACCCATTTAGGACTCTTCGTCCGAAACCACTACCTTCAAGGCGAAATGCCAAGCCTGCGGAAAAGTAATTTCAAGACAAAAAAAAAAAAAAAGAAACTTCCACTTTCAACTTTAAGCCTCACCTCAGTTGGAGTCTCAAAGAAATTTGAAAAATGTATTGTATTATCAGTATTTATATTTCTGCCTTCCCTAAAATATATTCTTGTATTTGTATTTCCAAATACTTTTTGCCTCTTTTTAAAATGTATTTCCGATAGGTATCACGATACATCTTTATAGATATATTTGAGACTTGAGTATCAGTACCTTAGCAACTATTTTCATCTATCCCAGTATTTGTATTTCCAAATACATTTCTGAGTATTTCTGCCCAACCCAGCAACATAATGCAGCTGTCAAGTGACACTTTTAACGTTTAGGAATTGGAGGAATGGAATGGAGCGACTCAGCCATTCCAGGAGTGGGAATGGGCTCAGTGTCCCCATTCCTAGGAGTTGAAAGGAATGGAATTATCGAAAACTCTAATTCCCCGGAATGGAATTCGAATGGAATGGGGGTGCCCATTCCGCAACACTGATAGATACCCTCTAACACAGGGTTTTTCACGAAAAAAACTAGAGGAAAGGAGCTTCCAAAGAGGGTAAAACGTTTCGCCTGGGTTGAACGAGCGAGAAGTAGGTTAGTTAGAAAACGCCACATTTTGCGGTGGTCTCGCTTAGCGGGATATCGTGTGTGGTCGCAACCGTGATTAAAATCTTTCTTTTGCGAAATAAATTCGGCGTATTTCTAAATGGAATTTCTTGGCCCTGTGCTTCAAAAGTTAATTAACCATGAATAAACTTTTTTAAAAACACAATATCTCACAAAAAATTATAATTTTGAGGCTGTATTCCCCGTAAAAAGCCCCTTAAAAGAAAAAAAAAAAAGGTTTCTTTTAAACAGTCTCAGTGATGGAAGTGCCATTTGACCTTTTGGAGCAGGCCTTCTAGCAGGCAAAATGTTGTTTTGGAGCAGGTAGTGGCCCTTTTTTGGAGCGGGGTCCGGCATATGTTGGCATATTACTTGAAAATGAAATAATGCTGCATAGCTACATAAAACCCATCTCTATTATTGGAACACATCGCTTGTCGCCTTTTTAAGACAGGATATATAAAATTCAACAAATTAACACACGAAAAAACATTTTTTTAAAATAAAGTTTATCTGCTCGTCAGATAAAAAAATACAATTAAATATGTCACACTGAGTTCTGATGGTACAGGATATTTAGCTTTATCAGCCTGCACTTCTTTTAAGGTGCAGGCTGATAAAACTAAATGGAATGTGTGGAATGTTTTAGTTTAGATTAGAGCTGTCTTTCGGGCAGCAGCTTCAAATATCGCGGTATCTGATATTCGCTTATAAAATTCCGATTCATTTTCGATGTGCTGGCGAAGTCACGATTGGATCACGGCGAGTTAACCCGTTGAGTGCGCTCCTTGGCATGCAACAATGCGCTGCAGGGAAGCGACACCCGCGGAGCAGACACCGCAGTCGCGCGAGTCGCGCAGTGCTTTGTGCTCCGAAAAGGATGGTGAGGCTTTACCAGCACTACATCCAGAGTTTGGTGCAACTCAACTATACTTCGCTTCAGCTTCGGTGCGAGCGCAGCCGAAGCTACAAGCGCGCGCATGGAGCCCGTAACGGTGCCTACACTGCACGAGCCCACGCGCGAGTCAGGAATGCACAGAGCATTGGGCTCGCGCTAGCTTTGACTTCGCTGGTAGCTAGCACACGGGAACAGGGCGGGCCAACATTAAAATCATCCACAAGCTCGGCCTTTTTTTTTTTTTTTTTAAAATAAGCTGCTTAGTGGGATGGCTCTTCTCTTAGCCTCTGCGGCTTTGGTCTCAGATGTTGCTAACGTTGTTCCTTTCAGTGATGATGATGATAATGCGCCCTCGCAATTTCGGTTTGCGAAACAGTTGCGGCGCGGAAAATACCGCGGTACCGCCACGCGCTCTGATAAGACTTCAGTTTTTATTTTTTATTGCTACATCTCATCTCGGCGCAGGGATGGCGCAATTCTTCGGTAAAATGGTGATTTGGCGCTACATGTAGCAGGATCGCATCCTTGGCGCAATTTGGCGCAATTGGCACAGCACTTCCATCACTGCAGTCTGGTTGGGGTACGAGAGTCGAAAAATAAATTTTAACTTCCAAGTGAAAAAATTGTTTTTAGAGCAATTTTGACGGTGCTAGACACGATTTAGTTGGTAGTAGTCTCCTTTCCACTTGTTTTCTCTCTCGGCCTTTTGGGCATGTAGAGGAGAGGTGAATCGGCTTCACCTTCATGTTGAGGGGGAAAGACTGAATGGCCATCTCGTTGAGCGAATAACCATTCGGTGATGTAATAAACTTTGCGCGGAGAATTTCAAATAAGTCTCTCGCCGTCAATATTGCTCTAAAAATTAATTTCTTGACACGCGTGTCCCAACCAGACCGTTTAAAAAAAAACCTTTTCAGGGGTCCTTTAAAGGGCACCTGAAAAGAAAAAACTTTCAGCCTTTCCACACTCGCGAAGAAGGAAAACCAGCGAAGCTGTACTATGGTGGTAAGCAAGTATTTATAGATGTAAGGATTAACGTGCGACTGGGTAGTTGGTAATGTGACAACCGTACTGTCCCCGGTTGTCTTTGTTATACCACGTCAACTGCCAAAGGCTCATGAATGAGAGTCGAGGTGCCACTGGTCGTTCCACCACCACGTTCAACCTCGGTAGGTGTTCCGGTACGGGTGGGTACTTGTAGCCGTTCATGGTTGCGAACCTGGGCATCGCGTCTTTGAGCAGGGAATCTCGGCACATACTGCACGGCGGTTCTTTGTAGACGTCCTCCGACTCAATACGCTGCCGCCAACGCGTACGCGCCCGTTTCCCGCTTCTTCTCATCCGACATGCCGCCGATTGTGGATAAGTCTGCGGCAAACCAGAGTTGGTCGCATAAGGCGCACGTGACACCAAACGGGTTCTCCACGAACTCTCTCCGGAACCTCGCCGTCACACCCGGGAACTGTTCAGCCGGTGCGAAGCACTGTCGTCGCCGGACCTCGCCCTTGTGCTTGGCCTCAGTGGCCCGCCGGCACCGTTTACATCGCTGGTTCTGTTCTTGGCAACGGCTTTCCAGGCGAGCAATGAGCTCTTCTTTCGCAAGGGAATCTGAAGCAAAGGACGCAGTGGAAGTCGAGGCGACAGCAGCTTCACGTCGCTTGCAGATCCGTTCGCGCTGCTGCGTACGTCGCCGCTCCTTCCGCAACCAGTCTCCTTTCCCCGAAAGGGCTTGCGCACGGCCCATCCCGAGTCCAAACCGAAACTGATAAGAGCGTAGGAAACAGCACGCAAAACAGACGAGGATGAAGAAACATACGTGACGACCACTGTGCTCGTCACGTGTGTTTCTTTTTCGTCCTCATCTTTTTTTTGCATTGTTTCCTACCACAATAACGCGCCCAACTATCCATTCTTCTATGATAGCTGGAAAGGTTGCCACCATCTATGAGCAACGGCAGCAAACAGACTGGTTGTGTGCTTGCCACCGTCGCTTATAGGTGGCGGTACCTGTCCAGAGGTTTGTGGAGGTTTGGGTCGACAAGAATTTGGTACCGGACATGATTCTGGGGAACTTGGCCCTTAACAGCTCCGCTGTAACAAACTGCAAAAACCTGAAACTGGCAATAGCACATGTACCTAATCTCCCGGCATTCTCCCTTGTGCTTGGGCAATTTGGCGAAACGTCTACTCCCACTACCACGGAGATACGCAGCCTTAGTCCTCCCCGTCTTGCGGCACTTCCAGATCAGCTATGAACACCGTGCGCCTTTCGATTTGACACTCCCAACTGTCCTTGCCTGCCAAGTCGCTCCACCTTACTAGATAAAGGTCAAATGTCCAGCTTCCTAGAACGTCCGGCACCTTCTCCAGGCACGTCTGCTCGGCGGTGCTATCTACGGTATCGGCTCATGTGGACTGGACAGAGGCAACGGAACCAGCAGAACAATTGGATGCATGTTGCAAAAACGGCTTCTCTCCACTGTCCGTGGAAGCGGTGCTGCTGGTGGTGCCAGGATCACCACCTGCCTGTACCTGCTCATGTGTGAGCAACAGAGAAGGAGCGTTTCCAAACCACGTTTTACGGTGAAGCTGAGAACACAGTTGCCCACCTTTGTGACTTGAACTCCTTCATGATGTCTAGGAAGTCATTGTAGACCTGTGGCTGGTTGCCAAAGCGGAACTTGACCTGGTCAAGGTAGGAGAGGGCGTCCTCCACCTTGAGCCGCTGGAACTGCTGCTGGCCATGAATCTGTGGCGTGTGTGCCTAGAGACGGAGGACAAATTAGTCAGCACAGCACCACCAACTGCAGCACCAATGCCTATCAAATTAAAAAAAAGAAAAACTGAATGCCAGAGAACCAGAAAAATAACAGATATACACTTAACAGTTAGACCAAAACAAAATAAAATGAAAATGAAAGAGCAAATATGGAACTGTGCCGTATGTTTTGCACTGTTGGAGGTCACATTTCGTTGATATTACATAGGTAAATATGTAACATTTTTGAAGGCACGTTTTTGTTTTTGCATTTTGTATTTTGTGCTGTTTCAGCTCTTGCATGTATGCACTGGTACACACTCCTGTAGGCCCACAGGCCGATGAGGTGCACCTTCAAAAGTACCATATATATAAAATAAAATACATAGCAATAACTCATTCAGGAAAATATTACCATCATCAACCCTTAGGAGCCAATTCAAGGAAATTTCCCACGTATTTAAGCCCTTTATAAGGACAGCTTTCCCAGGCTGCCGCTTTTAGAAAGGGGCGGTCCGAACAAGCTCTCGCCTCAATTCATTGCATAAAAACTAGTGCATGTTCACATTAATGCGTAGTATCTAGGTTACACGCACAAACTAATTACGTTCATTGTAATTAGTGGAAATAATCTGCCCCCACCCAACAAGCAACTTTCCAAACAACTGATACTTGCAAAACTTTAATTATGCACACTAGAAAAAAAAAAAGAAGAAATGTTACCATGACAATGTGCAAGTTACAAAATGTGCCATAAGGATTAAAATAATAATGACTCGCTGTTTGAAAAATAACCTTAGCATTACATTGTTCAATTGTTTACCGTATCTATGGCAGCTGACAGTCAATGAACATGCACTTGAATAGCATTAGCCACAGGTCAGTCAATCTAGCTAAAGTGCAGATAAAGTTTGACAGCTGCTGCTCTAGAGCAAGCAGCAATTATGCCATTGGACCCCGACACGGCGTCGAAAATAAGATGAAATCGAATTTCCCACAAAGAGCAAAGTGGCGGGGTCCTCTTCTCACCTGGCCACCATGAGACTGGCCCCCCATGGAGTGGTGCACCGGAGAGGGATTGTGGTTGTGACCCAGCTGCGACAGCCCTCCCGAAGCGATGCGGGGCCTGCACAAACCAACAGGCATCCTCAATATGTGCTCTCTCTCTTCCCAGACATTTCATACAGGAGCACTCTGACAGCTACCGACGTCATTCGTGCAAACCGATTGGTATGGCCACTGCCAGAATGAAAACGGCAGGACATCTTTCAAACACCCGGCCTTCAGCCCGTGCTTCATGCCCTCCGCTGTGCCTTGGTTCTGCGTGCGGCCGCACGAGACATTGAAGCTTTATCGAAGGCAGGAAGCTCGCGCCGGAAGAAGTCCCTTGATACTTTATTTTACAAGTAACGACATCTAAGCGTATAATGAAGCGCATTTAGGAGGAACAAAATGACATCATTCAGTTCACTTTTCTGCTGTGCACCACCATTCCCTTCCTAAAGCCTGCACCGTCATGCAGTCGGTGCTTCAAAGAATGCCGCTACCTGTAAGAACCTGTGATCTAGGAACTCCAGGCGGAACCACTGAACCTCGTCCCTGCCAATCTCGCCTCGTCGGCGACTACAAAAGTGTGATAATTAACCAACGGCATCGAATGTTCTCTCTAAAGGTGACAAACCGAATGGGCGAGGACACTATGGAAACTGTCCTCGACTCCTTCCCCAGGTTCCTCGGTAAAAGTTCAGGCTAAGCAGCTCTGTTGCATTTCAAGGGGAAGGACTTCCTAACACAATGCTAGACTTCCAGAGCAACGCAGTTTCTATTTGCCCGTCGCTTTAGATAATTGCCCCAAGTGAACTGATGTAAGAAGAGAGTTTATGTATAGATTCTCTTTACTATCCTGCCAGTCTGTAGACAATTTCACGTGGTAAATCTTTTTAACAATAGGCGTGCACCAGAGTGGGTTAAAACTATCTGTAGACAATTTCACGTGGTAAATCTTTTTAACAATAGGCGTGCACCAGAGTGGGTTAAAACTATCTGTAGACAATTTCACGTGGTAAATCTTTTTAACAATAGGCGTGCACCAGAGTGGGTTAAAACTAAAGCGATTGATTCAAGGTCATGTACTCTCATGGACTCTAATGCGGTGAGTACAGCTGTAGTATTCCTTGATGTTAGTGCCACCCAATGGATGATAGAAAAACAATGCTATAAAACAATGAGACATAACATTTTGAAAGCCGCCCCCCCCCCCCCCCCCCCCCCCCCCTCAAGAGATGAAAAATTGTGAGGAAGAAAATTGAGTTCTCATCAAGTTATGCACGTAATGCATAACTTAATTTTTGTTTCCGTTAAAGTTTATTACCCACATTTCTGCCCTACACAAGGTGTTTCCATCACACTGAGTTTTGGTGAATACCTTTCAGCAGTTAAAAAGGTGATAAACCGACAATTGCATGTTGCCGCAGCGTTGCGCCCCGTACATTAGCTGCCAAAGACCACCTCAAATGTTCTGGTGACTCAGCAACAGAAAAGCACACCTGGCCAACAAGAATGAGCAATCACGCTTGTTCTCCTCTTCCAAAACATTGTTAGATCGGCATTTCTACTGGTCTCCAGGTCACTCCAACTTTGCTTGCTCACAACTCCAGCCTCTTGGCTAACACACTCTACATCAAAGTACTTTAAAATTCCAGGTCAGCAATCGACGAAAGAATATTACTCTCCTGACTTATGGGGAGTATAAACAGGATGCCATATTTGTGGGTTCTGTTTAGAGCGCATGCTTAGAACAAGCTCACATTAATAGGTTGCTAGGATAGGCAATCTTGATAGTGTGGAGTGCACGTTGCAAAAGAACTTTGGAAGCTCGCCATCAGCACGTGCTCAGCAGTCGTGCACACAGCTATGGCCACCAGTGAATACTCCCTGTAACCTTCAACACCACAATGGTAGTGGTTGACTGTGAACCGCCTCCAGTGGAACTGGTCACTGAACGAGAGATTACACTGACTAGCCCCTACTATTCATTCACCCTATTCTGAAATTTTTTTAAAAGTTGACGACAGACACTTATATTATGGGACTTCTAATGCTATATAAGTGTTTCCAGGTGTTCATACGTAGCTACACACATAAGTTTTTTTTTCATGGGGTGTGGGGGGGGGGGGGGGGGGGGGGGGCGGTAATTTAAGCTATGACCTACAAAAAAACACAAAAAAAAAAACACTTTAGAATGCAAAAAAAGGCAAAACAATACCGAACAGATGGATGGCAAATCTATAAGGAGGTTATTTTTACCAAATTTAGGTAGTTTCTCATATATATATATATATATATATATATATATATATATATATATATAAATTTTGAGCAAAATAAACAAACAAATCCCCCAAAACAATGTAATACCCTAGTTACACGGGCGCTTTGAACTGTCGTTGAGTTCAATCACAGTTATCGGCACCAACTATGATTGAACTGAACTAAAATGGTGCTACTTGGCTCTAGAACCCAGTTGAAGCTAAAGTGAAACTAGTTCTTGTGCCACGTGATCAGTTTAATTGGTAAAGTAATTTACTCGAAGACACACACAAACTACCGCCCACTACGATGGGTGCACCCATTATTGTTTGTCCATTTGTACAGCCGGTCCTGCCGCCATCTTTGCTCGTTTGGTGGCTTGCCGGCTAGCCGGGATCGTTTCAGCGGCAGCTCGGGCGCCTAAACATATTCCTTCCCGGATATTTTGCTGCTACAATTCTTTCTAGACGCCTCGCCCCGCATTCCAAAACAGTAAGTGCATCGCAAATGATGGTCGGCGGCAGTGGTCCCGCGAACAAGCGCCATTTTACCTCCGGTGGGGAAGTCAGTTCAGTTGAACTGGGGTAGGGGAGCTCAGTTGAACTCAACTGTCATTAACGGCTCAATGACAGTTGGCGCCACCGTGTAACTCCGGCCGACTGCGATTGGGTCAACTGCTGTTGACTCAATGGCAGTTGAGAGCACCCGTGTAACTAGGGTAAAAAAGCTTGAAAGCTAACACCTCTGTGAGACAGGTCAAATTAGACTTAAAAATTTGGAAAATAGCTCTGAAAAAAGAAATATAGAACCCACTATGATACTTTTGACAAATCAAAACTCTACTAAGATATTTTCGAAACTGGAGTCAAATGCTACTAAATGCTGAAATAGTTATCTAATAATGCAAAATTATATAGCGGAAAGGGTTGAACTAATAAGTAGAGAATCCCTTTTAAAACTGGGTCGCATGTTTTTCTGCATTAGGGTTGATCTTTTATCACTGAAGAATCTATTTTGCCTGCGTTTCATTCACTGAGCATAATGAACACATACGTAGCCCCCCTTACGTTTTGTTAAGTATTAAGACTCACTCCAACAGCAAGCGGAACGTTTCGTATGCCAAGCAAGCTACAAGAAATCAAGCGACCTGCAATCAACTATTTTACATTCACAGTTCCCATTCTATATTCTCACTTCTGAGACCGGTAGGCTAACCTTTCTGTGGAAGTCAGTGTCTTAGACGAGTTCTCTCAGTAGCAAGTAACCTGGTTCTGTCTCCCAGAGCTTAAGATAAGCTAGGATAGAGTACCGAAACCTCCTTCTTTTGGGCAGCGCACTACTATTTTGGGTACATGTGCCAGTGAAGTGTTTTTTACCGATTCCCTCCAAGCAAGTCTACCCTATTTCAAAGCTACAGGTTGGTTATAAAAACTCTCTCTTGTACACCAACATCTTATTACGCCTGCAATTACTGTACCCAAGCACTGACCACTCTTTACTGATCTCTAACAACACAACTTGCACATAAGCACCTTCTGTTTGTTCCAAAACAAAAAAATATTTTCTCACATGAGAAAAAAAAAAAAAGCATGATTTATTCCATTCTGTGAAGGTGAATGACCAGCGAAGCTATTTAGCATACGACGCAGACATGACAGAATTTTGAACAGAGGTACAAACACATTGTTTTGATCAGTGGTCATCGTAACGAAAGGGTACATACTAGACACGCACGACAGGACTGCCACCCGGCGGAAAGTAGACATGCGCGATCGTATCGTTACCCTGAGAGCAGAAGGAAAGCAAACTAGGCACGTAAGCGCTTGGAACGACGACAAAGAGAGGGCAGTGCGAGCGCAAACATGGCCGACGCGGGTCGCGCAGCGGCAAATCTTTGAGAAACCTTCATTATCTACTTGAGTCTCTACAGATCTTGAAAATGGTGTCTATTGATAACTATAATCTATTCAAAATGCATATGCAAGTGATGACACATGTGTTTTTGCATAGAATGATGTGATTTTGCATCAAATTCAAGACCCGAGTTTTTGTTGACGCAAACAAAAAATCCACGAAACCCTTGCAGTAAAAGGTTTCGGTGTAAAAAGAGAGGAGGATCGGTGGCCAAGTGGGGTAGCGCACACCAGCTCGGAGCACGTGGAGTGAAAGCTCGAGCTGCAGAACCCAGAGATCCTGGGTTCAATCCCCACCCCTGCCCATTTCCATTTGGATGAGCATCGTACCGGCATGTGGTCGTGCACCACTAATGCGTGGTGCACATTAAAGACCCCAGGCTAGCGGTTGTACTGCACTGGATAAATTTCTCATCTACAGCGGGTGAATCGCCGCATCTTTGAAATGGGCTGACCAACTACACACTGTCAAAATATCCCCACAAACCCAATTATTACTGTCAAAAGCGACAGACAAATGAGCACATGGGATTGCAGTGCCTCCATCGGATGCCACTCATGGTGCTGAATGTTGGTGGCAGTGGTAATGGCATTCAAGTAACTCATTAAGACAAGAAAAAGGAATTGGAAACCATAATTTTCGGGGTTGGTTCAAAAAAGGAGGGTTGAACAGCTGACAGCATGTGCAGAGCGCAAAGATATTAACATTAATGAGAAACATACTCATTGCAACGCCATGTCACCGCAATCAAGGAGTGGATAACTCAGAGTGGGGTCAAAATTGCACACCGACTGCTCTGCCAACTGCTAAAAACCATTAAAAGGAAACTAAACCAGTTCTGTACTTGAGAAAAAACACCCAAATCGTCTTCGTTTGGCCTCCAGCATCACAAACACAGAAATTATTTTTCAATTTGGTGCACAAACGCTGCAGGTAATCATTTTTCAAAGAATCACTAAAGCGCGACGTCATTAGAAATTTTCGTAATCTCCGCTCTTGCGCATCTTCAGTGTTTGTCAAAGCAATGCACGCGCACCTTGCTATTTTCAAAAGGGTCAGAGACGTCACGACTGGTATCAGTGCGGGGGAATATACCTGGTGAGCTTGCAATTGAACGTGCTGCCCGCACGAGTGACACGCGCTTGGCGGCCCAAAGATCCTAGTACGACGTCATGACTATACTTCGTTTCAGCTTCCATCCGAGCGCAGCCAAAGGCTGAGGGATGGTTCACAACTTCGAGAAGAGCATTCCTACGCACCACAAAGTAGTGCGCAAAACTAATATTTTTAGAATAACTGTTTTGTGCGTAAATATTGCACAACATTCGAGATGTGTACTGCAGAGAATGATTTGCAACGAAAGAAATTAAACATCTGAAGTTTATGTTTTTATTAGCATATGTGAAAACGCACACATCCGCTGGCAACACAGCTGCAGCGCTCGGTTCTTCTGTGTCATTTCGTTCCCATAATGGCCGAATCATGTGCTTTGCTGCATTCCTCACCGAGTCGCTTCAGAACGTCCTTTCGCAAAGGCACGTTTGGGCGTCAGGCGCAAGCGGTCGTGACGGATGTCTACTTTAAAATTCGGCAGGAGACTCCGGCCGCGTCGTACCGCGAATGCGCTGTAAACAAGAAAAGCGTCCGGGCCACTACAATTCACTGATACGCGGCGAAATCGGGGCACACCTTTACCTACCGACCACATTGAACGCCGAGAAGATGGTGAAAAGGACTACGCCTCGAGCCCTCGTATATCCAAACATTACAAGGAAACATCAACGGCCGGGTCATCGGGCACCTTGCGATGTGTACTTACATCTCGAAACTATGCCGAAATACCAGACAGGTGGAAAGCTCGGACACAGACGGCAGCGGCAAGCCTACGTACTGACATTCCCTGTGATTAAATTTCAAAACATGAAAGGGCTCGTTTTAAACCTTCAGCAGACGATACCGTTGATACACCCGTAGCAGACGAAATACTCGGCGAACGCGGGCGTCGCGGACGACCAGCGGCGCAGCGGAGTGATACAAAAGTGCAGGCAAGATCGCGTGACCAATTGCCGGCGTATGATTGGCCCCGGTAACACGTAGCTTTGGCTGCGCTCGGACGGAAGCTGAAACGAAGTATAGATGCAGGTTTTTCATGTTTTCTCGCATTTAGTTACCTCCTCGGGGAAAACGAACGTGATAATCAGACTCATGAGATAAAAAGACATCAGAATTTACCTCTATCTCGTTTCTTTTTCGAAGAAGTGTTTCAGCGTCCCTTTAATACAAAGATTGTCGGCAAGAGAAAAGGAATGAGGTATTCTGAAAAAATGTCTAGCGACTTCAGCTCAAGCTAGTTGCAGTGAGGTTTCAAAGAATAATATATTTCAGATAGTCGTCGCAACTGCAATAGTGACTATCTCCCCTAAACACATGTACAAAAAAAGCTGGAAGAGTCTGTGCTGCTAGAGTCACCCACAGGAATAGGACATCAGGAAGGCCTTCCAGTTGTCCTGCCTCCATAGTGAACCTCCTACCTTCGATAATGCTTCGCGGTCTCCCAAGCCTCAGGCGTACAATTGCTGCGAAAGCATAACGGAAAGCAACGGTCGCATGCTGGAGGCACGGCATCAGAAAGTGTCTCTCTACTGCTCCTGTGCTTCGAGCGACTATAGTGAGCACTGAAACCGCGGGCAATTCAATAACTGGGGAAGCAATCACGTCTTGGTGCAAAATAGAGTCCCACTTGGACGCTTTCTGGTCTCTTCCCATGAGCAACTAACTCGCTCTCGGATTAACCCCATTAACACATAGCTTGAATGTAAGTTGGCTTAGAGAGGTTGCCAGTACACCAATCTGTGAAAACAAAAGCTCAAGCTGAAAGCAATGTTTTCATCTAACCAGTTCTCACTTCAAAAATTTAGTTAGTCCCCGAAGTATGGCATATACATGCTTAGTGCTCTTTATCGCTATTAGAAGGAAGCTCTTGGGTAACGCCCAACGCAGGAAATGTCCAGTTTTCTTGCAATGGGCAGATTAGCGTGACATCAGACAGTATAGTAAAAACGGAGCATCGTACAGAGCTGAACTCGCACACCCGTGCCTTAGATACCAATGCACAGAACTTTTAAAATACAATATAATCCTTTTTTTTTTCAAGCACTTGAGCAAAGGATTTTGGCGACTCAGGGATCTCATGATTCCATTTGAACTTATAGACCTCACGATCCTTCTTCGTATTGCGCTAAAGAATAAATGATGCTCTCAATTTGCCTAATAAAACTTGCTAAATTACCCAAGCGTCAAGGAGAATGCAGGGATTGGTGCTCCACACACCACACATGCATAAAAAAAGAAAAAAAAAAAAAAAAAAAGATTCAAACCAAAATAAAGCGCTGACGAACACTCATGCAAGATGCCATTTATGTTAGGCATTTGCTTTAGAAAAGTCACTACTGCTGAGGCCAGCAAGTGCGGCGCGTGGAACACCAATCCCTGCATTCTTTTTGATACTTAGGTAACTTAGCAATAGGTCTATTAATATTTCCCACTCAGCGACAGTATCTTCCAGCACAAGCAGAGTGAGTCTCATCTCAGTAGTCAGATGGACAGCGAACACTGCTTTTGTAATGTCAAATGCACATTGTGAGCAACTTTTCGACCCTTGATCACCCCATTGCCTGGTGATAGTGACAGAAATGCAGAGAGGAAAGAAATTGGCTGGGATAGAGAGGTAGGTGGTACAAGCTAACTCTTGTTTTAAAGGGTACAGAGGTTAATATCCATCTATCCAGCCACAAACATGGGTGTGAATGAGCGACATTGCGAAGAAAGCTTGGGTCGCCAAAAAACCCATCTTCGTTATGTCTTCAACCAGTGGTGTCTTGTTGTACAAGTAAAACTGGGCCTGAAAACACCTCTCAAAACACTTTTGCATTCTGCCACCTTTTGCAAACTAGCTACGTCATGTTAACCTAAATTCTATTTTTCACTCCATATCTCCTGCAGTTTCTTTTGTAACTGTCGCCACGCAAGCCATTCTCTTTTGATTAAGGTCCTCACACTTTCTACATCAGGTGATAAGTATAATCGCAAAAGCCAAACAAAAGAACCACAACCCAAAACTTGGCTTTAAATAGATAAAATATAAAATAGGGGAATACTGAACTTTCCCGTCGCAAAGGGGAAGACCCAGGTTTCAAACCCTACACTTCGCACAGCAAAGGCTGCCAACGAGGCAGCCTTCGCTGTACAAATGTATACAACGACGACCAAGAACACTGGTTCAGTCGAACGAATGCCAGGAAGAACTTCAGAACAGCAGCCGAAAAGGAACGCAAAACCGAAACAAAGCAGCAGACTCCTCATAAAGGGTGCAGCGAGTGCGCAAAGAGGGTAGAGCCACTCACTGGAAGCCCGATGTCACCGAGAACTGCACCCCGGCGCCCTGCATGGCGTCGCGGACGTCCAACGAGGCTCCCCCGGAGTGGATGGAGTCCTGGAGCAGGGCGAGGGGCTGCCGCTGCGAGGGGGGCTTGGCGGAGGGCCGGGGGCCCGCAGCGGCGCCCCCGGAGGCGCCCCCAGACGCAGAAGAGGCGCCGAAGGCCCCACCACCCGGCCGGTGGAAGCCGCCGGCCCCCGAGCTGTGGTTCCGGCCTGGGAACACGCTGCCCGAAGACGAGGAGTTCAGCCCAGGCTGGTGCTCGTCCAAACGGCGACTCATCCTTTCATCGTCTCCAAGGAGAGGACCTGCCCAAAGACACATGCCGAAAGAGAATGTCAGTGGCAGGGGATGCAGCCCGGAGCAATAACACCTAGAAGACAAGGCCCGAGCAGGACCTTGTCGTTAGTGAATTCACAATCCGCCCCAAGCGGCTGACGCGTCCGTCTTGGCATTACCACGTGGATCAACTAGTGATGAAGTTTTGGAGGGCATGGAGTTGTTTGCTTATAAAGCGCCGTTCACACTCTTGCGACCGAGTAAGACAAGACCGGTTTTTAAGCTTTTTGCGACTTCTTAGGACCAGATGCGATGCAGCGGAGCTGGTCCTAAGAGATCGCAAGAGGCTTAAAAACCGGTCTGGTCTCTTTCGGTCGTACTCGGTTGCAAGAGTAAGAACAGGCCTTCACATGCGCTGGCACAGTGAATGCTCGTGGAATGCTTGCGCCTATGCTTGCGGACAACTGTTCTTGCCATTTCCGGAATAAGGGAAGGAGAGCGCGTGCAGTTTTAATCTGCACTCAATGAAAGGGACGGCTACTTGACCTTTCACTGCATTGCCAAGAAAAGTTGTCCTCAAATATACCGCTGAGAGGCAACACATTGCACCGTGGAATAGTTCTAACATTCCATACATTCGGTATGTGCTCCTTCCTGCTCCTATCAGTGTGGCCCCCCTTGTATGGTTCACAACTATGCATGGGCGCTCAACCTTTCGTAATGTACTCATTGCCCGAGCAAGCGCAGGCAACGCACCATACCAAATCATAGCATGCCGACACTAGGCAACGCACCAGACCAAATGGCATCCAGATTCTTTTATTTAGCCCACACTGGCGGCAAATGGAAATGAAGACTGCCAGACGAAGAGTTTCGTACACAGTTCACCAGCGTGACGTGGAGCGGGGCCAAAGTTTAGTGAGCATACGCACCCGCAACCATTGACGCAACAGAAACTTCATTAGTATAGTTTGCTGTATTTTTCTGCCTGCACTCCCAGCGACAGATTTTCCGAACCAACATTGCATAGACTAGACTGCTATGGAAAATTTGAAAGCATGAAACAGCGAGTCAACTAAATGCACATACAGTAATAACATTAAGCCAGAAAAGAGCTCTCCTTCAATCCGCTGTTCAACAATGAAAAGGATTGAGCTGAAAGCAATCGTAACACACTTGTGATGAAAATAATCCCTGGAGAAGGGGAACAAGAGGGACAAGGGACAAACATAAATCTCCAAACACAGCTAGGTGACCGGTGAGCGACCGAAAAAATCCGCCTGGTCCGGGTATTGAACCCGGGACCTCTCCATTACAAGTGGAGCGCTCTACCAACTGAGCTAACCAGGGGTTAGACGTCAGTAGAGCAAACGGGTTTTATCAGCTGCCACCAATCTAACACCAACAAGGGTGAAGCTTGCAATTTAATGTTATAATTATAATGCAATTAAATGCAAACGGGCAAGCGAGCTGGACAATAATGATGAAAATAATCCCTGGAGAAGGGGAACAAGAGGGACAAGGGACAAACATAAATCTCCAAACACAGCTAGGTGACCGGTGAGCGACCGAAAAAATCCGCCTGGTCCGGGTATCGAACCCGGGACCTCTCCTCACCGGTCACCTAGCTGTGTTTGGAGATTTATGTTTGTCCCTTGTCCCTCTTGTTCCCCTCTCCAGGGATTATTTTCATCATTATTGTCCAGCTCGCTTGCCCGTTTGCATTTAATTGCATTATAATTATAACATTAAATTGCAAGCTTCACCCTTGTTGGTGTTAGATTGGTGGCAGCTGATAAAACCCGTTAGCTCTACTGACGTCTAACCCCTGGTTAGCTCAGTTGGTAGAGCGCTCCACTTGTAATGGAGAGGTCCCGGGTTCGATACCCGGACCAGGCGGATTTTTTCGGTCGCTCACCGGTCACCTAGCTGTGTTTGGAGATTTATGTTTGTCCCTTGTCCCTCTTGTTCCCCTTCTCCAGGGATTATTTTCATCATTATTGTCCAGCTCGCTTGCCCGTTTGCATTTAATTGCATTATAATTGTAACACACTTCTCAATTCTTGAGGAAACCTCCGATGCCAATACAAATGAAACCAAGCAATAATGCAGTGCAGAATTGGAGCAAGATGTAGCAAAATGGAGCTTCAATAACTTCATTTTGCCACATCTGCCACGTGCAAAGAAACTGGAATAGGTGCAAAAAGTCACACCGAAACTTTGTCTGAAGCCTGACCGAAAGGACATTGCATACCCTCCCCCCACTCCCTCCCTCCATAAAAAAGAATTTAGCGATTAGGGAGCACGAAAGCTAAATTCGATCGGATGGCCTTTGCAATGCGTTCTTCTTGGCTAGCGACTAAGGTTCTTCGAAAGCGCAAACAGCGAGGCCTTTGTAACGTGGACGCTATTCTTGTTTTCCGGGCCCATTGTCGTTGCGCAGGCGTCAAGCTGCCCAGCCCTTTTTGCTTTCGCGATCTGCGCACGCTGCGACTGAAAACAAGTCGGACGACGTTCACCTGAGGCGAGTGGAGAGTCAACGACACCGGGACGCTGATTTATTGACGGCGGCGGCCGGCCAAGACTCCTTCCGCACTTGTCCTCCAGCGGTCGCCGAGCGCGCCGTTGCCCCGTCGTCCCTCCCATGGGAAGGGGGGAACCCGTCCCACTTTCGCCGGGCCGGCCAGACGCCCTGCTTATAGCCCGATCGCGCGTCGTACGCGCAGCGATTTTCGTCTTCTCTTCGCTCACCCACCCGACAACAAAAGCGCCACCGATAACCCCGACACTTCCCGCGGTATAATCACTACTTATATATGTATATATTTTTTTTTTTCTGTCCACTTTTGCATAACACGAGAGAAGGCAGAAGCCAAACACTCGAAACGGATAAAAAAAATCACACAAAAAAAAAAGAAAGAACCACGCAAGCGAAGCCAAAAAGATTGGAAAGAGAAAGAAAAGAAAAACACCGAAGGGCTAGCGATCGCCTCACGCTTTTTTTCTTTTTTTTTTTTTCAAAAGACCACCAGGGCCACTCCAACGCCAGACAGTTCGAAACCTTGCGCGGCGCAGACGTCGGCACATGCAGGACGCTCAGCTGGCTCCCAATGGCAGCCGCGTCTCTCCCAACCCAGCCGCAGAAAGGTCATTCCCACTGCTCGCTAATGTTCCCGTCCGGAAGCCACGATTCAACCGGCACAAAAACCATCTAGGGGAGACTGGACATCGCAAGTTTGGCCCCCCTAGCTCATTGCCGAACAAAACGTTCCACGCACGTTTGGCGTTTCCAAGAAGAAAAAAAAAAAAAGCGCGGCCGTTTTCAAAGCCCTCGGCCCCAACGGCGTCCGTTCGGGCCCAGAGCCCGTCGCAAGACGTCGTTGCGTACAAGCCGCGCAGGAGCCCGATCTGCTCACCATTCGGTGCAAACCCAGCCGTGTTTCGAGGCAGCAGCCGCAGGGCCCATGACAGTTTACCAGCCGAACGCCGTGCATCCTCTTCAAGCAAATATGGCCGCGTCACAACGCTCCCGACACAGCACGCACGCACAGACGGGGAAAGTCCAAGAAGCGCGCCCAGCGAGGGAGCAGCACCACGCACATTCACAATCGGCCGCCGCACACACGCACTCTGGTTGCGTCGTTCTCCCTAACAAGCAAGGCGGTCGGCGGGGGGCTCGAAGACTTTCTGAGCGGAAAAAGCTTCGTCGTGGAGACACACAAACCTGGTCGGCCGCCAGAAACTAGACACCGCAACACCAGCAGCAACGCCACACACACACGGACCGACCGATTGGAATCGTCCTGAGGGACCGGCCAGGCGGCTGCGCGTATGCTGCGCCGCCGCCTCGGTTGCTCCGCCCTCCTCCCCCTCCCAATGGACTCGCCCACGACGCCGCTTGGGAGAGTCACCTGGCTGGCCCCGCGAGCGCATGACAGGCGTAGCGGTGCTGCAGCCCGCGGGAGCGCGATACCTTGCTACACTCGGCGTGCCCAGCGTGAACAGTGACCGCTAGTGGGGCCACATAGACAAGTAGTCATAGACAGAGTCGAACAGCAAAAACGAGCATCGCCGAGATCAAAAACGCTAGAACCCGACCGACACTCACCACGGGGGCAAGCTCGCGTACGCATTGCCCCGCGTTTCTAGCCATTCCAATGCACTGACCAGTCGACATCTACGGCAGCAGTTGATGCGCCCTTCAGCGACGTTCACGACTGCGACATCGAGGCGGGACGGAAAGCGATCAAAAGGGAATCGAAGAATAATTAGTGCAATCCGCGACGAAAACAGCCCCGAGCAGCAGGTAGACCCAAATCAGCGGCGAATGCGAGCGCACATTCCCGAACATCGTCGACGCTGCTCAGGAAAACCAAGTGATCCGGGCCTCGTTTGCCGTGAGAGACTACTCGCGTATCGAATCAAGAAACGAGCGGTGAAGCTGCGGATGAGTATTTAAGTGACAGGCATATACGGTCAAACTAACCTGCAGCTTCACGGCAAATCTCCAAGACGAGTGCGCTAGCCTCGCTCGCATCAATAATAACAAACAAAAGATTTGCTCTTCGAAAACGGAACGGGCCTCAGAATCTGTCCGTGCATTTGGTTCGTCGAATTCGGATAAAGAGGTCGGCGAAAATCTGAGCGAACAGTTAAAAAATACAACGCAATTACGTAGGTTTGTTAAAAACCGTTCCATTTTCGAAATTGTAACGCATCCAAGAAATTTTAAGAGTGTTACCATAACTACAGATATGTATGCAAAGCGTACGCTTCAAGAGTGCAGACGTTAAAAGAACAGCTGTATTTACCTTTTTGTGACTGTTGATGAATCCGATTTAAACTGAGGCAAAAACGAACAACCGTAAACCTCCGCCATGAAATCCTTTCCTGAACTACGTCACTGTGTTTAGGTTGCCTTCAGCCAATAGAAACGCGTCTAGCCAAACAAATTATAAACACGCACAAAATATTTTGCGCGGGAAGCTATGGATCGACAGTGATTGGCTAGTAAGGCGGATTTGGCTTCTGAGAAGGTTTCAGTTTCGTTTCTGAAACGCGCAACAAATTCAAGCGATTGCCGTGTGTTTACTTCATTAAAGCCTCACGGACATTAAAGGTATTCGAAAACACTATTCTATTTATTTTCACATAGTAACAAATTAAATAACATTTAAATTGCATGAAAAAGGAACGAGCGGGTGTCTCGATTTTTAGATTAAGGCTCGTTTTATTTTCGACTTCATAAAATAGGAGCGGGTTCTGACGAAATAATCCTGGATAAGCACGCCACCTTGTTGCCTTATAATTCAAACAAGCGCACACAAGACGAGGCAATGAAGATAGTTCTGCCACGTCTCGCCGTTTTTGGGTATGCTCCCCAAACTCAAATATTTTGAATGCGCGTGCGGCATACCTTAAAACAACTGAAGTGCATGGTCACTCACCTATACTGCATGCTTTCTGCACGAAAGCTGTACCGCATAAAGGAACAAAACGCTCCCGTTCCCGCTGGCTGCATCTCAATTAAACGTAACTTATGCAGTTGCATCAGTACACCGCTATATCTGTCCTCCACACGTGGCTGACCAAAGTGAAAACACCATGTCTTTATCATACTGCTCTGTCCCAAAAGGCAGAAATTCACGATTTTGGGAGGCATTTTTCTCGCCAGTATGGATGCTGCACACAAATGAGAAGTAGAATCAATCTTATTTCATTATTTCGAAGGAAAATCGAGGAACGTCCCGCATTCACTTCATTACACGCTCGGTCATTTCAGCACGTTAGAAAATGGCAGCCATTTATTCCCAAATTCGCGCAACTTGACTGCTTGCACGCCACTGAATACGGCAACATTACAGACGGCAATTCATGATCCCAACGAGACGCGCAACCGTGCAGTCGGAACTTTGCCGTACAAGCTGGAAAAATATATTGCAACTTTATTTCTTGTACAAAACTCAGGCGGTACTGTCGAGGACAATGCAGGGCTCCAGCTTGGGCCATGTCTTTTCTTTCACCTTCCTCCCCTCCTCTCTTCCCTTTTCGAGCGTCTCGTCCGGGGAGGTCGTCCTCGTCTGCTGCTCGGCAAAACCGTCCTCCGACGAGACGGCCTCCCCTTCCACCAGCTCCACCTCCGGCTCAAGGCTCGGAGCCTCGTTTGAGAAGTGGTTGCCATCGCAGCGGCCGCCGTCGGCGCCATTCTGCGGCTCGAGCACGGGTGGTTCCGAGTCCGAGTCTGTTCCCGTCGGCAAGCCCTTGGCCGCCCGGCGTTCCCCGGCACTTTTGGGCCCCGCCGAGGAGCACTCCGCCGGCTGTGGCAGGAACGGCATGCTGCTGCTGCTGTTGCTGTTGTTGTTCACCATGCTGCTGTTGCACGCGTCGTTGGTGTCTTCGTGGGAAGAGGAGAAGGATGGACGGCGCATGAGCCCCAACATGTTGAGGATGCTCGGGCTGTCTCGGTCCACTGCAACAGAAAAGAAAGTAAAAGAAAAAAAAAAAAGTCTTTGGAGCAATTTTTTTTTTTACTTCGTCTTTGCAGTCTTGTGTCAAATCTCTTAGAATCTGGCAGACAGAAAGGGTGCATCGTGGGTTCGTTCCTCTTAGTATTAGGTGTTTATCCGCATTCTACTGGCTAAACTGTCCCATTTTTCTAACTATAGTATTTCTCTAGAAAAGGGGTTCTCAAACTTTTTGGTCTCACGGAACCCCAGGAAGCCTCAAAAACTGCCGCGGAACACTCTCCCCCCCCCCCATATTTGCCGACCGAGAAGCAAGAGATGCACAATTGTAGGCAATCTTGCTTGTGTTGCTTCCCATATATCGCCACCATATCAATCGCAATGTCAGTACAAAGTGAGATGATTGCGCTTGGCATGGTCCTGCCGCGCAGCCTGCGGTTTGGGGGGGGTTGCAATTTGGGTGTTCGCGGAACCCAAGAGACCAGCTCGTGGAACCCCTGTGTTCACCGGAACCCAGTTTGAGAACCCCTGCTCTAGAACCTTGAAACCTACAACACAATAAATAAACAAGGTTTTAAGTTATAGCCGGCTTGCCCGTCTTCTCGACAAATCTATTGATTTCTATACTTTGAAGAACTCTCGCAGAGTGTCTCGGAGGTAACAAGCAGTAATGTCTATCTGAGTGGCTGATGCAGTCGTGTCTTAATAAGACAGACCCCGTTAATATGGATACCTCGCAATAGGAAAGAAGTTTTGGGGGACGTTTCGTTATTACAGACAGTTCACATTATAAAGAATATTTTGAGTAATGGAGGTGCCCACATATTAAAGAGACATTGCCATACTTTCCCCGAGAAATAGATTGAGCACACTTTGCAGTCCTTCAAGAACTGTGAATGGGATCTTACACATATACCATTTTTAAATTCTCCTGCTGGATGAGTACATAAACTATAAAATGATATGCAAAAGCGCTAGGCTTAAAAAGTCTAAAGATTGAACATTAGAGAAGGGAGAATCAACTTCCCAGCAAATCAACCATTTCACCATTACTGGTCCAAGTACAATTCACCTAAAGAGATAGAATAAAATGAGTCTTTTGCCATTTAAGTAGGCTCGCGATAATTCAAACTCGAATATTTCGTACTTCCGGTTAATTCAAACAGATCTGAAAATTTTGGTTGTCCCGCTATGTTTTTAATGCATTTATAAGCCGCTTAATTCGAACGGCGTTTTCGCTTAATTCATAGTTTTTTGTTCTCGCGGCTCCGTTGAGTGCGCTTCTTTCCGAGCACCAGTGCACCGCAGAGAAGCAATACCCGCGGAGCTTGTTCTCGCGAGTGTTGCTTCTCCGCAATGCACCGGTGCTCGGAAAGAAGCGCACTCAACGGGGCTCAAGCAGGCACACATTAGCGGAAAACGGCATTCACATTACGTGTTTCAAGACTAGCAATGATGACCAAGACGACATCGAGGATGAGGAACAGCTCACGGGCATCATGCTTTCTGGCCTTGAAGCACATAATGTGAATGCCGAGCTGGTGGAATATGCTAGTCTTGACGATGATCTGCGTGTTTGTTGTGATGACTCATTAGAGGACATGAGGAAGTAATGCCAGCACAGTGCAGCAGTGAGAGTGAAGATGATGATGAAGAAAGGGATGACCCACTACCAACTGTCACTGCCGCAAAGGCCTTTGAGCACATCGCTCAGCTCCGGAAGTTTCTGTCTGCAAAGGAAGAGTCCCGTAAAGAGCTACTTGCATTGGCTGGTATTGAAAATTTTGTTTTGAGATCTCATGTACTGACTAAACAGTCCACAATCGCCAAATTTTTTGCCGGATGAATAAACTTATTGTCACAGTTCTTTCACCAATGTGTTATACCTGTACTTGCTTATAATTAGGCCTATGTAGAGGAAACTGGCAAAAATCTGCTTTGTATACGTAGCTATCCATGTAACAAGTCATAAAGTTGTCTAGTATCATATTTATATGAATTTCTGATAATTCAAACTTCTGGTAATTCAAACTAAAATCTGTGACTTCCTGGAGTTTGAATTAATGAGAGTCTACTGTATTTCCAATTTGGGAGGCAAATGCTTCGCATTCTGTTCGGTACGCGCTGCAAGAACAGCATCTGGCTCCGTCGGACACAGTCAATGTAATCCCCGCGAGATGCACGCTTGTCAAAAGATTCACAGAGAGATGATGCTTGCATGGAGCTGTTCGAAGTCAGGTACAAAGCACACCCCTTCAATGTATAGCCTTAACGGCAAAGTGGTGATGGTATATGAATACTGGCAAATGTAAAACTGCATTTCTGGGGATTGCTGGTTCAAAAGGTGCTTTGGAAAATTAAAAGCTTCTGCCCCGAAGGGTGCACACCGCCTCAATCGAGCATTATCAATGATGCTCACTGACTGACTTACCAACAGGAGGAGGCAAGGCTGTAGAGATGGTGGGCAGAGTAGGATGGGCTCCCGAAAATTCATTGGAAACGCTCAAAGAAAAGACCTCGGAAAAAGGCTCGTTGAGGTTGGTCTCTTCGTCGTCCAGGGAGATGAGGGGTGGGAAGTAGTTAGCGGAGTTGCCCGTCAAGCACTTGGGCTTCATTCTCCTCGTCGTGGGACCACAGGCAGTCACAATGGCAGTCGGGTGGTCGCACTCCAGCATGTGAGCAACTGTTGAAAGGAACGGGGTTGCAGGCTTGCATTACATGAATGCAGTGGCTAATGGCCATGCAGTAACTCTCGGTTATGTTACATTATTCTATTTCGAAGCAGCGAATGAAATGAGTCATCTTCCGATGTATTAACCTCCTCGTGATACCCCCTCTATGGGGAATTTGAGGTACTATACTAAATAAATAAATAACCTTCGATGTACGAGAATGTCATCTACAGATGGTGCCAAATATTCAACAAATATGAAGTAATGCGGAGCGCAAATTCGCCTGCTTCATGCAGAAGGGTTGCGATGATGTCAGAACGCCGAGCTCTTGTTGGCTAATTGAAAAAAATAGTGGCCAGACCTCAAGCCATCTAGCATTGAGGTCTACCGACTATTCTTCCAATCAAAGCCAATCAGAACTCTGCATTGTTCTGACGTCACAGTAACCATTGCTCAAAAAGCAGACAACTTGCTCTCCACATAGCCAATGGGCCGAGCGCATGGGCTCAAACGCAAGAATCAGTTCTATGAAGTAAATCCAGTTGTAACCATTAGTGCGCGACGCATCGCGAGATAGCCACACACATCTGCAGGTCTGAGGAGTCATACACCTTTGCTGACACTGGCTCAAAATAAAAGCCTTTGCTGCTGGTCTTTCTGCTATGAATACGCTAGACCAGGGGTTCTCAAACTTTTTAGTCCCAGGGAGCCGCAGCATGCCTCAAAAAGACCCAAGGAACCTCCTCCCTTCCCTTGCTGCCATCCGATAATAATAGGCAATAAAGACATTTAGACAGTGAACATGAGTGTATTGCACTGACAAAATAAGACAAAATGGAGCACTACAGATAGAATAAGAAGGCAGAGGGGTTAGCCTGAGGCAAAACGTTAACTATACAGTGTGTTTCACGAAAGGTGGACAAATTCGAGGTTGCAAAAACTATACGTCGCAACAAAGAAAGGTCCGTGTCGTTTTGGTCCTGGGCCAGTGGCCTAGTAAGGAAAATGATTAAAGTCAAAATAATTAGATTGTTAATTATTTTCGGATAATTAACTTCTTCAATATTGTGTTTAAGGGCATGGTTTTAATTAGAATCTTGCTGAGCCTCATAGAAAAACATTAAATCAACAAATTGCAGAACGATAGAAGGCGCACGCAGCATTTTAGGGCTTTCTGAAAAACCGCACAAATTCAACGAGTTTTTAAGTTTCGGTTTGCAATTGGAGCGCAACTCGGCCCCTACGGCACTGCCTCCCGTGGAGAAATAGTGCAACCAACTTCTGCTGCGTCGAATTCGTGCAGGGTTTCAGAAATCCGTAAAATGCTGCGTGTGCCTTCTATCGTTTTGCAATTTGTTGATTTAGTGTCTTTCGATGATGCTGAGCAATTTTCTAATTGAAACCAGGCCCTTAAACACAATATTAAAAAAAATTAATAACGCAAAAATAAGTAATAATCTAATTATCCCAAACTTTAATAATTTTTCTAAATAGCCTAGGACCAAAACGACACAAGCCTTTTTTGTTACGACGCATAGTCTTCGCAATATTGAATTTGTCCACTTTTCGTGAAATACCCTGTATATTTACATATTAGTGCGAAGGGTCAGGTTGCTTTGCTCGCAATACCAACTCAATCCATAGCTCAGTCTGTGGAAGGTAAAACTAGGTGGGGCAGTGGGCACTGCAATTTGGGTGCTTGTGGGACTCATGAGACCAGTTTGCGGAACAACTGCGTTCCGCAGAGCCCTGCTTGAGAACCCCTGCGCTAGACCATGCTCCATAGCTACAGAGACTACCTGGTAGACAAGAAATAAAACCCCCCCGAACAGTGGGTGCCATCTTTTCATTCCATCTTTCGTGCCGAGTGCATTAGTCCTCATCTCTCGTCGATCACAGTTTGCGCTGTCCCTCTGTCATCCTTCTTCCCACCAACACTAGCCGAGGCCACATTGTAAAAAAGGAGGAGCCTATGGAATTGGAGAGCTGTGGGTCACGCACTCAGGATGTTGCCTTCGAGGGACCTGAAGCCGCACGGGCAGATGCCTGGCCTCCTGAGGGTGGTGGGGCTGATGCGGAACAGCGAGGTGCGGCTCTTCGGCAGGGACGAGTGACGGCAAATCATGTGGTCCGCAAAGGCCTTGGTGCAGTTGGTGCTGTAGTTGCACTGGCTGCATCGCACCGAGCGACTGCAACACGAGGCACAAGGAATAACAAGAGTATTTAGAAATAATAAGAGTATTTCGAATTAATGCACTCTTACACCCGCAGTTTCGTATGGTTTCTGTTGACGATGTGTGTAGGCCACGGACAATGATCTAGGACAATAGTCGTCACAGCGCGATCCAAGCAGAGACATTTTCGTCGGCATTTTCGCTTCTATACCTCCAGAAATTATCCCTGGCCTCGTGACAACAGAGCTTCTAACCTTCTCTACCATAACAGCCGTGTTTTGAGACGTAAAAGCTTTCGTAAACGGTCGCTCAACACGCAGCAAAGAGTCTTTATTCTGGTAACACCCTCATGAGCTACAGGAACCTGTGAACTCGGAAGACAGCCACATTACGCGAGGCCACTCTTGTACGCCAACTCAACTCTCCGACGTTACGCCACCGCAATCGAGCTACTGCCGGCGCTGCGCGTGGCCAGATGCTTTGTCTCGCGTGAATCTGGTTTCTGTCCGTGCACGGGGTCTACACCCGGCGCGGGCAAATGTGGGCTTTTCTTTAGGCGCGAAGCTCCTTAGGGTCTAGCCTTGTCCGTCCGTCCGCCCGACCGACGTCCGTGCTCATATAAAAAAAAAAGTTTGCACAGTCGACAGGATTCGAACCTGTGTGGGGAGACCCCAATGGATTTTTCATCGCCTTACCCACTCGGCCACGACTGCGAGACGAGTAGGGTGCTCTGAGATGTGGTAGTAACTCAAGAGCTGGGGATGTCATGAATGAAACGTTGCATGTAGCCGCTCAAATGTCAATACAGGAGCGGGAGCTGTGGCCAAATGCGTATATAATCGCGTTAAACTTTGCATGCATTGGCTCAACGTTTATAGACGAGAGGGCGCTGCGATCAAATGCTCAACTGTGTATATAACCACGTTCCATACCACACATTATCTTTCTGACATGGGCCGTTGACTTAAGCTATGGATATGCGTTCCCACGGCTTCTAGCGGATCCAAGCTGATCCGCTAGAAAAACCACTGGCTCTGCATTTCATCGACCATAAAGCAGTAATAATGAAGTCAAAACGCAACCCGGAACTCAGCACTACCTATGAGCAATAAAAAAAAATCAGCACAATCAGCACTACCTATGAATAATAAAATCAGTATCATCAGCACCACCAGAGCTTCGCCCCAATCAACATCATTCACCACGTGGAGATGCGGTCATTTTTTATTTGTTTGTAAACTCAGAGTTGGTACGTTGTCACCGACGGAATGAAAACAGCAGGGCGGTCCTTCAGCTGCCCCACCTTCAGCACGAGCTTACCACCTTCGACGACGCCTGGACGCCTCGCGAGCCTCAAACAAGCACGGGCAGCCAAAGCACGACGGAGGGCAACGAGCGTGTGCCCGAGGCCGGGCACCCGCAAGAGGCGCCCCGCCATTCTCGTACCGCCGGCGACTGTAATGCGCAAGGGGACAAGACGGGAGCCACGCACTTGAAGTGGTCTTCGTCGATGGGCTTGCGGCACTCCAGGCACAGCAAGTGCAGGGTCTGGGGCTCCAGGTGGACGGCCGGCACCGAGAACCTGGGCTGGCACGCCGACGGGTGATTGGCTGCGGGGGCCAGTGTGCTCGGCAGCGGCTTGCGGGGCTTCACGTGGGGCTCGGGCACCAGGATGGGGCTGGCATCGGCGCTCGGTATCGTCTCCACTCCTGCACGCGAGAGCGGGTGGGGTGGTCACTTGCAAAGGTATCCTCCATGTTCATGTATTATGTGCAATGGCAGATCTTTTGAGAGCCCACCTCAGAAAAATTAAAAACTTGTAACGTAAAATGAATGAAGGGGAGAGTGGAAGGTGGATAAATTGAGAAGAAAGAACAAAAATTCTGAACGCCCTCCAAACGGGGTCGAACCCGCCACCCCCAGATTGTGAGCCCAAAACTCAACCGCTGCGCCGAGCGGAAGACTTGCGAAGCGATAGCTGTTAGGTGCATTTAAGATTTATTTCACCAATCAACACCGCTGAACGCAAGAGTACCGCAAGCGGGTAGCTTCGACTTTTACTCCCGCCGCACGAGGGCTTGTGCAGCCGAAGCGCAATTGGACGTGAGGAACTCATGTTTGAGTCCGTCACTATGCAGTCATTCTACACTTCCCAACATGAAACACAATTTCAAAAAGGAATCTATAATAGAGGTCATACATTTTTTAGAAGCGCTCCAGCCATCTTTAATATGCCTCGGAACAGAAAAGATTAACTTAACAGACTTAACAAAAGCGGCGGCCTACCGAGGCTCAGCTTAAGCTATGATGTCAAACGATAAAAAAAGGGGTGCCAGACATGGGAGAACATAAAAAAATTGAGAGTGTCAGCAACAGAGATGCACTCTTTTGCTGAGGCTATCCCTCATGGCCTTGCCTGCTGCAGTCAAACCAACGCGAGCAAGCGAAGTCGGTGGAGAATTTCGATATGAAGTCATCATTTTAAAAAAAAGGGTGGCTTTTTCACCGACAATGTACAAAGAAGTAAAAGTGACAGATGTAGCACGTTCGAAGAAAAGCGAGGAAAAATGATGTCGTCACACATCAAAAGGACACAGGTGGAAAGTGATTAATGTGCACTGCCGTCGTGGTTGACGTCGTGAATAGTAATAATAATTGGGGTTGTGTGGATATTTAGACAGCGTGTAGTTGGTCAGCCATTTCAAAGTTGCGATGAGTCACTCGCTGTAGATCAGAAATTTAGCCAGTGCAGTACAATCGCTAGCCTGGGGTCTTTAATGTGCACAACGCAGTAGTGGTACACGACCGCATGCCGATACGATGCTCATCCAGATCGAAACGGGCGTGAGTGGGGATTGAACCCAGGATCCCTGGGTTCTGCAGTGCGAGCTTTCGCTCCATGTACTCCGAGCTGGTGTGCGCTAGCCCACTTGGCCACCGATCCCTCTGTAGACGTTGTGAATGCCAGTGACGACTGCAGCGAATGCTCGGTAATCGGTGAAGTGGGGCAAAGTGGAACACTGGATGCTCGGTAAAGTGGGAAAACTAACCACCCACCTCTTACTGGTGGTCAGTGTGGACGTGACACCGGTCGCGAGCCGCGAAAGCTGGCCGTTTTCTTCGCGCTCGCTCCTGAGACGAAGTACGGCCGTGGCGCAGAGGCGCCACGGCGGTGACGTTGGAGGTGACAACGCAAGTGAAGGGGCAGGCTTTCCCGGTGTTGTTCAGCGGTGGAGGGAGGGGTGATGTTGACGTTCGGCAATGAGCGGAAAGGGGGACGCATGCAGAGAAACGAGGCGAAGTTTGGGGGAAGGCGGGTGGAAGGCGGCAAGTTTTTGCAGAACATAATTTAGGTTTCGAGTTGGGTTAGAAAAGTAGAGATGTTATAGTGAAATTGAACGCAGTGGAAGTTTCTAAAGCCCTTCAACATTCCGCGTAGTGATTGGATACTGTCAAGGTAGGATTTCATACAACGCGAGCATTTTTCGAGAACACCCGTTTTGAAGTTATAGTTATCAGACGACAGGTGAAGACGCTCCGCTGACGCTTCGTTGCCGTTGTGCCGTAGTTGGCGGATCGTCAGGGCTCTCCTCTTTTTTTTTCTTTGTGCGGTGCGATCAACGGGGACACCCTAATTCTCTCTCCTCGCGCCACGAGGGGGGAACGAAGGGATTTTCCATCTCTGCTGCGACGATAGACAACAAACGCCAGCACCAAAATCCCTGCAAAGTGTCACCCATAAAGCCATCGCTTTAAAATCCTGTTATTTTTCATGGGGCTTTATCAGTCTACTGGCTACGACGGCACCCAAAGGTTCACAAGACATCTAAAAAAAGAGCAAATCATAGGCAGACACTCTGACTGCTACAGCGCAGGAGGTCCAAGTGTGATTGGTCAGTGCTGCGTTTGATCATGGCGCCGGCCAACCGCGGCAGTTTGTGATCTTGCCGACTTTCTCGCCGAGCGTCTAACTTGGAAGCCCAAGTGGCAAAGTCTTGGCCCGGTAGACCGAGAGGGCGGTCATTCCCTCACCGGGCTGGCCTTGCATGGAGAGATGCTCTTTGTCCTTGTGTGCCCGCATGTCACCCTGGCTGAGGAAGACGAGGCAGCAGACGGGGCAGCGGCGAGCAGAGGTACGGGCCAAGTGCTTGAACAGGTGGCAGTAGAACTTCTGCACCCCAATGCTGGCCAGGTTGTTGGAGAACTTCACCACATACACCCGCAGGCAGAAGCGGCACAGCAGGGCATTGCTTCCTAGGTGATCCTGAAAGGAGGGTGAAGGGGGACAGCAGTACATTAACAATGGTGGAAATGACAAATGGTGATATGGAGCAGCTCTTGTAGCAGGGAACGGGTTTTGAAGCAGAGATTCGCACTTTTGGAGCAAACAATCTTGAGCTTTCATGTCAAAAAATTTTATACTATCTCTTTAAAAGTTAGCCTGTGGAAACTTCAGCTGTTAGAGTGTTGAGAGACTATTTAAGGTATCATACCTAAAGGGGACCTGGCCACTACAGATATTTATTTATTTATTGAACAATCATACACCATTCTTTTTCCAGGTGTCTCCATTAACTTATAAGAAGTAACGATGGCATCTTCAGTTTGTGTTTGACATAAAAAAGATGTTTTCGACAACTTTGTAAGGTTTGCATCATGGTGATGTAACTGTTACGAGTTCGACATCAAATGGACACTTTTGTGCTGAATATGTCTCACTCTGCACTCGCTCATATTCAACCTGCTACTGTTCTTAGAGCAGCTAAGCAGAGCACATAGCTACTCTAACTGATCACAACAAGTAGCGCTACCTATTCATGTGATCGATGTGAGCCCCGTTGGCACAAAAACTGACAACTCTTCGTTAGGCACGTGAAAATAATGAATTTTGGGCTCAAAGCAAATTCAAAATGAATACGTAGTGGTTTAGGCCAAATATTTTTTGATCGAATATTGAATAGTTGCTGCACCTTTCTCCATGCGTTTCACTACTGTTACACCAAGCCTAAATAAAAATTCAGCTGGACTCGCAAAGGTCATTCCCAAGCTTCTAATTGCCAACTTATGAGCTCTGTTAAATTTAATCTAGCTATATTTATAGACTGTAGCCATAGACAGTCCAATGCCTACATTAGGATGGCAAGTAAATTACAGATTTGACATAAGATTAAACCTATAAGGGAGCCCTGCCATACCTAATTGAGGGGATTTATAAATCTTATTGCTATATGAAAATATTTTCTTCAACTCTGAATTAAAATAAGCACAAGTAATGAACACAGGTTGTTGAAACATTGCTGCCTAATATACACCCTTGCGTAAAAGCCACAGTTAAATTTTGAAGATTTTGTTGCAATATAAATATCACCAATCACATTTTCTATTTTTTTTTTTTTACACCAGTTGCGTGCGTGCTTTATACCACTTTAAAGGTGTGTTTTTCGCCTAAGTGCGCGGCTACGCAGCGGCAAAGCGAGTCGCGAGATCCCTGTGTCGGCTCCGCGGGTATCGCTTCTCCGCAGTGCATTGGTGCTTAAGGAGAAGCGCACTCAAAGGGGCTAACCCGCTGCAATCAACAGTTCGAAAAGTATGAATATTGCAGTTAATTTTGAAGCGAATATCAAAAAGCGTATAATTTGAAACTAGTATTTGATCATTCGAATATTCACACAGCCCTATTCCTCGCACATAGTACTTAGGAATCCGAAAAAACAACAACCATACTTTCTTAATTTTCAGTGGCATCGCCAAGAATGCCACGTGCCAGACACTTCCAGTTTGCTTTTTGAGAACAACTCCCTTTTGGCACAGACATGGCACAAATTGTGCACAAATACAACCTTTGGAGCAGCATGTCGCAGGGTTTTTGTTCTGGCGCAGTTTGGCGCAAATGGCGCAGCAGTTCCACCACTGCATTAAAGCTGGTTCACACATTTGTGTTTGACTGTGACTGAGCAAACTGTGATCTCGAGCGACCGCTTGCCACGAGAGAAGACACCACGAATCAGCGGCACACACTGGCACCGTCTCTTGAATAACCCTGAAACTGCGCATAACTACACTGAAGATTTTCAGTATCTGTGAAACCATAATCATATCTGTGAAACGCACCACCTATGAGAAATCGTTGCTTATAGCGTTGTCAGAATTACTGCAAGCCCACGGTGAAGTAATGATGCATAAAAAAATGAGAAAATAAGTGCAGAATGCAGGTGTTCCTGGCTGCAGTCAGATGCAAATGGAACAAGAATAGCGAGAGTAATGAAAGAAAAGAGGAAGGGTAACGGAACAGAAGAGTGACGGTAACAAAATTAGATTTGTCTAAGTGTAGTTACCATGCCCATTCTGAGATGAAACACAAGTATAAACATGGTTTGAATGCAACAAAATGTTTGTATAATTGTGAAGCACAGCTTGGTGGCCCAGACACCTCACAGCCAGGCATGTAGCCAGGGGGGGGGGCCATGGGGCCCGGCCCCCCCGCTCCCTGAAATCTTCCGTTTTGCTGGGGCCTCCTCTACCCCCCTCCCCCTCGTACAGCATTTTGTCATGGGCGGCGGCCCCCCGCCCCTTCCTTCCCCCTGCACAAACAAAATCCTGGCTACGTGCCTGCTCACAGCAACTGGATTTTAGTATAGACAGAGGTTCTTACAGTATAATCGTTAAGGACACCCGAAGGTGTCTTCAACCATTAGCAGTGAAGATGAACACATTCTTTATGGCTGGTGCCTAAGGCGGTCAGCTAAAAACCTCAAAGTTAAATGTTTTTGCTCATTGGCACCATTTTGTTTCAACTAAACATTGGAGCTCTAAACCACAAACCATTTTTGAGTAAAATCACATATGATTAAGTTAAAATACTCAACCTTGCTTCAAAAAAAAAAAGAAGGCTTTACTTCAGATTGGCTTTAAGCTGATGGAGAGGTCAACCCTGAGAGAAAAATCATCTTTCCAAACAGCACTGGCAAGCGACAAGGTTTCTGATACCATTTCTTCCTACCACATCACAACCAAAGCCACCAATGCTAAGCAAAGAAGTCTTAGGAATTACCTGATGGAAATGTTTGAGAACATCTTTGTGAAAGGATGAGCGGTAACCACACAACTGACAAGAATATGGCATCTCTGAGGGGTTGTGATAGAGCTTCATGTGGTCGATGAGACTAGGCACCAAGTCAAACTCCTGGCTACAGATGCGGCACACTATACCGTCATCTTTTAAATGAGCCTGGAAAGGAAACAGAAATGTTGTTTTAAGCATGACAAAGTGCCCAAGTACAAGTGAACACATTGCATTTATTTGCTTTACTGGGAAGAACAGCTGTCTCTCCCAGTAAAGTTCAGGTTCAACTTTTGTTTTTCTGAGGGAGGCAAATATATTACTACTCAATGTAGATATAGAAGGAGCGGATGATCCTTAGAAATCCTCTATTGAATGTGAATCAGTTTGGCAAAAAATAACCTAATGTGACCGCTATAAATATTTTTGCAATGACACAAACTTGGCATGAAGAGATGAGCTAGCAAGAAGCTCGTTCAATACAATGCAACTTGAAAGAACAATCATGTGTGCTTGGGTGGTTATAGATATGCACCTGCAATCTTCTTGCAACTTATATCAACCTTTTTTTTGTCATTGTTTTTCACACTTCCACATGCTGATCGTCGTGTGTGCGTCAAAATTCAGCACAGTCTGTTCTAGACTACCCCTAAATTTGTCTTCAAATATAGTCAGCTTACAAGCCCTACTCATTGACATTTTGTAATGATAAATAAAATCAGAAAGTACTTGTAGATTTTCAAAAGCAGGCTGTTGCAACCACATCTGGAAAGTTCAGGTACCATTCATGACAAAATTGGCTGCAAAATATCCCACACAAGCGGTCACACCTAAGAGGCACCAAAAACATAGAAAACGCCGACGATTGAACAAAAGGTACCTTGAGTCAAATAAAGAAAATAGTAAATTGCTCAAGGTTAAAGTAAGCTTGACTCGACAAGGCCACCTTGCCTCGTCACTTACTTTGATAAAGGACTGTCGGGTCAGAAAACTATGGGAGTTATCAAGTTATTAAATTTCGTTCAGGTCACCCAGAGATGTCCCACAGGTTCCATGTACCACAGTTACCAATTTGTTAAAGAGCCACAACTCTTGGCCGACATATTGTTACATTTCATATATTCTTGTTTTAGCTTGCTCCTAGTATTTCTAGGATCCCATAAAATTTGTTTTCCAAATGATTACGGTATATCTACGGCTTCCTATCTTCAGGATATATCTTTCCCCGTAGATTCGGTGTTATGTGACAATTCTCAGTGTCGGACAGAATATCGGCCTTTGTTGGGGCTTATGTCGAAGGAAATGGGACGGAGGAAGGGAATTTTCCAACCTCCAGGGAACATGCACGCATCTCAAATGCTTGGGAAACGTCTTGGTACCAATACGAAAAGTAATCGACACAAGGGGCGTCTTTCTCAAAGAAAGGAACATCCATGTAAACAGTTCAGTGCGGGCTGTGTTCCCGGTGAACACGAAATAAAGCTGAAAACAAAATTTTCTTCTTGTGAAGCTTGAGTTCTTTTCATTCGAGGACAGCTCCATGTCAATGTTTCTTGGTTTTCCCCAGTTTTAAATAAAACTGTCTCGAGGTTTATTTTCGAAATTTATTGGCATTTACCGAAACAACATAACCCTTTTACTTGGCACCAACTATTTCGTGCTACACTGTCAAGGCTAGCATGCTCCCACAGTGCTGCAGCTCCGCACTGCTGTAAGAGCCCGTGACTTTGTCTCGCATCCTGTTCGCATTCGCTCGCACAACTATAGCTTTGACAGAGCTGGAGCATCGTGAAAGCTACCTTGACAACATAGCATAAAATATGACGCCGGTTATATTTAACAATTTGTGCTCAGAATTTGTTTCTCTTCATTCCTGTGCTGGTGAACACTGCAGTTTTTTTCTTCCCTGTTGGTCCTTAGTACCCTTCTCAAGAGACAGGTTTGCTAATGTAATAGTAAAAAAAAGTAGCTGACACTAGGTGTTTGGAAACAGCCCTAATCAAAGGATGATGGGAAAGGGCACTCACCACTTCCATATGGCACTGCATGCTGTAAGGAGTTTCAAATTCTTTAGAGCAATATTTACAGATGGTGAGATCACTGAGGTCAGGGTTCTTTTGCCGGCTCCCTTCTATGTGGTTCGTGATGTGCTTCACCGTCTTGACGTTGTCCACAATCAGCTTCTTGCAGATGGGGCACTTTGAAGCGAAGGAGAGACAACATAAAGTAATTACAACAACTACATTCAGTGGTGCAGTAACTACCCCATCCTCCTGGGCTGTTTCGTAAAAGACCTATGAAATGTGTGGTTTCAGAAAATCATGACTTTATGTAGAAGTTATTCAAAATATCATTAGCCAAGCTTCAAAAAAAAAATATATATCAGCCTGAGATTTTGGAGGCATTATGAGATTACTTTGATCAACATCAAGCTATTTCTGATAAATACTCAGTAGCATAATCTCAAAATACAAAAGAGGAGATATAACGCAGTGTGTCCCCAACATCCCAAACACCAAAAAAAAAGGGTCGCAACAAATAGCTAACATTAGCCAGCGAGCTGAAATCTGCCTTAGAGGTGTTTGTGTCGTTGGTTTTACCTCGTGAAAGATAAAGCATAGCCAAAACATAAGCAAAGCCTTTGACACATGCGAGAGACATCCATAGTTGTAGTAGCTGTTGTATTCGTTCCAGTGTAAATTCTCTGAGAAAGAAAGCTGCCGTCCATGTGAGCCAATCAGAGCAATGAAGAGAAGCACGTAACAGCTTAGTCCAAGAGGAGCACACTCCAGTTGTCCACTGTCACTTGTCTTGCTGCAACACTTCAACTGGCTCACCAGTGCGGTAGCCTCTGCAATTTGTCAAGTTATGCTGAACGGGAATATATAAAGGTGGCACGTACTAGCAGTGTCCTGGCCTCAACTACCAATTAGGTAGCCAAGTAACAAAATTTTAGCACGAAACATCCCCAAGCAAAACATATCAGTAGTAGTTACTCACATAATAAATGTACGCACGCACCCCCCCCCCTCCCCCCCGGGTACCAATATTTGGACTTTTTTTTTTCCCCTCGCATAATGAATGCTCCTTGAATTTTTAGCTCCGCAATTTTCAAATTGTGTCCAACCTAGCTAGCCACCAAGCCAGTTTTATTTTTCTGCCAATCGGTCAGGCTAAGTCAAGCCAAGCCAAACCACTCTCGTAATGGCTGCAAGTGCGTACTGGCGGAAGTGATCAACCGTGTAACCGAGCAGCGCGCACATTTGAGGACGCTTGGGTCGAGGAATTGCCCAGCTCCAAACATTCTTTGCCTACCGAATGCATTGACGTCAACAAACACGCCATTATCTGTGGTCCACTTCCGGACAGCGAGGTTAGGCCTAAGAACGGTCGCATTGCTCCCCGTGCAGAGTGAGCTTCGTGGGGCGCTTTTCCTTTGAAAAAGGCAGACTGAAAGCGCCCTAAAAAGGTTTGAAACTTATAAAGCATGGTTACTGTGGCGCGCCCTCAACAAGCCGTGGGTGCGCCTCCATCAGTGGAGACGTGCCACAGTACCTTGCCGTGCCATATTAGCACTTAATATGACATTTGCACGAAGCGTGCAAATGCAAAAATTTTACCCCGCGTATTGAACGCCCTCCCACCCAGACATGTGTAAATTTTTCGGGGAAAAAATGTGTGTTCATTATGCGAGTAAATACGGTATACGTACCACTAACTACTCAACAGACCAATCGGTCAAATAGAGTGTCCATAAGTGAAAAAAACAAATGCACCAATGACAACCACTGCAGAATATGCATTCTTTTTGTAAAACCCAGGAATCTTGCACTCAAACCCACTCCTGCCCGTTTCAATCTGGATGAGCATCATACTGGCGTGATGCTTGTTAAAGACCCCAAGCTGGCAGTGGTACGGCACTGGCTAAATTTCTCATCTACAGCAAAGACACCAGATGCCCACTGAGGTTGACTAATTTCCGGCTGTCTAAACATGCTGGGCACAAGTATTAGGGTTTCTCACTCATTTTACAGCCATTAAGATCTTAAGAACAGACTGTGCACAGGTGATTTCTACAAACACTTATACACTCCATTTACCGCTAACCCAACAGAGCAGTGTTCCCTTTTGCTGGACCAATCGACCACTTTTACACCTTTTGTTGCCCGACTCCACTCTCTGTGTGATGGCATGCACAGAAATTGTGACCGCAAGGTGCAAGACAGACGACCGACGGCTCCAAGAGGCACGTCGCTTCCACTGCCCTGTCAACTTATCGGTAAACAGAGTATAGTGCAGATCGGGGGTTCTCAATCTTTGGGATCTCAAGAAACCCCTCTCGGTCTCGACAATGATGCAATAAAGCAGGGTAGAAGCCTAGAGACCTTGGAGGCAATAATGCGCATACTCCTAGGAGGTGTTTGGTTGATAGTTACTACGCATCACTGAATGACTTAGAACTTTAAACATAGCGTTTAAAGTGGTAAAACACTTTGCTTCAGGGCATGGATGGTCGAGGAAATTCTCGGGGAACCCACAAGAGTGCTCTGGGGAGCCTTTCTAGGAACCTAGTTTGAGAACCAACAGTGTAGATGGAGAATTTTGTGTTCTGCATGCAGCACAAAAAAGGATGGTGCTGACTGGTTGGGCAGAGGGGTAGTGCCTCACTGGCAGCAACCCCTGAAAGTGGAGAGGTACCTTGAAGGAAAAGTTTCCTTTGGTCTCCGAGAGCTGGCCCTCCTCCGAGCAGGGACCCTTCCTTGCATAATAGTACTCGTCCAGGACGACCGCTTTCTTAGAAGGGCTGGTCTCCCCGTCCGGTCCCGCTGCCGGCGCTTCTGAAACCAGGGGAAGCAGTCCTTTTCCTGTGAACCCTCGAGTGGCCAAATAGGGATTCCAAAGCACCACGGAGTGCGTTGTGCCGTGGCTTCCGACTTTGTGGGAGAGAGCTTGCTGCATATCTGCTCCGATTAGATAGAGACTCTTTTGCGGAACAGCTTGTTGCTGTTCCGCAAAAGTTCTGCGTCGGTTTTGACAACAAAGTCTTAGAACATCCACCAACAAAGCCGAGAGTTCTTGTGCAAACTCAAGCGACTTTTTGCAGAACAAACATTCCCGTGTAATTAATGGTGGTAAGGGATTAATATAAGAAGTAAAGATATCAAGGCAGCTCTCCACTGTACATTTTCAAACATGGAAAGAAAGGAACACTAAAGAATTTGAGAGATGTCTCACATAGTACTGATGAATCTATACACTCTAATGACTTCACCATTACAAGCTTCATATTTTGCAGGTTTGAAGACCAAGGATAATCGAAGAGGAAAGAAGTCAATAGCTAAGTTACAAATAAAAGCAGAATCAAATATAACAACAAACTAGACTGCCACCAAGCTCTCGTCAGCCATTCTGCGACAGCTCTTATGATTTTACCCTCTGCACTGCCTCTATTAGTAGCTGTACCACGCCAAACGATCCAGGCCTAAATTCAACTCTTATGGATTCAGTCTAAAAAAAATTGTATGTGCTATTGGTGATGTAGAAGTACCTTTTGCAAAATATTTTTGCACTAACAATTTTCTTTTTTACAACATTTTGAATTTTGCAAAGAACAGGCCTCAAAGGATAAAAAACAAAACTTTGATTAAACGGTTTGAAATAAGACTGCAAAATAAAAAACGTTTTTAGTAAATCAATATGAATATTCGAAAAAAAAAAAAGCTTCGAATATCGAATTAAATGTACCACTAAAAAATAAAAAAAAAATAAAAAAATAAGCATACTTTTTTTTATTACGGTATCTTTGAAACCAAAAATGATGTTAACAAATTCAAGTAAATAAAACTACCTGACTAGGCAGCATATAAACAAAGCAACTGGTAACATAGCCATTATACATTGTAAAATAGCCATTATACAATGCAACTGGTAACATAGCCATTATACATCATACACAGTAATCACCTGTCAACTGTACATACATGAAACCAGGCAAAGGGTGCAACTAATAAGTTATACAAATTGACAAAATTAAAGGGGCTCTGCAACGACATTGGGTAGGAATATGTCTTACTTTACACCAGCTTCCTGGCACTAGTGGGACCCAAGAATACTCGAACGCAACACCACTGACCAAAAAGCGTCTTTGTCGCGATGGAATTCAAAGGATGAAAACGGAGCTTTTCTTTCAGTCCCTCCTTCCAAAGCCGCCTTTTGCTCCTTCGCGAAATTTGATGATAGAGCTTGGGGACAATGGCAACAGTACGATCCTCGGGAATGCGTCATTGAGCTTTGCGATCCCAGCTGTGACGATATTCAAATGCTGCTCCCACAGTGGACGCGAAGACTGCGTACGCATTCGATCTGGGCTCGTGACAATCGATGCCTCGACATGCATTCGGGTAGTGGCCCGTGTCCAATCGCTGAAACGACGACAATAGCCGAGCCATAACAATGTCTGGAACTCAGCGCTTGTCCTGTGCTTTGCCAACCCCAGCGCGTGGCTATGATCAACATTGGCGGCATATAATCGGCTCCAGATCACTGGGCCGCTTGTTCTGGCTGCGAGTTGAGGGGGTGAACGGTGTTCGTTTTTCTTTAATTTTTTTCTGGAACTTCTATTGGCGTGGGGTGAAAAACGAACGCATGTTTCATAGGTCATTAACGTCAGGGATCCGTTTTAAGCGGTATTTGCACAAAGTACAAAAATTGTTGCATCGCCCTTACAAAAATTGTTGCATCGCCCTTTTAAGAGCGTACAAAACAGCACATGTCTAGATAGCATGCAAAAATGCAACCTGTGTCACACAAACAACTGGTAGTAACTAGGGGTGTGCAAATATTCGAAACTTCGAGTACTTCGCGAATAATGCTTGCTTTTCGATTCGATTCACTTCACACTTTCGCTGTTCAGAGTATTTGAGTTGTTCTAATACTTGAGAAACTATAAATAGCGCAGAACTCGCTGATTAGTGTTAACCCACGGTCGAGTTCCCTGTTTTGTCCTTGGAATGCGCAGTATGGTTTCAAGCTTGGCAAACCCGAAAAGCCAACCTAAGTGCCTTCTTTTTTTTTTTATGAAGCACTGAAAAGTTATCTCCATGCGGTAGCACTGTCTGTCCTACGCTTGCCATGATGTCTGGATTGCGGAGTTGGCGAACTGGTCCTGGCGCAAATGCTGCGATAGATTTGATGAAGGACTACGATTTGCACTGGCACGTGCATCGTCGCGACAAATCACGACGTTTCAGGCAGACGCCCGAAACATTGTGTATTCCTTCCTCTCCACATTATTTTTTTAGTGTAGTCATTACAGTAGCCAAGGTGCTATAGATTTGGATATGGATTTACGGCTCACCTCGGCTATCGGCGATATCTGGCTCGTGTTATTTTCCACTTGATTTTCCGGTTCATCAGTTTGCCAGTATTCCTTTTGTTATTTATTTCTACCTGTTTTCACTGGTAAAAGTAAGACTTGCTCCCTCTGCCAAAAAGAAACAATGTACTCTTAATTTATTGCTTCTTTGTGGCGCCCTTTATGGGCAGAACTATTGCACATGGAAAGAGATAGCGCAAAGTCAGGGCGGCTGCGCGGCGCGATCGTACGATCTCCAACCGTGCTGTGGCTTGTCGACCCGCCTCGGCTAGTGTACTTCTGTTTACAATCCCGTGGTTGCGTCCACTAGCGTAAAAAGAAATTGTACAAAGCCGGTGCAGCTGCATGACGCGATCTTCAACTTTGTATTGTGGCTTGCCGACCCGCCACTGCTTGTGTACTTTCATTTATACTCACATAGTTGCGTTCATCCGCATGTCCGGCTGTGTTGTGGCTTGCCAACCCGCCTCCACTTGTGTACTTTCATTTACGTTCTGTAACTTCACTCCTTGAATGGTGTTTTACCGACTGATCACTTGATCAGTCGGTAAAATCACACACAAAAAAGAATTTTTAAAAATTTGTTTCTTTGTTGTTTTGAATTACAACTGTTAAGTAGGTATGCATTTTTATACCAAACACCTTCTTGTGTTTCTTTTCTTGTTCTTTTCTAACTGAGTTTTATGCTATTTGCTCAATGCTTGCAATACACCAAAATTAAAAAAAAAAGAAAAGATTTTTTGCTTTTAAAGAATAATACTTTTATTTATTAACTACATATAACCATAAAATATGTATGCAGTTTTAGACTGTACACCTTTTGGTTTTTACTTTGAAAATGGAATATTTCGCAATTCTTTTTAATACTGGCAATGGACCAAATTCCAGAACTATTTATTCACTTATAGAAAAAGAACACTTTTTTCTAACTGCTCGTTTCTTGTGTTGTTCTAGGCTATCCATATTTCTAAACCGACCACCTTTATGATATTTGTTTTTAAAACCAAGTATTTTGCTATGTGTTTAATATTGTCCATTTATTTTACGAAACACAGTAACAAATTTTTTACCAAAATGTTTTTTTTAATACACTTTGTTTCTCTTAGTATTAACACACATAAGTTTTAAATCTTCACAAGGTAGCTTGTTTTTAACATAAAAGGTAAATCAGCTTTTTAGGACATTTTTAATGCATCTGGACCCTTCAAAACACTTGGAAATGCAATACAAAATATACTAGATAATTTACAAGAATATATTAACCTATTGCACAGAGCTTTTATTTTGCAGTCTCGTCTGAAAAAAAAAAATATATATATTAATTGTTTTTTACCTTTTGGCTTTTTTCCTGCGAAAATCAAGATGGTATCAAACCAAAAGTTATTGCAAAAAATATTTCACAAAAAATGGTTTACATCACCAGTAACACATACAATATTCTTGGACCAAATTTGTGAGGGTCGAACTTAGGCCTGGATCGTTTGGCGTGGAATGACTCAGCTAACTCGAGCAACACAGATGCACATGAACATGGGCTGCGCATCTACTTTCCTGTTGATCAAAGGCTCTCAAATAGGTGTCCGTGGACCCTTTGAGGTCCACAAAAGCATTCTAGGGGTCCGTGAGCCCTGCCTCATCAGTTAAAAGACAAAAGCATTCTAGGGGTCCGTGAGCCCTGCCTCCTCAGCCCTGCCTCATCAGTGCCCGCGACTTGAAGATGAAAGATCGCCAACTGCTTTGCACACATCAGATTTTCCATCGCGAGCATGCCTTCTGAGCAGGCGCACAATTCCCAGAGCTGCAATGGTCTCTACAGGAGTGTGTGAAAACAAGTCGACAAAGCCACCGAGGATAACTCATTCGTTTGTGCTTGTCGGTGCAGACGTTCTCGTTGTAGCTCCTGCCACAGATAAACCTTGTGTGCGGCCAAGAAAAACACGAAGCGACGTTGGAAAGGCACTTTTGGGGAAACGCCGACGACTGTGGACACACGAAACATCCCACGGCTGCTTCGAAACAAAGTGGAGTGCAGCAGCGGTGACAGTGTTCTTGCGATGCCTGGAGCAGTTCGAGGAGAACTGATGCCTGGATGAAATTATCGACAAACTCCATTTAATTATTTTTTTTACTTGGTGAAGCAGCCGCTTGTTGTTCATAACAAAGGTTTCTTTGATTAAATATACAGTCAGAATGTTCCTCAGTGCTCTTGTCCACCTGGTAGGCTGATGGCGGTGTTTTTTTGGCTCTATTGCTTTTTTCGAATTACTGCTTATATCAAATTTTTTCGCCCTGCTGTTGGCTTTGTTATAACGAGGGATTGCGGTATGTTGTTTCAATTAACTATCATCAATGAGGTAAGTTAATGATTATGAATGGTAAAAAAAAAATAATACACTGATAAAGTAAGCAGGGGACGGCTTACCAATTGGCTGTTGTTTCTCGACTTGCACTCCATCTTTTTCTTCTTCCTTGGAGTCATTCTTCTCATGACAGTCGTCTTCACTGGAGCTGGTCTCGTCCTCCGAGCTGCTGTCGCAAACAATCACTTCAGGCTCGGCCTTGGGAACGGTGGGAGAGATCTCGGACGCCTGGACTGGGATGGCTCCAGGCATGGCAAGCATGTCATCAAATGACACTGCGACAAAAGACGCGCGGTCAACTCATGCTTCGATTGAAGGCGGCCTTGAAAACGTGCCGGAGCACGAAGAGGAGCTCTGGAACAATGCCTGGAATGTGTCTCCAACTCGTGCGTCTACTGCGTCCTCAAAGGGGGTCTCTCGATTTCTGCCTGACAACATTGCAGAAGTGCTAAGTGCTATGTTTTTTTTTGTTTTTTTTCAGGGCTGTGTCGGCACAGTTTTTAGTGTTGATTTAGTGCTGCGATGTACGCACAAACCGGCCTTGAATAGGACACTAAACGCGCTAATCGGAGATGCGTTCCAGAAAGAGTAGCTCCGGCGCACCTTTCCACCCACTGTGCTCCAGCAGATCCGTCATGATGCTCCAGAAGGACTGCTTGGGATCCACGCCGAAGCGCTCGCGCCACTGCAGCTCGTCCAGGAAGCCCTGGACCGTCTCCAGCTTGAGCTGGTTCACCACCAGGCGGCCGAACAGGTCCGTCAGGCGCCGCTTCAGGTAGGCGTGCACCAGGTCGGGCCCCGGCTGGGGGGCGCTCTGCCCCGAGTGCACCGTAAAGCCCTGCTGCTGCAGCACCTCAAACTTGGTGTCCTCGGTGACCACCACGCTGCCCGGCCGCAGCCAGGGCTCCAGGCTCTTCAGGAAGATGGGCGAGTGCCAGCCCAGGGCCACCGACACGGCCTGCCGGTTGAGAGACGTCACTGCAGTAACTCCAAGCTTGGCACCGTAATGCGTTGCCATAGCTCCGCACGAAAGGCACACGAACTTGCTCGCCGCATGCAACTCGAAAAGAGCCAGAAACAGAGGGTTCGTTTTACGGTTCGGCGCCGCTTGCGCAGAGGCCGGCGGGAGACCCCGACGCACCTTGAGCCGAGTGGCCATGGTGGAGCGGTCAAGAGCAGCCAGGACAAGGTAGCGCCCCATCTGGGCCGTGGCCACCTCCACCCGCACCCCGGGCCCGCCAAGCCGGGGCTGCTGGATGGCCACCGCCCGGGCGCACACCTCTTGCAGGGCACGCCACACCGTGCGCACCAGGAAGGAATCCACGCCGGTCTCCCGCATGGCCAGCGGGGCGTCCGACTGCACCGCCCAGTGGTACACCAGCACCAGCACCCGCCAAAGGGGCAGGCCAAAGCGGGCAAAGAAGCTCGGTTGGGGCAGCACATTCTTGCGCTGACAGCTGCACGGGACGAGACGAGACGAGGCACCCGGATTACAGGGGCCGTGACGAGGAGGCATTCATGCCGTTCGAGCATTTCACTCAAGTTTCGTAAAGTTTCTAACGGAGAAGGTTTTCCTGAAACACTCCCCTGTACTCCAAACAAGCCTGCGTTTGCTTACACTGAGTGTGGGCACTGCATGGTCGGAGAAACCAGATTTGCACGAGATGAAGCATCTGTGCGTGCAAGTGCCGACTGCAGCGCCGCCATAGACGTCCCAAAATTGAGATGGTGCATACTCCGTTCAGCCGTAAACTGACGGTAAGGTGAAAACTATGCACTTGCCGGACCAATCCTCTCCACTACCTGATCCCACTCTCCACTTCTGGGCAGGGTTCTCCCCACGGTGGGCGGCAGTGGCTTTGCCGCCCACCGCTCCGACTGGCCGCCCACCACTCTAACTGGCCGCCCACCACTCCAACTGGCCACCCACCGCTTAATTCTTTTTTTTTGTTTTATGTCGCGGGATGACGATGCGATGCGAGTTTGCCTGCGCGGCTGCAGACCGTTGCCGTCGTACGCAGCAGGTCCGCGCACCGCCACGTTATCGTTCACTATTGCATCTCTGACTGCCGCTACTCCCACACTGCCTCAATCAAAGAGCGCGGGTGCTTGGCATGTTTCTTTTTTTATTTCTTTAGCTCAGCTGCGCGCCACCGGCAGTGCCGGGGGCAATAAACAGACGCAACAAACCAAAAACAAACAAAAAAAGGACAAACGTGCCCCCCCCCCCCCCCCCTTTTCTTCCTCCTCCCTCCCTCCCCCCTCCCCTCCTCTTCTTCTCCCTCCCCCTCCCCCCCCTCCCCTCCTCCCCCTCCCCCCCTCTACCGGTTACCCAGTAATGTCCACCCCTCAGAAATTCCTGGGGAGAACCCTGCTTGTGGGTATACGCAGGAGCGTGATCAAGTAACAAAATATAGAGGTATGACTGGCCCGCACTGTCAGCTTGAAAGCGAACATAGTACTGTACCGCTTTCCAAGAGGAATCCAGACTAAGCCCAAAAATGTTTTCAGACTCGTGCAAAGTGCCACGACTATGAGCATGAGTGCACAGTCCCTGAAAGCTTTGGAGGAATCAACATGTACACATTCAGTACAATGCCAATTGTAACACTCGTGCCTTGTAGGATGCTGCACTGGGGATATGAGTGCATGCGTGTGTCCAAGATGCTTTCTTAAGGTTGTGTGCACGCACTCACTCGGAGCCGAAATGTAAACACTTGAGTTATACTTCATGACCAGAAATGATTAAATCTGCAGCAACAACATTTGGACCTTGTGCAAGGAGGGTGAGAGCCGAACCTAGATGTTTTGAAACAGCTAGGCACGTGACAAGTAGTTAGATCATATGTCCTGCTTCTGTACCGAATGTAGCAGAAGAATTGAACATTGTCTCTTTTACATTTGTTGGCCATGGTAGCAAGAAAAAGTGCAATGATGCAATTGGTTTGCTGCGCTGGAATGCTTTAAAGCAATCTCTCTTTCACACTACAGTACTCACACTTGGCACTACCAGACACACCAGTGCAACAGACTGACTGCCTCCTCACACTCCCTTTTAGCACAGCAAATACTGAAGGGGCCCCAGCATTCTGTTTCTGCGCTAATTAAACAAAGTGAACATCCAGTTCGGAGTATCGTCGACCGTCTAGTACAGAATGCATCTTGTGGACGTCTAACATACCTAGTGAACGAAGCAAGACTGTTAAAACAAGATGGACTTGGAAGAGAATCTATTTATACCTTATGAAAGAATGCTACCATCGCAACAGTGCCAAGTAACCTCAAGGTCACTGTAAAATGGCTCCTCCAGCCTCCCCAAATGGCCAATCATGTGAACTAAATTATAAAAAATTTAAATATCTGAACAATATCATTGCTTTCTTGCGTTGTGTTCCTCAGAAAGAATAAATTTGAGAGGAGAGCAACTCAAACCTTGGAGAGCGTTTGCATTTAATGGCGGACATTTGCTGTGCAGGTTCACCGTACGTGCTCAAGTTTTCGAATGGCGAGAAGGGTAGCAAGCAGAAAGGATGGGCAACGTGCGACGCTTTCGCCTCCTCCTCCTCCTCGCAGCCTGTGTTGCGATATGCGGCCCACAAACCACGTGACCGAAATCGAGCAGTTGGCGACACTTTCAAACTTGCATCAAATGTATCGGCCGAGCTTCCTGCTTCACGTGCAGCCCTCTCTCCTGCCCTATGCAAGAAGGACGGGGCAACACCTTGTAGACGAGGCCGGAGGGCCAATTTTGTTGCGCCAGCATTCGACCGAGACTCGCAGATTGTACACTCCTGGTTTAGTCTAGTTTTCTAACAATTTGGACACATTCAATTAACCACTTGTGAAACTCGATTCAGTGAGCCTCTACAATCTGGTATATTTTCGTGTTTCAAATCGTAGCACCAAACAAGATGGAAGGCGCATTACTACAGAGTGTGCATTAAGGGGGTTGCAAGCTGCCTATCATTTGCATAAATTGGTGCACCCAGATAAACGTGCCTATGTTCGTATGAGGTTACTTAATTCGAGCAGAGGATTTGTTATTTTAAAGTTGAAGAGCCAATGTTTTTCTCAAACTCATTGTCTCAAAGAAATTTCGGTTTATGCTAGCACATTTCATATTTCCCACTGCTCTACCTGCCGTAAAATACTGGAGATGTGTATACTAAAAATTCAGCGATCCAAATAGCAATAAGCAAACTGGTGCCCCCCAAAAAACACCTTTGAGACAAAGGAAGATATTTTGCAAGCTTGTTCGTTAAAAAATAAGCAAAAACAGAAACTGTGTTATAGTAATCCCCCGTGAGGCCGAGGTCGATTATCCAGAAAATCGTAGGCCCCACGTGTGGTGCCCCATAACTTAACAAATGCGCCCGCCCGAAACATTGTTTTTTCCCATCCGTGTCTCAAATTCCTGTGGCAGGTCTTTATATTTTTTTTTATTTACATGTTTTCTGATAACTCATCTCAAAACCTTCCTTTAAAATGAAAAATAAATCAATGGAAAAAGACTCCAAAACCAGCAGGAATCCTTAAATAAATTCTCAAAGAAAACAAAATCAGCCCCACCTGGCTCGACTGTAAGCCGAAGAATCCCTCCAGCTCTCGGCATTCGTGCAATAAAGCAATGCATGGGTGGACAGGCCCTTTAAACAATAATGCGCAAACTAGAGTGTGTTTTTGTTCGTGGTTACGCATCAATGGGGGGCTCGGATCCACTGAAATAGTGCCTAAACTGGAAAAAAATTATACTTAAAAGCAGGGATGGTCAAGGAAGTTTGGGAGCTTGGAAGGCCCACCAGGGTAGGCCGGTTTGTTGGCGAGTGCAGATATCTCTTCCAGAGGTTAAAGTAGCTGCAAGAGGGACTTCAAAGTCCCGTGACCGCCTCCGAAGGGATCAGAAACTAAAGGTATTTAGCATTTCAGGCAAACTGCTGCCACAATTCTGTCCTCGCTTCAATTATTCGAGTATGGTTTTGCATGCGGAAATGGGGTGAATGGGCTTGAAATGGAAATAAAATGAATCGCATTTGTGTACTTTAGGTGCGGCAGTTAAAATTGTTTCTGGGGAGGGCCGTGTTAAAGTGGGAATGAAAGAGAACGATAGGAAAGGTTCACGTCCACCGAGCGGAATCGGCTGGAATACTAGGAGCTTCCACCTCATGGAGCCCGTCACATGGCCTCAAAATATCTCTTGCGGCTAGTTTTGCCGCCGGGATAGATACCAACATTCACCGGCAAGCTGGCCCTGGGTTCCTAGGAGCCCAGTTCGAGAGCCCATTAACTAAAGTATTGTGCAACTGTGGTTCAAAGTGCTCAGCGGTTGTACAATGGAAGTGAGGAGTTTTTTTCTCTCGTTGAAAAACTTGTTTAGAGGCAAGGAAAAAAAAAAGGAGCAACATGGAGTGAATGGATGTTAATCATGAGCCCTTAAAAGAAAGGGGTAGCAGGCTTTTGTTTCCATTTGTAAACACTTGTCAGAGTAAACACAGCTTTCGTGGGGGCTGTGCACATGATGTGCACTTTGCACCGCGTCCAAAACCCGTAAAAGTTGATAGTGGGCACTTGTATGGACATGGACGCATCATCGGTATCTTTTGGCAATACATTAGTCAAAACAAATTCTCGTTTAAAAGTTTGCCTGCAACATGAGGACTCCTAAAAGCTTGGTGCAATAGATTTGCCACGTGCATTGATGTGAAATGTTACATCTTTCTGTCAAGTCGAACATTTTCTGCAATTAATTTTAAATCTGCCTTGCTCCTAGGGAGACCCTACTAAGAAGTGGAGAAAACAAGAGAGAAAGAACAATCTGCATAGATACTTGTGTCTACAAGTCTTGCCACTTCAATGCCAGTGTTACTACCAGCAGGAGAGTGCAGTGCAAGATGAGAGCCGAGATGTAAGAGCACCCAACACACCAAATGCTTCTTTGGCATTGCATCCTCAGCCCAGTAACAGTGTTTCTGTTCCAGAGAGGGCCAGAACTTTAAATGCTTTCCATCTCTACCACAGAGTTGTTTGTTGGGAAGCTCGTGATGTCAGCATTGTCTTGAAGCATCAGAATCTGCCTCCAGGTTATACAGCCCGATCTCAGAGCAAAGTATTAGCTTTTGTTTCATTACACTGTATAAAAAAAGAGCAAATGAGGTGCTGCCATGGGATGTAAAGGGGCTCCAAAATTTCTATTCACTAAGCTGCTACGAGACAAAATTCTTTTGGTCTCACTAAGCCATGTTGGTGAGTAAACAAAATAAATTCAATGACTAATGTCACGACCATAAGCTCTGCCAAGGAGACGCATGCTTGTTCTGGGAAGGCACGCTTACGAGGAGAGTTTAATCTTTGATCTTTGCTGCTAGCGACCAATTGCGAAGCTGATAGGTACACGGCACCAGGCCGGGAAGGCCTTGCTGGCTAGGCGCCCAACAAAAGCGGAAAGGAAGGAATTAACACAAAACTCGAAGTGGAAACTGCAAAAATTTTATTCCATCAGCAACCAAGTGGGAAGGTTCCAAAGGAGTTTTTTTTTTTCGTTTTTATTTTTTATTTTTTTAGGATAGTTCACAGCGATGCACAAGCCAGAAGCAGCATTTCTTTGGGCTCGCCTAGGCGTTAGCTTACAGTCGTGAAATTCCAGGGTGAAACCATCGGGAAAACAATACAAATTCTGACTGCATGCCACACAACATCCATTTTCATCCCTTGGAATAAGCAAACGAACAGAGCAATACATGTGAACATGCACAAGTAAACTATCCATCATCCTAAATATGCCTGACAAATAAGATGCAACAGGGTATTAATACACTAAAACAAAACAGGCAATGAACAAAGGGGATACCACCATTTCATTTAAACTAGCTTTGAACAACCCTTTCTAATTGCCGTTTTCAACGACAGTTTCCCACAATAAACGAGGAAACCGCAGCCCTTGCTTTGCAAGTTTCAGAAAACATCTTCAATGCTAAACTTCCAAAATAAAAATGAAAAGCATAAAAAGCTTTTATGTAATATGCACAAAGACGAGTCATTTTTGCAGGTCAGCTGCGAACAGAAAGTGACACAGAACAGCTCACACTTAACATTTGGGAAGCACGACATCCTTCAGGTGGTGGTGGTTATGACACAAGACATTGGGCTAAAGTGCCAGCACCATTAACCAACAGCTAACTGTGTCAAGACACATAAAGAAAAGCATCTTTACATATATAAAAATATGCCCTTTACACAAAGAGTTAGCAACAGAAAGCACGCCTAAAAATAAAACCTCAATCACATACGAACGCTAAACGACATTTAGCCAAATACCATGAATCGGCAAATCAGTGTGTGTCGCGCAAGACGCTTAGAGCCAAGATTGTAAGCTGATACGTCGATTGCTCAAATGTCATTTCGCTAAATGTTATTTGAACTGCTGTTTGACAGCAGTACTAGACTGACTGAAGGGCTACATTTATTGCACCCTCATAGCACACACTTAAATATTTCTTAAAGCTTGGGATCACAGTGTGCAAACATGTTCCAGGATTGACAGAATAATAAGAGTGACCCATAAGCAAATAGTGCATTGAATTCTATGAACACCTATGACAGAGTGTAAGGGTCTGACCCAAAATTATGCACACGCCGAAACCAGTCTCCTGACGGAATACCAGATTCACAATGCATGACCTCCGTACTTGCCCATGGCACCGTTCAGAACAAGCGATTCCCATCCAACCCAAGCTAAACTTTTCAGAAACGGCTACACAGTTTCACACAAGTATGTGAAGTTCCACTGGAATGTCACATCATGTGCAAACAAGTCACACACTTTTGACAACACTCATAATTGGGAAAGTACCGACCTGAACCACACATCTACGTCAGTCTCGTGACAGTGCGTGTTGAAAGTTCCCAAAAAGATGCAGCCAGGTGATAGATGTTTTTAAAACTTAAAAGCGTGTGATACCTGTGCCCTAAGAATTGAAAATACAGATACAACTCACTTTCCCATGAACAAATATCCATTCCTGTCACAGCAAATAATTAAAAAAAAAGACAGGGTTGCCGATTCCTGTTTTAGCAAAAGATTGGTGCTGAGAAAGCCACATAGGCAAGTCTTTTGAGTTACTCCATGGTTTCATCAAAACAAATTTCTAGGCAGCCTACAATGCTTAGCTTGAAAGAAATAGACTAAGCATAACAGTGCACCACAAAAAAAAAAATTAATTAATAGTTTTTATTTTTGACCCAAGTAATTAGTTCTGTACAATGAAATTCTGAAACTAACAGCCGACCACCATTATCGTCTTCACAAAAAATTACAAAATGAACGATCAAGATGCCAAAGAGATCAATGTCAGCTTCGAATGATACACCCTAAATGGAAAATAAAGCCACAGAAAAACCTAACATTGTAAAACAGAAGGCTCAAAACTAGTTTTAAACCTTTGTACAGGAAACGAGCCCTCAGTAGACCATAAGCTTTGATTTTATTACCTTGTCTCTATTGCCAAAAATGAACCAGTTACTCTTCTCTCCCAGATTTCATCTTTTTATGGTATTATGTCATAAAATTAAGCTAGTACATTTGAGTACACTTCAGTACATGGAAGCTACTGTGATACAGTTTGATTTGCACAGCTTGCGGCACATAGAGCTGGCAATGTATTGAAAACTATTTGAGGGTCCACTAAGGTACTGGGGATGGTTGACACAACACCTCAAAATCAACAACCTCAAAATTCCTCAAAGGCAACCCAGGTAGGCCTAACCAATATTTAAATGGCGGTGGCAGCAAGCCTGAAACGGACAAATGAAAGCAATAGAGGACTACTGAGAAAGAAAAAAAGAGAAACAAATAGACAAACAAGTTTACTCATGAACAATTCTTATATCTCGTTAAGTTAGTAGAAAAGTACTATTTAATAAAAAAAGAACTCAGATGTACTGCAGAATCAAGTGACTTACGGCAGTAGAGCAAAACATCCGACTAAAAAACCAATTGAAATTAATTTTTTAGTAAGAAAACTGACTTTTTCAGCGTCTCAATAAGATATGAATTCTTTATAGAAGTCTATGCAATCCACAAAAGAAAGCAGAAACGAGTCTGTATGTAGAGTTTCCATCATTTAGACAGCCCAAACAAAAAGAAATGCAGAAAAAAAAAAAGAAACGGTGAAAACAAAAGTATTCAAGGTGCCGTGGGCACGTGCGATTGCAGCACACTCTGCAAATGCTCCCAAATGAACCGAAAGTGTTGCAGAAAGCTGGCCTGTGCATGAGGGCCTAGACAGGCATATCAATAAACCCTACAGCTGGTTCATGCCACCGAGCCTTCAGAAGAAGCAAGGTGATTGCCCAGGGCAGGGCGAACAGCAAATGTCACCTGGACGTTGCCATTCACCCAGCAACAATACGACTGCAGCGTGACGACTATGTTTCGTCTCGGTGGGGGAACGCGACCGCAATCCCGAGGCCCGACGGGCGGGCAGTTTAGTGAGGGTCGCAAAGGGGAGGGACTTCAGCCCGCGCGGCGGGGCCCAGAGGGGGCTTTGACCCACCTGGCCTGGCGGCAGCACAAGCTGTAGCCGTTGAGCGCCCCAGGGTCGCGCTGGAGCTCGAGCCCCTTGTCCTGACAGAATTTGCAGGGCAAGTCTGTCCTGACCACCCCACGCTCCACCAGCCAGGGCACCGGGTCGCGACCCTCCACTATTCTGCGGAACTGGGCCTCTACACGAAGCAGAGGTAGACATTGTTGTTGTTACTGGCGGGAGGGCCCTCGGGGGGCGCCCCCTCGGGGGCTCCTCCCTGGGGCCGGGGCCCCGTACCCAGCTGCTGGGCCTTCTCCTGGAGCGTCTTGCCCGGCAGCAGCTTGCTGGGCATCACCTTCACCATGAGCAGAGAGTTGGCCGTCACTGGCGCCGTGCCCCCCGTGATCAGCGGGATCGGACGCGCCGCCACCGTGCCCTGGGGGGGTCCCTGCACCTGTCGGAGGGAGAGCACTGTCAGGCCACGCTTCAGGCTACGAGGGGCCAAACCAACGCTCTGGTGGGTCCCTTTAGCAGCTCGCCAGTCGCACCAGTCGTCTCTCAAGCGCTGGCTAACATTACCAACGCGAGAACTTGGCTTTTGAAAGTGCATTTGCCATGCAACTGCACACGCAGTGTGGTGGTCTAGGAGTGGAGGTGTGATTATCGCGTGGGCCAGACCGGTTCCATAATTCATGCTCATGAAGCGCAGCATAATTGGTTTAGAGCCCTATTCTGGGCTGTGTAAAAAAAATGCTAAAAAAAGTGGGCAGATTGAGCATCTGATCCCACTCTGTAGAGCAACAGTGTGACGTGTTTGGCTAGTTGGTTTGAAGTGAACATCTTGGGATAAAGAAACACACACGACAGGATGGCACTGAACTAACAGCTGTTGTTTATTACATAAAATGGAAGCAAGAAAACAAGAAGCATCTTAACCAGAAAAATAGGCACCACACACGCACCAACCAAGCAGCATATTATGTTAAGATAGACCATATCACTGACTATGTAATGCCCTTCATAGTTGATCAAAGGCACCCAAATTCTTTTTCAGATAAGGCCACAGACGGTTTGCTGACGCATCTCCCGCCAACTTCAGAGTTAGAGAGGCTCGAGGTACACCTGAGCACTTCTTACGAGTTGTGAATGCGAAAGCATCTACATAATTCTTCCACTCCGCTCTACCGGCGAGGAGAGAGCACCTCTCCTCACCGCTCTCACCTTGGACGTTTTGTGTTGGCGCGCTAACGGACACGCAGCACCATGAGGTGGCCAGTCGTTGAAATTGATGCGCAGCGTCAGTTTCTACGATCGGCCTCCTCATGGCGCGGCTTGTCCGGCTAATGGAAGCCTCGTCGAGGCGCACCAGCCAATGAGACTGAAGCCAAAAATCCATCAGCTTTATTCCGCTGCTTTGGGATCGGGGAATTTTGGTGCTGCTGGCTAGTTTTGCGTGGGGTTTCATAGCTGGGAGCTGGCTTCACTTGGAGAAAGGATTTAAGATGCCGTTTGGTGTGGTTTCAAAGCTGATGATGGCGGCTCGCTCCATGAGACAGTTAAAGGGACACTGACAGGGTATTTATGCTCGCCGAGGTTTTTAGTGGTACATGACATATGAGAGCCCAACTACCCAGAACACAATTTGCGAGTTGAAATTCGGTTTCTTTCCTCCCGAAAACTGCCGATCAAGAACTGGCCGGTTCGAGTCTCGCTCACTCTCTTTTCCGTGGTCACGGGCCGTTTTCTAAGGTATCGATGCGACCACCAAATTTAATCAAAGTTGTTAGTCACTGAAGGCACACACTCAATATTAAAAATAGAAAAAAATATGAAACCCATTTTTTGTGGCTTCTAAAAAGCTGCAAATATGTTGATTGAAGAAAAAGTTCCACAGACAACCGGAAGCATTCTGAGCGTGCGTCGTCTGGAGTCGTTTCGCGTATCGTGGGACTCGCGGGGACGGCGATGGGAGCGGACGACGGGCGTGGGACCTCTATTTCAGAACTGTCGTTCGCGGTACCGGCGAATTCTATCTGCCTTTTAAAAAAAATTTGGGACTGATCAAAAGAATTGGTATTCATCCCATACGACACGCCCGACCACCAAGCCAATTTGCACGAAGACGTCGCCGAGCCGTCGCTCCCATCTCGTGGCTGAAGACATCGCTCGCGCAAACGTCAAGCACGACGTGTCTACTTCGAGTTGAATATGCACGCGTACGATTTCTTTACTAGGTGCGAATGTCCCCAAAGCGTGGTGCTTCCCGATTTCGACCCGGGGGCGCTTTTGCTGGAAGAAAATCGGCAGCAAACTTTCCAACTTACAGTTTACCGGCTGAAATATTACTACGGAAAGAGATCCACCAGTGAAGAGATTCCCCAGTAGCTCAGTGGGAGAGACGTCCGCTTCACACGCGGTAGGACCAAGTTCAATCCCCCCTCAAACCTTTTTTTTTTTTTTTTTCGAACTTTTTTTGACGTCTACATTTTTTTTTTTACAATTAACAAACAAATGTTGTGGACGACACGTCACTGAAATAAATGGCATGGGATTTCCTTTTTGACACCTGCGAACTCAATGTAATCACTTTCCACAAAATGCAAGGAGCATATAAATCGGGTAGCGTCCGCTTTCCGAGGTGCCCGTAAATGTTCTACAGGAATTGCAGCCAGCCGCTGGTCTCGATCCCGTTGATCTTTCGGAAACTCTGGCGCACAATGCCACTTTTTTTCGGACGCAGGACATGTGAGCCAGCTCTTCACGCAACACCTTGGGTGTATTCTTTTCGGAGCCAATGATGGAAATTCACCACGGGCACTCACTACTCATCTCAAACTCCTCAATGTACAAAACAACTCATCTTGGAGTACAGAACAACGAGCGGAACAAACATAACTGCAAACCAATCGCACGGCGAAGAGTTCCCGTAGGCCGCATGTCGTCTGCTACGGAAAGAAGAAAGAGAAAAATAAAAAAAACTTGCACGGTCGGGTGTAGCTATGTGACTTCCGCCACTCACTCTCTTCTCTCCACTTCTCCGACCTCCGTCGGGTTTCAGTTTCGAGCAGTTGCGTCTTTGGCTTTATTAAGAAAATATGCTACTCTGTTGCAAAATATTAATTAAGTAATCCTCCGACACCATAATAAAGCGCCTGGCAAAAAATGAAAAAAAAAAAATTCTGGTAGGTGTCAGTGTCCCTTTAAAGACCCGTTCACACTCTTGCGACCGAGTACGACTGAGAGAGACGAGATCTCTTACAACTTCTTAAATGTTTCTAGAATGAGGGAACACACTGACATTGTGGCGCCATCTATGCGGTGACCCTAGAACTGCATTTCACAAAAGCGACGGTTTTGTGGGATTTCCGAGGTCAAATGTGCGTAATAACCATAGAAAGGCTCGTTTATAACATTGACAAAAGTATTTCGAGCCAAAAAAATAAGGATAATGCGCGATAAATAAATACAAAATATGCCGGACCGCCGAGTTTACACTGCTTCCCAATAGATGGCACCAGTGTGTTCTCTGGTTTAAGAAGTTTTAAGGAACCCAGGTTTAAGAGGTCGCAAGAGTGTGAACGGGCCTTAATGCTTTTGCCTTAAAAAGCCTCAATAATTGTCCTTGTCACTCTGTCTATGTTTATCCAAAACATTTACAAAAAAAAAAAAAAAAAGAATGGTGGTTGTGCCCTATTTTCATTGGGTATTCCATAACCTTAAACGGGCACCTGCAGAAATATTCTTCCGCCTGGCCGAAAGTCCTCGCCCTCGTTTTTGCCCTTTTCCTCTTGTCTAGCTGGATGGCAAGGGCGGGGGAAGGTCCATTTCTGTACCGGCTTCTTTGAGAGGATAAGCCTAGAAAAGCCCAAAATGACCAGCAGGCTTTTTGACCCTTTGCAAAAAGACAGCAGCCTGGGAAAAAAGGAGGGCAGGGAGGGGTAACGTTGGGCAGAGGAATATTTCTGCAAGTCCCCTTTAAGGGGAGGCACGGCCTAGGAATCGCAATTTTTTCAAAAAAGTCACATTTTTGGAAAATAGGTTGACCAGCTTTTACAACTCATAAAGAATGCTGTCCAAAAATTTTATTCCTGTAAGTAAAGTATTTACTCCGAAATAAATTATTTTCGAAGTGCTGGCGGCCGCACGTGCGCGCCGACGACGCGGCCGATAACGAAAATGTGCCATTTTCAAGGCACGCTCCCTCCGCGTTTCTTAGGATTAGCATGGACAGGCCCCCCTCGTCGGAATGAGCGTCTCGCCCTCTTTCGTTCTGTTCGCAGCATTTTTCGTGATATTGTGCTCACAGACCGTAAAACCCCGTAGAAAACATAGCTGTGCACGCTCTTATTGGTCAAGCTGGCGAAACAAGAGCTCTGATTCGCTAGGACGAGCCACGTGACGTGGCTCGTCCTAGCGAATCAGGAAGCTCTGTTGGAAATGGGCATACAGCCAGGGAGCTACCAAGCGTCATATGGAGAGAGGGCCACCAAGATGAAGGTTGCGAAGGCCCAAGTGAAAGCGCTCGAGTCCTCCAAGATGTCCCACAAAAAAAGGAAGATGGAAGCTGTGGCCAAGGCACAGAGGGACCGTTTAGAGGAAGGAGTGACATATGCCCCTGGAGCATTTTAGATGAAATGGCAAGCCCCATCTAAACTAAAACACTGTTCGAACTTTCAAACCCTTTTTTCTCAGCTTCATGTTTTCACCATTTTTTCACAGCTCTAAAACTATCGTTCGATGAGTTAAGCGCCCCCAAGTCTAATGTATGGCTTTTTTGGCATGAAATTTACTGGAGAACTCGGCTATGCGCTTACCTTTTGCAAATTGTTATTTCTTCACACAAAAACGTTGACGTTTGTGAAACAAGAAAAAACCTAAAAATTCATACCACTATTGAAAGTTAATTTTTACGTGAAATATGGCCTTAAAAATTATTTCAAGCCTACTACCGATTAGTTTAGTCATTTAGCGTTATATCCCAATAAGGAAATTGTGCCTTTTTATTCATATTTTGAAACGATAGTTTTTTTCCTTTGGTACTGCTATATGTACATTTTAAAAAATAAACCTTTTAGGTTGAAAGTTGGTCTAGCCTCCTAAGTTTTGACGTTTAAAGTACCCTAAAAATTTCATTGACCTGGCACAAATGCTTAAAAAGTAGACCCTCCAAGGGAGTGCCTCCCCTTAAAGGGATGGTGAACCGAAATTCGGATTTGAGGAAACAATGCAGGAGTTGTAGGCGGGACGCTACAATCCCTACAACACTACTCGTACGGCGATATCTCGAATGGACGGCTGTATTTTTGGAAAAAGAGGTCGAGATTAAACAAGGCCGACAAGGCACGTGATGTCAAGATATCTCGTTTCCTCCCATTTTCGCTTCGCCCCCTCAAGGTGGCGAGGCGGAAAAGACGCGAGGCTGTTTCCTCTCCTTCTCGACTCTTCTCGGAGAAACAAGACGTCGACATATCTGTCAAATGCTCCTCCTTTTTTTTAGAAAAATACGGTCATCCGTTTGAGATATCGAAGTATGAGTAATGTTTTGGTGTTTGTAGCATCCCCTTACCCGCTTTTGCCGCAGTGTTTTGTGGAATTCAGATTTCGGTTCAGCATCCCTTTAACCCGTATTTACTGTTTGAATAAAAAGTAAAAGAAAAAAGTGAAAGCCGCTTACAACTCCCTGTAACGCCGAATTAGAGCGCAGCTCTTGAGGAGGAGGAGGGAAGGGCGCTGGGAGGGGGGGGGGGGTTAAACTAACCAGGGGGGTCACGTGACCTTGGGGGGTCACGTGACCTTGGGGGTCACGTGATCCCCAATGCCGATGATGTCATCACTGACGTCACTGATGACGTCATCAGTGAAGATGACGATGCGGGTACCGATGACGTCATAGGTGATGTCGCTGATGACGTCATCAGTGATGATGACGATGACGATGCGGATGCCGGTGACGTCATCAGTGATGATGACGATGACGATGCGAATGCCGGTGACGTCATCAGTGATGATGACGATGACGATGCGGATGCCGGTGACGTCATCAGTGATGATGACGATGACGATGTGGATGCCGGTGACGACATCAGTGACGTCACTGATGACGTCATCAGTGATGATGACGATGACGATGCAGATGTCGGTAACGTCATCAGTGATGATGACGATGCGGATGCCGGTGACGTCATCAGTGATGATGACGATGACGATGTGGATGCCGGTGACGTCATCAGTGATGATGACGATGACGATGTGGATGCCGGTGACGTCATCAGTGACGATGACGTCATCGGGGGGTCACGCGACATCGGCGGGGGTCAGGTGACCTCGGGGGTCACGTGACCTCAAGGAGGAGGTCACGTGACCTCAGGGGAGTCACGTGACTTCGGGGGGTCACGTGCCCCCCCCCCCCCCCCCCCCCCCCCCGAGGTCACGTGACCCCGGTGCATCATGGGAAATGTTCCATAATGCACCCCGGTGCATCATGGGAAATGTCCCATAATGCACCGCGCGAGCCCCCCACCGGGGTCACGTGACCTCGGGGGTCACGTGCCCCCCACGAGGTCACGTGACCCCGGTGGGGGCTCGCGCGGTGCATTATGGGACATTTCCCATGATGCACCGCGCGGTTACGCCGACGGCGACGCCGACGCCGCTCAAGCCGGAAACGGGCCCCTAAGAGCTGCGCTCTAAAATAAAAATAAAAAAAAACCGCATCTACACGTGGTGAATGATGTTGATTGGGGCAAAGCTCTGTTGGTGCTTGTCTGCGTAGACGCTGAGCCGCAGCATGCTCAGCCTTTCGTTCGTTTTCATCCATGTCACGCTGCGGTCAAATGCTCAAATGCGTATTTAACCACGTTCCATACCACACATTCTCTTTCTGACATGGATGAAAACGAACGAAAGGCTCGGCATGCTGCGGCTCACCGTCTACGCAGACAAGCACCACCAGAGCTTCGCCCCAATCAACATCATTCACCATGGGGAGGTGCAGTTGTCTTTTCTTTTTGCCCTACACGAGTACGGGAGCACGTGCTCACATGCTCATGAGCATGTGAGCGTGTGAGCTCACGAGCAGGAGCACGTGCACCCGACGGCGGACGGACATACGGACATGGCTAGCCCCTAAGGAGCTTCCCCCCAAAAAAAATAAACAACCTTCCCAGCAAGCGTATGAATGCCATGCCAGGCCTCGCGGGCGCAGAGCTGCACCGTAGTGAAATCGAAAAACATGGTGCTTTCCTCGCGTCTTTTGAAAGCGTGCCGCACCTCAGCGCACCGAGGAGCCATTGAAAATGTTCATTTTCTCGGTAATTACGGCACGGTAGTTTACCGAATTTCGCTATATTGCTCATTAAGGAACTGCAACATTCGGTTAGAAATGCCAAAACTGCAAAATTCGAAAAAAGATGGGCATTTTAGGGCCCTTAAAGAAATTTCCACGACTGCCCCCTGCTATCATTTGTCCACGGTGTTCGGCAGCGTCAAGCGGGTCGCCCTGTCCCTTCCCCTGGAGCCAACTTGGGACCACCCACCTGCTTGACCGCCACTGGCTGCCCGGCCGGCACGCAGGGTCCTGACGCTCCTGCCGGGGTCACCGTTGTTATGGTTGGGCCGGCCGCCTTGGTTGCTGAGGCGATGGGAGACAGAAGATTACCGCTCAGCAACGAAGTGACCCTCCCCTGTGCTAAGGTTCTCACTAGTGATGGGCCAATTTTTTGCCCAATCGAAAATTCGGCACCGAATCTTGGAATTCTGCAAAGCTCAAGTTTTGCCGAAAGTTTCTAAAGATTCGGCAAAGATACATTGTTGGCAGACTTAAAAGATGATATATAGTTTGTTTTTTTTTTGGCCAAAAAAAGATTTCAGGATTTTTTTTTTAATGCTTGTTGACACAGTTATTAAATAAATTGATATTCTACAATATAAATGTATCGGTGTCATTTTTCTGTGCTTACAGGCAATTTTACAGTGACTTTTTGCAGAAGTGGCGTGACAACGAGGTTCGACGATACGCGAGCTTTGGTTTTAAGGCCTCATCAGCCCAAGCCTGCAAGTGTGTACATTGTTAAAATAAAGGCGGTAACACAGTTCTTACTTTCTCTGTGAGTCACCGTTTCACAAGCTGCTGAGACTTCAGAAGAGAAAACAATATTATCGTAAATATGCATGCTTTCCAATTGAGTCACTTGACGCCATCTTTGCAAGAAAGCGTGTGTCCCATATTTGCAACGTCTCGTTTTTAATTTTTAAATTTCTGGTTTTTGATGTTGGGACACATGCGGATGTTTAGGAAGATGGGAACAGTTTGGAATGTCAGACGTGCAACGGCAAGCATGATAGTTCTGCGTCTAGTTTTATGAGGATAGATGAAAACCACGAAATAACGCTCATTTCAAAGCAATATTGTTTTGTTTTGGCACAAACTACTTGTGAGCCGAAAACAGGATTGCTCTAATTGCGAGGAGTGCTTCAAAGTACTTGTCAGTCAATGTTGCAACTACCTCGTTGCGTAACTAGAAATATCAAACGTAAAACATGCTATCCAGAATGTACAGCATAATTTGTCACTTGCGCAGTGGACTGTGTCAATTCCTGGTTGATTTTCTGTTTTCTAGGCAGAACATACTGAAGAGAACCACACTCACAAAGGCTGACAAACACACAGTTACCATATCACCCACTCCGCACCTCGCCATAACCGCTCGTAGTACTACAATACTACGCTGTACGATAGTGACCGCACGGCATCCATTTACAATCCATGGATCCGTTGCAATCTCACATGCGTGCAGACGTCTGCCAAACTTTTGCAGAATCTTTGCCTAACTTTCCTTCAAAAGTTTGTCATGTGCCGAACTTATGTGTGGAATTGGACTTTAGTCCATCACTAGTTCTCACACACTTTAATTTCCAAGAGTAGCTAGCTTCCTCGAGCGAAGGCCGAGGTAGCTGGGCGCTCGCAATCTCGCGACGAAACGGTTTAAAAGACTGCAAACCTTGATAAGAAAAAAATGTGTGCTACAGAGTAAGGTGCAAATGTCTGGCTTGGTCGTATACCAATGCTATGCTTAAATAATGAATAAACTAAAGAAAAAAAAACAAAAAAAACACTCGTGGGATTTAAGAAGTTTGAGCCCGCAAGATAACCCCGTCCCAGAACCGAAAAAGATTGAAAAATTGTAGGCTGAAAGCCAGAACGAAGTGCCAAGTTGAACAGACCCAAGGTAACTACCGTGTTTACACGATTGTAGGTAGACCCATTTTTCAATTTTTTTAAAATTGAAAGCATCCCACTATTGACCAAGCAGAAACTGCAGTGATAACGGAAAAACACCTCAGTTCATTACAAGCGCCACTGGCTCAGCCGGCTATACCTGCAGCATTACGTCCTTCTGTGCGCTCGTTTTACAAGTATTGTATTTTCCGGTGTATAAGTTGCGGTTTTTTTCAGACATTTTTCTTGGTGAGTCTTATACAAGAATGCAACTTGTATGCATTTTTTTTTTCTTTTTTTATTTATTTTTTAATTCACGGTATGCACCATTTTTTTCTGTGCCGCGTGCCATCTTTCATTGAGCACCGTAACTATGTATCCATTGGTGGTGTTGCCCCTTCCAGTTGTCATAACTGACTCGGAAAGTGAGAAATTGTATGGTTACCCCAAACCGGCTTAATCTGGATAGGCAAGACAGTGAGAATAAAACTTTTACAGCATGTGATCGATGTTGCTTCATTCAGCCATGGTTCCGTAGTCTTTTGCTAGAGTCCAGTAATACTGAAAGGTAAGTGGGCTGGTATACACGCATTGCAGGAATTTTTCTCACATCTTTTTTAGTTCCCGTACGAGCAGCAGTTTTCTTTCTGCCATGCTCCAGCCGTGTTGCCACACAAGAAGGATTGTGGCGAGCTGATCTTTTTGCAGCACCAAAAGAAGTGTTTCAAGATTCATCTACCTGCCGGCACGTTGATGCTCAGGTCGTCTCCACGACTTAGCCGCGGAAAGGCCTAGTGGTCCAAAGCTTAGTTCACGAGTGTCTGGCTCATTGAACTTTCGTTTGCTCGGCATGTGTTTGCTTGAATAAAGCCGACTACCTTCTCATTTTGCGCGTTTTACATCCTTTTGCTGCGAAACACTCATTGCCCCTGCCAGACGCCGCGCTATGGGCCTTTTTCGTGGGTCTAGACGTCAAAGTTGCGCGTCAGGCAGTACGTACGATATAGCTGACTGTGCAAAACTCAGATTTTCCAATACCGATGCCCGTAAAACTAAAAAATCTCATCGCGTGTACCATGCAAAGAAGTGTGACTTAAAGGCGCAACTTATATACCAACTTGTCCACAAAAACGGCTTAATATAACAGATGTGCAACTTATAGTCCGGAAAATACGGAACACCTTTTATTTTTTTACTTGTGCAAACAGGTATTACAGTTCGCATATCGGCACGGAATGTGCAGAATACACTGCAGTGATCGGCGCACAAATCAAACGGCTGCGCCGAGACTTTGGGGGGTGCGACAGTTGTTGCAAAAGTTACGTCAAAACAGCTTCCGTTCGTACGGTCGCATGTTCTTCGTTTGAACGATTCGTGTTTGAAGGACACTGCGCGACCGTGCTGGAGGGTGCCAGGCCACATTTCTCTCTATTGACATGCGTGGGGTTTCGGCGCTCGTTTACAGCCATTCTTCATGAGGAAGCAACTAACAACTGCACTGCTGGATGCAACTTTGACATGTCGGAGCGGGTGATGTGCCAGTGGCTTCTGCAACGGTACAAGATCTTTAACTGTGAAGGCAAAAAAAAAATTTCCACGCGCCGACTTCTGGGTGTTTTCCAGAGATCAAGCTTGCACACATGGCGCAGAAATGCGAGATCGATCCCGGTCCGTGATGTGCGGAGCGATCACCGAGCAAGTGCAGGAGATTTTGTTGGACGACGACATGCTTTGGCAACGTAGCAGTTACGATGACTCGAACAACACCGACGAGGACAAATCATAATTCGGGGATTAACAAATGTCTGCCATGGAATGTATCCTAAAGTACATTGCTACATTGAGCTTGCTTAGAACACAACCTGGAAGGTTCAAGTAAACAGAGCAGGAACTGGCTTCAAAACAAGCGCAAGCAAGACCCCACTTTGTTTCATCTTATGTCCGGCCGGAGAGGATGCCACAAGCCATCCCAGCCAATCCAGCTCTTTAAAAACAGCACGTGACTACGCTTTCCGTGCCCCACGGTGCTCCCTCTCGAAGGTCGCAGGAAACTCGCACGGCTTTGGATTGGCCCCGACGGCTCGTAGCATCCGTTGTGGCCAGATGTAATATGAAACGGAGTATAGGAATCTCTGGCCTGTTCAAGAAGTGAAAGCAACATACTGTTTGTGCTGAGCACCAGCGGCGCTTGACCAGCAGACAGCAACATCCCGCTGCGAGCGTCGTAGATCAGGTTCACCGTGGTTGGCTTGGCCAGCTGAAAACAAATGGTTGCCTGCTGTTCACTGCCCCACAAAGCAACACACGTAGGGAGGGTGCATAGGCAAGAAAACTTCCCTGGCGAACATCAGGAAAGCGGTACACAACGTGACATCGTTAGCACGAACAAGCGGTCAAGTTTTTTTTCTGTTTTTGCCTTAAAATTAGACGGTTGCCGTAATAACTACAAGTGTGACGGAGAGACCTCATTAAAAAACATTAACACCCCAAAATATTTCATTTTTCTGTTAGGCGATCCTTATGATGCCAGAAGACTACCCAATCAACTACAGTGTCACATATATTTTAAATAAAGTAAAAAAAACGCAACTGCTCGAAACCGAAACTGGACTGAGGAGGAAGAAGAAATAGAGAGGAGGAGAAAGATACAAAAAAGTCACGCGGCTGTACAACTTTTTTTTCAATCAACGTATTTGCAGCTTTTAAGAAGCTCCAAAAAATGGGTATCATATTTTTTGTCCATTTCTAGTATTGAGTGTGTGCCTTCCATGACTCATGACTCTGATAATCTTTGGTGGTTGTGTTTAAACCATAGAAAAGGGCACATAACCACGGAGAAGAGAGTGAGCGAGACTTAAACCTGCCAGTTCTCGATTGGCAGTTTTAGGGCAGAAAGAAAACAAATTTCGAGTCGCAAATTGCATTCTGGGTAGTTTAGCTCAGATATGTCATGTATAAATAAAAACCTTGTTGAGCATAAATACCCTGTCAGTGTACCTTTCAGGGCAGTAGCCCAAGTGGTAAAGATTGGTGCCTGTCAATACCCTGCCTGCATGAAATGCAGAAAAGCACTGATGTCGTGTTCACGCTAATAGTGTCGCACAGTGTATATGGACACTCTAAGAGTCAAATGCTGCACGGGAACAAACGTATGGCCCTTCCTGGTCCAAGTGACTACACACAGGGGTGGAAGCGGGCGTCAGCGTTTTGTAGCTGGTCTGGGAGCAGCAAAGGTGTCACTTCAGAGCAGCTTTGGAGGAGCAGAATTTATGCATTTATGCTTTGGAGCAGCTCAGAAGACGCAAAAATTTAGTTTTGTAGCAGTAAGTAAATCTTCGAGCTGGTCATCCAGATCAAACATGGGGCTACAAGTGCAGACATGTATGTTGAAAAGTAGTGAAAGTGCACAATAAAGACGAATATGCTTATTATGTGAATAAAGACGAGTGCGCTTTCACTACTTTTCAACATGCATAACCAACTCGCCTGCATCGCTACATTAGTGCAGACATGTATATTGTATGAATATAAAAATAGAACAAAGAAAAAACATCTTCATGTGGCGTTGCATAACAATGTCAGAACATACAATTTACAGTCACCGACCGATTTTCGGACTCGGAGGGGACCCCAAAATTGTCCAAAAAATCAAACGGTCTGAAAAATCTATTTCAGCTAAAATATCAAATTTCCACGCATATTCCGCTGAGTATTGGCCACTTTCAACTTGCTTGATGTCAATTTTAAGTTCTCGTGCAACTTCCGCTTTATATTGTTCACTTTTCACTTGTTTGTTGATCTGTTTTATCAAAAAACAAGTGCTGCACTTTGTTGGCGCCATTTGGCGAAGTTGGCACCATTTGGAGACAATGTTTAGTCCACCAAGCTCACTTAAATAATAAGCCTATCGGCGAAAAACCTTTGCGCTCAAAGACCACAAGAACAGCAGACGGCCGCTCTGCTCGCGGTCGCACTTGAAAAGCACGGACCACGAGGAAAACTGGTAGAACCATAAGAATTGGCAGACGGCGACCATGTTGGCTATAGATGAACCGGAAAACCCGACTATCGCTTCAACCCAGCTTGTTTATTGCGTAACACATGGTATCGAAGCTACAGGACAAAATCAGAACAACCAAAATGACGGCAACTAAGCTTGCGGCGCTATCACAGCGGCTGTTTTGTAGCTGTAAACTGAGGAAATCACGCAAATTATGTGTGAAACATAAGAGCAATAAGCTTTATGACGTCCGAAATATCAGCCAATTTTTTACATTAACTCCGCGGGGCAAGTGACGGTACAGTAAAAATGTCAAAATAATCAAACATGTCCGAAAAATCAGCGTTCAAATAAAAAAAATCCAGCCTATGGCATCGAAAGAAAAGAGCGGAAGTGCAGTTCATAGAGTTATTACAATAAACGCTAAAGGCTCCGCTGGCGCTAGTGTCTACGGGACTTCCGGTTGCAAATCGAAGCAGACAGCATGCAGTCTACTTTTCCAGTCTTCCTGTGTATTTCTATGGGAAAACGCGCGTGAATTTTCTCTCGTCGCCGGAAAACAACATGAATAACGCTTGTTATTTCGGTTGTACCAGATAGTATGCACCTTTATTACTATTGTGAAAGTGTAATTGCTTTAGTTACAGCATTTTTCTTTTACCACTGAACGACGTTAAAATTCGCTATATTTCAGGCCCAAACCTCTGTTCCATGGCAGGTATGTAGAAATGACCGACGATTCTAAGCAAAATAACGATCAAAAGGAATGTAGAGTGTGTTAAAAGTCCGCCAGTGGTGCTTATATATTGCTAATATGCCTGTCCTCTTACTATAAGAAAATGACCCCGTCGTGCATCTTTACGAGTGGCTAAAAAAACATTTGAAACGTAATAAATAAAGTATGTGGGCTACGAAACGTGTTTTTTTTAATTATTTCCTATGTCAGGCAGTTTTTATCGCGCACCTGTTCTCTGGCTTCCCCCTATTTGCAAAGATTTGGAGCGCGTGGGTGATGATTTGAGCACAGAACAAGCATCTTCGCACATATTCATGAGCAGAAAAAATAAAGCAGTACTTATTTATTGCAAATCGGACTATATTACGCGACTTTCAATTTATTTTGATCGTCTGCAAGCACAAGGAGTTACTTATCCAGTGTTACTGCGTAGTTCTTGCCGTCTCTCTTGGTTTTCCACATGTCCTTCGTTCGTTTGGCACGTAATCCCCCAGGCTGGAAAGCGATGACGCCGTGTTCGCGCTAACAGTGTCCGACGGTGCACATAAATACATGTACCAAACAGTTTTAGCACCGTTTTTCATGCCACGATTTTAAAATAAAAACGCCGCAACTGACCAATTATTCCATCTGCGTGACTGGGAAATGTTCTAATGTGCCTAGTAGGTACGAATTGTTCGCAATATTTGCTCTTATAATCAAGCACAGAGAGGAAATGCACTCGCGTTTTTCCGTAGAAATGCATTACCGGAAGTCAATTTCGGACTGCTTGCTGTCTGCTTCAATTTGCAACAGCACACTAGCGCCAGTTGAGCCTCTAGCGTACATTATAATAACTTTATGGTGCAGTTTATGTGAATGGCAGCTACTGAAAACTGGTCTGGCAACAGGTTGGTTAACCTTATGGCTTTCCAATGGAAGGCATAGCCAACAAAAGCACAACTTAAAAGGGCACCAAGAGGTCAAAATATTTTTTTTATCCTCCAAAATGATTGAAAACGATGCCTGGACATTACCCTCAAAATTCGAAACTTCGAAACTCAGTATTTGTGAATTAAAAAAACCATTTCCCAAACCAAATCTGAAGTCCCGTGCGATCCATGCCAATGCAGTGATGTCAAATATTGACTTGTCCTGAGACTCGAGTTTCTCTCACGCCTCCGAACCAACCCGAAGTGTCCTGTTTGCCAGCGTCCCGCGAACAACCGCTAGCGTGCCATCTATCGCTGTGAGCAGATGACTCTTTACCTTCAAATTTGAAGTTCTTTTAGGGCTCTTTCAGTGATCTCATATTCTTTGAAACAGCGTGAGGTGGGAAAGAATGCGCAGTAGACTTTTGTGAGCGGTGTGAGGTACCACGTCGGCGCTGGTTCTGTGTGAAAGGCTGCCCGGCAGAGTCACAATTGGCACTACGGCACACAGACGCCAAACCCAGTTGTTTTGACCGTTTGACGATTTCCTTTTCGAAGTCTAAGAGGTCGTTGTGCACCTAAACAAGAGAACATCCGGTTCCCCGACTCACCGATTGTCCTCAGTGCTACACGTCTCGAGCGCCGCCATGTTTTCCGAGAAAGCGTAAAAAGCCAGGAAGCTATATCACTCCGGACTCCGGTTTTCGGTATTTCAAAAAGAAGGGCCGTAGTGCGTTGCAAGTGCGTTAAAAACATGTTTTACGAATGCCGTTTTTAAATATTATAGAAATGTTGCTCACAAAGCTTCTAAATTTAATAATTATTGACCTCATAAATAAACAGAAGAGGAGGTGGAGAGGGAGAGAAGGGCAACAAAAATAAAAAGGCATGCGCGCACGTAAGAAAAGTTTGCTCCGCGTTGTGGTATTTTTTTTTAGTGTCTATGACTACAACTTGCATCGTTTCAGACAAAAAGAAAAAGACATTCGGGGTGTCAGCAATTTTTTAAGCCTCAAGAACAAAGCATTGTGTCTATTTAACAGCCCAAATCGCAAGTTCCATAAGACTACTAAAATGAAGTAATAACAAAATATATTAGTATGGTTTGAAATAAGGCCCAATCCTTACTGACTACACTTTTTATTAATAGGAAATAAAAATGTTCTAAGCCCCAGTTTAGCAAACAGATGAATTCACAAAGTACAAATCTACTCTATCTGATAAAAGTACAAAAGTTCAATAATGAAAATTTCAAAATATCACCCCTACTCATACATATGCTGCTTGAAGCCCTTAGTAAACATGCATGACTGACTAGAATAAATAAAAGAATGCTTATGGGATTAATAAATAAATGAGATTGACAAAACTAGCCAGTAAAACTATACACCAACTCATGTTTACAAACAAACCGGAGCGCCCCTAGCGGACGCCACCGGCGCCGCGCATGCGCGGTGGATGGTGGGCAAGAAGCCCGCCGTCGCCCATAAACAAACCATTGAATTGCGTTGTTGTCGGCGTCGGTGGGAGTCCCCGTGCTCTTTTTCGCGTTGGAATTGTTGATTCTACGTCCTCCTAACAATGTCCGATTACTTGTGCGGCTTCAGCAAAACTAACGAGGCAAAACTTTGCGTGAATAATGTGACGTGCGGCGAATCATTTCACGTGGACGCCGCAGAGTGGGCGCTAAACCTGACTCCCACGATGAGATTCTGCTCGCTATTTTTAGTCGCGACGTCGCTCGGACTGCAAAAGCGTGGACCGTAGCTGAGATGGTGGACGTCGATACTGAAAACCGCAAGTAGAATCGGGCATTACAAGTCGGTGATGGCTACCGGTAACAATAATGATAAACATCTTGTATCTGTTTACACTTAGCCTACTTACCCCAACCAACCTTCAAAAGTGTTTTGAAGCCTGCACTTAGTTCTTATCGCAATTACCGGGTCAAGGTTTGGTTTACGGGCCGCTGTCGTTTGAACGAGCTGACGACAAAAAGCAGCCAAGTTTGAAAGAGCAGACGACAGTTCGAACGCATGCGCAATGGAGTACGGGCAAGAAGCACCGCGTCCCACGTCAACAAACCATTCGAATGTCACCTTGTCGGCGTTTGTGTGAGTCTGCATACTCTTTTTCGAGTTGGAATTGTCGATTCTACGTCGTCATCAGAATGTCTTTCTTACCACTTTAATCGCCTGAGCGAAATTATCAATTCTTGTTACGCCGCTAAACTTTCCGTAAATAATTTGCGATTCATTCGCGTGAACGCCGCAGAATGGACGCCAAAATCATGATGAGATTCTTCTAAAGTTGAGGCTTGGGCGAGTTGGTACATACTTCGGAAATTAAAAACAGCGCGGAAAGACGAGGACCAGAGAAAGAAGTGACACGGACGTAGCGCAGCGCTACGTCCGTGTCACTTCTTTCTCTGGTCCTCGTCTTTCCGCGCTGTTTTTAATTTCCGGAGATTCTTCTAGCTATTTTCGGACGCGACGTCGCTCGTGCTGCAAAAGTGTAGAAGGCAGCGGCGATGATCGACGTCGATATTGAAAATCGGAAGCGGGAACAAACCAAGCGTAACAAGTCGGTGATGGCCACCGGTACCAATGATCAACATCTTGTATCTACTGTTTACATAGAGCCTACTTAAGTCTTCTGAGGCCTGCTATTACTTCTTATTGCAATTACCAGGTCAACGTTTGGTCTACAGGCCGCTTTTGTTTGAACGAGCAGACGACAAAAAGCAGACAAGTTTGAAAAAGCAGACGAAAGTTCGAACGATCAGGCGGCCGTGTGAATTTGGAGACGCACTGAACCCGTGGGTGGTCCAGACAACTTGGCGGTTTTATCTCGTTCATGTGGAACAAAGCAAATACATCTGGCGACCACAAAGTGTTGCCCGCACACGCAATTGTAGAGCGACAGCGTCTGGTTTTCCCTTTTCACGGCTACTATTCACGTTCTCGGACGAACGGAGGGGGCAGAAACACATGAAAACTGATCTTCAAACCTTTCCAGGCTCTCTTGGTACAGCCCTCGTCGCAGCATTTGACGAGAAGGCAGGTTTTTTGTCTCGTTTCTTCCAAAGGAACACAGGAATGCATGTCTGGTACAGCGACTTCTGCCCACCGCCCCAGACCGGAAGTGCGTCCGGCGCGCCACCACCGCGGCGTGACGTAGGAGAGTTGAGTTGGTGTATAAAACAGAAGGTTTCTCTCACAACAGTTTAAACTACTAAAATAAATATTACTTTTCATAACTTGGAGAAAAGTCAATTTCTTGAATGTGTTCCAGCATAACAGTGTAAAGTTTGCATTGCTCTGCAGAACATTTCCACTCTTCATATTGTCCTCCTGCCGGCTCGCTGTTTCGTGATCGGCGCGTGTATTATATGTAGAGTTCGGAGTTTTCGGTTTAAACCGATAAAAACCGATAAAAGTACGCCGAATCCATTTTCAGAAATTCGGTTTTAACCGAAAAAGGTCAGTTTGTAGGTTCGCCATTTTCGACTTAAACCAATAAAAACCAATAAAAGTACGTCGAATTCATTTTCTAAAATTCAGTTTTAATCGGAAAAGGTCACTTTGACCTTCCAGTCAAACCGCAGAGCCGTGGCGAAAAAGTGGCACGACAGTGCCGACCGAAACGTGTCCGAATGGATGGGATACACGGATGCCATCATGACGTTATGGTTTAATGTGCGCATCATCAATCGGAACTTGAAGTCCGAAATGCCCCATGACTTTGCCATGTACGAGCCTGTTTTCAAACTCGTCGTAAGGAAGACTGGATGCAAGCTCTGCATGTTGTGCTGTGCTTCAAAACGTCGCACCGTGTCTCTTTTGGCGGTCACAACGGGTTGATTGGCCGACTTCGCTCAGGCAGCGCTTCATCTCCTCAGCCCCCCAGTGTCCAGTGTTAGCGTTAAGAGGGCATTCTCGAAGCTCACGATCATATTAACAAAAAAGGAAAAGTGCGGATCAACGAAGAAAACCTGGGAAAGTACCTGCGTGTGTACTATAATAAGATCACGTAATCCCGATGTACAGAAAGTAAAGTTCCGTGTGTTTTGGGCATAGGCTTCATATCTGATTTGTTTGTACTTCCCGTGTTTTTTTGTTGTTTCTTTTACAGTTTCAAACATTTGCCAAATAAAGTATCGATTTCATTTTCAAGTTATCTGTGCAGTTATTCTTTGAGTGATCACAAATATCAAAGCTACAAGGATTGTCTGATCCGGTGTCCGTTAGTATTTATTTTAATTCACCGAAAGAAGCCGATAAACTTTTTTGGGCATAAATATACACCGAAAAAAACCGAAAATTGAATTTTAAAATAAACACCGAAAAAAGTATGCCGAATTTTGCAATAATAGAAACCGAAAACGCGGAACCCTAATTATATGCCTTGTATGCCATTTACGAGAAAGATTCCAGATGAGACAACCAATTATCACTTTTATTGTCAGGCTTACGAAGAGAATGCGGAGCACGGAAGCGGTCTCAGCAAAAGTAAAGTCCCTAAACACAAACAAAAAAAAAAAAGTTAACCAAATGTTTTCTAACCTTCCAAACAAGCGGCCCGCAGGCAAGGCGGCTATGAGTCCCGGTTCCCATGTCCCAAGCGCTAGAAGTGACATGTGCCATAGTGACCTCGTCTCAACGTTTCATTTTCGCTCGAAAAGTACCTCCTGTTCTTTTAATATATTCACACAGTTCATACTTATTTGTGTTCATTTGCCCTTTGTTTCACTTTATTTTTTGCTCCACAGCTTTTTGTAATCTACAACAATTCCGCTACTAGGCTGCAAGTGCGAGCTCTTTGTTGAAGGATGCATATCAGCTGCGCAAACTATCATCAGGAGTAATCTCCAAAGATAAAGCTACAAGCTTGGAATTCTCGCCTTAAAGAAAAAAAAAGAAAAATAATCACCATTAAAAGACAAGTATTTGCTCAAGGTGTTGTAATAAAAATCGTCAGGAAAGAAAGACCTGACAATTTAACTGATTGCTTTTTTAGAGGCAGGTTGAGCCTGGTTAATGTTGAGTGAATTGAGCAAGGGGAACGACAGTGTATTTGCTCTCTTGTTCAATTAAAAATGCCAGCTTCTGTCGCTGGTGCCATTTTAGTTTTGTTATCACATCAGGTCAGGGCCCAAAGTAACCATAAAAAGAAATCAAATCTAAAGACGGCACTGGCAAAGCTGCGTTTACAAAGAACATAGAGCATGAGGTCTCTCCTCTTTTAAATCTTTTTTTTACAGCGGAGCTGTTAAGGGCTAGGTTCTTGAGGATCGTGTCCGGTACAAAATACTTGTCCACAAAAACGCCTCTGACAGCTACCGCCATCTATAAGCAATGGCGGCAAGCACACAACCAGTATGGTTGCCACCGTCGCTCGTAGATGGTGCCAACCTTTCCAGCTATTATAGAAGAATGGATAGTTGGTGGGAATTCATCGTAGGAAACAGTGCAAAAAACAGACAACGACAAAGAAGGAGCACACGTAACGAGCGCAGCGCTCATCAAAGTGTGTTTCTTCGTCTTCGTCTGTTTTGCGAGCTGTTTCCTACGCTCTTATCAGTTTCGATTTGGACTCAGGATGGGTCGGCCGTGCGCCCTTTCGGGAAAAGAAGACTGGCTGCGGAAGGAGCGGTGACGTACGCAGCAGCGCGAATGGGTCCATAATCGCCGCAAAGCCGCTGTCGCCTCGACTTCCACTGCGTCGAGCGCTTCAGATTTCCTTGCCAAAGGAGAGCACATTGCTCGCCTGGAAAGTTGCCGCCAAAAACAGAACCAGCCATGTAAAGGGCGCCGGCGGGCCAACGCCACGGACGACGATTGTGCCATGGAGGCCAAGCGCAAGCACGAGGCCTGGCAACAACTGCACTCCACGCCGGCTGAACAGTTCCCGGGCGCGACGGCGATGTTCCGGAGGGAGTTCGTGAATTACCCGTTTGGCGTCAAGTGCGCCGTGTGCGACCGACTCTGGGTTGCCAAAGACATATCCACGATCGGCGGCGTGTCAGAGAAGAAGAAGCAGGAAATGGACGTGTGTACGTTGCAGCAGTGTATCGAGTACAGCTCTGCTGGTCTTCCTTCTCTACGAAAATGGAAAGGCTGAACGTTTTTTTAATTTAATTTAAATTAAATTAAAACCCCCGTCCGGCCCCCACACTCAAATAAGTTTGAGACCACTGGATCATATGATCGGTGAACGTATGCCAGCATTGTTCGGACCTGCGTGCATGGTGCCTAGCACTCGGCAGTGACAGACCAGGAGAAGAAAGTGATGACCGAAAAACTAATGTTTATTTTTCGTACATCCCTTATATAACCTGATGGCACCAGCGGTGCCATCTGTTAGGCATGCCAACAAATACAACAATAGGGCGGCGACCCCTACAAACGTGCTGCTAGGTATGCTTATATGCGCAATGTAATGCACGCAGCACATTCCGTGACACTCTGTCAAAAATAAACGACAAACTGATATGCCGGTACTTCTGACAAAGCCTCCTAAGCAAGTCTCATTTTCGGAGATCAGAGATCTGCATGCCGTCAGTGGCCGAGCTGTGGCACTGACGGAACAAAGCAACCCGCTCAAACAAGTGCTTCGAAGGCGCTGGCACGGGGTGTATTATTGCCTCTCTGTGGAGCCTGCGCTCACAAACAGAAACAAACACGCAACTTTTATTGTATGTTGCTCATATTCATCCAAACAAGGCATATTTCTAAACAACAATAAGATAATTTAGTTTTCTTCATGTTCGAAACGGACGAGTTAGACCATAGCCCCCTATATAGGAGGCTAAGGTTAAACAAACACCAAATCCCGCGGTTTTTCTGCCTTCTGCAGGCGCTTGACGGCTCATCGCGGCACCATGAATTGAAACAGAACACCGTGTCTATTTACCTGGTGCGATATAAATCATGGTATTTCTCCTTTGATGAAAATAGGCACTTAGCGCTTGTTAGTGTGTTCAAGAAGTTTAAACTAAGTTGATGAGAGTCAGTTGCCTCGATTTTGACACAACAACATCGGTTCAGCGTGATCTAAACGACCACAACATGGTATACCACGGTGGACAGTAAAAAAAAATTCTAATAAATTTAGCGATACAAGAAAAAAAAAAGAAGCTTCTTTGGCCAGTTTTGGCACGAAATTTGCGCTTGGGAGCGGGATGGCACAGCACAAGTGAAATAGTGCACAACGGCACAATTGGTGCAACGCTTCCATCCCTTTATACATGGGGTTGTCTCCTCACCTATTGGAGAGCTAAAGACATGAGCTTGGAGAGGGGGGCGGGGGTGGAGGGGGGGTGCATTTCACCAATTGTTTTAGGAGCTGTGATGACATGCAAGTCTAATTGAAATCAAGTTTTATTGTTCTAGTTCTACCTCTTGCAATACAGGGTCCAAAACAAGTTGCAAAAATACTACCTCCTCTTAATGTGTATGTTTACTCTCCGTGTTGCATTATCCCATATCTTAAAGGGGCGGTGCAACGATTTTATGGTCAAAAGAATTTGCATCTTGTAATTTTTACGTTGTTTATCGTGTCGCAGAGGATAGAGAAAACACCTCCTTCATTAAAAATGTCGCCCTTCCGCTACATAATCGCAAAGCAAAAGTCAAGCTTTTTCCCCCACCTGCAGCCCCAATTGGCAGCCAAAGGAACTACGACGAAAAGATTACGTGACCTCGCTTGGCTGCAACATAACACCCGCTAATGTCAGCAGAGAGAGAGGGAGAGGAAGCGTCCTCTGAGAGAGCACACGGGAACCTACACGGCACTCCCAATGACGTCACTAGGAGGGGGACCAGGTGTGACCCTGAAGGCTGGGAGCGAGTTGAGTGGTGCCCGAAATGCCAATATTTCTCTTTTTTTTAAGCAACAACTAGAACATGCAGGCGACATCCGTTTACTGATCTTTACTTGAGCAGTTACTTGAGAAGTGACAGAGGGCAACCTCCAGAAATCTTTGACCGAAGTCCGGAAATCGTTGCACCCCCCCCCCCCCCCCCCCCCCCCCCCCCCGCTTTAATATGTTTAACCAACTAGCCCACCAGATGATCTTGATGCAGGGCATCCAAGGAATGATGCAAATCTACAACATTAGATGACAAAATGTTAAAATCAAGTAATCCAACGTTCCTTTTAGTTCATGTTAAGATGTGCATGTGAGACAAACACACAAAAAAAAGTTCTCACCTTTTGGTTCTGGCTTATTAGTGGTTGAGCTATGTTGTAAGACTCCTTAGGACAGCAGTAGATGAGTTTGGCCCCCATTGCCTGTTGGAAAATAAAAGATTAGCCTCATTACACTAGTGTAAGTGTAATGGTGTAACTTATATCAAATGATTCACGAACAAATGTATCTTACCAATAAATACCTCCGTGTTCACATTACTTTTAATGTGTCGTGAAAAGCTCCTACCCATCACGTAATTGCTAACGCTAAATCTATGCTTGAATAACCAAAACGAAATTTTACACTAGACCCAATGTTATTCAAATTACTTTTTGTAAAAATCTAGTTTGATCCAAGCTGGAATACGCCATTCGGAGACCTGCAAAGTTGCAGCGTACGTTTTGTACTCTCTTACTATCATCATAGTGCTAGTGGCTGATCTAGGAAAGTCACTCTATCCCTGCCGCTCCTTTTCTTAAATCAAAAAATATCTCGTTTATGCATTTCTACAGAATTGATCATTATAGTGCTCTACTAGACTACAGTCGCCAACCGATTTTTCGGACGCCGATAATTCGGATTTGTTCACTACTTCGGACCTAAAGAAGGAACTGTGACCTACCCGATAGAAATAATGCATATTCACGACCAATGTTTCGGACAGCTCTAGTCCGAATTTCAATTTTTCGGACATAACTGTCGCGAGCGATCGACGGAAAACACCACTGAGAAGCTGCACATGGATTGGCTGCACATGGATTGGCTTAGTTTGGCATTAATACTCGAGTACTGCTAAGTCCTACCGCTAGGTCTGTGTTCCAAAATTTACTCGATCCGACTCCGGTGTAAAGGTTTCGTACCGTGACGTTCCAAAACTTACTCGCGCTTGCTCGATGACGTCGGAACTCGCATTCCAGAAGCGAGTTGTTTACTCCCCAGTAATTACTCACGCTACCCTTCTCAATCGCAGGATGACATTAGATAAAATTGAGTAAATATGTCACGTGATCCGTTCGTCGTCTGCTTTCTGCGCCGACAGCCATCAAAGCTCGTTTGCTCCATTGGCTTTAGTAGTGGTTGTTCGAAATTACGAAGAACGAGGTGCAGTCATTTATGAGTGGCTATTGTGATTTGCTGGTTTTAACGCAAGAATTGACTGCAGACCCAGGCTGTGCACCTTCACCGGGAAGGTATACCCACTGTTATTATCATAGTGCGAGCGTAAACAGGAGCTTCTTTGCATCCTCGTCCTTGGCGTTTGAGGGAATTCCGTATTACCACATTCACGGCTCAAAATATTTGAATACAGTAGATGATGCAAAAGTATTTTTTTCCCCAGAGGGTCTGTAATAAGAGGATAACGCTCGTAAGGCAGTGAAGACTTCGAAGATTTTATGTATATGATCAGTCAACAATCCCTCCCCAAGAAATTGGCTATAGCGGTTTAAAAAATTTTCTTTGTGACATTGTGATTATATTCCCGTCAAAGCGAACATAAGTTACATATCACTATTGAGAAAGTCCTCTGCGCTGTCCCGCTACACCATGTGGAAGCAATTTCTGCAAAACATAATCGGGGCAAATTACGATGCGTGGAATGTATGCGTTTAGAGTGCCTGGACTGAACTTACAGCGATTGCACTGATTAATAAAAAAAATTTTTGATGTCTAACTGAAAGGAGTAAGTAATTTTGATATCAATATACAACCCAAAAGGAAGGTAAGCAAAAGGAGCTGGTGGAGCCACTTCAGAAAACATTGCATAGTCATTAATATTAGATTCTTTGGCTGCTTTCTCCATGATCAAAAAAGATTGTCTGCTATTTTCTGCCACCACTGCTGTGTTTTCTTTTTGCCGTAGCCGAAGATGAAGCCAGTCCGCGTAGTATCCAGGCGATTATAACGGCCGTTCCAAAATCGAGTTGCGAATTGTTTACTTGCAATATCACGTGGCATTACCCGCTGACGCAGGAGACAGGTTACTCGGGTAAGATTTGGAACATGGCCAAGGTGACGCTGCACGACTTTTCTTTCTCTAGCTGTGCGTCATTATCATCATCATTGTTGTTACCATTTTACTTTGTTCATTCGTCATTGCAGTCGTGGACTTGCACCTCTCATCTCGATCTCGTCTCGGTGAATCATGTTTTCGGACTATGCTGGCTCGGCCGTCATTGCCCCATCCATTCTTCCGCCGCCGCTATGAGTCGCTAAGAAGCACAGAAAGTACTCCACCATAACGCCAGAAAAGAATGCAGTGATTCTGAAGCTAATAGAAAGTTGCCGAAGGCAAGTGGAGGCGCAACCTGAAACAAGGTGTGCATGCGTAACCTGAAGCGAGGCACTATTTACGGGTTTTTTAAGCTCGCTTAGACGTAATAAAGGCAATCTTTTTCATCTGGTGATTTTCCGGACTGCGCTATTATTTGGACATTTTTTCGGTCCCTGCGAAGTCAGAAAAATCGGTCGGTGACTGTATTCCTTAGCTCCTCGTAAGTTTCAACACGAGTCGATCGTCAGTTTGTAGTTGGCCTACCTTATTGTTAGAGCCCTGCATATCCGCAGATTATCCACGGATATCCGCGGTAAACTGACGGATTCGGATAAAAATGATTCAAATTTGGCAGATTGCGGATCGAATGCGGATGCCAGGGGCTGCGGATGCAGATCGGATATCCGCAAGTCCGGATATCCGCATCCGCAATGAGTGAGTGGTAATACGAAAGTGTATCATCAAATGTATTGAAGGGGCAAACTACACTCTTAGAATAAATGTGCCAATTGGGAATAAAATCAATATTTACATCAATAAAGATTTGAGTCTCACTAAATATTGCTTTAGAAGGTTTTATCTTGCCAAAAATACTGCCCCCGGAAAAAGGGAAGAATGCAGGAGTATCAGTCGTCGCTAATACGATACTATCAATTTTTTTTTTTAAGTTTTAATAATGCTTGATTTTATTATGTAAAATGAATGCGCAGATCGAGAGTCGGATAGGGTTCCAAATTTTGCGGATGCAGTTCGGATACGGATACAAAGTCTGCAGATGCAGATCGGAAGCGGATATAGAGAAAAAGAAATTCTTCAAAAAACATTGATTTTTATAAATTACATATTTACATCCATCTACATCCAGAGAGTATTCCCAGAAATTTTCACTAGATTACACTGCATAGTTAATTTTTTATAAATTATTTTCTGTCCACCGAAGCTAAAGAAAAGGTAGGGTATGAAGCACTTTGAACGCAATTTTCTGCGTTAAACTTTTTGGTATAAATTCCATTTTAGTCGATCTATCGTTTGATAATGGCAATACAGGGAAGGCTCGTTCTTCACTTTTCCTGACGGAAATTTAATAAGGAATGCGCCTATGGAGTTTGTTTGTCACTTTACAGATGTCTTTTATAAAATATGTTGACATTTTGTCGGGGACACAGAAGACCAAAAAGTTGACAAATTTTGCAGAAGAGAAAATTGATAGAAATCAATGACTTTTTACAAAAAACTTTCCATAGGCACACCCCCTAAGCATTCTGCTACATATCTAGCGAATAAAAATCTTGAATATTGTGATAGTTTTCCGACGATAGATTAACTAAACAATGCAGGGGTGTTGCTGATAGAAGCTGCTCTAATTTCCTTCCCACTTAACCGACAGACCTGAAATTTTGTTATGCACCCTCTAGCATGACCACAAGCCTACCCTGTAAATTTCATTAATTTTAAGCCAAGGGTTCAAAACTCGACCCTCCCAGGGGGTGTCTCCCCTTAAGAACATTGCAGATGCGGATACAAAATCAGCGGATGCAGATCGGATCCGGATGATCAAACTGTTATCTGTGCAGGGCTCTAATTATTGTGAAACATCAGCTTACATTGATGCCCACCCACCAAAAAGGTCATCTGCCTTCTAGCACCTTCAGTAAATGTATCATTACCTGATTTACTTAAAGAGGTGTGACCTATCGCCTTTGCTAATATTGTAACGGACAGATTACTGTCTAACAAAATTGCATTCTTCGTTTGTATTTACAGCACCATTCGTTAGGCACCTATGAGAGGTGCCTAGCCAATGACACTATCCCTGCCTCGTCATTCGCCAGCCACCTTTCGTAGATTGCAGCGATTGGCTATGACTGTGCTCTGTATGGAAGTAACTGAGGAAGGCTTGTTCTTACACGACGCATAAATTATTCGAGTAACTGCGGTACCAATGCGGACAATAAGAGCTGAAACAGTCCTTCGCACATCGTTGGCGTGCCTGCCGGTTTCTTGGAGGGCTGTGGTCCAAACTAGGAAGGAAATGCGGAGTTGAAGTCCCAGACTTCAGACTATTCGACAAATCGAGAGATAGTAGAGCTTACCTATCCGGTCTTTTTCTGCAGTAGCACAAAAAGGACGGATAGAGTGTTTCGGCTCGTACCGTCCGTGGGGGAACATGGATGCGTGGAAAGTGACAGGCAAGACGCAAAACCATGCTACCCCGTAGTTTGTAGCATCCGCGAGATGGGAACGGACGCCGCCCTCGTACGCACCTTGGCCTCGGTGATCTTGCGGACAGACCGCGAGTACGCCCGAGCCGCTCGCGAGTGCGCCTCCTTCTGGGCGACGGACAGGGGCTCGCAGTCGCACTCCATCAGCAGGGGCAGCACCACGTCCGGGTTCAGAGGATTCTTGGCAGAGAGTATGCGTGCCGAAAAACTCCTGGCCGGTGTATGGTACGGCGTCGATCGGACCCCATGCTGAGACCAAAGATGCGGAGCACGATCGTTAGCGGCAGCCTCACAACGTAGTCATGGAATGTTTGTGCTGCCAATTTCCCGTCATTGCAAGCTCCTTATAGTAGACATGTGAGAGTATAAATAGTTGCTAATAAATTGAGAATGGCAGGGTCTTGCTTTTCGAAAGCCCAGCCTCTGGCAGGCGCTCCATGCTCTCCGCCAAGCTTTGACTGCACGCCCGCGATTGAGGTGCATAAGACGCCAAAGCTGACGAAGGTAGGCAGCCCACGCCAAAGGTTGGACAACCGAAGATGCTCCCTCTGCTATTCTCACCTTGCCAGCGACTATAGTACTTTTGAAAGCAGAATGCTTTTACGGGCTGGTTTCCAAGTGTAGAGCGCCACGAAAGGTCCCTACAAAAACGTTACAATACAGCCGAGTCACGTAGCCTCAATTAAGCGGAAAGCGTTTCAACCAAATTACCTCACGTATGTCTCGACGTCAAGCAACTTTTCTCCAAAAATTTAGCGGGAGAACTTCCTGCTAGAAAAACAAGAGGTGGCTGCCAGACCTCTGGTCTTTATACCGGTGCCTGGTGTCGCAGAAGACAGTGATGCACCTACCATGGGACCAGGGGCCGGTGCTCCGGGTGCCTGGGGGATTCTGTTGAAGGGACCCCCCTCTGCTCGCACCTCGGCAGCCAGGTCAAAGTCCTCGTCTGAATCGGCGCCCTCGGCGGCGGACGCCACCGCCAGGTCATACTTGCGCACGGTGTCCGAGATCTTGAGGGCGGCCACACGCGCAGCCTTGCGAGAAGGCCGGATATTCGACTGCGGAGAGTCCTGGAAAGTGAAAGGTGATTAAAACCTTTCGTCGGCTCCCAAAGATCGCCGATGATGGTTATGCTTGCCGTTAGTTTGTGCAAGGGGGTGCTTGACTTTCCCAACAGCACTTAGGAATAGCATACTATGTGCGATCAGCTGTTCACGAGACAGAAGTTTGTTGAGGGGAATAGAAAAATCGGAGTATCAGCTACAGTTTTTTGCGAAAACTTGCACATTTTTTTATGGTTCCTCTCACAACACGACATTAGCAAAATAACTAACAAAACCTGAGAATAACCCCAAGAGGAAAAGCCAACAAAACAAATGACAGCTCAAGTTTATTTGAAACTGTTTAAATACATGCATGGTTTACTTTCCCTTCTGCTCTTTTCCTTTACAGCCTTTGGAAATATAACCTGACATGTAAAACACACCTTACAGCACCAAGCACATTACACTTAGTATTTTTGTGGCTCACATATTGACGGTATCAGAGCCAATCTTAGAGTAGCCCCAACATGACAGGAGATAATTAAGCTTTTAGCTCATTGATAACTACTAGAGCACTCAATATCACTCATACAAAGTCATTTGATTGTAAAATGAGCTATAACTCCTTAGTTCGTAATTTGCATGCACTGCTACAATACGAAACAGTCACACCTGCCATATAATGGCAACTTGGGCCATAGATTAAAAAAATGTGTGTCATGTGTTCTAGCTATATTAGTACAGAATCTATGGAATTGCACCTGCTATGAAGGAGCATAGTAGGTAGTTGCAGGTAATTTTGCCATAAAAATCAGTGTATGTACTAACACCAATGAGGAATCTTTGGGTTCATTTTCAAAACACAGGCTAAGCAACTAAACCTGTGCTTTTAGTGACATGAACTAGACTACCAAGATCAAAAATGGTATCAGGAAAATGCACTGGCAAGACGAAAATAATCCCTGGAGAAGGGGAACAAGAGGGACAAAGGACAAACACAAATCTCCAAACACAGCTAGGCGACTGGTGAGCGACCGAAAAAATCTGCCTGGTCCAAGTATCGAACCCGGGACCTCTCCATTACAGGTGGAGCGCTCTACCAACTGAGCTAACCAGGGGTTAGACGTCAGTAGAGCAAACGGGTTTTATCAGCTGCCACCAGCCTAACATCAACAAGGGTGAAGCTTGCAGTTTAAGGTTATAATTATAATACAATTAAATGCAGAGGTGCAAGCGAGCCGGAAAAGAATGATGTCCTTTTCGTCATTCTTGTCCAGCTCGCTTGCACCTTTGCATTTAATTGCATTATAAATATGCACTGGAAAGCTTTTTCAGCAATACCATAGTAAGGACAATTGTAACTAAAAAAATGACCGCATCTCCACGTGGTGAATGATGTTGATTGCGGCAAAGCTCTGGTGGTGCTGATGATACTGATTTTGTTCATAGGTAGTGCTGATGGTGGTGATTTTTTTTTATTGCTCATAGGTAGTGCCGAGTTCCAGGTTGCATTGGTATGGAATGTGTGGTATGGAACGTGGTTATATATGTATTTGAGCATTTGACCGCAGCGCCCTCTCGTCTATAAACAATAAGCCAATGCATGCAAAGTTTAACACGATTATATACGCATCTGACCGCAGCGCCCTCTCCTGTATAGACGTTAAGCGGCGACATGCAACGTTTCATCCATGACATCCCCAGCTTTTGAGTTACTACCACATCTCAGAGCCCCCTACCCATACCGCAGTCGTGGCTGAGTGGTTAAGGCGATGGACTAGAAATCCATTGGGGTCTCCCCGCACAGGTTCGAAATCTGTCGACTGCGCAAACAATTTTTCTTTTTTTAAGAAGACAGATGGGATGGCAATCGATGTGAGCACGGACGCCAGACGGACAAGGCTAAACCCTAAGGAGCTTCGCCCCTAATATGTGACAAGTTAAGAATGCAGTAGAAGCTTCCCCTGTCCTCAATGACACTTCTGTTAAATGCCCAAATGCCCAAGCACAGTCAAAGCATGAATGAAGGCAACAAGCACACATATGAAAGCAGGGTTTCTACAGCATTCTTAACCTGTGATAGACTATAGTCAACTGTCATTATATGAAATTTAAAAAAAAAAAGAAACAAAAAAAAAAAAAACCTACGCTCTCGGCTATATGGCGATTACTTTAATGTATTTACAAATCGCTTAGTTCATACGCAAAAATTTGGCTGGTTATTAAATTTAAGAGAGCTGGCCTTCGTATTGAACCAATCAATCCATACTGACGGTGCAACGAATGAGTGATGGTTAGCAAGAATGTGGCCTCTAAGAATAATGACGGCCACTCCTGTCTTTGCCACATGCGTAAGCATAGGAGTTAATTTCTTTTTCTTATTCTGAAGTGCTAAGCAAGAAGTCAACAACTACACTTCAAGACAACTTCCTGAAGTAATTATAGATTTGGCCCCTTGTGCACCCAAGCACTTTCAGCATTGATCAAAGCTGCTTATGCATGTGCACTCCTCACTTCTGAAATGCCACATAACTTTATTCCAGAGTATAGAAGGCTTTTCCAACCTGTGATAGTAATTAAAACTGGACTCCACGAAGCAAATAAGCGACAAAGTTTATTTGGTGGAGTCTGACTGCACGCAGTGTCAGAACAGTTGCTGTTGACATTGCAAGCTGAGTGAACGTGTTAGTTACATACTTGTGCTTTGCATTTTGTTTGTACAAACTATTTCCTAATTATACACTTGTAGCTTTTGTTTTATTTTATAATTCAAACAATAATGATTGAGTCAAATTGCCAGAGAAATTGCTACGAGTTAGAGTAAGGAGCCCGGCGTTTGCTAGTCATATCCAGAATTCCAACTGCGTCAACCACTTGGTGACAAGAAAAATGATGTCCCAAGGAAAGGGGCCATCGCCTGCGAGCAGAGTGCAGATCACAGGAATTACGTGGCACACCAGAAGCTTCAACCCACTTACATCCAAATACCACTTATCACAATATAAAATGTGCTTCGACTAAGTGCAGGATGGCACAGAGCCAGCAAAACAGAATGCTTTCTTCACTTGAGCATGTGCAAGTTAAAGCCTGTCCATCAAAGCTCCCCCTTAAAACTACATCTTAGCCCTTCGAAGGCCATGTGTCGGATGTCACTCGACAAAGAAATATTCCCTATGATCAGGAGTTGGGGCTTTCCCGACAGTCTCATTTCTGCTTTGCGGCCAATTGTTGCACACACCCTGACAATTTAGACTAGCGTCATACACCATAGGAGTGAAAGCATGATGCCTTCCATTTTGTACCTTTATGTGAAAAAGCACAAGCAATAACTTTTTTTTTTTTCTAAGACCAGCAAATTTTTGCGCGCACATTCACACCTTGTTTATTATAGCAGATTTTTTCTCATTCGCTTTTATGGAGCCTCATGAATTCATGAGGCGCCCGTCTCCATAGCCTAGAGAGAGTAAAGTCGCCGCTTGACCTCTGTTTGCCCTTGTGACCAATGAAGGGTGCTTCAATGCCTTCTGCCGGCGGCAGAGGGCGTCGACGACATTTCAGCCATCTTGGTGCATAAAATCAGGGTTGGCAGTATGGGGATTCCTGTGGTCTGCCTTCCCTGATGGCTGTGATAACGGCCACAGTTCGAAACGCTTCGCCTCCTTCACTGTGAGCTCCGACCTGTTAGTGAGGCGGAGGGTCCCGTCTTGGAGGGCCCTCCCCTCACTCTCTCTCGGGGGCACCTCTTTCCGTTCCCCTGCTCAGATGCGGATCACTGCTGACAGGCGAGGAAGTTTGGCCTCGTCTTTTCCCGCTTTCTGAAAGGGCACTTGTTCGGTGAACCCGAAAGAGATAGCACACGTATTGGCGACTTCTCTAATGCTTTCCCGCCCTCTGGCACTCCGGAACCCTGCGTCTGGCAGGTAAGGACCTTTTCTTACCTTGCCGGCGCGGGGGGCATTTTGGATGGGGACACAGTAGTTCATGTTGAGAGTGTTTTAATAAATACACTTGGACAATGGCCTTTCTCTGGTACGTGTCTTCTCTTTTGCTATGTTCGTGACAGTGAGACAAGGTAGACAATCATTGGCACCGACGGAGGTAATTTATCGAACTGAACCGCAAAAATGTGGCCCTAAACGTCGTCTATATTGCCGCGAAGATGTGGGGACCACGCTACTAGGTTTGATGTCTCCTTTGAGATTGCCGCCATTGTTGAGATGGCCCTTCGGTTACTGTATCGGTACCTCTGCTTGGTAGCTAGCAAAATCCCACACCAGTTATCTGAAATCACAGGAAATGCTTTTCCGTCCTCCAGAAATGTTAAAACAGTCTGCGACAGAGAAAAACATTATCACCCAAGCTCCCAAACACAGTATCTAAAGCTGAGGAAGTTGCATTTTTTAATTGTGACAATCGACAGTTGAGTTTGCTGTGCACTAAGCACCAAGACGGCGGCGCCCACTAGCAGATCGGGGAACGGAGCGCAGATACCATAGACCATTCCATTTAGAGCTCTCAGGGCGGCGCCATTTTGTTTGATTGCAGCGCCCTCTCCAGTCATCCGGGAAGTTCAGCAGGTTCGGCGGGTAGAACGAGAGAGAGCACGCACCTGATCCCGCTGGCAGACGACAAACCGGGAAGTTGCCGTTCTCAAATCTTTGGGCTGTACCGGTGGGCTGTACCGAACATCAAACTTTCGCACGTGGCTGCTGTTGTGAAGTGGTTCGCGTTCTTAGAATATTTATGGCTGCTCCAAAATTAGCCTATAGTGCTCTGTTGTTTTATTTCAGTAAATGATCAACTAGCGTATCTTTGTTCCGTTCCTTCAATAGCAGTGGAGTCAGCAGGCGGTACTACCCTCAACCACTGCGTCTATTGCATCATGAGAGTACATTTTTATTTATTTATTCAATATTTCCACTCATGACCGCTAAAGGCCTACACCAGTACAAACTTTGTAGAGTAAAAAAGCTACAGCAACCAAATTTATTTCATGCCGGAGAGACCGGCCGCTCTGAAACAGTTTTCCGGTCTTTTTGTTTTTCTATTTGCATGCAGGTAACAGTGCAATTGGACCCGGTTAGTCTTTTTACCAAGCATAGCATTACACGATAACTTGCATATCGAAATCCGCGCATCTGCGCTTGAAATTTCAGAAATGACGTGATTTTAAAGAGAGTTTGAACGCCAGCCGGATGTTAGGCACAGCCCACTCTGCGGAGCAGACGACGCAAAAGGTGAGAAAGGGAGGGCATTTTTTTCTCCCTCCGCTCTTCCTTGTGGAACGGTCTATAAGCGTAGCTCATTTAGTGGCATGTTTTCAGCATGTAGTCAACAGATGGACCTGGTCCAGTCTGCTTGGACCATGTGGAAGCCAACTCGCCGGCTTGCGAATTCCCACTTTTTATAAAAACTATGTTAACGATTCAAGTGACAATGAAGGTAATTTTAGCAGACAAGACAACTCTGCAGAGCACTGTGAAAGTTTCTGTGATGGATCCCCAGACAATGGCTGTTACGAGTTCTGTGAATGACAGTGATGAGGAGAGTCTTATGGACATTGCAATTTCTCAAACCTGGACAGCCTAAAAAAATGCAGACCACAATTTGGAAACTCCTTGTTGTACACTCCAAGGTACAGAGTCAGACACCACTTAAAACACTATGTTTTCAAGGATGCTTCGGTGATACATTTTATTTATGACCACTAAGTGATTGTATTGTTTTAGTCTAAAATATTTCTGACCCAAGGAACCAACAAGGTGCAAAGTCGCATGACCCCAAAATTTTAAGCTTGATGGACATTGCTCATAAAATCTCCACAAGAGGAAACAAACTATCAAGAACAGTGAACGTTTCAAGATCATACCTGATCCAAGTCACTGTTGTTAGCAGCTTCGAGGAGGATCAGCTCACGGCTGGTCTTCCGTTTCCGCTTAACTCCATCAGGATTAGGGCTAGGCTTTGGCTTGAACTTGGGCTTGGAAGGAGACGGCTCCTGTCCCGAGAGGCGCATAGAAGGAACCGCAATCTTGCGCACCACCCCTCGCTCGGCATAGTCAAAAGGGCGGAAGTGTCGTGAGCACACAAAGAGGTCATCCGCCTCGGCTTGCTCCTCTGTGAGACCAACAGCTGTAACCCACTTGGCTCGGAGTCCATCCCCTTTTTTGGGAAAGGGGTGCCACCAAGTGCCAGTGTTGTCACACACCGAAACGGCGCACACCTTCATCATCGAGACGCGTCAACTACAATGCTGTACATCTTGCTAGATCGCTCCCTCCTCTGAAATGAGAAAAATCAGCAAGAGACACATCTGTCAGGCAAAAAGCAGATACGAAAAGTAATAAACAAACAAAATGTGAAGGAAGGAAGCAAAACTGCTCTGTGTGTAGAAGGCGAAAGTTTGTGTTACACATGAGAAATAGAGCCCTGCATGGGCCCGGGCCGACCCGACAGCTCGGGCTGGGCAGCTCGGGCTGGGCAGCACGTATTGTCTTTAAGCAGGGCTTAAAGGGGCCCTGCAACCATATTTAAGCGTCTACCTTTTTTGCGGTTTCCACGTCCCTCGGGGTTCGACCAAGCCGGCGGGCACAGAGGGAGTAACTAAATATCAGTGCGTCATATTTTAACCGGACGACGCGGAAACCTCCTCCACCTACGGGGGTGACCCGCGGTGCCGAAAGCGCGCGATATGTGACGTCTTAGGTCCTGGGCTTACTACTGGTCAGAGCCGCTAAAGGCTTCTTTTTTGTCAAAATACAAAATATAGGTGGCGCGAAAAGTTTCAATTATTTATAAAAGTAGTTTTTGTTTACTATTTTAGATCAGAAAAAAAACAAATGCAGTTTGTAAAGTACGGAAACGAGAAATGACCCGTCGACATACCCGCCATTAAGCAGTGGAAAAGGCGGCGCATACTAGAAAGGTGTAGTGGGATCAGACGCCAACGAGCAACGAGCATAGAAAGCTACCGGATGTAAGCGGCAGCGCTGCGGTCGTACGGACTGGCGGATCTGACCGGTTCCGAGCGTTTCCAAGGCCTTCAGCGCGAAGTGGCTGCCGTTCTAAACTGATCTTTACCCGTGTTTGCTGTTGTTTGTGGCCAATGAAGTGCCATGCCGAATTAGTCTTTAATTGCACAGAAAATGCAACGCAAGCTGCCCGCTTCATACAGCCTATCCAGGAGAACATGCTTTAGTGGCGCCCTCTCGAGCCGTCGACACTGAGTGCAGCAGTCGTGACCGCTCGCTGAGCTCACTACCGCTCGTCTAATTCACGGCCACTCACGCAACCAAGAACATCATGAAGGAGGTTATTTTTTGCGTGTTTTTGTAATTTTAATTTGCCTATAACTTCTAAAATAACACAAAATTAGAGAAAAGAAAAGTTTCATTAAGTTACTACGTTCAGTGCGCTCAGGTTCGGTGCAAATTAAAAACCAGTAATAAAAGCTTCTCGCAGGGCCCCTTTAACACTCCGACAGGACAAACCTTCTTCTATGTTAGAATGTGAAGGCAGTACATTAGTGCTCTCTTCTTTTTCTCACCTCAAGCTTGATTTAACATGTTTACTGCCCTGACTGAAACAGAACCCATGTGCCTAAGAACATAGCTCTATAAAACCATTAAGCAATAAATAAAGTATTATTATTATTATAAGGTGCTTCTCAAGCTAAAGGTGGCATCTTGTCCATGCAGCTTTTGTTTAGTTTAAAGATCAATGAACGAACGCAGCAGCGCCAGTCTCTAAAGCACGAAAGGCTTTTGAAAGGAACCCATCCACCCACGCAATTCCCTGCTAAAGTTATTAACAGGAAAACTGACGTTATGTGACCTGGCATCACATGACATTTACACCAATTCAGTTATCCTGCTAAATGTAGCAGGGAAATTGACTTCACGTAACCTACAGACCAATTGTTTCACCATTAAAACTTAGCGGAAAAATTTACGTCATGTGACCTAATCGCCACTTCAGCTTCCCCGCTAAATTTAATGGGAAAATTGGTGTCACATGGCCCGACATCACATAACTTATGCATTCACACATGGCTCCGACGTCACGCTGCTGTCAAAAGGGCACATGCACGAATCACATTTCTGTGCCCGTGTGGTGCCAACACCCAGTGTGGCCAAATGCTGACTTGTTTGTAAACAGCGTGTCGGTTCAGTTTTCTCACTAAAGTTAGCAGGCAACTTGACATCTATTGACATCTGGATGGATTCAGCTGCCCCTCTAAGTGTAGCAGGGGCGATTGTTGAAATATATAGGGTCTTCACTCCAAAAACAACTGTTTGACATCTAAATAAATTGAAACAATTGTTCTCGAGTACTTCATTCCATGCATGTAGAACTTCGGACATAAAGGTCACTAACACTTCTTTTTCCTGAGCAGATCAAGTGCAACAACACTTTACCAAGACTGCTTTGGATTTAGGAGATGTTTCATCTCCCAGTTGGGGCATCCCCACCTCAGGTCGGGTAAAAGTGGTGGCGAATTTCACTGGTCGTTTTGGAGCGTGCTGGGATTAACTTTTCTGGAGCACGCCTATTTCACTAGGCGATTGGGATCAAGACAGATGCGTTCCCCTAGCCGTTTTGGATCAGCTTCCACTCCAGATCTCCGCCGCAATCCAAATCCAAAAGAAGTCACTTTGCTGATTTCAGCAGATTCAACCGGAAGCCAGAATGGCCAGCCCTCGGCGCGCACATGTGACTTGCTTTCTCATTGGGCATCTCGCCTCAGAATTCGTAATGGCCACTCGCGAAGTGCCGCCCGCTTTACTGCTGCTGCTGCTGCTGCTGCTTGATGACAGTTTGTCATCAAGCTGCTTGAGCAGCTCCTCCAGCAGCAGCAACAAGGATTGTTTGTATATGTCAGATGAATTCCGACTGCCTCCTCAGACCTCGGCAGAAGAGGCCGAAAATCGAGACATACTTGGACACTGTTCATGAGTTTTCCGATGAGGAGGCAAGTCAGCTACGCTGATGCATATGCTTATCGACATGCATCTTTCACATCATGATTAACTCCGCTCGTGCGTTGAACACCTGTTTTTAGCACTGCGATTGCAAAAACCGCAAAAAAAACATCTGCTTCCCAGATCCCGGACTGCGATAAGGGGATTCCTAAGAAGGCCGATCCCCAAGGAGTGGTCACGTTCCACTGGGGATCCGGGGGTGGAGCGACTTCGTTCGGATCGCATGCTCCACCTCGGATCTGGTCTACTGATCTTGGCGCACTCCAAAATGACCAGCGGAATTGGTCACGAGTCAGCAGGCCCAGGCTGGGCCTCGAAAAGTAGGCCCGTGCAGAGCCCTAACAAGAAAACCCTCATCTGGAATGTAACTTTCTTCTCATTCTTCCACTTACCGAGAAAGAGGCAGTTTTATTCCCTTTTTAATTGATAAAACTAAAAGGCATTAAAGTTTTTATGAACAACTGCTTTAAAGAATATTTTTGAATGCTCATATTATGAACACAATTTAATCATACTACATCCAACCAAAGTCTGTGAAGCGTGAAGGCATGACAATGAAATCATCCAAGTATAAACAATTCTGTACTATGGCCTGTAGAGTTGCTTCAATAAAAGACTTCCTGTCTTTTAGGCAGTCCACAGGTTCTTAACCTGCAAATGATACTGCTTTGATGATAACCTAGCCCTGGGCACAAAAGATTAGGGCTAAGGCAAAGATAAAAAGGAAGAGTATGCATGCTTGTTGAGAGTTAACCGTGATAACTTCCATGTAAAAGCATTATGTGTCGAACTAAACAACCAAACAGATACCGTTCTCACCTATGTGGGCTATCTCGAACACCGCTGCGCGCACGTCTCAAGCAAGTAAACTACAGGCACAGATATTACAAGCCAGGACAAGGTCCAGGTCCATCTGGAAGCGCTAGTCTTGAGACCATTGCCTAGGGAGCCCACCATTGCTCATAGCGTCTGATGTTCCGCAGGTGGCGAAGCACGCACAGTTCCGCCATTTCTCTCATTTTTAGTATGCGAAAGGGAAATTTACTTGGAGATTACGTTTCAGATTTCACAAAAGATAAAAACTCTCTTCCCTACAAGCGGACGCGGAGTGCGTGATAGGCAGCTGGCTCCATTGTAACCTTACACGCCTTAGTCAGTTTCAATCGCACAAAACAAGTACGCGAGTTACACATATCTTTTAAACGCTATCGATTTTTCTAGCTTTTATCGTTTTTGTTTTGTTTGGTTAAATTAAGCACGGTTAGTCACGAGGGTCGGTCACGGGGTGTACTTCTGCCGCCCGCTGCAGCACTCCTAGTGGGCTTTTTAAAAAAATGGCGTCTGGTGATTCGAACACACTTCCTTCTACGCGAGCGGCACTCGAGATTCGCGATTCGGAGCGCGCCACTTTAAAACTGTGCAGTTTCGCTGTGCATACCTCGGTGAAACGTCGCAGTGGGATCTTGTGGCGAGAGTCGATAAAGGGCAAGCATGCACGGAAGCCCAGAGAACAGCTCCTTGAAATAACGCGGAATACGAACATACATCGGTCACGAAAACGCGTCCATTCTTCCTCTCGAACAGTGTTGCCAACATCGACCAACGACGAGCGTTACCATGGCTGCGCACGGCGCGCGCGACGCTTTTACGTTTTTCAGGTGCTTCGGGGGAACCTCGTTCAAGGGAATCCTGGGATGCGCTAAATGCTTCAAATAAAAACCGATGAAGAACGTTAGAAATTTTACTTTTGATTCTTTTGATACACACCTGCGTGCGTAGGCTTTTTTATTTATTTTTTTTATTTGTTTATTGTTAGCTAGTTGTCTCTGTGGCAGCATGGGCTGTTTTGTTTTGCATTGTTTTGTGCGCGGAAATAAATATTGAACAACTAATTCTGGGCAAAGCGCAAAGGCGGTGGCGGAGCATATCGGAGTCATCGGAACGATCGGAACGATCTACTAAAACCCCTATATAGATTTATTAATTATTGAATGTGAAGTTTTGAGCAAGAATTGTTTGCTTAGTACACGCTGATCGCCTTCTACTTGTTTACTCATGCTATCGGAACTCTATTTTGTTTTAGAGAAACTATTTCTTTTTTCTTTTTTTAAGAAATTAACAGCGTTAATATTTATAAAGTCCTATGGGAGCGTCAGGACGCCGAGCTCGGATTGACTCTGAATGAAGGATAGCGGGTAGACCTCAAGACAGCTTTCTTTGAGGTCTACCCACTATCCTTCAGGCCTGCTCAGAGTCCTGACATAGTCCTGACGTCACCACAACTCTTGCAAAAGAAGCAGACGAACTTTGCTCTCCGCATACGGTTAGAAATTGAGGGAGATGAGGACGCAGGGGGGGGGGGGGGGGGGGGGGGGGGGGGGGGGGGGCTGGCGTTTGAACGCATATGCCGGACGGCAGCATTCGGAGTTAATTTGAAAGCATTCGAAGATTGAGTAGGGGGATCGGTGGCCGAGTGGTCTAGCGCACACCATATACGGCTCTGGCGCACACCAGCTCGGAGCACGTGGAGGGAAAGCTCGCGCTGCAGAACCCAGGGATCATGGGTTCTGCACCTCCTGGAAGAGAAGGCCGTAGCCAATACCACCTCCGAGTGGTTATGTCATGTCGGACGAAGAAAGGCCATGGCGCAACTACGTGAGAAATTATATGGTATCGACGTGGAAAAAAATATGTTTGTCGAGCGGCGCGGTGGTGTTCGTCAAGGAGGTTATAAGTACTAGGAGGGGGCACGCTATAATATTGGTGACTCGGTGAGGTCTAGTCATAAAAATTTTAAACGATGTTGTGGCCAACGTGATCGTAGATCTCTCTGGCAATTAGTGCGCGTGACATGTCACGTTTGAGATAGATGGTTGATTGTAGGCTTCCTTGCAGGTTGCTCGCGCTCCATCCGGTAGGTTTTATAAGATAGAAGGCTAAACGAAGGCTAGCTATGGTCACGTGATGTGGTAACGTTGGCCCGATAAGTGAGGAAAGTAAGGAGGAAAATGAGAAAAAGGCGAAGTGTCGAGGGAGCATGGCTTGTGGAGGCTACGCGGCTGATGTCATGCCCTCTCCTACCCTTCTATCCTCCTTGGTGTTCGTGCGCGTTTATCCGACATTAATATACGTTTTAAAAGCGCGGTCTTGTATAATTTATTATATATATTATATAATATAAACGTAATATAGAACGCGTTACCAAGGTTGGAAGTACCAAATTTACAGTTATGATTATCCCCATAACCACGGGCTACGTGCAGTCCTGTAGTACCCCCGACTTTTCGAATGAACCGGCCGGGTGCGGCATTTTCTTCCCTCATACGGGTTCCGGTTCTGGTAAATTTACGTTGTGTGTGAGCTGTAACATGTCAGAAAGGAAGGAAACCGAAAAAAAAAATCCAGGCATTGCCGCAGGGAGCGCACACGAGCAAGAGATGGGTCGACAACGCTAAGCCTTTCGTCGCCGCTGCCCTCGCGTGTGGTTCTGTTGCGACTTGTTTCCTTCTTCCCGTCGTTTGTCTGTTGTCACCGCAGTCTCGTGTTCGCTTGATACTACGGCATTTACGTGGATTCGCGGAACAAGTCCTGCTACGGTTTGAGTGACATGTGTGGCAAATAGTCAACGATGACACTGGTCGATTATCGACAGACCTCCCTCTCGACAAAGAGAGACTTGGAGTTCGTGTTAGAAAGTTTTTGTGACGGATGGATACGATGGACAGGCGAGAAACAACTTATTTACGGGCTTTCTTTGTCATGTAGGATAAATTGCTGCAGTCGTTTTTTTTCTTTTAATCAAGTGATAGAATGGATTTTTGTTGTTCGTCGTTATCCGTGTTCACTTGCGTCGATATTTGTAAATATGCGTGGTAATCTAGTTTTTACTGGAACGTAAATAACAAGTTTGTGTAATTATTGAAAGTGGGTTGTTTGTGCTTACATGTTTATATATACTAATGTTATTTTATTGCCTTTACCGCGTTTATACTAGAATCTTAACTGAGCCTGCAGGTTCGATTTTGCCAGGGAGCGCCACCGTCGATCCGCCATCTTCGAGGTCGCGGTTTGACCGGTTTGACTGGCTTGGGTTCACTTTTGCTTGGGTACGCGGCGGTCGTCCGTTGCACTGTGTGCTGCAAATTTCGTATCGTGAAGAAGCTTTGTTGAACAGAAGAGAGAGAGAGAGAGAAAAAAAATGTTTATCTCGGGAGCGGGACGTTTTAATTTTTTTTTTTTTTTTTTTTTTTTGTTGCCGCCCAGTACCGTGTGTAAGGCGCGAAACACATGTACGACGAAACCGTCCGATCCGACGTGCGGACTGCCGGAATGACCTTGGGGGGAGAGGGTTTTCGTAGCATCGGAGAGCGTTGAAAACCCTTGCCTCCGACCGTCGTATTGCGCGGTCGGACGTCGGATCGGGCGGTTTCGTCGTACATGTGTTTCGCGCTTAAAGGGGCCCTGCAATGACTTTTTGACAGGTTTTTAATTTGCACTGAACCTGAGCGTACTGAACGCAGTAACTTAATCCAACTTTTCTTTTCTCAAATTTCGCTTTATTTTAAAAGTTATAGGCAAATTAGAATTACAAAAACAAGCAAAAAATAACCTCCTTCATGACGTCGTAGGTCCTGACTTAAGTGGCCTTGAACTAGAGGAGGAGTAGTGAGCTCATCGAGCGCACACGGCTGCCGCACTCCGTATCGACGGCTCGAGAGGGCGCCACTGAAGCACGTGTTGGATAGTCTATATGAAGCGGGCGGCCAGGGCAGCTCGAATTGCATTTGCTGCGCGACTAATCACTAATTCGGCATAACACTTCATCGGCCACAAACGACAGTAAACACGGGGTAAAGATTAGTTCAGAAATGGGAGCCACTTCGCGCTGACGCACCGCCAAATGGCCAAATCGCCAGCAGGGCCCACGCCGAAGGCCTTCGGAACGCTGGGAACCGGTCGGATTCTTGAGCCGGTATACGACCACAGCGCCGCCGCGTACATCCGGGACCTTTCTACGCTCCTCGTTTGTCGTAGCCTCATCCCACTAGCCTTTTCTAGTATGCGCCGTTTTTTTCCGCCGCTTGGTGGCGGGTATGTCGACGGGTCATTTCTCGTTTCCGTACTTTCCAAACTGCATTTGTTTCTTTTCTGATCTAGAATAGTGAACAAAAACTACTTTCATACATAATTGAAACGGTTCGCGACACTTTCATTTTGTATCTCGACTAAAAAAAATGCTCTTAGCGGCTTTGACCAGTGGCAAGCCCAGGACCAAAGACGTCACATTTTGCGCGCTTTCGGTACCGCGGGTCGCCCTCGTCGGTGGAGGAGGTTTCCGCGCCGTCCGGTTAAAATATGTCGCACTGCTATTTAGTTACTCTCTCCGTGCCCGCTGGCTTGCCCGAACCGCAAGAGACGTGGAAACCGCAAAAAAGGTAGATGCTTAAATATGATTGCAGGGCCCCTTTAAAGGCTGAACCGCATGTGAGCAATTTAGCGAGCAACGGGACGACGACGACCCGCTTCGGTGTCAGTCGCGCGACTCGCTCGGTTACTCGCGTGACGAGGCAAACCGCATGAAAGCGGCGGGAGCAAACGACCAAGGCGATGAGTGACGATTTCCAGAAATCCAAAAGCGGAGCGACGCGACGAGCGACCGTGAGAAATCTCCGTCGCTCGTCGCTCGCTAAATCGCTTACATGCGGTTCACCCTTCATTGTCACTCGTCGCGTAGCTCGGTTTTTAGATTTCTAGAAAACTTCGCTCATCGCCTTGGTTGTTTGCTCTTATCGCTTTCATGCGGTTTGCCTCGTCGCGCGAGTGACCGAGCGACAGCGAAGCGGGTCTCGTCGCTCGCCAAATTCCTTACATGCGGTTTTTAAATTGTTTGGGCTAATGAAAAGTGCGCCGCGCTGCACGGTATGTTTCTGCACAGGAACGAACACCGAAGGCACGACGTACGACACGGAGGCGATGGGGCAACGCGCGGTTACACGTCCGTAGTGCAGAAAAATCGCTAGAAAAAAAAAGAAGAAAGAAACTAGCAAAACAAAACAAAGAGTAATCACACCGTGCTACAAAAGCACCAAAGTAGAAAGTTCTTGCAAAAGAGCTACCGCCGTGGGCCATACCTCGGCAAACTCACTCATGAACTCGCTCACTCACGCTCACTCACACTCACCGCGTGATTGTGAGTAGCTGTGAGCGAGTTCGTGAAGTTTGAAGAGGTCATGATGTGGATCATGAGCGACTTCATGAGCGTGATGAGTTCATGATGAGGTGGTGAATGACTTCGTGAGCATGATGAGTTTGTGATGAAATTGTGAGTAGCATCGTGAACGTGATGGGTTCGTGATCTAACGGGGAGTGAGCCCGTGAACTCTGAAACGTTCGTGATTGTGAGTGAGTTCATGAGTTCATTCAGACGCTGAGTTGAGCTTAGCTGTTGGCGTTTCTTGCGAAAATTGTGCGGTTTGACTTTGGAGAGCTGGCTGAGCGGCGTCGCGAAAGAGAAGGGGGGAGGGGGGATATTGATGGCAAGGGTGGTTCGGACCGTGCGGGTGGGGAAGTGTTTTTTTCTTTTGTGAACGTGCGACTGTTGTGTTTGGTTGTGCTTTCAATGAGTTTTCGTGCTTGACCAGATGGATGAGCTTGAGGGGGTGCTTAGGCGTCGCAGAAGCAAAGATGTACAGAGGCATGGGCGTACCAACCGGGGGGGGCAAGGGGGGCACTTGCCCCCCCCAGTTCTCAGAGTGGGGGGGCAAGGCATGCGTTTTGCCCCCCCCTGAAACGGCCGCCACTGGGCAGAGCAGACACAGGCCGGCGGCGCCCAAGGAATACCAAGGGCACTGCCCCCCGACCCGCGCGGGCATATTTTTAACGCGCAGGCGATACAAACCCTAGCAACGGTGCTCACGCACGCCGGATTGGCTGGTTTGTGGAGCCTTGCCCCACGAACAAGGCTACACGGTAACCTAACGGAATCCATCCGCGAGACATGGGCCGGACGGGCCGTCCAGACCAGGACGTAGGCCCTTACACAAAATAAAGTTTTGCTTGCTTGCTTGGAGATAGGCGCTGCCGCCGTCAACATAGGCAGCGGATGCAATGCGAGTTTCCGAAGAGGTAGCGTAACTTAGTGGTGAGATGTCTGCCTCATACGTGTCAGACCCGGGTTCTATTTATGGTGGGCCGGCTTACTTCTTTTTATTTTTTTTCTCGAACATTTTGTTTTGTCGAGGCATTTGGCGATATTTACATTTCTTTTTTACCATTAACACTAAAAAAACGAATGTTGTTGACGAAACATCGCTAAACTAAATCGTATCGACTCTATTTACGGAAGTGCATGGGGGGCAGCGGGGCTTGGGTTGCCGACCGGACGCCGCAAAGCGGCGTGTACGGGGGGTGGGGGGGCTAGGTGGGTTAATAGATTTGTAATTAGCAGCCGCACACCGTCACCGCGAAGCGGCGTGAACGCAGGCGCGGGGGTGGGTTAACGCGCTTCGAGTGATACACGAGCAGCCCATCCGGCGTGAGCGTCGTTGTTAGGGGTTCTATCGCCTGCACCGTAAAAGGAGCAGTGTGTGCACCTCCTGTAGTGGGCAAGAATTCCTACATTGGAGAGAAGCGGGGACAAGTCCTTTCTTCAAATGCGTCAAGTCTCCTTGAGCTTCGGAATACAAAGAAACGCCACTATTCGGAGCTAATCCCACAGTTACTCGACCTCTCTTGCGTCGTGTCTGTACGCTCCCCGCGCCTCGTAGCAGTGTTGTTGCAGTGGGGGGGCTCGTTAAAATTTTGGGTTTTTTTGGACTATCTAAATCACCTTCTTCCTTCCCATCCCCCCCTTTTCTACTCCGCATGCTTCCCCCTCTGCAAATATCAGCTGACCTTCCGACATCTTTTCTGTGTTGATAGGCGTTTTGCCTATCAACCACTAAAATTAGAAAGTAATTTGTAATTTGAGTGGAAGTCACTCGGAAAAGTAGTTAAAGTAAACTACGAATTACTAGAATATAAATGTAATTAAAAGTTACTAAACTACCCAGAAAAGTAGTTAAACTACGGTAACTTGAGTAAAGTAGTTGAACTACGTACAAGTCTGGCCATACTAGTCCGATTTGGGGGGGGGGGGGGGGGGGGGGGGGAGAGGGTCTGGTTTGCCCCCCCACTCAAAAACAAGTTGGTACGCCACTGTACAGAGGTTTTTGTGTAGTCGGAATGGAGTATGGCGTCTTCCGCGTGTAAAAGAGGGGAGTCGTGGGCTGGGGATGTGGCGTTCGCAGCGCAAAGAGCTGAAGTTTGTTCGCCAGTAATTTCATGCCGTCGAGTTGTGTTCGCGCAGCCTTTGGAACGTTTTAAGTGCTGTGTGCATCACGCACATCGGGCTCGGGAAAAAAACAGGCGGTAGCGGGGCTTACAAATGGGGAGGGGAGGGGAGGGGCGGGCGGGCCCGAATTTACGTCCGGCGGGGCCCGAAATAAAAATAAAGTTACGTCCGACGTAACCCAATATGAAAATTAAAGTTACGTCCGACCGAACTCGAAATAGAAATTAAAGTTACGTCCGATCACACTCGAAATAAAGAGTAAAGTTACGTCCGACGGAACCCGAAATAAAAGTTAAAGTTACGTCCTGTCTAACCTACGCAACCTACGCGTATGTTTCGCTTTATAGCCAATACATGACATAAATACAAAAAAAAAAAATATTGTGAATTATTACTGCGTTACGTCCGATGCAGCATTCGTGAATCGGGTGAAATCTCAACTCTATCCGTATCCCGAGCTTTGTTGAGAAGCCCGAGTAGCTGAGCGTGTGTGGCCCTCTTCTCGAGATGCGGGAATTTTAATGAGCGCTGCCAAATGTGCCGCAGTGCCTTTTTATATGGAATTTGTACCACCTGCTTTCTTGCAATAAAGAAAAAAAATCTTCAGCTTTGTTGAGAGGGCTGGAGTGTGTTCCTCGCACATCGAGGCTGCTGAAGCTCGGTGGGTTCGATGCCCGTCACATACATTTCTTTCTATCTTTTCTTTACAATTTATAGCATATTTGTTCGATATGAAAACACGACTTGCTATCCTTGCCGCGTTTGTTTCACCTGCTTGTAGCCCGTGCTGGCTCGGGCTGAGAGCATAGTTGATCTGGCTAAACGCGAAGGGTCTATTGTCATTCTCACACCCGGGCAGCACCCTCAAAACAGCTCTTTATTTAAGACACTCTGAAAAAAAAAAAAAAAGAACACTGCTAAAGCTAGTGCGCGTGGCGACTTGAATGGTACGTGGAGATTGTGACAGTTTTCAACAAGTCTGCCGGAAACCCTGCTGCTGGGAACAGCACGTTCGTATCACATTACCATTCTATATCTCTTAATATTTGCTTCGAACATCCGCGATTCTAAGAAAGTGTTGCAAGAAATCATCTTAAAGGAGAAATATATATATAAAAAAAAGAAAAACACAAGAAAGCAAAAAAAAAATGATAATAATAATGTGACGGGCGTCTGTACCTGGAGGTATAAATGGAGTCGCGATTTTAACCAATTAACGAATGCTGCATTGGACGTAACGTAATAATAATTCACGATATGTTTGGGTTTACGTCATGTATCGGCCATAAAGTGGAACATTCAATAAGGTTGCGTAAGTTACACAGGACGTAACTTAAACTTTTATTTCCGTCGGACGTAACTTTAATATTAATTTCGAGTTCCGTCGGACGTAACTCGAAACCTTGGGGTAAAATGACGCCGGACGTAACTCTAATTTTTATTTTGGTTTCCGTCGACAGTAATACTGAACACCGCGTTGTTTAAAGGAGCTGTGCAACGATATTCAATTGGAATGTTTTTTCTCTCTACACGAGCTTACTGGCACACCTGGGACTCAAGGATACTCACACGCAACGCCATTGGCCAAGAAACTCCTTTGTTGCGGTGTAATTTCAAGGACAAAAGCGATCATTTTCATTCAATCTCTCCTTTGCAAAATTTGATGACGTAACTCGGGGATCGCAGTACACCCAAGTGACGATATTTGAATGCGGTTCATAGATTGGACCCGAGCATTGCGGGGGCGCTCGATTTCGCCTCGTGACAATTGCTAGCTCGAAAAGCATTCGGGTAGTGACCCGTGTCCAATCGCTGCAACGACGACAACAGCCGAGCCTTAACAATGTCTGGAACTCAGCGCGTGTCCTGCGCTTTGCCAACCCCAGCGCGTGGCTATGATCAACACTGGCGGCATATAATCGGCTCCAGATCACGTGGCCGCTTGTTCTGGCTGCGAGTTGAGGGGGTGAACGCTGCTCGTTTTTCTTTAATTTGTTTCTGGGACTTCTATTGCGTGGGGTGAAAAAAGAACGCATGTTTCATAGGTCATTAACGTTAGGGAACCGTTTCAAGCGGTATTTGCGCAAAGTACAAAAATTGTTGCATAGCTCCTTTAAACAAGGCAAGTTTTGTCCGTGGACAGGTCTCCAAGCACGTGTCCACGGACAAAACGATGTCCGCGCTCAACACCTGCTACTTTGTCTAACCTTAGCATAAACTATTGTTAGCCGCGAATGGTAAAAGCGCGAGCCAGTTACTTTGGATGAACCTTCGCCGTCTGCACGAGCGCTCGAGTAGCTCCGCTAGCCCTCCGCTACGAAGAAACCGCCACTGCGCCTGCGCGCCGATGGCCTTGGCTGTAGAGTTCCGGGTAGCGGAGGGGCTCAGCGGAGCGGTAAACACGGTCTACGAAAACTCGCTAATGCAATTAAGGTTAGCCGCTCGCTCTTGCACGGCCTTCGCAGTTAGTCCATGCTAAGGTGAGACGAAGTATGAACATTATGAAGCCACGTGCCATGTAAAGGCTGAAACAGATGTGCAGAAAACCGTGAGAAAATCGGATAAACGTCGAAACATGGAAAATCGTTCAACTCCGTCTTAAACAAGAATTTTTGCTTTAAATCACAAATCTGCTGCCATTAAACGCGCATATACAAATGCTGTGCCACAAGTATCTACGAATGTCCTTTTAATGGTATAGGGAACGTTTTTAGTTTCGATTTTGTCAATCGTCAGCTGATTTTCCGCAGACGTGCTCCAGCGGAAACAGACGTGCGAAAAACCATGCGGAACTCGCAGAAATGTTGAACTCGCACAAAACAAAAGTTACACGCCATATTTTGCCAGACGAACTGGGGGCTGGTATTTATCGGACAGAAATCTTACATGCTGTATTCTTTTAACGACATACTTGCGAACCTGATACTGGGTTCACAAGCGTTTCCTAACTAGCTTGTCTGTACTCTCTCCGTTCTGAAAAGCTATTAACAAAAAACGATATATTTTATTTGCTAGCATCGAACACTTTATTATCTTAAAGGTGGCATGAAACAGTTTTCGCGTGTTCCCGGTTGCGTGCAATTTGTGGTTGCTTTTTTTGCACATGTCTTTTTCGCACAATCAAAAGCCTTCATGTTTGATACACGTTGTACGATTTTAAGTAAGATTTTGTTGTTGCGTCGTCGCTTGTGCGACCATAAAAGTGTGGTGGAAGCTACGGTGCTTAACGTTACAGCTCAGACATCCCAAGCGAAATCTTATCATATTAATTAGGTTTCAATTTCCGTTTCATATTGTGCTTGCAATTTTCGCTTGCAAGGTCACTCGTTCGGCAAGAAAATAATAATAATAAACCGTGAATGACACTTCAAGTGCGTGCTGTATTCACTGGAGTTATGCCTAACGAGTACAAATATTACACGTACAATCGCACAACGTAAAATGGGCTTAATTCGGAGACATTCCGAAAGATCTCCAGTTGGTCAAAATTAATCCTCAGCTCACCGCTGGGGCGTACCAGATGCCCTTCGGCAAACACGTAAACGTCTTTTTTTTTTTTTTTTTTTTTTTAATCTAAGGCGCGTGATTGAGCTGTGCATTGGCAGCACGCGGACAAATGCAGTTTTCACATGAGCCAGCAGTACAAGCAGCGACAAACACGCCTATATATCTTTCGATAAATAACGATTCGCGATTACTAAAAGTCGACAAACATTATATTCTTCAGACGTGCGAGAAACGTAAAGGCTGTACGTGCTAGAACGGAAACGTTGTGTCTCGATCAATAGCTCGTTTTAATACAATTTCAGTGCTGCGCCGCCATTTGTTTCCAAGAGCCGCACGAGGCATGTATACCTTGTTTATTGGCACCTTTTCCTTTCTTCTTTTTTTGAATATAAGACATACGAAGCATATCGAGGGTTAAAGTGCCTGAATGTTGCTTGTGTGCCGCGCCAGCACAGCATCATTGAGGAACTCTATAAAAGGGCTTTAACCAACACACTTCCAAGCAGAGTGTAGAAAAAAAGACAAGTTTATAAGAATCACAGAATTTCTTGCTGCTTCAATTTGTAAAAACCCTCTTCGCCAAATTTTATTCCGGAAAACAGCATTTATTTCGATTTGGAGTTTCCGTCATTCGGTAGTTTTAATTTAAACGCTTATCTGTGACTGATATTTAATAATCAATTCATAAGGAAAGAATCCTTTTTTGCCACGGCGTAGAAAAAACGTAAGTGGTCCACGTCCGAGGTGAGCACAAATCAGTGTTCGGTTTACCTTTTCGCTTTGCATTCCATAGCTCAACAGTGTTGAGAACTTTAAATAAATAACTTTACATAAAAGCTGGTGAGAGGAGAAGAAAGGAGCACCTTTGCCCCCCCCCCCCCGGCCCCCTTTTTTTTTTCGCTCTTGAATCTTTTTTCAGCCTCATCAGCCTCATCGGCAGCCATTCCATTTAGCGCTTTCTGGGCGGCACCATTTTGTTCGACAGCAGCGCCCTCTCCGTACATCTGGGAAATTCAGCGGGTTCGTATTGGTTCGGCGGGGTAAAATGAGAGAGAGGGCACGCGCCCGACTCCGCTAGCAGACGACAAACCGGGAGGTTGCCATTCTCCATCTTTGGGCTGTACCGGCGCGCTGTACGGAACATCGAACTCTCGCTCGTGGCTGCCGTTGTGAAGTGGTTCGCGTTCTTAGAATAGTTATGGCTACTCCAAAATCAGCCTAGAGCTCTCTGTTGTTCTATTTTGCTAAATGATCAACTGACGTCTTTTCTCCGTTACTTAAATAGCAGCTGAGTCAGCCGGCGGTTCTATACCTCAACTACTGCGTGTATTGCGGCAGGAGAGCACGTTTTTATTTCTTATTTCAGACATCCACTCATGGTCGCTAAAGGCCTACACCAGTACGAACTTTGTAAAGTAAAAAAGGTACAGCCACCGGATTCACTTTTCGCCGGAGAGACCGGCCAGTCTGACACAGTTTTCCCTATTTTTTTATTTTTTTATTTGCACGCAGATAAAAGCGCAATTGGACTCTGTTAGTCTTTTTTATCTAGCATAGTAATACACGATAACTGGCATACCAAAATCTGCGCATCTGCGCTTGAAATTCCCCAAATGACGAGATTTTAAACAGAGTTTGTACGCCAGCCGGATGCTAGGTACTGCCCACTCGGCAGAGCAGACGACAGGCGGGCGAGAGGGGGAGGGCATCTTTTTCTCTTTTTACCCTCTCTGCTATGACCCTAATGGAACGGTCTATACCGACAAGCCACTTCAGTTCATCAGTTTTGTCGTTATCTCTCTAACGCGGTGAGTCTCATATGTGTGGCATTCGTATAATATTAGCTACCGGCACAAGACATTAACGATTTTCTTTTACTACACTTATAAAAAGCATTTTACGAAGAGAGAGTTGGGCTTTTTGGGAACGTTTGAATGTTGTTTTCACAAGATTTTAAAATTTATCTCAAGTGAACAATATTTTGACGTATGCTTTAGGGCAATTAAAATTTATTCACCAACGTTTAAAGCCCAAATACGTTTGCCCTACATCAAGAAGCAGTAAGTGGTTTATAACGAAATCCAAAGTGTTTTTCATTCAGTTGTGCTTAAATTCGTAACTGAATTTAGAATGCATTACTTGTCGAACTTTCGTAGTTCTTGCACTAAAAATTTCGACGCTTTTCGAACTTATTATGCTAAACATTCTATAATTTTTGAACTTACTTATCTAGAAAATTAGAAAAATTTTGAACTTTCGAATTCCGAAAAGTCTAAAGGTCAACGAATTTCAAACTTTTAGAATAAAAGTTCGAAGTTCGTCGCACTTTGAAAGACTGGCGGGCGGTTGGTTTCATTTGGATTCAAGCAGTGAGGTACATTCGTATTTTTTATTTTCTTTCGAATTTTTGCATGCGATTCCGCATTTCTTGCGAAAGACAATGCCGTTTGTTTTAAACTCCTGGCATGCTTAGTTTTAAAGAAATAAATTCACGAAGGAGCAAGGAAGTACGACGGGTTTTTGACGATTGTCGTTTGGGCCTTATTTGAAGCGCGCTATAGCCGAAGCTATTTGTGGTAGAGATGTTAAACGTTTTTAAGAATGATCTATGTATAGCCTAGGTAAGTTGTTCAAGACGAGTTTCGAAGAAATGTCCATAGATGGATCTACGGGCAATTTTGACCTAAGCATGGTAATTTTTTTCGTCTAGATTTTTTAGGTATCGCATTTAAATTAACACCACAGACAGTACACATTATTGCCATCTGCAGAATGCAAAATGATGTATTTATTGTTTTGCACGTTCAGGAATAACTAACGGGGAAGGTTTCTAATATTGTTCAAGTTCAACACGTCATTAAAAACCGGACATTTTTTTATTTTTAAAGCGAATCTGTATACCTCTACCACCCAAGGAAATTTTCGTGTCGTTGGCGTTGTAAGCAAAAAACTCCCGGCGAACAATTGAAGGCAAAGCAGCATATTTCCTTTGAAATCAGGCATACATCATACAGCTCATTATCCGTTTCAATAAAGAAAACCACAAAACAAGCATCAAAACCACATGATGGATGATAAGGCGTGCATGAACAATAGGAACACCCTCCTACGCGTTCCGGTAAAGATTAGGTTTGCAGCTGCTTTGAAAGGGGTTGACGTCATTCGAAGCCCTCGTGTGAAGTGCAAACCACATGATGGGAGATAATGGCGCCTGCGAACAATGCGAAGCTCGTTCCCTCTCCCCGCGTGTGTTTTCGTGTCGGAGTTCTCACGAAAGAAAAAATACTTCAGAAGATTGAAGCGAAAAGTACGAACACCACGCATACAACATACAACACTACATTCGTGTCAATAAAGAATAAGCACAAAACAAGCATCCTAAGCATATAATGAATGAGAAGCAGCTCCTGAAAACAATGCGAAGCCCGTAACGCTCACCGCATACGTTCCCAGTGAAGATTACTGTTGCCCCAGCTGCCGCGGCGACGGCAGCTTGCGACGTGGGGAGTGACGTCAATAGCCTTTCATCGTTTCACCTTCCGTCCGGACGCAGCGGATGCTACGAGCTATCTTAGCCAATCCCGTTCTGTGGACGTGGCCCGTGATACGCTTTCCACGCGTCGCTGTGCCCCCTCTCTAAGGTCACGTGACACTCACACAGCCTCCAATTGGCTCCGATTGTTTGTAACGTCCGCTGCGCTTAAACCTAAGATGAAACGGAGTATACCAACTGATTTCACTGTTGCTGCAGCACCGCGGTGAATAGGTCACGCATAGTTAGGACTCCCGAGGAGCTGCGTGAATAGACCTTTGCAAAAATTGCCTTCTGCGCGCTGCCATCTTTGTCTGCTGGGCTGTGCAATGCCTTTTGAGCATGCGCTGTTGCTCTGCTGTGCGGTAGATCGGATGCTGCGCATGCGCCCACAGATCAGTGACTCCTCATTTTCCGCCCGGGCGGTTCGTTCGAGACTGCCGCCGGAAAGGTCTATACTAGGAGCGGCAAAGGGGAAAGAAACGGCAATACGACCATGCAGCGGCGGCGTGCAGCGACCGGCGGCGGCATTTTGTATAGCGCAGCAGGCAATCGTTGCAGGTGATACCACAGCTTCGCTGACCAAGCACCTTCAAAGCGTAAATTAAAGCCCCAATTTTTTTTATTTTTTTATTTTTTTATTTTTCTCGTTTCACGTCGCTGGGACGTGCTTCTTTTAGCCTGTACACATTTTGGTAGGAGTAAAACTGTTGCTTCGCTTCTGTTCACCAAACAAAGTTAATATAGATAAGGCTTGAATTTTACTTACGAAAACGACGTGTCGTCACCCATCTCATCTTCGCTCATAATGCTTGATCTTAAGCGCATAATATAGACCCTGACAGCTTCATGAATCGGCACGCACAGGGCACATGTGCAGCACACGTTCGAAGCGAAACTAAACACCGTCAGTTGTGTCGGTTTCTGTGATTTTTCCTCCGTCCCGCAAAATAAACCTCCAGAGCAATTACAAATTTACTATACGCCAGCGTAACTCGGGCGGCGTTCGATTGAATTACTACCAGCATACGCAAGAGGGTGGGGAGGCAGTTTGCCAGATCGCTTCAACGGTTCTTCTGAGCGTCAACCACTTGCACGCCCCTGGCCGTTTCGAACTGGATGAGTATCGTAAAACAGTGCGTTCATGTCATCACTACTGCGCGATGCCCCCCCCCCCCCCGGGCTGGCGGTCACAATTACTGATTTGTGGTCACACGCATCGGCGGCACTAGGGCCAGCGGCACCCGGGGCGGTGGCCCCCGGCGACCCCCCCCCCCCCCCCCCCCCCCCCCCCCGGGGCTCGTTGCCCGCCTCCAATCACCCCCTCCTCTCGTGGCCCGCCGCGACACCCCCCCGGACCCCCGGAGCGCAGCACCCGGGGTGGTCCGCCCCCCCCCCCCCCCCCCCCCCCCCCCTCGTGACGCCACTGGTCACACGTCACTCTGCACTGGCAAATGTTCCAGCACATCCGGGACACTCGTCGTCTCATTTAATTGCCTGACCAACTTCGCACAGTCTAACTATCACACCCGAACTTTCCTAACCCTGATTTCGTGAAAACCAGTGAGACGTGAAAAGGTTATTTAAAGCTGAAACTGTAGAGGAACATGAAAACCGGACTTCAAACTTTGCGAACTTGGACTGGAAAGAAATTCAAAACCTTTGAAGTTATTTTCGAATTTAGCCCTGAAAAAGGATCGAAACCTTCGACCTTTTCAAACTTTATTTAGAAAGATATTCCGAATCTTCGAAGTTTTGGAACTTTGTCTATAGAAATTCGAAAGTTTCAAAATTTTCTCCCTTCAGATCCAAAAAAGGTCGAAATCTTCGATTTTTCGAACTTCAGATTTCAAGAAATCCAAAATTTTGAATCCCTCTATTTCAAGTTAGGAAAGTTCGAAATTTTAAAAGTTCTCGAGCCACAAGTATAAAACTATTCCAAATATTCGAACCCGAACTTCTAGAAACCGTGAAAGCTTCGAACTTTTCGAATTCGAAGCTCCATGGTGTTGGAAAATTGCAAACTTTTCCAAATCGAACCTCGCTACGGTTCGAAGATATCGCAATCTTTCGATTTCGAACCTCAGTTTGGTTCGAAAATATCGGAAGCTTTCCGATTCGAGCCTAGGATAGCGCCTCCCGCTCCCGCGACTCGAGTAAAGACACCGGACAGCCATCTTGCTCGAAGACGAATTGCGGTTTTACTAGCGTTGCAGAGACTGGCGGCAGCGTGCTGAAAACGCGTTTTTTATTCGTTCGTCGTCATTCGCCGACGAAGCGTTTTAAGATCCTGTGTAAGCGTTGAGACTTGCCGTTGAGAACACGTGGAAAATTTTATGAAACCGCGGTGCCGCAGGAAAAAGGCAGAATTCGTAGAAAGTAAGTTTCGCCTGTCTCGCGGCACGATCAAAGCTTCCTTGGTATGCCGAAATGCGGCAAAGCTTTGAAGGTGTCTGGAGCGCAGATGTCTTTGCATCATATCTCGGCCTCAGAGTTCTGGATTGTCCAGCTGTTCCGACAATTTCTTATCAATTAAGGGGGCTGAAGGGAAACAACCTGTACGGTTGCTCTAATGATTAACCATGACCATGTTCCAAATCGACAGTAATGGATCACATGGCAGCAGAAATAGCAACGCTGTGGATCAAGGATGGTCTCCGAAGGCAGAAGTACAAAGCGGCGAGATTGAAAATTTTTGAGGCGCGGTCCATATGGTCGTGTGCAATCAGTTGACCAATCACAATGAGGCGAGCCGCGCCCAAACTTGATGTCACGAGCAGTTGATAATGAGCCAGAATACTGATCGGTGATGAGGAGCTGAATGCGCGGTATTCTGTAAACCGCCTAACGACTTTAAAAAAGACTTACCTTCCCCCCCCCCCCCCCCCCCCCCCATCCTTTTCCGTCGTCACTGTACGCTAAATCAAGCTCGTTTCTGAACTGCGAGAGCCGCAACTTACAAATACAGTCGTCAGAGTAAAGTAAAACGCTGCTCCAGAGGCACATACGGCTTCACGCACATTGCAATCGCAAAACACATCCACGCGGCGTCGAATCTTGATCGGTATCCAAGCGTACGAAAGCACAGAGACGCGGCACTTCGGCCTGTCAAGGAAGGTCACGTCGCGAGACTGGCGAAACTTGCTTTGGACGAGTTCTGAATTTTTGCTGCGACACTGGGTAGGAAAGATGTCTTCAGCACGCTGCCGCCAGGCTCTACAACGCTAGCAAAACCGCAATTCGTCTATGAGCAAGGTGGCCATCTGGTAGCTTATCTCGCGCTGCAGCGACCGAGCGGGGAAGCGCGATCCAGCGATAGACTTCTTCCAAAATTCGATGCGCCCCATCACAGCGAAGTGCCACGCAGTGCACTCTGGAAACTAGTTGGCCACTCAGTTTCGGTTTCTATTGAACAGCTTCAATTCATGATATGATTCTATGACGCTGTAACGGAATGCGCTGTTTTTAATTGTCCGACTTCCCACGAATGTGGAATACTCTAAGCATTCTCGAGCCATATGGAAGAAAGACCGGGGCACTTTTCTTAGTTCCCAATATGCCGGATATTGTGCGTGCGTATGCAAACGTAAAAAGACGTGGTTTAGTCATCTCATCCCCCATTGTATCTTTGAGCTCACTTTCAACAATCCTGTCTAGTACCAGCGAACCACAATTGAAATGTGGTCACTTTGAGCCCTACACGTATTTTGTTTGCCGAACGTCCGCTTCTTCATTATGCGAAAAACAAGCAGCATCCTCACAGGATACTCATAAGCCGTGTTTACACGAATGCGACTTAGTCGCATCGAATCCAGTTGTCGCATTCAATGCGGTCATGTTAACGGCCTAATGCGCTAAGGAAGGTCATCTTATTCATGTCGCAGGGGTGTAGCAAAGACGGGAGCAGCAAAGATACCCCTTTGGAGCAATAAAAAGCTCTACTTTGGAGCAGTTCAGGAGCCACAATAATCGAGTTTCGTAACGGCATAAGTAAGTCTTGGAACTGGTCGCCCAGGTCAAAGCCAAACTTGAGGCTATAAGCGCGGAGGTGTTTTTTTACATTTTTCTTTACAAAAACATTATTGCGGGTCAGTACAGCTATAAATGGATAAGATGGGTTTGATCTTAGCTTTTCAACGGCGTCGTCCAGTTTTACTTCGCGTACTCAGGCGTATTAAGAAAAGCAGCAATTGAAAAAAGGCAATTTTGTCAACGGACGCACAAAACAAGTAACAAACTTCCTGACCACCACTAAGGTAAAGGTGCGAGCTCGATGTACGCGCGCACTTATCGGCTGTTACAGCGTGTTGACTCCTACACAAGCAAGATCCCCGAAGTTCGTAGCGTCGAGATTCCCAGCACTGGCTTGTCCACGTATGTACCTCAAAACTTTAACAACAAGGGTCGAGTACAAAAATAAACAAGCATGTGTCACGACAGACTATACGCATAGTTTGGGCTTGTGCTGCTTAAAGGTCTGGCCATTTAGGCTAGTTTAGAGACCAAAAACGATGCGTTCGGGACGAGGAAACATGAGATGAGGGCTGTTTATAATCCAGACTACGTGTATGATCTCCTGTCGACGAATCGATCTAAACCGAAGCCATGCTTCTTTTCTCTCGCAAACTAGTTCCCAGAGTGCAACACGCGCAGTGTTGCAGCAGGGATTTATGGAAGTAGTCTATTGTCATAGAGATCAGTGGACAGCACCGTTCTGGGGACAGCAGAGGCAGCTGCTACGGTTGGTAACTGCAGTATATTATATGTAGGTCTCCGTGTTTTCAGAGTTTATTTTTCGTCAAATTCGGAGAGTGTTTTTCGGAGTTAATTTTTTGCCGAAGATTCGGAGTATATCGGAGTTTATATTTATTTGATTCCCAATTCTTTGAAATTCGGAGTTTAATTTCACAGTGTTTCCTATTGAAAATAAATATGCAAATATAACCGGATGTAAACGTATGCCAGATAAAAAATAAAACGCGCTTGTATGGATTAAAATTTCTTCAGTTGAATTTGACGTTCGTGCCATTGCCATTGGCAATATTAATTTGTCCCACGACAAAAGCCGCACACAAGTGTTGTTTCAATAAACGTCGATACCTTAATATCAATAAACTCCCGGGGGCAGTTGCTATGAAGCTCGTAGTCATCCCATCCTATTCCACCAATCTAGGCGGCGGCCGCGCGAGTTGGAGTGGTCAAGGATGTAATAGAGACTTTCAACTGTCCTTTTTCTCTATTTAAAACAATCTCTATGGTTCATAGCTTTCACTGTTACAAAAAACATACCTTCTCCTTTCTCTAAATCACAAATCGCATGGCTCAGACTGGAAACCAAAAGAATGGCTTTTGTCGTGACCCGAATGTACAATGACCTGTTGCCCTGAATCAACCTCGACGAGGGAAGCGGCAAGACCCCTTTTGACAACGGTCTGAAATTTGAAAGATAATTATGGTGCCATTTTCCCAGGACCATTGACACCGCGCCAATCAAACTAAACGAAAAAACTTTTTTTTTTTTTTTTTTTTTTTGCGGGGGGGGGGGGGGGGGTTGCATTGGCACATAAACATTCGGAGTTTATCGGATAAATTCGAATTGACCAAAATTTTACCGGCGGGTGTTTTTCAGAGTTTTTCGGATTTATCCGAAAACACGGAGCCCTAATTATATGGAATGGAACACACACCTTTTTTTTTGAAGATCCCGTGTCGGACGAGTGTGTCTTTTGTCGATAACTGAAAACAGCGAAGTCGAAATGATCCTATTGTCGGAGCGAGTCGATCAACGATTCAACGACTCGCAATCGATGCATGAGCATGTTTCAACTTTCAGCAATAGAAAATTAAGGTTTCTTTCCAGCTACATTGTAATAATTTTGAAAATAAAAATAATCTAGTCACGTTGCAACGGTCAACATAGGTTCAGGGCTCTCTGGTATCGCGAAGGAGATTGCGATTCAGGAAATCCGATAGAATTAACTTCTCGACAATAAACCCCTTTCAAAAATCCCAAAAGCCCGCGCGCGCCGCGCGACGAATAATGGGAGTCCTCGCTACGCTCCTCCCACCCACGTGGCATACGCCAGCAGGTGCAGGTTACCGCGGCAACAACTTTTGAGCAGCCGAGTCGGACGAGCGACGAGCCAACGGCGGCTGCCCCTTTCTCATCCCTCCCCTTTGTACCGGCTCTGTCGTCTGCTACACCAACGCTTTGTCGAACCTGGTCGAATCCTGCCACGGTCGCGATGCAAAATAAGTGGATTGGGTGACACTTTAATACGTGAAGGTAAGTTACGACAAATAACATATTCAAATAAGTTTATTTGTCGCGATGCCTTTACGCTGCCAACGACGTACGACTCGGCGGGTGGGCGGGATGCCGGATGGTTCTGAGACACGCTGTTTTAGTTCCCGATTCTCACGACACGTGGCGTATCATCCTTGAGCAAAATAGAGTGCCTTCATACACACGCGCGGTTTTGCTTGAGTGGTGACATCTCAGTCATTTTTTCGCCCAATCGTTTTTTTTTTTTTTTTTTTTTTTTATGCATTTTGAAGTGCGCGCAATCGGGTGTCACTCGGCTCGAGCGCGTAGCTTTGGCTGATGCATAGACGCCATTTTACCGCCCAAGTCACGCACCGAGTGCGCGAGAGCACCACGCGCTGGCACATTCAAAGAAACAATAGATGTCTTCACCCTCAAACAGACAGACATGTAGGCATCCTAGAGCAAGATAAACGGAGAATTCGAAGCGCGCGACCGCTATCTGAACCTCCTCTCCTGTGCATCTCTCCGGCCTCCCACCCTTTTCACCGTTTGCGTCTGGCCAAATACTTTACTAGGGGGAATACAATCCACTCCGCTCATTTGCATTACACAGAACGCGTACAGCGCCGAATCCAGCCCTGACAAAAGAAAAGCCCGAGCCGAGACTTCTTTTTTTTTTTTTTCTTTTTTTGCAAATAAGCTATCTTCATCATCAGCGGCGTAGACTTTCCATTTTCCCGGGGGGGAGGCGAGGTGCTGCGCGTTACCTTCTCGCCAGAACTGGAGATTGAAGCCAACGAAAGCACGCTGGCATTCCATTTCCCGTGTATTTTGTATAAAGGCAACGTGGGCGTTATTTTGATTTGATTACATGCCACTACTAGAAGCTCGTTATATGGCACGTAAACAGCGTCTCAGTAAGGATCATGGCCCGGGCCTGGGGGGCTCTGCCCTCCCCCCCCCCCCCCCCCCCCCCCGGATCTCACCAAGGGGAGCACGAGCCCCGATGCCCCCCCCCCCCCCCCCCCCCCTTCTGTAGTCTACGCCTATGATCATCATTAGTAGCAGACATTTCACGACTACGCGCTATGCTACGCCGGCGGTCGGTGCGCCAGTGCAAGCCAGTGTCTCGAAGTGTGAAACAACGTCAAATGTGTTGCGTGGTGTCTTCGTTCATACTTTTTCGAAACGATGCACACGATATACCCCGAGTTTCAGCAAACATTAGTTTAGGTTTCTAAATTTAGCTTTTAAAACAAAAAATCTCCTCAATTATGTGTATTTTGCCGCTTTACGTTCGAAAGGAAATCTGTTATATTCTGTATTGCGTATGTTATTTAGCGATGTGCGCCACTAGTATGGTGTAGTTTTGGAATTTGTATCCTCTAAACGAGGAAACACTATTGTCCTTTATTTTAACGCGCTACCGGCTGTTGGTCAGCAAGGCATTTTGTCTTTAGTCCTTAATTTTTAGTCTTTCTTTATTTGGCTCTGGAGAGCCGCGGCACCGCGGAAAGGCAGCAGTCCGTACAATGGAGGCCCGCGGTGCCGCGTCTAGTGAACATGATAATGTGATGAGTATATACATGCATGATGACGACGACATGGATTGTAGGTATTGGGGAGGATGGCAGTCCGATTCGCAGAAGTCCTTATTTCGTGGAGGTGGGTTGCGCGGGCCAGCAGCGAGCCATGGGGATCTGGCACGCCGTTCGATCGGTGCATGGAGGAGCCCCAGGAACATGATGGCGCTGTTGCTCACTGAGGTTTACTCAGGTCGAAGCATCAGGCTCCAAGGAGGTAGCCCAGTCAAAGTAGAAGCTGCCGCTTCCAAGGAACCAGAGCTCAGATTGAGGCACCGCCGTCGCCCGGTGTGTCATCCTCTCAACGTCGTCGTCGTTGTGTTTTTTATTTATACGCGTATATATGTATAAATAAAATAAGATAGATAAAAAAAACACACAATCGAACGGCCAGCGGCGGGCCGTTCTAGTTATATTGCTAGTTATTTCTAGTTATAGACGCCTGAAAGAATTTTGTTCAGTTTGTGTCTGTAACCGAGCTAAAACTTTAAGTACACAGGCAAATTCAAAGCAAAATATATACAATGCAAGTGTTTCTGACCCTACATAACAATTGCCTATATTTGAAATCCAGGGCACAAATTTTGATTGTAAACATCTAATTATTATATAGTCATAATATAACCGCCACATTCTTAGTCAATATGCTGTCACAAAGGCATCGTACAAATTTTTTTTTTTTTTCGATAAGCCTATGTAAAGGTAGCTTGGCCGCAAGCTTCTTGGTGCACGGCGGAGTGCTAACTTTACAGGGGCAAAACGCGGGCCGAATTTGAAATTGAGTAATGCGCATTCTTGGGCGAGTTGGTACTGAAACTTGGAGAGCATAACAGCGCTTCACGACAGGGACGAAGAGTAGAAACGAGACAACACAATGCGCTAACTTCAACTGGTTTAATTATTTAACATTAATAATGTTATTAGAAAATATAGATATAAGACGGTAAGGGAAATTATAGAGGCAGACCTGATAAAAAAAAAAAAAAAACTACGGGGATTGATGTGTCAGCGTGGCGTCGATCGATTTGGGCGACAAAGAAACACAGTTCTTGCAATCAGTGTCGTGGAATGGGATTGGCTGAATGGCGTGATGATGCAGAGTATTTATACCCTTGATTTTTTGACGATTAAACCAGTTGAAGTTAGCGCAGCGTGTTGTCTCGTTCCTACTCTTCGTCCCTGTCGTGAAGCGCTATTATGTTCTCCGAATTTGAAAGTCTCGAGGACTAAAAAGTATTAATTAAAATACCTAAATCTTAACTGCGGTGTGTGCTATGAGTCGGCAGCTATTAAATTCCTCGGGAAATTTACAATTCTTCATTTCCGTGAGAAGAAATTTAAAATTTTGTCAAAGTGGCCCATAGGATCCCAGTGCAACAATATTATATCGGGCCCAGCAATAACAAGTATACAATCCTGAGGTTCAAGTAGGTATTAAATAAGAGTGTATTAGTGCCCTCTATACACCAACTCATGTTTACAAACAAACCGGCGCGCCCCTAGCGGACGCCACCGGCGCCGCGCATGCGCGGTGGATGGTGGGCAAGAAGCCCGCCGTCGCCCATAAACAAACCATTGAATTGCGTTGTTGTCGGCGTCGGTGGGAGTCCCCGTGCTCTTTTTTACGTTGGAATTGTTTATTCTACGTCCTCCTAACAATGTCTGACTACTTGAGCGGCTTCAGCAAAACTAACGAGGCAAAACTTTGCGTGAATAATGTGACGTGCGGCGATTCATTTCACGTGGACGCCGCGGAATAGGCGCTAAAGCCTGACTCCCACGATGAGATTCTACTCGCTGTTTTCAGACGCGACGTTGATTGGACTGCAAAAGCGTGGACCGTAGCTGAGATGGTGAACGTCGATACTGAAAACCGCGAGTAGAATCGGGCATTACAAGTCGGTGACGGCCACTGCCACTGGTAACAATGATCAACATCTTGTATCTGCTGTTTACACTTAGCCTACTTACCCCAACCAACCTTCAAAAGTGTTTTGAGGCCTGCACTTAGTTCTTATCGCAATTACCGGGTCAACGTTTGGTTTACGGGCCGCAGTCGTTTGAACGAGCTGACGAAAAAAAGCAGCCAATTTTGAAAGAGCAGACGACAGTTCGAACGCACGCGTAAAGGCCTGTTCACACATACAGCGGAGCGCTAAGTTAGCGCTACGTTAGCGCTCCAAGGAGCGCTCATGTGGCGCTTCCAGCGCGTGACTTTGTTCTAATATAGCTCGTGGTAAGCGCTTTAGTAGCGCCTTGTTAGCGCTCCAGTAGCGCCTTGTTAGCGCTCCAATAGCGCCTTGTTAGCGCTCCAGTAGCGCTTTGTTAGCGCTCCAGTAGCGCCTTGTTAGCGCTTCAGTAGCGCCGTGTTAGCGCGTCATTAGCGCTTATTGTACCGCGGTGCTGCGGATTAGCAGGTGCACTGCGGTTTCGGTTCCTGTGGTTGGGTGTGCATCAGCAGCACCATGGCGGACATGTGGGATGCTGAAATAGAAATGCAAACAATGCTCTTACATACGCGATTAGTGCATATGTGTGAGGACGGCTTAACGGCCATCGAGATACCGACGGGTACTCGGCGAATCTTGTTCCTAGGATGAGGAACCGAGACACAGAGCTCTTTCGAAGGCGATTATTTTTACCTGCGTGTCCTTGAAACCAGCGTCACACATATCGAATTGAGAGCTATGAGGTCGTACCCAATCAATTAGTCACTCAGAGTCCATGACTCTGGGTCGCCGGCCCGACCCTCTGCTTAGAGAGCGGCTTTTACTTTCTCTTCTTTCAATGCCAAAGAAAATAGAACAACCTAAAAATCGCCGTGCACGCGCTATTCCGCAGCAGCAAGCACAGCACAAGGGGCGTTAGAGCGCTAACAGAGCGCTTCTGTAGCGCTAACAGAGCGCTACATCACGCGCCAGGAAGCGCCACATGAGCGCTCCTTGGAGCGCTCACGTAGCGCTAACTTAGCGCTCCGCTGTATGTGTGAACCGGCCTTAATGGGGCGCGGGCAAGAAGCACCGTGTCCCGCGTCAACAAACCACTCGAATGTCACGTTGTCGGCGTCTGTGTGAGTCTGCGTACTCTTTTTCGCGTTGGAATTGTCGATTCTAGGTCCTCATCGCAATGTCTTACCACTTTAATCGCCTAAGCGAAATTATCAAGGCTCGTTACGCCGCTAAACTTTCCGTGAATAATTTGACGTGCGGCGATTCATTCGCATGAACGCCGCAGAATGGACGCCAAAACCATGATGAGATTCTTCTAGCTATTTTCGGTAGCGACGTCGCTCGTGTTGCAAAAGTGTAGAAGGTAGCGGCGATGATCGACGTCGATACTGAAAATCGGAAGCGGGAACAGACACAGAGAATGTTTGAGACGTTCTCTGTGTCTGTTCCTTCTACTGAGAGTTCTTCCGATTTCTTCCACCGCAGTCTCAGGTGTAATACGACATGATTATCTTGCATCTACTGTTTACACCGAGCCTACCTAAGTCTTTTGAGGCCTGCAATTACTTCTTATTGCAATCACCGGGTCAAAGTTTGGTCTACGGGCCGCTTTTGTTTGAACGAGCAGACGACAAAAAGCAGACATGTTTGAAAGAGCAGACGAAAGTTCGAACGATCAGGCCGCCGTGTGAATTTGAAGACGCACTGAACCCGTGGGTGGTTCGGACAACTTGACGATTTTCTCTCGTTTATGTTGGAACAAAGCAAATACATCTGGCGACCACAAGGTGTTGCCCGCACACGCAATCGCAGTTCGACAGCGTCTGGTTTGCCCTTTTCTCGGCTACTATCCACGTTCTCGGACGAACGGAGGGGTCAAAAACACATGAAAACTGATCTTCAAACCTTTCCAGACTCTCTTGGTACAACCCCCGTCGCAGCATTTTGACGAGAAGGCAGGTTTTTTGTCTCGTTTCTTCCAAAGGAACACGGGAATACATGTCTGGCACGGCGACTTCTGCCCACCGCCCCAGACCGGAAGTGCGTCCGGCGCGCCACCACCGCGGCGTGACGTAGGAGAGTTGAGTTGGTGTATATATATCCCGGGGAACTTAAGGATTTCTGCAGTAGTTTGGCTGAAATTATTATTTTACTGCGTTTTGCTGAGAATAGCCAAGAGAGGGTGCAAGGAGACCGTGTTTGTGATGGCAGCCGCCATCACAGACACCAACATCCCAATATCCGGACATGCTACACCGATGGCTGCATCACCCGCAAGGACAGTACGGCATGGGCAGCCAAAGGATGATGGGACAGTGGTTCCAACACAGCGATTAGGAAGTGGTACGACCAGGCGGACCAACGATAGGAGTCGGAATCAAGACTCGTTAACACTGGTACACGAAGGGAATAGATTTCGCAAGAAGCGTCGACGACGCAAGCGGGATATGCCTGCTCTGGTGGTGGCCGGTTTTCTCAACCTTCAGGGTGCACAGCGACAGGCAAAATGGGAAGAACTATACAAGATGCTGGAAATCGAAAACCTATTTCCCTCCTTGCAGTTGCAGAAACGCATCTACGCGGCTTAGAGGAGCCTCCGATTCACCCTAGACGGTGCTGTGCAGGTTGTAATCGGGACGGAGGAGAACGAAAAGGTGGGGGCGATGGTTCTCTTTGGCATGTTGACTCCGCACGGCATCCAAGGCAAGATATTACATGCACAGATCATCTCTGGATAATCGGGGAGATTGTGCAAATACCAGTGAATGTATGCGTGGTTTACATGGTTGTGGAGGGAACCAGACACGAGGAAAACTCGCAGGTAGTCGCATGCATTCAGAAAGGTGCCAGGCGCATGGCTCAGGAAGCCGAAGTACTTATAATGTGATACTTCAACGGACATTTAGAGGAATCGGACGGAAAGGAAGATGGTAATGAAATCTATCGCGTGGGCTGGCGGATAACTTAAAGGAGCTGTGCAACAATTTTTGTACTCTGCACAAATACCGCTTAAAACGGATCCCTAACGTTAATGACCTATGAAACACGCGTTCGTTTTTCACCCCACGCAATAGAAGTCCCAGAAAAAAAATTTAAGAAAAACGAGTAGCGTTCACCCCCTCAACTCGCAGCCAGAACAAGCGGCCACGTGATCTGGAGCCGATTATATGCCGCCAATGTTGATCATAGCCACGCGCTGGGGTTGGCAAAGCGCAGGACACGCGCTGAGTTCCAGACATTGTTATGGCTCGGCTGTTGTCGTCGTTGCAGCGATTGGACACGGGCCACTACCCGAACGCTTCTCGAGCTAGTAATTATCACGAGCCTAAGTCGAGTGCCCACGCAATGCTCGGGTCCAATCTATGAACCGCATTCAAATATCGTCACTTGGGTGTACTGCGATCCCCGAGTTACGTCATCACATTTTGCAAAGGAGAGATTGAATGAAAATGATCGCTTTTGTCCTCGAAATTACACCGCAACAAAGGAGTTTCTTGGCCAATGGCGTTGCGTGTGAGTATCCTTGAGTCCCAGGTGTGCCAGTAAGCTCGTGTAGAGAGAAAAACATTCCAATTGAATATCGTTGCACAGCTCCTTTAAACCTGGAAATAATCAATCTCCGTGAGACTTGTGGAGGACAGTTTACATGGTGAGCAAGGAACAGCAAAGCGTGTATTGACTACGTGCCACTTCCAGTGCACTTGGACGTAAACTACAGAGCATGCAGATAGACGGAGATGGAACATTCAGTTTAGGCAGTCTGAGGGGACTTTTCGTCTTCAACATGGAAGCGGCCACAAAAGTAACAATACAAGACTGTCGAACTTGTGTTACCTGTGAGCGCTATTGAAATCGTGGCGATGGAGTTCGAAGCCAGCACAAGACGGGCTTCAGCGACGACCTATGAGGAGTTTATTAGGGAACTCAAACATCTAATTAAAGTACACTCCATCCGGAGACGGTCACGAGGCGGATATCGGCGCAATTGAGGAGTTCCAGCGAATGTAAGGGGCGCTCCGATCGATCCAACATGGCGAACAAGAGGGGGATAGATTTGCGACGCCCGTAGACCGGTGGCGTATAAATTAAACAAAGCGTGTCGTTCTCTCTTTGTTGCCGCGTGCGAGATGATCATCACTTCAAGCCAGACCTACGGTGATGCTACAAAGGAAGTGTTCAAGCCAGTCGAAGCCAAGAGATCTTGCCATATTCAAGATATGTGTGCAAGTGTTCGACGTGGGCTTTCTCACGCTGGTGCAGCTGTCATCAAGTTGAACTGAAGGTACGCGGGTCCAAAGAAAGGTACTTATCAACAATGTTGGCGCGTTGAAACTATGACGCGTACTTTATCTAAACCGTAATTTATCGATCCGTGGCTACAAACATTGTTGTTGACATTGCTTACATGATGTTGTAACCATTCAGGCCTCGCATTAAACTGTGTGGCGAACTCTTCGGTGTTGGTTCTGGTTAATTACGCTAAAAAGTTGTTGGATGGAAAGTATGACAGCTACAGCATACAAAGGACGATCGAGGTCTTCATCCTGCGTTCTATGTGTCTAAACATCGGTATCCTTAGTGTTATATTGCGATCAGCTGGTCGCCGACCGTCCTTTTTTTTACGCATAATGCAAAACAAGCCCCGGAAGCGCCAAACACATTTTAAAAATGTGTTTGGCGCTTCCGGGGCTTGTGCATTCCTGCAAGCCTCCTTTTGGCTCTCGTGGGAAGCTTTATTGTAATAGCAATAGCCCCATCGGTCGTTCGACTTGCATGTGCCATGGTGATATCTGCTGTGTGTGATCTGCTGACAAACTAAAGTCTGTATTAAATGCCAGAAGAACAAAGGTGAAAGTTTTTTTAACTTTTTTTCTTTTTACAAAACAGGGCAAAGCTTCTCAAACAAGAGCAACTTAAGCTGATATTTGAGTGTGCTCAAGAATGAATTGCAAAAGGTGCTTATGTTAAATGGTAGATGTGCACAGTTGATTTTCTTTTCTCCTCTGCGTTATAAATTGGAAGATATGTATCAGCAGAAGACACATGTCCTTTTGAAAATGTCTTTTATTAGGGCAAAAATAGGTTTTCACACACAAACACACACGGAATATTAGAAACATGGCAGATAGTATATGTTCAAGCATTTTAGGTCTCTGTTATTCAAATGTATGCGGTTGCTTACAGAGTGGACACACATCTAATTATATGAAGGTTAAATATAACTTCTAGACAACTTTGGCAGAGTCGTGGGGTCAGAGAACCCACTACAGCATCAGTACCGGGGTTATTTCTTTACTACCTGACGTTTTTATTTTCACGAGGAGTTGCTTTGTATAGGTTGTAGATTATAAACACCCCCTGAACATTTTTCCAGTGCTTCTTTTGAAATGAGGATTCTCTCAAGAGAGGGGTTTTGCCCTTTGTGGTGGAACAAACATAACATGAGGTAAAACTTGGCAACGGAATTTATTGCGTTTGCAATAGCTTTTGACTAGAAAGACCCACATACACGGCAAACTCAAAACTAAAATCAAGCTGACATAATGGTGTGAATAGCCATTGCAAGCGAAGATGTCTTATATTTAGATCCACACGCGGCTTGAGTAAAAACCATTGCGATCATGTGCTACGGGAGGGTAATTTTGTAAATTGTGCGGTAAGGGGTCAAAGAGGTACTCCGGCGATATTTGCCTAACAATATTTTCGAAATCGCCATCTTTTACTCTTTCCGGTATGCTATTTAGTATCGCAAAATTCAAAATAGTTATTGTGAAATCGGCAAATGAAGATGACGCAAAAACCAAGATTCGAATATACCTGCGCCTTTCATTGTTGTGACGTCACAGGATGGCAGGCTTGCGGTTCCAGCGGGCTGTCTAAAAATGAACTATGCCAAGTATTTGTTTCGCGCTGCTGCGTGGAAGCTGGAGCGACCTTCCAAAGCATTCATTTGACACAATGAAACTGCCTGTAATCAATTAGGAACAAAGTCTACAGCCCAAAGAGTGAACCCCTGCCTTCCCATGAAGTCACTTTTTCAATGTTACTAGTACAGTTTTTTGCTTTGAAAAACACGATGAGGACCAAAATTTTAAATTCTATAATTTGGAGAAAAAAGTCATTTTGGCCAAATATTTGGGTTACTATTTCAGCGATGTTTGTTGGTGTGTTTAACAAGCTTTTAGGCAAATCGGGGACTATGAAGAAAACGCCGGAGTATACCCCTTTAAAAACAGCAGCAGAGCATTTTTAGAACTTGTCTTCAGCCAGTATCGGGAGGATAAGTTCACAATGCCTGCTGCGACTGTCATCACGTCATCCAAAACAGGCACCAGTGCCCATGGAACAGGCCCCTTAAGCAGGTGGTATATCTTTAAGCGAGCAATGACACCTTCCACATGAACCCGTGCACGAGCGATGCTTGCCGTCCTTGTGGCATCTTCTGCAGAAAATGGACTTCTATTACGCAAGTATGGAGGCTGTATAATTTATATCCCTGACTTGTTACATTCATCCTCTATGTAAAGACCCTTATCAACCATGACGTCATCAGTAAACGAATCAAGCTCTTCTAAGATGTTCGACTTTTGCACTGTAGCCTTATCTGATGATCTCACGCCGAACCCATCACTCAAGAACGTGATCAGCCCTGCGGGAGAAACGCCAACTAGAAATTTTGCTGTGTGCCTTCCCTTGTTGTGTGAGTATGTACATATTCTACAGGCCAGTCATGCTGCTGTTTCAATTTCGATCTCCATGCCACCAAGGACGACTCTTACATTTGCAAAATTTTGAAAACATCTGGGTAAGTTGTTGACGACCTCGTCTTTGCTTGGCCATGGCAAGGCTGCTTTCATTATTTGTCTGAGAACTTGCAGTCTGGTGTGGAAGTATCGACTGGTGGATGCTTTGCTGATTTTGAAATTGATGGCTAAGCATGTGAAACTTAAATTTGTCTTAATCTTTGTAAGTACGAGGATCACCTTTTCTCTCATAGTCAGCTCAGACGTTTGCGAATGAATTTTCTCGGTACACCTTACAATGACATTGAGTGAGGCCATTGACTCTACGCCAGTGTAGGCTCTGACAGACGCGTCAGTGGTGAGCAGGTCGGACAACCTCTGGTTTTGCACTGGGGCAGTAGAAGTGTCGAGTTGCACTGCCTTGTTTTGGGCTACTTCTCCCTGAGCCAAGGATTCTTGAACAGGTCTGGTCAGGTCAAGCAGCATTTCTGCTACTTCTAAGTATTCAAGTGTAGCCCTTGCACTGGTCTCCCCTTCTGGAGAATTGCAGTCGCTGGATGATGGTGGTGGAGGTGGTGAATTCGTAGCAAGTTCTACAAGTTAGAAATAGAATATCTTAACTATTGGAATGGAACTACATTGGTGCTTCAGCGAAACCTGAAGTTGAACATGCTATATAATAGATAGTGATTGCAAAGACTCACGAGGTACATCCTGTCGTGTTGCAGCCCTCCTCGCTCTGGCTTCCTGTGTTCTTAGCTGAGCAGCGCCAGCTCTTCTCTCATGGGTTCGTACCGGCAAGCACGTTGAAGGGACAGCTCCCTTTTTGAGCCGTCTTTTCTGTGGTAACTGAATCGCTGAAGATAGTGAAATAACTGTTTGATAGTTCCCGAAGTTCGCACTAAATGAAATCACGAGTGTTATGATGTGTATCATAAGAGAGCCACCAACCATTGGATACAATATGGAACATTGATTAATGCTTACATATTTCTTCAGTGTATTTGGCTAACCAGGCGGTCTTATTCATTGGACAAACTAGCTCCTCACTGTCAACACTCCCTAGGCACATAGTGGCATGGATGTAGTTGAGGAAGCCTTCTTATTTATGACAAGTGGTAGCTATAGCCTGCTGTTGTGACCTCATATTTTTTAGACTGACTAGTGTGTTGAACTGACATTACTTACCGATAGTGCTCCAAAAAAAACTGAGCGGGTGTGCTCGGCTTGCCGATCCGCAACTTAGTTTGCCAAACCTTCTTCAAGCGGGAGTCCGAAGGGAATGAGTGAAGGCTTGTACTTCCTTTCACAGCCCGGTTGTCACACTGTGGCACAGAGCACATCTTGTGGCTCCGAAACTTTACTTTCGTCATTCTTCACGCTTCACCCGAGAAACCAGAACCTGCGGAAAGCGCGTAGATCGCTCTTTTCGCGCGCGGAGAACGCTACTGAAACCGACCGCTAGATGGCAGGGGCGTTACGCAAGTTTTGAAACCTGTAAAAAGGGCATTAATTTTTTGCATCCGCTAAATAAAAACCTCAATATAGATATTCTCAAAAAGGTAGTGCTCGATTATACAAACTTCAGAATCTTAAAGTGATAGCTAGGAAGCTAATGATTTATATGCCAAGTTTCATATCTCCGTCAGTAGATGGCAGTAAAAAACACGCGGCCATCTCGAAATTTCGGTTTTGTTCTGCAGTGTTTGTCGGCTTTTTATAGAGCATATTTGTGGAGATACATGTAATTACTGTTTATTGATATAATGCAAATCGTTGGTGTAATGATGTAGAATGCAAACCGTAAAACGTAAAGTTAAACTCCTAAAGAAATTGCCAATTAAAAAAAAGAAAAGAAAAAAAAAGTGCTAAAATGCGTTACATTTCCCGCTTTTTCAAAAAGACATGGCTCCGCCGTCTACTCTTGATTTGGTTGACCTTTTAGCATATATTGGAGACCAGAATGATGAACGCAAGGCATCACATCGCCGACGCTGTCTTGTGGAAGGCGAGGCTGTGCTGAATGCTAAACATCTCATGTGTTGCGGCATTGTGTCCCGCGACGACACTGGCGTCAAATTATTCGCACTAAGCGTGCAGACAAGCAAGGTCAAAGCGAAACCTCATACAATCGACGTCAACCTTTCGGAAAAAAATAAATGTAAGTATTACTTCCATATTCCTAACATTTGCTGCATGTTCCTTCGAAAATAATTAGCCATATTTTGTAATGTACTAGGCTGACTGACATGTTGAGCAACTCTAACTACGCGAAGTAAAACAAAATATATTCTTGATTACGTATTCACACACCTTTATTTCAGGCAAAATGTTCTTGTAAGGCAGGCCTTTCAGGTACCTGCAAGCATGCTGTGGCTGCATTGCTGTTCGTCAACAGGTATTTAACTTTTGTAGTTATAAAAAGGCAGGCAACTTAATTATTTTCACAATATTTAATTCACGAACTTAACTGATGCGGTAAGCATGGTGATCAATAATGTAATTTTTTTCTTACTGCGCGTCATGTTAAACTAATGAAAGTGACTAATTTGACGTCTTCCTCTCTATATAACTGGTATCGATAACTTAGAGGAGCTGTCCTCGACAGATTTGACGCAGTGTTGGGGACGGCATCAGACTGCTAAGCTCTACGAGCGCAGGAAGCTTTCCGAACTCTGCCATGTGAAACATCAGAAGCAACCTTCCCTTCCCAACAATCTGCTAGAGGAAGTACGTCTTGAACTAATCAATGTAGCACCCCAGTCGGCTTTAGCACTTCATATTAGGAGAAGAGCTACCGAAAATTGTCGAACTGCACCAGTCATCACTGACAAGAAAATGATTGATTTGTACGACCATATCACACCCTGCTCTGGAGTGGTAGACTACATGGAGATGAAAGGTTTCTACAAAGTAACAGTGTCAGATTCAAAAATACGGTTAGTTGCATTCTCGATGGGCTCTCTGGCTCCTGAGTAAAGACTATTCTTTGATACTCATATTGCAGTCACGAAGCAAGCAGCTATACAGCTGTGTCAAGTCACGGTGCTGCAAAATAACACACGCTGGCTTTCCGAAAGAAGGTTTCGCATAACGGGGAGCATCTGCCGTGGGCTGTTCACATTCGAGCCGTTGGATGAGGCAGAGCGGGAATTTAAGATAGAACATCTTTTATCAGGTCGTAAATTTAAAGGTAACAAGGCGACAGCCTATGGGAAAGCGTCGGAGCCTGCAGCACTCGCGATGTACGAGGCGAGGACAGGCAATGCACCAGAAAGGTTTGACCTTGTTGTGAACCCTAACATCCCATGGCTCGGTTACAGCCCGGATGGAGTTGTAATGAAGGATGGCACTCCTTTCATTTTAATCGAAATCAAGAGCCCTACTCGTGGTAAAACTGTATCCATCAGGAGGCTTGTCAAAAAGAAAAATATCCCCTACCTCGTCGTGAGGGGCAAGAAGCTTGCGCTGAAGGAGAATCATTCGTATTACTCGCAGTGTCAGCTGGGTCTCCTGTTATTGAACCTTGAGGTGTGTGACCTAATTGTCTTTTCAAAGGTGCGGTCAGCTGTAATTAGAATAGAAGGAAATGAGAGCCACATTACCAATCTCGTGAGAAAGCTACATTACGTGTATTTCAAGCACATGCTGCCTAGACTGTGCGAGATGAATGACAGACACTAAGTAGTACATGTACAAGAGTACCGTGAATACCGGCCTATAATCCGCACCAGGCGTATAGTCCACAGAAGCCAATTTGAGCCTAAAAATTGTTTGTTTTGTTTTGATAGTTTGCATTTGGTGCATAATCTGCGGGGCCTGATTTCCGCACCCAGTGCATAGTCCGCGAAGCTGGTGCATTCTGTTTTCGTGCTTTTTTTCCTGGGTGGCATTTTTTTCAAAAGTTCTTCGGCGAATGCCCATATCCTCACACTCTTCTCATCATCCGCTGCCCTATTCGACTGGACCTCTTGTGCATACTCTATTACACAGAGTTTAAAAGCTACGGTAAATGCTCTTTGTTTTTTCGGTGGCGTCGCTACCGTGGTTCCAGAATGACTGCAGAGCCACTTATTTTTCTGAAACAACTTTCTCACAATAAAAGCTATTGGCTGTTTAAGATTCCTTTTTTTCCAAATTACAAAGCTCCTGCACAAGGTCATGCCTGTCCCCTTGGGGGCAATGTGTATGTCACCGCGGACACCCATGAGTGCAGAAAGGTCAAGGGAAACACAGTGCCTGCATGACCCTGTGTTACATTTGCAGGTCAAAACAGCGTGATTTCAGTGGTCCCACATGTCTGGTCATATTCGTAAGGCATAAAAGATTCTGAAAAACAAGCCCACCCCTGTGGATAGTCCGCACAGCATAAAACTGAACGATTTTGAAAAACCATATGCATAGTCCACACCTGAGGATAGTTTGCAGAGCCTACTTTTAAACATGTATTGTCTGTGGACTATAGTCCAGAAAATACGGTAGTAGCATTGGACCGGAGTAAAGTAACTCAACTCCACGAACAAAAAAGTTTTTACGATCCAAGACTTTAATCTAATCAAGCATTGTATAAGTCTAATTATGCATTGCATATCCACTGCTGTTTGTTGTGGCTTTAGATTGCCTTCCTGTAATGATGCAGAGGGGTCAACTAAACCTTGAAATAAACATATTTAAGCACATCTAGATGCAATGTCCCTTGAAGCCACATGGTCAGGGAAAAGGAGTGCCATCACCTAATTTGCCAACAGCACACCAATGAGCACGATCAAAACCCACAAGTCAATGGTCAGTTTTCCACCACAGTATTTATTGCCGTGTAATTCGGCCCATTACAAAACTTTAAGGCTGTAGCCTATAGCACACCCATTCTGGATCTGCATCATCACATGAACATGTTTCTTCTCAATCTTAAACGTATAACGCTAGTTATGCAACGAAATTCCCATATCGGCACATTTTTAGCAAACTGAACGGTCCCACCTGTTATACTTCTAGCTTTGGAAGCAAACCAATTCACAATACCACCAGTTTAACTAGGGGAGCAAACCTAATCGATCCTGTTGATTAAAGCACCTAGATACGGGGGAAATTATCAATAAAAAAGAGGTCACTCGAATGGGAAGTTTTCTCGCTGAAAAAACATGACTTTTTATTGGACGTTACGCAATGTAAGGCCGAAGATATTCACTCCGTGATCGGTACAGAAGCACTTGCTTAGTAGTCGGTCATGCGTGATAAAAACAACCAAAACAAAGGTGGATTAAAAACGCGATAGATTCGCCTTTGCACGGAGTACTTACACTTAAAATCCTGTCAACCTAAATCGACTAAGGCCCACATTGCTAGCAGCAATCTTAAAATTTATCCGTGTAGTCGTCACACCCACCAACCGAACACGTTGCTGCAAGTCCCTCCGCTGTCAACCTTGAGTCGCTATTGAGCCTGAAGAACTGCTCTATGAGGCCCATGTCCAGCCACTGAACACACGCAAGCACAGGAAATAACAGTCGGTGCCAAACACAAACGAAGAACCTGTGCGGAAAGCCCTGAATACCAAACGAGCAGCGTTGGGGACGGCGACTGACTGCGTAGTACACAGGTTGCGCCAGGTTGCGCTCCTTCGACGCCTGCATCGCTGCGGAGGGTGGTCGTAGCAGATCGTGTCACCTCCGTTGCTCGTGAGACTACCAGAACACCAGAGCCGCGTAATGTTCTTGCTGCCGAAGTTTATAAGCCTACGTTCGCGACCAACACACTCTACGCAAAGCCAACGCCCAGCAACCTATCCCCCTCTTTCTCTTTCGGCGACCGGCCGCCAGGGCGGTGACACCGTCGCTGAAACTCCTCAATAGCTGGTGGGATGCGGAGGCGAAAGCAGCGCGAGATGCGAGAAGGCAAGCCCACCAGGCTCATCGACGAGCTGTCAAGGGAGGAAACAGTGTAGAAGTGGTGCTGGCTTGGAACGAGTTCCTTACCTTAAAACACAAGCTGCAAGTTTTAGTACAATACAAGATGACAGAGGACCAGCGAAAAATAAAAGAGCTTAGAGATAGCGGTAAAGCAGCATCTGAAAAATTCTGGCGATATGTGAGGTCAATGGACAGTAGTGACCCTGTACCGACCGTCTTGGAGGACGACACAGGGAAAGATGTAGTGAATTTAGCGGAATACTTATCGGAATATCTGAAATCGATGTTTGAGTCAAGAGACCCAGTGGCATCACCGAGAAGACCAGGTGACCTGACCGAATCACGACCGCCAGGATCAAAAGAGCGGTCGGTTGATCCGAAATGGGAAGTAACGATAATGGCACTTGACAGAGCAATCGCCGATATCGAAACTAACACAGCACGTGGAAAGGATGAAATACCTGCGGCTATTCTTAAATGCATGGGCGACCAGAGTAGAAGACAGCTGACATGAATCTTCACAAATATATTTTCGGGCAGCTCCATTCCTGACGATTGGGTGAATAGTCGAATCGTGCTGCTGCCGAAACGAGGAGGAAACAAGCGACGACTGCAGGACTACCGCCCTCTGATTGTGACAAGCGTCATCTACAGGGTGTTCGCGCACGTGATAGAAGAATGGATGTGTGCCTGGGTAGAGGGGAATGGAAAGCTGACTGAACTTCAGAACGCCTTTCGAAAAGACCGCCGGCTGGAGGATAACCTCTTTGATTTAACACAGACCATAGAGATAGCCAGAAAAGAAGACAGGGACTTTATATGCTGCTTCCTGGATATCGCTAAAGCATATCACAGCGTGCCACATGGGTCCCTGCTCCACTGTCTCAAAAGACTAGATATGCCTGACCAGTGGACGGAATTGACACAGCGACTATACGAAGGAGGTACTGTTACAGCCGCGTTTGTTGGCGTACATTCAACGCGTGTCAATGTAAAGAGAGGACTGAAGCAGGGATGCCCTCTCTCACCTCTACTGTACATGTTGTACATGGCAGAGATGGAGCGCAAATTAATAACATCCGGTTTAGGGTTTTCACTCCGCCGCATAAAGATGGATGCGTGATACACTGGACATTACCGGGTCTTGCATACGCGGATGATCTCGTCATCATGGCTGAAGACATGAACACGTTGCAGAGGCTAGCAGATATTTGCGTGGAATCATCGTCCGTGCTGGGTCTGAAGTTTAATGTTCAGAAATCGGCAGTGGTGCAGTTCTCTGGGAACGGCATTGTAAATAATAAGTTACAGCTGCAGAAGGAAGGCGTTACGATGACTGGGAAGTACAAGGTACCTGGGCGTCACACTAACGAATGGGCCCGACTACTGTGACGAATACCAAATACACCTTCGACGGGCAGCCCAGAGAGGGCAAAATATCTTACGCCGTCGCATAAGAACCCTGCACGCGTTCCTTCACAAGCGGCAAGCGCAAGACAGTCGAAACCTCTAGGTATGGCATCACACCAAGCGGTTGGTTTTTCTGTTTTTCTCGCGTGTATTGACAAGTTCGGATGAAATGATTTTTAAATTCAAATTCACAAGACAAACTTGGAGCTGTAACAGATATTTGATGATCAAGGAATTGTGGAAAGCTGTTCATGTGACTGGGCTCACGTTTGCCAATGAGATCGTATGTGCCTCGGCTGACACATGAGCCTGGATAGAACGCAGGCAGAGGGATGTCGGTCGCCAAGCACTCAACTGCCACGGCAACATGGCGATTGAGGCCATACAAGGAGACATCGGGCGATCGACGTTTGAGGCACGAAAGGCATCAAGCAAGCTAACCTACCAGGCACGACTTCTGCATATAGACAGGCATCGGTGGGCAAGGCGAGTGTTCGACTACATCAGTGTCAACTGCGTGCAGACGCAGTGGATGAAGCGGGTCAACTAGCTCCGTAAGAAGTATGTATTCTTTACACAGCCAGTCACGGAGGCGACTGCGAGTAAGTGGGCAAGTGAGGTAAGGCGACGGGTCAAAGAGGCAGAGACGACCCACTGGGTTAATGAGGCACACAAGAAATCCTCACTCCAAATCTATAGCGCTCACAAGGACACAATTGGACCGGAGGCCTACTATGATAACAGTCTAGGCAGCCGTCTCCTGTTTGAAGCCTGAGCAGGAGCGCTGCGCACAAGACTATATCGGCAGCGGTTCGATCCAGCAATAGAATCAGTGCAGTGCGGGGCCTGCGGTCAGGAAGACGAAATTATCACGCACCTAGTTCTGACCTGCACCGGCCTGACTCCAGAATGGAATGAGGCGCGGCGCGTGCACAGCCATGGGGCCTAGCCAAAACAACACAAGCCGAGCCAGACAGACTGCGGCGGTCGCACAAGCGGCAATCGGTCCACCAACGGCAGGGGCCCCAGTGTTACCATTGCTACCACAAGCAATGGGCTTCCATCCATGGACAGATCACGGGAACACCACAGGTATAGATGGACTGTCGACGTCACAAAGCGACGACTAGAAAATTGGTGGAAAAGTAGAGAAAAGCGTGAAAAGTGAAAGCCACATGGCTTGGACACGACATACGCGACCAACCGTTTCAAAGGGGATAGCCACAAGCATCATCATCATCATCATAGGAATGCTGGGGATGGCAACGGCTGATGGCCGATGGTGGTAGCTGCCGGGACGCGCGCGCAGTCGCGGAGGCGCGATGAGGAAGCGCGTGATATCTACCGAGGGTTTCCGAAGTTTTCTGCCGTCGTGGCGCTCTACGTTTTGCAACAGGTCTATTTCCAGCCACAACCGGTGGCGGAAATGAGCCTTCGACTAAGTGTTGTAGATGATAAAATCGAGTCAGTGTCACCACTTCAAGATATCAATATTAAAGGGGCCCTGCAAGGACTTTTAGAGCGCAGCTCTTAGGCGCCTGTTTCCGGCTTGAGCGACGTCGCCGTCGGCGTCGGCGTCACCGTCGGCGTAACCGCGTTTACTTTTCGGCACGGTAACGTTCCGGCACCATGCCGAAACGTCGCCCTCGTGACGTTTCGGGGAGGGGGAGGGGAGGATGAGGGGGAGGAGGAGGGGAAGGGGAGGAGGGGGAGCAGGAAGAGGGGGAGAGCAGGGGAGGAAGGGGAGGAGGAATAGCAGGGAGGATGAGGTGGGGAGGGGTACACCATCCCTTTAGTACCATTCCCTCTTCGTCTTCAAGAGCTGCGCTCTGATTCGGCGTTACATGGAGTTGTAAACGGCTTTCATTCTTTTTACTGGTTTTTAATTTGCACCGAACCTTTAGTTTAAAAGTTATGGGCAAATTAAAATTAAAAAAACAAGCAAAAAATAACCTCCTTCATGACGTCCTTGGTTGCTTGAGTGGCCGTGAACTATAGGAGGGGTAGTGAGATCAGCGAGCGCTCACGGCTACCGCACTCCGTGTCGACGGCTCGAGAGGGCGCCACTTGAGCATGTTCTGGATAGGCTGTATGAAGCGGGCAGCCAGGGCGGCTCGCATTGCATTTGCTGCGCGATTAAACACTAATGCGGCATGACACTTCATTAGCCACAAACGACAGCAAACACGGGGTAAAGATCAGAGGCCAGATTCTCAAAGCGAACTTACGACGAAAAAAGTGCGTACGACAAATCTGAGAGAAAATCCGTGTTCTCGAAACGAAATTGTCGTAACTTTTGCGCAGGACGACAGAAGCCTACGACATCTCCGGAGCTGTCTTGCGCACTTTGTTTTACGATCAAATCAACATGGCCGACAGCGTCGCTCAGTTACTTGGTCGCGACGACCAACGGACATTTATTTTTTTACGTGCTCTTCTCGCGCGTCCCGACTTAAAGCAGCAAGAAAAAAGGAAAATCCACTTGAAATCTACCAGGACGAACATGAGCGCTGGATCCACAAACACCAGGGAAAAGCAACAAAGGCCACAACCCCACCGACCAAGCGAGCTCGGCAAAATATAGGCCTAGCAGGCACTCCGACTGTTCCGGCGCAGCATTGCTCCGACGGTCCTTGGCCAAGACCGTGTGCCCACTACCGGCTGGCTTGCTGAATGGAATATGCCCGCGCGACTCTTGTGGACCCTTCCCGTATGAATAGTTTGATTGATCGCTACACTTCATTTCAGAGGTCAATCTTTTCCCCTGTCATCTTGACCTCCTTGTTTTCCGAGGCAGCGGTGACGAACGCTGCCGTCGAAAAGGGTCTCTCATTGATTCTATCGCCTTGTTTTGTGTGATACAGAGCTCAAATAAACGCCGTGTGGATTATCTTCGCAACACAGTATGTACACCTTGTTATTAGTATAGGCCATTTTTATTCTGACACGACGCTACGTCACTGTCGAGCTATAACAGTTCGTGGGAGCTACGCGATGACAGTCCAACCTTTCTTTGCCAAGTGTCAAACGCGCGCGTCCGCTCCGAGTGTGAACAGGTATTTACGCGACTCTTGCTGACACTCTCGTAGTTCAAACGTATCTTTTTTAAGATCGGCTCGCTCCTGCATTTCCGCGGCTGCCAAAAACGCCGCGGCGGTTTGTTTCTCTCTACGTCGCTTTGCAAACGATGACACGGGACTTTTACCAACGATGACAGTTGTGTTGACTTCGTAGCGATCGAGTTTGTAGCAGTCAACGAAGCGTTTAAATCATGTTAGCGTCGATATATCACTGCACGGACACGAACTCCAGAGAGGTGGTGGTGGAAAGGCCGCCTGTGTTTATGAGAAACAGCTTGAACACGAAACATTTACACATAGACAGGAAATACACAAAGCTGACTATCAACGAGTAGTTAGCCTGTGTTTGTTATTAAAAATCCACGTTCTCCGAACTATGCCGAGCTCTCCGATTGGTTGTTCGTGTTGCCGAAGACGCCGTCGCCATAGCAACAGCACCGGAAATCGTCGTTTCTTCGTAGGAGGTCGTAACTTTCCTCCTCTCACCAATATACGGCTCTGCCTCTCACTTAAGAACGCGTTTGTGAATACCGTTTTCGCCTCATCTTACGATGATGGTAACTTTACGAGCTTCGTAGCTAAGTTGTCGTAGGTACGAGGTTTTTTTATTAATCTGGCCTCAGTTCAGAACGGAGCCATTTCGCGCTGCCACACCGCCAAACGGGGAAACCGCACGACAAACCTGCTCGCGAAGGCCTTCGGAACGCTCGGAACCGGTCAGACCCTCGACCGCAGCGCCGCCACGTACATCCGGGACCTTTCTACGCTCGCTGCTCGTCGGCGCCTGTTCCCACTACACCCTTCTAGTATGCGCCGCCTTTTCCACCGCTTGGTGGCGTGTATGTCGACGGGTCATTTCTTGTTTTCGTACTTTATAAACTGCATTTGTTTCTTTTCTGATCTAAAATACTGAACAAAAACTAGTTTTATAAACAATCGAAACGGTTTGCGCCACTTATACTTTGCATTTCGACTAAAAAGAAGCTTTTAGCGGCTCTGACCAGTAGTAAGCCCAGGACCAAAGATTCCATATATCGCGCGCTTTTGGCACCACATTCCGGCCTGGTAGGTGGAGGAGGTTTCCGCGTCGTTAGGTTAAAATATGACGCACTGATATATAGTTACTCTCCCCGTGCCCGCTGGCTTGCCCGAACCCCAAGAGACGTGGAAACCACAAAAAAAGTAGACGCTTAAATATGATTGCAGGGCCCCTTTAAGATAAATTCACTTACAAAAAGTTACAAGCTGAAACAGCAATTTGTAGTAATTGAAAAAAGGCGGTCACCCGTGAAAATTAAAAGAGCAGAGCCCACGGGGGCCTGCGGAAAAGGCAAGGGGTCTTACATGACGAGGTGGTGACCGGCGGGGCCCAGAGGCGCGGGAAAGGCCCCCGGAAGAAAGAGGCGTCCGGTACGAATGGTGACTGGTAACGCACTCATTTATGCAACGGTAAACAACATGGGGGATGGGATGCCGCGGGGCCATTGACCTAAAGGCTCAAGCCCGATGGTGGCTAGTGGTGCCACCTGGCTACAGTAGATCTCTGCTGCAGTTCGCGGTGCTATCAGGTAGCATGGTAAAACTTAAATGAGAAAAACTAAAATACAACACAATTTTCACTAAAAACTTGCATGCACCTTGCGAGCGTACCCCATGTTCATCGGCGGTACAGCGTTCGGTGCGCGCTTGATTCACAAAAATGTTCCGAGCACAGTAGAGAGGAGGGCATTGAGGAGACGTCTTTTTGGTTTACTGACGCAGCCCACTGCCGTTGAAGATCGGGGTCATGTGGAGAGCGATGGAGATTACAGCCGCACTTGCTTGATTCCGTGCAAGCTACATAGGTCCTCGGACAGTATTCGACGCTTTCTGTCGTTATTGGTGCACCCTATGGCCGAGCAATGGTGTCCCGATGACCGGGGGATTTTCGTCATCCAAGCCCGTGGCTCTAATTGAGTTTGGGAGCTTAAAACAGAGAAGAAAGCGCGAACAAAGTTCGGGCAATGCGTCCACTCAACCAGTGCTTAAAGCTTCCCGTAAGTTGAGGGGGCCCTACAAGAAGGTAGGAGAGGGGGGGGGGGGTTCTTACAAGATGTACTAGATGCATATAAAATAAACCCCATTGCAGACTCTACCCACGCTGTACCTGCAACACTCAAACTGCTAATCCCCAAATGTCACGTCCCTGTAAACAAGCTATTTTATTGCAAGAAATGATTTTGTTTTCACTAATGCTGGAGCTGTGAAGGAGGGTCTCAGACCATCCTTTAAAATCAGTGGGGATCCGATACCCCCTGAGACCCCCCAGACTTTAAGCCCTGCACCCAACACCGGCGAAGCTCCTGCTGAGATCCGATGTTACGACCTTGATTTCCTCCTGGAGGCTCTTCTCTGTGGAGCAGGTGGCGAAGACACGTCTGAAGAGTGCAGAGGCCACCAACGCTTTATGACTTGGGTGGTGGTGGGAATCAAACCCCAAGTATCTGCCTGTATGGGCTTGTTTCCTTTAAACAGAGAAGCTTAGCCTACTGCCACTCCTGGTTTCCAGTACACCCAGAAAGGGAAGGGAACCTTTGTCTTCGCGTTCGACCGTGAATTGTAGCGACTCATCCACCGAGTTCAGGTGCTTTAGAAGACGATCCACCCCGCTGGTTTTAACGACGCAGGAACAGTCGTCCACGTAACGTAGGAACGTTCTGGGTTTAGGCTCGAAAGTGTCGAGAGCCTTGCGTTCGATGGCCTCTATGGTGAGGTGTGCCATTGTCACAGATATCCATGCTTACTGATTACCAGCTGAACGTTAGGAAAAGCGACGAAGACAGAAAGAAACACACTGCTGGACTATCAACCCTTTTAATAAACTTCCTTTTCCTCAACCCAATCCTAAAAGGGTAGCTTCTTCTTCTTCAGTCAGAGCTTGAACAGAAACTTCCTTTTTCTCCTCACGAACCGTGGAGTTCTCCTCTTCTTCGACTTTCCCCATCCTTAAAAGGGTAGCTTCTTCTTCTTCAGTCAGAGCTTAGACAGAAACTTCATTTTTCTCCTCACGATCCGTGGAGTTTTTCTCTTCTTCGACTTTAAGATCTTGAAAAACTTCCTTCTTTTTGTCTTTTATACTTCTGGTTGTGTCACCCTCGTATTACTCGGTCGGATCTTGGAGTCACAAGGTCCCAACTTGGTTCATCCGAGGTGCCGCTCTCCTCAGATACATTTTTTTCTGTGGGCAAGAGCGCAATGGAGGCAACACTCACGCGTTCACCCTCTTCCTCCTCAATGGCCAACGCCTCAAGGAGGCGTTGGCCATTGAGGAGCTGCTTTCGGTGTTTTGCTAAGACGGTGACGCTTGTGAAATCAGGGGCACATTTGCAGGCCCGACAATGTGCCGAAAGGTGGCCCGCCGACGTTAGTGCGATCACAGAGGCTGCATGTTTTCTGGTGCGGTCAGCTGGTAATCAGTAAGCATGGATAACCAACCGGCTGAGCTACAGGCCGTCACAGATATGGCTGCCCCCATAACTGTGCCGCTGGTTTGCTTGTAATACTTCCCGCTAAATGAGAAGTATGTGCTGTTCAGGCAGAGCTCTAGTAGTCGGCAGATGTCGTCAACCGATAGGCACGTTCTCTCCGGGAGTTTTTCGTCTGCCGAGAGAGCACTTCTTGCAACAGATACCGCCGATGGCACTGGGATGCTGGTGAACAAAAACACCACGTCAAGAGAGACGAGGCTCTCGTCGTCACGTAGCTCTAAATTGGAAACAAGCTCCATAAAGTGACTAGAGTTCTGCACGTACGTTGGAGTCTTTCCGGTGAGGGATGAGAGAAGCCTGTGGAGGTAGTTGGAGACGGCGCGAAAAGGTGACGTTGTGAAGTCCAAAGTAGGTCGAAGTGGTACACCGGCCTTGTGTATCTTGGGGAGACCGTAAAACGCCGGGATGGATCCGTTCCTGCAGACGAGCCTCATGTAAATGTTGCGGAAGTCAGGGTATTTCTGGAAGATGATTGCCAGTGTTTTGTTGAGCGTTTCTTGCACTATTCTTGCGGGATCTCTTGGCAAGGAAGTGTAGGCACTGCTGCCAAGGAGCTCAAGCAGCTTTTGGTCGTACTTCTCTTTGCCCATGACGACGGTGGCGTTTCCCTTGTCTGCCCGCAACACTACGATGTCTTTGTCTTCCTTGAGGCGACGCAACGACTGGCTTTCCTCTGCCGAAATGTTGAGAGGTTTTCGCTGAACAGCCTGAGATACGACGCCGATTATTTTCAAACGAGCCTTCTCGCGAGTAGGCGGGTCCAACCCACGAAGGCCGTCTTCGATGGACGTAACCGAAGCGGGGAGGGGAAGCTTGCAAGTGGTTAAGTTAAAACCCCGGCCTCTTGCCAGCACCGATGTCTCTGAAGGGGAGAGCTTTCTTGACGAAAGATCGCACATGAGCTTTGTGTCGACTCCGCGGAGGCTGGAGGCTGAGTTGTCCGGCTGAACTGCAGCCAGCTTCTTTGCATGCCCCTGTTCTTTGGTCCGAGAGCACGTGGAAGCGGTGTCCCTGGCCAAAGCATCCAGGGCCTGGAACTACTCAGGTACTCGATGTTCCAGCTGTCGCCACATGAAGAAGAGTTCCATGTCTTTCCTTTTGATGGTGTCGTGGCATTCGTGGATCCGGACACACAAAAGACGGCGTTCTGCCTGGTCGGTGACGCGATGTCCCTCAGCGGTGTGTATGAGGCTTGAATGTGGTGAAGGAAGACGTAAGATGTACATACCGCTTTGCAAGCTGACACGTGTCTGGACCGTAGTCATCTATAATCGACCTGAAAGTAAGCCTAACCAGGCAGAAGGCTGCCGAACGTTTACCTTCAATTTTATTTCCGAAGCCAGCTTCTGCCCTCAGGCAGAGACACTTGCGTTTCCAAAGCAGTTACTCAGTCTTCTCGTCGTCAGCACTGCGATGTTAAACGTCAACCGCACATCACAGAGGAACGGTAAACCAAATCGCGAAACCAAAAGCCGCTCTCTAAAGAACAATCTCGAAAGCCGCTGTTGCATGGTAACCAGAAATTATCGCGTAACGTGAAAGAAGGTTAAATCGCTTGCCACCAGATGGCAGGACAAAGCAGAGTAAAACTGCAAGTATCTAGGCTAGGCGGCGCTACGTACCGCTCAATTCATGTTCTACAAACAATATTTTCATTTGCTCACGCCACCATTGCGCTTCGGGATCTTCGGGAACCTTTATTATACACATATGTACACACATTACGCATACTGCAAGCATCAGCTGAACATATACATTGAACGCATACACATACACGGCACGTACAAACGTCAATACAACAGCAGACTAACCCGATCACTACTCCCGAGCTCTGCGTTTCCGTCTTTTAGACTGGTCGTTTTGAACGTACGGAATTTCTCGGTGACTGCCTAAGCAATAAAAAATATTAGCAGCATGTTGATTTTTTTTTCAGCCATGTCATACCCCTTAGAGTATTTTGAACGGCTCAGGGGTGAATCTCCTAGTAAAAAGTAAACGCTCATGTCGTAATTATTGAAAGCCAATAAATCAAGCCGCTCAAATGCGGTTCAAAGCCACGTGTTTGCTTCCCCGCGTGGCACGTCGTAGCTAGTATTTCTATTGTAGTGTTTGTTTTTCTCTTTATGCTGTTTGTGTACGGCTGCAATTCACGGACAGAGAAATCGCTCTTCGATCACCTTTAATGCAGTCAAAGTCGCGACTTGCAGCAGGTGTTAAGTGTACAGAGCGCCGTGGCGAGCTCGAAAACTTCTAGCGCTCATCCCAGAGCGCCACTTGGACGGCAATTTCTCCGGGAACTGTAGTATATTTAAACAACAAAATAAAGGACAGTTTTTGTTTCTTTTTAGACTTTACCTAGCTGTAAATATACGTAGTTTCCGTCATATTTTCATACTGTTCAGTCCTTTCCCCAGAGCGCAATCGCTCTCGGGGAGGAGAACCAAATGTCACATGAGCCACTGTACGATAGGAGCTACTGTTCAGACCAGCGCTCCAACATGACTATCCGCACGTCGATCGATTGCACCTAATCCCTCAAGGGGTCTTAAACTCTTTAACGTAAATCAGAATGTCAACCTGCGACACCCCGCCCCCTCCGATCACGGCCCGACCGGCGGCATCAATGCTCGACGGTTAACGTAATTTCATCTTGTTGTTACATTACTGATACGCGAACATACAGTCACATCGACGATAATTCCAGTTTTCTGTTCACAACGCACTGCACTGACATCGAGATGTTGCTAGTATGTTGCTGACACACAGAAATACAGAACCACGTTGACTGCCGGTTGGCACTCGGCATCGGAAAACAGAACCCAGCTCAGCACAGAAGGCACCCAGGCACTCGGCAGCAACCTGCCTGTCTTGAACGCAGTTTCCGCGATTCCCATAACGTCGTCAAACTCTACACATCCACAGTGGACACATCCACTGTGGACACATCGTTCAGCGTGGTCCCCGTGGTTCCGCGTGGGTTCTGCAATCCGGAGGTGACCATCGTAGCCCAGTGTACGTAGCGCTGCTGGCATGCTGCTCCGGAACTTCGCTGCAGCTTCGTTTGCTTCCTTGATAAAATTAGGGGTAAAAACGTCAGTGCTACCGAAGTGTTTTGCACGTTTGGACGGGGAGACGGAATTACAGGCGACCTTCGCTGCCGCTGAAGTTCAGTCAACTCAACAACATTTGTTAAACAACGTGCGCAACGTGCTCGAAAAATGAAACCGAAAGAAGATGAGTCGGGAAGGCGGAAGCTTTCTCCCGTTTGCCTGGAGAAGGAGAAAAACATCTCGTTCATCCCTTCTTCTCGTGTCCGCTTGGGGGCGCGTCAATAGAAAGGAGGAAGATGCGCCGTTGCTACCTTTTTCCTCCATTTTTTCTTAGAGTGTACAGTTGACAGAAGATGAGGTGGTAGTGTTTACTGGCTATGTCGGGATCGTACTATCTGCAAGGCAAAGATAACTCCTGACGAGTCCATTAGTGTTGTAATGGCCGTCACTGGTACCCATACTCATGCTGGGGATCAACTGAGACCAACATAAAGATAGTTCGTCAAAGCAGAAGGAGAAAAGCAGGTAAGATATCTTGTCTTTTTGTATTTTGTGAAGTGGCAGTGTACTTTCTAAGCTGTTTTCTTGTGCGCTATTTTATTGCAGAGAATGGAAGCGACCCACCACATTGGATCCTATTTGATGCCGCCGCTACTGTCAGTGATGAGCATGGCTTATCAGATGCCTTCGCCAAGCACTCTAAAACGTACCATTTGAAAGCAAAGACAAGCACGCCAAAATCCATGCGTTCTCTCAAAACTGGGAGAAGACATACTTCTCCCCAGACGAGTACAAGCTAATTCAAGTCTTTGTATCATAAATTCCAATTGAACAACCCACTTCATCCATTTAGAGGAACACGTTTTATATCTTTTCCAGGTATAGGAATACACGACGAGCCATTTCTTGCTCATGACAGCGGTCCTGGAGACAAGGAGCGTCTTCTGGTTTTCGGCACACCGAAATATTCTGAGGGACTTTTTATACCAAGGCATGGTTTATGGACGGGACTTTCAAGGTGACGCCGTCGCTATTCTGGCAGGTGTACACGGTACATGGGCTGTACCACGGTGCTGTGATACCGTTTCTGTACGCTTTGCTTTCGAACAAGCAGGAGGAAATCTAGTGGCGGTAAGCTTCATTGTGCATATTGCATGGTTCGAGTTTTCGCATGTCGCAAACTATAGCATCACTTCCATTTCGTTTTCAGACTTTTTTTCTGTGCTCTCCGGCTTTATGTCAAGTGTGGAAGTGGAGGTAACCTACAGCGACTTCGAGGCGGCAGAGGCCGCAGCGAGTCGCAGGCATTTCTCTCAAGCTTTGGGTTCAAGGATTTTTCTTTCATCTGTGCCAATCGGTGTTCCGGAAGCTGTGTAAGTTGGGCACGCTAGCGCGCTACTCCCAAGACGAGCATTTTTGTGTTCAGGCAATCACGTCCTATTCTCTAAGCTTGAAAGTAAGCCATAATTTAATACTTTATTTGACTTACCATGTCATGAAGCCTCTCAGAAAAATCCGTTCCTCTTTTGGAACGTCATATTCTGTAGCATTTTTTCAAAAACTCATAGTGCTACCGAGCCCGATCTCCAGAAAAAACTTTAAACTTTAATTTTTCATTAGTTTATTAGCCGTTCTACGCGTTCACATTACTTATTTAATTTAATCAGTACGGTTCGTTCATCTGCACATTTGCATTATCTTATAGCATACATCTGGCGCATAAACAACCAGTTGTGTCACTCCTTTCGTCGAGTGCCAAAAAAAAAAAAGAAGGTTTAAAAATGCATATTATAACAGAAAGCAAAGGTGCATGTCAAGCCAATACAATATTCTATTGACGTATATGCCAATAGGTACTGTCGTTTCTAGATACCTCCCAACCTCTGGCCTTTCTGAGGTGTCTGAAGGATGAAAAAGCACTACAAGAACTGATGATGGCCCAGCTAGACGCGGGATAATCGACGCCGCGTCTCGCACAGAAATATGAAGATTTGAATGAGCGCATATCTAGAGGAGCACTTCACCGGATCTCCTCTCTGCACACTTCGAAATATTGGTAGAAATATCCGGTTTTGAGTTCCATGCTGTAAAAGCCCGTGCAAGCTCAATATATAACTGCATTTGTCATTTGTACTTTCTAAATCATGTCGTGGCATCTAGTTATATTTATTTCAATTTCAGCGCCATGTTGTCATCACAGCTGCCAACAAGGTGCGTTCAATATTTCACAAGAATAAACGGAAGTAAAATTCGTAGTTCTGCAGTTCAACTCCACAAAAAAGGACGCGAGTGTTACTTGTGACGATTATTCCGGAGTAACGACAATCCCTCGTACGAGATGTCCTGTGACGAGTTGGCCTCCTTGACGAGTTCACCTAGGACCAGTTGGCCTGTGACGACCGGGCGTGTGATGAGTTCTCCTAGACCGATTGCATATATACTTACAAGAGACCACGCGGTCAAACCCACAGTACAATGCCCTTATCATCAAGGACGACGGGAGGGGGTTCCGGGACCTACATCTGGGTGACCTCAGGAACACGGTGACTGCTGCGCTTGTACCCCAACCTAAATCTTTCCCTATCATTAAAAAAATTAAGGTGTTGATAATAATGCAATTAATGCAATATATGCCAGCTGGACAAGAATGACGATAATAATGCATGGAGAAGGAGAACGAGGGGGACAAGTGGCGAACACAGACCTCCGAACACAGCTATAGGCGACTGGTACACGACCGCAAAATCCACCTGGTTTTGGTATCGAACGAGGGACCCCTTCGTTTCCAGTGGAGCGCTCTACCAACTGAGCTCACCAGGAGTTATACCTCTGCCAGGCGGGCACCTCAAATAATTTTTACGCCAAAGGACCTTTAGTGTAAATGTCATTTAAGCAGTGCCACACGGCAACTCAAATGGCATTTAGCTTATAGGCCCTTTTCGTGAACCTGTGCTCCCACAACTCACGGCTGCTAAAGGCGTACACTCGTCAGCAGCAATCTACAGAAGAGACACTTGTTGAAATTAAAACAAAAAATCGTACTGATACCTAAAAATCAATATCTTTTTAAATTATTAATATTAAAAAAGAGCGTATTTCACGTATATTTTGTACAGACCTTACTCAACTAATAGTTGTTTTTTTTTTGTTTTTTTTTTTTTTTTTTGTACTCACGGCCTCAGCTGTCTAGTAATTAAGCCTCGTTGTCCCGTGGTTCGCATCGTCCGCTTCGGCACTTCGGGTTTCCTCCTCTGGATTTCCCTTATAACTATATTTATCTAGCTTTTATTTCTCTACTTTATACTTTATCATTTTTTAGTAGTGTATTACTAACTGTACGGCATATATTAATGTTTTTTGTACATATACTATACATACATTTTAGTGAAAACCTGAGACTGAGGTATCGACAGACGACAGAACGTCTTCAACACAGCTGAACCTTAATTGAGGTCAGAGCCCTTTATATAGGGTTCTGTTGTCTTACATCTTTATCTCGCTCTCACGTCGTGCGCTATGTCGAACGACGGAGGCGCGTCTCTGAGTAAGAGGGGGTCGCCACGCTTCCATGGAGCGTTGAGGCGACCTGGGCGCTGATACGACATCGCGAGAAGCCTTTTTTTGAGGCAACGAGGCAACCATTTTCTCGTCGGTCAGATTAAACGTCGGTGCTGATCGTCGTAAAAGCATCCGTGATCGACAACAAAGACCATTCATCGATGCCAAAGAACTTTCATGGTGGGCGCGCATGGCACATCAGGAAAGCGACACGAGATTCAGGGTCCATCGTATTCGGATCAAGATCGGGACGAAGATTCATCGAGAGGACAAACTTGGACGCGTGCGATGAAACTCAAGCGCGAGTACGACGCCGAACCGAACAGTGCAAAAGCGTAGCAGAAGCCTGGAAAGAAGCGGGAGCGGGAGACACTCAGGGTTGCCACTAATTGCTAAAACAAAAACAAAAAACAACACATTTTTCGTGTTTAAAGTGGACTTTGTTGTAATAACTCGACTCAAGTCGTCATTTTGTCTTTTTAACATTTTGTTTGCTTAAGACAAACTTTAAAAATAATCTATATCGCCGAAATAGTATTCTTTTTGAACGAGCTACGAGGCTTCAATCGCCGGAAACATCGTCTAAATGGCATTTATTATTTATTCGTAATCACTCAGTGCATAGGGATAGCAATGACAAGTCAAAGGCCATGGGTAGCATTTTTAGACATCAAAGGGGCATATGACAATGTGAATCAGGAAAAACTCTGGAAGCAACTGAAGGGATATGGACTAGAAGGAACCATGGTTAAGCTTCTAGAACGGGTTTATACGGAGAATAGGGCGGTTATAACATGGGAAACCGAAACTACAAGACCAGCAGCAATAAAAAGAGGTCTTAGACAGGGTTGCCCATTGTCTGCCCTGCTCTTTATGATATATCTCAGTGAGATTAAAAAAAAAATGTTAGAACAGTGCAACCTGTAGGTTTTGACCTGACTTACATGGAGGAGGGACATAAGGTAAATCAACTATTGCCAGGGTTAATGTATGCAGACGACATTGTACGGCGTATCTGAAAGTCATCAGACTATTCAGGAACTTATGAGGATTAATGCAGCAGGGAATTGGACAATTTAGGACTAAACTTTAGAAGGGACAAGTTGGGTATAATAGTTTTCAACGACGAGAAGGTGGAACCCCTGGAGATACAAGACACAGTGATAGAACACGTAGAAAAGTAGAAATATCTGCCAGTATGGTGAAGTGAAGGAAGACGATATCTAAAAGACCATGAAGATAGTGTAATAAAGAAGTGGACACGAGATTTAGCTATCATAAAACACAGGGCACTATGGAACTTTAATAGATAAGAAGTCGGGGTGTAGTAAAGTGGAGATTTGGGCCAGTTGGTTCATTGCAAGCAAAAAAGCGCCGAAAAAATACAGGGACACAGACGAAAGGAAACAGGACAAGGCGCACTCTCAACTGATGTTTATTGAAAAATTCACACGTGTAGGCTCGTTTGTTATGTGCGCATTCGCCATAGGCCAACTGGTAATAGACCCGTTCGTCACAGTGGAACATTCGTCATAGGGGAATTTGTCACTAGGAAAGTTAGTCACTGTGCGAATCGGACCGGATATTCGAATTTGCCCAATTTATATTCACTTGGCTTTGCATGCAATAAAGATTAGTACGTTATATTTCATTTTTATTGAAGAGAGGGAACATCCAAACAAGTCATCGTTGTACTTAGAAGGCAACAGATTTATTGAGGGAAATAAAAACAAATTAAAACGCGATGTTCCGAGCTGCCGTCTTCAAGGTTTCAAGACGATTGCGACCATCGTAGCAGCTCACAATGATTTGAGGACGCCGGTTTCAGTTGGCGTGCTTCTTCGACACCCTCGAAGATGTCGTGCCGCCCTCTGCTTGGGCCAGCTTCATCTCTGTCAAGGACTGCTCTTTCTTGATGTAGTCCAGGAACGCCCAGATATTGGGAGAACTGTAGCCCACGTTGCTCCGGCATTAAAAGGTAAAAGAATACACAGACTCGTAGAGAAAGCTCTTAGAGCGCAGCTCTTATGGTACGTTTACACTTGCGGATCCGCCAGCGGATCCGCCCAGCTTTTGCCGCTGGGGCGAAACGCTGGGCGGAAAACGCGGCGGCGAGCCGAATAGGTCCGGGATCTATTTCTGCCACCGAACGAGGCGTTTCGCTGACCGGATGTGACATTCTTGCGCAGCGCGACGCTGCCTACGTCACGAGTACGCGTTCTTCCGGGAGCAGCAACGCCCGGGAGAGAGAGAGCCGAGGCGGGAACTCTCGCGCCTTCTCGTCATATTTGACGAGACGTTACGGGAACCGCTGCCGCAGCCGGCGCTGCCGCCACTGCTCGAAGGAAATAGATGTAAACACAACCAGCTCGTCGCCGCCGCCGCCGGGAGCGGATCCGCTCCCGCGGCAGCGGATTTCTTTTCAGGTGTAAACGTACCATTAGGCGGCCGTTTCCGGCTTGAGCGGCGTCGGCGTCGCCGTCGGCGTAACCGCGAGGTCACGTGACCCCCCCCCCCAGGTCACGAGACCCACCAAGGTCATGTGACCCCCAAGGTCACGTGACCCCTAAAGTCACGTGACCTAGAGTCACGTGACTCCCCAAGTCACGTGACCCCCCCCCCCCCTTCTCCCGAGGTCACGTGACCCCCTCCCCCCGAGGTCAGGTGACCCCCCCGGAGCATATTCAAGAATGAGGGGAGGAGGAAGAGGGGTCTACCCTCCCCTCAGTACCCTTCTTCCTCCTTCTCAAGAGCTGTGCTCCAATTCGGCGTTACAGGGAGTTGTAAACAGCTTTCACTTTTTGAATGGATACCGTACTGAAATTTTGAGCCACAAATGCAAAAATGTGCTATAGAAAACATCCAAGTTCTCAGATGATTAGGTCAGTTGTTACCTGCATTCCCTGACGCCACGCTTCGATGCTGTCGTTAACGTCCTTGGCATTTCTGCTGGTGTTGATTCTCTGACTGACCAAACCGGAGGAGGGAAGGTGGCCGACGACAAGCCGTTTCGACGGGGTCCATGATATACACACGTCCTCTGAGTAGTCCGCCACGAGCGAGGCATCGGTGGAAAACATCGAGAAGGTCCTGGAAGGCCTTGGGAATGTCGGCGATTCGCAAGAAGGCCAATGCTGGAAGCATTCTCCATCTGAAAATCCACAAGAAATATAGTAACCAACTGGCTTAACTGAAGACAACCATAAGACATATAAATAGAATGCCGCATACTAGAACAGCAAACTCTTCATCTGAATTGTAGCGCCAGGAATCATGGCTCGTATCGCGTTGATTGCCGCTATCTCGAAGTCCGTGTAAGCCACTTCCAGGCAGTTGGCCCCCCTGTGACTCAGCACGGCGTCAAAAAACTTTAAAAAGAGCTAGCGTGTTTTGAAGTGTTTGAACACAAATCCAATAACAGGGCCCCCGAGCGTTTCGTTTTATACGTTTATCAGAGCTCTTGAATGCTTATCTTCTGTAGGCAGCTTCAGATTTGTTGGGCAGCAAGCCGTAAACCATGCCTGAGTGACACTACCACGCCATTGACTGTGACCGTAGTCGCCTGAGCCGAACAGCTTAAAGGGCAACTCCGGCCAAAACTCAAAATGAAATAAATTACTGGTATCGATGTAGTGACACAAAATACGACCTCAGCCAAAATATCACGTCCGTCGGACGCCGCATTCTCAACTAATGCCGATAATAAAAATGCGACCCGCCGCGAGACTTTGCTCCTTAGCGGGCGGCCAGCGGGTTGCCGATCGCTAAAGCAACATTGGGCCTTGACGTCTGTATCGTTCTCTTTTTTCCTCCGGTCCGGGCGTTGCGCGGAGTGCGCTTCTTTGAGCCGCTACCACCGCTACTTCGGCTTGTGATTGGCTTGTTTAGTCGTTGCTTTTATCTATAGCCCGTGTAGCTTCGGTATAGCCTTTTGTTTGATTGCTTGTGAGGACCCCAAGACTCGTTTTAGCGCGCAACTCGGTGCGCCCAAGACTGCCCAGCTGTTCCTCGAAAGATGCCGAGTGCAACTTGTAGCGCTGTGGGCTGCTCAAACAACCCGCTGCTCAACACAGAGGTGCTTTTTCACAAGTTTCCAACGGGCCGGAAATCGGAGAAGGTGTGGGTGAACGCTGTTCGACGAGTGGACTTTGGACTTCGGCTTTTACGCGCGCGAGGAAAAAATAACGAAAAAACAAACGTGTACGGTCCAGCACACGTGTGTTCGGGCGCCGCGGCCCGCGTCGGCGAGCCTCAAAGCTTCGTGTCTGGGACTGACCAGCAGCGCGAAAGCGAGAGGGCCCCCAATACTGTACGTCACTGGCAGCGCGGCGTAGAGCAACGCCGCTCCATCCACAGAGCCCCGATGACAACTAAGGAATAGCGACGAGTACGGAATACCGCACACACGGCGACAGCCCCCAAGTACGGCAGCGAACGAGTTCACTCGTTTTCCAGTCGCTAGCTTTCGGGTATACAAGCGACGAGTACGGCATAACGCACGCACGGCGGCGGCCGCCGAGTATGGCACCGCACGAGTTCACAGGTTTTTCAGTCGCTAGCTTTTTGGGTATACGCACTAACTCTTGCTACATGGGCTGGAATAACTACCACGTATACAGAATTAAAACAAAATCGGCTTACCTCATATCTTCAGACGGCTAGCGCAACAGAGGTATACGTGCCGCTCGGCCTGCGTACTCGTTGATCGAGAACGATCTTGACGTCACGTTCACATAGCAGCCGATTCCCAGTGTTGCCGGGGCCTCGAGCGGCTAGTTTCGGTTTTGTTGGCCGCGCCCCAAGCAAAACTTTGAAACGTCGATATCTTTAAAACTACGCACAATAAGGAGAAAAAAATTATACCTTGCAATTCAGAGACGCTGACTGCACTAAAAACAGTCATAATCCCAAAATCGGAATTATGGACCGGAGTTGCCCTTTAAGTTGCGCTCGGTAGCAAAGATCAGGATATTTTCGCTGTCGCCCTCTCCGCTGTCGTGGAGGAGAAAGGAATCTCCTTTGGCTCTGGTCTGCTTGCAGGTAAAACAATCATTATTATCATATTATGTCACGCACTGTGATTTTGCGCTGCAATACACTTTACCTTAAACTCTTGGGCATTTGTATGTCGGCTCTGCAAGATGGTATACGCTGTACTTGAAATTCGCCCGCTGCCTTGGCTTGCGGATTGCGCGCCGAAGTGCTGACAGTGCGGGAATCTGCGATGCAGCGTCGTCACCGTCACAGGCAGCCGCATCCAGAAGTACTTGGTGCGGTGCGAGACACCCGTCCACTGGAATAAAGAAGGTCATTAGTGAATTTGTTTTGGGAATATAAGAGTTGGAACAAATTTTGGTACATACTAGACCTTTCCTTCATCTGATGACGAACCCGGAGCACGTTTTTCTCGGTGGGGTCACCGGCATGCGTATGGTCGCAGGGACGAAAGATTACATTAGTCTTGGCGTGATCTGTGACCATTATAGTTTTACAAACTCCTCTTCGCCGGCAGGTCCAATACAAGGCAGCTTCGTTAACCTTAATGCAAGTGTAGAAATGTCCCTCGTGAAGAAGCATATCGTCACCTCTCTTAGTAGTAACTACCTCCATTTAGAAATCGAGAGTGAGATGGGAAGCAAAAGAGATCTGCCTTTTATAATCCAGGAGCAGGGATGGACAAAATACATGCAATTATGTATCGAAATAAAAATACAAAATACTTTGTCAAAAATGTATTTAATTACAAATCTAATTACATTTCCAAAAAGTGTTTAAGTACAAGATACAAATACAACCCAATGTATTTGGTTTCCTCCAAATACTTTTCCAAATACATTCTTCAAAATTTGCGTCAGCGACTTCAGGGCACCTGCAACGGGTTTCTGGGTATCTCTTTTTAATTTTGCATCGCACACTCAGGGGTTAGTCTGCGAGGCTCTAGTAACGTAATAGAAATATAATCACAAAAAAAAAATGTAATCAGCTTGGACGTAATAGGCGAAAAAAGTACAGAGCTTAAAGCAGATTTTTTTGCCAATTACATTTTGGTATAGACCAACAAAGAAGCAAGACGACCAAGGCGCGCAGTCCTAGCTAGAGAATTTTTTATTGTTGCAACTCGCACCAGTTACGGAAATCTGGACGACCCACACATTTAGAGTGTTCCAGGCAAAAATATGGATGGAAATCAGGCTGGAAAGTGTCACAAGTTGTCACAGGCATCTTTTTAGCCAGTCTGCCTGTGAACGTCAATTTCGTTACTATTCTTGACCTGGACTAGCACCGTAATCACAAAGTCACTAAACGCTTGTGCTTGATTGAGAGACACTGCATTCGGTGCAGAATGTAGTCTTCTTCCTGCTCTGGAGAGTGCCTTTAAAATAAAGCCGGAGGAGAAAAAGAAAAAAGCCCCATGGCCGAATAAAGGATGGAGACTATACCTTACAACCACATGCATAAAAACAAGATGTATTTTCGCCCACAAAATTGTATTTAATTACAATTGTATTTGAAATACCCACGTTTTAGTATTTAAATACGCAAGTCAAAAACATTACCCAACTTGTAATTAAATACATATATATATATATAATTAAATTATATATAATATAATAATATAGTATAATATAATATATATATAATATATATAATATAATATAATAATTATATATAATATATATATAATTAAATACATTAAATACACAAAGTATTTAAAATACGCATTTTAAATACTTGTATTTGAAATACTGCCCATCCCTGTCCAGGAGCAACAGGCATAGTAAACCCTAAAGCGGGCACAAAAAAAAATAATCGGGTTTAGGGGGATTTTTTCTATTGTTAACTTTATGTTCTCGAAGTTCTTTTGGTAGTAAGGTGACTAAGATAAGACAACATGCAGGCTAAAGGCTGCATGTAGTCTAGTAAACCTCACTGACCTTCTACGGATTTGCTTGGGTGAGCTCCTTTCGTAACTTTCCTAAAAAACAAAATAGAAAAAGAGAAACGTTTAACGGTCTTGGGGCAGGCATGTACAAATTACTCAAAAAAGGTAGTTAAGTTACTGAATATCGACGCCAAAAGTAATTGGAATAGAATAGACATTACGCATTCGTTATAGTAATTGAGTAAACTACAACTTTTGTAAAAAAGTAACGAGTTACTTTTGAAATTACTTTCGAAGTTACTTTTTTCTATTTTTTGTGGTAGCAAAATGAACGGTAGTTTTTATCCGTAAAACATTCTGCGAGCCTAAAATAAACGCAGTCATTTTATGGCTTTCGTTTTTACCAAAATAATTTATTCGCTCGCAGAAGCAATTGACTTTCAAAGCTCTTATCAGATAGTTTTCCCCCTTTTTCCTGCTAAAGATGTTCCACCGACGCGCTGGATGGAACGGTAGCGTTGAATTTCAGAAACAGGCTGTGCAGGGGTGGGGTAAGCGGGTGTCGACACCTTCGGTGTCCATGACGAAACATGTAAGGTTTGCTTCGACTAGAGGGTCTTTTATAACATACTCTCCTTATTTTTTCTTCGGCAAGTTGAGATTGTTATAAATGGCGTCTCTATATTCCCACGACGTTCGGAGAGTACGCTGAGCGAGTGCACCTGACCATCAAGGGATCAAGTCTCGCGCCACGACGATGAGATCATCCGGACGACTGCGCGTCTCGTTGCAGTGCTAGTGCTATGCTACTGAAAAAAAAAAAATGTTTTGGTTTAACAGAAGATGAAACGAAGTATACTTCACCGCTGACGCCGGGTCCGACAAAGGAATCTCCCAAGAATGACTCGCAATCCTCGCCGGCGACTACGGTGTCCTGACGCGCCTGACACACCTGACAAGTAAATCATTTTCAACATAGAGGAGGTCTCCCTGGCGTGGAAGGTCGGAAGGACACAAAGCATTACGTGGGCTTGGTGGCAGCTGGACGAACATGCCACTAAGATGCTTCTATTTCACCCCCCAGATCGCGGTCCTGGGTTACGCCTGGTCCTCCCCGGTGCCCTTGCACCAAGCCAACGCGGATTTCTTGCCGTATGTGATCACTAGGGTGTGCATTTTCCGGTTTTAACCGAAAAACACCGATAAACATCCGTCGGTGACGAAAATATAAAATCGGTTAAAACCGAAAAACACCGGTGGTTGGATATTTACGCCCTGGTTAAAACCGAAAAACACCGGTAGTTGCTAGTTTCCGACCTAGCGAACCCTTTCCCCGTAGAGGTTCGTCAAACGTGTTATCTCGTGGATCCTGCATTCTTCCAGTGTTTATACATGGCTTGCAGGTGGCGTCAGTGCGCCCTCCTTTCTGGGTCAAAAGCGTCTATTGAACCCAGTGGAAGCTAAGCTCTCATACGCCTTTTCTCTATTGTGTCTCCCATGGCCCCCTTTTGTGGAAAAATTAACACAGTGGAGGGTAGGCTCTCACGTGCCTTTTCCTCATTGTGTCTGGCCAAGTGATGTCGGTGCAAGCCATGTATTCAGAGGTTGCTGTGGTTCCTGGAAGACACTGCCAACGTACGTGTCGTACAGCAGCGTGCGTTTTCATAATTGCGGGTTGCGAACCGCAAGGAACGTGCTGCCATGACGGCAGCACGTTCCTTGCTTGTAGATGCAAGCATGAAAGTATGCTTGCATCTACTATGATAACCAAGTGTGAGAAATAGTTGCTTCCTATAGAAGAAGTGTATGAACTATGTGAATAAAATCGGAACTCTCTGCATGTGATCAATCGCTTTTTTTCACCGATATTCACCGATATTAGCCTTGTCGTGAGACGTTCCACCGAAATACACCGGTGTTTTGAAAACAAATAAACACCGAAAAACATCCGCCGATTTGTCTCACAAATAAACACCGGAAAGTACACACCCTAGTGATCACAGATTCCTACTTCCACGTGGATGAACCCTTATCGCTGTGGGATGAGTGGACAAGTGACGACCGGCTGATACTTCATATACCAACGCTGGATCCGTCTTTCTTCGGATGCGCGCCAGCGTCCCCTAGTTCCGTTAGAGAGGCCATAAAGCCATCGACGCAGCCATTCCTCTTCGGTGGGCTTGGTGGCAGCTGGGCGAACATGCCACTAAAACTCTTCTATTTAACCCTCCAGGTAGAGTTTGTTATTTTGTATGACACTTATAAGTCTGACGAGCACTCACCTTCGCTGCTACCGGGCCCACTGGGTAGCATTTTTCTGCTCTTTTTGCCTTGCTGTCCTGGTACAGAATTTGTCTTTCTATACGGTTGCGCTGTGGTGATATCGAGTCTAACCCTGGCCCTGAGACCCAGATTCTCCTTCAACAAATTATAGCTGGGCAAACACAAATTGCTGAAGACGTCTCCTCGATAAAGAACAAACAAGAGGCTCTGGATGCGAAATTTGCGGGCTTTGAATCGCGACATGCAGTCGATTCAAGTGTGTCCCAGATACCTGATCTTGCTATGGGAGTTCAGCGTCTAGAAGAAAAAAGTGCTGCACTCGAGATAACTGTCTCCAACTTGTAGATAAGAATGATGACCTAGAAAATCGTTCTCGTAGGAATAACTAAGTGGTGTATGGCTTACTAGAACCCGAGAACGAATCCCCTGCGTCTTTACTTGATAGCGTATCTACACTGCTGTCTTCAAAACTGTCGGTCTATTGGGATGATATAGAACGTTGTCATCGCCTTGGTTTAGGTTGTGGGGACCCTCTCCCTGGCTCCTCCGCTCTCCGTGACCTTGCCGGTCCCCGCCGCCGTATTGTCGGGCGCTCCTTCGTTCCCTGTGACCTTCCCGTTTCCAGTCGCCGTCCTGTCGCGGAACGTCCGAGCTCTCCGTTGGGAACGGGGCAAGCGCCCCCTCACCCAGCGCTGACGTCGGAGGGTCGGCTCGCAGCAAGGTTCCCGATTGGACGGTCGGCGGGACAAGGACTTGGGAAGGTCTTACGAGGGGAACGGAGACAAAGGAAGAGGGCTGGGGCTGCCGACCTCACAAGGGACCGGTCATGGAGGCGAGCTCGGACGGCGCCGGACGCTGGCGCGGGGGAGTGCGGGCACTACGTCGAGTGGCGGACTCGACAAACGGACCGGACAGCGACCCTGAACGACGATGTCCCCATGACGCGGTGTGGACGACCACCGCTGGGACTCGGAGAAGCTGCTGTGGCAGCGGGCTCTCCCCCGGCCTCGCTGATGACCGTCCCCCGATCCCGAAAACCCCCAAGGCAATGAGTGAGTGAATAAACCCTTTTGCCGAGTGCGAAGTATTGCAGTGTCATATTCATCCGGAGACAGGGTCTGTGGGAATCGGAGCTAGAAGATGCCCGCATAAACTGGCGCCGCAACGTGGGGCCTGATTTTCGATCAGGCAGGCATTTCGATTCCCAACCTGTTTCCGGTTGAATTGGGGCACTGTTTCGCGCTCTTTTTGGGGGTCATCTTTGTCGCGGGAGCGCCGCACGAAGTTTCGTTGCGGGAGCGCCGCACGGAGGCCCTGACATTATCGCCTGTCTGACTAGGAGGCGCGGATTTTGACCGCTGTTTTAAGGGATTAACCCTTTTGCCCAGCCTGTCAGGAATTTACTTGTCCCCCGTTACGAGAAGCGCCATGAGTATTTGCTGTCCAGCGCACCGTTGGATGCTGCAGCAGGTTGATCCTGCTACGCAAGAGCGCTGTGTGCGTCGAAATTACCGCACCCCTCGAGGCATGTAGCGTCGGGCGTCACCCCACCTACGCCTCCGGCCATCCACGTCTGCTGGGAAAGATGCCGGCTCACGCTTCGGGGGATGTGACGCGCCTAACCGCCTTTGTTCGCGTATCGATGTAATGGTTTGTAACGCTTGTTACTGATCGGACGCGTTAAAGAGGCATCGCTTTGGGTGGAGAACGCTCCCATTGCGGATGGCGGTTGCATGGACTGTGTTTGGAAATTATTCCCGCGTTGCATTTTGTCCGTGAGGAGACTAGCGTCTCGGTTTGACCGCATGCTAGCTCCCAGTTGGCCTTGCTCAGCGCGGTTTTGAGCGTCGTTAGTTGACAGCGTTTTAAGGTACGGATACACTCTTGTGGTTCCGACCAAGATCGCCTTGAACGAGTACCTTGTGGCCAGAGGCTACATTTAGGGGCTGAGCCCACTAAATTGTGCCGGATACGCGATGTCTGGTGCGTAGACATCGAAATCCCGAAAGCCACAGAGTTTCCGTGTTCACTTATCAGTGGCTGTGCGTGTGTAATGCTCCGTGGAGTCCAGTGTGACGCGATGGGCATGACCCGTGCGTATCTGGTTGTAGAGTCGTGAGGTTGATCCCGTTTGATTGTGCGCACAGTTGGTTCCGGATCCTCACACCGCCATATCGATGGTTGAGCCTCGAGGCGGGAGTTACTCTTTATTTCGTTTTCTCCGTCTCCGGAGGAGCGGCGGCCAGCGCGCGCTTTGCGCTGCCGCCGGATACGGCTCTCGGCCGCGGTTGGGTTCGCGTTGGGACGCGAGGGCGTAGAGAGCGTAATTGGTCGTGCAGAGACCTGGGTTAGAGATAAATTATAAATTTAGGGGAGAAAAGACAGCTAGGTGAGAAAAGAGCTGGGCTCGTGCAGTGAAAACCTGCACGAGGGGAGTGGCGGTCTTGCGATGATGTGACGAGTTGTTCATAGTTTTATCCTGTACAGATGCGCGGTTGGCCCGGGAAAACGTACGGTTCACGTCGGCGGGTACGTGCCCGGGAAGCCTAGAAATTATGGCAGCGGCATGGCCGTCGGCGGCCTATAACTGTTGTGCGTTGGGTCAGCCCGTCGCTGTACTAACTGCAGCCTTTGCATGAATGGGTAGCGGGTGTTGGAATGTGGCGGTAAATGCCGTAGACACTTCGACGCTGCGGAAACTGTTTATGCAGAGCAAATATAGTTTATTAGCTCGTCCATTTCCAAGACCGGCCGGTTAGATTATTTGGCATTTTGGTATCGCGCTCGTTGCGCGGAAGTTGAGAGGTGCGCGTGTGGGATACTTACATTGTTCGAACCCTGCCTGTCCTTACAGTCGCAAGAAGACTTTTCAGTCATGCGGCGTGTTGACTTGGCTGGGGGCGAGCTTTGTGCGTAACCTACTGCGTTTGTATGTGGACACGTTGCTCGATTCGAGAACGTTGAAGAGTCGCGAGACGCGTTGGCGGCGTACCTTTATTGCTCGATCCCGGCCGGCCTTGACATCAGCTGGAAGACTTTTTAGTTATGCGGTGTCGGGGTTTGGCCGGGGAAGAACTCTAACGTGCGTCGATGCGCTTATCGCGGTTGTCGAGCCCGTGCGGGGTTCGGTGCGGACCGCCGTTACGCGCTCGTCGCTCCTGTTGGGTGGTCACCTCCGAGCGGTGAAGCGGTAACGTCTGGTACATGCCCAGTCGTTACGGACATAGCTTTGTAAATAGGCTGTCCAATGAGATCTGCTGTTCGCACGATCCAGGTACTGTTCCAGTGGTACTGGTGTAAGTGGCCGGTACCACGGAACAACGGCCTCTCAGTAAGGTGATTACCCCTTCTGATGAAGGCGTGCTGCGTAGCTTGGCTGCAGCGTGTTTGTAGCTCGGGTAGCGTGAACGCCGAGTGCATGGGTGCCTGTCTTGGGTAATTGCTACTGTTGACAGCGTGTTCCTTCCGAGTCGCACCTCGCGAACGGGACTGGATTTGTGACTGTTTCTGTTTTACGGAAGGTTATTCTTAGTTTTCGAGGTTTTATGCGTTCTTCGCGAGTGTGTTGGAGATTAATATTGTTGTCAGAGGTGTGCGGTTCTGACGCTCTGGTAGATTGCTTACTGTTTTAAAAGAATGCGGTTGAGTTTGATAGGAGCAAATGTTGTATAGTGGGCGTGTGTATGATTTGAGTATACAACGAGTGCTCATACTTTCTAGTTAAGGGATAGTTTTCCTCTTATGTACCTCTTTAACGTGTAGCTTGACGTTCTTGATGATTGCCTGCCCGTTAGTATTGAAATGAAAAGTTTTGTTTTTATTTCGTGGCATGTCCAACGATCGAAAGATTTTGGTTTCGTCTCGCTGTCTGATATAGCGTGCCGCTATTCGTTTTTGCGCGATTCGCTGTCTGCTACATTAGGGACGGAAGCGAACTTTAAGAGCCGGCGTGTTGTGTGTGCCTGAGTGCCCGTCCGTGTTGTGAGCTGTGGTGCTCCGGACCAGTTCGTGGACCGTGCTCCGTCGGTCACGAGCTTCCCAGTGAATGGACGCTCACCGCTGACCTGCTTGGTTTGATGCCATCATCATCATCGAGGGTGCTCGTCGTCATCGGCGACACTCAGCTGAACGAGCTCCCTGCCAAGGGTCCTGGGGACCACGCAACATCAAGCCCCCCGGGGTCCGAGCCTTGAGGGAGGGGAGGTGTGGGGACCCTCTCCCTGACTCCTCCGCTCTCCGTGACCTTGCCGGCCCCCGCCGCCGTATTGTCGGGCGCTCCTTCGTTCCCTGTGACCTTCCCGTTTCCAGTCGCCGTCCTGTCGCGGAACGTCCGAGCTCTCCGTTGGGAACGGGGCAAGCGCCCCCTCACCCAGCGCTGACGTCGGAGGGTCGGCTCGCAGCAAGGTTCCCGATTGGACGGTCGGCGGGACAAGGACTTGGGAAGGTCTTAAGAGGGGAACGGAGACAAAGGAAGAGGGCTGGGGCTGCCGACTTCACAAGGGACCGGTCATGGAGGCGAGCTCGGACGGCGCCGGACGCTGGCGCGGGGGAGTGCGGGCACTACGTCGAGTGGCGGACTCGACAAACGGACCGGACAGCGACCCTGAACGACGATGTCCCCATGACGCGGTGTGGACGACCACCGCTGGGACTCGGAGAAGCTGCTGTGGCAGCGGGCTCTCCCCCGGCCTCGCTGATGACCGTCCCCCGATCCCGAAAACCCCCAAGGCAATGAGTGAGTGAATAAACCCTTTTGCCGAGTGCGAAGTATTGCAGTGTCATATTCATCCGGAGACAGGGTCTGTGGGAATCGGAGCTAGAAGATGCCCGCAAGGTAGAGAGGGCAGGATCAGACCAGTAATATTTAATTTGATTGATTTTAGAGACAAAATGCAGATCCTCAAAAACGCTCAGAAAGTTAAAGGCACTCGGATATTTGTCAACGAGTATTTCTCGCCACGGATTCGAAATATTCGAAAAGAGCTTTGGTCCGGCACCTCCGAGCTTAGATGGAACGGAGCTAGGGTTAGCCTGCGTTACGACCATATCCTTGTTGATAACGCTCGGTGCTCATGGGATGCTACTAATAACAAACTTGTGATAGTAACTCACCCGGTCCAGCCCGAACCTGCAAATTGACACGTAGTGAATAAATCGTTTTCTGTATTAAACATCAATGCTAGAAGCCTTTGTCCAAAAGCAACCGAGTTTTCGTGCCTTGCATCTTCGTACTCACCGCACGTAATATGCGTTACCGAAACTTGGTTACATGATGGTATTCTTTACTGTGAATTCAGCCCTCCTAATTACAATGTGGTACGCAATGATAGATCATCTAGAGGCGATGTGGTTGCGTTATGTTTTAAAACTGGTTTAAACTATTCTGTTCTTCCGAACTTACCTAACACTGAGTCCTTGTGGTGTAAAGTTCGGCTAGCTAAGTTTCTTCTTGTTATCGTTGCTGTTTATAGAACTCCTGGTTCTTTTCTGCAAGTTATCGAGGACGTTTATAATTACAAACAACAATATAATGTAGCTAATTCCAAACTCGTATTACTGGGTGATTTCAATTCGCCAGATATTAACTGGGAAACACTTGTGGTTTGTTCCCAAGAACGGGCCATCTGTGATGCTCTTGTAGACATGACTGTGTCATCTGATCTAGATCAGATTGTAAAAACGCATACCAGAGACAATTCTATCATTGATCTTGTTTTTCTTAGTCATGGTGTTGCACAATTGGGTTACGATTACGAAGTAATTGAGGGAATTTCCGATCATGAAACAGTTTTAGCTACGCTCAATTTTCATATCAATCATGTGAGTCCTGAAATCGTCACAGTCCTCGACTTCAACAGGGCTGATGATGCATCTATAATTGATGAGTTAAGTTTTTGTTTTGATTATTTTTATGCTATAAGTGCGAACTCTGATGTTGACACGATGCTTAATTATTTTAATTCTCTTCTAGATAAATGTATAAACAATTTTGTTCCCATTAAAAAAAAAATACGAGAGATGTCTTGCAGTTAATGCGGAGAGTAAAAAGAAAACGCTCGTCGGAGACAGAATGCAACCCCTGCTGATAAGCTCTGTTTAAAAATCTAAAAACCACTTTGAAAGAAAAGACGTTGGCAGCTAAAACGAAATATTTTAACATAACCATCTTTGAATTTATGACATCCAATCCTGCCAAAATCTGGAGGTCTATCCTTCCAAACTTTGACAAATTCCAAAGTTTTATTATCGAGGTTCAATGCGTTAACGAACCAGCGGTGATTGCCAACTGTTTCAACGACTACTTTAGATCAGTTTTTAGTCATGCTAATGGCGATATTTCTCACCTTACTTTTAAAAGCACGTGTCCAGCCTTATCTTACCTTGAGATAAGTACACCTGGTATTCTTAATCTACTTCTAAAAATGGATTGCAAAAAGAGCCCTGGTCCTGATGGGATTCCCAATTCTTTTTTCCGCCGCTATTCACTTTGGACGTGCAAATACTTGTCTTTTATTTTCGAGAAATCAATCATCACTGTAACTATACCACGGCTATGGAAGTCAGCAAAAATATTCCCGTTATTCAAATCGGGTAACAAGCAGGTGGTTGCGAACTTTAGACCAATTTCACTAGCTTCGTCTTCCTGCAAACTGCTTGAACATATAGTCCATAATCATATATGTGAGCACCTAGAGGCCATTTCAATTCTCTGCCTACAACAGCATGGTTTTCGCCATGGCTACTCTACCTCTACCCAGCTTCTTGAGTTCACTCATGACATAGCTTTTTCTTTAGATAAAAGAAGACAACTAGACGCCATCTTTATTGATTACTCTAAAGCCTTCGACAAAGTGCCACATTTTAAGCTGCTTCAAAAACTGCAGACAATAATTAAAAACGAATCACTAATCAATTGGATTGCTGATTATTTGAAAGATAGATCTCAGTTCGTCTCCTATAATAATATTTATTCTAGCAACGTCCTGGTTAGTTCCGGCGTCCCACAAGGATCTGTCTTAGGACCCCTCTTATTTCTACTCTACATTAATGCTGTCGTGAACCATCTTCCAGTTAAAATTCGCCTTTATGCCGATGATTGTGTTTTATATAATGAAATCAATTCACTACAGGATCAAAACATACTAAATAACTCATTCTCACAATTTCTTAGTTGGAGCAAGAAGTGGTAGATGGAGATTAACTTCAACAAAACTGTGTTTATGTCATTCACCAACAAAAAAGATGCCGTCTGTTTTCAGTTATGGCATTGGTAATGTGATCCTGCGTCAGGTTTATGAATATAAGTATTTAGGAATTTTATTTACGCCATCGCTTAAATGGGACAGTCACATTAGTTCCATTTGTTCTCGTGCCCTACGAAAACTGGGATATGTTAAAAAAACACTTTGAGATCTTCAACCAAAGAAGTTAAAATAACAGCTTAGAAGACCTTAATTATACCTATTTTGGAATATGGCTGTTTAGTCTGGGACCCGCATTTAAGGGTGACATTAGGCTGCTTGACAGAATAAAGACTAAGGCTATAAGATTTATTTGTAACCGCTATGACCACAAGCTTTCCCCGCTTCATCCATGCTTGGACTAGAGTACTTGGCTTCTAGACGCAAAGTTGAACATCTTAAGCTCCTACATAAAGTAGCTAATAATAACAGTGTACTTGACCGTAATAGTTATATTGCTTTTACTACTCAATCACGTACTCGTAATTCTCATCCCTTAAACATTGTACCATATCAATGTCACCTTAATTGTTTTAAATTCTCTTTTTCCCTAGAACTATTGAAAACTGGAACAGCATTGATGGTGCGACTCGTTCACTTGATTTTGATAAATTTTCGGATGCACTTTAGGTTGTTTTGTGCGTACTAGGGAGTGCATACTATTTATAACCCTAATATTTTACTTATTGATGTGATCCCTTCTATAACCCTTCTATTTTACTTGTTGCTGTGTCTTTTTATGGTGTGTTGCATTACCTATGACGCTCTCTGTGTGTTTAAGTGCAATGTATATGTTATTCCCACTGTTGCAATGACCTTTTTTAAGGTCGCAGTATTTTGAAATGAATAAACAAAAACAAGCATCGTCACTCGAACAGTTGCAGCTGGAAGCGGGAATGTTTTCCCATGAACGGATTATCTGTGTCTGCGTTTGTGCGCAGGGGAGTCAGGCTTTGCAAGGGAGTTTGCGCTGACGATGAGGCGACTATGGGAAGAGGCGCCAACCTGCGAGGTCATTCCAGTGGCGCCTCCCCAGGAACAACCAAACCGCTTGAGTCAGAACTCACTAAAGGCAGACAACATGAAAACAACAACCTTCGGTTGCAGCTGGATGCGCTGCGCCTGCGTCCATTCCCGGATTAGGTCGATACCCGACCAAGACTTGTTTAAGGGGCACTGACCGAGGTATTTATGCTCGCCAAGGTTTTTATTTGTACATGACATATGAGAGCCCAACTACCCAGAAAAACAATTCGCGGCTCGAAATTCTGTTTCTTTTCGCCCGAAAACCGCCGATCGAAAACTGGCCGGTTTGAGTCACGCTCACTCTCTTCTCCGTGGTCACGAGCCGTTTTCTATGGTTTAGACACAACCACCAAATGTAATCAAAGTCGTTGGTCATCGAAGGCCCACACACAATGTTAAAAATAGAAAATAAATATGATACCCATTTTTTTGTGGCTTCTAAGAAACTGCAAAAATACGTTAATTGGAGAAAAAAAAAAAACACTGCAAAGCCACGTGACTTTTGCCAACTCTCTCCTCCTCTATATTTCTTCTTCTTCTTCCCCAGTCCGGTTTAGGTTTCGAACAGTTGTGTTTTTTTACTTTATTAAAAATATATGTAACGCTGTAGTAAAATTTTGACTGGGTAGTCTTCTGACACCTCATTAAATCCCCTGGCAAAAAAAAAAAAATTTAGGGGATGTCAGTGTCCCTTTAAGCCTCTCTCCCTGCGTTCATGTGCGCCAGTGTTATGTTTTGGCTGCTCGTCACCTTGACCCAAGGACGCCTGTCATGCAGTTTCTACGGCTGCCGAGTACAAGTGCGTGGGACCGGAATGTGAGGGGGTGCCTTGTTTGGGAATGCCACTTCATCTGCCGGCATCTTTTAACTTCTGCGCTCAAACTTTTGTGATGAGCAAAATTAGCACTAGATTTCGAAAGTAGTTAGTAATTTGAGTAGAAGTTACCTGAAAAACGTAGTTAAACTACTAATTACCCAAATAAACTTGTAATTGAAAGTTACCTAGTTACTCGGAAAAGTATTTAAACTACAGTAGTTATAGTAGAGTAGTTGAACTACGTCCAAGTCTGCCTTTGGGTAATATTGTGACGAACTACCAGTGTGACGAATCATCCTATGACGAATGTTCTGCTGTGACGAACGGGCCTGTTACGAGTTGCCACATGACGAATCGACATGTGACGATTCGTCATGGGGCATATGGAAGGGAGTCATAGTGCCAGGACTGTCATTTGGGATTGCGGTATTATGTATGAGGTCAGAAATCCAGGCTGGTTTAGAGATACATCAAAGGAGTGTGGGTAGGTTGGCATTGGGGGCACATACACCAAATGAGAGAGTACAGGGGGATATAAGTTGGGCATCTTTCGAGAAGAGAAGCAACCAGTAAAGTAAAATTTGAACAAAGACTAGCTGAAATTGAGAATACGCGGTGGGCAGCGAAAGTGTACAAGTATCTATATATGAAAAGTATAAACGCTAAGTGGACAAACTGAACCCCCCGCAAGCTGAGATCTAAATACATTCAACGAGAGGGGGTCGATCAGAGCATATCAATAGAAAAGGGAGTAAAGGAAAAAGAGAGGAAATTATGGGAAGAGAGAATGCAGGGGAAATCAGCTTTAACGATATACAGGGCACAAAATCAAGAAATAAAGAAGGAACAGTTGTATGATAATTCATTGGGGAGCTCATTACTGTTTCAAACTAGAACGGGGGTGCTAAGAACGAAAACATATAGGGCTAAATTCCAGGAAATGGACACTCTGTGCAACATACGCAACCACGAAAGGGAAACTATGAAACACGTAATTTTGAGATGCACGGGGCTTCGTCCCACCCTGGGAACTGGGATTTACAGACATGGATGGACGAATGGATAGGGAAAGAATTGCGCTAAGAGGAGATTGGAAGGTTGATGGAAAAGATCTAGGTAGGGGTAAAAAAAAAAAAGATAAAACTAAGCAATGGAATCTTCTTAAAAAGGGTGGGGGATGGGAATTGTGTTATACCAAAATTTATACAAATTAAAAAAAAGGGTGATTAAATGTTAGGCTAGGCGGCGCAAGCTACCGCTCGTTACAAAGGGTATAGCTATTACCATCCATCCATTCATTTACTCGCGCTGTGTGGCACGGCAGGACTTAAAGGTCATTTGAAAACAATAAAGGCCTCTGGCTTAAAGGTCATTTTAGGTGTCCGTATGACAGAGGTTATGATTATAATGCAAATAATGCAAAGGTGCAAGCGAGCTGGACAAGAATGACTATAATAATCCCAGGAGAAGGGATTATTATTGTCTGTTTACATACTGAGGAACTTTTTGGCGTGACTTCCAAGTTGCATCGAGGCTTGGCTTATGCAGTTTCCGATAGACTCTATCCTTATTGTTTCTTTAACGACTCTCTTTATATCATTTCGCTCTTTATGTAGAACATCCGTCCCTGACCGCAGTGCAATTGTTGCATTCCTGAATGTGCTATGCGATTTTTGAGTTCGACGGATTTGTGCTTACATTTCTTTTATGTTCTAATAACCTGTCGTTAACGGATCTCGAGGTTTGACGTACGTACTTGACCGCTCATGCTAACGGTATCTCATACACCACACTCTGTACGGAAGGTTCCCGATGAGCCTTCTGGCAGCCTTTACGGCTGCCAGAAGGCGTGCGGGGGAAATCCCGGAGAAATCACCGGCCCTTGAGCTTTTCTCCGCATCCGCTCAAAAGCCGGTGAGCTTTTCTTCACATCTGCCGGTTTTGCGGTTAGCTTTTTTCCGGTGAGCTTTTCTCCGTCGCCCCCGGGGGGGGGGGGGGGGGGGGGGGCTGACATTTGTGGAGCGGAGACTAATGCATACGGTGCATGGGCTGTGAATACAATAGTGATTTCTCTCAAGCATACTGGTTAGGGTTCATTCAACTCCCGTCACACCTGTTTCAGATGATCGGCGCGCTCCACGGATGCCACTCAGTTTGGGCAGCCCTCATAGCCGCCCGTGATGCATGACGGCGATGACGGGTCTGACTATTCCCAGCAGGTGGTGTGATAGAGCAAAGTTTGATATTTAGGAAAGTAGAGGAACAGACGAACCCGGCAGAGTGCCTTGTCATGTTGCATTACTTTCGTAATTTGCGCAGCTTTCCTCCGGATTTTTTTTTTTTAAGCTGTGTGTCACGTTTGTTATACATTGTCAAACTTGTCGGTTACGTTTAAGTTTAACTAAGACGAGTTTGAAATGAGCACGCTGACATCAGCAGACGACATTCGGAAAATAACGACGGCTGTTGCGGTTCCAGACGCTGCGTTCGCGTATGCGTCTGTTCAGGAGACGCTTTGTTGCCATGGTGCCGGTGACCATAGCAGACTGACTTTATCAAGATCATCTGGTGGCCTAGTTGGTACTAGTGGGTACAACATAGTGTGAACTAGATAGCGCAACACTACACGGAAAAGTATAAGAGGGAGGCAGGACAGAGCGCTCTGTCGTGTCGCCTTCTACTTTTTCATGTCGCTCTGTCTTGTCTCGTACTTTTCCGTGCCACCTCGAGAGCGGTAGTAAAAAAAGTCCGAGCTTCCACCTTTATGTAGAGAATCAAGATATATGTGGGTGAATTGTAGATTCGATATATGCTATATCTTATCAAGACTTACAAGTTCCAAACGCCAAAAACATGGCTTTTTACTCCGACAACCAAATCTCATAAGAACTACTTGGCGCCGCGTATGAACAATGCGCAAAACTTGCTTTTTTTCTTGAGGTTAAAACCGGTGTACTTCATAATACAGACTGACTTTATCGCGCGGAAGGAGACGGCGGTGTGGTGAGATCAGCTAGGTGCTTAACTGGGTTCTTTCACCGGGCCTTTGAATGTTCGAAATAAGGACTAAACTCAGATGACTGATTTTCTCCAGCGCTTAATATATTTAAAAGTCTTACACACACACAAATAAATAAATAAATATAGCGTATTTATTTCTCACGCAGAGACGAGTTTTGATTTTGATCATTAGGCAATGGGTTTGGGTTGCTTGACTGGTTTGCTTGCCATTTTGATACTTTAGCTCTATCAGGGCTGGGCAGTATCGCGATACTATCTTACAGATACTTTTGAGTATCTGTATCTCTGTATCAAAATACATTTCATAAAAATGTATTTTTTTGTATCTTAGTAGTGGAATACAGTTGCTAGGCATCGGTTGTAACGCGATACTTGGCCAGGCAAAGGTATCTCGTTGCGTTCGGGGGGGGGGGGGGGGGGGGGGGGGGCGGGAGGAAGCTTGGCAGCTTTTTGAAAACGTCCCCAAAAGATTGATGAGATGAAAAGGGCCCCAACAAAAAACTCTATTTTTTGGAGAATGTCAATTTCGCCTTTGCTGTCCGCTTTATTTTACAGCAGACAGCGGTTTAATGTCCTGACGGCAATCGTCAGGTTTCCTTCATGGAGAGGATGTTGTGAGACGCCTAGGGTTCACATCATGGGCGTACCAACCGGGGGGGCAAGGGGGGCACTTGCCCCCCCAGTTCTCAGAGTGGGGGGGCAAGGCATGCGTTTTGCCCCCCTGAAACGGCCGCCACTGGGCAGAGCAGACACAGGCCGGCGGCGCCCAAGGAATACCAAGGGCACTGCCCCCCGAACCGCGCGGGCATATTTTTAACGCGCAGGCGATACAAACCCTAGCAACGGTGCTCACGCACGCCGGATTGGCTGGTTCGTAAAGCCTTGCTCCACGAACAAGGCTACACGGTAACCTTACGGAATCCATCCGCGAGACATGGGCCGGACGGGCCGTCCAGACCAGGACGTAGGCCCTTACACAAAATAAAGTTTTGCTTGCTTGCTTGGAGATAGGCGCTGCCGCCGTCAACATAGGCAGCGGATGCAATGCGAGTTTCCGAAGAGGTAGCGTAACTTAGTGGCGAGATGTCTGCCTCGTACGTGTCAGACCCGGGTTCTATTTATGGTGTGGGCCGGCTTACTTCTTTTTATTTTTTTTCTCGAACATTTTGTTTTGTCGAGGCATTTGGCGATATTTACATTTCTTTTTTACCATTAACACTAAAAAAACGAATGTTGTTGACGAAACATCGCTAAACTAAATCGTATCGACTCTATTTACGGAAGTGCAAGGGGGGGCAGCGGGGCTTGGGTTGCCGACCGGACGCCGCAAAGCGGCGTGTACGGGGGGTGGGGGGGCTAGGTGGGTTAATAGATTTGTAATTAGCAGCCGCACACCGTCACCGCGAAGCGGCGTGAACGCAGGCGCGGGGGTGGGTTAACGCGCTTCGAGTGATACACGAGCAGCCCATCCGGCGTGAGCGTCGTTGTTAGGGGTTCTATCGCCTGCACCGTAAAAGGAGCAGTGTGTGCACCTCCTGTAGTGGGCAAGAATTCCTAGATTGGAGAGAAGCGGGGACAAGCCCTTTCTTCAAATGCGTCAAGTCTCCTTGAGCTTCGGAATACAAAGAAACGCCACTATTCGGAGCTAATCCCACAGTTACTCGACCTCTCTTGCGTCGTGTCTGTTCGCTCCCCGCGCCTCGTAGCAGTGTTGTTGCAGTGGGGGGGCTCGTTAAAATTTTGGGGTTTTTTGGACTATCTAAATCACTTTCTTCCTTCCCATCCCCCCCTTTTCTACTCCGCATGCTTCCCCCTCTGCAAATATCAGCTGACCTTCCGACCTCTGTTCTCTGTTGATAGGCAAAACAACCACTAAAATTAGAAAGTAATTTGTAATTTGAGTGGAAGTCACTCGGAAAAGTAGTTAAAGTAAACTACTGATTACTAGAATAGAAATGTAATTAAAAGTTACTAAACTACCCAGAAAAGTAGTTAAACTACAGTAACTTGAGTAAAGTAGTTGAACTACGTACAAGTCTGGCCTGGCAAGCGCTCTGCGTAAGTGTTTTCACTGATCTGCCTAGCCCCGCACACCATCACATGGGCCAATAGTTTTACTGCAGAGGAGAAATCAGCAGGGTCCAAGATGGTGACAATGGAGGATGGGGGACTGTTCCAGTGGCTGATGGCTTGAGAAAGGAATGACCAATTGAAAGCGTTCGTAGAGCCAGAAGTGTGTTTGATGGTGCAGACGTTGTTGAGGCGAGAAGATGTTCGGTCGAGGGGTAATAACAAAGTGGTTTTGAGGTCGGGAATGTGGTAGTAGATTTTGTGAATAAGGCACAGCTGAGAGACTTTCCTGCGAAGCTGCAAAGAGGACATGGTTAGTTCAGTTTTTAGCGCCGAGACACTGAAAGAAAAGTCATAAGTGGATGAAATGAAGCGAGCAGCTCTGTTCTGAACTGCCTCTACAGCGTATTGATGAGGTACAGTCGATGGGTATTCCAGATGGTTGAAGCATATTCTATTTTTGGTCTGACGTACGTGTTAAAGGTTAGCTTAGGGACAAAGGGTGGAGCGATTTTTTAAGTTACGTCTGCTTAGTCCAAGAGTTCCAGATGAATCGGCGGTAATGACTTCAATGTGGTTATTCCAGGGAAGGTCAGATGTTAGTCTTACACCAAGGTATTTATACACAGTAGCGGTCTCAATCAGATCGGAGTCCAAGAAGTAATTAAATGACAGAGTGGTTTTTTTCTTGGTGAAGTGGATTAGTTTGCGTTTATACTTGTTTGGTGACATAATCCACTCTTTGCACCAATTGTTAATTTTATCTAGATCTTCCTGAAGCTGGTTATTATTTTGCACACAAGTTACTTTGTTATGGATGACGCAGTCGTCGGCGAAAAAGCGTTTTTTTGAAGAAATCCCAATGGAAATGTCATTAATAAATATTAAAAAGAGTAAGGGCCCAAGTACGAACCCCAGGGGAACACCAGGAGATACATTTATTAAGGAAGATTCATGATCATCATGGACGTGACCTGTACACGGGAAAAAAGAAAGTCACGAATCCATGCAAACGGTTATTGGTCGAGGCAAAAAGATGATAGCTTAGAAAGAAGGCGTTGATGGAGGACACGGCCAAACGCTTTGGAAAAAAAAAAAAAAAAAAAAAAAAACTGCGTCAGTTTGGACGTGACATTTAAGGTTAGTGTGCAAGTCATGGATGAAGTCGCAGAGTTGCGTTTCGCAGGAAAGTACCTTTTGAAAACCGTGCTGCTGTTTAAAGAAAAGAAATGGGATGATAGGTGCCTCATGATATTGGAGTAGAGGATATGCTCAAGTAGTTTGCAAGAAATTGAAGTCAATGAATTAGGGCGATAATTAGATGCGGAAGAGCGGCTGCCCTGTTTAAAGACTGGGAATTACCCTTCCCACCTTTTGGTCAGATGGAAGGCAGCTTTGAGATGAGGACTGAATGAAGATGAGTTTCAGATACTCACTAGAAATAACACGGGTGTTTCTTTTAAATTTTAGGGTTGATGTTATCGGTTCCAGCGGGCGAAGTAAGTTTTAGTTTATCAATCAATGTTTTAATACCAGCGGAGTTAACGTTAATAGGATGCATGCGCTCGTAAATCTCTTCAGGGAGAGGGGACGAAGTCCAAGCACTCGTTAGTAAACACTGATGAAAAGTATTCGTTAAACACAGAACTATCATGCTCGACATTGCACATCCGACATTCCTAACTCTCCCCATCTTCCTAAACGTCCGTGTGTGTCCTAACACCAGAAACCAGAATTTTAAAGGTTAAAAACGGCACGTTGCGAATATGGAACGCGCACTTTCATGCAAAGCTGACGTCAAGTGACTCAAATCGAAAAACATGCATATTTACAGTATTGTTATCTCTTCTGGTGAAGGCTAAACAACCGTTGCATCCGTTTTCGCGCACGAAACGGTGACTCCCAGAGAAAGTAAGAACGCAGTGATTGTCTTTATTTTAACAATGTAAACACACTTGCAGGCGTGCGCTGATGAAGCCTCAAAATCAAAACTCTCGTAGTGTGATTCGTGACTGCTCCGGCTACTACCCAACCTCGTTGTCACGCCACTTTCTGCAAGCAAACACTAAAATTGCCAGTAAACACACAAAAGCGACATCGATACAATTATCTTGTAGAATATCAGCTTATTTAATCATAACTGTTTCAATAGGCACTACAAGTTGTATTTATTTTAAGAAGAAGAAGCAAAATTTTTTTCGTGAGAAAAAACAAAATATCAATGTTAAGTCTGGTAACGTTGTAATTTTGCCGAATCATTGCCACATCTTTAGAAAACTTCGACAAAAGTTGCGCCGAATTTTCGATTAAGGGGGGGGGGGGGAAGAGGGTCGGGTTTGCCCCCCCACTCAAGAACAAGTTGGTACGCCACTGGGTTCACTCCTTTTGTAAAACGATCGCCCTCCTTTGTCCTCTATAGGGTTCACCGGGGAGCATAATGGTTTCTTATCTGTATCAGGAAAAGCAACTATGGAGGAAGAAGAGTTTGAGACGAAGAGAAAGAGGAGGTATCGCCTCATCATTTTGAAATTGGAAAATGATGAGGCTTTACTCGCCACTTATTTGCACCCCTTCTTCAAACTGCGATGGACATCCAGCGAAGTGGCAAACACTTTCGACTTTGAGAACTTGCTCGTACGCGCCGCCGAGACTCAGGGACCAGACCCAAAGGACCCAAGCGACGAGGCGTCTTCATCTACGATGAATCACGGGTTCTGCGACTTTGAAGATGGCAACTCTTCGGTTTCGGCACGGTCTGAACAGACTCACGTGAGAGACGAGGTTTTCCGCTATCTTAATGATCCGAGAAAAGATGTCTCCATGCTCCAGGAATTCCCAGGCCTGAAGGCGGTATTTATTCGTTTTAATACGAACTTATGCTACTCTGCAGCGGTGGAGAGACCTTTCTCGTTCGCGAGTCTTGTACTAAAACCGAATTGTCGCTGTCTTGATGACAAACTGTTTGAGAAGCTTCTCCTACTCAAGTGCAATTAATTTAATTTTTCCCTGTTTGCGAGAACCTTCCATGAATAAAGAGATATGTTTTTTTCGCTTGAAAATTCAGGTTTGTTCGTTTCTTGCGCTACAATTCGCAATCACGTTTTATGAGTCATTGCGTAGCTTATAGTGCATTCTTAAATACTTTTACGGAACATGACGTCATTCGAGGAATAAAAGCATTTCAGTACCTGTATTTCAGTATCTGTACTTCATTATCTGTATTCTCGGATACATTTTTCCTCTTTTTGCAGAGTATCTCCGAAATGTCCTCATACAGCAGAAAGAAATGTATCTCAGTATTTCTATTCCAGAATACTTTGTTAATATATCTCAGTATTTCTATCCCGGTATACTTTTCTGAGTATCCCTGCGCAGGCCCGAGCCCTATGTTCCAAGAAAGGAAAAAAAAAAAACAAAAAAAACTGGCTCCCCCTTTTTTTTTTACCTTCCCCCCCTTCCAAAAAGAAGAAAGCGCGGTAATTTTAGTGAGTGCCGTGGTGAACTTTTCGTTAGGTGTGCTAGTGACAATGATATCTTGCGATGCTTGTGGTTGTAATGTCACGTAGACGTTAAACACGTAGTTGGAGATTTTATTTGCCTGTTGTATGCTTTGGGTCATTTGGCGGTCGTTCCAAGCAGCTACACGCGGAGTCCTGTGCGAGGTCTGTAGATGATATTATAGTCGGTATCAAGGAGTGGAGGCGCCGGTGTGTTTCGTAGAGAGATATGAGTGCGGGGCGCAGGAAGCGGGGGCTGCTGTTTGTTCTTTCAAGTTGCGGCGCTCTCGTAGTATTTGCTGCGCAGTGGTTGATTGGCGGGATTGTGCGTCCGCGAAGAGCGTCGAATTCCATCGTGTTTTCCGTAGCCGTGGCCCGTGTGCGTGGCGGCGGGTGCGGTGTGGTTGCGCGCCGGGAGGACCGTAGTGGCAGCTGAGACTTGGTTGTGCGCCGGGAGCACCGACGCGGAGGCGGCGGCAGCCCTTAAATATTAAAAAATAATAAAAAAATAAAAAGAAAACAACCGTGCTGCTTGTATGGTTAGACAGCCTTGATGTCAGTATGTCTCCACGGGTGACTTCTCTCTTAGCTGTAGATGAGGAGCTTAGCCAGTGCAGTATAACCGCTAACCTGGAGTCTTTAACGTGCACCACGCGGTAGTAATCACACGAATGTCGTGAAAAATATTAATAAATGGGGTTGTGTGAATATTTAGACAGCGTCTACTTGGTCAGCCATTTGAAAGGTGCGACAAGTCACTCCCTGTAGATGAGAAATTTAGCCAGTGCAGTATAACCGCTAGCCTGGGGTCTTTAACGTGCACCAGGCTATATAGTGGTACATGACCGCACGCCGGTACGATGCTCATGCAGATCGAAACGGGCAGGGGTGGGGATATAACCCAGGATCCCTGGGTTCTGCAGCGCGAGCTTTCGCTCCACGTGCTCCGAACTGGTGTGCGCTAGCCCACTCGGCCACCGATCCCCCTTCGTCCAGGATTCCTTGACCAGATCGGCTGCTGGGATCAAATCAACAACCTTGCGGTAAGCCAGCACAAAAGCGCTGCAATGAGCCTCACCAACAGTAGAACGACTGTTGGTGAGGCTCATTGCAGCGCTTCTACTTCCCGTCCAGTTTACTCCCTGTCAGGCGCTCCGATTACCGTTGTTCAGTCGCTTCCTATCCTGGGAGTTGCCTTCTCTTCTTCTCTGGACTTCTCTCAGCCCACCACCAATACTGTCTCAAAGGTGCACGCCGAACTCTCGGCTTTGTTATTCGTGTTTCAAGGGCCTGGGAGCCTGAAACGTTTCGTGCACTGTACATTGCCTTGGTCCTACCTAGGCTTGAGTACTGTTGCTCTGTATGGTGCCCATTCTAGGCCTACCTGGTTGACAGACTTGAAGGCGTGCGGCGTCGGGCCACCCGGACTCTATTGTCGTATGCTGGGCCTTCAGAACCGCCGGTCTGTGGCTCGGGTTGGTCTACTGTGTCGGCTGCCAGACGGTTCTATGCGGGGCACTCCCCTTGGCTCCTACATCCGAATACGGAGGCTATCCGGCCATCCAGATCCACATCTTGCACCCACTGTGCTCCACACTAACTCTGTGCTCCCGGCTGCCCATAGGGACTTCTTGGCATGCAGTGTTGTACGGAATGGCGTTTCAAGAAACGGCGTTCCGGGAACGCGTTCCTTTTAGGAGGAACGACGGAATGCCACCGTTACATTCTGCTTCGGTAGAACTGGAACGGGAACTCGTTACATTATGTCTGAAACGGAAAAGGAACGGCGTTCCCTTTTTCGTTGAGAAAGGTAATTTTTACTTAATTTTCGAGAGGGAAATTCTTAAAGTATAATAACAATATCTTTACGAAGAGTTGGATCTAGTTAACTTTTTGGTTACTTATCTTAGGGTTTATTTTGTGTGGTTCTCGCTTGGTAACAGTCGGGTGCAGGGGAGCTAGTGGGCCTTGATTCTTTTTTTAGTGCCCGAGACTGCGGTATAAAAAGCAAAACGTTTAGTCAAAGGAAAATACAAAGAAAGAGGGACGATTTAAAGTCGGCTACTTTCTTTGCTTTTACGAATTCTCATACACCCAGAAATCTAAGACCGACTACAGCAATCTCTGAACTTCCACAAAAAGACCTACAGTTACAACAAAAGAACAGGTTACCAGACATCGATCGCTCCCTTGTATCCCGAGCATCAGTCACATAAAGGATACACGAAAATTAACCCTTATTCATTTCCCCCTTGTCCCCCACCTTCAAACTAAACAACGAACCCAATCTTCGTGAAGAAGGACTCGTGGTTTTCAAGACTGACCTTCACTTGCTCGTTTTGCGGACAGCAACATCGAGAAGCAACAGTTGTTATGTTCGAACAAGGAACTTTGTTAGATTGAAACGTGTGAGGTTGTTGTAAAACGCTCGTGCAATGCTGAGTAACAGCACATTTGGCTCGTCTGAATTGGCCACCACAAACACGAATATGGTTAAAAGCAGAGATTTTTATAGGTTAATATATGAACAAATGAAACTCTGCTTCCGCTTGTTTTCTTCTCCTGGTGCCCTTCCATCACGGCATTCAAATTCGTATGTTGCCATCTTATAATAATAATAATATATATATATATATATATATATATATATATATATATATATATATATATATATATATATATATATATATATATATAGATATAAATTAAAAAGTTAATTCACAAATTTGAGTCAATTAGCCGATTTTTCGCGACAATTAGCCCACTATATTATGTCCTTCTTGCGGTATAACTCATCTGCGCAAACTGCATCAGTAACGTTTTCACGGCTTCATGAAAACAAACCTGTAAACCCAAAAAAAAGAAAAAAAAAGGAACAGCTTGTATAATTTGCATGAAACAGACCTGGCACAGACTCTTCGATTTTTTTTACCTCGATTGTAGTATAAAAATTTAGAACCAAGGTCACTCTTCTCTCGCTTTTCCTCTAATCCTTGTGGGTACCACATGAACAGTAACGGTAACAAAGGACCTCGTCATATCTAGTGGCCCTCTTTCGTTTCCTTCTCATGTTACGAGTACATTGTTGTTCTTTGTAAATATCATAAAAGAAAAAAAAAACTATATTATGTCATCTTCCACATCTAAGCTCTTCAGTATGTTCCGTGTATTTGCTTGTATGACAATGCAATTTTCGATTGGGTTGGGCGTTGATTAAAACATTTAAACAGGTTGACCGCTACCCTTGAGTGCTAATTAACCGATTAATCGGTTGTGTTGGCCTTCAGGCGTGATATCCTAGAAAAAGTGTCAAAGTACACTTTGTTTTTACTATTTCTTGCTACGTCGTCAGCGGCGCGACGGACAGCCTTAAATATTGAACCACCCACAAAAAAGAGGACACGTGCAAGCAAATTTCGGAATAATATATAATTACAATATTATTTAATTCTCATAAGCACTATGGATCACAATCATGGGGAACGCTGAAGGGATATTCTGTGGAATACAGCTTGCCGTCTACATAAATGTGCACCAAGAAGTAACGCAGGCATTTTTACTTCGTCCCCTAAATTTCGAATTTCGAACCCAACGATTAACTAGTTAAAAAGAGAACAATCGCAATAAAACATTAACGCATATATCGGACGGTTAGTCAATTGACTACACAGTCCTAGTTCTCGTAATTAAGCGCATGTATCCCAAAATACTTCGCAGAGGTCTTTTTTTTTTCTTTGCCTCGTTCTGTAGTTCGCCCAGCACACCTCGTTTTCTACCTATTTCGACCATTCTTTTATACCTGCATTACCATACTGCAAACAAGTGATGTCACTGTTACAGGAGAAATACAGCTGGCCTATGTCACCTAGCTGTATCTCTTTTTTCTTCCTTATGAGTACATTCGACTCACCCTAATTAGTCTAGGTTTCCACTGAAATGAATTTCGCCCATTGCGTACAAAAAAAAAAATTACTCTCAGTAAAACGCACTGTTCACACAAAAAAGAAAAAAAAAAAAAAAAAGAAAGAAAAAATAATAAAACCATATTTGGGTAGATGTTGTATGAAATCGAAGCTTTTGACCGAAGGAAACGAAGATTCGCCATTGGATCGAAACCAGTTTTCCCACATCCGTACAACGGCCAAATCTGCACACCAAGACGTGCCGAGGACGTGACGCGCCGCATTAGCGGGTGCTTCACATCAGTCGACTTTGGTTTATGGACTCGCGCAGTACACCCTGCAACAGGTGTGGGCCAACGCGGAATATATTGTAAGCAGCGCGTTGGTGATTCCAGACGAGTCACGGACACACCTGCGGGACCAATTTCGCTTTACTTCGGCCGACTACATTACGCGAGAAATAGGCGGTCGGGCAGTCCTTCCTGGGGGGGGGAGAGAAGTTGTAAGGCCATGACAGAACGACTTTACGAGCCCCGTGAAGGAAGTCATCAACTGCTCTTGGGAAGCCGCAGCCAAGCGAGCACGCGCGTGAGGCGCCATTCATTTTGTTTTGTTTTTGTCGCATAATGACTACGAGCAGAGAAAGAGACAGCTAAAGCGCTCATAAAGAGAATCGATCCTCAACAACTGCTCCGTGAAAGCTATAGAACCTTGGAAATGACGGCTGCATGTCCCTCGTCATCTAAAAGCGAGAAGTCGGCGTCGGCCCTCTCGTAAGGAAACTTGACGACCGCTTGACGACCTATTTGTTTGTAGTTACCCGCTGCTTACCACGCAGCTTTCGTCATTCAAGCTGCTTTTTAGCTCTCTCAACTTGTTTCTGTGCGTTTCGTTTTTTTGCAATATCGCGGGAGGAAGATCCGTCACTGGTTGGCAACACCCAGGCATCAATATTCATAATAGAGAACATGCACATTAACTGCGCATGACCTTTTTTTTTCTCTCTCTCTCTTTGGCGCGCGGGTGCTCTTTTCGGCAGCGACGAACATGGCGGCGCCTCAATACTCGCACCGCAAAACTCGAAGGAGCACTGAGCGGCGTTCGATTCGACATTCATGCTTTCGCATTCACAACTCGTAAGTGCTTAGAAGTCCTCGGAATTTATTTCTTCTTCGATGATTGCATTAAGTTTCACAATTTTTGCGTGTCATGATATCGAATACACTGCTGATAGCGAACAATTAGTTCATCTCTTTAATCAAAGCACACTTACGTTATCACGAGGTGAAAAAACAATTATGATCAAAAAGAAAAACAGAATTATTTGGTTTAATAAAGTTTATTTTATTTACTTCATATTAATTTGATTTAAACCATTGTAGCTAGAAAATAGTGATTCCTTATCACTAAATGCATTCTAAAACATGACAGATTGTTTGATCAATCCGCCCGATCACTGAAAAAAGTGCGGAAGAAAGAATTACTGCAACCTGAAGTACAGTATAAGTAGTAACTTTTAATGAAGTGAACCCAGGCATACTAAAAACAAAAAGCTCGATGTTTTAGCTCGTTGAAAAGCTTTATTGGCTTTGAATTTTGCTTTTTGATTTGCTCGCAATAGGCTTTTATGTGACTGACGAACGATATGTAACGTAAAAAAAAAAAAAGCTGGAAGTTCCTTTTTTTTTTTTTTTCAGAAGAGCAATAGCTTTTTGCTTGTGTTCCATCAGATATACACCTTCCTTGCTTGATGATTTTCTTTTTATTTAAATACAGAGCAAATGCACGTAGAAAGCATAAAATAAAAAAAACAAATGATAAATAAAACACATTTTCGATATCCTTTTTTGCAGGAAAGGTTCATTTAAATCACCAGAGTAAAACTGGTCTGATCTAAATTATGCTTGAAATTGTGATTCAAGTCACTATGAACCATCTTGGGTTTTGTTCTCCACCCTGCCTTATGAGTACAACTTTTTAACCAAAACTGGAAAAGTAACAACCTCCATGCCTTGCTGTTCGAGGATACGGCAGGTTTCAATGCAGCGTGAATTTCGATCTAGCGAACTAGTAGCAACTAGCGAAATGACGAAATGACATTGCGTGACGTAGCCCCCCCCCCCCCCCCCCCTTCTTTTTTCCCCAAGGTGAACGAGGCCGTATTTTTGGATTTTTTACGTCCCCTACCGGAGGCCAGAGCGGCGGACAGATTGGATACGAGTGTTGAGTCATCGTTCGGCTCGGACTCGTGTCCAATCAGTGAGGACCCGAGCTCCGGCCGAACCTTGACGCAGGCACTCGTGTTCAGTTTGCGCCCCGCCTTGGCGCCCTGGCAAGTGACGCAGAAGATCCAGCGCCACGGCCTTTGGTTACCCAGGAGGCGTCCATTGTAGGTGCAGTGGCGATGACGATAAGCCTCATCCATGCTTAGAAGCAGACGCATACGTATAGTTTTGAATGTACGCTGATTCTGGAATGCTCGTCATGATCGAGAAACCCGAGGACTGTTGGATAGACGGCGTTCGTGCCTTTACGCATCACACAGGGAACTCGTTTGTATTATCCGTCGGACGTTTATGCGGTAAGAAAGTGAGGGAGAGGAGCATTCGAGAGCGGGCGGGGGGTCGTCCGAGCGCCGAGCTCTGACTGGAATGAGTAGTGGGCAGACGCAAAGGCTAGCTACCTTTTTCTCTATACTCACGGTTCGAGCGCGTTCGAACGCCGGCGTCGCGCATTCGAACGCGAGACACATGCGCGAGGAGCACACGACCCCCTTGTTCGCCCTAGTTGGAGGGACACTGAGTAGAGACAAAGGCAGCTAGCCTTTACGTCTACCCGCTAATCCATCCAATCAGAGTTGGGCGGACTGACGTTCCTGCATGAGTTCCCTCGTCTTCTCCTCTTCCTCAATATCTCACCGTATATTGCTGAACCTTCTCAAAAGCCACGTTTTTCCAATCTCGAGTGCGTCAATGGCGGACGGTACGGGTATGCGCAAAGAGCGGAAGCTACTATAACATTGTGAATCAGGCTTCCGTTTATAAACATCACATCCGCTTTCCCCTTGACCCATTTCCTCAGTCAATAAAGTGTTCTCTCTCTCACTCCCTGCGTAAACGAACTGTTTGAGATCTGCCGTCGTCTCGTTGTGGTTCAATGGACACCGTCACGCCGACACGTACACGGTGTAGAGGCCAACGCGACAACTGGCAAAATACAATGGTGCAGGCATGCACGCTTGCGAATGTTATATATATATATGGTACGGGGTGCGACAATATGAACTGGCCAAGCGACGCTCAGGCCGGGGTGACACACAATTCTAGCGGGAAGCTCCGAGTACACTAAACTGCGCAAAGACGTTAGAATGGGCAGCCACATTTCCTATTGTCGCAATGTGACAGTCAGTTTCATAGCTTATAGCAAGCCGGAGGATGTGGCATTTTACACCTTTCGGCTAGCACTGCACTGCGCCAGCTCAAATTGCCGCTGACTGTATATATATATATATATATATATATATATATATATATATTGTAACGGTGAAGGTAGAAGAGGTGGACTAAGGGTAGAAGAAGACGAAGAAACGAGACTGGAACGGCGGTTTTTGGTTTACCCGTAACAAATGGTGGCAGCGGTTTTCCAAACAGCATGAATACCCGCTCCCACGCAGCAACAGCGGAGACGCCGTGGGCCGAGCTTACTGAACAGCTCTACAACCGGTTAGCAGAGAAGAGCGCGACAGATGCCGCAGCTCTGCTTGAACAGTTCGACAGTCGCCTCGCCGCCCGCGTCACTCACGTTGAACAGAACGTGAACCAACGCCTCACCGAGGTTCACCACCACCTCACGTCTGTACAAGACCGCCTGCAGCACCTCCTTGAAGAAGCTCTCCCAACCATGCGACGAGGAGACTCAGGTGACCTTCCACAAGTTCAAGAGCCATCGACCGTATGTCGCCGCCCACCCGACGAAGCTGAGAGACCCCAGGCTGGACTTGCTCATCTACATTCCGATGGTACGCGTCTCAAACCTCCAACTTTTGATGGACTTGGATCTTGGCGCGCATTTGTCATCCAATTCGAAACAGTAGCCCAACACAATGGGTGGCATTCCCATGGCAAGGCTGCAGCCCTGGTCGCCCAGCTCCGTGGGAAGGCCGCCGACTTCCTTGAAAGTGTACCGGATTCAAGTCGAACCACGTATGAGCTCCTTCTGCAAGCACTAGAAGCTCGTTTTAATGATGCCCATCTACAGCAGCTACATCTCACATCACTCAAAACCTATCGCCAGGGCACAGAGTCACTCCAAGAACTGGCCGACACTATCGATAGACTGGCAAGAAAAGCACTTCTAGGGTGCTCCGAAGCCACGCTTCACCTGATGACTACATCAGCTTTCATTGATGCCATTCACAACACCGAAATTCAGCGGTTTGTGCGGCTCGCTCGTCCTACCACACTCAGCGCTGCACTCGGTCACGCGCTGGAAATGGACGCGGCGAACAGAGCCACCACCTCTACCGTCCGACCGACGATTCAGAATCCTCTACCCGACAACTCGCAGTACAGGCGTCGTAGGCCTGACTGGCGCCACTGCTTCAACTGTGGACGTCCAGGACACCTGGCTCGCTCGTGCCCGAGTCCAACCTCTCAACGTCAGGAAAACACCCACGCGGGCCCGACGGGGCAGGGTCCCGCGTAATCCACGAAGTCCCCCTGGCCGCAGCGTCGGTGAGCAGGTCGCTTACACCTCACCTTTCAATTCTAATACACGGAGTCACGCAACCAGTCGATGCCATTATAGACACGGGGGCTGGTGTGAGCGTCATTGATGCTGCCTTGCTGCGATCGACGGACCACGCGCCAGCGGCCACTGACTCTAAGGACACTCGACTGGTGTCAGCAAACAGTACTCTCATACCCTACCTGGGGCGTTGCGAATTGACCGTCGAAGCACTGGGCAGGACTGTAAATCTTTGTTTTTTTATTGTGGAAAACTTAAACCCACAAGTCATTCTCGGTTGTGACTGGTGTTCCGAGGTGGAGTTGCTAGTATCCTTTGCAAGTGGCCACGCTGCTTTGTCATCATCACAGCCGTCTAAGTCCCAGATGACGTCGGAGGGCACGTTTCCCTCGATCCATTGTGATGATCCCAAGCCGTACATTAAACAACCTAGTACATTTTTCTACTACTTCTACTGTCTACTACTGCACCTGGCTAAGTGTTTCCAAATACTTTCGGGTAACATCCAACTGGTAGCCAGAACATCGGTTGAAGTTTTCTGTCGAACATGGGTGAAAGTTTTCTATCCTCTGTTACCTCTAAAATTCACCCACGATCCCTCCACCTGCTTAGTTGTCTCCACGCTAGACGTAACGATTCCGAAGTCTTCAGCGGTCTGGGTTCAATCGTCGATTCAGGGTAATCGGCGTTCAGGAGATTTTTTAGTCGAAGCGGTTCTTCACTCACAACCTGGGACTGAATTTGCAACACCTCGCTCCCTTATCTCTTCGAGACGAGGTGCCCTTAACATTCTAGTAATTAACTTGGCCACTGATGACATTCACCTTAAGCGAGGTGAAAGTTTAGGAATAGCTTCTGAAATATTGCCAGAGACCATGATCGCAACCGTTGCATGTTCTCCGGTGGTACCCACCCCAGAGAGCAGACTCAACAAGGATGACAACATTCCGTGGACTGAATTTAACTTTGGACCAGACCTAACAGCAACGCAGAGGGAGTCCATACAGTCGTTACTCAAAACGTTCCGTCACTGTATAGCCATTACAAAGCAAGAATTGGGATGTACGCCTTTAATTCGCCACACCATCAACACCGGTGACCACGCGCCAATACATCACCAACCCCGACGAGTGTCGATCTCCGAAAGACAGGAGATCAGTGCTCAAGTGGACGATTTGCTCCGGAGAGGCGTAGTGGCACACTCCAACAGCCCATGGTCATCACCCGTCGTGCTCGTCAAGAAGAAGGACGGCTCGACAAGGTTCTGTATAGACTACAGAAAGTTAAACAGCATTACTAAGCCCGATGTGTATCCCCTGCCTCGGCTTGATGATGCTCTCGATCGGCTCCAGGGTTGCAAATACTTCACGACATTAGACCTCATTTCAGGATACTGGCAAGTTGAACTCGAGTCAAACGACGCTGAAAAATCAGCCTTTGTGACACCCGACGGACTGTTTGAGTTCCGGCATTTACCATTTGGCTTGTGTAATGCGCCGGCGACCTTCCAGCGTCTCATGGACAGGGTTCTCGGCCGTCTAAAATGGACCATGGCATTAGTCTATCTAGACGATGTAATCGTCTATGCCGACAGTTTCGACGAACATCAGCAACGTCTAGGTCTTGTTTTAGACGCCCTCACGAACGCTCGACTACGTCTAAACCCATCCAAGTGTTTTTTCGGGTACAGTGAAGTAACCTACCTTGGTCACGTGGTCAGCAAAGATGGAATTCGGCCAGACCCGGCGAAGCTATCAGCCTTTGCCAGCATATCCGCACCCACTAGCATCAAGCAACTGAAGAGTTTTCTGGGTTTTGCCTCTTATTTTCGTCGCTTCGTCAGTAACTTTTCTGCTAAAGCTGCTCCCTTGAACCAACTTCTGAAAAAAGATACCAAGTGGAAATGGGGCAAAGACGAAGCTGCATCTTTTGAGGATTTGAAAAGATCCCTCCTTGAACCGCCTACGCTTGCACATTTTGTGGAGGACGCCCCAACGTTCCTTCACACAGACGCCAGTGGAGAAGGGTTAGGTGCCGTCCTTCTTCAGCGAGATAGGGATGGTCGGGAACGACCCGTCGCCTATGCAAGCAGGAAGCTGAGTGAACCAGAGAGTCGGTGCCACTCTTCCGAACTGGAATGTCTCGCGGTGGTGTGGGCTGTAGAAAAATTTCGCCCTTATATCTATGGCAAGCGTTTCACGGTGGTCACGGATAACGTAGCATTGCGGTGGCTTCAATCCAAGAGCGACCTTACCCCGAAGTTAACAAGATGGGCCATGAAGCTGCAAGAGTACGACTTCTGTATTGTTCACCGGAGTGGGAGGTACCATCAAGATGCTGATTTCTTGTCACGTAATCCGGTAGAGGAGCTACAAGTTCTTCCTGTGTCTTCAATCTTAGATCTGCAACACATGCAATCGGAAGACGCTGAAGCATCGGAAATAATTCAGTTGCTTACGGTCGGAAGCAACGATTCTTCTTCACTTTCTACACGACGACTACGTTGCTTGCGAAAACATTACGAGCTACAAGATGGTCTACTTTGCCATCGTTCACGTGCTTCAGGGCCATGGCTTCCTGTTGTCCCCAAGAAAGCTAGGAAAAATATCTTGGAGATGTGCCATGACGCTCCGACCTCAGGGCATCTCGGACAGCATCGAACGCTGGACAAGATCCTGCGAAGATTCTGGTGGACGGGTTTGAGGAACGACGTTCGGCGGTACGTCGCTTCATGTACCGTTTGTCAAATGCGCAAAACACCACCGAACCTAGGCAAACCAGACCTTCAACAGATACCACCCCCAAGGAGTCCATTCGAAGTATTGGGAATAGATCACCTTGGTCCCTTCCCGAAATCAGATACTGGCAACAGGCACATTATTGTGGCGACCGACTACTTAACGAAGTGGGTTGAGGTCAAAGCAGTTCCCGATACGTCAGCGGTGCACCTTGTCAGCTTCGTAAATAACCATCTAGTGTGTCGGCACGGAGCTCCAAGGATGATCATCTCTGACAGAGGAACGTCGTTCATGTCGCGTTCTTTCAAGGATACCCTTAGAAATTACGGGATTCAACATGCAGCGGCCTCACCCTACCACCCTCAAACAAATGGTCTTGTCGAGCGCACCAACCGCACATTGGTCGATGTAATGGCAGCATTCGTCAACGCGTCCCACAAGAACTGGGACCAATACGTCTGCACAGCCGCGTTTGCACTAAACACGTCTCAACAAGAAACGACGAGTCAATCGCCATTTGAACTAGTCTACGGGAGACTCCCCACGCTTCCAGAGGAGACAGCAATCGAGATGACATGGACCCTCCGGGCAGAAGACTATGATGGTAACTTTTCCGCCCGATTAATCGAAGCAAGGGAAAGAGCTCGACTGGCCATCCTTCACAAGCAGTCGCTACATGCAGGGCGTCTAAGAAGAGTAAATGGGAGACCGTCGTTGAATCCGGGAGACTTAGTGCTTCTTCGAAGTCATTTCAGACGCCCACAGCGATCAGAGAAATTAATGCCAAGGTACTGCGGACCCTTTAAAATATGCAAACAGCTCGGTCCGGTAACATATCGCCTCGAGAAGCTTCGGACGCTACCTCAACCAGGTAGACACCGGACTCTCACTGCTCACGTTGGCCAACTGAAACTTTACGTAACGCGCGATGAACATGTTGCTTCTGTCCGAGACGGACAGCCCAGTGCACGGGAGGGGCGAGTGTAACGGTGAAGGTAGAAGAGGTGGACTAAGGGTAGAAGAAGACGAAGAAACGAGACTGGAACGGCGGTTTTTGGTTTACCCGTAACAATATATATATATATATATATATATATATATATATATATATATATATATATATATATATATATATATATATATATATATATATATACGGTTATTAATGTTAGGGAGTCATTCTAAGTAGTATTCAGCGAGAGTACAAGAATCGTATTCTACGAGCTATTACGTACTATAGTCAAAGCTAAATTGGCCATTGCAGCAGCTGGAATGTCTTCCTCAAGGAGGCTGTGTTGATCGGTGAATCAAAACTTCACCGTATATATACGACTCGTGGCGGCGTCATAAAGTTTGAGGAGCACTGTATTAACTACGTGGTATTTACTACACTCTAAAAAAAAAGCCTGTGCGTCTGCTTTCCCGCACAACACTCGGAGAGCCAATCAGCGCAACTTACGGAGGCAGCTCAGCGAATGGCAATGCCGAAACATATGTTCAGACCAAAAAACGCAGTCTGAGTTGTGACATTAAGCAATGCAAGCGTGACGTATTGCATTGCTTAATGTCACAACTCAGACTGCGTTTTTTGGTCTAAACATATGTTTCGGCATTGCCATTCGCTGAGCTGCCTCCGTAAGCTGCGGTGATTGGCTGTCCGAGGGTTGTGCGTGAAAGTGGACGCACAAACTTTTTTAGAGTGTACAGTAGCTCTCTTCCGCGGAATATATCAAACTCCGCACGTGCGTCGAATATCCGCAGCCCAGTGGCTCAGCACCTTTTTCTTTTTTTCCCTTTTTTTTTTTTTTGCCTAGTGATAAGCACGGGTAATGAGCACAATTCCATTGGGTTGAATCGACCAATACAACCAAAATAATCAGGATTTGCGCCAATTCCCCCTTGCCTACTCCCTCAAGCGTCATCACATAGTGGATCCACGCAGTGCCACCTTCCTTGCGTCAGCGTCGCCGCCAGCGTGTTTCGCAGCGTCACACAACGAGCGCGAGGTTAGCAGGCGGCGACACTGAGACAGACGCGTCTGCCGTTTTGCGTCGGCCAAATAATTGGTGGTTGTGTGGATATATATACAGCGTGTAGTTGGTCAGCCATTTTCAAAGTTGCGACGAGTCACTCGCTGTAGATGAGCAATTTAGCCAGTGCAGATCGAAACGGGCAGGGGTGGGGATTGAACCCAGGATTCCTGGGTTCTGCAGCGCGAGCTTTCGCTCCACGTGCACCGAGCTGGTGTGCGCTAGACCAATCGGCCACCGACCCCCCAAGGCCTGCGAACATCCCCCTCATTCTCCTGGAGGGGGGATCGGTGGCCGAGTGGTCTAGCGCACACCAGCTCGGAGCACGTGGAGCGAAAGCTCGCGCTGCAGAACCCAAGGATCCTGGGTTCGAGCCCCACCCCTGCCCGTTTCGATCTGGATGAGCATCGTACCGGCGTGCGGTCGTGTATCACTACTGCGTGACGCACGTTAAAGACCCCACGCTAGCGGCTGCACCGCACTGGCTAAATTTCTCATCTACAGCTGGGAGACTCGTCGCCCCTGTGAGGCAGACCAAGTTCTAGGCTGTATAAACACACACACAACCCAATCTCTCATTCTCCTGGAACCTCCGGCGTGAAGCCCATGATTGTTCCGAGTTCGCGTCGAGCATCGCGTGGAATGCGTTTCAATCCGAGTACGCGCTCCGAATGCTGATGAAGCGCTCGTGTCCAATGTGCGCTCGTAGCGCATGACCCACTAATGACGGCAGCACGACGCCTCATTTCGAAATTCCGAAAAGGACTAGTATTGGACCCGAGCTCCATGCCGAGCGTCCTTCGACACGCTGATTGGACACGAGGCCCGGCCCGACGCTGACGTAGTACTCGTGTCCAATCGGTGTCCTTCCTCAATCACTGTGATGACGTCACACTTGTAGTGCACAGGCTTCGATTATTTTCGGTGGTGTCGGCTGGATCTACGTCGGCAATTTGTTCCGCCGGCGCGACATACATATGCGGGTTTGGCTCGTCGGAGTTCTCGCGCGGCATCGTGTTTCACATTGCAGTGCAGATAAAGCTGGCTCGGCGTTTCCCAGGCGCATCTTCTGGGAAGCCCGCACGACGAGCTCCGTTCCGAGCCGACTGGCCGCGGGGCCCACGTCACGAGGAGGAAACGCAGTCGGCAGCCAGCGCGACTCGTGGTCACGGGACAAGGCCGCCGCAACAACCGCGCGGGAGGCAACGCGGGCGCGAGGACATTCGACTGCTCGTCGCCGTGCCGTCAGGACGTCCCGTGAAATACGCCCAGGTGAGCTCCCTTTCCGATGCGGGGAAATAGGCATCGCCATTTTATCTAATGGTTGTTTCAGCTAACTTGTGCCCAAACTTGAAAAAAGAAAAGAAGAAATAGGTGGTGTTGATTTGACGCGATTTTGTTCGCATTCCCTTTGAGCGAGTCGAAGTATATACACATTTTTTTGCGATGCGCGGTAAGTGGTTTAGTAACGCAGATTAATGAGCTAACTTTTTTAAAATATTAGCTTGTGCGCAAACCCTCAATACAAAAGTTGTAGCCCATGTTGAGAAACATCCCAACGTGTCGCTTTCATCAAGGTAGCCTCTATGTGTTGCATTATTTCGAGCTTCGAAGAAAGCGCTCGAGATTTAAGAAAAATCCCACCTGACTAAGTGCACACAACATAGCAGTTTGCTAGCGGATAGTCACATGGTATACTTTTTTTTTTTTTCTAGCTACGGTTTCTGAGGTGAAAACGTGCATGGAAACGCAAAGATGAAAACGGCACAATTAGATGTTTCTAAATGAGCACTCCTCTTGTTGCACGCGGCGTTTGTCCTCGTATGCCAAAGTATAAGAGCTGGAAAACGTGTGAATAAAATGTCTAATGTTGCACGGAGAAAACGCTAAAAACTCTCTCTGATATTTCTGAAAAAAAAAAAAAAAAAGTACCGAGAGCGTTTCCTGGACTGAATCTGAGTGCGCAAACGACCTAGTGTACATTGAGCGTGACGAAACCCCGAGACTGCAGGTAAAAAGAAAATGACACAAAAGGTCTCAACTTGAGACCTCAATTTGACCCCTTTCAGTGTTTGCGTCGTATTTTACCTGCAGTCTCGGGCCTTTTGTTATGTTCGGTAATTGCTTGTCGTTAGGAGCAAATAAGGTTCCGTTATAATTATAATTGTGATTTCAGTATACAACAATGACCACGCGAGATTCTTAAAAAAAAAGAAGAAAGAAGACTTGGGTTAATTGTGTTATTTTCCAAACCACGTGCCATTTTTGATCCTATTTTTTACAGGTGGTCTTGCTTTAATTTAGGCCGGCCTGCGCAATATATGATGATGCACGCTCAACTTGAGCGAGTTGCATCATCATATATTGCGCAGGCCGGCCTAAATTAAAGCAAAACCACCTGTGTAAAACCAAAAAAAAAAGGAAAAAAATCGCACGTGATTCAGACTATAACAAAATTAATCGACGTCTTACCTATATAAGTTAGGATATGTTTTTGACAAAAATTTTAATAAATAAAGTTTTTTTTTTAATAGGTTTCTATGTACACCGAATACTCGAAAGACGCAGCAAAAATAAATAGAAGAGAACCCCCCGAAAAACAGCAACTGTCGTTCATGAAACACTACTCCTGTTTCCAGCTGTTGCGGTACCGTGGTGCGCCACTCGCCTACGTTATAGTTTGTAAACGATCAACTTAACTTTAAAAACTCCTGCTTTCGCACCCCCCCCCCCCCCCCCCCCCCCCCCGCCCCCCCGCCCCCGATATACGTGAGAAGAAACTATGAGGGCATTTAAAAGCAAGCAGATCGCTTAGCAAACTTTGGGAACAATAGACCAACTGCGCGCTTTTAACAGTTGAGATTAAGCTCTTTCGAGAATATATGCCTAATAAAATTCGTAATAAAAAATACACAAAAAATTACTCTGTGAAAATACTTTCCCCTCGATTTCAGATTCATGTCGTGCTAGTCATCCCACGAAGAGCAGCAGCTCTAAGACCTGTTTCCAAACACCTAACCTTTGAGTATATATATGCATCATGCCCACATATCCTCTTGACATTAATGTAAATATTGGCCGTGTTTTTTTTTCTTTCTTAAATACTCTATAGATAGTTATAAAAAAGAAAGCAGCGAAAGCTACGCCAGTGCGCGTCTGTGCGGGTGAGTTAAACCGACTCCAAGTTAAACGACGAGGCGAAGATTCATTGGGGGGGGGGGGGGGGGGGGGGGGGGGGGGAGGTAATTGTCCCAATAAGTTGGATAATTAACAAAAAAACTTGTAGTTAAATTTTTAATGAATAGTTAGACGGGTCATGTTGCGACTGCAGTATTGACGACAATTACGGTTACAGGTTGAACCCTTTTGAAGAGTTTGAGAAATGGAAATTGACTTTTAGATGCTCATCGTGCCCCCGATGTTTTTCGGGGGTTCTCCCCTGACCCACGTCATCAACAAGACGGCTTGTCTCCGTTTTCCTTCCTAGCCGCGCATGGAAAACAAAAAAATTTTCAGACCGCATATTTGTTTTTTGGAACCGACACTCATGAACTTTAAATGTGATAAATGCACCGCACAAAGTCACTTTTGCGAAAACTTTGAATGCACTTTTTTTCATTGGTTCGAATGATCTCATAAATAAAAGTATATTAACTGAAAGGGTTCACGAGTCGTAGGCGTGGCTCTTTCTTCGCTTAAGTTTGACTTAGTAAACCCGCCTTCACGAAGCGTTCCGCAAATATGCTTCCATAGGTAAACCTAACCAATTCGCACAGCAATATGTAAATTAAGGGGAAAAAAAAAAAAAAGTCAACAGAAGGATGCCAAGAGGCGCGGCGTCCTTTTCGGGGTCGTTTCCTTAATTTGTTTCCCGTAGTAAGCTTTAGAAGCGCGCTCAGAAAGGCCTTAAACTTTGGAAGGAACTAACATGCGCGTCTGCCTGTTAGCAAACAGCGTTTTGTTGAACAAATGTTTTCGCAGGTTTCCTATATGTCTGATGTAAATAATGGAGGGTTAAACACCCAAGGTGGGGAAGACGCTGGGAAAATCTAAGGTCGCACGCACCCCTCTTAGCTGGAGCTTTTCGTTTATTATTTCGTAAACTACGAGCGGAAAAAGACTAGGAAATATAATTAGGAGAGAGTAAAAAACAAAATCTTTGTGCCCTCAACAGCGATGTTGATAGCAGCTTGAATAGGGCGGGGACATTTATTACCGCGTTCGCCTCTTCGCATTTGGTCTTTTGATTTCTCTTCTATGAGTTGTTCAAGCTGTTCTGTGGCCCCTCCGTACTGCGGCTGCAAGATTGACGCTGCGCCACATCGCGGCAATTTAGCAGCCGCCCCAATAGTGCGAACAAATGTCCAGAGAGGGCCCTAGTTTGAAATTATCGATCGACAGTGTGACCTGACGCTTTCATGAGACTGGTGATTCCGCGTGCCGTTGGATTACTTACTGTCCCTATAGAGTGCACGAAACGTGGCGGGAGACAGTGCAAACGGACAGTGGTGGCGCCGCCTGGATATTGCTAGACGCCCATAGGCTGCCAGTGACAGTGAAACGCTCGAGGATGGTGCAAATGTGGATAACAAATCAATTTGATTGGATGCAACAAAGCGTTATCGGAAGAGGGTATTGCTGATATATGATATATTCCTCTCGCTCTCACCTCCGTAGAATATAAGCCTCTTTTTTGTTCGAAGCAAAACTCGGCGAAACGTTTTCTGGTTCCTTCTAACGCGGCAGTGACCACAAAACGCGTGTCACAAACCGGGATACGTCGTTGCGATGTCGCCCTGAGACATTCCGTAGGCTACGTCGGAAGTATCCGTTATTCTAGAATCCAAATAGACATCGTGAAACGTGAAAGCCTATGCATCTTCTTTGGTACAGCGCTTCAGTGTCTTAGCCATGGGGCGAGCCGATAAGGCTGAAACTCCCCCCCCCCCCCCCCCCCCCCCACACACACACACACACTTCCTTCCCTCCCCCTTTTAAAGAAATTCTTGGCTTGGGCAGAGCAGCGCATGCCGCTTATTGTCGAGAAATATTCGATATCGCTGTGCACGTTGTCGTGCATGGACGCGTGATCGGGGTGCTAAAATTCAGAAGTGTGCGGTTCGGGGAAGCCAACTTTGTAGACTCTGGTCTACCAAGTCAGGAGGTTCGTTTTTATTCGGTTCAGCTCGTTACTCTGATCAGGACGGAGGCCCAGATATCTGTATCGACACCGTGTGCGTCCGCCCTCCGGCTGATTTCGAGCGGCGTTGGTCAACTTCCGGCGTCCAATTACTTCCTCGTCGGCGCGAAGAGGGCCCGCCCCGAGCTCGTGCTGGGAAACTCCCCGAGAGTAGAACAAAAAGCGCCATTTGTTGTGCAGTCCGCGGATGGCCTTCGGAAGTCTTAATTTGTCCCGTGTGTTAGCGCAACACGTCGGCGCAATCAAAGTGCGTCGCACGGGAGCCCTCGCAAAATAGCTACAGGTCCTCAGAGTATGACGTCACTACGCTTCCTCTCCTCTTTTTTTCTTTTTATGATAGAAGACACGTAAGAAAGCAGCCGCGGACGCCTAACCGCGCCACTAATCTTCTTGCTTTCCATTTTACCGAGCGCCTACGGATGTTCGCCTCGAATATGCATACTGGCTTTGCTCATTGACTGAATAGCCGAGCAGCGAAGACATTTCTTCCTAATGGCGGTAGCTACACGTATTTTTTTTTTAATTAAACTACACGACCGGCGTAATCGCTGTTAAGTGTTTATTTATTTTTATTGTTTGCTACAAAAAACTTTTTTATTTTTTTTTTCTAGATGAGGTTGAGCGTTTTTGGAAAAATGAAGCACATTTATGGGCGGGGGGGGGGGGGGGGGGGGGCTTTGTTTGCGGCAAAGACTCGCTTTGCATTCGTGAAGCGAGAAATCCGAGTAGAAAAGAAAACAGAAGGAAGAGGGCGGAGCGATTGAGATCGTGTTTTCTTTTCCAATGCCATTCCAAAATAAACCGCCCTTTCTAGAACGTCGTTCCTTAGGCTTCACGAAAATGTGATGGTGGAGGCACGCATTGACGATAAACGCGATGTCTGAGCCATGACGCACAACAAACCAGTTGCCAAGTTGTTCTGCCATGTTCTGGGCACGTATAGTAGTTTCCCCCATAGCCTCTACGTTAGCTTCTCCACTTTCGCAACCCGACAGTGCGTCCGCGGAAAAAAAAGAAAAGTGTTGCTGACGTGTTTCCCATACTCAAGTGACATTATTGCGAAGGGCCTCACTGCGTCGTGATAATGCTTTGAAAGGCGATGACGCGTATACGATCCTCTCCTCAACTCCCGTAACGTAAGATGCTTGGCTTCATTTGGTTGCGTGGGGCTCTATCTCCATACGTACTCCGCTTCCCTTTGCCATGGACCACTGCGGACGTTAGAAGTCATTGGAGTCAATCCAATGCCGTGTTAGTGTCACTTGACCTACGGGGAGGGAGCAGCGATGGATGGGCGTATGGTCACGTGATACATGCGCAGAGGTGGATTGGCTGGGATGTCCCATAGCGTCCGCTGCGGTCCATCGTAAGGCGAAACGGAGTATAGACACCTCGAGGGTAGAAGAAGGGAGAGAGCTCATCGACGTCGTAATATTTCGCACGAGGACGCGACTACGCTGTCGACCTTGACTTGGGTTGCCCTTGGATACCATGTACGACGGACAGATAGGCTTCCTTTATTATACCCTTGAATGCCGTCGTATGTTGTTAAGCAACTCAACCAGCGCTTACCACCATCAGTTAACTTCCCTCTTTTTTTTTTTTCTCTCTCTTTTTTCCCCCGATGTTTTGGAAAGGAATGTTAAGAATTAAATTGACGAATAGTTGATAGTAGTAAGCCTCATGTGAGGGCTTTTCGATTTGATGCACCGGCAAGAAATGGTGAATCTGGATTTTTTTTTATTTCCCTATTATTCTACCGGCAATCATCACTCCATCGCATATGAACGTGGGCGGAAGTTTCACACAGGCGCGTTCTTAATTTCCTATTCGTGTCACACCAGCGTCATTTCCTGATTCGAGTCTGAGGAGTCAATATTTCAGGTTCGCGTTGTGAAATGCACCAATATTGGCGGCGTGCATCAATGTGGCACAAGGCTACGCGGAGACCGCCGCTTGCAATCGGTACTGCAAGAACAAACGACGACAAAGAGAGAGAAAGAAAGGAAGGGAGGGAGAGGGAGTCAGAGAGGGATTACACTGTCTTGGCGGGGATTGCCCGACGCCTCGATGCGTGCCTTGGCACCGATCGCTTTTTGTACGCTAACCGTCCGCCAGTCCACTATTGTTGACACCAATCGACGTCCGGACTTGTCCGGGCTGTGTTACAGCCACGCAGGGACTCAGAGGAGGCTTGGTCGACCTTCTACCTGTCTTTAGGTCTGCGCGTAGTGAGATAGAAGACATCGCTAATACTTTTTTGTCTTCGTTTAAAACAAACGAATAAACACACAAACAGAAGAAGAAGCAGCGTTAAATTCTAACGCGAGTCCCGTTATTAAAACTAGGGCAATATTTGCTTTCACAATCATAGCAACGGAGAAACGCAAAATGAAAGTGAAGTAGTTTAGAAAATAAAACGTGACTCAACGTTCGTCGTTTTGGGTATACCGAACCATTCTGGTAGTTTAATTAAACATTCTACGAGGACAATGATCGTCGCATGTTTGGTTCGATATTTGGGGCTTATATTGTTACAGTGATTCGCTAGAATAGCACCCGGCGTGTATTTAGCGGTTCTGTTTTGCAGTAAACCTTTTAAGAACTAGGGAATTTTTGGATGGATGCATCGTTGAAAAAGATATCGCACAGACGAAAAGTACCTGAAAGCTGGGTATAGACTCGGTAAGTTCTGAGAGAATACGCTGCTGCACACTCTCTGAACGCGATGAACAGCCAAGTATATAGACATAGATGCCAGCACGCAGAAGGTATTCGGCTTCACAGACGTCACGTCTGCTGCCATTCTGGTGTTTCTACAGCACACATTTCGCACCATTTCACACCTAGGAATGACAAGGAGTATGGCTTGATAACGTCACGTGCATGCCACGCATTGGAATAAAATACCATTTTTCGAGAAACGAAGTCCTTAGCCCTTACCTACGTTTCTTCAAAACTGGATTACTCATGCATGCATGATGGCATGACGCAAACCAAATACACAGCCTATCAGTGTTCACTTCTACCCGAATCTATCATGGGCTGGAATGGCCTTCTCGATGACATCGTCACAAATGCCGATAACACCAAGTTTCGCCTCGCACTGACCAACCACTCCCCCCTGTAATGCTCCTAGGGGCCCTGAGGGTATTTGTAAATAACATAAATGCACAAATAAATAAAGAAAGAAAGAAAGAAACTGGACAGTGCTGATTGTTGGGCGAGTTGAGGCTGAATTCGGGAATACATTGGAGCACTCTAAGACAAGGACAAAGAGAACCGAAGCCTAAAAATGTTCGAGCCTTATCATGCACTCTCAAATGCAGCACCAACTCGCCCAAATATCAGCGCTGTTCAGTTCGATTTCTAGCACATCGGGCCCTTTTACGTGTTCGTTATTAGATTTTTCTGTAGCGCACAGTGGTGTCCAGTTGTTTTCCTTTTGCCCTTGTCTTCGAGTACTACCCTGTATTCTCAAACGAAATGTGTTGTTCGATGCTAACCCTCCCAGGAGATCTGCCCAGAGGATCCAGAATGTACCACTACCTGAGCATCGCGGCCCTGACCCTGGCCCTCGTGGCGCTGGTGTGCACGGCTCCAGCCGAAGAACAGAAGGCCCCGAGTCCGTCGGGAGGACTGGGAGGACTAGGAGGACTAGGAGGCGGCGACTTCACCGAGACGCTGAGGAACTTCGGTGAGTGCGAGCTCCAGCCTCGACCTGTCGTACATGCACACAGACAAACGACACCGTGCGCGAGAGTAAAAACGCTTTATTAACCCCATCTTTAGGGTGCGGGTGAGGGTACTGTGACTTGCAGTCACCTCAAGTTAAGTCACCCTTAAGTCGCTTTCGTCGATGTTGTAGAGATGGGGCTTCTTTGATATGGCATAGAAGAGCAGTTCAATATGAGTTAAAGATGGCAGGGTCAAGTGCAGCGACCCAGTCTTCCCAGCTCATGGGGCGAGGAGAGAGTTTGCTTGTGATTTCAAGAGTACTGCGGTTTGTGACGGGGCGGTCCCACATGGCGTGTTCGTCCTGAGGGGCACCTGCCACTTGCGGCGCATGCGGGATGGTCCGGTGGGTCTAGTTTATGTGTGGTGTGGGTAACGTTCCCGTTCGGACTTTTATAATTTATGCGTGGATTCTTGGCGCGTGAAAAGTTCGCCGGGGGAAGGGAGCCAGACTGATGTTCCATAAAACACCAGTCTGGTGTTCCACAGAACGCCAGTCTGTGGAACATCTCTCCACAAAACACCAGCCTGGTTTTGTTGTTGCTCACAGTACGTGAAGCAAAAGCGAGCGCCGGAAAACCCTAAAATTTTGGGTATACAAGGTATTTCAGCTAAATTGTGCCAAGATTTAGAAGCTGCAGTACACGCTACGCGCGTTAAATCAATGCAGTATTGTTCAAAGCCTTTTTGAACAAGTCAGGATATATTGTGCTACGTGCCAAACTGGCCAATTAATACATACTAATTAGCTAACTCTTTCAATATTAATTTGTGCGGAAGCCCTGCAATACGAAACTTGTAGCCCCTGTTGATAAGCGCCTGTCGTGCCTTTTCCATAAAGGTAGCCTTTGTTTACGCACTGTACTACAGTGTCACAAGTAGCTATTTTATGAAGAGATGTTTTATGTCAGAGACCTTATTAATTTGACTATACTGCGTTTTTTTTTCTTTTTTTGAATGATTTAGCGTTGCGAAACACAGCCCCCAAAAGGAGTGTTTATGGTCCCACCGTTGAAAAATGCATAAGGCAAGAAATACACGCAAACTTATTGGAGTTCCAGCTTCACGTTTCAAGGTGTTGAGGGCAAGCTGCATCCTGTTACCGGAGCTCAAAACAGACAAAACTCACAATCCGTGATCACACTTTGACAACGGCATTTTTGTCTGGGGGAGTTCAGCTTAAATGTAAGCGAATAAAAGAGATCCGCCGTCACTCTCGTGTTTCGTATCAAAATAAAAGCAAAGAGGCGCACAGATTCAAGAATTATATTTGCTGTGTGTAGTAAGTTCAGACAGCGGGAAGTTATGCTAGTCCTTATAAGGGGATCTGCCGTCTTCACCCCAGAGGGGTGATGGGGCCATTGCAGTGCGACCCCTAGACTGAAGTCTTTAGCGGGCGTTATATGCAGTGGTGAATACAGGACCGCACACCGCGTCAAATGTCCGCTCATATTGAAACCCGCAGGGGTAGAGATCGAATCCAGGATCCAAAACGTTCTGCAGCGCGAGATTTCGCTCCACGGGCTCGGCCGTCGGTCGGCCGGCACACAGCTCGGAGTTATTCACACGACCACGCATGTGTTCGCTTCCCTCACATCTACGCGCAATAAGATTTTGTGAAACACCAGTGAGTAGGCCACCAATGACCGTTTTGATCGCTTGGTGCCGTTTGTTTGGCCGAAGTGCTCGTTATTGGGTGGCAAAAGAAGTAATTCGAATAAGGCGCTTCATCGCCATCACGTGATCGGTGTTTCAAACGGATTTCGCCAAGCGCGCAAGAGAGGGCGCCAGCATCCTTTTCTCTCGGGTGGATAGTGCTTGAGAAAGTTGTGATTTTATTGGGAGAAGTTCTTTAATTGGTCGGGGTCAGTACGGACGGGTTGCGGACTCAGATGGACCAAGTAAGATATTAGTAGATGGAGTGTATGGAACATTGGGAGAGGAGGATGAAATACCTGAATACTTGATACTTTACTGTAAAAGGCACAACACGCTCATGTAGTTCCCGTGCTTATCAGAACCGACCGGGACAATTTTAAATTCCTTCATGCACCGTGACGTCGTGAGAGCATGTGGGGAGCTACACTTCGTCATTCGGAAGTTAGCTGCCCGCAGCGACAGTCGCCTACTACCGCAAGCTACCTTGAGTCAATGCTGCTATCGGTTTCGTTCACTTCCTCCTCGTGGCAGTTGCCGAAGGCAGGGCTAATTTATAGTGAATGTTGGTTATGTTGGGTATGTGGAGACAACCAAGCAGAGGTTATCTGACTGATGACTTAACCTGAGGGAAGGATGGATCATTTTTATTATTTCCTTTTTGGTGATTTGCAGGGTAGATGGTGCACGCACCCGGTTGTGAAGAGGCGCTTCCGGCACACAAATCAGAAGTATTAGAAATCATAATATTGAAAGTCTTGACCTCAGTTTATCTATATATATATATATAAAATATAATATGTTAAAAAAAACTGGACTGGTGGCGCAAGTTGCCCCTTAAGCCGTATTGTAATAGAATAGAATAGAATAGAATAGAATATAGTATAATGTAATAATCTTTATTTTAACTCGAGAGGAGTGAGGAACCGGGATAAAAAAAGAAGCTGCACGAAGCACCTTGACGAGGCTCTCCCATCACACGCACACGCGCACGCACGGACAAATCTAACGCACGCGAAAAAAGTTGTCGATAAGTTATTTAGATATTATATATATGCTTTGTTGTCTGTATGTTTATACAGACAACACACACACACACAAATCTAACGCACGCGAAAAAAGTTATCTATAAGTGTTTTAGGCATTATACTGTATATAGGCTGTGTTGTCTGTATGTTTATACAGCCTGAAGTTAACTCCCTCTACGGGCGACTTGCCTCTCAGCTATAGATGAGCAATTTAGCCAGTGCAGTACAACCGCTAAAGTGGGCTTTTTAACGTGCATTAGTGATACACGAGCGCACGCCGGTATGATGCTCATCCAGGTCGGAACGAGTAGGGGTGGGGAATAAATTAATTAGATGGAACAGATAAAATTAGCAACTTTTTTGTTAGTGATTCCGAAGTGATGTTAATATTTAGGAGTCCAGTTTGCAGTGTGGGTAAGTTACTACGGAGCACCGATTTATCTCCGCAGAATGTTCTAGACCTGTGTGTATTCCATGCATTTAAATAACGCGATGTGTTATATGAATCCCGGAGAAAAGCTCACCGGAGGTAAGCTAACCGGAAGGAATCTAATCGGAGTAAAGCTCACCCACTTTTGTGTGGGTCCGGAAAGAAAGCTCACCCGTCTTTTGGCAGACCCAGAGGAGAGCTCACCTCGAATTAAATTATTATGTAAATTGGTCGTTAGACTTTAATAGGAGTAGTGCTACCAAGGTTTTAGGCGCCTCTCACGCAGGCGGTACACCATGCAACAGAGTTAGCGCGAAGCGGTTATTTGCATTTTACTTGGAGAAGGCGTTGATTAGCGTCAAACATTTATTGCGTAAGTTTGTGCCCCGAACGAGGAATTTCCACTGCACTAGTTTTAATATAAACCACCAGAATGTAAGAAAAAAAAAAAAAGAAGCCCATCGTTCGTTTATGTTGATGGTGTTACTGCACAAACTTGATATCAGGTCGCTCTGCTGTGGGCAAAAAATAAGAAAAGAAATAATGAATAAAAAATACGATTTATAAAAATTCCAGTCAGATTCATTTAATTTATATCAGACCAATATAACTGTAGCTAGAAAATATAAATTATTTATTACTATATGCATTTTGAAACACGGCAGGTCATCCAGAAACTATCCGAGCTGCAGCCCTGGACACTGGTTGTACCCCCCTTCCGTTATTGCTTAATTAGCGTAATATTAAAATTTTAATTTAAAAAAAAATAAATTTATATTTTAGGAACGATAAAAATGTAAAAATAAATACTTTAAGAGTAAGTTCCGCATGCGATTCAGGCATCCCAGCACACTTCATTTGAGTGACCCTATTTCACTTGAGTGAACGCTCGGTCTTAGATCCGTAGGTGAGCTTTTCTCCGCATCCGTCAAAGGGCCGGTGAGCTTTTCTCCGTGTCGGACAGTTTTTGCAGAAGTTTTTCTCCGGTGAGCTTTTCTCCGCCGCCCCTGTTGAGGTGGAACACTCAAATTAAAAACTTGGAATAATTTTTTTTTTATTGTTACAGCAGTTCCGACGAAACACCAAACTTATACGGAACACGCGAATCGGGTCTTATCTCACTGGAGCGCTATACCGGCGGGAGCAGAAGGACTATACTTCACGGCGTAGCGCTCATCGAAAAGCCCGAGCAGGGAAGGCAACGCTCGCTCAAGCCCGAAATCGTGGGAGTACCGGGGACAACGCAGCAATTTCGGCTGCCGGTCCATCGACGCTTTTCGTTACTCTCTCTGGTGCATAGGTGTGACTGCCGAAAAATGCGTAGCCTGCGCTCCAGCCGCGATATCGAGCTTGAGCGAGCGTCGCCTCCCCCGCTCGGGCTGTTCTATCGAGTGCTACGTCATGGAGGGCAGCTCTTCAACTTCCACCAAGACGGCTCTCCCACGAGATAAGACATAGCTTTCCGTATAAGTTTGGTGACCAGTGACCCCTCTACCTGGCGCTGGGAAATAAAGTGGACGAGACCTCAATAAACTGCTTCACTTTAACTCGGAGCGCAGCCAACGCTACAATCCGAGAGAGACAGTCATGCAGTGGAAAAAGTACATCGTCATGGCGCTTGTCATTTTTGTGCGTTTTCTACCCCTGGGTAAATCAATCACGCACAGCGAATGCGCAAAGCGAACGCACAAAAACGACGATCACCATGATGAGGCACTTTTGGTGCCGCCTAATATTGGTTCTGTTGAATCGCATACGTCGGCTGCGGTCGTGACATTTGAGTGAAAGGAAATAAAGCTCCGCTGGGGTCGATTAAATTCCAACGCATATGCTCTATCGCAGGCGGCCAGGCGCAGAAGGTAGCCGAGGACGTCCCGGAGAACTTGAAGAACGCCGCCGGCCAGTTCCAGACCTGGGCTCAGGGAGCCGGGGACACGGTGTCTAAGACCGCTACGGACGTCTTCGGACGTTTCAGTGGCTTCTTCAATCCGTCCGCCAACAAGAACAAGAAGACCAGTGACGACGCCGACGCCGACGCCTGAGCATCTTATACCGGCGCCCCTTCCTGCGAGCCTTGCGCGAGGTGCTCATATAGCCGCCTCCTACATGCCCGCGGTTTCAGGTGCCTCTCGGTCTTCCGGAGTTCATTGTCCTCAGCCTATTCGAAGATATGCATCGACAAACATGAAACTTGGTTCGGAAAGTTGCGGCACCCTGGCCTGTCAGCATGCTCTGTCACACGATGTTGCAAAGTGTACTTCTGAACCACACGTGTGCTCGTCTGCGTTGCGCATATTTCGTTGGGAGTCTCATTGGACCGTTGGCTGCTTCGTAACTCGCGTGTCCACGCATGCTATCTGGTGAAATCGAACAAAACTGAAAGACCAATAAAAATGCGTTGGCCCCGTACGTGAGACTCATAAGCGCGATCCCTGACACGTACAGCCTCCAACAATATGAAAGACCCATTTTACGAGGCATTTTCAAGGGCTAGATTCACTTTGGCCAGGCTCACAATGCTTGAACTAAAAAAAGAAACGAACCTTTATTCTATTCTCTCCGTAAAAACCAAGGGCCTCAGGTCAAATTGTACTATAGCACCGTCGCATAAACTGCATCGCTGGCTTGGTCTTTCGTATTGTGGGAGTATGTACACCTGCATGGGGTAAATACAGTCTCTAACAATACGAAAGACCCACCCGGTACGTTTTGCCACATGGTTCGAGTAGGCTTAAAGACTCTGTGACACGGCCACATTACGAGACGCCGAAACTCCGCGAAATGGAGGTGCTGTAAGGAACTGCAGCAATGCCTTTTTACACAGGCTCGACGATCCAGCTGGGGCCTTAAGAATCAAAATAAAGACTACCTCGAGCAGAACAGAATGCGGCGCAGCGAGTTGAATAATATCAGTTGACAGTAAAAAATAATTAAATACGTAACAACAAAAAATTATCATCAATAATAACACGAGGACGAGCTGGAAAAAGGCCTAAGAATGGCTTTCCTTTTGCTTTATCAAACACTCTATTTGCATAATAATGAGTGTACACATTTTTACAATCTGCTTTGTGCATGTGGTACTCATACATGTGAAGCAACAGGAAAGGGTGAACTGCTAGAAGGGAGGAAATGCACAAGAGCGACTATTGCACAAAATACATGACAAGTAGCACAGCAGACTGACAATCTTTGTATTATAAATTAAAAAATACCCTTACATTTATTAGTCATAATCACACTGCAATTAAAACATAACCCCTCCCCCGCACACACACACGCAAAAGAATCTGCCACAGGCATTATTGTTGTACAAGTACTGCAAGATATTTGTAATTCGTGCATCCAACTGATTCTTTCAGCCGCAATCAAAAACCCGCCAAAATAAATCGTGTTAGGGCAACTGGTGTACCGCGTAAGGCAACACGCGTAAAACAACACCCGAAACAAATTTACAGTTTCTTTTTTTTTTTTTACCGGAAAAATAAACTACGGTTATTCTTCGCCCAAAGGTAGCGCTAGAGGTCTGAAGCAGATGCCAAAGTTTCAGCGCGAACCGATATTTTATTCAAAAGTTATAAGAGATTTTCTGAAAATGTCAATGGGAAAATGGTGGCCGACGGATTTTTCGAATACATGGTACCTTCACTCACCGTACACCGACGAAAGTAATCCCCGGAGAAGGGGAACAAGAGGGACGAAGGACAAACACAAATCCCACTATAACCGTATACTTTCACCGAGAAATGTTCGCGCGTCGCAAGCATCAGGTTGCCGGCGATTGTTGCCCCCACTGTAAAAAATAACTATGTGAAAAGAAAAACAACTTAGTTAAACTTGAGGAAGAAAACGAGAAAGGACGGACAAACACAAACTTCCAACTGTTGGAAGTTTGTGTTTGTCCGTCCTTTCTCGTTTTCTTCCTCAAGTTTAACTATCCATACCAACCCGCTCGTTCTGTCCCCAAAAACAACTTGGCCGTTTTTTTGTAACAAATGTATGTTTCCGTCTTTTTTTTTCTGTTTCCGTAATCTTTTGTTAAAAAATAACCTTTTCGGATCTTGGTCTATTCTGTAAAATGACAGAACTTCTGTTGCCCATGGCCTTGTAGACAAACAGCTTCTGTTTTTAGAAATAACAGAGTTTCTGTAAAGAAAAGCAATTTCTGTTTTGGAAGTTTGTAAAAAACAAAATTCCGTTTTTAGAATAACAGTTTTTTTTTTTGTAAAAATAGCGGGTTTCTGTTCTAAAAGTTTATGAAAAAGCTGTTTTTTTTTAGGTTGCGATGAATGTTTTACAGCGAACTGTGCCGCTGGTAATTAACTCGCCATTCAAGCGTTAAATACAGAGATAAGCGGAAAGCACGATACAATGGACCGTCCCAAGCGTACAAACAGAACACACAAATAATAGCAACACGACCGGCCAAACCGATCACTCACCCCCCTCTACGCATACCACGTGCACCCGATTGCTATATGCATAATATAAACAACGCGACTGACAAGGACGAAGAACGACTGGACGACACGAGCACTGGCTGACAACTGACGGTTTTTAATGCGAAAGCATCAACTGGGGGGTCCCATGGAGCGAGCCGACGTCATCAGTTTGAAGCGCGAAAACGGCGCCTAGTTTCCCTGATTCCAAAAGGTCCCATTGGCTGGCGTGCGCGACGAGGCTCCCATTGGAGCCTCGTCGCCGCACGTTTTAACGACCGCCGCCAGATGGCGCTGCGTGTCCGTGCAGCCTGTCCGGGCCGCATGGTAACTGCTTTTTTGGGGGACCCATGGCCCTGGGGGCACTGAAGTAACTGAAAACCCAACAAAGTCAGGAGAGGCACCCAGGGTTAAAAAGAGGAGAAAACGTAAGAACAGGTATAAACAAACAGCACAATCAGACATTCGATATATTAACATGCAGGGTGGTAGAAATAGGCTAAAATGGGAAGAGGTAGAGGAGCAACTAAGAAAGGAGGATTTAATGGTGTATGACCGGGTTTGTGGAAGCACTTCTCAGAGACATGGAGCAGCCACCTTGCAACCCTGACTATGTGTGGGAAGAATGCAACAGAATGGAAAGAACGAGGAAGGTAGGTGGAATTAGAGCATTTATTAAGAAGAATATGAACTTTCAAAGGATCAGAAAGGAGTGCGCCGAACATTTGTGGCTGAAAGGAAAAGTCGCTGGGAAATCAACAGTCCTTGGAGTTGTTTACTTATGGACAGGGACAGGTGCTAAAGAGGAAAACAGAAAAATGATTGATTGCATATCAAGAGACATTAGTGAGCTAGGGGAAGGCTCTGAAATAGTTATTATGGGAGACATGAATGCCCATATTGAGGGTCTGGATGGGTATACGGACTCAACTGGAAGCATATTACTAGAACTGGTGGAAAAACATGACTTAGTTTTATGTAATACCAGTCAGAAGTGTGACGGGCACATAACGTGGGAAACTGGAAATCTAAATTCAACTATTGAGGAGTTTCAGCGAATATAGGGGGCGCTCCGATCGATCCAACATGGCGGACAAGAGGGGGATAGATTTGCGACGCCCGTAGACCGGTAGCGTATAAATATAACAAAGCGTGTCGTTCTCTGTTTGTTGCCGTGTGCGAGACGATCATCGTTTCAACCAAGACCTACCGTGATGCTGCAGATGAAGTGTTCAAGCCAATCGAAGGCAAGAAATCTTGCCATAGTCAAGATATGTGTGGAAGTGTTCGACGTGAGCTCTCACGCTGGTGCAGCTGTCATCAAGTTGAACCGAATCTATACGCGGGTCCAAAGTAAGGTACATATATCAACAATGTTCACGCGTTGAAACTATGACGCGTACTTTATCTAAGACTAAACTTATCGGTCTGCGGCTACAAACATTTTCGTTGACGTTGCTTAGACGATGTAACCATTCAGGCCTCGCATTAAAGGGTGTTGCGAACTCTTTGGTTGTTCTAGTTAATTGTGCTAAAAAGCGGTTGGATGGAAAGTATGACAGCTACAGCATACAAGGGACGATTGAGGTCTTTATCCTGCGTTCTATGTATCGAAACATCGGTATCCTTGGTGTTATATTGCGATCAGCTGGTCGCCGATCGTCCTGTTTTTACGCATAATGTAAACAAGCCCCGGAAGCGCCAATCTCATTTCGATGTGCTTGTGCACCCCTACAAGCCTCGTTTTGGCTCTTGTGGAAAGCCTTATTGTAATAGCAATAGTCTCATCAGTCATTCGAGTTGTGTGTGCCACGGTGATATCTGCTGACAAACAAGTCTGTATTAAATGCGAGAAGGAAAACGAAGGTAAAGGTTTTTTCACTGTTTTCTTTTTACAGAACAGGGCTAAGCTTCTAAAACAAGAGCAAACTAAACTTATATTTGAGTGTGCTCAAGAATGAATGCCAAAGGTGCTTATGCTAAGTGGTAGATGTACGCAGTTGATTTTCTGTTTGCCTCTGCATTGTAAATTGGAAGATATGTGTCAGCAGAAGACACGTGTCCTTTTGAAAATGTCTTTTATTAGGGCAAAAATAGGTTTTCATACACAACCGAAGAGTTTGCAACACCATTTAATGCGGGGCCTGAACGGTTACATCATCTAAGCAACATCAACGAAAATGTTTGTAGCCGCAGACCGATAAATTTAGGTTTAGATAAATATGCGTCATAGTTTCAGCCTCAAACACACAACACTGTTGATATGTAGCTTTCTTGATAACTGCACCAATGTGAGAGAGCCCACGTCGTCGAACACTTGCACACATATCTTGTCTATGGTATGGCAAGATTTCTTGCTTGAAGTGAAGATCATCTTGCTAGCATTGCTACGACTATAGCTACGACCACCCACCGCAGCGATGCAGGCGTCGAAGGCGCTCAACGCAGTCAGTCGCCGTCACCCGACGTTTTTCGTTTGGCATTCACGGCTTTCCGCCCAGGAGCTTCGTTTGTACTTCGCACCAAGTGTTATTTTCTGTGCTTGTGTGTGCTCAGTGGCTAGATATGGGCCTCAAGAGCAGTTCTTCAGGCTCAATAGCGTTCGCCGAAGAACTTCTGAAGAAAATGCCACTCAGGAAAAAAAGCACGAAGATGCAACGCACCAGCTTGGCGGACTATGCACTGGGCGCGGAAATCGGGCCCTGCGGATTATACACCAAATGCAAACTATCTAAACAAAATAAAAACATTTTTAGGCTCAAATTGGCTTCTGCGTACTATACGCCTGGACACTGGTGCCTGTTATTATGCATTGTATATTCACTGCTGTTTGTTGTAACTTGAGACTGCCTTCCTGTAATGATGCAGAGGGGTCCACTCAACCTTGAAATAAAGATATTTAAGCATATCTAGATGCAATGTCCCCTGAAGCCAGATGGTCAGGGAAAAGGTGTGCCATTACCTAATTTGCCAACAGCACACCAATGGTCACAATCAACACTCACCGAGTCAATGGGCAGTTTTTCACCACAATATTTATTGCCGTGTAATCACCAATTTGGTCCATTAAAAATCTTGAGTCTGTAGCCTATAGCACATCCATTCTAGATCTGCAAAGCTTATGCTGTAGACATGCATCATCACATGAGCATGTTTCTTATCAATCTTAAACGTAAAACGCTAGTTATGCAACGAAATTCCTATATCACCCCATTTTTAGCAAATTGAATGGTCCCACCTGTCACGCTGTTAGCTTTGGAAGTAAACCAATTCACAATACCACCAGTGGCATACATCGTGCCAAGCATTAGTGCCGCATGTGGCACAAAAATGTCCTAACTAGGGAAACAAACTTAATCGATCGTGTTGATTAAAGCATTTAAGTACGGGAGAAATTATCAATCAGGTCACTCGAAAGGGAAGTTTTCTCGCTGAACGAATATGACTTTTTATTGGGCGTTCCGCAATGTAAGGCCGAAGACATTCACTCCGTGATCGGTACAGAAGCATTTGCTTGTGCGTGCTAAAAACAACAAAAACAAAGGTGGATTAGAAACGCGACAGATTCGCCTTTGCACGGAGTACTTACACTCAAAATCGTGTCAACATAAAGCGACTATGGCCCACCTTGCTAGCAGCAATCTTAAAATTTATCCGTGTAGTCGTCGCACCCGTGCACCAACCGAAAGCGTTGCTGCAAGCCCTTCCGCCGTCCTCCGCCGTCAACTCTGAGTCGCTGTTGAGTCTGAAGAACTGCTCTATGAGATCCATATCCAGCCACTGAGCACATACACAAGCACAGGAAATAATACTCGGTTCCAAGTACAAGCGAAGAACCCGGGGCCAAACGACCTGCGTCGGGCGACGGCGACTGACTGCGTATTACACAGGTTGCGCTCCTTCGACGCCTGCATCGCTGCGGCGGGTGGTCGTAGCTAGTCGTAGCAGATCGTGTCACCTCTGTTGCTCGTACCGAAACACTAGAGCCGCGTAATATTCCTGCTGCCGAAGTTTATAAGCCTACGTTCGCGGCCAACGCATATACACAAAGCCAACGCCCAGCGAACCTATCCCCCTCATTATCTTTCGGCGACCGGCCGCCAGGGCGGTGACACCGTCGCTGAAACTCCTCAATAGATTACATACTCATGTCACACAAAATATTTGGTAAGTTACAAGTAATGAAAATAGATGAAGGTTCCGAAAGTCTTGGTAGTGATCACAAACGTATTAAGCTGAATTTTGCCAGAGAAGTAAATGCTGAAACTAGACAACATAATTCAAGCCAAACTTTCTGCAGCGACAAAGAGTTGGAAATAGTTGCTGAAAGAATAGAGGAAGCAGTTTCAGGGCAACGGTATACAGATTGGACCTATGAGAGCTTAACTAGGCTTTTTGCACTGGAACTGGACAAATTTCAGAGTAAACGAAAGGGGAAGCTAGGACATAGACCAAAAAGCTGGTGGGACAAAGAAGTGAAGCAAGCGATTCAAAAACGTCAGGAAGCCTCTAGAGAACACAGGTATTCCAAGCGTAGTGGGGAGTCCGAAACGGAAGTAAAAAGAAAATGGGACAATCTTATAACTTGTCGCCGAGAGGCATCCAGTTTGATCAATGCGAAAATTCAGAGAAAGGGCGAGGAATGGGTGAGTAATGTAAGCAAGAAAGAGAAAAACGCAGCCAAGAAATTTAAGGAGCACTTGAACTCACTCGGTGAAACGACGCAGGCTAGACAGAGGTTCATACTCTCGCATTAGGGAGATCAATTAGAGGGAGATGATGCGATACGATATATAGGAGCAGTGATGGAGGAGAAATTTCGGGAACGGGTACATGTGGAAGATAGGAGAACCGAAGGAAGTAGCAGTCCAGTTTGTGACATCGCGGATATTGGAGAAAGAGAATGGGGAAAGGCGGAACGAAGAGTCCCTAGTGGCACGTCGACAGGCACAGATGGTATCCCAATCAAGCTGGTGAAGAATTTGGGCCTTAAATCTAAGGTAAAACTAACGGAGGTAGTGACTGAGTACCATGATAACAAAAGGAAATATTCCAGATGAATGGAGGCTTAGTAGGATGAGTATGATATATAAGGGAAAGGGAGATAAGTCTGATATTAGGAATTATCGTCCCATAACCGTGGCACCGGTTATTTACAGGTTGGTAATGCAGATTGTAAAGAACAGAGTGGAGGAATGGGTAGATTGCGAGGGCATACTGGGCGAGTTACAGAACGGGTTTCGGAAACAAAGAAGGTTGGAGGACAATTTATTTTCTCTAACACAGTGTATAGAAATAGCGCAAAGAGAAAACAGACAGCTCTGGCTGGCATTTCTGGATATCAAGGGTGCCTATGACAATGTGAACCAAAGGAACCTGTGGAACATAGTGGAGAGCTTAAACCTAGATTAAGGACTAACAGCACTATTAAGGAACATTTACAAAGGTAACAAGGTGATTATAACATGGGAAGGAAAGACGACAGGGAAAATAGAGATAAGACGAGGCCTTAGGCAGGGGGGCCCGTTATCGCCTTTGCTGTTTATGTTGTATCTGAGAGGATTGGAGGATAGACTAGAAAAGAGTGGGCTTGGATTCGACCTTTGTTACAGTAAGCTAGGCCAAAAAATTCAGCAATCCTTACCGGAATTGATGTATGCGGATGATATCGTACTAATGACTAACAACAGGACAGAGTTGCAGGAATTAATGGGCATCTGTGGTAGGGAAGGAGAGGAATTAGGTTTAGAATTCAGTAGTGAAAAATCAGCAGTCATGATTTTTAACGAGGATGAAGTTGAGAGGCTGAAGATACAGAATATTACGGTTGAGAGAGCTAGTAAATAGAAGTATCTAGGAGTATGGATATGTGATGGTGCAGAATATCTGAGTGAGCATAAAAAGTATATAATAGGTAAGGGCAACAGAAATGCTGCTGTAATGAAAAATAGAGCACTTTGAAATTACAACAGGTATGAGGTGGTGAGAGAGGTTTGGAAAAGGGTCATGGAGCCTGGCTTGACTTCTGGAAACGCAGTGCTATGCATGAAATCCGAAGTGCATGCGAGACTATAAATAAAACAGCGCGGGGTAGGTAGGCTGGCTTTGGGGGCACATTGCAAAACGCCAAACCAGGGAGTACAAGAAGACATGGGATGGGCGTCACTTGAAAGCAGGGAAGCGGTGAGCAAGATAGATTTTGAGGATAGGCTGAGGCAAATGGATGGGGAGCAATGGGCACGAAAGGTTTTCAGCTATTTATACATGAGGAGTGTAGACACAAAGTGGAGACAGCGCACTAGGAAATTAAGAGGAAAGTTTTTGGGCTATAGCGAAGATACGGAAGAGCAAGTCTCAGTTAAGAAGAAAGTTAAGGCCACAGAAAGAGATCGCTGGCTAGAGGGAATGCAGACAAAGACGGCTCTGGAAAGCTATAGATTAAACAAAACAGTTATTGCCAAAGAAAGCATTTATGACAATTCAAGGGGAAGCTCGTTGTTGTTTGAGGCGAGGACGGGTGCTCTGCGAACCAGAACATACAGAGCGAAGTACCAGGAAATGGATACAGTGTGCACTGCTTGTGGAGAGGAGGACGAGACGGCTGAGCACTTGATACTCTACTATAAAGGGCTTCACCCTATGCCTACCAAAGACAACATAGATTTAATAAAGTCATCGGGTTTTAGAGACAGCGAAGGGAGAGTGGATTTCAAGACTGTATAGATTACCAAGCAAAGATTAAGTGAATGGTGGCAGAAATCGAGAGAAAACTAGGTATTTTCTTATTAACTGATGGCAAGGGGGGTTTTATAGCTTCACTTTCTTTGAACTGCGGAGTGAATATAGATTTCACATTTAAATATTGTAAGCTTAAATGGTAAAACAAAATGGCTAGGTGGCGTAGGCTGCCGCCCGATCCAAAGGGCTCAGCCGGATTCATCCATCCATCTATCCAGCCTAGAGTTCCTGGGAGAGCCAGAGTTGCGCGTTCATTTCCGAAGCGCCGTCTTCCCTGCACGGCATGTTGATTTAAAAGGTTAAAAAGCGCAAAAAAAAAACAAGGACAATAAAGACACAAAGACGACAGGACCGGCGTTGATCCCGCTCGTCACGTGACTGAATTCGACGAATAGCGGCGCGCTCAAAAGCAGGGGAACGTACGCAAGGGCGCGTGCAACGTCTACTTTTCTGCACGGCACTTGATCCGGCTCTTCACGTGATCGGATCTCGGCGAATAGCGGCGTGGCGGCACGTGGAAAACAGACGCGACACTGTTACTCACGTAGGGAGCCTATACAGGAACTCTAGTGCAGCCTAAAGCCCCTCTATCCTGGGAAAGGTGGCGCCATTCATTGTTGTTGAAATGCTCGAGACACGCGCCGCGCGTTACTTCTAGGAAGAACATGGCGTCTAAAATCTAGCTCAGGACTAGAGTCTATACTAAAAAGCAGAGACATATACGGCTCTGCTAAAAAGTAAGAGTGGGACGAGCTACAAGATCCGCTCATGCTTTCATTTGCACCTTAAAATTGGAAAAGCTATCAGGTGAAACCAAGCCACTTCGATCGCTGTGCCACCTTCGCTGCGTGCGTTGGAGTAACGACACAGGCCAAGGTCATATGGGCAATGTAGCCCCTTAGGCGCTACATTGTATTTCTTATGATCTTGACGTCAGAGGTAAGGTCAAAGCACCCCGACACGACGATGTGACGTTACGACGACGTCACGACGTCATCATCGACTACGACGTTACGCGACGCCAAGATGCTGTCGTAAGGCCGTAGTGACATCCCGTCGCTTCGTGGACGACGCCGTTTCGCGACATCAAGTCGCCGTTGTGACGCGGTCGTGACATTGCGCCGCGTTGAGGACGACACCGTTACGTGACATCAAGGCGCCGTTGCAACGCGGTCATGACGTCGCGCGCCGCGTCGAGGACGACGTGGACGTGGTCGTCGATGCCGAAGTTGACGTCGACGCCCCACGCAACGTCAAACATCGCTATGACGTCACGTTAACGTCGTCCTGCCGTCATCGTTAACGTCACAACGAAGCTTTGACGGCTTGTAACGTCGTCGCCTTCACCAGCATCAACGTCGACGCGCAGTCACGACGAAGTCTTGACGTCGTGTAACGTCGTCGACGATGACTTCAACGCCGACGTCCTGAAGTTGTCGGGAAGTCTTCGTGACGCCGAATTGCGTCATGTCGACAACGAGTTCGACGAACTGACACCAAGCGTCCTTATGACGTCGCATTGACGAGAACGCCACGCCGCCATCTTGACGTTCCGTGACCTTGTCGTCGTCGTCATCAACGTCAACGTTGACATCGCCGTCGTTGTCAAAGCAATATGACGTCAGAACGCAGTCTTGATTTCGTGTAACGTACGTGGTCAACGTCGATGACGACGTTGACGTCAAGGCGTCATCCTGATGTCGCATGGCGTTGTGACAACAGCTGGTCGCGGTGACTGTATGTGCGTGACGACTGACGTCTAGGTTGTATAAAAAATATAGTCCGGCGTTCTATTGTTTCCATGACCTTGACCAGTGTGCCGGTCGAGCTTGGGTTAGGAACGAAACGCGTTTTTCATAAAAAAACTGCTAATTTAAACCACTTCGCTCGTAACGCCCGAGAGGACGGAGCGAAGTGGCTTGGATTAGCCGGTTTTTACCACATGTGGAGGTACCTAAATAGCACTCCGGTTACCCCACTCGTCCCTTCTAGTACACTCTATCAGGGTGCGCTGTGCCGCCATGATCTTCGCAAAGGCTGCACGTTGCGCGTGCCTCGTGCATCGACGCACCTTGCGCTACTTTTCAAACATATATGAATGGGCTTTACCGCTTTAGTGCAGCCTAGAGTTCCTGTACAGGCTCCCTACGGGAGCCACAGCTGGGCGTTCATCCCCGTAGCGCCGTCTTTCCTGCATGGCATGATAATCCTGCTCCTCACGTGACTGAATTCGGCGAATAGCGGCAGCGCGCATTCGTGGCGCGCCGCGCGTTCAAAAGCAGGGGAACGTACGCCGGGGCGCGGGCAACGTCTAGTACTTTCCTAGTACTTTCCAGCGCGGCATTTGATCCGGCTCCTCAAGTGATCGGATCTTGGCGAATAGCGGCGCGGCGGCCCGTGGAAAACAGAGGCCAGATTCATAAAAAACCTCTTACCTACGACAACTTAGCTACGAAGTTCGTAAAGTTACGATCATCGTAAGATGAGACGAGAACGGTATTCACAAACGCGTTCTTAAGTGAGAGGAGGAAAGTTACGACCTCTTACGGAGAAACGATGACTTCCGGTGCTGTTGCTATGGCAACGGCGTCTACGGCAAAACGAACAACCAATTAGAGAGCTAGGCATAGTTCGGAGCACGTGGATTTTTAATAACAAACACAGGCTAACCACTCGTTGATAGACAGCTCCGTGTATGTCCCGTCTGTGTGTAAATCTGTAGTGTTCAAGCTGATTCTCATAAACACGGGCGACCTTTCCACCACCGCTTGTCTGGGGTTCGTGTCCGTGCAGTGGTATATCGACGCTAACAGGATTTAAACGCTTCGTTGACTGCTACAAACTCGATCGCTACGAAGTCAACACAACTGTCATCGTTGGTAAAAGCCCCGTGCCAGTCGTTGGCAAAGCGACGTAGAAGGAAACAAACCGCCGCGGCGTTTCTCGCAGGCTCGGAAATGCAGGAGCGAGCCGACGTTAAAAAAGATATGTTTGAACTACGAGAGTGTCAGCAAGAGCCACGCAAATACCTGTTCACACTCGGAGCGGACGCGTGCGTTTGATCGAAGTACTGGATTCAGACTGCGTTTCGGTAAGCGCTTCGGGACCGATCTTCTACGATTGCAACTCGATACTGACGTGACACTCGGCAAAGAAAGGTTGGACCGGCATCGCGTAGCTCCCACAAACTGATACAGCTCGACAGTTAAAAATGGCATACTAATAACAAAGGGTACATACCGTGTTGTGAAGGTAATCCATACGGCGTTTATTTGAGCTCTATATCACACAAAACAAGGAGATAGAATCGAGGAGTCCCTTTTCGACGACAGCGTTCGTCACCGCTGCCTCGGAAAACAAGATGATTGAGATGATAAGGGGAATCGGTTGACCTCTGAAATTTAGTTCAACTATCAAACTATTCATACGGGGAGGGTCCACAAGGGTCGCGCGGGCATATTCCATTCAGCAAGCCAGCCGGTCGTGGGCAGACGGTCTTGGCCAAGGACCGCCTGAGCAATGCTGCGCCGAAACGGGTCGGAGTGCCTGCTAGGCCTATATATTCTGCCGAGCTCGCTTGGTCGGTGGGATCGTCGCCTTTGTTGCCTTTTCCGGGTGTCTGGATCCAGCGTTCATGTTCGTCCTGGTCGGTTTCAGGTACTTCTTCATTTCTTTCTTGCTGCTTGAAGTCGGGACGCGCAAGAAGAGCAGGTAGAAAAATAAATGTCCGTTGGGTCGTCGCGACCGAGCAACCGAGCGACGTTGTCGGCCATGTTAATTTGATCGTAGAAAGTGCGTAAGACAGCTTCGGAGCTGTCGTAGGATTTTGTCGTAACCTGCGCAAAAGTTACGACAATTTCGTTTCGAGAATACGGATTTTCTCTCAAATTTGTCGTACGCATTTTTTTCGTCGTAAGTTCGCTTTGAGAATCTGCCCTCAGACGCACAACTATGGCTGCCGTCGCCGCCGCCGCGCCGATATAACTAGCGCAGACCGCATGGCGCGTTTTTCTACACGCGAAAACGCGACGCGCGTGAACGCTCAAGCGGAAGCTGACGCGGGGGCACCCGCATGCAGACAAAGCCAAGCAAGCCAAGCACCGTCGGCCGCGCGTTATCAGCGTTGCCAGATAACAGAATTCTCAACACGCGATGCAAATCTTGACGCAAGTACTACAAAATGAGAATTAAATAAGCAAATAACTACATAAAACAGGTTTGTGTGTCAAAAGAAACATCTTTTCAATTTTTATATGGAAAATAAAAATGCTTTTGAACACTTTGAAATGTGCTGAATACGAAACAGCGTACTGCGTAGGATCACGTGATAGTTCGACCGACCCTCATTGGGCGAGAGCCGCTTCGACGCCTCGGCGCGCGCGTCTTTTTCTGGGTCGGCTAGAAACCAACGCTCCCGCGAAAACGCGCGCCCGCGCGCAGGAAATGACGTCAGTTTGACGCCGACGCGCCTGAATCGCAAGCAAAAACGCGCCATGCACACGTTGGCGCGCGCTCGGAGGCTTCTGCTTGTCTCGCCGCCGACCAACATATACCGTCGCCTCCATCATCCCCATCGTCGCAGGTGCTTCTGCTCGACCCGACGCCGACGATCATGGCGCCGCCTCTAGCATCCACATCGTCGGAGGGGCATCTATAGTTTCGCATTCACAACTCATAAGAAGTGCTCAGGTGCAGAGGTCGGCATTTTAGGTCGCCCTCACTCACCCTCACCCTCACAGCCACACTCACCTAAGCCCCTCACTCACCCTCACCCTCACAGCTACACTCACCTTCAGCCCCTCACTCACCCTCACCCTCACAATCACACTCACCTTAAGCCCTTCACTCACCCTCACTGAACCTCACGGCACTCACGCACTCACAGCCCTCAGGCCCCTCACTCACTCATGGCCCTCACGCCACTCACCGCCATCACGCCACTCACGGTCCTCACCGCCCTCACCGCCCTCACCGCCCTCACCGCCCTCACGGCCCTCACGGCCCTCACGGCCCTCACGGCCCTCACGGCCCTCACGGCCCTCACGGCCCTCACGGCCCTCACGGCCCTCACGGCCTCCCCTCACGACCCTCACGCACTCATAGCCCTCACGCCACTCACCGCCCTCACCGCCCTCACGGCCCTCACCGCCCTCACGGCCCTCACGCCACTCACCGCCCTCACGCCACTCACCGCCCTCACGCCACTCACCGCCCTCACGCCACTCACCGCCCTCACGCCCCTCACCGCCCTTGCGGCCCTCACACCCCTCACGCCCCTCACGCACTCATGGCCCTCACGCCACTCAGGCCAGCTTCAGATGGGGCGATTTCGCCCAGAAACTTTACGTCGCAACACCAGCAACACGGGCCGCCCGCGATCGCACGCAGCAACCAATTGCTGCAATTTGCCATCGTCATCATAAAATTTGATTTTTCTTGCACTATTTAGACACAATTACGCGTTATAAACGTGTTTTTACGCATTTAAACCTCGTTAAGAATGCTAATGCACCTTTCTGAAACAGTTTATTTCCAAAAAAATGATCGATTTCAAACCAGAACCAAGTCTTTCGGTGTCATCATCGCCGGCACGAAGTATCACGTGAAAATTTTGCGTCCCTGATTGGATGCAGCCGCTTCAAACGTATTCGAATTGCTCCGAGTTGCTTGCTTATTTCAAGCCGGACCCGATCTCAGCAATTCGTGTCGATCTAGAAAAAGCTGGAGAACAACCCGCCATTAACACCAAAAGTGCTGAGAAAGATGCTCAATCTGAAGGGGGCCTCACGCACTCACCGCCCTCATGGCCCTCATTGCCCTCACCGACCTCACGGCCCTCACCGCCTTCACCGCTTTCACGGCCCTCACCGCCCTCACGGCCCTCACGCACTCATAGCCCTCACGCCACTCACCGCCCTCACCGCCCTCACGGCCCTCACCGCCCTCACCGCCCTCACGGCCCTCACCGCCCTCACAGCCCTCACGGCCCTCACTCACCCTCACACTCATGAATTTTTCTGGTTCAGAAACTCACTCACTCTCACCTCACCTGTGAGGATGAGGGTGAGTGAGGGTGAGTGAGGGCCCTCATGAGTGAGGTTTGCCGAGGTATGCTCAGGTGTACCTCGAGCTTTTATTTTCAGGAAACCAAGAAGAAAAAAAAAGAAAAAATGACCATCTACTCAAGAAGCAATCGAGATCGCGCATCACAAAGCCTTTTTTGGCGCCTTCACAAAGTATTGTCTAATCAATGACGTAGTGCACACCGCTCACCCCAATCTAAGACTTCTATCTCGCTATCTTGCCAAGGATGTCTGACTCACGCGGGTTGGGCCTGCCCGGGGCTTTTTGGCCTTTTGTGACTTCTAAAAACTGAAAAAAAAAAAAAGAAAAGACTGCGGTTTGGAGAGCGCGGAGGGTGTGCGTGCTACTCCGAAGTGTTTGACCCTCGAACAGCGCTACCGAAGCTTCGATGCTGCCCCGGAAGTTCCATCACAGCCACTTTTCTTTGGCTCGGCACGAGCCACGCGAGGAAGCTCGCCGCTCGCAGCAGGAGCAAGCTGTTTGCGCGCGTGTCCGTGTAACATGACTTCAGAGTCATGCTCCCTCCTAACTTGCGCCGTTTTTGTTTTTTTTTTAATAAGCGTTGTGATTTTTGTTTCTGTGATACAGAAACTGCGCGATATTCGAAAAAGAAGAACAGAAGGGGACCCAATACGGCTGCTGACGCATAAGTGAAGTTCATTACGGACTTCTATATATTAGCTTCAAGCGCTCGCGCTGTGTCTCCTCTAGTTCTTGTGTCTCGTGTGTGGTGCTGGGATTGCCAAAATGCAGGTCCACCAGCTCAAGCATTCATTAAATATTTTAACGAAATACACTAACGTTATCATTGAGGACTTGAAGCAAACCGTTAGCGTGTTGTACACGTACCGCACTACCGGATCCTTTGAAACGTGCTTTTCAGCGCGCGCACCGCGATCACGGTATCACCCAGGCGCACGCTTAAAATTATGCTTCAAAGACTCCGGCAGTGCGGTACGCGGAACACGGAATACGGTAACGGTTTGCTTAAAGTTTATATTAGAGAGTTTTCGTAAACCGCGGTATTGGTATGTTCGATGTGATGCTGCTTTTTTGAACACATATAGACCAAAAAATGAGCGCCGAAATTTCGTTGTAGTATCCCTTTAAAGCATTTTACAGTCAGTGCCTTCAACACACGCTTCTTGTCTTTCGACGCGCTTTGGCTGCGACCCCTCTCTCTGATTATGGCATCGATAAACGCTCTTTGAACTGAACTGAACTTTGGCTGCGTGTAGCTGCGTGGACACTCTTATAGACGAGAAAGCACGCGCTGGGACGTGGAGCTTCGACTGCGCTCTTCGTTTGTCACTGTTTCTTTTGGAGCCATTAAGAGAGCAAAGGGCGTTATCAGAACTGTTATTAATCGCCTGTAAACAAGGTATATTCCTTTTTATATAATTTTTTAATACTTAGAGTGACGACATAACAAGGAAAAGAGCACTCCGGCGGCGGCGGCGGCAACGTCTCTGTCGCCGATTGTTCGCAGAGAGCCTAGATTGCAGAGAGGGTTCTATTCAAACCATGTGGAGCGTTTGCAGTTTAATGGCGGACGCCTCCATCCATAGCCTTATTCCCCAGAGAAAAGGTCGCCATTGCGCATGCGCTGCGTTATCGCGTGGCCGGGAGGAAAGCAGACGGTAGGGCGGAGATTCTCGCGGACGACCAACGCGTTCGTCACCCGTTCCACTAGGAAGAGCGGAGGGAGAAAAAAATGCCCTCCCCCTCTTACCCCGTACGTCGTCTGCTTCGCCGAGTGGGCTGTACCTAACATCCGACTGGCGTTCAAACTCGGTTTAGAATAGCCTCATTTTGGACATTTCAAGCGCATATGCGCGGATTTTGATATGCAAGTTTTCATAACTTTTTTTTATGGAGCATAGCATTACACGGTGTGTAATGCCATGCTCAATAAAAAAAAAAAAAAAAAAAAAAAAAAAAAAAAAAAAAAAACGAATCTAATTGCGGTTTACCTGCGTGCGAACAGAGAAAATAACTGTGTCAGAGTGGATGGTCGCTCCGGCGAAAACTGATGGTATATTCGCCTGGTCACTTTCGAGCACTCCAATCATCCGAGTCGTACCTACCAGATCCCGGAGCGCCTCCGCATCGGAGCGAGAGAATCAGCGCGCCCAGCCGAACGCTCTTCAACTTTTCAGAGCGGCAAGCCGAGCGGATAGAGGGTGGCGTGCGCCACTAGAGGACGGCGCGAGCCGCCCTCTAGCGGAACTTTTGCTCTTTGGATTCAAAGGGTTGAGCAGTATTCAGTGATCCATCCATCCGTAAATCCTTGAAAAATGGCAACCGTCAACGCGGACGCTGATAAGGTCATCGCAAGCCAGCCGTGCCAAGCGGAAGTTCCTGCGAAACTATAAAAAAAAGACAACATTACAGCTTGAAAACTCTCGTACTTTTGTACTTACCGCTTTGTCCTAGTAGGTTCGCACTATAAAAACATAAGCCTTGACCTTGGGCACCGTACAAGGCAACGTTGGTACAAGGCAACGTTAGGTACAAGGTGCGTCAAACAACTCGGCAAACTTCGCTTCGCAAACACGGTCCTCGTCGTCATAGTCCGAGCTGTTGGTGTTATCGCTGTCTGCTAGCTTCGCCAGCAGCACTGGCGGTGCCACCACTAACATTAAAAGTCTTCGTTTCAACGACATTTGACCTCAATTCGGGGAGCACAACACAACGGTGACGGCGTCGCGACTGACGGCTGTTTTTCGCAGCCCTCTTTTTGCGGAGTAGCTGCGTTCTCGCCGTCCGCTTCCGACACAAAAGCAAAATGGCGGAATGGGTGGAGTCACGTGACCGGTCGGCAGCCAGATCTCTCGCGCGCTCCCACTTCCAAGTCAGAGCGCCTCAAACCGCTCCGATTCGGAGGCCGGCGAGAGTCGGAGCTTCGAGAGCGCTCCGAAAGAACCAGGCGAATATACTTGGAGCGCCTGGCATCGACCACCGAATGCACACTGGCTTTTCAGAGCGCTCCAAGAGGCCGAAAAACGAGCATACGAATATACCATAAATCCGGTAGGTGTAGCTATTTTACTGTACGAAGTTCGCACTCGTGTAGGCCTTTAGCGACAATGAGTGGAAGTCTGGAATAATAAATAAAAACGTGCTCGCCTGGCGAGACGCAGCGGTTGAGGTACTTCCATCGTAAACCGGAGACACGACAAAATTTTGCCGTGCCTCCGGTTTACGATGGAAGTTCTTCACCAGCTCGCCTGTGCTTTCACCCTTTCTTCGTGGCTGAGGTGCCGTCCACTGCTATTGAAGTAACGGAAGAAAGATATCATTTACTGAAATAAAACAACAAAGCGCTAAAGGCTGATTTTGGAGTAGCCATAAATATTCTAAGAACGCGAACCACTTCATCACGGCAGCCACGAGCGAAAGTTCGATGTTCGGTACAGTCAACACCACCTGTATAGCCCGCCGGTACAGCCCAAAGATGGAAGGAAGGAAGAAATATTTCATTGAAATTTGAAAACCAGTTGTTCCACTTATTCAGTGCATGTGCGGCTGACCCCCGTCCAGGCCTTGCTGGGCAAGGGTATCAGCCGCATACTGGATGGCCATCTTTTGGGCTCGCTCGTCAGGTTGGGCCAAGGCAGCCAGCATCTCCCCCTTAGTGGTCAGCGGATATTTTTTCCTGGATTTTATACACTCGAACATTATATGTCTGAAAGTTCCTACTTTCTCTTTGCATACGTTGCATATAGGTTCTTTTTGAAACTCTGGTCTAATGATGTTCATCATTTTGGGTGTGGGAATTGTTTTAGTCTGTAACATTCTGAGTAAAACGCCTTCTCTTCTACTGAGATTTTTATGTGGTGGAGCGTAGACTCCCGTTTAATTTGAAGCCTCTAGTAATTTCTTGAAAAGTTTGTGGAGTTTCGCTTTCTTCTACCTCTTCCTTTGTAGGCGTCGGACTTATACCGTGGCTCGGTTTCCTCGCGGTTTCGTCTGCGCGCACGTTAAGGTTAGGCAGGTTTTCGTCCTCGCTTCGATCAATCTGTCCATGGGAACCAATGTATGGTTATTTGTTCTGACTTTTCGCTTGTTTGATTTTAGTCGTTCTTTTGTGTACGTAGTTTTTGATATTGGCGACGTGCGCGACCGAAAGCGTTGCTGTGGTCGGCCGGCCATGATTGGCCGAATGCTGACTATGACGTCAGGAAAGGATTTCTCATCGACGAAAATAAGATCAATGTAAGAGCCTGAATTTCGATGGTGTTGGCAGTGTCGCTTTGAGAGGGCAACGATTTCAAGCCTCCACAATGCTCATTGCAAACACAATTGAACTCATTGTTCGCAATGTAATGACGTCACGAAAGGGAGCCATGGGAAGGCATTACCAAAACATCTCGCCGCTAATAGTTGCTGATAGCCGTTTTAGAGTCGCAGAAGATGTGGCTGCAGTTTTTGTAGTTCGCTGCTATGGCGATGCCCATCTCCTCTGCTTCTTTATCGAGGCGTTTCTAACATTACAGGGTGAAACAAGGAGACGCCAGGCTCTTTAAATTAACCGGAAAATTCGGTTTCTTAACCTATCGCGCTACGACTTTGTGCAGCGTTGCACAGAGATGGTGCATTTTGTTTTTTTGTAAAATTTGCGAAGAGCGAACTTACCTGAGGAAAAAGTAAAGAAAGAAGAAGGCTTAGCTCCTATGGAAACGCAGCGACGCCACCGGTCTGCAAACAACACTGCGCCGTTCCGCACGGGAGACAAGAAATGGCTCAAGCGGTCGCGACGCCAACTGCCGCCAACGAACGAGCAGACGAAGCCGAGAGCCGGCCCTTTTGCAGACAAGGAACTGCAGTTCCTTGCTGTTACCGCGCCTGTCTTTTTTGTTTCTGGGACTGTCGCCGCCTGCGGAACGCGCGCCGCTTTTGAGTCGAAAAGATCGTCTGCTAAAAAGGCCTGTCTGTCTATGCTGGAAAAAGCGATGAAGAAACTTCATCGTGACGTCGCCGGTGGGAGGGGCCTAATCTCAATCGGCGGCGAACTCAACTGGCAGGGAACTTCATCGCGGCGCGTTGATGACGTCGACGGAGACTGGCGATTGACAGCATCTTCGATCAACTCGCACCGGAATCGCCCTGAAACCAGCACAGTGCACAGCGCTCCTCGGTCGTGCAGCGCGATGTCGGTGCAACATCGAGGACAAACTGCGCCGCGCCGGTGCACCGCGGCGAGCTCCACCTTGCGTCACTTCACGTTTTGTTCGTTTATTTTGCGTAGGTCAGCGTACGGTGCTCGTCTGCTGTCAATTTCTTCTATTTTTTTACTCGCGGATTTGACGGTCCCACAGAAATAAACATCGTGGACGTGATTGTCGATGGGGTCACGAAGGGGGTGACAATTCCACGTGTATATGTTGGCGATCATTATTAGTTCAAGAAAACGGAACACCAGATAATAGCCGTACCTCGATGTCATCGAAACGCCTCGCGCCGCTTTCCACGAAGTTCGTGCTTTCCGGGCGCTCCTTGCCACCGCAGCAATCGCCAGTAATCGCGGCGATGGCGAGAAGCTCGTCGTCTCGCCGTCAGAAGACCCGAGGAAAAAATCATCTAGTGCAGCTGCGAGGCGTGTTCGTTTTTGCAAGGTCGCCATCTCGATAGTCTGCGCGTCTGCTACTCCCGCCATCTTCTCGATTCCCGCTCCTGGCCGCAATGCCTGATGGGACTGCCCCCCGGCGCACCGCCGATTTTCTTGGTGCGCGTTGGGGCAACGAAAAGCCGCACCGGGAGGGTGCGCTTTGTTGATCGAGGACGTCCGGTGCGCACCGGTGCACTTGATCGAAGATGAAGGGGCGCACCTCAGTGCCCCGGTGCGCACCGGTGCGGATGATCGAGGATGCTATGAGTTGAAACTTCATCGGGATTTGTCCCCAAATTATGTCCCTAGAGGGAAATGCGCAACGCCGCATCGAAGGGTCTCGTAAAAGCAACATTTTTAACTTCTGAAAATGTATAATGCGGTACAATCTAAATATAATTACCGGTGTCAAGTCTAGGTCGCATGAATCATGTCTTTCTGCGTAAGTGAAACAATTTAGATGATCGCAATGTGTGAGCTGCATCGCGATCGTGATGAATCGTCATGGCCGACGGTGGACGTCGCACGTAAAGTGCTCGTGTGTCTGTACGAAGATTTGCCTCACTTTTGGAATTTTTGCTGTCAAGTCGGGTTTTTTCACGTCGCGATTACCACTCGGCAGTCTGGTGGGGGACGTGAACCAAGTGTCCTCGCTGAACTCGAGGAGTAGGACAGAATCTTGGCCCGTATGAGAAAGGTTCCTCTCTAAGACACGGAAGAAGGCGCATGATTTCGAGGGCGGACGCGCCTCGTCCGTCGCCACACGGCATCTCGGCTGCAGTGTCGGTAAGTAAGTGCATGGAATCTCAATGGGCGGTTTTAGCGTACCGTTGCCGTGCGCAGCGAAATTGCTACTGGAAGCTCGCGCTGTAACTTTGAAGCATGCTTTTCAGCGCGCTTAAAGCCTTACCAGCCGTACCGTGGCCACCACAGAACACGGTAACGGTCTCCTAAAACTTGCTACTTGTAGTAAACAGACACTGTGTTGTTTTTGGTCTTATTGACTTTGCGCGAGTGTGCTGCCTCGTGATGTTTCTTTAAAAGCTCGGATCGTAGCGCTCAAGCTGACGAGTTAATTTCTCTAGAGCTGTGCATGAGGCACTCCGATACCCGAATTCTAAAGTGTAGGCAATGGGCATTACATCAACGCGGAACCAGAAAGGCTGCCAATTTGTTGTGCGTTAACTTGTGTTTGATTGGATGATGCAGGACTCATCTGCTGTGGCCAAAGGTGCTAGTGAGGACCCAGCACAGATGGCAGCTCCACCACCACCAAATGGTAGGTATAAAAAACAGTCTGGATTCATCTCCATAATACGTGGTTTGCGCCTGTGTCAGGACATGTATTATGCATGAGTGCCGTCGGTAGCCTCATGCTGGTGGCCATTGATGTTGTTGGGTTGCAGCTTTGCTACACTGTGATCATGGTGAACTGCGCTGGCTCCAGTGGCCCAAAGTGACAGCTTTTGTTCCCATCTCAGCAATTACACAAAAATGTGAACATTACCTGCACTGTGCATTACTATGTAGAAGATGCTGTCATTAACATATTGTGCCTGGTCGGTAGCTCCCAAGGTGACTGTAGGTCCAACCGTGTTGATGTTTCTAGCAAGGCGACACCTCAGCAAGACTTACAAAAACTTAAGTGTACACATGGTGCAGAGACAATCCACACATGGTTACTCGAGTTTTGTGTCGGATAAGACACAGATCCAATTAATGAGACTGTGTCAGAAAAAAAACGGTGCTTCCGGTCCTGTTTCCTAACAGCAACCTGCTTCCACCGAACATTCCCGGCAGCACCACATCTACCCACCGCCCTTAAATTGACAAGGGAATGACACTAAGACAAAACTGGCTCACCAATTCCAAAACCGGTGTTTGCTATTTATATAAAAGGTCCACTTCTAGAAATATTTGCTGCAAAGGGCTGTGGAAGCAGGGCGCACCTGGCTGGGCATTGCCTGTCGAACTCGGCAAAATCATCGGCGTGCAGTTTTGTATACTTCACTTCATTTTTTGCACTCAGGTATTCACGTCCTCCACCTTTGGCTAGATATCACAATCTGTCAGAGTTGAGAGTAAGTAGCACATGGTTCTCGCCTCCACACAGAGCAATATTTTCTGCGTACTGAACTGGATAAACACGGACAAACTTTGTCATTATTACTTGACGGTTTAAGCTTCTGCCTAGGCTTAGCCCAAGTGCCTGCACTAGCACATATTTCCCCGCACGTCTCCGAGCAAGCGCGCCCGTGGCCGAATGGTTCTCGTACTTGGTTCCCACACAAAGGGCCAAGGTTCGATTTCTGGCCGCGCATGCACCTTTTTGTTAATGTCCCGCACATCCACCAAAATTTCGTGAATGACAGATGGTCAGGTGACGAATGAACAGAAACTAAACGTTTAATTTGGCAAACTTGTGCAGAAAACAAAAATACAAAGAGGTAGCATCACAGGCATCGAAGGTCGGTGGAGTAGCACGATCGAGCGATCGAGCGCTAGAGCACGCAGAGCCCCTCATGTATATGCGTGGACTTCTGGAACAATCGGCATAGAAAGTTCGGTGCGTAGAACATTCTGACTTTGAACAAGCAATGGGATTCTTGAATTAAACCAGAATGCAACATTTCCAGAAATAATAAAAAGGTGCATGTGTGGCCAGGCATCATACCTCAGCCCTTTGTGTGCATGTGTGCAAGCTAAGCACAATAACCATTCGGCCACGGGCAAGCTTGCTCGGAGACGTGCATGGCAATATGAGCAGCCTCTGCCATTAACCACATCTGACATGTACCAAGTGGTGGTCACCAACACGGTGCCCTTGGAAGTACTCAAAGGTCTTGTCTTTTATACTGACATGACATTACCTGCAAACCATGTATGCATGCTACTGAAACTGTGTCATGTCAGCTGTGCACCAGTCATCAGGTAGAGCTGCAGCGGGAAAAGATAAGCACAAGCGACCAACGACCGGAGCAGCAAAATCGCGACACACGGTGGTGGCTGGCACAAAGCAGCCCATCCTAAAACTTGCATTCCGAAAGCTATCTTATCCCTCAATTTTCTGGCAGCCACCAACGTTGAGACATGGAACATGACTGGCACTTGCTATCGGCGCGCTCGGGAACAATAGCGCTGCCTGTCGCAATTTCGCTACTCCGGTCATCGGTCACTTGTGCTAATCTTTTTCAGCTGCAGCTGTACACTGCCACCCTGGATGGTGAGGGCCTGAACTGCCCCCAGCTGCACTGTTTAGGACCTCTCGCCCACTCAGCGGGAGCAGCTAGTTGCATTGCACATGCTGCTGGGCACCCAACATTACAGCATGAGTGCCCTAGGCGTAGAGAAGTGCAGTCAAGGTCTAAAATTGGCTGGCAAGCATTGTTTGGAGAACCGTCGAAAGAAAACCTGTGTGATATGGTACTAATGAATTATTCCAGGCCAAGTTTCTTCGTCCTTGCTTTATTGAGTTACACCCAGAGCAGCTTGGGCTCACAGTCTTTGTTGTTTGCTCAATGCAATGCGGAAGAGCTGGACTTCCACAGCACCAAAAACATTGACGGGAACAACAGTAAACTTGTCATTGGCAATCAGTTATGACAGACAGTTATAGCATAAAGGAAAGTGAATGCAGGACTCTTCTGTTTTCGCTCCTTTTCATTTTCGGACCTTGTGTTGTGTTTCGAAGTGAGTGATTTCCAACTTTCCGCTTTCCATTTTTCATGTGATGGACAGAGCAGGCCTGTATGCTGCAAAGTATTTGGATCATGCTAGGTGCACATTGTTCAAGGCTGCTTGCTTCATAGGTTGGGTGTTGTACTGGAAGACCACAGCATGAGCTTGCTGGTCTGAGCAGTTCCTTGGTTAGGAAGGTGCCCGCATAAACAAAATGTTTTTCAGGAGTCTCGCATTCTTGATATTTCCAGCACTGCATAACAGTTCTAAAAGAAGATAAAATCAGTTGTATGCCATACACTACTGCTCACCACACCCCTTTGATTCTCTTGTTCTATGCATTTTCTGTAACATAGTCTTTAAAAATGCTTGTTTTTATAAACATTCACCCTTTTCGTGTACTTTGTTTGCAGGCTGTGGAGGGACAAGCAGCTGCAGATAGCCAGCAGTCGTCTTCACTGACCACACTCGTGCTGCCCCTCATGGGGGTGCAGAATTTCCATGCACAATAAAACATGCTCCCTAGGCACCATTTTGCGTCTGTCATGATTTCAGTATAGCATGGAAAAAAGGTTTGCAGCACTACCTTGGTCATACCCGACAAAATTGTCGTACATCGAATACAAATTTTGGGTCAGGAACTCTCGGTGCAATTGTTTATGTGCCGGGACTCGTATCTCAACTTCAGACGTCAATGTATATCTCATATACAGGGAACCAGAAATTTCACAATTAACGGTGACACGGCGGTGCAAGTTCAATCGTCCAGATACCAGCAACCACAGTTAATTCTTCACCTTTTCTTCCTCTATGCTTGGAACAATGTACTGTTAGAGCCAGAATGCTTATGCAGTCAATGGGAAACAAGATGCCACCCATGAGGAGGCCCTCTTTTATTCTCTATTCTAATGCCTCGACGTTTCACTTATGCGGTTTGCATTTTTGCAAGGTTAACCTGCCAAAAACATTGTGTTAAAAAGCTTTTTCAGAAACATCACCTTATTACAAACTTCCATTTTTAGGTGCCATACCAAAACTCCGCTTGAACTGTCTTTTAGGTAGACCACTCTGCAGCCAAAGGGACTTACCGTGTCTACTTGATTTGGCAAGTTACTAAGTATGACAAAACATTGCAAGCGGATACACACAAGTATATTTCGCAGATGTGACGTGAGACAAAGGTCGTAGTAGCCTCAACAGCTGCCAGGCTTCAAGTTTGAGCAGGGAGACCCTGGTAGGCAGCACATACTTGCAGAGGTGGCCACCTCTCAGATTGTCAGCACTGCACAGCGTGTCCTCTGCTGTCAAAGCTTACACCGTCCTCGGTGTCGGACTCTTGGGGCTCAAGGGAGAGGCCCCAAAATAGAGCTATACAAGCCCGCATTGTGCAGAAAGTCAAATGATGTTGCTGTGCCTAGCACCTTTGCAACCACCGGAACCTGCTTTTCAGCATCCTATTCACTGCTCTACGACAGAATCCTAAGCAATGCTTTTTGTTAAGCTTGGCCTCAGAACAGCAGAGCATCCATTGGGGTTGCGAGGAATTGGTGTGCAAGCATGGCTTCAGGGTTTTGTCGCTGTCACCTGCACACAACAGTGAGGCGGTATCTGACATGAATGTTTCATAACCTTTTCAGTTGTCCAAAAGCACATCAAGACTAGATAGAAATTCTATATGCTAATGCAGCCTCTACTTGGAGATAGTAGTTGCATAGGATCCCAAAAAGGCTGAAAACGTAATAATAAACAAGTTGAAAAAAAAAGTGGAGATATTCCACTTGTCTTGCACAATACCCAAAATTATGCCTTCAGAGCAAAGAGGTGTCAATTGAGTTTATAATCTCTTTATTTTCCATTATATACAAAGGTGGGAGATGGGGCATATAATGTCAAACGTCAAGCTGCATGGCTTGCAGCTTGACGAGGCGCCCTACCCGGTGTGGCAGAAAAGCAGCAGAAATGTTTCAGACAACACAAGCAAAGAACAAGATACTGTACCAGTTTGAACCTGCAATCGTAAAATGAAAACGTACACAACGTGCTGCAGCAGAACAATTTCCAGATGTTGAGGCCCGAGACATTTGGATGATACACATGCAATCACGAGTAAGCTTGAATCCGTGCGACTATCTCACACGACACTCACCACGGTGAACGAGGCACCCGTTTTCTACCGAGAGCTCTTGTGCAAGCGCATTGAGAAAATGTGTATTGAGTACTTACCGACAACACCGCTGAATTCGCATCGCTGAACTTCTTGGTCGTCGTCTTTCCGTCTTCACTTGGCGCGCGAAGCCCACCCACCTTCAGCCCCGGGTTATCGATTATCGCCTCTGTAGCATCCAAAGAATACGACTCGCAGCACACCGACGCACGGTGACGTCTTCGTCGCAGCAAAATGTTCCGCGAGCAACGCTCAAAGAGAGCACTTGCTGCTCGGCGGTCACCATATGGGGCCCTTCGCGACGCCGCCAAAGCTTCCACGGCAAATGTCAGCACCAGCGAGTGTCGGACAGTATTCCCCGATTACGTCCCTGACGAACCTTGAACGGCGAACACATAAAAACGTAGCGATAGTCCGCTTTGGTCCGCCCCGTCCGCGAGCTTGAACGTCGCCATCTTCATTCACTTTGACAACTTTTGCTGCCCGACTACTACAAAGTTATCTCCATCGCCAAACTCAATCGTGACGACATTTTGACGTCACCGCGAACTTCATTATTTCAACAGCATAGCTCGAACTTCATCGGAATCCGTAGGGAAAAACTCAATCGCAACGTCACATCACGTGACCAAAAGGGCAGCCAATCAGCGACCGATTGAGTTAACTTCATCGTTGAGTTTGCGATCTAGCATAGACAGACTGCTCTCGGCGCCGTATGCTCGTTCGTTGGCGGCGTTTGTTGCGCCATCCCTTGTCTCCCGTGCGAAATGGCGCCGTGTTGTTTGCACACCGGTGGCGTCGCTGCGTTTCCGTAGGAGCTAACCCTTTTTATTTTTAGAGCGCAGCTCTTAGGGGCCCGTTTCCGGCTTGAGCGGCGTCGGCGTCGGCGTCGGCGTAACCGCGCGGTGCATCATGGGAAATTTCCCATAATGCACCGCGCGAGCCCCCCACCGGGGTCACGTGACCCCCTCCCCGAGGTCACGTGACCCCCCGAGGTCACGTGACCCCCGCCGATGTCGCGTGACCCCCGATGACGTCATCGACACTGATGACGTCACCGGCATCCACATCGTCATCGTCATCATCACTGATGACGTCATCATCAGTGATGACGATGACGATGCGGATGCCGGTGACGTCATCAGTGATGATGACGATGACGATGTGGATGCCGGTGACGTCATCAGTGATGATGACGATGACGATGTGGATGCCGGTGACGTCATCAGTGATGATGACGTCATCAGTGATGATGACGATGACGATGTGGATGCCGGTGACGTCATCAGTGATGATGACGATGACGATGTGGATGCCGGTGACGTCATCAGTGATGATGACAATGACGATGTGGATGCCGGTGACGTTACCGACATCCGCATCGTCATCGTCATCATCACTGATGACGTCATCAGTGACGTCACTGATGTCGTCACCGGCATCCGCATCGTCATCGTCATCATCACTGATGACGTCGTCAGCGACGTCACTGATGACGTCACCGACATTCGCATCGTCATCGTCATCATCACTGGTGAAGTCATCAGTGACGTCACTAATGACGTCATCGGTACCCGCATCGTCATCGTCACTGATGACATCATCGGCATTGGGGGTTACGTGACCCCCCAAGGACACGTGACCCCCCCTGGTTAGTCTAACCCCCCTCCCCACCCCCCAGCGCCCTTCCCTCCTCCTCAAGAGCTGCGCTCTAATTCGGCGTTACAGGGCATTGTAAGCGGCTTTCACTTTTTTTAGAGCGCAGCTCTTAGGGGCCCGTTCCCGGCTTGAGCGGCGTCGCCGTCGGCGTCGCCGTCGGCGTCGGCGTAACCAAGGTCATCTCAAGGTCACGTGACCCCCAAGGTCACGTGACCCCTCCCAAGGTCATCTCAAGGTCACGTGACCTCACGTGACCCCCTAAAGGTCACGTGACCCCTCGAGGTCACGTGACCCCTTCCAAGGTCATCTCAAGGTCACGTGACCCCAAGATGACCCCACGTGACCCTTTGAAGGTCACGTGACCCCCAAGTCACGTGACCCCTCTGAGGTCACGTGACCCCCGAGGTCACGTGGTCGCCTCCCCAAGGTCACGTGACCCCCGAGGTCACGTGACCCCTTCCAAGGTCATCTCAAGGTCACGTGACCCCACGTGACCCCCAGGTCACGTGACCCCTCTGAGGTCACGTGACCCCCCGAGGTCACGTGACCCCTCCAGGTCACGTGACCCCAAGGTCACGTGGGGGTCACCTTTGGGGTCACGTGGCCTTGAGGTCACCCCCAGGTCACGCCTCCCCGAGGTCACGTGACCCCCTCCCCGAAGTCACGTGACACCCCCCCCCCGGAGCATATTAAAGAATGAGGGGAGGAGGAGGAGAAGGGGGAGGGGTCTACCCTCCCCTCAGTACCCTTCACTCCTCCTCCTCAAGAGCTGCGCTCCAATTCGGCGTTACAGGGATTTGTAAACGGCTTTCACTTTTTTTACTTTCTCCTCAGGTAAGTTCGCTCTTCGCAAATTTTACAAAAAAAAGAAAAAAAAGAAAAAATACACCATCTGTGGGCAACGCCGCACAAAGTCGTAGCGTTAAGAAACCGAATTTTCCGGTCGATTTAAAGAGCCTGGCGTCTCCTTGTTTCACCCTGTAATGGCACTTATAGCGTTGCCTTCTGTATCTATTGCTACTGCTACTTTGTGTACGAGCTTTTTATTGTCGTAACAAGCAGCATCTACAAAAAGTACATCGTTTCTTTTACCGTAGGACTTTAGCAGAGCTCTGGCTCTAGCTTTTCTTCGTTCCTCGTCATGATTCGGGTCCATGTTCTTTGGGATTGGTAGTATCTTGATTCTCTCATATGCACTTTTCGGCAGCGTCTCTTTCTTGCATTGATCATCGTTAGCTGGTAGTCCTAGTTCTTTTAGGATATTCCTTCAGGTTTTGGTCCATGCTAGTCTGTTGTTTTGAGCTTGCTTCTGTGCCTGAATTATTTCTTCAGAATGGTTGTGTGTTCCTAGGCGGTTCAGTGCTTCGTTACTCGTAGTTCTGGGTATTCCTAGTGTTTATCTATATATTGCTCGTACTTCGGCGTTTAGTCTTCCCAGTTCGTTTTTTTTTCTGCTATTTAGCTAATGAAGTCAAGCATATTAAGTGTAAGATGACAAATGCATGGAGAACGGCAACCTCCTTGTTTGTGGTCTGCTAGCAGAATCGGGTGCGTGCCCTCTCTCATATTTTACCCTGCCGAACTTGCAGAACTTCCCGGATGTCTGGAGAGGGCGCTGCGGTCTAACAAAATGGCGCCGCCCTGAGAGCGCTAAATGGAATGGTCTATAAACGACACCCCGATCAAGCAGTTGGAAATTCTCTGTTATACAGGTTCTCTCATTGTTCGCTGCCACCTAGCGGTTTTCGCCGCCTACTCGTCGGGAAGCAACAGTGACGAATTACGCAGGCCTAGTGTGCCCGTCATTTTTACAACGGGATTTAAGGTTCTTACGAATTCCGCAAGCTTTTTCAGTGGCCCAAACGTGAAAGAAGGTACTCTGAGTGCAGCGGCTAAAAAGGGCCAGCTATAGTGTCACTAAATAAGCTACGCTTCAGAGTATAACAATATTTACCCATCGTTTGTCTTAAAATCGTGGTTGCCAGTTATCTGAAGCTTTATCTGAAATCACAGGAAACGCTTTTCTGTCCTTCACAAATGTTTAAACAGTTCGCGACAGCGCAAAGCAATATTACATGAATTTCCTAACATCGAATCTAATGCTGAGGTTTTCGCCCTTTTGAATCATGACGATAGGCAGTTGCCTCTGCTCTGCACAAGCACAACGATGGCGTAGCTCAATTAGTGACTCTGAGGAAATGATCTGTTTGCCGCTAGGGGTGCCCTGGTCGGGGTTTGAGTTTAATGCCCTCCTTTCCGTGTTGGGTAGAGTTCTGTCTAACCGCGGTCAGTGGCCGCAAACTACGCTAAGCTTAACTGAGTTTGAAGCTGCCCGTGTAACTAGGGTATTATACTTGTGCAGAAAGCATAGCTGATTTAATTTTTAATATAATTTCAGTGGCCAGCACGATACCGGTGCTCCCCACTCGAGGGCAGCTTTTCATGGCATGTCAGAAGAAATGAAGAGGGCACGCCAATAAATTTGATCGGTGCCCAGGGTGCGCGAGCTCAAGTACTCTTTTAGCTTTGACTGCATTGCCGATAAACGCTCTCCCTGAGTATCAGGAACCGGTTTATGTCGATCCTTAGTTTTATCATTATTCCACTTTATTGGGCCACCATTTTTAGATATTTATACATTGCCATCAACTTTTGTCTCCAGGGTACGCTCCAGTCGAGCTCCGGTACCACGGTACGAGTCTCCGGTATGCTAAAATCAAATTTTGCAGGATATGAACGGTGCGTGGTCGCGCATGCGCAGTCGAGTCCACGGTCACGGTAGTACGGTAACGGTAGTAAGGTAACGGTTTGCTAAAAGTCCTGAATTGAAAAGCCATATTTTGCAGGCAGCCAGAATCTTGTGCAGCGCGTATTAAAGGGGCGGTGCAACGATATTGAATTAGAATGCTTTTCATTTTACACGAGCTTACTGGTATAGTACACTGTTAGCAAGTCCCGTGTATTTGGCGAATATTTGGGGTGAAAAACACGCTATTTACGCAAATTACCATAAATTTACACGATGAGTAACGGATAATTCGTTCAGAAATCATGCGAGGTTGTAAAAAACGTGTTTTGGTTCGGTCATACACGCATAACCGTGTAGCCGACCTCGATAACACGCATCGCCCCCGGCGACGACCGCGGCATTGCCGGCTATCGAAGCGCCGGAATGCTTGGGGACACACTTAGAAAGGACCGTCGAGACAAATGCCGCGGAAAGAAACATGTCTCGGAGACAGATATGCACCAAAAGCAATTGCGCCATGTCGCAGGACGTCGGCGAAACCCGCCCTTACCGTGCTCGCCGCCCCGCCATTTTCTGGTCGATGGCAATGCGGCTTCCCTCAAGTCGCCCATGTTTGTATTTAGTTTAAGGGTCTTGATAACAGTTTCTTACACACCACAAATAAAGTCATGGGTCTAATTATTCGTTCCAAACAGTTAAAAAAGATATAAAAAGCGTGTCCTCGATGTGAACACGTGACATTGCAGTTGGTTTCGTTTTTGCTTCAACCTTCAACTGCAAGCGATCTGGCCACGGCGCAAGCGCAACGCCGATGTACGCTGGAAGCAAGAGCCGGTTGGCTTTCGTTGTTTTTGTTTGACCGGAGAAAATCTGGCAAGTGCGCATGGCGCCACTACTGTTTTGGTTTGACGGGACGCGAGAAGCTTCGCATAGAGCTTCGGAGTTTGCGAGCACATAGTGAAGACGTGACCGGAGAGGTGCCCCTGTGATGTTCCCGGAAGACGGAAAGTACCATTCGTAATCGTCGTGTGTGTTTTGAAAGCGAAGGGAGCCACAGGGTCCACGAGTTCGCAACCACAAGCCAAGGTTCACGACAGCGCGGCGTTGACTTCGGCGATCTCGTTCTGTTTGGTGCAACCCGGCGATGCGAAAAAGAGCCGAAACGTTCGTCGTGTGTGGTGCGGTGCTTTGTATTCCGGGTCTGTTTGAACCACGCTTTTAACACGGAGCGCAAATTTTTGTTGCGGGGTGGAGATTCAACGGGTATAGTCCCGTCGTCGTCAGCTGATCCGGTCCACCTGGTCCGGGAGGACGCAGCGAGCGTTTTTAAAAGTAAATCTTCCTTCGTTCCGTTTCAAACTGTGTAAGTATCCCGACACATACCGTGAGTAAGAAGCAGCGGGCGTTTTCAACAAAATTACGTCGTTTTAATTGAATAATGGACTCCGGATTGTTGTCTTAAATCTGCCGTTTTTTATGCTTCGTGTTGGACTGCGTTTGCACAGCGACGCACACCGCTCGATTAGATGATTCGGTCCTGCAACGAGTTTGTTGCGTCAATCATGCGGCGTGAATAAATTAGGGCAAGGTTTCCTACCTGCCCACAGATGCATGCACTGAGACCATTTTTTACGTTGTGAACGTAGTGCTCTTTCTTTATTTTGGAAGGGGCGTTGGTGCATTTATTATGGTACAATCACTTGAGAGTTGAGAAATTGGAGAGCGAGCAAGCTTTCCCAACTTTGTCTCTTTCTCTCTGGCACTGCCCTGTTTCAGTTTCAGTAGGCATATCTACTAGCAGGTACAAACTGCTCTAAAGCAGGTAAAAAAACGGGAAGCTTAGGACGGTGCGGACTCCGTGTTTCGCGCTTTTCGCAAGGTGACAGGGTAAATGCTTTTGTGAGATATGCGGAATATGCAAGCGATTTTGTTATACCCGTCGTTTGCGTCGCTCCAGCAAAACGAATAAGATGATCTACTACAAAGGCGCAATCACAAGCCAAGATATAAGATAGCAGTGCGTTTGCTTCGGTGATCCGTGTAGCTGTATTTTACCCTGCTCTCTGCAACACCGTGTCAAGACGAAGAGCTGGAACGGTCACGGTTTGTGCTGGCCTCCTGGTTGACAGAAACCCGCGTCGCCGGCATCGGCACCGAGTGCGCTTGGGCTGTTGATGCTCAAGCCTTTCATCCGCGGCTAGTCGCCAGCTCATCCTGCTGCTCAACGGTGAGGAAGCGGCGAGAGTAACCTCGGAAGTGAATGTAAATCCTCGTTCATTCAGTTATCCGGTGTCAAAGTGTGGAAGATGTCCAACGTGTACTGAAGGCGGGAACTACGAGCGTTTTGCCTTGCTTTTATAACCGAAACCAGACCAACGAGATAACTGCCTCGCGTACTCTAAAATGACGGAAGCAATCAGTTTCAACAGGTCGAGTACGTCACCGGGGATGTAGGCGAGACGGTGCACACTGTTTAAACACTTGCAGTATCCACGAGTGGTACCAGGAAAGCGACGTCAACAGAGAAGGAGCTCGCGATTCAGCATAATGCACTGCTATACGGGCCCGTGTATCTTCAAATTTCGGGGTGGTGGCAGTATAAAAAATAGACGCATAAGCGCCCCACACCAGTGTTCACGAATAACACCGGTCACAAACTCCCAAGCCTTACCGCTCCACTTGACACCGACACGACATAACGCTGATAACGCCCCAAAAGTGAAGGCGTCAGCTCCCGTACTGCAACTAGCGGAAGTGAAGTGTTGGGCGGATGTCCGGATGTCCTTCACAAAAATATATAAAAAATGCTTTGCGCAAGGATCATTTCATTTATTATTGTATACGTAATGACAAAATCCCAATAATTTGTTTTCCTATCTGATTCAAGCTAGTCGGACTGCTCATAACACTGGTTAAGCAAGAAAATAACAAAAATTTGAACTTTTTCATGACCGGTTTAAGATTTATTGTTAACATATCGTTATTTATTGCAACGGACTAACATTATAGATTTTGCCTCTATACTTTTTAAATGCAAACAGTTCTAACACACGGCTGTCCATTGCGCCGTGTTTCGTGTATTCTTCTATAAATCTGTAATGGTCAGCGACCGAAGAGCTCACCCACACATGTCAAGCTTATATGCGCCGCGGGGAAAAATGGAAATCGAGTAGGAAGTGTCGGGCGTAGTGTCGGCTGTTGTGTTTGTGTACATGTCGGTGCTGTGTAGCTGTGTGCTGTGTTGCCTGCGTTGTATGTAGGGTTGCTGTGTAGTCGTGGTCGTTCGTAGTGTTAATTCAGACTCGTTTTTTTAAAAATACAGGCTACTAGAAATCTCGATAGGTGGCGCAAGTTACCGCCCGATTCTAAATAGTTTGCTCAAGTTATTTATCCATGTGAGTTCGGCATTCGTTTTATTTTTTTGTCTAGCGGCTCGTTGAGGCTACCGACACCGCCGACCGCCGACAACGCACGTACGTACCTTTGCAAGTAGCTACGTGCTACGTCCGCCGCTTGGAGACATTTTTACTGTGTATAAAAGACATCGAACGAGAACTAACGCGCCCTGTGTGCTTTCAATTCGGCTGAAAGGCGCGCGGCTCGCTGGGCTCGTCTCTCGCCTGTTCTCGGCCGCTGGCCGCCATGTTTCATAAGGAACACGCTCGAAACGTTTTTGCGGAAGGCAGACACGGTGTAGCGTGTTAAGTTTACACAGCACCTCATGTGTAGACGAAAAACACAGATGGCCTCGTGTAAAACGAACACGTTTCGACGTGTCCGCTATGGGACAACGGTTTACACGTCTGGGCGTGTTATTTTTGCTAACAGTGTAGGACTCAAGAGACACTCACTTAAGTAATCTGAACGGTTTTGGTTGTAGTCCCGCCTGGCGCAAATGCTGTTTTTACTGCGATGGTCTGTGTGGCCACGCGCCACTATGACATCTCTAGAAAAAGAAGAGAAGGTCGAAGCGCGAGGGGATTAGAATAAAAAGCCCAGTTGGATTTCGGACATCAACCTGGTCGGTCGTCTCTATAGATTTGGTGACCCGGACGTGATCAACCGAACTACTCTATCATGACCGACGAAGGACAACCGGGCACTAGCGGCACGACCGGCCGCCAACCTGGCAACACCGGTCCACCCACCCTTCAACCACACGGCGACATTGACGAAGCAAGCGGGACTGAAGTGACCGGAACTCTGCCTCTGCGGTTACCACCATTCTGGCCTAAAAACCCTCAGGTTTGGTTTACCCAGGTGGAGGCGCACTTCCATCTGCGAAAAATCACTACGCAGATATCCCGTTTTTACCATGTCGTCGCCAGCCTACCACCCCAGGTTGCAGACGAAATAGACGACGTGCTGTCGCAAACACCACCGGACAACGCGTACGACCATCTAAAGTCTGTCCTCCTGACTCGGACAATGGCAACAGAGCGCTCACGGATCCAACAGCTGCTGACCGCACAAGAGCTTGGTGATCGCCGGCCGTCGCAGCTCCTCCATCAGATGCGTCAACTGCTCGGCTCACATAACCACGACGGTCATGACGCAATCCTGCGTGAGCTCTTCTTGCAAAAGCTACCAGAAGGCATGAGAATGATCCTAGCCGCTGCAGACGACATGTCGCTGGATCGTCTCGCAATACTAGCAGACCGAACCGCTGACTACTCCGCTCCGGCTGTTCGTGCAGTCACAACACCTGCTTCACAATCGTGGGAAACGGCCGCCGCCAAAATTGAATCGAAAATCGAGCAATTGGCTGCTGCCATTGCCGTCTTCGGACCTGCCCAGGACCGACCAGATCGATCAAGGCCGCGCAGTTCTTCTCGTGGCCGATCGCCCTCTCGCCGCACTACCAACTCCGGTGACCAGTCCATCTGCTGGTACCATCGCACCTTTGGTAACCAAGCAAGACGCTGCACCCACCCCTGTTCATGGACGGGAAATGCCGAGGCCCGACACTAACGGCGGCGAGTGATCCCGGCCAACCCAGCAGCCGCCTGTTCTATGTTCGCGACACTCTCTCAGGCATCCTGTTCCTCGTGGATACTGGCGCGGAGGTCAGCGTGTTACCTGCTTCCCCTGCTGACCGCAAGCTACAACCGACTAGACCGTCTCTTCGGGCAGTCAACAGCTTCGCAATAGCCACATACGGTCAACGTTCCCTGACAATTAACATTGGGCTCAGGCGGACGTTCAGATGGGTATTCGTCATCGCGGACCTACAACAGGCCATAATAGGCGCTGATTTCCTGGATCAATTCGGAATTACAGTCAACATTAGCAGCCGCACACTGACTGATACCACCACAACGTTGTCTATTCAGGGTATCATATCAAACCTGACAGTTTCCCCAATACGACGTTCTTCGGCTCCATCAGCGTATGAAGCCATCCTTGCCCAGTTCCCATCTATCACAAGACCATGTAACATGGAGTCTTCTGTAAAACATGGAGTCATGCACCATATCACCACAACAGGTGCGCCCGTGTCTGCGCGACCTCGTCGACTCGCTGGTGAGCGTCTGCAGATCGCGAGGAGAGAGTTTGAACACATGCTACAGTTAGGCATCATCCGGCCATCTTCTAGCAACTGGGCATCACCACTTCACATGGTCCCGAAAAAGGATCCAAATGACTGGCGCCCGTGTGGAGACTATCGGGCACTCAATGCTTCCACAGTGCCCGACCGATATCCTCTCCCACATATGCAGGATTTTTCTGCTAACCTCTCTGGAACCATGATTTATTCCAAGATAGACTTAGTCAAGGCGTACCATCAAATTCCTGTGGCGCCCAGTGATATCCCTAAAACAGCTATCACCACCCCATTCGGCCTTTTCGAATATATCAGAATGCCCTTCGGTCTGAGGAATTCGGCCCAGACATTTCAAAGGTTCATTCACGAAGTCACCAGAGGGCTCCATTTCATATTCGCCTATGTCGATGACATCCTCGTAGCCAGTTCAACCCCGGCCGAGCACGAACGACACCTCCACCTGCTTTTCGATCGACTTCAAAAAGCAGGCATTGTCGTCAACCCAAGCAAATGCCAATTCGGGGTCAACGACTTGGAATTTTTAGGTCACCGCGTCACGCCCCAAGGAATCTTGCCTCTTCCAGAAAAAGTTAAGGCAATCCGTGAATTTCCTCGCCCCACTTCTCTCCGAAAACTTCAGGAATTTCTGGGCCTGGTCAACTTTCACCGCAGGTTTATACCTAACTGCGCCGGCCTCCTGCAACCGCTAACGGATCTTCTAAAGACCACAAAGGGCCCCCAAGCGCCTCTACCATGGAGCGAACACGCTGAATCTGCATTTTCATCGGTAAGGGACGCTCTGGCAAGTGCAACGCTTCTTGTTCATCCGCGGCCAGACGCTAATACTCGCGTTATAACTGATGCGTCAGACAGTGCTGTAGGCGCGGTGCTACCGCAATATCTGGACCGCGAGTGGAAGCCCATAGGTTTTTTCTCCCAGAAGTTAAAACCAGCAGAAACACGCTACAGTACATTCGGGCGAGAGCTGCTAGCCATATACCTAACTCTGAGGCATTACCGATACTTTCTTGAAGGAAGACAGTTTTATGTCCTAACAGACCACAAGCCGCTGACGTTTGCTTTTAAAGGTAACCACAACGCCTATTCTGCACGGGAAATTCGACACCTAGCTTTCATCTCAGAATATACCGTCGACCTTCGTCATATCAAAGGACAAGATAACGCAGCGGCTGATGCCCTGTCACGTGTCGGGGCTATGTCCTCGCCCTGCGTAGACCTCGATCTGGAGACACTGACTGCAGCGCAAAAGGAAGACTCTGAACTTCAGCATCTCCGAGACACATCCACGTCTCTGCAGCTGAAAAAGATACTCTTCCCACAATGTCCCACAAAAGTCATCTGCGACATATCCATGGGGACCAACCGACCCTACATTCCTCCCAAATTACGTCGACAAATTTTCGAACAACTCCATGGCCTCAGCCACCCGGGCGTGCGAGCTACTCAACGCCTTATTGGTGCACGTTACGTGTGGCCACGGATGAACGCTGACGTTCGAGATTGGACTAAACAGTGTCTCTCGTGCCAGCGATCAAAAATTACTCGACATACCAACACACCTCTCATGCCATTTCGCACCCCAGATGCCCGCTTCGATCATATCCACGTTGACATTGTGGGACCTCTTCCTCCATCCCGCGGTTTCACCTACATTCTAACATGTGTCGACCGCTACACTCGTTGGCCGGAAGCAGCGCCGATTCCAGACATTACGGCACAGACAGTTGCGGCGACCTTTGTTAACATATGGGTCAGCCGTTTCGGGTGTCCATCCATTGTCACAACAGACAGAGGTCAACAGTTCCAGTCCGCTTTATTCTCATCATTAACACAGTTGCTAGGAACTCGCCACATTCATACAACGGCCTATCACCCCTCTGCCAACGGCATGGTGGAACGCCTACATCGGCAGCTCAAAACCGCCATCGTAGCACGTGAAGGCCGAGCTAACTGGGTAGATCACATACCCATGGTGCTCCTAGGTCTACGCTCTTCATTCAAAGAGGACCTCAGCTCTACATCAGCAGAGCTGGTGTATGGCTCACCATTACGCCTACCGGGCGAGTTCTTTATTCCCACACCGGACCACGGCAACGCCCCTACCCCTCACCAGTATCTCGATGAGTTACGAAACTTCATTCGTCGCTTGCAACCTGTGCCACCACGGCAACCAGCTCATCCAAAGGTTTTCACCAGCCAAAACCTTACCACTTGTACCCATGCATTCTTACGCAAGGAAGGAATTAAGAAGGGCCTCACTCCACCGTACAATGGTCCCTACAAAGTTCTGACGCGGACTTCCAAAACATTCACGCTGGACATCAACGGTCGCGAAGAAGTTGTAGCGGCCGACCGCATAAAACCTGCGTTTATGGATTGCGCTGGCCCCACACTCGCCAACAGCGTACCACATCTTCCTGGTCGACCCATCAAGCAGGTTTCGTGGCATTTATAGCATCGCTTCTTCAGCTCGCAACTTTGGGAGTCCATCGTTCATAGCCCACGACATGGATTCCCCCTAAACACCATGCGCACCTCCCTCGCGCCACCTTCGCCAGAACTATCCTGCCTACATCAGAATACAAGCCTATTAGCCTTGATTCCTGGGGGGGAATCCTGTGGCCACGCGCCACTATGACATCTCTAGAAAAAGAAGAGAAGGTCGAAGCGCGAGGGGATTAGAATAAAAAGCCCAGTTGGATTTCGGACATCAACCTGGTCGGTCGTCTCTATAGTCTGTTCCCCCACACTCAAAACCAATCAGTGTGGAGCCTCATGGCCACGCTTTTATCTGGGCTTCACGAAATGCCCAACACCTAGCTGAGGACCGTTTCACGTTTAAATGCGCCCGAGAAATATTCGATTTGACTCGCTAGAGGCGCTGTCTAAAATTGAGGGCTGCAGCCAATTACTACCAGTACTAGGTGGCTATAAAGGGAGGTGGGACGGGCGTCGTATGCGTGCAATGATGGAGAGGGGCGCGAGGTGCGAGGATCTGTCTCTAGCCATTGAGAGCGCTTGCAATTGAATGGCGGACACCTCCTGCGGCGATCGGTCGCAAGTGCGCATGCGCTGAGTTTTCGCGTGGCGATGACGAAAGCAGCAGAAAAGACGGAAACGTTTGCAGCCGGTCAACGCTTTCGTCATTTCCTCGCAGTCTATTGCAAATGCGGTCCTTAAACCACGTGACGCCGACCGAGCAGCTGGAAACTCTCGTAATACAGGAATGCTGGGGACCGCTGACTCGCCTGCTAGACGCAGCACCCCTAGTGGTCCCCGAAAGTTTCATAACGGAATTTTCGTCGCAAACTTTTCATCGCGGAATTCAGGCGCATGACCCATTAGGTGAAACCTGCCCAACTAAAACTTTGGATTGGGCTAGTTGGCTTATTGTGAACTGGAGGACTTAAAAACGCAAAAAAACATGGAAAAGGAAGAGATACATATAACACGAAGTAGCGCTATGTGTCTCTTCCTCGTCCGTGTTTTTCGCGCTTTTAGGTCCTCCATAACGTGCCCAATTCATGCAATTGACAAAAAAAAGAAAAAGAAAACGCGATGCATGTTTTGATATTAAAGTAACATGCTAGCAGCTGGACTTTCAATATCGCAGAAACCCGATTCAATAGATAATGAAGCTATATGAGCTATCAAGACACGCGCTGCGGGCAGCGGGAACTGGCTTTTCGGAGGAGCAATGGGGAACAGCGGGACTTGGGCCGCCGGTGGTGCACCGCGAAGAGGCGTGTACGGGTGGGCCAGGTGGCTTAATATTTTTTAATGGGCCACCCGCAGACTGTCGCCGCCAAGCGGTGCAAACGGGGGGGCCAAGGTTGCCCGGGTGGGTTGACACGCGACACGGTGATACACCCGCTGTCCCGGGCAGCGCGCTTGTGTGGTGGCTGGAAGGGGGGGAAACGTGACGGCTGTTGTGTGCGTGCCATGTCAGAGAGGGGTGCAAGTTGCGATGAAAATCTTCGCCACCGCAAGGGGCGTTGCGGTCTACAGGCGAGTCGTTTTCATCGCAACTCTTTGCAGCCCTTCGCTCTCGCCCGTGACACTTCCCTTAATAACAGTTGTGAATCTTCCTCGGGGTGGAAACATCCTTTAGTGGATCGAGTGCTTCCAGCAGCTGCCGAAATGAACATAAACAAACTATAAACTTGTCTTTATCATTCTGATAAACCAGGGGAGTACATGATGTGTCGTGTTCGATGCGTGCGTTAGGATGTATTATGCTTGGAAGTGAAAAGCTTTGAGTGGTTTCGAATCCATTGCAAGTACGACGCACTCACGTGCTGCCCAGGTTTACCAGAATGATTTAGACAAGTTGAAATTTATTCGGGACTAAAGTGCGTGAGTAGTGTGCCTTAATGGGAAGTTTCCACGGGTTCTGCTTCTTCCGAGGGCGCGTGCAGCGCCCTCTGATGCTCTCGCTGCGCTATCTGCTGGCGCGCTACAATTACGATCCCCCTCGTAACGTCGGGTGGATCAGGTGGGGAACTCCGCTTGGTCCTTCGGGAGCCAGCTGCGCGCGCAGGCTCCCAAATGACGATGGGGGAGCCTTCCTCCGCAGGCTCCCGTGCGCCATACTCAGTCGAGCTGCCTGCGCTCTCCTTCACCTCCTCCTCGTGGCGCCAAGAAAAGAAAAAAAGAAAACCAAGAAAAACGCCGGACAAAGGCATTAGGTTGCGGGTCACACGGTCCGGCGTTCGACTCCCGCCACGCCTCTTCGTGGGTCTCGCTAATTACGTTTGTCTATGCTTAATTATGATTAGGTATCATATGAATAATTGTAACGAACCGTGCCTTTTGTACGTTCTCAATGCTTACGCGTTGCCTACTATGAGCTATGTATGCTTTATGTTGCCTCGGCATGCGCGTTGCGGTTTTTTGTAACACTCGAGCGTAACGCTTTTCGCATGAGAAGCAGCCCGTAAACTCATTCTGTGTCACATAAACCTTTGGGCATGCCCAAGCACTAACCAAAGCTACAAGTTCGCGCCAGAAGCACACATCAACGAAGGGGCCTAAAAATGGCCAGTGCCTGTTGCGATCCGGGTGGTCAATCACATAAAATCACATAAAAAATCACATAAATAGTAGATCGAATCGAATAGCGCAGCGTCATCCCTATAGCTTCTGCACTGCTGAAAGAACCGGCATTTCTGGATTTTCCTCGCATTGTCAAGGCTATGGATGACTCAGCGCTATTGGATTCGAACCCCTATTCGCATAACCCTACATAAAAGTATCGGCGTAGAAGAGCAACTGCGCGTGTCGTCACTGACGTGATGCCAGTGACGCCGCATGAAGCCGGCATGGTAGCCAATGTTGTGGGTCTTGCATGGGGCTCCCTTCAACAGGCCAACAATTAGACACCGATAAAGTTCGGCGCAATGACTTATGCCTGATTCACATGGTGCGAATTTGCCTGCGATTTCGCAATTGCGACGCCGTTCTTGCGGCACAACACAGTTGCGGTGCGAATTCGACTAATTCGCAACTCCGTATTTTGCCAATCTTTCCTTGCGAACGGCCGCTCTTGCGAAGGGGACGGACAGCCAATCAAACGCGGCTCGTGAAAGACGTCACGGTGGTCATAGCAACGTGGGAATCAAAAATACGAAAAATGCGTCACCTACGTCGTCGTCTTCGAAATTCGCTGCGGGGATGGGGCGGCGGATGTGCTTCTTCCATGTGAATATTTTTCGCCGGGGGATGTAAGCTTCAGTACGGCATTAAAACGAACTGGCGTTTGCGTACCACGAGAGGGTTGTGGTTGCTTCCTTTGTAAAATTGCAGGCGATAACAATTGACGCTTCTGTTCGATCACTTTGCGTAAGGGACTCGTGGCATAGAAGAAAGATCTTTTCTTCAAATCTGTTGCGAAGGTCTGTCTAGAAACTGAGAAACGCTGAACAGAACCTTGTTATTAAAGCCATTTGATAAAAATCGAGCTTCACATTTTTACGTATAGTGAAAATAACTAATTGATATGTAAACGCGCTGGACGCGTGCCACGCGAGCGACACGCGTGTAAAATGGCTTTAATTACAAAGTGCCGATCAGCGATTCTCTGTTTCTGGACAGACCTTCGTGTCAGATCCCCAAACAGATTTCAAGAAAGGGTCTTTCTACTATTCAATGAGTCCCCTACGCAAATGTCACACGTGCCACGCGTGACATTTGTCATAGAAATCTTGTGACAATTTGGTTTTGTGCATAGTTTGCGATTATTTCACCAACATGATTGTTTTGGCTTTTTTTTTGTTTTTTTTTTATTTATATCGTTTCCTTTATCTTCAGTGTTTTTGTCATGTTCGCAATCGCTAATATTGTTTTGAATAAAAAAAAAAGCTTAATATTTACGTTAGCTTGTTCGTGCTGACCTACACTGAGGAAGTACAGAATGTGTTTTGCACGTCCAGCGTGTCGTTCATTTCATGAAAGTCGGCCAATAAAACGAATTCTGTGTTTGGTAAAGACCCGATTGGGCAGCGTAGGTCCAACGAAAACAGTAAAATAGCACCTTACCCTGTGGGGAATCAGCCAGTACTCTGTCGATCTACTTTGGGCTATACCTGCTACAAAAAGTGTCCGCCAGTTTGTTCATAAAAGGGGCAAAGACCACAACCAATTTTCTAAAAAAAAATTGACTGATTTGCAGGCAACAGGTCCGGGGTGGAAATGAACTAGAGAGATGACATGATGCAGGGGTGATTCAGAAATCAATTTTTTATTGCTGGCTTTAAATGTTGAAAGATAACAACTAACAAAAGACAAAAAAGATGCACTTACAAAAGAAAAAAAAAATCAAGTACAGGCACACCTTTTTGGCAGACATCAAATATAAATAAAGAGGAACATAACATGTTGCTGGAGTCATGGGGTGCACCGGCGCCAAAAGGCAAATATTTGCATTGAGCGCCGGTGTTGCAAGGCCGCCCACTCGTCTACGCACGCCACCGACGATTCGAGTACCCCTTGTCAATGGCCAGACGAAATCGACCCCTACGTGACCCGGAAGCTACAACGCAAGGCACGACGAGAAGGAAACTCGCCGTGCCTTCTGTTATAGTTTCGTCGTAACCACATAACCCCCTAAAGTCCACCCCACACTGCAGAGAGGGCAGATGCTACGCTTCTTCGGCGTGTACAAACACACTCCCTCTCAACACTACACTGCCTCCAGCACGTTGCAGATTTACCTGAACCACCTAAATGCACATACTTCCGGAGACTTCTCAAATAACTCTCACACACCAAGTTAAAAGGAAGCTGAAGCGGTTTTGTATTTGAGGAAACACACTTAAGTCGGCTTCATTTCACCTCCAGGATCTCGAATATCGAAATTATTTCTTTTATAATTTGGGGCATGGAGGTTGCAGAAAATCATTTTCAGAGTACCACCGAAGGCCCTCCTTCCAGGAGCGTGTCGCCATAAAAGGAGTTCTCGGAATCTTCCTTCCAGCAGCGTCCACCACAGCTATGCACGCGTACTATTGCTATTTTTTTTTTTAAGAAGGGCATAAAAAGATGTCAGCACTTGTGCCAGTACGGGGGAATACACCTGGCAAGCTAGGGATTGCATGCGCGGCCCTCGAGTGACACGAGCTTTGCGGCCGAAAGGCCCTCTTATGACGCCACGACGGGTCGGGTGTTTTTCGTGTTTTCTCGCGTTAAGTTACATCTTCGGGGAAAACGAACGTGATATTCATATCCACGGGATAAAACTACGCTAGAATCAAGCTCTATCTCTTTTTTTTTTTTTAAGAAGTGTTCCGGCTTCCCTTTAAGGACTGCGCCTCAGCTCAGGATCTTGCAGAACGTGCACTGAAAACACTCGTCCCACTTATCCAACCAAGGATCTCAGAGGACTGTGTCACTCCTCCACGGGCGGCAGAGTATAAATTACGTCCACCCCTCGTTAAGCACATTAATAGCGTACATGAACAGGGAGAGTCCCTAATTTCATCCCCCTCCAGTAGCACCGGTCTTGGTACAATACAAATGTTTCACTTTCTCTGTTCAAAGTCCTAGTGGGCCTCACACGGAAGCCGTCTCTCACCAGAGCGCCCGTTCAAAAGTAGCGAACTCGCAGCGGCAGAATATTGTTGTAATGGTGGCATCAGCTCCCTGTTCCACCGGAAATAGGTCAGACGATCCTCACAAACAAAAACTTGAAAACTTCGTGATTTGTCACCATACCGCTGACACTACTTAGGATTTCAGTCCAGCGCGGTTCCTTTGCCATGACACTGCAGCTTCCTTTACCAAGTACCTACGGTACAGGTCTCTCACTGCGGTGGCCACTATGTTGCATTTTCGGACAGATTGGTCGACGTGCCGCGATCTCAGCCTCGGTAGGTGAAGCAACGCGTTTGTCTGTTGAGAGACCTCCTTGCGCCATTGGCCATCAACGATGTTGCCGAAGTGGTCGACTTCAATCAGCATTGGCATTTAGCATGTGCAACTTGTCGTCTTGTAGGTAGTTGTGCAGTACACAAGCTGCGCGGACGACTCCAGTGGCGTGGTCTGGGAGGAGGTCGATTGGCCTGCGGAAGATGCAAAATCTAGTAGCCAAAATTTCGAATGCGTTCTGGACGCACCTTCTGGAAATGAGACAAAGACAACACTGTGATTTTTGTTATTATAGTGCAAGTGCAACAATTCTAAAGGTTACCTCGCTCTACACAGTCGATAGTTGAATATTTTTAGATAATCGCTGAGGTATCAACCAGGACAGGGCCTCAGAAAGTCCGACCTCAGTTGAAATGCCTCGTCTCCAATCAAGACGGACGCGGCGATAACATGGGAAGGTGGCAGCAGATTTGGTGGTGGACAATTCAAGGCAGCTTGACTGAGGCACTGTCCTATCCTTGATGCCTTGAAGACTCCACCATCACTTTGGTGGCCATACGCTCCAGCGTCTGTGGCCATAAACCTCGACTTGCTGTCCACGACGGCCATCAGCACTACAGAGTAGGTTACCCTGAAAAGCCGAATGTTACGTCACTTCATGGGCTCTTCCAAAACATGAAATGTGTTAAAGTAAATTTGTAGACCCATAAACAGCACCTTGTAGTTATAGTACAGGCTTCAAGAATCGGCAAGGGCTTCGATATGTCCGTGTTTTCCGTCAACGTTCCCCACACAATGAGGAAAATTCCGCCCTGTCTCAAAGCCCTTGGCAATTTCCCTTGGTCTGTGATTCTTGATGGGAGCTAGAAGTACAGCACAAAGTTCACACATGGTTTTACGTTGTTATTTAAAAGCCGTTCATGTAATCTTTACCTATAGTAATACTGGTAATAAATGCATCCTCAAATATGAGAAATACTTCTTGACGCTTAACAATTGCGAATAATTTTGTAACTGGATCTGAAAAGCTGTGTGTCTGTCTTTTTTTTCTCCCTCGCTCCTTTTTTTCTACGTTCAGCTGGACACTTTCAGAAGCATGTTTAGCCAACTAGCCCAGCTCCAGACACACACCACTTACTTTTGTAAGCTATCATATTATGCCCAAGTCAGGCCGGTGTCAGACTGCTTATACAAAAGACAAAAAATAGTCTGCAGACATCGATCGAACGCGACTCACTGACGCATCTGTGTTTCATAAGCCGCGTGACAGGCTGCTCCTTTCATTGGTTGCCGTGCGACATAAAAAAGCAGGGATGCTGCGGTGCCTCAAATTACTATTTGTCTGCAAACTGTATTCGTAGGATGCGTAATGTGTGACCCCGTCTTTCGAAGGTGGCGCAGTAATAGCATTGGGGCCCTCAACATCCTCAGGTCTGCAGCCCTCTCTTCCCAAGTTCGTCCCTAGAATCATAAATCAATGGCTCTCTGTTGTGTAAACTTTTTGAGAAACCATTTTTGACAGTACAGCTTTCAACATGATTCATTTAGATATTTCGGCTGCGAATAGTTAGGAGCAGCTGCAAAGGACGAGTTAGCTGCAGTGATTTGTACACCCGATTCCCATAATTATCTCCAGGTGGGGTGTGACACCCCCCCCCCCCCCCTCCCAGGATGTCTTAAGCAATGTACAGGGTGTCACAAAAGAAAATTTACACGCTCTTTTTCACCGCAAAAATAAACTAGGCATCGCCGAACGCTCATTCTCCACCCAAAGGTAGAGCTAGAGGTCACAACCAGATGCCAAAGTTTCAGCCCGATCCGATAACTCAATCAAAAGTTATAAGTGATTTTCTGAAAATTTCAATGGGGAAATGGAGCAAATTTTCGCCCGTTTTCGGTTTCTGGTGCCATAGAACCCCGTGTGTTTGAAAACGCCGTTGGCCGCCATTTTCCCATTGAAAATTTCAGAAAATCACTTATAACTTTTGATTAATTTATCGGATCGGGCTGAAACTTTGGCATCTGATTGTGACCTCTAGCTCTACCTTCGGGCGGAGAATGAGCGTTCGGCGACGCCTAGTTTATTTTTGCGGTAAAAAAGACCGTGTAAATTTTCATTTGTGGCACCCTGTATATAAACCTAAAGCCAGCCCCTTCTAACACCCCCTTATTTATCTCCAGGTTGGGGGCGACACCCCTCAGAATTTCTTGACCAATGCATCTAGACCTAAGGCCGCCCCCTCTCAACAGCCCCTTCCCCCCCCCCCCCCCCCCCCCCCGAATAATTGCAACACCCCCTGATTTAGAATTCTGGATGATTACGTGGTTTGGTAGTGTGTAGAAAGAGTACACCGGGGCAGGGGGGGGGGGGGGGGGGGCGGAGAACTTGAATTCATCAATTTCCCAAGACCACCATTGTGAGTCTTGTTGTTCGTCATGATCTACATCTTTACAGGCGGTATTTAGTGGACGCCGTATTGGCGCGCATTGTTCGCAGCTAGAGCTCAAAAAGAACTGCTACGTACTGCTGGCAAAGATAAACAATCTTGACGGTGTGAAATATACGTTGCAGAAGCGTTGTGCAAATTCACTAACAGCACGTGCTCTCAGCCCCCAGTGAATACCGCACGACCGGAATACCGCACGACCGAAATACCACCTCCATTTTCAAGTGTTTTTTTCATTACGAGACGCCAGCGACTCTTTCACAGCATGCATCCGACACTAAGGATACGGTTGGTCTTGGATGAGGCGCGTTTTTATTGGCTGTCTTTTCGTACCGTCGCAGCGGCGCTGGTGACGTCTCGAAAGATGTTTGACAATTGACGCAGCTCCGATTATTTCATAATCGCATTGAACCTGCCTGTTTGCCGCAACAGCGCCGTCGCAACTGCGAAATCGCAACTAAAATCGCTCCATGTGAAACCGTCCTCTTTTCCACAAGTTACCAAAAACGAAATCAGATTTCTTTGCTTACCTTCATGTGTTTTGGGTGAAGCACCTTTCATATATGCGGACATCTCTCATGCACAATGGATGCCCCTGTTGACACTCCAACCTTGAATTGCAGTGCAAGATCCTGCATTGACGTTGCCGATGACAGGTACCTGAATAAAAACAAAACATTGCTGTGTACATCAATGTCTGGAAGCCGAGAAACTAGTAATGAGTTCGCCATATAAACCAGTTTAATTGCACCTCGTATTCACTCCAAACAGTGAAGTTTAAAGAGAATACCATTTTACCTCAAAGTGATAGCAAGCCGCACCCGCGACGAAATGGGCTCTCTGATGACATATTGCTTCGTAAGCTTTGTTTCCAGGCGAGTGTGGAGTCTTTCAAAGGCGTTCCGCATTATCCGGTAATATCTTCGAAACTGCTCCGGGTCGCTGTGCAGCATAAAAAGGGTCTGCAGAGAAAAAGTATTCCAGAAACCTGCTCGCAGAAAAGCACAAGTCGACTTACCAATGAGTAAAACCCCGATTCTTTGGCTCTGTTTTGCCAGCACGGCCTGACCCGCCATCACCGCGGGCTGCCGTCTAGGAGCAGGAGTTTCTTTTCCGCAGAAGTAGGTATTCCTTTTTACAGAGCAGTCTGAACTCGTCGTCATCAGCGGCCATTATGCTCCATGAAAGTCAAGACGCGCTGCTACTTGCCATCTTTCAATATGGAACATCGTCCACGTGACGAAGCCACCGGGACAACTGTTCGCCTTGCGCGACATGCCAAGCAACGCAACAAAGCTTGCTCAAGCAGTTATGAGCTGTGACTCTCCCGGTGTCCTTGTCGCGTTCGTCGTACTCGTTGTTTTCGTCGTTTTCGTTGATGCGAATGCAGTCGATGCAAACGTCTGAATCGGCCCTAAATATAAGTATACGGCGTACTTTTTACCAGAAGCTAATAAATAAATCTGAAAATTTTATAATTTTGTTAAATATCGAAATTAGTATCGCCAAACGAATTCAAGGGTTCCAACCATGTGCTTCGCAAGTGCGAAAAATCGCATATGTTCTCAATCAATGTGAAAGGAAACGCGAAATTTCGCATGTGCGGTTCATCGCTTCACCGATTTCGCAGGAGAAAATCGCACCATGTGAATCAGGCTTTACACCTTGACAAGCTCGAAAAGAACAAAAAGTCCCCCCCCCCTTCTTCTTTCTTTCCCCCTTTCTAGTAAATATCTGTTTCATTTATAAAATGTCTGCTAATCAAGAGCGGGCTCATCAATTTCTCCTCCTTTTGTGCTTACAAAATGTTTACTCGGGCGATTCAAAGACGAATTAGATTAGACGGATATGAGTTCGCTGCGGCCTGGCCATCGTGTGAACCGGAATATCGTTCAAACTTGGGGATCATCACGGGAGCGATTAATTAACGGTACATCCGCGAGCGGAGGAGTGGGGGCGTCCGTGGGAGAACCATCGAAGCCCACGGAGAACGATTAGGGAGGGCAAAGCAATCCATCGTGGGCCGCCGCGTCATCATCGCTTACCATCGGGAATCACCCGTGGATTCCGCGGGCCGAAGCCGCACCGCGTGTTGGGCCGCTCCCGCCGTTACGCCCCCCGGTGAGCGAACCGCGCATATCGGATTGAAAACCACTCGGTTATTGCTTAATGGCTCAATGTTCGGTAGGAAACCGGCAGGTAATTTTTCTCCGCGAATATTCCGTGACGCCATTTTCTGTATAGGCTTCCGGGAGGCGGCGGCGTTGTCTAGGACGATCCTGCAGGTTCGGGCCTTTAATCGTCGATTTCCAGCATCTTCTCTTCTGATTTGTTAAAGGGGCCGTAGAACAATATTGGGCTTGAATGTTTAAAAAAAAAAATCACAACCTAGCACACGCATGCTCTTCACGTCGGAAGGCGAGCTGAATGCGTGCAATGCACACGAACACCATGGAAATGGCACTGGACAAAACCTCTTTTCTGAAATGTTTTATAATTAAGCTCCTTAAATAAAAAAGAGAAAAAATATACAAACTCTCCCTAGGGTAAAGAAAATATCTCAAAAAAAGATCAATCTCTCTCTGCATAAAAAAAAAAAAATTCAGAATATTAAATTTGTTTTGCACCGTTTCTTGTCTTACAGAGATACCGAGTCACTGAAACGGGCGTTGACGAACCTCCACATAGGCCATAGCCGAGGAGAATGGCACAGTAGAATCTAACTTGGCGGTAACCTGGCCTGTAATAGTAATGATGATGTGAAGTAAGCGGAATAAGAGGAAACTAAAACTGAAGGTCGGTTATGGCGGCGCCCATGTACAGCTGCTGCGAAGCGTTCCCTGCGCAGTGTTCCGTGTTTGACGCGAACATTGCCTGGCTATATACTGGCGAGCTTGGGTGCGATTGTGGCGCACCATGTTGCACTTTTATAAGCCGACTTGCTGTTTACGAACAGGCTCGCGGCTGCCCACACTAGGTGTGGTGGGCACTGCGCGTGCGCAGAAACCAGATTCGCACGAGGAGAAGCGTCTATGCCAGGGGTGGCCAAACCGCGGCTGCGGCTCTTTGCTGGTCCAAGTGCGGCTCGCGGATCCCTCGTAAGGGGTCCCCCCTCCCTTCCCGCATTTCCCCAGGAAAAAAGAAGGGATTTCAGGCAGACTGAAGTACGGCTCGCGGTTTGGCAGCCTTGTACCTCCATACGTACTGTCGTCGTACAGCCTTGTGCACTCATACGTACAGTCAGACTCTGAACAAAATTTAAACTTGCACCCCCCCCCCCCCCCCCCCCCCCCCCGTGGCTCTTAGAAGTTTCGTGGTTTCGTTTGCGGCTCTCAGGCCTCGTCGGCCTGGCCACCCCTGGTCTATGCCATGCCGACAGCAGCGCCACCGCAGCGGCATGACGTCAGAGTGCTCTGAAATGCGTCTTTGGCGCATCGGAACGCAAAAGCCAACACAGAGAGCGCGTAGAGAAGGCGCGATGACGAGTCAGCCAAACTCGCGCCGTGATTGGTTGAGGTCGGGGGGAAACAAACCCACCTGGGCGTGTTTAGGGGAAGACGAATTCGCACGAGGTGCGCGAGGAGCGGATTAACTTGCACTCCGTATAGATAGACGTTGATATCGTCGATTCGCAACAAGAAGCACGCTGTATCCAGGCACTTCAGCGGGCATGCGGGCATCTGTGCTGTGTGCGGGGGGTGGTTATCATTTGAGCCCGTTCTCGTTTCAACCTTCTCACTTGGCCCTTCTCAAAACAGCCATTCTCAAAAAGATCTTCTCTCTTGGACCTGTCGCATTTGGTCCTTTCCCGTTTTGTCTTTCGCGTTCCAACCCTCCTCATTTGGGCCCGTTCTCGTTTCGCCCTTCTCCCCTGGCCCTTTTCAAAACAGCCATTCCCAAAAATATCTCGCTTTGACCCGTCGCACTTGACTCTTTCTATACCAAAATCGTTTTTTAGGGTAATATTAATAAATACATTGATATAATTTGTGTGTGTGTGTTCTGTGTGTGTGTGCTATGTGTGTGTGTGTGTGTGTGTGTGTGTGTGTGCGTGCGTGCGTGCGTGCGCGCGCGCGCGCCACGCTACAGGCATATTTTCTGCTAAGGATTTTAGCAGTGCGTCGAGGTCGTCATGAAAAGCTACTAGCTGACAATAAAACAGACCAACTATTTATCGCAGCCAGATCATAATCCGAAATGTCACGTTGTTTGAGGTCTCTCGACTTGGGACAATGCCACCACTTCTATAATGCAGTGGTTCTCAAAAGGGGGCCTGCGAAGCCCTGTCTCATCAGTCAGGCAAGGCAATATTAGTTGTCTTTCTTCACGTTGAGAAGAAACGTTCCAATTTTCGGGAGAGTACTCTGGTGTGTATGCCAATGAGATAAGTCTGCTTCACACTGGCACTTAGTTATATCCACTTAATAAATCATTATCATGATACACTATACCTTTCTATTCCCCTCCCCCCGAACGGGTCCTCCATCGTCTCCGCCTTTCTACAAGGGGTCCGCGAAATATCAATGTTTGAGAACCATAACTATTATGTATGCTATTTCTGTTCAAACAAAGTTTACAAATTAAATGTTCATCGCTTTCTTTTCTTATTTGCTTAGAGGAAGGAACGCAGGCGTCAATGTACGATTATCAGTGCGTACCTCTACACATGACATATATCTGATGGTATGTGGGGGCCCAAGAAAGGCCGCGAAGGCATAGCGACGTTAGAAGCATGCCGAACTAGTGCAATTCGGTCGTAGCGCGAACGGGCAAAATGAGAATGGGTCCAGTTGCGAAAAACACGATTCGGATCTTATGAGAAAGTTCAAACGAGAAGAACCAAATGAGAATGGGTCGAAATGTGCAAGGTTCAAATGCGAATGGGATGTTTTGAGATACACCCGTGTGCGGGGAGGCACACTGACCCAGTTGAGTACGCGCACTCTTGAGGCGCCGTTGTTTCTATTTTCTGCCTTGCCCAGAAGTTTGTCACGCGCGCGTCGTCTCGTGCTAGATTCCAACCGTATAGTTCTTTAGAATGTTCATTTCGGTGTTGGGAGAAGACAAAGCCCAAATGCGCCTTATTGTGGGGCGATTATCCAAGAAGAAAGCAAAAAAAAAGGAATAAAAAAAGGGCATTTATATGCACAGTATTTACAAAGCCATTGCTTAAGTTCGCTCGAAACCACAGTCTGTAGCCGCCATTTCACACCGCACCGAAAAGATTTACCGTGAGTTGGCGCTTGAACTCCCGTTGGGCTGCAGTCGTTTTTCAGTCGCGTCTCTCTTCCCTCTTGACCTTGCTGGGCCCGCCGTCGTCGCTCATACGCCCTTTCGACGGGACACAAAGCCCGCAAGTGGCGGTCGGAAGTGAACGAGCGGCTGCTTTACTACGGGGCCTGGAGCGCGTCTACGACTGGTGTGTTAAGCGTCCTTGCTGCCCATACATCGAAAATGCTCCCGAAGTGGCAACAGATGACGTCAAGAAAGCCGGAGTGTCATGCTGTTGCCTGTCACGATCCTGGCGATTCGTCGTAGAGATGCTAACGAGAAGCTGCTAGTAGCACAACCGGACGCGAGTGTCGCTGTCGTCACAGCGTCCCAACTTCTGGCTGCCGAAACTTCCGTGGACTGTCGCAATGGAACGCGACCTGCAGCAGAACAGGCGTCCGCCATTTACACCGCAGCTGTTGGGACGCCGCCAGGATCGTGACTGGCGACAGCATGACACTTCTATGACGTCATCAGGCGGAAATCGAGAGACCACTTTTTTGGACGCGGTAAACACACCAGTCGCAGACGCGTTCCAAACACCACAGCTTTACACTCTGAATAGGATTACATCGTTTTCAACTCTCGACTTTCAGAGCAATGATTCGAGGCTTTAGGAAAAACAATTTGCCACTCAGACATACTTAACTTCGTGAGAGGTGACGCCAAGAATCTCGCTGAGAATAATTAATTTCGCCTTCGAAAATTACCATATGTATGAATCTAATATCATCTCGTTCGGTTGCACGTTTGATGCTAAGAATCACACAGGACAGCGTCGACCGTGCCTCGAAGGCAGCTTTATTGCTTCCAATGACTTATCTACAATTGCTTCCCGTAAGCAACAAACGCAGTTCGAGGAAAAAACAATCTACATCATTTTACATCACACCCGATATAATAACGTGACGACACCTACGAATAATTCTAAAATGTCATCGAAGCGGTAATGAAAGCATGGATTGCTCGGGCGCAATATACATATCACTCGAGAGCACGGCTCTAGCGTAATAAATTCGCAAACACACAGCAATGAATCGCTAGCATTTGTATTCGTTCCCTATAACCCCGGTTTGTAACTTCAGTCGCTAAAATAATAAATAAAGTGACTGCGTCATTTTAGCTCAGATAGATTTTGCACAGTAAGTATAATAACAGGTTACAGATGAGGCTATAACAGCACGATGCGCTAAGCATGAGCACCTACATGGCTTTGCCTAAACACGAGACGGGTATATCAACGTGACATTGTTTATGAGGGACTAGGAGATCTAAACTTGTTCATATATACAAATAAAAATATTACAATCTTTAATACTCGCGAAACAAAAATCCACGATGTGGAACTTTCCCTTAAAACGGTATCTTCAAACTACAGTCTCCAATTCCAAGTAGATATAGTGATTATGTATTAAAAAAAGGAAAGAAAAAAAGAAATACCTGTCATTCGCCAAACAAATCTGTGATCACACCCCATTCACACGGGCAGCATAAAGGTACCTTTAACACAAGAAATCCCCGGGGAGAAATCCCCGGGATTTCTCCCTCGTGTGAATACCCCTTATCTCGCGCTCTTGGGTTGCGAGCACACATTATGCGCTGTGGGTCGTGAACAGACCGATCTCACCAGCTAGTTTGAGTACGCCACCGCTGCCGCCATGCATCGTGGGAGCTGTAGTCTTTCTGCACGCGCGTCAACCCCGCTGGAGCTCTGCGCGAGCAGAGCACGACGCGGCATGAGCTGTCTCGTGAACTGGCGTCTGCACCCTATGAACTACAGTTATGGCGGCGTCACGCATTCGTGCAACGCTTGGTGAGAACGGTCTATTGATTCGCCGAAGAGAATAAAGGTCTCTGATCTAAAGATACCTTTACCATCGTGTGAATGGGGTATTACAGTTCTACTCTATGCAGAGTTCCGCGAAAGATATAGACTACCTCAATAAAAACTAAGACCAGCGGTTTGTACGACACTTCAGCTTGTAACTCGGCAGCACGTGGGGCGAAAACTAATGCTGCGGACTCGGACATCCAGAGCGGGATTCGCATTCTTGCCGGCTTAGATATCTGGTGACGATCACTGTCCCTGTGTATATCCATGTAACTATATTCCACTGTATGACGCACTTTAAAAGCTTCCGTATAAAGCCGGGGTCCACACTGCTAATACATCATACAAAAGACAGTCTGCAAACACGAATCACGCAGTATCCGTAGTTCGAATGCCGCGTGCCAAGTTTTCTCCTTGAACACATTGCCATGCGGCATTCGAAGCACGGATCTCGCTGTAACTCGCGTTCGAATATGTTTGCAGACCGTCTCTTGTATGATGTATGTGCAGTGTGAACCTGGCTTTTGTAGTCGTGCAGGCACTTACCTCTACATACAGCGGATTCCCCAGTCGGACAATTTTATGACGTATTAGCTTCTCTCTGTCTAACTCCGCAGAACTATCTTACATGTCTCATTTAGTGATCCCAAAAAACAGCAAATGGATTTTAATAGGGTGATTAGTGACCGAGTGGGCTAGCGTACACTAACTCGGAGAGTGGGCTAGCGCACACCAGCCATATTACAAGACATGGGCGGTGTAAATATTAATCTTCTTCTGTCTTTCTCGGAGCACGGGAGCGAAAGCTAGTGCTGGAGATCCCAGATATTCTGGTTTCAATCCCCGCCCCTGCCCGTTTCAATCTGGATGAGCATCGTACCGGCGTGCGGTCGTGGATCACTACTGCGTGGTGCACGTTAGAAACCCCAGGCCATTGGCCGTACTGCAGTGGCTAAATTTGTCGTCTACAGCTGAGATGCCAGACGCCCATTAGGGTTGACTAACTTTCGGCTCTAAAACATACACACAACATTTTTATTATTATTTACCACACTCATTTTCCCGTGAGGCACTTGTTAATTTTGTATCAACTTTCTGCCGACTCAGTAGCTGCTGGCCTGTAATATAAATACTACAACTCTGACTTGTCATGAAATACTAGCGTAACCTCCGTCGCTGCTGATGCTAGCCCTTCCCGGATGTAATCTTAGACTAGATGCATCTTCTGTAAAACGACTAGCCAGCACTGCTTTGATCAGATCAAAGCTCGAATATGTTCCTTCTATATGTTCTTTATGGCATATATGCAACAGTATCCCAAACTAGAAACCACCTATAGACGCTTTCAGGCAGCTGCGCATGGGCGCCGCCATAACCGACCTTCAGTTTTTGTTCCCTCTTATTCCGTTCGCTCCACTTCATCATTACCACAGCAGGACAAGTTATTGCCATTTTGAATGTTACTGTGTCCTTCACCCCAGCATAGGCCCTTGTGGAGACTCGTCAACGCCCGCTTCAGTGGCTCGGCAGTTCGGTAAGACGAGAGAAGGTCGGCTATGGCGGCTCAATCTGGCGCGCGCTGAAAGCGTCTATACGGTGAGAAACTGAGGGAGAGGAGGATAGTGCGTGGGGACGTAAGAACGCCTAGCTCTGATTGGAATAAATGGGGCCTCACAATCAGAGCTCGACGCCTCCACAGTGATGGAGCCCTGTCTGCTGCAGGAGCACGTATCTTCGTCTTGCGTCTGATACACACGGGTTCTCGTGCAAAGGAGACGCCCAATACACGGCTCTGGCGTACATAGTTTTGACAGCGTTGGAGTACTGCGGAAGCTATGGTAGCTTCGAGAACGCAGAGAGACTCATGCGCGCTGCAAATTTGAGCGGAGCTGAAGCCCTCTAACGTTTCCGCCATGCTGGGTGCACTAGGTATGCATCATTGAGGCGTGTCACTGTGAAAGAAAAAAAAATCAGGAAAGGCAGTAGCGACGACGACGGTCATTCATGTTTATTACGGCCAATTTTATTACTAAAAAAGTATGAAAGACGTTTACAATTTTCTGTAATGCCGAATTAGAGCGCAGCTCTTGAGGAGGAGGAGGGGAGGTTACGGAGGGGAATGACACGTGTGACGGCACGTCTAACGTTGCACATGACGTCAAGTGTGACGTCGTTATGGAAACGTCGCATAATGCAACGCGCGGTTACGCCGACGGTGACGGTGACGGCGACGGAGACGGCGAGGGCGACGCCGGACGCCGCTCAAGCCTGAAACGGGCGCCTAAGAGCTGTGCTCTAAAACTAAAAAGGTGATTGAAAAAGGAAAACGAGTTGGAGGTGAATTCTAGCTTATTTTTGTCCAGTTAATTTGAATATCAGAAACATTGGACCCGAACTTAGCAATACGCACAAACCCTCCCCCCCCCCCCCCCCCCCCGGCTAGATGTGACGCTATATCTAGAGGTTTCAACTGCTGTGCGCTTTCCGCTTGTGAGAGAACACGTGCAACGTTTTCGACTGCTTGGGCGAGGCTCGCGGAAGGCGCGCAAATGTCGATGTCTCTGTATAATGCGCCACGATCCCCTCCCCCCGCTAAACGCGCCGGGAAGGAGCGGTTCAGCACTATTTCGAAAGTGCCGTTGTGGCTACTTGGCGCATCAATCTGAAATGTAATTTTGACTATTCGTGGTCCTGGAAGGGAAATAAAGACGATTTAAGTGTGTTTTTTTTCTCTCAAATACAGAACCGCTTTAGTTTTCCTTTACGTATCTCTTACCAAGAGTTTACGTATATCTGACACTAACCATATTGTTTCAATAAATTACTAATAAATCTGCGGCAGCTATTAAATTATTTCCCTCTCACTGCTAACTCATATTGCGTATATTGTTGAAATTTTGTTGTTGCGTTAATATTTTGTTTTTGTTACTTTAAGGTATACATTCAACTTTCTTGTATAACACCCGTATAAGCAGTAAAAAAACAAAAACGATGAGACGGGTGATGAAGAAAAGTAAACGGCTCAGTTGGGTTGTGATACAAAAAAAAAAAAAAGAAAATTACGTGGGCGCAGTTTTTACAAACAGACAGGGTAAAGCACAGAGCTTTGATCATTGTGTTTTTGTATATGTGTAATCGCGCTAGAGCCACACATTTTCTCGCGCTCTGTCTGCCTAGGAACATTGTCTAAAACAATGACACACACACACACAAAAAAAAAGTTGGACTGGATATATTCGCGAGTGTTACACCGGATTTGGGGGGGGGGGGGGGGGGGGGAGTAACTCGCCCTTGAAATGATTTCTCATGATCTGCGCCGTAGAAGGGCGACTTGACGATGTACGATACGCCGCTAACCTGGGGTCTCGTGCAGTACACGCAGAGTATCGACTACACGAATGCACGTCACTACAATACAACCGCCGACATCACGTCCAACATGAGTGAAAACAAAAGCGATAATCTCCGAGTCACGAGATCCAACTTTCTCGACTGTGGCATTCGACGTTTACGCCCCAGTGCGGACACATTTATGTTCACACAAAAAAGAGGGACCGGCAACAAGTTATTCTTGCAATCCTTTCTTCGGTTGGGCATCCAAATGCGTGTTACTCCCAGCAAAAAACAAAATACGCGGTGTTTGTTGAGGACATGATGAGAGGACTATCTGCGGTTCACGCCTAGGGCATGTATTCGAAGCACGTTTGTTTTATACATGTAGGTACGCTTCGAACATATGTTTGCGAGACACTTTTTCTACGACCGTCCATACAAGAAAGACGTACGTCTCAGACATTGTCTGCGGGCTGCCTTGATGAATTAACAGTGCGGCTGCAGCTTTAATACCCGCATTAAAAACCGTCTGACTCGCACGATTCTTCGCCCGATTCTGTCCGAGAGACATATGGGGCCTTCGAAATGTTCGTCAAGTATGGTGACCGTGGGGTACCATGATTCGGAGATCAGACGAGATCGCACAAAAGCGAGCACCTATTCGATTGCTCAGACAACGCGCACGACTATAACGTTGTTAAACTCGACATGCGTACTATATGTTTAGACACACAAAGTCACTTGGCGTCCGTTGATCAGGTGTACCGCATTTCACGCGTTGAGTCCACCGCGACACGTTGCAACTCCCGGCGGAGGCTGGGAAATCCGTCTTCAGAGGCCGAACCTCGACGAGACGGCGTCCGAGGCTGCGGCGGCGGCGGTGGCAGCCGCGGGCAGGACCCCGGAGCCGACCTGTCCGGGCTTGAAGTAGCAGGCGCCGCAGAAGGGCTGCACGGCGCTCGAGCCCGGGGTCCCGTGCGGTGCCGGGACTCCTCCGCCGGAGCACAGCGAGCCCAGTCCACTGGCCAGGGCTAAGCACCTGTACGGGTCGGCGACAATTAGCTCGCCGGCTTAGGGAACACCCGTGGCACGCTAGAGTACCTCTATATAGCACCCATAGAGTTCCTTTACACGTTCCCTAAAGGCCAAACTGATAGATTTCACGTGACGGACCTTCCGGCTCATAGTCATGCCGGAAGCTGCCACGCTGATAAACTTTCGAATTAGGTTTTTCTTCTTCTTTTTTTTTTCTTTTTTCTAATGCGCGGAGGCAGTTTTTTTTTCTTCTTTCTTTCTTAGATTGTTCGAGTTCCTTTTGCGTCGTGAGTAACTTAGTCAACCGGAGTAGTCGGGAACATAAAAACAAAACTCGATTTTTGTTCATTCCGGTTTTCGTTCAGCCTTGAGACGAGCCAGCGATCCAGGTGTCGGCCCGTCGCCAACCAAAATGTCCCCGGATGGCGCTAGGACAACACCGAGAGGGAGGCGAAGTGGAGTAAGCGTAGTTTTATGCGACCCGAACACGTCATCGGTTGTATATATACTGAGTCTGAGTTCCATCGTTCGCGGATGCATTCGCCTTTTGCGCTTCACTGACGCTAGGGAAATTAAACGTGTCTCGATCATTCTGATCAACTTAGAACGTGTCGTACGTGGATTTCGTGTGCGTCGTGATTTGTTATGCTTGGTTACGAGGGCGTTTGGCCGGATTCGGATGCGTTGCACACACGACGGCACCCGGGCGCCCTCCAGGTCTATCACAAAGAGCGAAACAAGTTTAAATAGATTCTGGGTGGAGTGTGTAATGAGGAGTACGCTGTAATGAGAACGTTCGATCGGTTCCGTTTCTTGCGAGGCTGCGTGCAGCGCCTCGAGTTACCAATGACTGGATTGCAAGGAGTTACTAGTGACTGGATTGCAAGGATTGAGGAAGCTGAAGTGGCCGCGAGGGAAGAAAAATTATCTAACGCCCCTCGATAAAATTTACGCGTAGCGTTTCTTTCAAGTACCGAGCGTGCAAACGCGCACAGCAAGTGCATGGCATGAGAGTGTGCTGCGCCGCCAAGCGCGTCCGGTCCGCTCATTTTAACGCTGCTCCGCCATTTATACTTCCAAGAGCCGCACGAGGCGCAGGCTTCGTGCTTTGGCGCATTTGACGCTATTTGAAGGACACACACAGCCGCGTCAAGAAGCTTTTGGCTTATCGCTCCCGAAGTCATAACGTCATATGCCCGCTAAGTCAGCGTTACTAGATAAGAGTCAGGTGCGAAGCTGCCCATGGACGTCTACACTGTCTCTCAGCAGAGGCACCGACTCCATTATTCAATATTTTTGCCACGGCATATTAACAGCTTAGCACCACGAAAAGCATGAACTTAGTATTAAAAATGGCGGCTGTTTTGAAAGAACAGCACAGCAGAAAGAGTGTAAGCTGCGCACTCCATTTTTATAAAAACAAAAAACGAAAGAAAAAAAAGTATTTTTATATATTTTTAACTCCTTTTTTCTTTCTGCTCCTGCCAGTCCTTCATCTCGTAGATGCATTATGCTCCTTATCGCTCCACGCCATCTGCAGGCCAAATAATTCAATCGCACTCGCTCGCTTGAACGAGCGGGTCCGTAACATGGCGTCCAAGTGGTCGCGTGACCGGCGACTCATTTCCGCTCGTATTTTGTCACAATAGGGGACTTTCCGCTCACTTAGTTGTTCGTCTAATACATTCATAACACATCTGATGGAAACGCGCCATCTAGTTTATCAATCAGCACGCAGGCACTATATCCGGTTCGGGTCATGATCTCATTTAACCGGCCACTGAAACGGCACAGTCATCAGGTACATTAGTATACACTTGGAAGAACACTTATAATAATTAGAAAACGACGCTTTTGTTATCTTTACTTTCAAACCGCAACTAAGTTAAAATTAAGCAGAAAAAGCACACCATGTTTAGCAATCACGGTGTAGATTTCAAATGAATGCACAATCTGGCAGCACGCCAGATAACCGCCTAACTTGGCCCCAGTTTGACAATCCTAGCTGTCTTAACTTGGGCCTAATACAGTGACGAGATTTGTCGGAATCATTTTGGAGCACCTTTTAGAGCAGCCAAAAGTCCGTTTGGGAGCAGCAGAAATACCTTTTGGAGCGTAAACACGAAATTCGTTTTCCATCATTTCAGTCCAAATAAATGTTAAAATTCATGTGTCGTCCTGACCAACTAAAAGACACTGTTGTCTACTTTGTATTCCCACTTCTGCGTGACCTTTTTTTTTTATTCCCTCGAACAGAGAACAGACTGCTTAGTTGTGTGAAAAATCACCCCACATAGCAAGAAGATGCAGATTGATGAAGGACAGTATAAGCTGCAGTGCATAGTTACTTTCGATAAAGAATTAAGGGTAAAGCAAATAGTATATTCTACTGATATAACGTTAAACTGAAAATTGTAGAGCACCACAAATATACGTTTCGTCACAAATCTAAAGTTTTCGATAAAAACTGCAATTCTTATTCAGACGCGATTCAGCAAAGAAAGTTTCCGTATTTGATAATGAAAACTAAAAACATATATGCGCAACTTTAAAATAAAAAAAATAAAAAAGCGGCAGGCGACTGGTAAATATGACTTCTTAAAAGCACTCCCTAGCAACTTGTTACTGTTGTTCCCAAACTTCCATTCACGGCTCCAGCTGATTTAGCTTTAATTTACTGTATTCATTGTGCCATCGAAGATATATTACAAGCTAAACTAAAAAGATGACATAAATAATAAACCTATAGAACAGTTTATACCAATATCTTAGTAATATTCAAGCATATATTCTTGCTAAATCTCTACTTTGAAAGACATGTCCTCAGGAAATTGCAGCCTATGCGTTAGTAGATCGTATTCTACGGAAAGGCGGGCCCAGCGGGATCGTGCTCCATCCATGCTTCAAACTGACGGTACGAGCTCCCGCCAGCAAAGCGTAGCTGTAGAATTCCGCCTACTAAAAGTCCCTAATAGCTACAGCTTCATTGGGAAATCGTGTCACTTCCCGCTCTGAAACAGTGCTTTCCCCTTAGCATCAGGGTGCGTTGCCGCGAAACAAGATACGCAAAATCGTTACGTCTATTTTGCGGTTGCCGCTCCAGTGCAGTACATCTATGCATGGGGAGAAGGGCACTCAACAAAGCAAGCTATCCTGTCGGAACAGACCTAGCATACCAGAAATATGGGAAAACTTCAGAGTACTCTCAGTGTTTGATAAAAAAACAAAAATGAATCAAATAGTACGTTATTTGACGCGATAATCAAAAGTTTTGAAACTTCGCACGAGCCAACCCTAAAAATCTGGTCGTCTAGCCTGAGCTATTATATCTTAAGTATCAATTAAGTTATAATGACTTTTGGCGCAATGTTGGCGCCAATTCCTCGAAGTTTCGCAAAATGTAGCGGGATGCACCATGGTAATTTTTTTGGCGCAGTTTGGCGCAAATGGCGCGCAGCAATCCCATCACCGCCTAATACGGGATTGCTTCAAGGCGTCCGCCAGTGGGAAATTACTTTTCGTTGGCTTCTCTATGCATTTTTATCGGTTCGCCCCATTATTAACAAAGTGCCCAACAACAACCAAAGATCGACCAAACAATCAGCAGTGATTCTTGCACTTGTTTGGAGATTTAGGCATAAAGATGCCAGATGACAGCTAAACCACCAGGCCGTGAAGGCTAACTTTAGCACTTGATGGCGATTTAGGTCTAATATACCCAGATTCAGGCCGAAAAAGGTCAAGTTCGGCTCCTTCGGGTTTTTCAAAGCCCTAAATCCCTAAATCCCTAAATCCCCCCCCCCCCCCCACACAAAAAAAAGGAAGTTGTTTTGCAATTGTGTTACTACGTGAAAACGTTCTTGGTTTAGCGTTAGTAACCTTTAGGCATTTCTTCTCGAGCTGTGTTTCCACCTCTCCCTACTCCTCTCTACCCTATTGACACATTCACCTATTTCCCTTCCCCGTCGGGTCGGTCCTTGTCCACAGAGTATCGGGAATGACGGGCTGCGGACGGTCACGTGTACATTTTCCCGCTGAATTTAGCGAGAAAACAGAATTTGTGTGAAGGTCACGTGACATCAAGGCATGCAGCGTCATTTTCCCCGCTAGATTTAGTGGGAAATTTCGCGGTTATGCTTTTTGTGGCTTCACTTAATCTGAAAAAGTATCCTATAAACGTTTCACCTAAAAAAAAAACAAAAAAAAACTGGCTCAAAGTCAAAGAGTTGTGCTACAGGTGAAGGGGGGGGGGGGGGCGGTTGTTGGCTACCTTGTTATAGATACCCAAATATTTCGTCAGCTCCAGGGAGTTAATCCAAGAGGTAATTAACCCCAAAGAACGTGGACATATAACCCTTGTGGCAGAGCAACATGCTCCACTTTTTAACGCAATAAATTTGATTATCAACCCAGCCAAACCGCCGGCACACAATAAAAAAAAATCGAGGGTTGCAAGTAAAAAGTTTATAATTTGCGAGTGAGGAAAACTTTGAGACCAAGAGCAACACAACGCACATGCAAGGTCCCGTGAGTGTATGTGCTGCCCTCGATCGCGGGATTTTCGTTCACTACGATTGTACCCTGGTGCACCGACTCGTTCGCGCCCCAACATTCAGTACATTCGTCTTTAAATTTTCTTGTGCAGATGCCCTTTTTCCCCCGCGTACTTGCACCCTGGTGGCCTTTTTTTATACTAGAAACTCTCAAAGGTCAAATATGTTGTCTGGCATGCTTAACGGATGGGAATTCAAGCCTCTAAATCTCGGTTTAAAAAAAAAAAAAAAAATGCCGTACTGTACTGACTTTTAGTTTGAAGTCACTGAAGTGTTGTGATTAGACACATTCACACCGGAAGGAGTTATACGCGAGTTTGCTGCGCGAGCTTCGTACTCAACGTGCGGCTAAGTTGGGGTACGTTAATCAAAGACCACCTGTGGCTAGGAGAGGGGAAGGGAAGTGTCTGACTTTTCCTACGGCCTTGTGCAAGTAAGATGAATATGTCCCACTGAACAACCGTTTTTTACCCATTTGTCGTGTACTTTGTTCACCGAAGTTTGCACAAAAGAATCTACATTTTTTCCCGTTAACGAAGAAACAGAGAAAGAAAAAGAAAATTGGACCCATTGTATTTACTTTCCAAGCGCACGTAAATATACTCACGAATTTGTCGCTTTATAACTATTAAGAGCCTTAATTGTTTGAAATTTTCAGGACGAAGCCTTGTGTTTATAGTGAGTTTACCGCTTGTCTTTATAGTGAGTTTACTTAACGGGATAAGAAGGACTGAAGAACTAAAAGTGGCCAGTTTCCCTCGTTTAATCAAGTTATTAATAAAACTTTTTATCAGCTACTATTTTGACACGAAATAACTCTATGAAATCGTTTTTTTTTTATTTTTTTTATTCTAAGAAAAAAACAATATTTTTAGCAATGTGTACTACTTAAAAAATATCGCACAAAATAAAGATTTCTAAGGGGCCACCGCATGAAAGCTTGAACAATCTTACCTATGCTTGTTAATTTTTTTTATAAATTGTGCGTCAACCAGCAATGCACCAACCGGCAGGGACGTTGGAAAGCAGGGGGGCGATCGGCCCACTTTTTTTGTAAATACTTTCGACGATACTGCCTCCTGGTTATCACAACTGAATTGTCGATTTGTGGTGTTTCCGGGTCTTCTTATATGTCTCAGCATGTCATGAAAAGATATTAAACCCTATTCTTGGAAACCTGGGGGAACCTTGACGCCCCGGAGACTATACACACCGGTCAACCAAAACCGTCTGACCGGCCACTATACTGTGAGAAGCGTGCCTCATTGACGCGCTATCCGGTTTATCTACCAGCTGCAGATGTGGCTGGTAGTTAACAGCTGCGGGCGTACGGAGGGATTACTTTGTAAACTGTGTGCACGTATCAGGAAAGGCTGCTGATTCAGGCGACTTTGACAGAGGGCAGATCGTGATATCCCTACGGCAAGTATCTCGAAAACTGCAAATATCGTCGGGTTTTCGCGAGCTTCTGTCATTACTACCTATCAAAAGTGAAAGAACGACAGCAAAACTGTTAGTAGATGGCGAGGTGTTGCACGTCCACGCCTCGTGAGAGAACGGAGACATCGATGGTACTCCCAGGTTGGGGAATCAAAATAGGCGGCTACCTGTGGCTCAACTGTTTAGGTGAAAAGGTGCGATTGTTTCTGAGCACACAGTCGATCGGCCCTAATTTTATATGAACGTCCGCAGAAGACGACATTTGCAGCTGTTTTGCACGCCAAAAGTGACGGTATTAAGGCCGGTTCACACATGCAGCGAAGCGCTAATGTAGCGCTTCTCACGTGTCGTCTGCTACTTATTGTCTGCCATGAACAACGGTATTGACGGTGCGACACGAAGCTGGTGAACGCTCCCGTCAGCACGCGCTTAGCGCGAGGTCAGCGCTCCGCTTGTAGCGCTCCGCATGTGTGAACAGGCCTTTAGTTAGGCGGTCATATGTTTTGACTGATCAGTGTATACGCTCAAGCTCGATGCCACAGTTCATTTTGGTTCGACCAAACCATCCCACAATTTTAACGCAGAAACCGGTGATGCTACGCTATACCATTGGGAAGAAACACGACGCGAATGGACGCGCTGACAGGGGCAATAGAGAGTCGATAAACCGCCCCGAGGGGGTTACTCTCGGCGCCCCCCTGCGGCGTCCGGAGTAGGCGATCCAGCGCGTCAATCTGTCCACGTTTCGTTTCCCGACTTCCGACGAGGGGAAATTGGGCAGGGCCCCCGTCGCTCAATATTCATTGTCTCATAACCATTACAAGCCCGGGCAGGGCAGGTGCTCGGCCGGGCCGCTGAATTATTGAGCGGGCGCAGTTCAAACACGACGCCGTGCTGCCGGGCCGCCACAAATCCGGCTCGTTTCGCGAATCATCCCACACTTCTTGTTGCCGCCGACGGTGTCGCCACCGCCCGGAGTGTCGTGGCCGCTACCCCCCCCCCCCCCCCCCCCCCCCCCGCACACACGCACTTTTCTACTCGTTGACCACTCCCATCAATCTTGGCTTGTCTCCGCTTCATCTTCAGCAAAAAGCTAGTTTCACACAAACACAAACGCGCAGGCTAAAAACGTCACGACGCATTTTTCGCGCTTGATTAGATAGGTTGACAAACACGCGCATCGAAACAGAAAAAATTTTAGATTATGTAGCACTTTCCGAGAAGCTTGATTGATTCCGTTGGATCGTAGCGTTAGTAGCACTCGGTCTTGAGATAAAACAAAATACGGGTTTCTTAAATTTAAAAAAAAAAAAAAGTTCCATATGCATATACATTCTTAAAATTGCCTGCGCGTCTACTTACCCGCTAAACACTCGAAGAACCAATCTCTGCGATCAACCAAATCAGCTCAGCGAATGATGATGCGGAACATCTGTTTAGGCCTCAAAATCAAGTCTTCGCTGTGATATTACGCAATGCAGGCTTGACGCTTTGCATTGCGTAATGCCACAGCGCAGACTTTATTTTTAGGTCTAAACGGATGTTCCGCCTCATCATTCGCGGAGCTCATATCCCAGATCGTATAGATTGGCTCTTTGAGTGTTTTGTGGGTAAGTAGACGCACAGGTTCTTAAAGTGTATAGTACTGACAAAATAAGAAGCTCGGGGCGTCCCCTTTGGATGCCTGGCCTTCGGCATGCGCTTGTTGCCTTTCGTCTTGTATTGGCTGCTCGTACACGCCCGAAGTTCGTCTGCCCCTTGCCCAGGGGTTGCGGTGACGTCAGAACGCCGATCTCTGATTGGCTCTGGTTGAAAGGATAGTGGGTAGACCTCAATGCTAGCGGCATGGCTAGCTGCCTTGAGGTCTACCCACTATCCTTTCAATCAGAGCCAATCAGAGATCGGCGTTCTGACGTCACCGCAACCCCTGGGCAAGGAGCAGACGAACTTGCCCTCCGCATAGCGAGCTCGCGCTGGAGGCGGGACGACTGAGAGAGATCTTTCCTGTCCCTGCCACCATCAGAGGAAACGAAAAGGTTGAATTTTTGTTTCCTTTTGTTCCGTTCACTTCACTTCATCATTGCCGCAGCAGGACAGGTTGTTGCCACTTTAGATTCTACCGTGTCCTTCTCCCCAGCTAGGTCTTTGTTGAGGCTCGTCAACGCCCGCGTCTGTCTCGGTAAGACAAGACAAGGTCAGCGGTGGCGGCTCTTAGCTGGCGCGTATGTAAAGCATTTATAGTAAGCTTCCATTACTGACGTGCACTAATTCTAAGGCTGCCCTCTCTTTGTACCATGAAATAAAACGAATAAGTAAACAAAATTTTAAGTTGTGAGCTCATTTTTGGTTGACGAGGTAAGGTGCAATAAAATGGCGATTAATTTTGCTCAAGATCATTAAACAATTTAGGTTAAGGACGGCTAGTTCGGCTAGTTGATTTTCCATAATGGTGTAAAACGCCAAAACAACAAGGACGGAAACGAAGGGAGAACTGGACAGGACGCGGCGTAACTTTCAACGGAATGGTTTATTACAATTTTAAAAATATAATAAGCGCAGGCACACTTGCCAGAGCACAAAGGTATGGTCTAAAAACACCCCCAACCTTCCTCAAATGCCAGCGTCATTGGTTATTCATATAGTGGAATTTTTTATCAGACAAGGACAAAGAGGGTGCGCTTACACAAGAATTGTCGCGGTGGGACTTAATCAGGAAGGCTTCGTGGCTTCGATGCATCCCTATTTTAGGTATGCATCGCATGTATCGAAATAAACTTGAGCCCATACGCACTTGAAAAAAAAAGAAGAAAACAATCATGCAGAAAGCTTGCACGCGGTTGATGCATCCCTATTCCAGGTATGCATCGCATATATTGGCATAAACTTGAGCCCACACGGATTTGAAAAAAGTAATCAAGCAGAGAGGATAACAGTTTGCACGCGGGGACAAGGGAAGGTGCAATAGAACAGACCGCGAAAAGTGTACACCGCTTCGCATGATCGTGTGGGTCACTACTATGGAGACTGAATCCTCCCGGAGACCCGGAATTCCACAGCTTCGTTTCAGAACAATGTCGCCCTGCTGCAGTAAGTGGCTTCGAAATGGCAGTCCGGCTTAATCAAATTATATCCGCGAGGACAAAAACAGGAAGCTTTTGGTCTAATGTGGACGAACGTGACGGAATTTTTCTATAGCCAGCGCCGGCAACGGCCAGACAGCGCGAGCAGAGTGAGAGCCCACGGTTACACCCTGTCTCGTTGTTACTTAGCAAAGGGTGAACGCTACGCCCTACTTTGCCTTCTGACGACTTCGAAATGCGGTACGTATAAGAGCGCAACGCACACGCTTTGGAGCACGACGCAGCGAAAAGTCTGACACTTTTTCGCAATAAAAGCGCACTCCGGCGATACGTAGTGACGTGCTGTTGTTCAGATTGGTCCGCAGGGGCCGTAGCTTCCGTCGCACTGGCATGTGATACGCCCGCGGCTTCCTAGCCTATCCAGCATTTCTTCCTTCGGACACTATTGGCGACTTGCGCGATCAAAAGCGTCGCTGCGATCGTCCTTCCACGATTGGCCGAATGCTGACTGTGACGTCAGCAAAGGATTTCTTATCGACGGAAATAAGAGGAATGGAAGAACTTGAATTTGGGCGGTGTTGGTAGTGTTGGTTTCAGAGCGCCATGATTTCGTGGTTTCACCATGCTCATTAGAAACAACATCGAACTTGTTGTTCGTGGGGTAATGACGTCACGAGAGGGCACCAGAGGAGGGCGCCACCAAAACATCTCGCCGCTAATAGCTAAGCGACGCTACCAAAGTAATGCAAAGAGCAAGTCGCCTGCTTCTTGTGCAGGAGTTTCGGTGATGTGAGAACGACGCCGAGTTCTAATTTTCTATCGATTGACAGAAGAGTGAGTGGACCTCGATGCTAAATAGCTTAAGGTCAACCCACCATTTTTTTTCAATCAGTCAAGAAGAGCTCGGCGGCCTGACATTATCACATCCCTTGCGCAAAAAGCAGACGAGCTTGCGCACCGTCTAGCTCACGTTTGAAAAATACAGCCTCCACCTCCAGGCATACCCAATGTTTCTTGCTTCAGTCGCGACCTCTCATCCAACCAAACGCATCAACTTTGCCGTGAAGGTGCGATTTTAGTCCGCCATTGAACAGGGATTCCGCAGCTACTAACAGAGGGCAGTCTTTCGAAAGGGCCCATTACGGCAACTTTATACGCAAAACTCGAGCGAAAACATACACGCCTATATATGAGCGATAAAAGCTCGAAATATGGTCGGCGTCCGCGAGGGAGCTTGCGCCACCTCTCACGGCTCCTAGGAGGCATGAGAGGTATGCGGAGGGCAAGTTCGTCTGCTTCTTGCGCAGGGGTAGCGGTGACGTCAGAACGCCGAGCCCCGATTGGCTGATCGCGACCCCCTATCTGAGCGTCGTCTGCTTCTTTGCAACGTCGTCTGCTCGCAACGTCGTCTGCGTCTGTCTTGCTTTTCCTGAGACTTTCGGAAGTGCAGGTCTTTACGAACGAGCTCGAGGGGGCACACGAAATAACTCGAGCGGTACTTTATTTTTTTCTAACAACTAGCAGACGCGCATCGAGGAGAGAAGTCAAAGGACTCAGTGGCGAGGTGCCCTGAGGCGCCGAGGTTTGTTTGCTAAGAACCGAGAGTGAGGGTTGTTAGTGTCCACAAGTTCCCTCCCAAATACTTTTTCCCTCCTTCCGTGTGTGGCTGTGGCACTTTTACATTTGAGAAAAAACGCATTAATTGCGTTCATTTGGCCTTTAGAATAACAGATATCAAAATTATATTTCAATGCGACGCGCCGGAGAGCCACAAAAGCAATTTCAAAATAGGGCTGAAGCCCCGCCCCCCTAGCCTTGGGCAGCCAAAAGAGCCGTCGATGACGTCACGGACAGCGACTGTCTTTCGCGTTTTTCTCGCGTTTAACAATACTTACGCAGCAAATGGTTTGGGTATTCGGGTTCACAGGGTAAAAATACACTGGAATTCACTTCTAACTCATTTTTTCCAAGAAGCTCCATAGCTTCCCTTTAACGGCGTCGGCGGGCTTCACTTCTGCTAGTCAAAGCGATGGCTGCTTTACCTTTCCTGCGTCTGTCGTAGATTCACCGTTTTTTCACCGTTTAGAACGCGGCCTTCAAAAAAGGCGAAAGGAAATACTTTCTTTTAAGGTGAAGGATTTCACTCTAGTTGTGAATGTCCAGGCGTCATTTAAGAATTGTAGCTACGCTGTAAAGATAGCGCTCTCCGATAAAGGTGACATTTTAGAGAGTCACTGTGAGTGCCCTCGCGGGGCCGCAAAGTGCAGCCACAGGGTGGCTACCGCACTTTACGCGGCTCTAAATGGACTGTCCAAGACGGACCTTCCACAGCAGTGGCTGCAACACCCCAAGAACAGTATGCCGCGGCAGGTCACTCGCTCAGGTAAGAAGTAAACACCATGTTCATCGCTATGTTAAAACGTTTAGTTGCACGAGTTTCGTGAATGGTACCTTGCGGTTAATGAGTGGTTCAAAAACAATCAGCTAGAGAGAGATGACAGCCGATGTGAAGACTGTAAATAAACAAATGCGGCTGTGCGGTCGGTCCAGGGAGCACATCATAGCCCAAAAGTGCTTGATCGCTGCTTGTTGTCAGAACTTTATCGCTCGACTGTTGTCAGTTAGCGTATTGGGGTACGTACGAGTGGCGTAAACCCAAATGTCAAAAGTTTGAAAACCTGTACTAATCTGTGGAAGAAGATCCGAGCAAGATCGATCGAGCTACCCGAGTGGCGTTGGACGTATCGCGGAAGTTATGTCGTAGACCCGTTGACACCAAGAAGTAATTATTGTTATGATGCAATGAAATCCAAAGGTTCAAGCGAGCTGGACAAGGAAGACGAAAATAATCCCTGGAAAAGGGGAACAAAAAGGACAAAGGACAAACACAAATCTCGAAGGCCCCGTTCTCGCCGGTGAAAAAACGGTGAATCTCCGACAGACGCAGGAAAGGTAAAGCAGGCATCGCTTTGACTAGCAGACGTAAAGCAGATGACGTTAACTGCGCCAACTGCGCCAACGACGCCGTTAAAGAGTGAAGAGTCTCGCCGCACGCGAAAGGAGGGAAAAAGTATTTTGGAGGGAACTTGCGGACACTAGCCGCCCTCACTCTCAGTTCTTAGCAAACAAACCTCGGCGCCTCGGGACACCTTGCCAGTGAGTCCTTTGACTTCTCTCCTTGGTACGCGTCTGCTAGTTGTTAGACAAAACAGCGTACCGCTCGAGTTATTTTGTGTGCCTTCTCTGAAAGGCGAAGTCGAGCTCGCTCGTAAAGACCTGCACTTCCGAAAGTCGCAGGAAAGGTGAGACAGACGCAGACGACGTTGCAAGCAGACGGCGTTGCAAAGGAGCAGACGACGCTCAGATAGGGGGGTCGCGATCAGCCAATCAGGGCTCGACGTTCTGACGTCACCGCTACCTTCCGTGCAAGAAGCAGACGAACTTGCCTTCCGCATAACTTCCCTCGCGGGCTCCAATCGCCCTTCCAACGTTCGCTGCTTGGTGTCATCTCTATGCGAAAAGGGTCTGCAGATCTGTTTTCTTCTTCCGGTGTTAATGTGGCCTACATCGGACGTCCATAAAGCTCGATTAACTCTATACGCTCCAGCCAAACATTCAGTGACTCCAGACTATGCTATAGCCACAAAACCACGCGATAGGCGCTATGAAAATACTCCCTAAAGGCTTGCCTCTTTCTCCCTCACATATTACATTAAAAAATTATAAATACGAACAAAACGAGGACAATAAACACACAAAAACGACAGGACAGGCGCTAACTCTCAACTAATTTTATTAGAAACCATCTTCACTTATATACACACACTCATTTTCCCAACTTGCGTCACAACCAATCACCACTCTTACAAGCAGCCATAAAAAAAAAAAATCATTTTTTTAAGCAGATAATACTGAGTTTTCGTAGACCGCGTTTTCCCCTTTTCTAAGCCCTCCGCAACAAAGAAGCCGCTACTGCGCCTGCGCGCCGATGGCCTTGGCTGTAGAGTTCCAGGTATTATAGCGGGTTGCGGAGAGCTTTGCGGGACGGCGAAAACGACCTACGAAAACTCCCTAAAGAGAAGGCGCGCTAACGCATTTGTCATCTGTCTTTTTGATATAAAACGCCTCTATTATCTCTCTCTCCGTTTTATATGTTGCTTTGTTCAAAACCATTGTTGCTTCCCCAGCGCTTGTCCTACAGTGGTCTCCAAAATGCCCCCTGCACCCCCCCCCCCCCCCTCCCCCCGCGTTGTTGCGCACAGAAAGACTACGCTCCCGTGCTCCATCGTTAAAACAGGGGCCAGTTTGTCCGATGTAAACTTTTCCACAACTTAGCGGTATCTCGTATACAACACTGGTGACACATTCACTTAGAAAACAGTGCTTTTTTCTGCCGTGTCAGCGTCGGAGAGATCTGAGAGTTTACAAAGGGCCCAGAAAACAACGTTCCCATCATATCTCATTGCTATTTTTTTTTTATGTTGTGGGATATTTTGTGCCAGCACGGAATCACGTGTAATCGTCTTTTATTTTGCCTGGCTGAACCTTTGTTAGTTTTTTTTATTAATTTTTTTTAATAAGGCTCTCACAGCAGCTCGAAGTTAGGTTAAGGAGGTGCCCTACGTTTTCCAACCTTTTTACTTGCTGTGCAAAACTGGTTACCATCTGGTGTTTACTACTTTTTGCAAGAGCCGCCTGAAGAGTTTGGGATGTACACTTTTGAAAGATACATTTTTCTTAGAACGCGTTTTATACCAAAAAGAGAGATGACGAATGCATTCGCGCACCTTCTCTTTATCTGATAAAAAAAAGAGTGACTTATCTGGATGGCTGCATGTAACAGTGGTGATTAATATTGATGCAAGTTGGGAAAATGAGTCTGTGTATATAAGTGACGATGGTTTCTAATAAAATCAATTGAGATTTACGCTTTTTCTGTCATCTTCCTGTCTCTATTCTCCTCGTTTTATTCGCCCTTTTAATATTTTAATTCAGTATAGACCAGCTCGCCAAAATTCAAGTTTTAATTCGACACACACTTCAAGCGTCATAACTAGAGGATCCGTCCTAGTCTCCTAGGGGTTATAGGCTATGGCCGGGTGTCTCCATCGTACCTGTACTGCTGGTCGAGCTGTGCCTTCTCGATGCGCTTGTCCTTGGCCCTCCTGTTTTGGAACCAGATCTTGATCTGGGTCTCGGTGAGCTCCAGACTCTCTGCCAGTTCGAACCTGCGCGGCCGACTGATGTACTCGCTCCGCTGGTATTCCAGCTCCAGCCTCAGCGTCTGCTCGCTCGTGAACGTTGTTCGCTGGCGACGTTGCCGCCCGTCCTTCCGACGACGTCTCTGGACTGCGTGGTAGAGACGCTAAGATTAGACGGACTCGCCCACAAAACCTCATTTCTATCGATCCTGCAGTCATTTCGCGGAAGATTCGAATGGCCACGCCTCGCGAAAAAATAAGTGCTTTGAAAAACGCACAAAAAAGAGGAAGAGAAAAACTTTTCATATTTCTTCTTGCCATCCATCAGCGTCATCAAGACGACCGCTGTTGGCGCATGATTGTTGTGAAAGGCTGCTCGTGTTAGACGACACCGGGATCGCAGGTTTAATCCCCGCCTTTTTCAGGTTCGATATTGTACCGGCGTGCGGTTGTGTAACCCTATAGAGTTATTATATTATACGCTAGAGGTTCAACTGGGGGCGTTAGTGTGCGGTTTCAAACTGAAGCACACAGCAGCCAGTCTGAAATTGACCTCCGGTAATGCAGTCTTATGAAAAAAAGTAAGCGCATTTCCTGCCTGCGCTCGGTTATAAGAGCAAATATCACGAATGATTCGTGCGCACTAGATAGCAGGGAACATTTCACGGTCACACGCAGACGAAAATATTGGCCAGTTACGGCTTTTTTCTTCCTTCGAATTTACCGCATTAAAACGGCACTGAAATGGCTTCCTACATGTATTTATGACCACTGTCCTGTTAGCGTGGAAAAGGCATCGGCGTTTTCCTGTAGGGGTTTACGTGCCAAAGCATTGAAGAGCATAAAAATCAAGAGAGACGTCAAGAACTATACGCATTGTCACTGGGTCAGTATACCTACCTGTGCATGTGGACGAGCGAAATAAAGTAAAACCGAGTAATTAGTGGGATTTGCAATAAATCACATTCGATATATATACTCTGCTGCTTATGATCGTTGCAAACATAAGTTTATTTTTTCTAGCTTTCAAAGCTCATATCTGGATGCTCAAAACTTTTAAAATGGGAAAAGCGAGAAAACACTTACCGCGCGATAACGTCTCTACAATAATAAAAAAGGAAGCCTTCTTTTATAGTGCACGTTTTTCTACGCGTTTTAAGCGCTTGTAAATGGGGGTCATTTTAGTGGCATAAAGATCTCGCGGATTATCAGTATTAAGGTCATCGAAATGTTGGTGCTGCTTGAACAAGTCCTACGCTGCTTTCGACAGTTATTTTTCCTTAAACTCTCCCCTTGCCTTCATACAAACTTTCCATGGAACATAGGGCTGAACCAGGAGTAATTGGAAGTTAAACATCGCTCACTGATCGGCAAAATGTTGTAACCTTTCACTTTTATAATGTTCATAAAGTTACGTACTATTCGCTATACGACCCAAGTAACCAAGGTAATTCCTGTTATTCCCAAGCGAAGAGACAAAATGCCCGCGCTTCTTCCCATAGGAACGCCCAGGAGCACCGCAATAGAGGACCGGTTGCTGTATGCTCCAATTTGAAACCGGAACTCCTATAGACACTAGTGCCCCCCCCCCCCCCTCCCACCTCTAGCGTATATTATAATAGCTCTAGGCGTGTAACCACTATACGTCCCGATTCACGTGAAAGACCCCAGGTTAGCCGGTCAAATTACCCCTCCGCAGCGGAGTGATAAGAACCACTTTTAGGTTCTTTAAATGTCCATACGACCAATATTGTGAAAGTCCTTCACCCAACCTCAAGCACGTTCCAAGCAGGCTTGCTTCATGTGTGCTTTCAACATGTCTGCAGACAAGTTTTAAGACGGCCATATAAAGGAAAAAAAAAAAGCACGCCTCAGACTGTGTCTGAAGACTGAGTGAATGGATGGTTGGATGGATGCTAACGGCTGTACCCTTTATATCGGAGGGTAGCCTGCGCCACCTAGACTAGAAGTTAAGAACCAAAAGTGTGATTTCTTTCCATCGCCAATTTGCTTAACCTCTCCAATTTGCATGATTCATAAGCAGTGGGGCTGCGGAGCCTTCTCTGACTGCAGTCCAAGGTGAAACGAAGTACGCACGAGCATGCTCTATGAAAAATAGCGAAGTTATACGAGCTGTAGTTCTAGGCATTCGTCGAAATCGGGCATGTGTTCTCACAGCAGGCCTCACACACGTGCGTTGTGCTACGGTGCTTCGTAAATCAAGCCTGTTAAATTTGCCATGTGCTGTGGTGAAGAGCCCTCTTAGTCACGGATTGCACTTTGTCACTATCTCTGGGTTTATGTCTCGTTGAAGACTGTTTTAAGATTACGACGACATTGGCTTACTTAGTGCTCGTTGACGACGTCTGGGAGTACACGCTACGAGCAAGGGGAATAAAATTGCACGTATCTCTTTATTTCCTTCGCAACACGTAGCTTAAACGCTACGTGTCGCTAATGTGCAGGTAAGGTATGTATACATTTAAAAAAAAAAAAATTCAGTGTGTCTACTTTCCAGCATTGCACACCTCAAAGCCAATGGCTGCATTTTACGGAGGTAGCCCGGAAAGAAAACGAAACTAAAATTATGTTTAACCCCCCCCCCTCCCCAACCCCCCCCCCCCCCTCCCAAACCAAAAAAAAAAAAAAATGCTGCGTTGTGATTACGGTGGTTGTGACAGTGACTCTGAGCGTAACGTAAGCACGCGCACGGTCGCTCGATCTGCCCCTCTCCGTATAAGCGCTCGTAGTCTGCATGCCTAGCGAGATTGAATGTCTAACGTGCCTGAATATCCACTATTCAGACTTCCGTCTCAATTCAGGCTCGGTGGATATTCACTCACGGAATCCGAGAGCGCTTCACTGTACATTCAGACACGGAATCAAGAGGCAGCCAGAGCTTCCACAAAGAATCTTTACCGTAGTCTTTCACCGACTTTAGAATTGTTTCAAAACCCTACCGGTTGTGTTTCTTGCATTCCTTTCGCCATCGCCATCCTTCTCGGTGGCAAAGGTGCTTTGTGCCTGGTACGAGCCACATAAAGGAGTAAAAGCCACAAAAGCTCTTGTTTCTCTCCTAAAGGAAACTGGCCTGGACTCCCGCTTATTTACGAGGAACCCCTGTGTTTGTGAACCGTGCCGTGTCTATAAAAGCCCGTTCACACGTGCGGCCGTGGACGACCGAGAAAGACAAGACCGGTTTTTAAGCCTCTTACGAAGGCGTAGGACCTGCTCCGCAGCAGAACATCTGGTCGTACGCCGTCGCAAGAGGCTTAAGAACCGATGTTGTCTCTCTCGGTCGTACTCGGTTGCAAGTGTGTGAACGGTCCTTAATGTTCGAGACTCGTAACATTGATTGGACACGAGGTTCGGCCGAACGCCCTTCGACACGCTGATTGGACGCGAGGCCCTACCGAACACTGCGATGACGTTCCTCGTTTTCGATCTGCGTCTTCACTCAATCTCGCTGCGATGACGTCAAAATTCTAGTGCACGGGTTTTGATTATTCCAGCTGGTCCCGGCTGGGTAGACACGCGTTATGTTGTAGAAGTGCACTGCTGGGTCCAGTCACCATCACTCGCGTTCCTCTCTCGGATAAAATTACAATCCCCAATTCGAGGAGGACCTCCCGCTCGTTGCTGCGCAGATCCATTTGTCAACGGCATACCAATCTCAATCGGATCGACGGGCACAATCGTAAAAACTAGCATAAAAACAAAACAAACGCGCGTTTTTTAGAGAAGCAAAACGGTATCTCTCTACAAGACGATAAACCCGCACTTAGAGGTCGGGTAATGTAACATTCCCATTACAAGGAATTCTTTCCGCGCTTACGATGGCCGATTTGTCACGGCCTGCATGCGTGCTCGTGCACATGGCGTGATTGGTGTGGTTTGCGTTTTAAATCTCGAAGGGGGAGAGAGAAATTCTCCAATCGCAACGCGCATTATTCGTCGCGTATAGTGTACACGCATCGCACAACGCGTATGCACAGCAGCAAGTTGAGTTTTGCTGCGCCTTTCGAATGCTCGCATTAATATTATTAATGGATGCAGAAGGCGCAGCGTGCGTGCTTCAAAAACCGGCAGCGGCGGCGGCGGCGGCGCGGCCCTGATGGGAACAAGTTTTGCGGACGACGACGACGGCGACGACGTTGTTTTTCCCAGATTGAAAGAGCTAGTGCGCATGCTCGATCCCCATATTACGAGCAGCTGCGTGCGCCTGCAGCCAAGGGGGGTGGCAAGTTTTCGGGACGCGCGCGCATGGAGCGTTCCCCGCAGCCAACCAACAATCGGACAGGAAGACGAGCGAGGAATAAACGCGATTTAAATGTAATCCCTTTTTCCCCCTTTTAAAAAAAGACACGGCGGCTCGTAATTGCGTTTCGGAACCCGGTGTTTGCTTTTGGCTATGTACGGCGGAGCAGGTTCCGAGCCGCGGTGAAGTCTAGGGAGGCCTTAATGACGGTGGTACATGCGAGCAGTCGACGTCGTCGGGGGTCGTGAATCGAGCACGATAGGGGTCATAATGTGGAGACGACGACGCGAGTTGCACGGATGCACGTGCGTGTACACATGCCGCGATGGGGGGACGGCAGCTCGTTTCCGCGTTTGCTGCTTTTCGCCCTTCCCCGATTTGTTCGAGGGGCATAATAATGCTCGGTTCGAGAGTTTATGCGCTTTTAGGGTCGAATGGCGCGGATAGGATTTGGCCCGACTAATGGCCGCCATCAACTTGGACTGCCGATGCAGTGATCGGCTTACTTTTGAGAACGCATACGAGGTGAGTTTGAAAAAAACAAAAACAAAACGTAAACTTATAAACGCGAGTATGAACTCATACTTCACGCCGGTTGTATAGTCTCGGTCACATGTAGGTGGCCTGCTAAACTATCCACGGATTTTATTTTGCTTTCCTGTTTTGTTTTGGACATTTATTATTTTTGAAATGACCACATACTAAAAACAAGAACTAATTATTACGTTTTGTCGCGTTTGTTATCTAAGTTCTTACATATATGTCTTTCGCAGTTCCTTTGAATATGATCAGTTCTTACTGCCAAGGAATTCTGCGCTGTGTGTAGCTATAGCCGAACTTAAATTGGGCCAGTGCAACACGGCTGCTAACTTCTAATCCACGGTCTTTAATGTGAACTATGAAATAGTGATAAACCAATGCACGTTCCTATTGAAAACAAGAAAAAAATTAATTTCAATTTAGGATTTCTATGGATGCAGACGTTTTTTTTTTTTTTTTTTTTAAAGTTAAAGTCGCATTATTATTATTTTTTTTTAAGTGAGCAGACCGATTACACGAACGCGACATAGGCGCCTTCACATTTCTTTTTACATAAATTTCGGTGTAAAACACAGCATACCGAGGTTCATGTATTACATAAGCCAGCGTATTCCCAAACTGTGGGTCGTGACCCTGAGTTGCAACAAATTTAGTGGGAGCCAACAAAACGTCAAACAAACCTAAAACAAAAATGCGAACTTGACTTTTTGGCGATGGTGCCTGTGAAAACCAAGTATAAATTGCTTCTCAAAATCGAGCCGAACTGAAAGCTGTGATGTCCGAACTCCACCCTTGTTTTAAAAACCGGTCCTTCAAAAAAACAAAAAAAAAAAAAAAGCTGATTGCAGTTATTAGCTAGAAACAGTCATTCCTGCTGACATGCGTTTTATTGTTTTTGTTTTGTTTGGAAGAAGTTATGATTTTGAGAGTCGCGGAGAAAAGCTCACCGGACAAAAGCTCACCGCAAAGACGGCGGATTCGGAGAAAAGCTCACTGCCCTTGAGCGAATGCGGAGAAAAGCTCACCGATTTTCTTCTTTCTTCTTTTCATATGGAGGCTGTAGATCATGCGTAACATACATAAATTTATTATCATTAAAATTCGTTAATTTTGTAAATAGTAAAATGTCCTTTTTGTCATATTTGTTAAACTTATTGGGTATATTGCTGCCAAATTAAAAATTGCAGGCGACTTTTTTTTGTGTGTGTGGTATTCCCTCCAGGCAACGAAGGCCTACCTGAAAACTTTATGAAACTTGAAAAACAGAAAAAAGTTCGAAAACTTAATAATGTCTGCCTAGAACCTAAAAAGCAAAACTGTTAATGCCGAAAATCTTAAAGTGCATGCGCAACAAAAACGTGCCTGAAATTCTTTTGAAAGCTTCTGCTAACCTTTGAAAACAGTATAAAACGGTCAGTAGGATATCGAGGCTTCTTTCTTCCACGGACATGCACGTTTTCTAGCCGTTCGTGCTGGTTTTTCCACACGTTGCCTTTGTGTGAAAGTGCCCTTCTACGGTGAACTACCCAGGACCTTCAGAGCTGCACACTGGCGCCGTTGTTACTCGGTGGTGGGGGCCTATGTAAGAACTCGTCTTCTGTAAAGTAGGGAATCGGGCTAGTTGGTAAACGTTATGCAATATGAACGGTAAAAACAGCTCAAACAACGAAGACAGAGTGAAGACAACAAACACGACAGGACGAAGCTGTTTATTTATTTATTTATTTATTTAATTTTCCCTCAAGGCCAGAGGCATTACAGAGGGGGAGAGCAAGGAAAAATACAGAAAAGGAAAACAAGCCTAGAAATAAGTTAAACATGCTCAACAAATGAAAGATTAGTAATTGCAGTTTTAAAAAGGTCAGAGGTCCGTGATGATGGCAATTGTCCCGGGAAGCTGGTTCCATTCTCGTGGTGTACGAGTGACGAACAATAAATGAAATGTTGTTGTGTTAGAAATTGAAATACCAACCTTGTGATTGTGATCGTTGCGAGAAGAAACGTAAAAAGGACGGGGTATTAATTTGCCGCGCAGAATAGAATTGTGAAAATAAATCTTATGGAATAAAGAAATGCGAGAAATGCCACGATGCAAGGCTAAAGGCAGAGTAGCTTTCATGGCAGTCACGCTAGCCGTGTTGTGGTAGTTAGAAAGGATGAAACGAGCTGATCTGCTTTTGAATCGCTTCCAATGCAGTGATGAGGGTGACTTGTCCAGGATCCCAGACAGAGGCTGCATTGTCCAACCTTGGACGAATTAATGTTTTATAAAGAGTCAACTTTAGTGCAACTGGAGCTAATGAAAAATTTCGTTTAACATAACCCAACATGCGGTTAGCGTTAGAGGAAACATACTGAATATGATTTTTCCATGAAAGGTCAGATGTTATGTGCACGCCTAGGTATTTATAAGACGACACCGGCTCCATATAAACATGATCAAGAAAATAGTTAGGATTGTCAGAAGATTGTCGAGATACACGCATAGACTTACATTTGTTAGCGTTAAGGCTCATTGACCATAAATCACACCGCTCGATGATAGTGTTAATGTCGGACTGTAGAACACTAATGACATGATTATCTAATATTTCACGATAAAGGACACAGTCGTCAGCAAACAGACACATAGACGAGGAGATGTTACAAAGACGAGGAGATGTTCTCGCAACTAAAGTTTTATTAATAAAAATAACGGAAATAAAGCAGCGTAGCCGACACTGATTACAGCAACAAACATTTACTTATCTATCAGGCACCACAGAATCTTCGGAGCTGAAACGGTTTAAACACCGCTATTCATATTAGCTTGCGAAAAAACAGACCTCTTTATCTGAGAGAGCTACTGACGGCGCATTGTCAAGCTGTCAATAAATTGTTTTATTTTTTACGTGTGTCCCACGTTCTGATTTTATACTTGCGGCGTCACTAATGAACAGAATGGGTGATTACTAATTTCTTAGGAATTAGTAAAATGCCCAATAAACTTCAACAATATTACAAAACAGAGGCCATTTGTTTTTTTAGTGAAGTTACAAAATCTAATTGTGTTAAATTGCCACGCGTGACGCACAATCCGATAAGAAATAAAAATCGTGAGCTTTTCTCTGCATTCGTTCAAGGGCCGGTAAGCTTTTCTCCGCATCTGCCGGTTTTGCCTTGGGCTTTTCTCTAATGAGCTCTTCTCCAGTGAGCTTTTCGCAAGTGAGCTTCACTCCGCCGTCCTGATTTTTAACCCATTTAATTCACTATGGGTTTATTAACTGTCAAATAGTATCTCGTGTATCACAACACTACTCAGAGCCCATCGCCCACTTTGATGGACCTCCGCATGTGACATGTACTATATATGCTCAAATCGGTTAAGGGATACACATTTTTTTTTTATTCTTAATTAGGCGTTCAGCTCAAATAAATTGCAGAAATTTCTTTCCCTATATAACTAAGACTATACACTCTAAAAAAAAGCCCCTGCGTCTGCTTTCCCGCACAACACTGGAAGGGCCAATCAGCGCAACTTACGGAGGCAGCTCAGCGAATGACGATGCCGAAACATATGTTTAGTCCAAAAAACGCAGTCTGAGTTGTGACCTTGAGCAATACAAAATGTCACGCTTGTATTGCTTAATGTCACAACTCAGACTGCGTTTTTTGGTCGAAACATGTTTCCGCATCGCCATTCCCTGAGCTGCCTCCCTAAGTTGCGGTGATTCGTTCTCCGAGTGTTGAGCAGGAAAGTAGATGTACGGGCTCTTTTTTAGTGCGGGGGAGTCATCGCGTTCACTAATCTTGTAACACCGTCGAAATTTGTAGTCTGAAACAGAATTAATACTATGATGCTCACAGACAAGCTTATCTGTGTGCAATTTGAGAAGTGAAGAGTGCGCGCGCGCAGCGCACCTGCGCCTTAACCTTGACTGCAAAGTCACGGAAAGTTGCCCGTGTGCATAGAGCGGTTAGTACAGTTTGGTGGATCGTGGACAAGTCGACGCTTTACTGCTTTGTTTGCGTTGGGTCATCCCATGTCAAACGTCCCAGACGTTGCGCTCGACCACCTTCAATTCCCCCCCCCCCCCCCCCCCCCCCCCACAAAAAAAAATACATGGCCTTTTGCCGCATTGTCCGTAGCCGAGCCCTAAAATAGTTTTGACGAAACAAATTTTTTGATGGCGTGAGCGCGGTTTTAACTTTTAAAAATAGCGTGAAACTAGGTATCACTTTATAATTTATGAAAAATCTGCTTTTTTATAAAACACCCAGCAGTATTCTTTTTCTTAAATCTGCACGGCTTTCGACTTGCAATGAGGTTGGGCCTGTGCAGTTTTATTTAATTTAAATATTTATTAAAAACAAATTTCTTTTTATTTTAACACTTTTATTTTATTAAAAAAATATCTAATTGTTCCTGGTCTTAATAGAACTTCTTACCAACTGCCCCTGTAGGTATATAATCTATAAAAATATTTAAACTGCTCAATCTCGCGGTAAAAAAAAAAATCCTGAAATTGCCAAAAAGGGCGTTTTGACGCATAAACAGCCGTTTATTTCACCTTGAGGTGGTCCAAATAAAAATACGAAATATAGTGAGTTTGGGAGAACAATCGATTGTCTTTTGATTCTGAAAATTTATTCACAGTGATTTTTGTTTTAAAGCGAGAAAACAATTTTTGAAGTTGAACCCTCACACCACAACCCGGTCACCGCACGCTAGCTGCGACGATAGCGAAACGGTTAGGTCGAAAGAACGGAGTTTACTGCCGCTTCTCCCCTTGTTTATCTTTTCAGCTCCAAGGGAAGAAAAGGCGGACATCATGTTGATAATCGGAGGTGCCGCCAGTGCGTAGCCATAGCAGGCCCGTTGTGCCCCTTGTATCCGAGGGCGGCTCCTCACACTCCGAAACGCGATGCCTAATCGACGGGCGGCATCAGCTGACGTGGACTTCTCCTAAAAAGGAAACGCGACAATATCGCCGCGAAATCTATAGCCGTCACGCATACTGCGATTAAAAGAGGAACTATTCAGCGACGCAAGAATTTGCCGTTTCAAAGCCGATTTAAACACAAACCAGGCGTGAGCCTCCAACGGCGCGCATTCGTTAACACCACATCGCCTCGTCGTTGGAGATTGCAAGTTCACTGGGCTTTTGTGTTGCTGTTTAAATAGTGTCCTGGCGTTGAAAATAGAGAGTGAATGCGATGTGTACGTAAGAAACAGCAAGCTTACTAGTGAATGCTCTGACCCGGCAGCGATAAGCATTTTCTGATATCAAGACAGTGGAAGACCACAGGAGGACACCGCCGTGCAAAACAGTCGAAATAGTAAAATCCATAACGCAACAAGAGTGGAAGAAAGCTTCTACCCACCAAGATGTACCCGACAACTCGAAGTCCGGTTGTCTACCTGCGTGCGCAAACCGTGACACCGTCTCACGCTTTGCCAGGCTCGACGGTGGCGTGCTGTGCAGAGAAGAGGCTCAAGAAACGACGCCAGGTTACGGCGCGAGAGCTCAACTTTAAAATGTATTTTTTCTTTAGAACATAACTATTTTATTTAAACTTTCAAGAACGAAAGGAAATAAACTCTTCTGTAATAGTCACCATGTTTTGTATTTTTCTTTGGGCCAACTCAAGGCAGAATTGACGGCTCTTGAAACGGCAAAACGCAATTTTGTACAAATTTAGTTGCTTTTCTGCGTGATATTTAGTTGTACGACCCGAAACCTTCTTTTTTTTTTTTTTCTTTTTGTGGGGTATGCCTACAGGGCTGTCAATAAGACTTTTTACAGTCACCTGCAGCAACGAGATAGTTCGTAATAAAAATATCAAAAATTCTAAAATTCTTACATATTCCTTATTTTTTTTAATTCCTTCAAGCCAATATTCATGATGCTTACTACATAGCCGCAATTTAAATAACGTGTGGTTTTTAGGCAAAAATATTTCACCTTTTCATAAATATATCTTACTTCTCATGGAGAAGTAAGATATATTTATGGAGAAGTCACACGTCGCCTGTCGCACTGAGAAGTCCACATCAGCTGATGCCACCTGTCGATTAGGCATCGCGTTTCGGAGTGTGAGGAGCCGCCCTCGGATACAAAGGGCACAACGGGCCTGCTATGGCTACGCACTAGTGGCACCTCCGATTATCAACACGATGCCCGCCGTTTCTTCCCTTGCAGCTGAAAAGACGGACAAAGGGAAGCGGTAGTAAACTCCATTCTTTCTTTGGACCTATATTCGTGTCAGCTATCGTCGCCGGTGGCGTGCTGTGCGGCGAAGAGGTGTTAAGAAGCGACACCGGGTTGTGGTGCGAGAGTTCAACTTCAAAAATTGCTGTCTCGCTTCAAACAAAAATTGCTTTTATTAAACTTTCAGAATCAAAAGACAATCGATTGTTCTTCTAAGCCCACCATATTTTGTATTTTTGCTTGGACCGCCTCAGGGCGAAATAAACGGCTGTTTATGCGTCAAAAAGCACTTTTTGGCAATTTCAGGATTTTTGTTTTACTGTGACATTTAATTGAGCGGTTTAAATATTTTTTATAGATTATATACCTACAGGGGCAGTCAGTAAAAAGTTCTATTAAGAACCAGAGCAATTAGATATTTTTAATAAAATAACAAAAATGCTAAAAATAAGAAAAAATTGTTTTAAAAAGATATTTAAATTAAACAAAACTGCACAAGCCCAACCACATTGCAAGTCGAAAGCCGTGCAGATTTAAGAAAAAAATATTGTTGGGTGTTTCATTAAAATACTGATTTTTCATAAATTATAGAGTGATACCTAGTTTCACGCTATTTTAAAAGTTAAAACCGCGCTCACGCCATCAAAAATATTTTTTTTCGTCAAAACTATTTTAGGGCATGGCTACGGACAATACGGAAAAGGCCATGAATTTTTTTTTTTTTTTTCAGAAATCGAAGGTGGTCGAGCGCAACGTCTGGGGCGTTTGACATGGAATGACCCTGTTCGAATCGAGTTTTAAAAGGGCTCGAGGTACACCTAAGCACTTCTTATGAGTTGTGAATGCGAAAGCATGCACGCCGCTCTTCCGCTCCCTTATTTGGTCTGCTACGTACTTTTCGTCGCCGGTCGGTGCGCGCGCTCTCCTGGGCGCGCTGACCTTGGACACTCTGTGTTAACGTCTCGCTGACGGGCTCGCAGCGTTATGGGGTGAGTGGTGCTTGAAACTGACGCGCAGCGGCCAATGGGAGCCTCATTGACGCGCGCCAGCCAATGGGACCGAAGCTGAAAATCCATCAGCTTTACTCCACTTCTTTGGCATAGGGGAATTAGGGGCCGTTGGCTAGCTTTTCGCGTGGTTTCATAGCTGGGAGCTGGCTTCACTTGGAGAAAGGATTTAAGGTGCCCTTTGGCGCGGCTCGCTCCATGAGACAGTTAATGCTTTCGCATTAAAAACTCCTCAATCCACACCAGCGAGGTTGCTATTCGTGGCGGACGATAAGTTGCCATATCCACAGCTTCCGCTGTGACCGCAATGACCGACCGTACAATATACAGTTTGGTTTCGGAGGTGGCGCCATCTCATGGATCATTTATGCAACACTGAGACGACCCGCGGCCGCAATCATTGGCCCCGATCTCGAGCTCGAATTTCCGAATGCCGTGCAGAACTCTGACGCAGCGCTCGTGACCAATCGCTCGGTGGTTAGGCCGTCCCAAAGTTGCCCATTTAGGCCACTTGTCGTGCTGGCTACCAGCCGACCGAGGCGTCGCCTTTTCTCTGTCCTGGGGCTGTCGACCGATCTCACCAGCTGGTTTAAGTACGCCACCGCCGTCGCCATGCATCGTAGGAACTGTAGTCTTCCTGCACTCGCAACAACCACGCTGGAGGTCTGCTCAAGCAAAGCCCGAAACGGCATAAGCCGTCTCGTACATGCGCGCCTACCTCTTGCGAACTACAGTTATGCGACGTTACTAGAACAACTCAGTTGGAAAACTGCCACAGAGCCTGCTTTGAAAAAGTGGCTCCGATTTGTACTCAAGAACCAAACTCGAGGCGATGGCATTTCTCCCGCAGCGGCCACTCATGGAACTGCACGGCTTCACGTGTTGGTTCAGGCCGAGTCCCGTAAAGGCCGGTGTTGCCATTTCGCAGTAGCTTTATACCATAAACCACTCTGATGTTTTGACTCGTCGCTAAAAGGCGGCGCTGTTGTCGTATTCAGTTTGGTCTCGGTGGACGCGAGCGGTCCGGGTTTCAATGGTGAATTTCCCAACTGAGTGTTCTAGTAACGTTGAGTTATGGCAGCGTCACTTGTGCGTGGAACGCTTCGTAAATTGGTTTATTTCTTATATCCCATTCACACGGTCAACATAAAGGTACCTTTAGCATAGGTCCCTTTGCTATCGGCGAATCAGCCCGTGCTCTTGGGTCGCGAGCACAGGCCACGCGGAAGATCGTTAATTGATTGGCCGCAGAGAATAAAGGTCGCTCAGCTAGAGGTACCTTTGCGCTCGTGTGAATGGAGTATTCAATTCTTCAAGTTTACAGGCCAGCGAACGATACAAGCACAGGATCGTGGCGTTAAGACGTGATTTCGCAGAAACCAACGCAACGCGACATTCACATTTCCAATAATTACAAAAAAAACAGCCCAGTATTCAATAATCTCAGCCCAATTCACGCGCATAATGGTCGCTTCGGAAAGGGAGCAAAACACGCGCAATAAGCACCAACTCCGAAAATAGCCCCGGACAGCTACCATGTGTGGTACCTGGGCAAGTACGGCGTCCAAAGGCCCGTTAACCTTTTCCATTTAGTCTCGTCCACAGCCGCATAGTTAACATATCCGGTAAAAATGAGGAAAAAAAGAGGAAAACAATACAATTTAGAGCAAGGAAAAAATAAAATGAAAGAGCTGCGGTTTGATTCTTTAGGACTATGTTTCGGGGAAATACAAAACCTGCCGCGGAATGATGAAAAAAAGAATAAAAAAGTAAAAAGAGAGTGTTTTTTTTGTATTAGAGTCGTCAAGAAAGTAGTCACTAGAGAAAAATAACCCATCTGCGTTATTTGTGTTCACAATTCACATTTCAAAGCATGGCGAAAATGTCCAAGCACCGTCTCGCCACACCACCTTCCCTCTCCACACGATAAAGTCCGCTTGCTATGCCCACCGTCACCATGGCAACGAAGCGCCTGTTGGATAGGCGCACGCCCGAACGCAGCATCTGAAGCCAGCAACAGCCGAGGACTTAACGCAAATAATTAATTTTCTCCCGCGCCTAACATGTTTTTAATTCAAAATTAGAACTAATATATATAAATAAATAAATAAATAAATAAATATATATATATATATATATATATATATATATATATATATATATATATATATATATATATTTTTTTTTTTTTACGGCAACATGCGATTAAGTTGCCAATGTGCCAGTATATTTTCTCGCACACAGGAAGTTCGGCGATTCACGGGGGCGGCGACTCGGACGACGACATGAAAAAGGCGTGACGTCACCGGACCATGCTGGCGGTCATTCCTACTTCTTCTTTCCGAGAAAGAACAAATTCGATGGTGCGAAATGTACGCTGAAGAACAGTGTTGCGGAATGGGCACCCCCATTCCATTCCAATTCCATTCCGAGGAATTAGAGTTTTCGATAATTCAATTCCTTTCAATTCCTAGGAATGGAGGCACTGAGCCCATTCCCACTCCTGGAATGGCTGAATCATTCCATTCCATTCCTTTAATTCCTAAACGTAAAAATTGGCACTTGACAGCTACATTTTGTAGCCGGCATAAGCAGCATAAAGCTGACATTATCAAATGCAGAGACAATTGCAAAAAACAAAAAAAGCTAAATTCCTTAAAAAAGCACTGATTTTTACTAAGCAAACCGCTGGTGGCAGAAAGTGTTTATTTACAATGTACTGCAAACATCGAGAAAGCCCCTTGATATGTCGATGCTTGTTTAAGACATCGGTCTCGTGACCACGTGGCTCGCAAGAAACAGCAAAACTGAAATCCACTCAATTTCTTTTCTTTTTTTTAATCTTTTCTTGCATTGGACTTTTAAGACATACGCGGCCAGCGTGTTTGTTTGATAAGACCATAAAAATATCCAGTTCGTGCGTGGAGAAGGAATAAGCTATATTACTGTATTCTTCAAATACAGCAAAACTGCTAGTACACTGCTGGAAGCGACTCCATACACAGTGGGCAAGAACACATCTTCTGACAAAATGCAACCTCTGCGGCGCAGCACGCGGGACTGTATAGACCATGTCACGCAACCTGTTTTAAAACGCATAAGTTCCCGTTTGCTGTACGAATCTCGATATTTCTTATCATATTCAATTCAATTTTTGGCTGGTCCGCCTGCCCTTTTCCACCCTTCGCATACTCATTCTCGTGTTTCCTCTTCAGATGGCGAATGAAGTTCGATGATATACGCCGACTGCACCATGTATTGTTTCGTTGCACAACTTTCAGCGTGCAGCTTGCTTATTTTCTTCGCGACTAATGTAGAAAAATGTCTTCTACGATGCCATGACTCGATCTGCATTTATCTTGTCTTCTCGTCCGAATAGACCGATCTCACCAGCCAGTCTGACTACGCCACCGCTGCCGCAGTGCATCGAGGGAACTTTAGTCTTTCTGCACGTGCGACAACGCCGCTGGAGCTCTATGCGTGTGGAGCACCAGACGGCACGAGCTGTCGCATGCACGGCCGTCTGCCTGCTATGAACTAAAGTTATGGCGGCGTCAGGCATGCGCCGAACGCTTAGTGAGATCGGTCTATTGTAATGTTCCTCTTCGCGCTGATCGAGTGGCAGGTTCAGGCAGCAGACGGCACCAACCGATTTATTCTTCTACCTCGATGTCGGTGTTTCGCGTTGTGGCGACGGGTCGGGAGTCAACGTTGACAAAGCTCTTCACACCAAGATACAATTAATGGGGTGATACCGCACCGTTCGAATTGACATTCCCCGTGTTTCCTCAACAACACCGTCCAACTGACTTCTCACCGCCTCAAAAAGGGTCCAGGACAAGGAGCACGAATGCAGACCGGACAGCCGAGACGCGCGGAAGCCAAAACCTCAGTGGCAGCTAGCACCCAGCTCTCCTTCTCAGTTGCCCTAACAGCAACGGTCGCGCCTCGTCTGGCGCGGGACGATCTTTCTGCAAGTCTAGTCAGTTCGGTCACACCAAGAGCGGTGATGATAGTCTACTTCACCTTACGATGGACCTCAACAGACAGCACGAGAGCCATCGAAACCTATCCCGTGCTTTCTGCGTGTCGCGTGACCCTGCAGTCCCGCTCACGGTGCTGGATCGCCTAGGGTGACTCGTAGCGTCCGCAGCGGTCCATCGCAAGGTGAAACGAAGTATGCAGAGACTGAAGTCAAAGGAAATGAGCGGGAGTCCGCTAGCTTGCTTGTAACCCCAACCCACTAAAACATAGAACACAGAAAACAAGCATCGGAACAAAGCCCAAGTAATGGGGGACTTACACTACAAATGCAGTATAAAAAACAAGCCTCGGAGCCAAGCGCAAGAGGAGAAGAGGGAAGTGAATCTTGCTTTGTTTTAATGCCAAAGCAAACCCACACTTCGCACTTCAAAGAAGTGCGCACGAATGAACGTGGAAGGCAGCATGATTGGCTGCCTGCTAAACAACGCGCCTCGAACTATAAGAAAACAATACCTGATCATCTTTCGACGTTGCCCGAGTCAACGAGTTATCAGAGCTCTGCGAGTTATGAGTCGCTTCCGCTCCCAGATCTCAGTCTGTGCGCGCGCGTGCATTCTACAAACCGTCGCAGCAACAACAAAAAAAGCATTGCAAGAAGGACGATGAGGAGTTGTGCATGGTGGTTTCTTTCTTTGCCGCTCCCTTTTCTCTTGCTTGGTGCTTGGTTTCTTGTTTCGCTCTCGTGTAACGCCATCGAAGCCCGATTCGACGCCTGCGCGTCCGCGAAAGGCGCCAGATTAACCCCCTCCCCCCCTTTCCCCCTTTGCTCTTTGCTTTGACGCTTGTTTTTTGTATTGCATTTTTTAGCATATAAATCTGTTAGGGCTCCACGCGGGCTAGCAGTTTCCCGCTCATTTTATTTCTGAGCAACTGACACACTGACTGGCTCGGTTTAGCTGACCGTAAGCACTAAAAAAAAAAAAGAATAACCGTGCCCATTTCATTCCCATTCCATTCCGGGCAAAAGGCACTTAATTCCATTCCCATTCCATTCCCCTGAACGTTGCCGCCATTCCATTCCCATTCCATTCCGGGGTCGTGAAAATGCGGAATGATTCCGGAATCATTCCAACTCCGGAGTGGCAACTCCGCACCACTGCTGAAGAAGGTACGCACACAGCGGCACGACCGCCACAAAGGCTGCTCATGCGACGTCACTCAAAGCCGTGTATAGACAGGCGCGTTTTAAGCCCTGGTCACACAACTGTACAAAAAACAGTCTGCAGGCATTGCCTGAGGCCTTCCTTGCAGGACGGTCACATTGGTCACACAAGAACTGAGTGTAGACGCGTGTTCGAAGCGTAGATGTATGTACGAACTTGAAACATGCTGCGAACATGCATGAGGCCTGTGCGCAGACAATTCTCTCATTCTGTCTGGAGCAAACATCGTGTCGTTTGTATAACATATGAGTAGCGTGCGTGCATGCGGCTTATGGGGAAAGGAGCGCGGGCTAAATCGGGCTTGTTCACTGGCATGTCGTCTTCGTTTTTCTGTTAGTTTCAACGTAACGCGCGGGAAATAGCCCCACCAAAAGCGTCGCTGTGGAGAGCTCACTACGGCGCCTTATAGTAATAGTAGTACTTATTCTGCTTTCATGGACGGAAATAAAGGCAATGTCATAAAGTAAAGTCAGACGGTGTTGCGGTTGACCATGCGATGACTTGAAGCCTCGATCGCGTTCCTCACGCCCACTATCGAACTTGTTGCGTGAAACGGATGAGAAATAGTTGAAATCAGAGCTCGTGACGTCTTTTAGGGGGTATCGACGTGCATGGCTCAACCCAGGGTCACTAAATGAGCTACGCTTAGAGCAGGGGTGCGCGACTAAAAAATTAGGCGGGCCAAAATTACGTTTTTAAAAACTGTGCGAGCCACATCGAGTGTGACGTGTTACACATTTTGGCTGCGGTCATGCTTCCGATATCAGATGTCATCGCATTCGTTGCCGTCTTTAGCCCATCTCGCAATATCATGTCCGTCATGGCAGATCGAAGGCGGTTCTTGTCCGGTCATCAGTTAAAAGGTCTGTTCACAAACATACGTGCTCCCGAAAACTAACATCAATTTCCAGGTTTTCGTACTTTTTCTTGTCCAGGTTTTTGTAAACTCAAGCAGCTGAGATTCGCGATGCATAGACTTCTGCGCTGGTGAACACTGGAGGTCGATGAGCTCCAGTTGCATCGTTGGATCGCAGTCCTCCGGGGACACAGAAAAACGATAGCGGAACAAGTCGTAGTTCGCTTTCTCGATCTCCAGTGCTTTAAATCGTTGCTGGAACTTGGAGAGAAGGTTCTCAACGTGTGGCACGTACGTCGCAGTTACCGACTTCTAGTTTTAACCGTTGGGAAAAAGGTTTCTGTCAGGTTGTAAAGTGTGCAAAATTTCCACTTTGGAGCAGCGATGTGAACAGGCGCAACTTTCCTTGGAATGCTAAGATTGTGCTCAACATGTCCGAAATCAGGTTGCCCTTTCGTTGGAGAGCTGTTTTGAGCGCATTTAGGTTGCTTGAAATATCGGTGAGGAATGCCAAATCCCGTAACCACTGCTCATCTTCCAGGTCTGCTGGTTTCCCTTGTTCGCCCAAGAAAGCGATAATGTCGTTCTTGAGAGCGGAAGATGCGACTACAAACATTCCCACGGCTCAGCCAGGGAACACTTTTGTGTGATGCGCGATGTTCATGTCCTTGTACTCAATTTCTTGCAGGCACTCTTGAAGCTTTCAGTGCTGCAATCCCCGAGCACCGTATAAGTTACAATCAACGTCATGACTCTCATCACATGTTCGAACTTCATAACTCTGGCACAAAGCGCTTCCTGGTGCAGTACGCAGTGACATTGCTTCAGTTCCACGCCACTATATGTTTGTAGTAAAGCAACGGCTACATTTCTCTTTACAACCATAGCTGGGGCTCCATCGGTACACACTATGAGAGTTTCCCACGGTAGCTCGAGCTTCTCGACGACGTCGTTGACCTCCTTGCTTATCTCTTCACCAGTAGTCCACCCGTGCATTGAGCAAAGCTTGCCAGTTTTTGAGTTACATCGCAGTTTTCATTGAGACCACGGATGAAAACAAGCAGTTGAGAAGTCTCCTTGATAGCTGTCCTCTCATTCAAAGCAAGAGAGTAGTACACAAAGTGACTGCAATTCTTCTCCAGCTGTTTTCATAAGTCGTCAGCTATATCGTGCACACGTCACTGTGTGCAGTCATTCTTGACGAGCTCAGATTTTGGAAGACCGACTTCTTGTCCGGGCACATTTCTTCGGAAGCAACCAGAAGGAACTCTTTTATGAAATCACCATCAGTAAATGGACGACCTGAACGAGCTATCTTTTGAAATATCCGAAAAGAAGCCCTCGTAGCTGCTTTAGACATGTTTTTTTTTTTGTTTGTTTTTTTGTGAAGATTTGTTGCTCAGCAAGTATACTTCCGCTTTAAGTTTTCAAATTTTAATCCGAAAGGGCGCTGAGGTCGCGGGCGTGTTTTGTGTCGTAGTGGCGACAGACGTTGTACTCGTTAGACACGGCGAGGGACTCGCGCTGCACAAAGCAGATGCACTTTTTTTTTTTTTCATTCATTCAATGCTTTATTTTCAAACTTGCTTTCAAAATACACAAAAACTGTTTGGACCCATAGCCGTTAAGGCTAGTCCGGGGCCCAATCGTAATATAGGTTCAAAAAGCGGCAGAATACAATAGACTCATACAATGCGCAAAAAAAAAAAAAAAGAAATCACGTTCTAGAAAGTAATTAGCTTAACTGCATTTCATAATCACGAAAGAATCGTTTTAAGGAGGGCAGAAAGTTGTTTTCCAACTTTATAATAATAGCTGTATCTCATTCCAAACTAGAGCACCACAAAATTCTATCAGCCTTTGTCCATATGCATTATGGCATGGCGGTAAATTAAACATATAATTCGCTGCAGCCCTTGTTTGTCTCCTGGGAGATCGAAATAAATTCAAAGAAAGGAATTCATTAGACTCTATGATTTTACGAACTGTGTGAGCTATTTTTAATTCGTAAATACAACTAAATGGCAACACGTTTAGCGATTGGAAAAGCGGTCTACTAGGGTTAGTGTTTTTTGAAAATGTTATAAATCGTATCGCCCGTTTTTGCAAGCGAGTTACCGGATCTAAGTATGTAGCGTAAGTATTACCCCAGGATTCAATACAATAGACCAGCTGACTGTGGACGAATGCAAAATAGAGTATGCGCAAAATGAATAAATCGAAACATTCGCGTGCCTTTAATAATGTATAACAACCATACGCAATTTTCGAACACATGTGCTTAATTTGGCTTTTCCAGTGCATATCAGAATCAAACAGAACACCTAAATATTTATAACAAGTAACGTGTTGTAATTCCGTATTATCTAATTTTATAACTATCTCGTCGTAATTAATCACCCTTTTCTTGGAATGAAACACCGTATACTTAGATTTATTTAGGTTGATTGTAAGTTGATTGCTTGCGAACCATGACAGTACCCTAATCAATTCCTCATTGATTTTATCCTGCAATTCGCCTAACGTATCCCCAACAAAAATCAGTGCCGTATCGTTGGCTACATTAATGCTTCTGAATATTTTAAAATCGATGTAAAATCATTTACATAAAGAGAAAAAAGAATGGGCCCAAGAACTGAGCCCTGGGGCACACCAGTTAACACCGTTTGGGGGGTAGAGATAACATTATTTATTACTACGCACTGTTTACGGTTAGAGAGATAGCTATTAAACAGCTCCGACGTTTTCCCCCGAAAGCCATACTGATGGAGTTTATAAAACAATATACTATGATTAACTGTGTCAAATGCTTTTTTTTATATCTAAATATACAACAACGGCAATTTTACTTTCATGGAGAGCTCTGTTGAGATGTTGAGTTAGGACAAAAACAGCTGAGGACGTTGATCTATTTGGTCTAAATCCGTGCTGCTTGTGGCAAAATATTGAGTATTTAGTTATAAATTCCTTTATACGTTTGCATATTATTTTTTTCAAAAACTGTGTTAATTGTACGTAAAACTGAAATTGGTCTATAGCTGGACGGTGCCGAAGAATCTCCATCTTTAAAATGGGTATTACCTTAGCTATCTTCAACTCGTTAGGATATATTCCATTTTCTAACGTGTGATTAAACAAATGTAAAAGATGAATACCTAAAATATCAATATTATCTTTTAATAGTTTAATAGGAATTGTATCTAGTCCTGCGGCTTTACCTATTCTAAGATTCCCAACTACTGATATTATTTCATTAACTTCAATTTCTTGCATTACAAAGCTATTTGTAATTGGTGTCAATGACTGCTGGGGATCAGGTACGTGCGGCAACTGAGCTGCGAGGAGAGGCCCTATATTAGTAAAATAATCATTAAAAGTGTCTACCGTGTTCTGTTCGATTAAATCAGGTAATACATGTTTATTTGGACGAAGGCCAATAGCATCATTGACTGTGTCCCAAATTATTTTAATGTTTCCGTCCGCTTGCCTAATTTTAGTTGAGTAATAGTCTTTCTTTCTTTTTCTCAACATAGAAATTGATCTGTTCCTGAAATGTTTAAATTGGCTTAAATAGTAAGTATTATTTTTATGTTGTGTCCATTTATGATACCATTTATCTTTTTCCTTTTTTTTTCCTTTAGTACCCCTAAAATTTGGCTTGTCATCCAAGGACAAACCGGTACATTGTATTTATTAGACGTCGTTTTTACAGCACTCAACATTATCGCGTTTTTGAGACTAGTAAGGAAGTTGTAGTATTCGTTGTGAACGTTTTGATTATACGTGGAGTATATATCTAGTCGTTCTAATACCCTGCGAAGCTGCGCATAATCTATTTTGGTGCGCTGTTCAGGACGACAAGATTTTCTTTTATGAATAATCTCTTTTTGTAAAACAAGAAAAATGGCCAAGTGGTCAGCTATTAAGCTTGGGTAAACACCAGCATGGGCATCCGTATCAGTATTGCAAAGAGCATGATCAATTAACGTACTGGAGGTGCTAGTAATGCGAGTAGGTTCAGTAATGAAGTTGCGTAAGTTGAAAGATTCTAAAAGCAGCGTATAGCTATTATGCGTATCACTAGTCAGATCAATGTTAAAGTCGCCAACAACTACAATGCGATCATTCTGTCCATTAGACAATGCCGTAAGTACTGCCTCGAATTTTACAAGAAAAGAGCTTACTAACGAGCTTGGAGGTCGATACACTACACCGACTATTACGCCACAATCAAGCTTTATAAAAAGTGCTTCAATGACATCATCACTAATAGTGGCAGGCGATAGAACCTGGAAAACAATATTTTCTTTTACAAAAAACGCGACGCCTCCACCTCTCGTATGCGTGTCACCTGGAAGAGATGATAAATTGTAGCCATGCATAAGAATGGTTTCATTGTTTTTTAACCAAGTTTCACTAACAGCGATTACATCAAAACCAGGCACATGCTGGGAAACATGCCCAACTAAAGAGTTAAAGTTTTTTTCGTAAACTACGTACATTGCAATGGAAAATCTGTTCGATGCATCCTCAATCAAGAAGTACCTGTATGCCCACTGGTGATTAAACTTCCGGCCCTCCTGGTAGAGTTTCCTCTTCTTTCGACGAATACAGGAACCCACCTGGTGTTTTTCGCTTCTGCATTGAACTGGTGTTGTTCATGTGGATGGATAAATGTATGAATGGATGTTAATGGCTATGGGGATCTCAAACACGCGGCCCGCGGGCCGCACATGGCCCGCAGGCGACCGGCTACGAGTCCCGGCTAGGGCTAGAAATGGCATGCGCCATCGTGATTTCATCCCGCCGATTCATTTTCGCTCGAAAAGTCGATCCGCTCTTTTAACGTATTCACGTGGTTTTTAATTATCTGTGTTCACTTACCCTTTGTTTCGCTTTATCTTTTGCTTCCCAGCTTTCTGTAGTGTACAGCACTTCGGCTACTGGGCTGGAAGCGTTGAAGGATACATAACTCTCGATGCGAGGAGTAGCTGCCGAAGATAAAGCTACGAGCTCGGGTATTTCGCCTTAAAAAACATCACCATTAAGAAACAAGTATGAATGTTGTAATAGAAATCGTCAGAAAAGCAAGAACTGTCAAATAACTGATAGTTTTTAGAGACACGTTGAGTTCGGTTAATTCCTGAGTGGATTGACTAACGGTAAGTACAGTGTACTTGCTGTCTTGTTCTCTTGAAAATGCGAGCACGTTGACGGGGCGATGTCATTTTAATTATTGCTATCACACCAGGTCAGGGCCCAAAGTAGTCATATAAACAAATCAAATCTAGAAATGTCCCTGGCAAAACTGAGTTTGGAAAAAGCATAGAGCACGAGGTCTCTTCTCGTTTAAATCTTTTATCCCCCCCCTCCCCTCCCCCCCCCCCCCCCCCCCCCCCCAAATCTAACGTCGGCGCTCGGCCTTTCCAATGTCGGCTATCCGGCCCCCATGCTCAAATGAGTTTTAGACCACTGGCCGCTGTACCCTTTGTAACAGGCGGTAACTTGCGCCACCTATAGCCTCAGCCTAAAAAGACAAACCTATGATTCCCCCCGCCCTTCTAAGCCAATTTTCACCCCTAACTATCCCAACAGAAAGGCAGAGGGTTGATAGCCTCCGTGGTGAAAGAGGAAAAGGGGATCTGTTGTGAGAGAGCAAGCAGTTTTCGCATTCCGCGTATATAGTACAGAGATGTTGAGACAGAACCACACCATGGACAGGGACAGCTGCACACACTGTTTTATTGTTGTCAGCAGGATTAGTGGAGAGGGAAATTCTGAACTGCGAAATCGTAGATCCTTCGCCGAAGACTGAGAAAAGTAAGTCAGAGCGTTTCACTGCAGCTTGCCAAGCGGAGCGGGCGCTCCGTGGAATGAATGGCATAGTAAGGGACTTTCCAAACCGATAGCCGCTAAAACGCGCGCGCGGGCCGCATGCGGCCAGCGGGCCATATGTTGTCCACCCCTACCCATGGCTTAAAAGTATCGGCACTCTGTTTCCCGATATTGTTGTGGGTGCCGCCATCTTGGTGCTTGTGCAGAGCAGACGCAACTACCGATCGTCTTCATTCAAAAGTGCGACTTCCTCAGCAGTAGATTGCGTGTTAGGAAGCTCATGTAATATTGCCTTGATATGTCGCAAACTGTTTAAACAATTGTGGAGGACGGGAAAGCCTTTCTTGTGATTTCAGATAAAGCTTCAGATAACTGGCAACCATGACTTTAAGTCCCAAGATGGGCAAGTGTCGTTACTCTGAAGCGTATACCTTATTTAATGGCTCTAGCCCAGCGAAATGCTTTCGTTTGTACGAGAAAAGAAAAAAGAAAAAACGCACAAAGAAGGCAATTTTTTAAACCACGAGCTCGCACCCGTGCCATTGTCAGTAACATGGGGATCACAAGGAAGTTACCCAGGTGGAGGGTTGTTTATTTCTCGACCGACCCAGACGGTATGCACCTATTGGAAACAAACAAGCAAATAAACAAAACACACACAAACACCCGCGCGCACACACACATACGCGTGCTGCGAGACAGCCTGCATATATACTGAACTGACATGGCATGCTGCGGGAGCGGGCAAACGGGCGAGACGGCAAGGAAGCAAACCCGCAGTCATTTCTCACGAGAGCCGCTCCATCTTTCATTAGAGCGCGCGGAGTCCACGACAGAGAAGTGGGCGCACTAAACTAAAATCTCGGAAGGCAGGCTTGGACGGCAAGCGGCTGCGAACCTTATTCTCTTTTCCATTTGGCTCGTCGTTGGCGCGGTAAGTAGGCACTTCAAACTCGGCCCAATAAATGGCGTGTGCGTCGGCGCTCCGTGCGCCCCAGCGCGGCTGCGGAGGGAGTTACACTGCGGGCTGTCAGCAGAAGCTTTGGCGAGCGTGCGAACCTGTGCTTTAGATTAAAACTTTTCGGTCAGCTTTGCACGTTGTGAGAAGTGGCACGGGAAGAGTCCTTTTCTTCGGTAAGACAGGTTCGAGCGCACGAAAAACAAGGGTCTTTCAACCTGTTGCTCGCTTTGGTCCGGACGAAGTCTTTGTTGTGTTATGATGTCCGAAGTTTCTATAGAGGCGATTTGTTACGAATAAAGATTGCGGGAAGTTGACGTTCGTGGCGCATCCCGCATGCCTTCGAAAAATGAGATTTATGTTTCATATTTCGCGTATCGAATAAACGTTCACTCGTTTTAACATAGTCGATTAAACAACGCTTTCCCGTGCGAAGGTAGAGTGGCTAGGGCGTCGTCGCTGGTGATAAATTGTCATGTTTTACAATCTAATTTAATAGTTTGGTTGAAGGGATTCTCAAGTTACGCACAATGCTGCGACATCTGCTCGCGTTTCCTACAATTTATTCATATAAAGAAAGCTGAACTTTGCGACGTGGTGTATGGTTTTGGTAAGAGAAAGGCAGTCACTATGAAGAAGAAAGAAAGTAAACTAAAGACTAACTGAAAAAGAAGCTTGGCACATTATTCACGTTTGCGGCGTGTAAGTTCTTTGCGCACCTCGTGCGTTTGTTTAACCGCCAAATGCGCCATGTGCATTATTCTCCCCCCGACCTCAACCAATGACGGCGCATGCTTGGCTGCATCGTCATCGCGCATTTCTAGTGCGTTCTCTGTGTTGTCCTTTGATTGGCGTGTCCCTCCTTATGTTCCAATGCGCACAAGCATAGCCTCCTATATACTGACAAGGCCAAGCAGATCCCCACAAGAGGCGGCCGCCGAAACGGAAAAGGTGTAGCTGCAGACAACGGATGGGAGGAGAGCCACGTGACTGGCGCCCCGCTGCGGCGAGACGCCGAAAGACACTTCTCCCGAGCGAAAAAGTGTGTTCCGGGTCCTCGCCGCTGCAAAAGCTGTGCGCTGACGTCCAAGTTCCCCGAGAAATGGCCCTTTGATGCTCTGTGCTACCAGATCCTCGCGCTCCAAATCTGCGACTGGGCACTCTATGGCTCCGTCGTCGAACTGCCAGGCTTTGTGAGTATAGAGGGGGCTATAGCAAAAGACGCATCTTGTAACACTCGCTTGCCGTATAGACCTTGGCATCGCTTATCACACGGGCGAGAAATGCTGATTCACTGAGCTGTGGATACATGCACAGGTACTGATATACCCCACAGCAGAGCAACAGCGCATGCTCAGAAGGTGTTCCACAGCCCAGCAGACAAAGATGGCAGCGCGCAAAAGGGAATCTTTACGAAGGTCTATACATGTGCGCCGATAACGTTATGGGGGAATGATTGCGAAGTGATCTACGCAAGACGATTTTAGTACTGTCGCTTAGCGATTTTGACGGATACGACGACAGTTTGCCTTTGAGGAGATTTATACGATTTTAACTCGAGAAAAAAAAATTGGGTTGTGTGTGTGTTTATACAGCCTAGAACTTGGTCTGCCTCACAGGGGCGACGAGTCTCCCAGCTGTAGATGAGAAATTTAGCCAGTGCGGTACAGCCGCTAGCCTGGGGTCTTTAACGTGCACCACGCAGTAGTGATACACGACCGCACGCCGGTACGATGCTCATCCAGATCGAAACGGGCAGGGGTGGGGCTCGAACCCAGGATCCCTGGGCTCTGGAGCGCGAGCTTTCGCTCCACGTGCTCCGAGCTGGTGTGCGCTAGACCACCCGGCCACCGATCTTTTTTTTATTTTTTTCTTTATTACATGGAAGAAGAAACGATAGGCTCACAACGTGGTCGTTCAGGTTCAACTCTACACAATCATGATAGACACGTTAAAACTCTTTGATGTTCTGGAGACTGTTAAACAGAGGCAGCCAGTCAGGAACTACAGTTTGAATATCATACACGCTTTTGACGCGGATTACAAGCTCAATGAAATGTAGGCGTACAGTTTTAGTGTGCAAATTCTCATTCCTTATGTCGAGGCGGGACTTCCACATGCTATACAATGCTAGGAGCATTACAATGTCATACGGGAAGTTATCTCTAGATGATACAGGTAGGAAACGAATTGAATAGGGTGTAATATCAATATCCTTTTTTAGAGTGCGCTGCAGAACATCCCAGAAAAAAAAATGGCATCCCAACAATGAATAAAAATATGTTCAATTGTTTCAGGTGTTTTACATAATGTACAGTGTGTTGACCACGGGACGAATATTTCTTTTTCTCGTAGCCACACTTTGGTGGGTAACACTGAACAATGTAATTTGAAAAAGAATGTTTTCGCTGAAGGGGGGATACACATCTTCTTTACCCGGCGCAGTATATCGTGTTGGGACGCGTCGCTGAACATTGAGCGGTAAATTGGAATTGGAAATAGGATATTCACAAGATCTCTAGTCAACGTTTTACGTGAAACAGACATTAATTATTCTTTTGAAAACCTTACTGATAAAAACTGAAAAGCATCAACTACTTCTCTAAGACACCCTACTAACACACAGGTTTGGTCTGCCACGGAGGATACGATAAAGTCAGGTAGGTAATATGCGAGCCTATTCTGAATGACTTCACGAAGGAAAGGGTGCTCCTGGTCTCTTAGGAAAAGAATACGTGAAACCAACTGACGTATAAATAAATGGGGAAGGCCGAGTCCACCATCTGATACACGACGGAACAGATTGTCGCGACGCATGGGTTCCCAAGTGGACTTCCATACTAAAACGGCCAAAACCCTGTGCAATTTTTGAATACTTGTCCGTGTACAGGGCAGTACCTGCAAGACATACCATACTTTAGCCGCCAAAGATAAATTACAGATGGTCGAAAGTGCAAACACTGACAAATTTTTTTTGTGACCAGTTATTGGCTCGTCGTTTCAAATCAGTCGCAGCTCCGGACCAGTAGGACGTGCTGTTTCGGTAGTGCTTCAATGGCACTCCTAGGTAGTTACATGGCGTGCAGCTCCAATCTATGCTTTCGTATTGCTTGGGCGTCGTCGCCCATGCTCCATGCCAGAAACCTCGACACTTGTCTAGATTTACTGAGGCTCCAGTGGCCTCACAAAAGCTGCGAGTGAGATCCATGGCATTGGTAACGCTTTTCTTGTCTTTACAAAAATATGCGACATCGTCGGCATATGCTAGGACTTTAATTTCAGTGTTGCTCAAAGTAAAGCCTTGTATTTTTTTACTTCTTATTATGCTTTGGCACAACGGTTCTAGATAAAGAGTGAAAAGTAATGGAGATAACGGACAGCCCTGTCGAACTGAAGAACAAATTGGGATGATTCCTGTAACTTTGTTATTTATGATTAAGCGTGTACAACAGTTTGTGTATGACATCTTAACGCCATGGAGTATAATATCACCAACGCCAATGTGCGACAAAATCATAAAAAGAACATTATGCCTTACACGGTCGAATGCCTTTGCGAGATCAACTTGAAGCATCGCTACCTGAGAACTGCTGTTGGTAACACACTCTAATACGCTCCTCGCAATATGAATATTTGTCTGAATGGACCTTCCACGAATCCCACACGTCTGGTGATCCCCTACTAAATCGCAAATGACGCGCTGCAATCTATTAGTCAGTATTTTTGCAAATATTTTATAGTCCACGTTGCATAATGTGATTGGTCGATAGCCAGTCACTTGTGAAAGTTTGTTTTTGTAATCTGTCTTTGGAATAAGAATAGTGTGTGTATGCAGAAAGGAGGACGGTAGACTTTTGTTTTTGTATGCCTCTTGAAAAATCTCCTGCAAGATGGGGCATAAGGTGTTTTTGCGAAGTTTATAAAATTCTGAAGTAATACCATCCGGTCCTGGGGTTTTGTTTGTTGGAAGTGCATCCACAGCGTTTTCTACCTCAGCTAAACTGATCGATTCTTCCAGTTCTTTTGTTTGATCTTTTTCTAACTGGGGAAGCAACGTTACAAGTTCCTTTAGGTGATCTTTATCTGTGGCGGCAATCTTTGTGCCGAATATTTTTTTGTAATGTTCAAAGAAGACTTCGGCTATAGCGTCGCTATCTCTAATAATCATGTTGTTTTGCTTTATCTCTTGAATTTCTTTAGTCATCGCATACCTTTTCTCCTCCCCCATAACCTTTTTTGTCGGCTGTTCTCCCAAAAAATATTTTACAGCACGAGAACGTATAACAGCGCCTTGATAACGCTCTTGATAAAATTTATCGAGCTCAGCTTTTATGCGGATAATATCTTCCAAACCCTGTCCAGAGTTTTGACATTCAAGTTGAACTAAGGCTCGCAAATTACTTATCAACGTCCTCTCGGTCTCAGACTTTTGGAATTTTATAACACTAGCTCTCTCAATTGCAGTTTCTTTTAATTCTTGTTTAAAAAGCTCCCATTTAACAGATATGTGTTCATTTGTTTTCCCTATTTGCTCAAAAAGACCAGTTACAGTTGCGACAAAGTTTTCATCTTTTAACAGTTGGTTATTAAGTTTCCATAGTTTCCAGTTTATACTCTTTTTTCTTCGTTTCCTTCCAATTGTTATTGATACCATGCAATGGTCTGTGAAAAAAACTGGATCTACGGCATAACCGTTTAAATTGTCAGTAAGGTCTACTGAGCAGTAAATTCTATCAAGTCTTGCGTGTGATGTGTTTTGAAAATGGGTATATGGTAAGTGTTTTTCCTTTAGCTGAAAAGATGCAACATCAAAAATATTCGACTCGTCCACAATGTCCTGTAGCAGTCGTTCACTTTTGTCAATTCGAAATTTATATGGTGCTCTGTCTGCTCCGTCGCAAACGCAGTTAAAGTCTCCAAGCAGAACTACAATTCTATCGCAAAGTAAATAAGGTAGCAGTTGATTAAAAAAAGTTACTCTGGCATTCACCTCATTCGGCGCATAAACGCATAACACTCTCCACATTATGTCGGAAACTCGGAAGTCGCACATAATGAAGCGCCCGCAAAGGTCTGTCGTGATTACTAAATCAGACAAATGAAAAGACTTTCTAATAAACAATAAACATCCTGCGGAAAGACCTACAGCATGGCTAACGCATACCTCGTAGTCAGACAGGAAATATTGTATGGCCTGTTCTACCTGTTCTACCGTTGACAGTTTTGTTTCCTCCAAGGCTAGAAAGTTTACCTCTTTGTCTTCAAGTAAACATTTCAAATGATATTGCTTCTTTCGGGAGTTAAATCCTCTTACATTTAGGGTAACAATACGAAGGCTATCAGTTAAAGGTAATGAAAGTGGAGAGGAATGAGGATGGGGTAGAGGGGAGGGAGGAGGAAGGGCGAGGGGAGGGGGTAGGGTGGGGTTTGTTCATGTATACTCTAGTGTGCAGGGGAGGTTTTTCGCTTACTCGCGATGGTGTCAGGCGGGTGTTTTTTCCTCTTGGTGTCACTACTGTCCTTGCACGTGCTAGGGCTCAAGTCCATTGCTGACGGGTCACTTTTGTTGTCAAACGTTGCAAGTCCGTCTGCAGGCATCGCTGACTGTTTCGGTACTTCCGTTTCCGGCGTTGAAGAGATGTCATTGATCGGTTCTTCCTGGGGAGCTGCTTTCACGGCTTCTGTCGGTGCTGTGTCTTGGAGTATCTCCGAAGCTTCCTTTTCATCTTGTGTTCTGCTCTCACCGGAACTCTGAGGCAGTGTCTCTCTGGGCTGCGCTTGAGTGGAGAGAACATCTCCGCTAGCGTCCACAACCTCGGAGATGTCCATCAAAAGTTCCGGGTTGGCGTCAGGGTCGTTGCCAGAGCCTCGTAGTACGGTTGCATAACTTGAAAAGCACTCGTCACTTTCATGCCCAAATCTATTACAACGAGCGCATTTCGGTGTACGGCACTGTCGTCGAATATGACCAACCTTCTTACAACGTAGGCACAAGGGCGGTCGTCCTGACATTACCAGAAGGGATTGTATGCCATAAACCTTCAGTAGGTGAGGGACGTCTTCGGACGTCACGGTGTCGTGCAGTGTTAGGAAGACCTCCCTATTCAGCGTCTCCATGTTCTCCATTCCTGGCACGCGCCACTTTTCTCGCGCGATGCTTCGAACCGTGCCGAACGGTGCTAGGGCGTCGACGATTTTTTTATCTTCTAAGTGTGACGGCAGCCAGAGTAGCTTGAGCTTCACATCCTTTGAGTTCGGATCGATGATTAAACACTTTTTCCCTTTCACGCTGAGTTCTTTCGGGGTTTTTAACTTTTCTGTGGCTTCTGGACTAGCCAGCGTCGCCATCCACACATGGCTCATCTGAAACTGTCCAAGAGATACCACTTCGTTCAGATCGACGACTCCTCTAAGTCCATCGCGAAAGTCAACTGCACGGTAGGGCCGACCCGTGAGGTCAGCGTGGAGGAAGACCGAGTTTACGCACAAGGCTCCAGGTGGAAAACGTGGAAGTATAATCTTATACTCATCTTGGCCGGTTGCCGGAACAGGAACGTTTCTTGGGGTCACGGGTGCCGCTGCAGTGTTCTCCGAGTACATCTTGTGATTTTCGTTACCAGTATAAGAAGCAGAGGTAGATGGGTTTCCTCGGCCTGAGGCCGATTGTTGATTTTCAACGGAGAACATGAAAGCACGACCGTTCGAAACGGCGTCTTCTTCTTTCTCCTCGGCCACCGATCCCCCTTTAACTCGAGAGTTAAACTAAGTTTGTCTTTTCCTTTGTTTTACACAAGTATAAGGCACAAGTCTTTCTCTACACCAGTATTCTCTTTTATCGACTTTGAGGTAAGCTAAAAACACTCTTGTTGCTTGTGTTTCAAGCAATTCATAAGCGGCTTTCAGCATTGTCCCTTTAATATTTGAAACTTTGATACAAATATAAAGCTTTTTCTTAATTTTTTTTATAAATCTGCAAATACGAACCAATTCAAACCGTTATAAACCAATTTATTTTTTTTGGTATTTAGCAGTTGTATTAGGCCTGAACCACAATAAATATTTCGGTTTGACACCCTGTGTAACATATGTATATACAAGACATACGTATGCACATAAGCCGGAAGAAGCCACAAGCGTGGGAAATCAAATTAAAAATTCGTCCAAATTCCGTTCTTCTAGGCTTCTAGTTTCCTCAGACACACAATACCAATCTGGTTTATTAAAAACACTCATCGGTTCACCGAGCAGGCGAACACGCACATGCTTCAGAAAATAGGTACTTTATTTTTAATATTTCTCAACAAAAATCTAACCACTCATTCTCACCCCCCCCCCCCCCCCCAAAAAAAAAAAAAAAAGATTGTTACTGGCTTTAGATTGTTACTGGTTTTAATCGTCCTACCCGTCATTTTCTCGCGTGTTTGATTCCAAAACTAAATACGTCATCTTTCTTTTTTTAAGATTTAAATGATTTCATAGTGGATCGGGGTTAGGACAAAGCAACGGAGAGCGAGAACTAATGAGCAGCTATCCGATCCCAGTGATCTTGGGAGGTCTCTTCTAATGGATTCGAAACCAACTGCCAGCAGTAGAACGGGCAATGGCGGCGAACAGAAACGCGCGTCCATGTTCCGACCGGTGCGCAGGTAACCGCCAGATGTCTGACGTGTGACCCGCACACGCCTCTCTCTTTCTCCGCTAGGTGTCCCGCGGAATCATCGTCGATTTTGTTCGGGATCCAACAGCGCTACGCCGCATGAGACCGCACGACAGCTGTATGGCATGTATACTCTGGAGATGGGTTCCTAATAGTATTTTCATTGTTTCGGATACGAGCGTGCGCATTTTAGGGGCGCTGCCCAGCCATCCGTGCTTCCGTGGCAAAATTGATTTGAAAGAGATGGCGCGAGACGTAATGGGTGCGCTCAGATTTTAAAATGTAAAGCGGAAAAAAAGTAGTAGTATGAAATCTATTACTTTAAAACAGGATTGCAAATCGTAACACTAATAATGAAGGTAACACCGAGCGAGGCACGCAGAAAAAATAAATATGGGAAATATACCTAAAAAGGTTAAGTTATTTTTACGTATCTATTTCTTTTATTTGACATTAATATCGGTCCAAGTTAGAGACTTCAATAGGAGTTGTAATCACAAACATACATAGAAAATATATAAACAACTGCAATCAAAGTACACGCAGAAACGCCGGTACACAACATACAAAAATATAGACGAAGCACAGTACATTACGAGCGTGTTGGTAACAATATCCACCGTAAGGAAGGTAACACTGAGAAGGAAACCGACAACAATGACGTCTCTGAGTTATCTTCTGTATGGTGAATATGACGATAAGCGGCATCCAATATACAAACAAGTATAAACGCTTTGCGCACGCGCCAGATTCCAGCCGCCTACGATACTTCGAAAAAATATAACGGCTATATAGTCGTTGCACGCGTTCGAGATCAAGGATGAGGATTTTCGTGTGCGCGTCCTTTATTTCAGACGCATGCTCCAACAAAGGGCGGCTCAGCATTTTGTAAGCAAGCAGTTTTGTTTCAGTGGTTGGAAATTTTAAAGACCGCCATAAGAAGGTCAGTCTTGCATTAGCCTGTTTAATTGTATTTGTTAGGTGCACGTTCCATCAAAGATCACTGTTAATAGCAACGCCAATTAAGGTGTAACTATCAACTCTTTCTAGAGGAACACCATCAAAAAGATAATATCTGACGATATCAAAACAAAAAACGAAAACAAAAACAAAATTCCTGGTGAAACCATAGAAGTTTAAATACTATTTTCTTCGTGGTAATAGACACCTCGCGAGCAACAACGGATGCCATTCGGAAGCGAAGCTAAAATAGTAATGGTTGAAAATAATTTTAGTACTTCCAAAAGTTTTCATATTGCTCTTGCGATTACTTATTAATAAATGTATTCGAATAACTACAACTCGAAAAGTATTTGAATACAAGTAATTCGATTACTTGTTATGAGTACCATACAAATCTGGCTCTATGCTGTGTATCCTTTGTGGTGCCTTGGCCTGCGTGCGACGCTTTTTGTCCCTCTTGAGCGTAACGAGTTTTGCGCGAAGTTCAACGCATAAACACATTTTGTGTTAAAGAAGTGCTTTTATCCTTTAAATTGCACCACGACAAAGAAGCTTGTCAGAGGCGTTTAATATGAGTATGTAACTGGTTCATGTCTAGCGCAAGTAAGTTGGAGTAATGTAAGAAACATTCCAATTTATTATTGTTTTCCGACCGTTTGAAGTCGGTACCTCATTTTTGTAGGTGGACGTTGTCGCGTAATAGGCAACCTGCAATGCTGTTTGGTTTGGCGCCATCTAGCGACTGAAGCAAGAAATATTGGGTATGCCTGGGAGTGGCGGCTGCATTGTTCAAACGTGAGCTTTTACTTTGATGGCGCCGCTTAGCTTAGTGTCTGAAGCAAGAAATACTGTGCATCCCAGGAAGCTGAGATCGCGTAGCGTGCCAGTAGAGATGAAGCTACGGCCCTGGCGGGCCCATCGGAACGTGACTGCGTATCACCGGAGCGCGCCTCAACCATAGAGTAATATAGTAAACGTAAAGAGAGGACACAGGAGCCGATTCGCGGCCCAGATAGTGCGTTTCATACCCTCCGCTACGTGGCGCTTTTCTGCAATTTGGTTAAAATTAATTAAAACTCTTTTTGTGAAAAGTCTTTATTTTTTAAATGGCAATGCTTTAAAACTGTTTAAAGTACTTAAAACGACAAACTAGTTTAAATCAAATACGTCACAAAAACCACGTGATGAATGGCGCCTGCCATGGCCTGCCCGCCTGCCTGCCTGCACGCCGTCGCCTCTGCATCATTCTGCATGGCCTCTGCTCGTCCCTGCGTCGTTCGTCTGTGCCGTGCGTGCCGTCCATCTGTGCTTTCTGCTGCATCATGTTCGGTCGACTTTGCATCAATCAAGGTGACGCATGACCGCCCGCGTTCTCGCATGCTCGACGTGAATTCGTGGAGCCGATCGGTTCGAGCTTCTCGCGCTGTTGTTTCTGCCGGGCTGTCTGGCTGCACTTGAACGTGTGTGCATGTTGATTTTCAATGAGATTGTTTTAAAAAAATAATTTAACTTTCGACCCTGCACACGACATCGTCTATGGGTTTACAGATGACGGCATTTAACGAACCTCTAACACTGCAGATAGGGCATTGGTTGTTATGCTGTCTGAAATTTCCAGGAGATGCGTTTAGCCCCTTGCACACACTGTTGTGCACACTCCAACAACGTCTTCTGTTTAACGCAGTCTCCTCATTTCTCTCATTCTGGAGCTTAAGACTGTTGGCTTCATAGTAAAGGCTGTGGTCTGTGGTTAGGGGGCTTCAAACGTAAGCTTGGTGTGTGTGGTGATGAGCCATTTTTTGAAGTTGACCACGAGCACATTTACTTTGTCTTTGATGTTCCGCACCTTCCCAAAACAACCAAGAGCAATCTCCAAGCCCACAAACTTTGCATTGGAAATGAGATCATTGAGTGGTCTTTTGTTGTTGAACTTTATTGTTCTATCCATGAGATGAGCTTGCAATTGGCTCCGAAACTTACTGAGAGACACATTTTTTTCAAGAACCTTTCCGTAACATGGAAGAAAATTGTGCCCCACACGTACTGAGTGTCTCACTCTTTCTTGCAATCATATCCCTTGTTTATGCCAAGGAATTTCCTGAGGCAGCCATGGCTACAGCCTATTTCTATGATAGGATGTGCATACGTTTTGATTGTCTAAATAGTTAAAAAATTCAAGAAGACAGGGCAGAAGTTGCGTCATGCCATTCTGAAGGGAGAATCTGAAATACTTGATTTTCTCCACCAGTAACTCGGACGGATTTCAGCATGGCAGTTCCAAAGTAGGAGGCAGCCATAAGCCATCAGTGGGTGGCAAGTTACTATAAAAAGTGTCCTCATGCTCTGGGATGAGCTTTCAAGCAGCCATGACCTTAAGTTCTTACTTACACGACGCCTGCAGCAAGACACACTTGAGAACGTTTTTGGAGCTATATACGACAAATGCTGGGCTGCAACACAAACCCAAAATGTGCATCAGTTCACTTCATGACTAAAACACCTCTGGATAAAAAAACTGTTCAAACTGTTGGACAATGAAAACGTAGAGGATGACAAGGCTGACCTCCTAAAGGAGTTGCAAATATCTTCGCACCATGAAAGTTTAATTTCAGACATTGTAGAACGTCTTCCAATTGATAACTTCCCGCTACTAGAGGATATTTCTGAGCTGGCATCAGACATCAGGTCTAACATAAATGATGACTCGTCCACTTTTTTATTACGCTTGGGGCTATTTGATCAAGCTTTTGCTTGGACAGACAACTTACAGCTGTGGCTGTTCTCAGCTACTATTGGATGAGTCTAATGACTTGACCAGGGCTCACCAGTACTGTCTTGTTCCTAAAGCATACCAAGTGCATGGAAAATTCTTCGGGAACTTAGTAGTACCATCACAGGCTGCCTTTTATTTCATTCAGCAACTAGAAAATCACTTTCTTCCCATAATAGAGAGTGTGACACATGTTCGAGGAGTGTGTTCCGCCTTGTATAGCACACTTTGAGGTCTGGGTGGTTTTAGCCTTTGCCCAGAGGAGTACCACAAAGGGTATTTAAAATTGTTTTGCAGAATATGCTTGTGTTGATATGTTTGATTTCTTAACCGGAGTTTGGACAAAGTTCGGTTGCACTCTTCAGTGGCTAGTATGAACGAGACAGGTTTAACTTTTAATAGTGTATTAACAGAGGCGGTTGCCAAACCAAAAACAAAAAGTGCTTATGAAGTGGGCGGTGCAGCTTGCTCTCCAAATATTTGTTTCCCCCTTTTCCAGCGAATGTGTATCACGGCTCTCTAACAAAAATATTTGTCCACTTTCTACAAAATTTGGATAGAAAATAGTGTATAGAGGCTAAAAATATTTGAAAGAAAATTTATCCACTTTTGTATCCACTGTCCATAGTTTTTTAGCCGCTTTTTTCTGAAGCCATATTTCTTTTCTGAACGATTTCGGGGAATGTTCAGGGACGTTCAATTTTTCCAGATTTCGAAATAGAGTTTTCATTGTTTGGTAATGGCTCGCCCGCAATGAGTTTGAGGCTATGCAAATTGGTGTTTTTTATATTTGCCGGAAATTGGGAGTCTGTACTATCCGGCGTATGCTTCGCACTGTTATAATACTCTTATGACTGGTAATGCTAGCGATGTCTTATTTATTTTTGCACTTACTTCCCGCACCCGAGTCGGCGTGAAAGTGAATGTATCATACAGCATGTTCTCCATAAAAAGGTTTTGTTAACTTGGTTCCGCTAAGAATCTATTACGAAGTGTACGAAATGCCTAAGTCCTTTATATTCATTTATTTTTGTGAGTATCGATCTCTTTCGTATAAAACATATAGAGCTTCTGAAGTAAATCATGTATACATAAATATGCTCCAATAAAATGTGTTCGAACCACTTACTGTTGTTGACCCCAAAATGCTCCACCAGCCAGCAGTCAATGCGGCAATTGTGTAACTTTAACGTTTTACAATAGAAAAAGAACAAGAAATATATATACTTCTGCTTTGTGAAGTAAGTTGAAATATAGTTTGACACGTTTTGCACGGACTATATCGTAAAAAATAAAGCAAATGTGCGTCAGTATTAAAAAAAAAAAAAGAACAGCGGTTTCGAGAGTCAAGAAGCTCCCGAGAGCCGAGCGAGGCGGGGAGGAAAGAGAGAGAGAAGGGTACCGGAGAACCGGAGCAAAAATGCCCAAACCGAAACCGAAACTAACTTGACCGGAAACGGAATCAGATTATACTTAATACCGCCCGCTAGGGGCGCTACATGTCACTGGTCTATCTGGGCCGCTGGGGCCTATGGCAGTGTCCGCTTTTTACCTTGTGTATATTTACTCTATGCCTCAACTCCGAAGAAGTATTAGGCTTTTCGCTGCGTCATGCTCCAATATATGTGCGTTGCGCTCGTATACGTCGCGCATTTCGAAGCCTTCGGCACGCAATGTGGGGCTTATCGTTCAACCTTTGCCAACTTACAACAAGAGAGGGTATAACTGTGCGCTCTCACCCTGCTGGCGCCGCCTGGCCGTTGCCGACTGGTCATACAACATAGACACGATGAAATAAGGAGAGTAAAATACCGATTCTGTCGTGACGCTGTGTTCAAATCACGAATCTTATCGGGTTTATCGGATCACAACAGACTTTTGATAAACAATTTCTAATTGGACTATTTCATTGAGGCCTGCTCGGTCGTCGTGTCATGACTTCAGAGGTGGAGTGTTCAGCACAGACGCTTCTAGTCTAAATGGTGTTGGTCAACATCAAATATAGCAAATACCAGAAGCTCTTTTGTAGAAGGGTGAACGGATAGCAAGTTTCTTGCATAATGCACACTACACCGGTTATAACGAAGTCGGTTATAGCGAAATAGCGGCTACAGCGAAGCGATCACGATTTCCCATTCTCTTTTGCACTCCATTAACCGAAGTCAGTTATAACGAAATAGCGGATATAACAAAGTGATTCCCGTTGACTTCGTTATAACCAGTCTCGACAGTACTGTCAAAAGGGCTGGACTGAGCACGTGGAATTACTATCAGTTAAATGTATTTCGCTCTTTGTTCTTTCATTGCCAAGTGCAGTCTTAAACCGCGGAGCGGTCAGTCTCAGTGGTCGGTATTCCCTACGCCACATTCAAAATAGCCCAGGCAAATGGTGATGTGCAAACACTTAAACCACGTTAAAAGTTTGAAACGAAGTTACGAGGTTGATCGAACCAGCAGGCGGGGTAACTATTCAGAATATCGGGGAAGTTGGAAGCTCGGTTTCGAACCTTGCTAATAGTTGTGTTTTATGCAGCGCTACGCAGGGAAGCGATGGCTGGTATTTTTGAAGGATTTTCTTTTCGACGCTACTCGAGCGAACAAGACATCCGGAAAACATCGCCGCTCTCAAGCCTTTGCCTTCAACAAACAATTTAAAACTGACCAAAAAATATGCTCGCATAAAACGGATGAACACACGGTATAGAAGGCATTGGCGTCCCTGCTAAAAAATCCACGTACAAAAAACAAAAAAAAAATTTTGGGCGCTTTTTGTCCGTGTCATGCACTGCTCTTGAAACCGCATGACCGAGGCACTAAATAAAAGGTAGTACCCTGATGGGAGCACTTAAAAAGGGCAGCCCGCCAATGACTGATCGCTACGAGCAATGAAAAGAACGGCGCCCCTGCGGGGATCCCTCAATTTGCGATCATTACGTGGGACCTCACCGTAGGGCGGCAGCGCGTGGGGGCAACACTCGCCCCGATCAGAGGAGGGGGAGCTCCCTTTCTTACCGCTCCCGTCCTCCCGACGGGTGGGAAGTGGACCGTGTAGTCGGAGCAAAGCGTGAGCACGTTCACGTGTAATAATAAACACGTGTCAGCGTGATTTCCGCGGCCCTCGCTCTCCCTTCGTCGCGCCGTTTTGCCTGTGTTTTTAATGTTTTTGGTGCTTCCTGCGGCGAGTCCGCGAATTGTTTGTCTATCGTGGAAAACGTTGCAGCCGCTTACAGGCCGTGAAAATGAAGGGGGGTACGAGGAAACGTCGCAGCCGAGCCGGGTGTGTTTAAACCGTACGGTGCTTTGTGCGCGCCTGCGCTGATCCGTTTACGAGCTGGCTCCGCTTATGATAGCACTGCTTTTCCCGTTGGAAGTCGAAGAGGTATATCGTTGTGCACTTGCGGAAGCTGGAACCAATACACGCTCGTATGTGCGCAGCTTATGAATTTAATTCGAGCGCTCCCGCTCCGCGAATGAACACGTCCAGGGACTCTATAGACTCGTCAAACACAACAGTGGAACCGACAAGTTCGAGGAACAGCTTCGGTGGCAAGATTTCGCCTTAATCGTTGCGGGATTTTAATCGGCAAGGTCCTTCAAGTTCGGCCCCAGCGCTGTGTTTGATGGGGCCCACGGGTTACTGACAGATCGTGTCACTGACAACTTGGGAAACGCTCGACTTATTAAGTTCGCGCGGATTGTGATTCTTCTTAGACATTCGTATCAACGCAATCTCTATGGCTCCGGAGAGATCAGAAGATGCTCGGTCTACCGATCAGACCGTCAAATGCAGATCTGCGTTTTATGAGGAACACAGCGGACGCTACCTCCAACTTCAGCCTTCCATGACACGCGCCAAGCCATGTTTAGCGTAGTCGCATCCTCTTTTTTGAGTACCGCATCTTTCTGACTTTAATATTTTTCTGTGGTTTTTCACGCTTTCTCAGCAGGCGACGTCTTTCCAAAACGCCTTGCAGTCCTCTCTCCTGACACTTCTGTTCCTGGATTCTTTCTTTTTTTCTTTTCTTTTAGACTTGCGTCTGTTTGGCGCAGCTGTTTGGCAGCATGCCAACTGTCTTCGATCGCTGCACGCTTCATTTCGATGCTAAATCAGAGCCAGCTTCAGTGAGAATGCAAAGCTGAATTAAAACAAGTTATAGCGCCAGACACACACGCAAGCAAACATCCAACGGCTCTTACGACGCGTCTGACAGATGACCGATTCTGCCCAATGCCACGGGCAGTCATGGCGTCACGTGCGTTCACGTGACGCCGTGGCTGGACGGCACTTGGTCACACCCTTGTAGGTTTAATTAAGATGGAACCTACTTCGATTATTAACCTAACGTTCGCAATAAAAGTGCAGTGACGCGAAGCCTGAGCGCTGCCTGCCAAGAAATGCTGTGCATCGCCGTAACCCCGAACAGATATATATTGAGTAGCTTCGTCCTTGCGCCCAGTTAGCATTTTGCGTGTCTTACAAACATAGAAGATCTCTGTCGACCTAAATTCTGAGACACAAGGTAACAAGATTTCACCAATTCTACACAAAACATTTGTACGCTACGATCTAGATCCGCCAGAGATTTGTGAAAGTATTTCCGAAGATAACGTGGTGCAGTGAATGGTTATTGGAGACTTCGGAGAAGTCAACGGCACCATGTGGTAGATGAGCGAACTTCCGGCGGCAGAGTTATTCCGCCAAACCTTCACTGCAGAAAGTTAAAAAAAAAATCGTGTGCCGAAAATTGTTCATATTTGGAGTCAAACGGTAACCGATGACGCGTCCCCGGACGCGATGTGTACACGACAACGTGGGAAAAAACGCAGCAGTCAGAAAATCCAGAAGACCGATATATTTGCCGATGCACGCGGCACAGAGGTGACAGGCTATACTCCGTTTCACCTTGTGTTGTACCGCAGAAAAGGTTACAAGCGCGAGCTCCTTGCTCTAAGGCACATCTCGGCGGCACAAACTCTCGTGCACCAAGGGCAGCTCCCAACGCTATGAGCTCGCGCTTCTAGCCTTCGCTGCGGTACAACATAAGGTGAAACGGAGTATAGACATGGAGCTGCAAAATAATTTTGTGAGACTGGGTTGAGAAGCTGAGTTTTGTAGACTCGCATCTGGTAAAGTAAAACAACGTAAATGAATGAAACAAAACATAAAAATAAAAACCCCAGGTCACCCAATATAATCCTAACGAACCACGATACAATGGAAGGAATTTTCACGAACTCACAAATATTGCGGTGTTTGTGGAGAATAACATAGAGGACGAAAACCGGACTTCTATGTTAGTCTCCACAAACACCGTAACTCAACCAGCACGCTTCATTTCCACGAGTGTTCACAAATATTGTTTTCTTCGCAAAACGAGGCGTTTTAGGCGTTTTTCTCTGTTATCGTGTAGGAGTTCTTTCGCTGCTACCCGTCTTGGAGAATGCAACAACGCACTGGTTCACCAACACGGGACCATCTAATGACTGTTATCTAACGCGCCGGGACCCAAAAAGCCCTCGCGCTTACACTGCGGCGGCCTTTTAGCAGCTGCGGAGCGCCGCCCCTCGTGGCCAATTGGAACTTGGGCCCCTCGCGGTGGAAATGACCAGGGTCGATTTAGCACGTGGGCAACCTGGTCCACCGTTTGGAATCCCCAGGTTTCTCACAATAGTCACCGACAAGGTGAGAATGGCAGGGCATTGTTTCCAAACGCTAGGGCTCCACTGCTCCAGCCGCTCCAGCACAAACCCCGTGCCTTCCGCCGTGCTTTGGCTGCTCGTGCCTGCACGCTCGGGGCTCAGAGACGTCGAGGCGTTATCGAAGGCGGGAGAACAAAGACTTCCCTGGCATTTTCGTCTTCTGTGTGTAAATTATAGGAGGTATCGACGAGTCAGCATCAGCACGAGCGATGGGTAAAGCAACATATCATCTGCCAATCTTGAAAGCTAAAAAAAATAAAAAAAATCTGGTTAATAGGTTTGTTGTAATCATGCAAGCACATAACCACAAAACCCAAAGCTATTGCCGCGAGTGACTACTCCCTATACAGCTGTCCTCACCAGCGACTCCGAGCGACAACTGGCCAAACACGCGGCAGCAGCGAACGAGTCATTACAGAGTTTGTGTAGATTGTACGCTGGGAAGCGGGCTCAGTGGACGCGTGCTCAATGCGCGCGCTTCGAAGTGACGGCACGAGCTCCCTCTAGCAACGCGAAGCTCCAGCGTGCGATCTACTACTCCAAGTTCCTATTGTGCCTACCCGCTATTCGTGAAAAGCGACTCGGGATGAAAACCCGCTCCACGTGATTGGCGCCGAGAGCCAGCCGGTGTTCGGGAGCGCAAGTGGGACGATTCGTTGAGGATCAGATCGCCCTATCTTTTTCCTCTAGTCGGACGTGTATTTTCTTTCATATTTGTCGTAAAAGTAAAATACGAAGACAAAAACAAATATTGACCTCGCGAAAAAGAAAAGTACAACGGTTGGTTGATTTCGGTTCGTTTCAGCGCCCAATTTTCTCCCATCCGTGCGGCCAGCCTGCACTGTTCTCTGTTAATACGGCAACCACTAAATGCTGTAGAGCATACACTAAATAAAATCGAGAATATTATTGAGAGTTAACATGACGGTTGTGCCATCAAATAACCAAAACAACGAGAGAAAAAAAAAGTTTTCGAAATCCTTTATTAAACGCGCATGCAAAACTAAATTATTTGTTCTTGATGAAAAATAAATAAAAAAAAACAACATCTTCTTTTTATCTTTAAAAGAAACTAATCACATCGGCGATGAGTTCCATCGTTTAACCTGAAACCGCGCACCAAACCATGCGAGAAAAAAAAAAAAAAAAAAACCTCGGGCAAAAGCAGATTGTTTAACCTACGAAACTGTTCGCGCGCACTTCCAGGAACTACTCTATCCCATTCCCACCATAACAACTCACCCGTCCACTCAACTCCCCCTCTCTCCGTTTACACATTTTTTTACTTACTGTTTCAACTTAAATTACGCAAGACATTCAACCCGAAATACTTCTCAGCCCGTTGCACCTCTACCTGGGGGGGGAGGGGGCGGGCCACGGAGCAACTGTCGCATAACGCTCGCCACTCAGTGAAATGGACTCTCCCTACACAAGATCGCGTCGCCGCGATTCCCGCACGAATCAATAGGCGATTACGGTCGCTCGCCAAAGGGCCTATAAAATGTCGCACATTCGTAGCAATGACCGCAATCTCGTCGTCGCGGACTGGGCCGCGATTGAGTCGCTTCCCCCGTCCCATTCCTTTCATTGCCCGCAATTGTTCCCGGCGGACAAGAGGTTCGGTCCACCATATACGGGCGATATACGTCGTGAGTACGCGTAGGCGAGCTTTATCTTGGGGCCAGATGGGAAGATTCGTCCCCTTGGCGAGAGGAGGCATAAAGTGCCGGCCATCAACATATTGCTCTGCTCGGGTTTCTTCTCATCATTGAAATGCGCCAAGTGGACGACATGAAAGAAAAAAAGGAAGAAACAAAAATGCCAGGAATTTAATACGCGAAACGCGCGCCTCTTTTCCATCTGCCGGAGGGCGTGTTCGTTCGGTCTTTGTCGTTTCGTTGCCCAACGGTTAGTGCCCCTTTTACGACCGGATTTCAAAACGTGTACTCGAACACTTTTTTTTTTTCAGTTGGTTTGGTTTAAACGCTTCGAACCATTCAAAAGCGCCATTTGTGTTACTATAAACCTTTCTGTAACAGAGACGGACAAACTCGTGCCTGCAGGCTCTCCTCCCCCCCCCCCCCCCTTTTTTTAGAGCGCAGCTCTTAGGGGCCCGTTTCCAGCCTGAGCGGCGTCGGCGTCGCCGTTGGCGTCGCCGTTGGCGTCGCCGTTGGCGTCGCCGTTGGCGTCGCCGTCGCCGTCGCCGTCGGCGTAACCGCGCCCCTCCCTCTCCTCCTCCTCCCCCTCCTCCTCCCCTCCTCCTCCTCCCCCTCCTCCTTCTCCTCCTCCCCTCATTGTGTAGTATGGTCCGGGCGGGTCACGTGACCTCGGGGGGAGGGGGTCACATGACCCGTTTCCTGCCTGTGCGGCGTCGGCGTCGGCGTCGCCCCTCCCCTCCTCCTCCTCCCCCCTCCTCCCCCGCCCGGTAAAGGTGGTAAAGGAGAGGGAGCGGGAGCAGGAGGGGAGGAGGACTAGCAGTCATGATCACGAGGAGGAGGAATATACCCTCCACTCCTCCTCCTCAAGAGCTGCGCCCCAATTCGGCGTTACAGGAAGTTGTAAACGGCTTTCACTTTTTTTCTTCCATTTTAAAGCATAAAGTGCTTTTTAACGCAACCTTCCAATCCCAAAATTTTGCCTGTGCGACCATATCCTTTCGTGCATTTTCCGCTAAATCTAGCGGGGAAACTGGCGTCACGTGGCGTCACGTGGCGTCACGTCATCTATACACTTTGGGGAAGTTGACAGCAAGTCACCTACAGGTCAGCTAAGTTTCCGCGCTAAATTCTGTCGGAAAATTCGCGTCTTGTGGTCAGAACATCGATTCAGTTTCCCCGCTAAATTTAGCGGGAAATTGACGTCACATTATCTGTGGATCAATTCAGTTAATCATCTGCTAAATTTAGCGGAAAAATTCACGTCTTGTGATCCAGACACCGATCCTATTTCCCCGCCAAATTTAGCGGGAAAATACACGTCACGTCACACACCAATTTTCTCACCAATCCGATATAAAGTCGCATTATAAAATCGGGATCACAGTCCTCATACAATGATGTATGAGCACTGTGACTGTGACATTTACTGGAGACATCGCTTTTAAGCGCTTGTACAGAGTACTTGTGGTGCAAGCTTTTGCTTTGAAGTGCAGGGAGGGCTTCTGTGATGAAATAAACCTCGGAGCGTGTGGCTTATTTGTTGAACGTGCCATTTATTTAGCAACTGAAGCGAGCGACGCTGGCACGCTCCGTGGTGCATTGGCACGTATTATTTTCTTAATTGGCGTTTGAACGCTTGACAGTTACCGATTTGATCCCCAAACACCCGATATATAATGATCGCAGCACATCATGGCTTCCATATTCCTACTTAAAATAAAACCAGATTAAATCAGTTAATTTTTGCCACAATACATTTGTGACAAGGGCGCTGGGGAAAAAAGCTGCAGAATTACAGCTTGACGAGTTCCAGCGCCCCCATTGTGAACTTGCGGCGGCACTGGTAAGATTAACATGCATATACAAACGTAAACATACGTACATAGAAAACACGGATACAAAATTATATCTTTGCGTGTTTCTCTCATAGACTCGCGTGTATTGCCTGGTGTCAAGCAATGGCCGCCGGTGGTGCCACTGACGGGCTCCCGATCCACGATCCAGCCTATTACAATAGAGATCAGTGGTTTGATCACGTTGTGTGAGCTGCGGGAGCATGGTAAGGGCATGACGTCAGTCACCTAGCTTTCCCAAGCCATCCTCCCGTGTCGCTCGCCTCTTTCTCATCATCCTCGCCAATTTCCCTTTCAAAGATGAACCACACGTGACCGCTGAATGGTACATGGTGGCGTCTACGAACTATTCATGATCGCGGCAGGTGACGCCTGCTGCCTTTTACTTGGTAAGAATAAATTTAAAAATTTGTTGGTGTTATTGTTGTTTACATTCCGTTATTACCGTGCAAGGGCATATCAACGTTGAAAGATGTACGTAACTTTATTCAGCTTGAGAAATGTGTTCTGGATCGAAAGATATTTATATAATTGCGAAATTCGACAGCGAAATTATTTTGTGCACGCCCGTGTGAAATATTTTGTGTAGAGTTCACACAAGTTCACTATACGGTTGGGGGTGTTCTTGGTGTGCATCGCAACCAACATTGTACCATGTAACTGGGTTTGACTAGGTTGTTTTATTAATATGTATCGCGACCAACGTTGGATCAACTCATTTTGAAATGAACCCGCGGTTTTTTCGCTGGGGCGCGCCAGATGATCCACTTCGATGGTCCACTTCGATGAAGTTCGCTCACTGTTGCAGCAAGGGCCGAAATCCATTGTTTGAGCAGCTGGGTGGCTCTCGGAAATCTAAGAGAACCGCTTATAACTTCACGTTACTGCGAAGTCCACGACGTAACTCAACAGGGGCGTGCCGGTGAACGAAACTCACCTGACTCGCCGCAGAAGGTTTCTGCAGCCGTTCACAATGCAAAGCCTCATCTTGGTCTCAGTAACGCCACACACTTTCGTCTACTCCAATTGCACAGTGGCACGGCTCGACCTTTCGTCATCGTCCGCCCATTAGGGTCTCGCACGTCTCGCCGGTCTTGCCTTCACGGTGCTCACGTTAAAGCTATATACCAAACCGAGCGAGGGCAGTCGTCCGCCACGCAGAGCTGACACCTCGCGCACCGCGTCCGCTCCTCGAATTTGGTCCCTCGAGCTTATCGCAAACCGTCGTCTGCTCCTCGGGGCATCGCCGCCACGGCTTCGCACGTCGTCTCGACTTGGCTTCGCTCACGTAAACCCTACCGGACGGAAGAGAGCGCAATGCCAGATGCCATACAACCAACCACCCAACTCGCAAGTGACAGGGTCACGTGCACCCGACGCGGGTCCAAGTATAGTTTAACCTTTTTTTATGGCTGGGCATCGAAAAAGTCACGTGATGCCCTCCCCGTGCGCGGGAGTGACTATAGGAACGAGCAAAACATTCGACTGGCACTCGTTTTCGATCACTGAGGGGACGAGCGCTGCATCAGCGGTAGGATGGCGCTCGAGTTTTCTTCTTCCGTCACGAGAACTGGAAACGGTTAGGTGCCAGCCATTAGACCACATCGTACGTTTAAAAAAGTGCAGCCCTCAATGCACGAACTGCGCATTTTCGGTACTATAGCTGTCACTGAGAGTGTATAGCGGATGGTACACATGGTTATGCTCCCTCTAACGATGCTCGAACTAGCACGGAGAACAAGCGCCACAAAAATGACGACACTGATTCGTGTGTTTCTCGTCGCAAAACGGGCGCCGATGCGTAGCGTGCACGCGAGATCTCCCCGGCGACGAGCGCGTTAAATGGCGAGCTCATCACCGGCACTTCTTGAAGCCCTTCCGCGGGTGCTGCTTCGTATCGGGGCGGGCGCGTCTCCCACTCTGTGCCCGTCCTAACAACACAATCGCCGACTGAGTCTTTTGTATTCGCGGGTGCTGCAAGGCTGATTGCGAACTGGTCGATGATGGGGCCCCGAACAGCTCGGTCCGAATGCCCGGACCGTCTTATATTGTTATGGCATGGGCGAGCAATTCCTGGGTATCCCGACTGTGCCCTGAGTCAGGCTGCGAGGGCGGGACCGTAGGCATCAAACGGAAAAGGTGGATCAACGACCGGGCCCGATGAAGATTGCCATTGGGGCGCTGGATGGATCGCGCAGCATGTAGGTGCACTGACAGCCATTGCGGATGGCGAACGGAAAGATAGAGGCTGGCCACGCTAACGGGTTCCGAAATGTTATCTTAAGATATGTTGAAACTTTATTGAAACGGGTCACTTTGCATGTGCGCCTGGACGTTTGAAGGGAAAATGGGAAATATATTCGAAACAACTTCGACTCGTGTCCGCAGCGTAGGCGTAGATGCTTTATTTACGTCAGTTCTACTAAACCAAGGGCACATTAGCCAGGAATGCGAGTGGAGTCGCCCACCGCCTCTTCAGTAACTCGCATCATCGCCCCCTCCACCAAAGTGAGGGACAGGCTCAGCTGTACTAGCTTAGAGGTCGTAGATTAACTGTTCCTGACTTAATTTATTTATTTATTTATTTATTTCCAATACCCTCAAAGTAAGTACATTGATAAGGGGAGAGAACTGTAAAATATTAACTATAAAGTGCACTATTATACTCTGTTTCAAGTTATGACGTACCGCAGAAAAGGCTACAAGCACGAGCTGGTTGCTCTGGGGCACATCTCGGAGGCACAAGCTCTCGTAAATTAAGAGCAGCTGCCAACGCTATGAGCTCGCGCTTCTCGCCTTCGCTGCGGTACAACATGAGGTGGAACGAAGCATAGTAGTAGCATTTTTAAACAAAACAATATTAGTAATGTTAGCAATCGAGGCGGGAAGGAAGTTGCAGTCTATGGATTGTCGTGGCATAAAAGGATATTGAAATAATGAACTTTTAAAATTTGGAATACCAACCTAATGGCTATGATCAATGCGAGCAGATATGTAGAATGTTGGAGTAATTAGTTTATGACGAAGGGTAACATTCTGATGAAATATTTGATTAAAAAAGACAAAAACGAGAGATTTTTCGGCGGAGAATTAGTGACGGCAGACCTAAGGTATTTTTTATGCTAGTAACGCTGGCAGTGCGATGATAGTTTGCCAAGATAAAACGAGCTGGGGAGCGGTTTTGAATGGATTCAATAAGAGCAATTAGTGACGAGTGAGCAGGGTCCCACGCAGCAGCAGCATATTCTAATTTTGGACGGATCAGAGTTTTATACATGCTTAGTTTTAATAAAGACGGAGCGATAAAGAAATTTCTCTTTATCCCAACATACGGTTAGAATCCTAAAAAAGTATCCTAACATACGGTTAGCACTGTTCACTACGTATTCAATATGGTCCAAGAAAGGTTACAAGTTATATGGACACCAAGATATTTGTAAACAGACACTGAAGCGGGGGAATTGCTGTTACGATGGCAAGTATGACACACCAATTGAGCACGTGACACTATCATCGATTTGCATTTGTAAGTGTTTAGTTTCATTGGACACTGGTTACACCACAGGGATAGACAATTAAGGTCATATTGTAGAAGAATAGTGTCAGGTATGTCGGTTATCTTCCGGTATATTACGCAATCAGCAAAGATGCAGATAGAAGAAGACAAGTTCTGGCACCAAGTCTATCATGTAAATAAGAAAGAGTAACGGGCCAACCACTGAGCCCTGAGGGACACCTGAGGTGACTGGAACAGTACTCTAATTCGTATTATTAGCATTAACGAATTGTCGACGCTTAGTTAAAAAGGCATGAATCCAATTTAATATAGAGGAGTCAATGATAAGTGATTGTAGTTTATGAAGAGGGAGCTTGTGGGAAACTTCGTCAAACGCTTTTGAGAAATCAATAAAAAAAAACACTATCGGTGTTATTATGATTATCAAGAGAATTATGAAGATCATGCATGATGAATAGCAGTTGCGTCTCACATGAAAAATGTCTTCTAAATCTATGTTGTGAACTTGTGAAAAAGTCGTTAGTTTCAAGATAATTTATCAACTGCGAGTGAATGACGTGTTCAAACATTTTGCATGGCACACTTGTTAAAGAAATTGGTCGATAATTGGATGGGTTTTGTTTTTCGCCAGATTTGTGTAAAGGAACCAGATTCCCAGCCACCCAGTCGCTCTGGACTACGCCATAGATCAGAGACTGCGTATAAAGTATTGAAAGAATTATGCAACCAGACATATTAAAGAATTGTAAGAACTTGCTGTTATTCCCATCTATTCCGGCGCAGGACCAAAGCTTCATATTATTAATAATGCCAGCAACACCAGTCGCGTCAACTGCCACTGGATCCATAGGTGAAAACTCAGAAACGACAGATGACTGAAGAAAAATGTTAGACTGACACTTGGGATTAACGACACTCCAGAATTGCTTAAGACTACTTGCTAACATGATATTTAGTGTATGATTATAAAAACGTGACTTTGCTTCCGTAAGAGCTGATGTGTATTCTTGTTCTGCAGTTTTGTACGCTGCCCACCATGCATCACTGATTGATCGTTTAACAGCGCGACACTATTTTTTTTTCTATTTCGCAGACGCCTGAGATTAGCCTTGAACCAAGGCAAGTTTGTATTACAACGGATATTCGTTGATGGTATGTACTTTTCAATTAATAATAATAAAACAATATTTTAAACAGCATCCAATTAGACTCAACAGATCGCTCTGAAAACTCAGATGAGTAATCATTCAGAAACTCAGACATGTACAAGTTAATTGACGTAAAGTCAGCTCTGCTGTAGTCACGGATGAATTTTACGTAGATTTTAGGCGCTACGAATGGGGATATTTAAGGAAAAGTGACGAGCTGAATGGTCACTGAGACATGGCAGGTATGGTAGTGATGATATGACGCTCGGATGCGTTGTTAATACAAGATCGAGTATATTTGATGAGAGGTTTGTAACCCTAGTGGGCTCTGAGACAAGTTGAAGTTGAAATCAGATCAGAGTTCAATAAACTCGTTAGCTTCAGATGAGAAGAGGGTTGAAACAGGACATAGACTAAACCAGATAATGTTGGGGTAATTGAAATTATTTATTAATATAATTGGCACTCTTGGATACTGGATGGTAATTTGGTTAATGCAATTATGTAACAAATTCCCAAATGAACAACTGCTTGTGGGGGGTCGATAGCATGCCTTCATTATCGTTTGTTTATGTTTAAAAGAAACGCAAACCCAAACAATCTCTAGTTCACAGGCTACAATGACAGTGCGAGAAACTAAGGAGTCAGCAACCACCAATAAAATGCCACCGCCACTTCTGTCACGTCTATTGCAGCGAAACGTGTTGAATCGTTTTTTACAATGAAACAGCTCGCTATCAGGTACTTTGTTCATGGAGAGTATCTTATCAGATACTCTCCATGAGAGCAATGAGCAATGCATCGAATGAATCAGCAACTAAGCACAATTCGTCTCGTTTACGAATTAGACTGAGAATGCTAGTAAATAAAACGAAAACATTTGGAAAAGGCCTGACCGCTTTTCTGCCTCACGCTGGTTGTTTATTTGACATGGTTGACAACGACTACTGTAGTCCGAAATCGGGAAATCGTGAATGTGCCTGACGATAGATTTTATTTTGCCAAAAGACAAAAGAGGCACCATCACGTCCCACACTGACGTCACATCAGCTGCCATTGCGGTGGCCTTGCTGGCGAGTCTGTATACCTTTTGTAGCTTACATTTTTCGCCACTGAATTTATTTTAGAGCGCAGCTCTTAGGCGCTCGTTCCCGTGTTTTGTGACATCGCCGTCGACATCGGCGTAACTGGAGGAGAAGGAAAGGGTACAAAAGAGGGGAGGGGGTATGGAGGAGGAGGAGGGAAGGGTACGGTACAGAGGGGCCGAGGATACGGAGGAGGACAGCACGAAAAAGAAGGAGAGGGTACGGAAGAGGGTATGGAAAGGAGCAGGGGAGGGTGCGGAGTAAAAGGAGGGGAGGGTACGAAGGAGGAGGGGAGGGTACGAAGGAGGAGGGGAAGGTTCGTACCTTCCCCTTTGTACCCTCCCATCCTCCTCTTCAAGAGCTGCGCTCTAATTTCACATTACAGAGATTTGTAAACGTCTTACATTTTCTTTTTTTCTCGCCAAGAACCGGGCCCAAGTAGAACTGAGAATCGGCGCGACAAGGGGGCCGCACCGGGACAGGTTATCGGGCGCGCATCGAGTGTCAGTTTCTGCGCAGTTTTGGCTTTGCTACATCGTGCAGAACCCGGCCCGACGCCAGCCGCCGATTCCGGGCCGACAGCGGCTCCCAGCTTCAATACAAAAACGGTAAAAACAAATTATCCGGCAACGAGAGAACACCGGTTGCCGATTCCGGACCGACAGTGACTCCCATCTCCGGCCCAACACTGGTTGGAACGAATTATCCTGAAACGGGCCGGCACCGGCTGCCGATTTCGGGCCGACAACGGCTCCTGACTCCGGGCCGTACCTTGGTTATTGAATCCGGGCCGAGAGCGGCTTTCAGCGACGGCCTGACGGTGGCCTCGTAGAATTGGCCGGTATCGGGTCGGCATCGACTGCTTTCTCTGGGCCGAAGGTGGTTTGTAACACCCAGTCATTTGCACTTGTACTAAATAAGGAGTTACTAAAGTGAGTTACAGTTACTAACATATTACTAAAACTTAAAGCACACCTAGTTATAGCATTTTTCAGCAAATAGTTAACTTACACATTTTTACGTCGTTTCCTCACAGCTCAAAGATGCAGTTTGGTTAGTAGCACTGCACATTGCTAGGAGTTGCAGTCGTACTGGACTGGCCATACTTCACCCCTCAGCTGCGATGTATTTATTTATTAATTTATTCTGCTTAATGTACCCACAAACGGCTCGAGGCCTTATTAGTGCGCACATATTATAAACAATAAAAGAACAGATACAGACAAACAAACAAGACGTGATTTAGAAAAGATGAAAGGAAATAAATAAAACTACGGAGAACAATGGAGAACAACAGAGCACAGTTGTTTGTCAAGCGGCCAACAATGCTCTTTTAAAATTTAAAAGGGGTGAAAACAATTCTAAATCCCTCCTATCGCGAATAAAGGAGCTGAAGGCGTGTCATCGGAGACTGGACACAAACTTTCTGCGGGTAGAAAAAAAATGAAAATCTGCTCCACTTTTGGGGCCAGATTTTATATTAACGTATGTTAATAAATGCATTTAAGCTAAGTAAGCACCAAAAATATTAAACCATTACTTGCTTACAGTTAAATCTCAGGTTCTGTAACTTCGTTAGTTTTTGTTTTTATCTATGTACATATACACAAATTTACACCAGTTCGGTTGGGTTGTTTTGTGACACCCCGACATAGTTGTACATTTTAAAATAGGAGCGTAGGTTCGTTACGTTTTCACGTCCACATATACATTATATTGACCCCATAAGTGATGACGTAACACCATGGCGCTCCACTCCAAGCAAACCGTTGCTAGGGCCGTTGTAATGGACAAAGGCAGAGGAGCTCGACGTGAGGTTAGAAATTGTGTGATAAAAAAGTAAATTATTTTTTGTTAGCATTATGTCTTGTCAATATCTAATCATAAAAATTTTTTCTATCGTCTCAGGACCATAAAGCGATAAGAAAAGGCAGTAATAAAGTGTCACAACCGATTTTTTCTTGTTAGCAGACGACACAATGGCTCCGTGGGTTCAGTGTTTTTTTCTGAGGGAGCACGCGACCGGCGTTGAATGAGGTTGGAGACAATCGACGAAACTTCTATCCTCGGGGTCAACTTTATGTGAGATTTTTGGAAGCGAAAAGTGCCCGTGCAAAGCTTTGATCGACCCTCGAGGTGCATGAACGCCTTTCCGTGGAGATCACTTTCGCAATATTTGAGAAGGTGCAAACATTATGAAGCCAAAATGAGCGAATCACGCACGACGACGTGAAATGTATCAACGTCAAAGTGCAGGCCAGCACACGTTTCAAGGAATCCTGACAGCACAGTTGCTTCAGTGTGGTCAAACGAGCTGTCTATAACAGACATGAATTGTCGCGGATGGAAACAGATCTACAAGCATAAAACAGAAAAATATGTAATGGGCGAACTTAAGCCTAGAAACCAAAGAAAGGATGAGCGTCGACGACGATGCGGCGGCGTGACAGCTCGCTGTAAGTCGATAAAGCCGCGCTCGGCACCTTATCTGCTACACTAGGCATCTGAAACATTCAACCTAGACTGTTCTTTAGTGATCTAAAGTGAGACTGATTAGGCAAGGTCATTCTGACCAGGGATGGGCAGTATTTCAAATACAAGCATTTGAAATACGTATTTCAAGTACTTTGTGTATTTTGCATTTGTATTTAATTACAAATTGGGTAATGTATCTGACGTGTTATTTAAATAGTGAAACGTGGGTATTTCAAATACAATTGTAATTAAATACAATTTTGTGGGCGAAAATACATTCCTCAAATCTCTTGTCACTGTCCAGAGCAGGAAGAAAACTACGTTCTGCACCGAATGCAGTGTCTCTCAATGAAGCACAAGCGTTTAGTGACTGTGATTATGGTGCTAGTCCAGGGCATGAATAGTGACGAAATCGACGTTCACAGGCAGACTGGCTAAATAAGTACCTGTGACAACTTGTGATGCTTTCCAGCCTGATTTCCATCCATATTTTTGCCTGGAACCAGGGATGGGCAAAATACATCGAAATATGTGTCAAAATACAAATACAAAATACTTCGTCAAAAATGTATTTAATTCCAAATCTAATTACATTTTCAAAAAAGCATTTAAGTGCGAGATACAAATACAACCAAATGTATTTGATCTCCTCCAAGTACTTTTCCAAATACATTCCTCGAAATTTGCGTCAGCGACTTCAGGGCACCTGCAACCGGTTTCTGGGTATCTTATTTTAATTATGCATCGCACACTCGGGAGTTAGTGTGCGTGGCTCTAGTGACGTAATAGAAATATAATAAAAAAAATGTAATCAGCTTGGACGTAATAGGTGAAAAAAGTAAAGAGCTTCAAGCAGCTTTTTTTGTCGATTACATTGATTTTGGTATAGACCAACAAAGAACCGAGACGACCAAGACGCGCAGCACTAGCTAGAGAATTTTTTATTGTTGCAACTCGCACCAGTTACGAAAATCTGGACGACCCGCGCATTTAGAATGTTCCAGGCAAAAATATGGATGAAAATCAGGCTGGAAAGCATCACAACTTGTCATAAGCCCTTCTTTAGCCAGTCTGCCTGTGAACGTCGATTTTGTCACTATTCTTGCCCTGGACTAGCACCGTAATCACAGTCACTAAACGCTTGTGCTTGATTGAGAGACACTGCATTCGGTGCAAAACGTAGTTTTCTTCCTACTCTGGACAGTGCCTTTAAAATAAAGCCGGAGGAGAAAAAGAAAAAAGCCCCATGGCCAAATAAAGGATAGAGACTATATCTTACAATTACATGCATAAAAACAAGAATTGTAACTTTGGCAATAACATTTATTTAATGTAATAGAGGCAAGTGCAACATTAAAGAGGATACCTTCTCAGTACAGTCTAATTTTCTTGGTTTGTTGTTGCCGTTGGCGTTGAGATGAAGAAAGAGCAGCTTTGGACACGTCTTAGGATGAGCAAAATGAGTCGTGACAATAAATTTGAGGGATGTATTTTCGCCCACAAAATTGTATTTAATTACAATTGTATTTGAAATACCCACGTTTTAGTATTTAAATGCACACATCAAATACATTACCCAATTTGTAATTAAATACAGATTCAAAATACACAAAGTATTTGAAATACGTATTTCAAATATTTGTATTTGAAATACGTATTTCCCTGCCTGGAACATTCTAAATGCGCGGGTCCTCCAGATTTTCGTAACTGGTGCGAGTTGCAACAATAAGAAATTCTATAGCTAATGCTACGCGTCTTGGTCGTCTCGGTTCTTCGTTGGTCTATACCAAAATGTAATCGCCAAAAAAAGCTGCTCGAAGCGCTCTACTTTTTTCAACTATTACGTCCAAGCTGATTACATTTTTTTTGTGATTATATTTCTATTACGTTACTAGAGCCTCGCACACTAACTCCCGAGTGTTCGATGCATAATTAAAATAAGATACCCAGAAACCCGTTGCAGGTGCCCTGAAGTCGTTGAAGCATATTTGAGGAATGTATTTTGAAAAGTATTTGGAGGAGACCAAATATATTTGGTTGTATTTGTATCTTGTACTTAAATGCTTTTTGGAAATGTAATTAGATTTGTAATTAAATACATTTTTGACGAGGTATTTTGTATTTGTATTTCGATATATATTTGTATGTATTTCGCCCTAGCCCCATTTCTGACCTTATCTTTTACACTCGGGGTAAGAGTAAGCTCGAATATTTTAGAGGTACAGATAAGCGTTCCTTTTCAATCATGCGCGCTTGTGGTCTTACGTAAAACTGAAGAATCAGCAGGATTTGTTCTCAGTATGATGATTACAAGGCAGGTACGAAACACACACCCATGTCTCGAGCCTGAAAAACGAAGCTCGCGGTCTCGAACCGCTCATGTTAGAGTCAAAATAATTGCTCCTTCCCCATTAGAATGCACGTCAACTGCAAAATCAAAGAAAGGGCTGGAGTCTGCTTTGAAATCGTATATACTAGACAGATGCGTTTCTCCCTGTATTTTTAGCAGATCTCCAGGCGCGTGAGGATTTTCGTCAGACGGTATCCCGTATTGCACAGAAATACAATTTGTTATAAACGTGATTAATTTTCTTAGATCTGCCATGTTCTGAATAAATACAAAATCAAAATCGTATCATTGTGCACACGATTCAAACTGTTGCAGACAGCATACTTCACTCGTTGCGTGTGCGTTCGTCGGGCGTTCGCTGTCTGTCACAGGCATCTCGAGACGTCTCGAGGACCGGACGTTTCCGTCGCAAATATTTCAGAAACAGCCGATGCTCGGCAAACTTCTGTCGTGGTAAGTGTGAAATCTAGGCTTTCTTTATCTATTATTTTTAGACGTTTAAATTCTACTTCAGATTTTTGACCGATCGTTCTATCGAAGCGAAATTTAGTCCCATCATTCATCCATCACAGCACACCTAGCAACCGTTTGTTTGGAGCGGTGACGTCACGGTTACGGGGTTAATAAGCAGTGAAGCAATAATGCACCTAGGTATTTTTATCTTTTTCGGGCATTTGTGAAATGAGGCACAAGCCTCAAGGTCGGCGTTTGTTTTAAAATTATTGACCATTGAATAAACCAATCTCATCAGCCAGCTTGAAACGCCACCGCCACTGCAGTACAGTGTAGCTGCAGTGCATCGAGGAAACTTTTGTTTATTTGCGCGCGCGACAACCTCGCTGGTGCTCTGCGTGTGTAGGGCACGAGACAGCAGAAACCCTCTCGTGCACTGCCATCTGCCTCGTGGGAACTAAAGTTATGGCGGCGTCGCGCATGCGCCGAGCGTTCATTGAGATCGGTCTGTTGGCAGAGGCAAAACCTGACGTTTCTTCAGCGATTCCGAGTCACTCGGATGGATGTCTTGACTCGTTGGATGTTCTGACTCGGGTGTCACGTGACCTGTTGGATGTTTTGACTCGATGGATGTTGTGACCCAATGGATGTTCTGGCCATTAGCGTTCTTCAGCCTGTCGGGGATGTATCTTTGACCACTTTTTCTTCTTTCTTAAACTACTGCATTTGAACCTCTTGCGGCACCCTCAAAATAGAGAATAATATATCTGATTAATGTAAACAATTATTAATATTAAAGTGGCTGTGCAACTATATTAGGTACGAACGTTTCTCACTTTGCACCAGCTTGGAATCAAATAATACTCGAACGCCACGCCACTGACCAAGAAGTGTCTTCATCGCGGTAGAATTTCAAGGATAAAAGCGGACCATTTCTTTCAGTCTCTCCTTTGCAAGACTTGTTGGCGGAGCTGTGAGGACAATGCCCACAATGCGATCTAGAGGAGTTCGTCATCAACCCCCGCTGTGACGATATTTAAATGCTGCTCATGCAGTGTAAAGTCACTGGATCTTGCGAAAGGGGCGCCAAGCTCCCTGTATGGTCGCGATCTTGGTCCGAGAAATGAGCAATTTCTCCTTGACCACTCCGTTCTTGATAAACCGATCTAAATTCGCTGGTGACGGGTAGCTTTATGGAAACGTTTCTTTTATATCGAGATATTGCTATCCACACAACGGCGAAACAAGCGGGCATCTTCGTTCCACCACCACATGCTGTGTCGGTACTTGGAGGCACTAATAAATAAGTTCATTGTTTTAAAATACGCAAGAAGAACAATATAATTGTGAGAGACCCGTGGAGATGGGCATGATGGATAAGTTCATTGCATACACAGTTCCAAAGGTGCTTATGTTGGAGAGGAACGCTTCCAGTACAATGGTGCATTATGGTGATCTTGGCGCGACTGGTTTAGAACGACCCTCTGGAAGCTTCGAAGATTTGAATGGACCGAAATGGCGATTTCCATGGCAACGTAGACAGATTAGCCAATCGTTTTGCGAGGTTTTGGTCGTCTGTATGTCAGTGTCTGTTTGTGTCCGGCTAGCAGGCAGGGAAGGCAATGGCGCTCCTTTCCCAGGATCCAGTTACTCTAATACAGTGGACACAAAGACCGCGTAACATTCAATTTTGGCTTGTGACAATCGATGACACGCATTTGGGTTGGGGCTCGTGTCCATTCACTGGGATGATGGGAATATGCGAACCTTAAACATGCGTGGAACTCAGCGCGCGCCCTGTGCTCTGCCAAACTCCGACGCGTGGCTGTGTTAAAATCAAAATTAACTGTTGGGCTAGTTGGCTACACATTTGTTTGCGCTTTTGAATTTTTATACAATGTGTTAAAATCATAGGCGGCAAATATATTGGGCTCCAGATCATTCACGTGGCCGCTTTTTCTGGCTGCGAGTTGAGGGGCTTAACGATGTCCGTTTCTGTCAGATTATTTTCTGCGACTTCCACTGCGTAGAGAGAAAAGAAGCAACATGTCTTTCATAGGTTGTAAACGGCAAGGTATACTTCTAAGCTGTATTTACTGAAGATAGAAAAATTGTTGCTTCACCCCTTTAGGAACATTTAATCGAAATCCTTAAACATTGCGTATATGACGATTTCTGGTAAAATTTGACAGACTAATATTTATGACTTGTTAAGTATTTTTAAATAACCATAATATTTTTGAAAGCTCCGAATTAGAACTGCTTGAATAAAACGACTTCCGAAATTTTCTAGTGTCGCTCATCCCCGGTATTGTTGAGTTTAGAGTGCAAAAGTGTCCCCTCCTCGGTATAGTTCACTTGAAAATTTCGACATGCCAGTGTGTGTGTGTGTGTGTGTGTGTGTGTGTGTGTGTGTGTGTGTGTGTGTGTGTGTGTGTGTGTGTGTGTGTGTGTGTGTGTGTGTGTGTGTGTGTGTGTGTCTGTGTTTGTGCGTGTGTGTGTGAGGGGGGGGGGCGTGCAGTCGCGTCCTTTGACGTCCTATTTCGACGCCATTGGATCTCACGCCCGCCCCTGTCACTCTGTCACTGGCTACCGCCAAGTACTTTACCGACGTGATGTCAATCATATCTTTCTTTGGACTTCCGACGTTGCTAAGGATGCCTTCTGCAAAAGACCACAAAAGTAAATATTTCTTTGCGGGCAAGTTTATATTATGTGGAAAGCACAAAGATTGAAAATTGAGGAACTCATATTAGTAAACCTGTGTATAATATCAAAAAACAATTTTCATACTGGGATAGGCCGTGTTCGAGCAAGGAGCGATATTTTCTCGTTTATACAGCTTTCCATAAAGGCATATGAGGGCGCGTTCATTGCTCTGTTTTTGCGTTATGCACGCGCGCTTTCTGGCTGGCCGCAATCACCGTGCGCTGGCTGGACTGTGATTTAGCACGTGTGGACGGTGATCTTTGTTGACGGTGGAAACAACTATGGGAACAAGCCCAGGCAACTTCGCTTTAAAGCGCCGACGGATTTCCCAATTTAGGAGTGAACAGCTCAACAGACGTCAACGCCGACCGTTACATTCTAGAGTCTAGAGAGAAAGAAATCACTGTCATGAGTTTATACAGTGCCTCCTAAAACAGACAAGTCAAGCGGCAAATCCCCGAGAGGCGTGCCCAAGTAAGGAATAATGTTTGCAGAGAGCGTTTGTGCAGAAACAGCGCAGATATGGGTGCGCTAATACCTTGCATCAAACTGAGCTGGTGTGGGCTTCACGGAGACGAAGAAAACTGCATTTTTAAAAGTCGCTTTATTACTACTGCTGATTTCACGCTGAAACGGGCGCAAAAATGTATACCGAAAAGAAAAAAAAAAGGTTTACTCAATTGTCAATTTGCGATCCACAGCTGGAAAAAACAAAAATTGCGGAAAACGTTTTTTTCTTTTATTTGTTTCTGATCCGGTTCCGACGTGGCAGTAGGAAGCTTTTTTAGATTGTTCCTTACCTCCGATATTGGACTTCGATAAGAATGGTTTGCATGATCAAAGGCGTGGACGACGTACCCGGTGCCGTTATCAGAGTTATCAGAACGATCTACTAATACTCTATAGCAACGTTAACGGTATTGTGGTAACGCTCTGTTGAAACGCTCTGCTAATTAAGTAGACGGGTGCGGAGTTCATATTTTGATTTCAAATGCGCCACGTCTATCGTAACCCACGCAGAAAAAAAAAAGGGGGGGGGGGGGGGCGCAACCACGCCAGATTTGATTAACGCGGTTCTAATTCGACTATGCAAACTTCTCTTCAAACTCCTCTCAAGAATAAACTCTGGCTTCCACAGGTCACAAATGAGGAAATCTATATATTACCTTGTGAACACTTGGGGCGGAGAAAATGAACGAGCTGGGAAGAAAGTAATCCCGCGGCAACACACCTCGTGAAGACATTGAACAGAAGCGTCTGAAGCTACCTCGGTGATTCCGCGTCACGCCAAAAACAATGCGCGCCGGCGTAGTGGAGATGAAGCCACATATAAATCTAAATGAAAAAAAATTATGCCATATTTCATCGTAGCATTTGCCTTTTTATGTTTACTCACTTATATTTTCCGAGAGAGCAACAGACGTCACCAACCGGGAGCGTGGGCGGGTGAAAAAAACATTTTGCGGCAAGGAGAGTTTGCACCGTGCGACCTTCCGACTCGCGAAGTTTGCCGACAGAACGAAGACTAAAAGAAAACTCAAAAGAAGTGGAAAGACACGGGTTAATCTACCTCTGTCCGTCTTTTTTTTTTTTTTTTTTTTTTTTTCTGGATGCTGGAGTTTTACAATGGGAGAATACGCGGAATCCACCGTGTACAATCGCAGTCGATCAACAGTTTTTCTATCGGGAAGCCATCCGCGTGATCCGGCTGCAATCCGGGTGCGCAGGTACATTAGGTCGCGCAAAAAGCGGCACATTTTCCCCTTTCGGGAAGCTGTCGGCTTCGATCAGGCTGCATTCGGCCGCCCCAACATGCACACCCCCTCGCTTTCCTTCGTTTTGGGGAAGCCATCGGCCACCATGGGCTCGATTTTCCCGTCAAGATCCCGCGAAGTTCCAGCGACGGCCCGACATCTAGCACTACTTGGGCAGGAATGACAACTAGCGTGGTGCAGTGACGTCACGTGCAAGCTACGTTTAGGTTGCATGCGCGTGACCATGATGTAACTATGGTTCCGGTTCTGATTCTCTGCCGGAATTCAAGTCGGTGGAACTCGCAGCCTCTTTCGCCGTGTGTTTGTTAAGGGTTTCTGTGCGCAAAAGACTGTTGCATACGTTACAAAAAAAAGGAAGTATTCGATTTCAATTACAATCAGACTGGGTTAAAAGTATTCAATTAGATCACTTGATTGCTTGACTGAAAAAGTAATTGACCCTTACTTGGAAAAGGGACCGGTACTTTTCCAAGTTTGAGAACATGCTGTCAAGAACTAAATTAGAACCGCAGAATTACAAATTACTAATCTTCTCAGTACACCCATTTTGGTAGACCATCCTCCTCTCGGAGAGAATCGGTCCGAGGAATCCTTAAATATACAAAAAACTTGTGGAAACAAACGTCACCTTTAGAAAAGGGGGGATTAGTAACGGTTACAATAATTAATATCAGTACTTACAGTTGTAATCCCATTACTGTTGTGATTACTTTCTAATTATAGTAATCCAATGCTTACAAAACTACTCAAAAAGGAATCGATAACATGTAATTTGATTACCTGTAAGGAGTATACGTACAAGTCTGGCTCCGGAGGGAGTGCTTTCCAGACCGGTCGAGTTCTCTCGTGCCGTAATCGACTCCGTGAGCCAAAGCCAAATGGACCTTTTGCGAGAAGCGTTCTGCGCACGCGCGAGCGCCCGATGCCAAGCGGTGGAAATCGGCACGAAAAAATCGAGGAAATTCCGAATGAGGCTGTAAATCGACGAGTAGAACACGTAATTGCAGCATATATATAATTGTGTTACACAAAAAAGAAAGTGGACGGAAAGAAAAACACGACGTTTGGGTGGACGCTACGGATTTCCCTCTTTAAAGTCGCGTTGGGCACGCGACGCTGCTCAGAGAGCGAAGCAACTGGTAGCGTAGCTCTTATTATCGATTGGTAGCGCAGGTAGGTCACTCCCTCGATTTTTAGTTCGTGCAGCCACCGCCTGGTGCCGTCGGTATTTGGAAAAGGTCCATTGGGTAGCGGCAGACGCCGCCGGGCGGCTCCGAAGAGGAACACAACGGTTCTGGCCAAAATATATTAAATACGTCCCCAATTGTACTTGTTGAGTTCTGTCATCAACTGTGCCACCCGCTTGCTTCTCCGTTTTACCAATGCCAAAGACGACGCTAAAACGAACAATCGCGCATGCGAATGAGGGAAATAGCGGAAGGTGTGACCGGGAAAGCCGCCGACGGCTTATTGGTTTCGTAGTTTTCGAACACGCTACTTGGTAGCGTGTCCGGAAGTGACGTCAGGTGCAAGAACCTTATACGCCTCGCAAGTGTGCTCATTTTGGTCTTCTGAGCATGAGAAAGGAAGTAACGGTGACGTCAAAACGCCGAGCCCTGATTGGCTGATCGCGACCCCCTATCTCCGCGTCGTCTGCTCCTTTGCAACGTCGTCTGCTCGCAACATCGTCTGCGTCTGTCTTACCTTTCCTGCGACTTTCGGAAGTGCAGGTCTTTACGAGCGAGCTCGACTTCGCCTTTCAGAGAGGGAGACGAAATAACTCGGGCGGTACGTTGTTTTTGTCTAACAACTACCAGACGCGCATCAAGGAGGGAAGTCAAAGGACTCACTGGCGAGGTGTCCCGAGGCGCCGAGGTTCGTTTACTAAGAACCGAGAGTGAGGGTGGTTAGTGTCCGCAAGTTCCCTCCCAAAGACTTTTTCCCTCCTTTCGTGTGCGGCGAGACCCCTCATTCTTTAACGGCGTCGGCGGGTTGGCGCAGTTAACGTCGTCTGCTTTACGTTTGCTAGTCAAAGCGATGGCTGCTTTACCTTTCCTGCGTCTGTCGTAGATTCACCCCTTTTTCACCGGCGAGAGTCACCGTTGCCTCGGGAAACAAGGAGATAACAAGAGGAAGAAATTGACCTCTTAATATAAAACTGAGGTCAGCGATCAAAGTATAACACGGGAAGGGTTCACAAGGGTCGCGCGGGCATATTCCATTCAGCACGCCATGACCGGTCGTGGGCAGACAGTCGCCGAGTCGCGGAGTGCCTGCTAGGCCTAACTGTCGTGCTCGCTTGGTCGCGTTCGGTGGAATCGTGGGCGTTGGAGCTTTTCCCGGGCGTTTGTGGATCCAGCGTTCTTGTTCGTCGTGGTCTGTTTCAAGTACTTTTTTACTTTTTTCTTGCTGCTTGAAGTCGGGACGCGTGAGAAGCGCACGTAGAGAAATAAACGTCCGTGGGTCGTCGCGACCGCGACGCTGTCGGCCATGCTGACTTGATCGTAAGAAGTGCCTAAGACAGCTTCGGAGCTGTCGTAGGATTTCGTCGTAACCTGCGCAAAACTTACAAAAATTTCGTTTCGTGAATACGAATTTGTTCTTAAGTTATGTCTTACGCACATTTTTGGCGTAAGATCGTTTCGTGAATCTGGCCTGTGCACTTCCGAAAGTCGCAAGAAAGGAAAGACAGACTCAGACGGCGTTGCAAAGGAGCAGACGACGTTGCAAAGGAGCAGACGACACTCAGATAGGGGGTCGCGATGAGCCAATCAGGGCTCGGTGCTCTGACGTCACCGCTACCCCCTGCGCAAGAAGCAGACGAACTTGCCCTCCGCATTGCAAAACTAGCGCGTGCTAAAGAACCCCTATATTCGTACTTCCTTTATAGCCTGCGAAGCGGACAGCTTCTTCTGGGGAGGTTTCACTTTGGCACGACTTGCGAACATATAAATAATTGTGTGTGTTTATGGAGCTGGAAGTCAGCCTCATTGGGCGTATGGTGTCTCAGCTGTAGATGAGCAATTTAGCCAGTGCAGTACAACCGCTAGCCTGGGGTCGTTAACGTGTACTACGAAGTACTGATACACACGACCGCACGTCGGTACGATGCTCATCCAGAACGAAACGGGCAGACCTGGGTATTGAACCCAGGATCCCGGGGTTTCGCAGAGTGAGCTTACGGTCCCATTGTTTCGAGTTGCGCTGCGCTAACACACTCGTCATGTAATAAAATTGGGGATGAGCATTTTCGAATTTGAATTTACGTAACCTCTGCGCACAGAGAAGGGGGTCGAAGCGGGGGGGGGGGGGGGGGGGGGGGGGGGTACATTTTTGTTTTGTATAAGGCACCTGTGGAATTTTTAATTTATTTTTTATTTTAATGTTTTAAAGTAAGCTAAGGGTGCTTGATTGTTTTGATGTGCTCATCTCCGGTTTCAAATATGCGCTGTTTTACATCGAAGATGAGCTTAAATTGCTGTTTTTGGACGGCATTAATTTGCTTCTATCAGGTCCACCAGTCGTTCAGGGGCTCTAGGTTGTACACAAGGCGAGAAAGACGCTTAACTGAGTTTGGCGCAGTCATAGGTTCTGACGTCGTTTAGGCTTGGTGGGAGCCGTTCAACCTTGCAACCCTGGCTCTCTATGTTCGTACCACTAGACTAAACGTCAAAATATATACGCCAAGAAAGCCTGACAGATATTAGGTAAAGTTGGAGCTTACGAACGTACATGGCCAGCACGCCCGACTCGCACCCGTAAAAACATAAGTATACGTAGAAATTACGCCTAAAGAACTACCTCTCCACCGGCGCTCATCCTTCCTGCTTTCCCGAGTGCCAGTATGGGAGCAAATTCGCGCTTGTCATGTTCTCCATTCTATGCTCTCTAAACAAACCAAGTAAGAAAACGCCCTCCTCATTGGGGACCGGTGCAGAATCTCCCCCAGCCGTCCTCCCTTTACCCACAGCCCCGGGATTACCGGCAGCGCACGGCGGTCCTTTCTAAGTACCCGGGGGAGGATCTTAAACCATTTCTTCGATTCGAGGAGGCGACAAGCATCGGCGTGATCGTGATTCCTCTATGTACAACGCCCGTTCTTATCACGACGAGTGCAGTCATCTTTCTTTGGCGAGCCTAAGTTCGCCCAGAAGCGCTTAAAAAATCTCGCCGTCGGCGGCGTCATCATCATCATAGTCGAACCCTTTGACATGAATTATTCAGCAAAGATGTTTCCAAGACCGAGGAGAGCGCAGATTAGCAGCGGCAGCCAGAGGGGCTTCTTCTTCGAGAGCGCTATTAAAAATCGCTTAAGGGCTAGGGTGGCGGCAATCGACTGCGCATTCCCGCCTACTCAACATAGCCATCCATTCGAATATAAATCGTGTTTGAAATCGAAGGGGTTTCGAGATTAATATCCGCCGCGGCATGTGTCGATTGACGGGCGTATACCTCGAGCTCCTAAGACGCTGTTTAAAGGATCACTTCCGACGAACTACTCTGTATACTTGTCGTCATGTTCTGAGAATAACATAAATTATAATTCTCACACTAGCATAACCATCATCGCTCTTTTTTCTTTCTTTTTTTTTTCTTTTAGGTATCGCCGAAGGCGTCAACAGTTTTAACGGCGTTAGGAGAAAAACAATCACATTTGTTATTTTGATTGGGGTCCCAGCGGTTGAAGCCATACATGACTTTCCTTCATGCAAATGGGGATTGACATGTGGCGCGATGCAGACGAAAATTGGCAGCGAGTTTTACCTTAAAAGTTTTATAATACTTGAAATGCAGACGTTAGGAACGATTGTTTCAATTGTTTGAAAGTCATTAAACAGTCATTGAGGGAGTGAAGAACCTATATTTTTATGAATTTTGGAGCAACCGACTTGGTGTGCCACGTGAGGGGGTAAAGGGAAGAGAGTCAAATCGGGAGGTAGGGGGAGAAAGAGGAAGGGGGAGGGATATGGAAGGAGAGGTACGGAATTGGAGGTAGGTGGAGAGGAAGGGAGGAAAGACGGAAAAGGAGCGAGGAGGAATGAGGCAGATGGGGAGTACCCCCTGGGGGGGAGAGAGAGAGAGAGTAAGGAAGGAGAGGCGATTGGTGTTTCCTGTGACGTATATTTCCTCACCAAATTTAGCGGAGAAATTGAATTGTTGTATAGGTCACGTGACATCAGGTCACAGGCCGTCGATTTCCCCTGCTGAATTTAGCAAAGAAACGGAATTGATTCTGTGGGACAACTCATTTATTGTGACAGGCTGGTATAGGCCTCACAAGTTTCCCAGAGGGCGCTGCGAAAAGGGATTTATTAGGACTGTTATGGGTAGTACATATTTGAGCGTCTCAAACTGCCACGAATATAGGAGCGTGTGTGCTCTGGCGCAGAACACGATCACGAGGAAAATGTATAGAAACAACAAGAATTCGAATGCCGTCGAAGCACAGGTCAACGTTATTAGATTAATTGGCACGTGTCAAAACTAAGACAATAAGAGCGTGAGCCAAGAGACGCCGTTTCACTCGGTCCAAAGTAAAAAGGAGAACCAAACAAACAAAACAGTAAGAAAAGGGAGCCTCATGGACGCCAGATATTTTGACTTCAGCAGCCAGAGTATGGTGCCTAGAACGCGTCTCCGACTGGTGTGTGTTTACCGCGTCCAAACAAGTTGTGCCTCGATTTCCGCCTGACGACGTCTTAGAAGTGTCATGCTGTCGCCAGTCACGATCCTGGCGGCGTCCCAACAGCTGCGGTGTATGTGGCAGACGCCTGCTCTCCTGCAGGTCGCTCTCCAGTGTGGCAGTCCACGGAAGCTTCCGCAGCCAGATGTTGGGACGCCGTGACGAGACAGCGACACTCGCGTTCGCTCGTGCTACTCGCAGCTTCTCCTTAGCATTTTTACGAGCAACCGCCAGGATTGCGACAAGCAACAGCATGACACTCCGGCTTCTGTGACGTCGTTTGTTGCCACTTTGGGACCCCTTTTGATGTATGGGCAGCATAGGACGCTAAACACGCTTGTCGAAGACGCGCTCTAAGAACCATATCCAGAGATAGGAGACGCGTACCCTAGCGGTGGTGGCATGAATCTGGCACTTTCGACTGTCTTACGGAGTTGAATCTAGCCGATTTCGAAAGTCGAAAGGAATTTTGCCTTTCTTCAGCACTACAAAAAAAAAAAAAAAAAAAAAAATAAAGAAAGTTAGGCGAGAGCGTTACAAGTAATGCGAGGCTTAATCATGTGAGCTTGTATTACCCAAAATGAGGGCGCCACAGTATGTTCAATGCTTCAGCGCGGGAGGCGTATATGTCTGCCACTGTCGAGATCAGTAGTCGTTCGTGCGCGCAACCAGAGCGCCTACTATTTCAATCTTCTTTGCATCAAGCTAAAACAGCCATCATAGGGACGTTGAAAGGTCTTTCGAACAGCATTCCTTCGCACAAAGGCTTGTGTAGAGTGTGCGAGGTCCGTGCTGAGGAATACACGGGTTTGGCGTTATGCTCTTGTAGTACATGGCTGAATAGTCTGCGTTGCTGCACAAAGCCGGTGAAAGTAAGTAGTCGAGGGGATTATACATTGTTATCTGTGAGGAAGGACGAAAAAAATATCCAAGTAAACGCGGGGTTGTCCCATAAACAATTACGGTGACTCTGTATACTAGGTCATTGTCCAACGGGTAGTACGGTTTCTGCGACTATGGCAAATCTGGTCATGGAGCATGTGGAGGAAACCGCCCTACAGCGGACTGTGCACAGAGTAAGATTCTATAGGCGTTACATGAATCACACTTTCTTAATTTTAAACAAACACCATGCTAATGACTTTCATGTAACTTTGAACGGCCTTGAATCGTCAATCCAATTCTCGCGTGAAGTAGAACAGAACAGCACACTGCCTTTCCCAGAGGAGTCGTAGCAACCCCGCTACATCGGTCTGAGCACATTTCTTCTAATCCGGAACTACAAGCATCTGAAGATACAGTTATGGTTGACTCGCTGGTGAAGCGGGATTTTCCTAGACGTTTTAGCAAAAACACGCGTAAGCAGATGGAACAACGGAGACGTCAGGGTAAAAATCACAGTAGAGGAGGGCAAGTAACAATTCCGTATAGTAAATTCGTTTCTGAATCTATTCGCAGGGCCCTTGCGCCCTCTTAAACATCCAAACAGCTTTTCAACGTCATTTTAAACTACGCGACCTCGCTTTCAAACCAAGACAACCCTCCCCCCCCCCCCCCCCCCCCCCCCAGAGTCCCAGTGTGGAATTCCGGACAAATTCACCGGACAAAAACTCACCGGACAAAAGCTCAGCGGACAAAAGCTCACCTATTTCTGCACAAACCCGGTCACAAGCTCACCAGGAGAAAATTTCATGCTGGTTTGAACACGAGCGCGGACAACTTAAATTCATGGGTTCGACACTAAAATGCAACCATACATTATAACTAAGAGGCACCTGGTTTGTTGATTAGGTGGATAGAAGTTTATTTAACGATTGGTTAAAAGCGAGTGCAGTCACCTACTGCCTCCGGTAGTCTTGGTAGGTCTCGGTATACCTGGAACCCCTCGCGAATACTTTCCGACGGTTCCGCAGGCACAGGGTGGTTTTTCACACCCCCTTCACTGGGGGTTCAACTTTCCATGCTTGTGTCAATGCCGTGGCAACGAGCGCCTGATCTTGCTGTAGGCATTCGATCAGCCTCCAGACGCTTGGATGGATGTGGCCAACAAGCTTCTGGAATTCGTTATTCCATCCTTCGCAGGCGCTGTTCGTCCGGTCTTCATCCTGTAGTGTGGCGTCGTACATATTCCACCGTTCCGGGGAAACTCCGGTCGTCGTCGGTGTACAGTCAGGCAAATCTAAGAATTCGCTCTGTGCGCCGCAGCAGAAGCTGCAGAAATAACGCGGAAGGGGCAGTTGATATATACGTGCAATCAAAGTAGTGCAGCAGGTCGCCGATATCACCGGTATATTTTTCCCCGGTATAGGTAAGTCCTTCGGGCACAAGTTGTGCGGGAAGGAACGCCAGCCTACCCAACATCCCGCGCAGCTTCCTTAATTGGTCGTCAGTCTTGTACTTGTGCTCGCAACTAAATGGTTTGTATAATACAGTCTTTCTTCGGTTTCCATTTGACATCACCTTGAGGTAATCCTTGATTTAAAATATATTTACGACACACAATGATGGAAACAATTTTATTTTCTCAGCCGTTGACTTCAATATGACTCTGAACCCCAAGAAATATATGCATTAGTAATGGAGAGACACTGTGCCTAACCTTACTCGTTTAGCTATTTTCTTAGCAAATTGTTCCCAGAGGCAGAACAACATTCCTGTCGGCTGAAGTGACAAGGCGAACCGCCACTGCAATATATATCTAAAAAACGTGATGGCGCCAAATTTTTCTTGCCAGCACGTTCCCTTTGACAATGGTAGAATGGTTTCTATTGGCTTACCTTTCTCTACGTGCTTTACCAGAGGTGGATAAGGCAGCCTCGTAAAAATGGTGCAATGCCCATCGCGTCCGTACTTTAGCCCAACACGTGTTTCGCCCGGGTTGCAAAAGAAGAAAAAAGAGGTGAGCTTTTTTTTGTGTGTCTGTGGAAAAACGCGTGAGCTTTTGTCCGGCGGGCTTTTTCCGGTTACCCCCAGTCTGGTGGTGTGTATAAATCGAACTGTCTAGATTTTGCATTGTATCTGAAGACACGGAACGATAATAAAATGGACAAACAACAACAAGACTTCTTGTTTTGTCTCGTTTTTTTTTTTTTTCATCGTTTTGTGTTTACGGTTACTATGGAAGTTCTTCATTAGCTCGCCTGTATTTTTACCCTTTCTTCGATGTCTAGATTGTGACGCATCGTATATTGGGGAGACCGGCCGCAAACGGTGCACCCGTATGAAAGGGGTGCAGGACAAAAAGGTCCCGGACAAAATGGTTCCGGTCAAAATGGTCCCGGACAGAATCGTCCTGCGCAAGCCCGAATAAAATGGTCTCAAGCGATTTGTTGACACTTTGGGCGCTCCTTGAAGTTTTAGCGAAGTGCTACTATGAAGTTGTATTCAACACACGTGTAATATATGCACAGTGGCCCAAGTTTTTAATAATATCGAGCGAGCGTCGACCGCCGGGCAGGCCAGCGCCGTGCCGCGGAGGCGTGCGGCGATACGGGAGAGATTAGGCGCGTGCGCACAAAGCTCTTAAACGGTGCAAGCGTCGTCTGCTAGGCAATTCCGCTGACCGCACACAGCCCCTGCTCCGTAGCAAAGGAGCGCAGGGCACTGATTGACATCCAATGTTTACCCAACGCCCACTTCTCTTTCTCTCTCTCTCTTTCTGCTTCTCTCATCTGTTGGTAGAACGAATGTCTGAAGACCGCGCGCTGGCGTGATACTCGCCTTGCGTACATAAACGTTGGCGCAGTGACACGCGGTTTATATTATAGACGCTTTACAAACGCGCCAAATTATAGCCGCCATTGCTGACCTTCTCTTGTCTTACCGAAATGCCGAGCAACTGAAACGGTACTTGACGTTCCTCTACAAAGGCCGATGCTTTAGAAAAGGGCATAGTTGAATCTAATATGGCAATAAACTGGCCTGCTATGGTAATGATGAAGTGAAATAAACGAAATAAAAGGAAACAAAAACTGAAGGTCAGTTATGGCGGCGTCCATGCACAGCTGCTGCAAAGCGTCTATACTACAGCTGAGCAGTATCAAGCAAACAAGCGCTGTTCAGGTCTTTGCTGAAAGTCGGTTAACTCTGCCAGTAGATAAGGTGCAGGGGGTTGTGTGCGGGCAACGGAATATCCTAGCAGAAGACGCTCGCACAGGAAAGAGCTTTGTGGGCACGCGCCTAATCTCTCCCGTATCGCCACACACCTTCACGGCACGGCGCTGGCCAGCCCGGCGGTCGACGCTCGCTCGATATTATTAAAAAAATTGGCCACTGCAATTACTTTAATGTCTTTAAGGTTTATCCTATATTATTTGATGTAATAACTAATGTCTAAAAGTTAGTTTAAGTTCTATTATCGCTCACTTGGCTCTATGGCTCCTCTTCGCATTAGTCAGAGCACTGTACAAAGCTGGAGCTTGGAACTCACCACACAAATACACACGCGCACACTAAAACGAAAGGTCGCGATAGGGTTCCTTAATGTTCACCTCAATGTCCTTCTGTTAAGGGTGATGCCACCCTTTGTAGTACCCGAAGCCGACAGCACGCGCTCACGGAGAAAATACAAAGAAATTGGCGAAAACAAAATGTCGACATAGCACAGTCAGCGCCACAAACGCATGCAGAGACACGCTCGTTCACGCGTTTCTGAACAAAAAAGAAAATAAACGAGTGGGACAAAATGGCCGGATGTTTCCACCCTAAGCAAAGTGCACAAGAAGGCACCCTAGGCCGCGATGCACCCTGCGATTCATTGGACTATACTTAGTTTCAGCTTAGGTCCGAGCGTGGCCGTTGTTATGAGCTGAGGGTCCAATCAAACAACGTAAAAAGCGCAACGTCATCGCGTTCTTCGCTCTTGATAGGACGAGCCGGCGGAGGAGCAGCACGCACAGAAAGACGGCGAACACCCCGCTGGTCCTATCAACTGCGGAGAGCATGCCGTGACGGCGTGCCTTTTTCGCCGTTAGATTGACCCTTCGTCTTATAACGTCTGCCACGCTCGGACCTAAGGTGAAACAAAAGATAGCCGGTAATAACATGCATAAAAAAAGTAAACGAACGCCATTGGTGCGTTTTGTTTTCAGCACTGCTTCATTGGTCCTATCAGCTCGTAGCGTCGGGTGTACAGTGACTTCAGTAAAACGTAGTATAGGCGCGAGAAGAAAATTTAAGAAAATCCGACAGTTATTTTGATAATTTCCAATTAACGCGATGGCGCCGCAAGAATATGTATGCACATGATGGGATTCAGACATCATCATGCCCATATTACAGATTTGTTTTCCATGCGTAATGCACGCTAAATACCCCAGGCTAGTAGTGGTACTGAACTGGCAAATTTTCTGGACTACAGCGTAAACCAGTAGTGCTGCTCCTTGAAGGCAGGCTGATTTTACACTGTAAAAACACTATCAAATATATTGTTTGGGATGGCGCGTTAGGGAACAAGGTCTTTCTTTTCGTCTTGATTATAACAAATATTATGGACAAGTTATTTTATATATGTACTTATATTTTGTTTCTATAGCGCACTTTTCTCTTCTTGGCTCAACTACTGCACGCAATGTGTTTTCAAATGAATATGTAATCTTTAAACTGGTTAGCGTCCCGCATTTAAGTATTCAGTAAAACATTTGTTGAATGTCCCATTTGCAGCAAGTGCAAACAATTGACTAACTCCCGAAGAACAAACTATGTCTCAAAATTTGCTAGGGACCATTTTGTCCGGGTTCGGGCTTGGGATCAGTTCGTCCGGGACCATTTTGACCGGGATTATTTGACCGAGACCATTCTGTCCGGGACCATTTTGTCCGGGAAAATTTTGTCCCGGATCATTTTGTCCGGATTCCGTATAAAAGAACGAAAGCCATACATGCCACTGCGACAAAGAGTTAGGGCAAAGAGCACGCCACTAGGGCGAAGAGCGCTCTTTCGAGCGCTCACGTGGCGCTAACTTAGCGCTCCACTGTATGTGTGAACAGGCTATTAACCACTTGACATCAGTGTATATCATGCGAGTTCACGTCACGTGATCTACACTCTAAGAAATGCCTGCGCATCTACTTACCCGCAAAACACTCAAAGAGCCAATCTCTGCGATCTACGAAATCAGCTCAGCGGATGATGAGGCAGAACATCCGTTTAGACCTAATAATGACGTCTGCGCTGTGGCATTACGCAAGGCAAGCATGCCGCTTTGCATTGCGTAATGCCACATCGCAGACTTCATTTTTAGGTCTAAACGGATGTTCCGCCTCATCCATAGAGATCATACATACTAACTCTAGAGGAAAAGGTCCGCCATTTTCCCATGCATTCTGGCTGCCGCAAGCGGCGGAGTATGCAGGCAGACCCTCGGGGTCCCACATGGTTACCAACTGCCTTCGATTTCACAAATATATCATCAGAGCAGTGTCATGAACTTCAACAATCCTCGAACTTACCGGTGGAAAAATATTCGGGCTCCTTTCCAAGCTTTTTTTCTGCATAGCACGCAGATGTACGGCCTCCCGTCAACACTAAACTAAACCAGATAACCGGCTATGGTTATCTGGTTTAGTTTCGTATTTCCGGGCGCGGGTGGCCGCGCCCGGAAATACGAAACCGCGCAACTACCAGATTTTCGAGATTTTGACAGAAGGGAATTTAATGCAGCGTAATGAGTATTCTGCTTTTTATAAACCTTAGAATAGCTCAGAATTTAGCTTGCAACGTTAAATTATCACTGTTTATATTGCTGAGAGTTTTCAGTCTTCGCGATTACCATTGCGACTGTCGTCCTTCAGCTGGCAACGTTGGTTTCTTTCTCTCCTGTTCTGTCGCTCTCTTTCGCGATCTTTCACTCGGGACCCAGGATGTCGGCACGCGGGATTTGCCACTCCTCCTCACCCAACTTTACCCCCCTGGCCTCATCATCCGCTGAGCTGATTTCCCAGATCGCAATGATTGGCTCTTTGAGTGTTTAGCGGGTAAGTAAACGCGCAGGCATTTCTTGGATGTATACACCAATTTTGTTTCCCCGCCAAAGTCAGAAGGGAAATTGATGGTGCGTGACCTGACGTCATGTGACCTTTACACCAATCCGATTTCCCCTGTAAATTTGGTGAAGAAATTTATGCCGCCTGACCTAAACACCATCGGTTTCCCCGTTAAACTTAACGGATAAATTCACGCTACGTGACCTGACGACGCGTGAATGAAATTACCGCACTAATTCTAGCCGAATAATTGAAACCACGTGACCTATAGACCGATTTCGTTTCCCCCACCCCTAAATTTAACGGAGAAATTGACGCCACGTGACCCAGTTTTCCCGCTCAATGCACCGTGGAATTTGAAATGATTTTTATCAACCTCTCCTCGTATATACCGCATCATTCGTGCATTATAGAACTTTAAAGATAAAGGACGCAGCAAACTCTTTCTTTTTCTCCTTTGTTACCATACTCATTGTTAAGGAATACAGGGCGTGTTGGGTCCCGAGCATCGTATTATGGCTCCCCAGCCAATCAGATTGCGGCATCAGCCGATCATAATGTCGAAGAACCAATCACGAAGCGCGAAGGCCACACCCTGCGTCTCTCAAGCTCTAAGTGACTATTGGCGACTCGAGAGAGCCTATATATTAAAGAGAGTTTCCAAGTGCTCGATCGGGCTGACGGTAACGAACGCGAACTCCTTTCCGCCTGCTTTCCTCTTCGCCGCGCGACAATGCGGCGCATGCGCACTAGTGATCAATCTCCATTTGGGGAGGGGGGGGGGGGGGGGGGGCGTCCGCCATTAAATGGCAAGCGCCCCTCCATGGTTTGAGATGGAACCTCTCTTCAATCAAGGCTCTCCAGGCGACTCCGACGAAGTCGACGCCATCTGGCGGCTAGAAACGGAAAACCCGCGGCGGCAGGTTCGCTCGCCGCCAGTTTTGTCGAGCGAATCAGATAATCATAGCGCCTGGTGGTCAAAGACGAAGTCATGTCCAAAAACGCGTGATGTACAAAATCCTCAATTTCATTCGATATTGTGACCTCACTATTTAGGATTCGATAAACTGACCTCACTAAATATTTGTAATAATCAATATACAATATATATATTTTTTATATTGAGGGAGAACTTTGCCGCAATTAAAAGTTATCGATAAATACGAATACGGATCTATGGGAAAAGACTCCCGATGGCTGGGTGTACATTAATGGGATCGAAGCGCGTCGAATCGAGCAGGGACCAATCATCCGCACCCGGTCTTTCTACTTGTTCCTCTTCTACTCATCTGCTATCAATCAAGACAGTCAAACCTCGATTCGATGCGCTGCGGTCGCGCCCATGTAAATGTAGCCCATGTAAAACGCGGCCAATGTCAAGGTACAAAGCACGAACAACAACGCGCTGCTTCAGGTTAATTGGACGTTTCACTCAATAAATGAACAAACAAATAAAACATGGAAGAAAAGTATAACTATCATCTTGAATTCACTCCCGTTACCTGTTGTTTGCAAATTGAACTGTTTGTCAATTTGATTTGTTACTTTCTTGTCAATGATATATCTAAGCTTTCTTTTTAACGGTGGAAATTGGAACTGGAGGCAGATTTTGTTACTTCGCTTCCGCTGCAAAAGTGTCAAAGCGGGGGCCTGTGGTTTCGTCAAGCTGTCCTTGGTAGAGTATTTTAAACACGCCTGCATTTTCGTGTATTTAGTACCTGATGCAAATCAATCAATCAAAGCAAAATAAAATCAACTGTACGGGCATGCCCTCAATTTGTTTTTTCTTTAATAAATAATGTTTTATTTATCATGTATTGTTCGGCTTTCGTTAGTAACGATTCGCGGAGGCAGGGTTTTCTTTTGATATTTTCGCAAATCAATCGAACAATGTAGCCGCACCTTCCTGGGAGATTACACACTGTCGTAGCGTGTAAAAACAAGTTTTCGTGATTACTTCGAGCAAGTCAGTTTCATTTGAATCACGCAGCATTATACATTTGACCGACAGAATTTAGCGCAAGAAAACCGTTACTAAAAAAATATCGACTTATATCAATTGCTTAGTCTCATATTTTTCAGTCTTTTTTTATGGGCCTAAGCTAAAACAACACGCACAATTTTAAGTAACAAATCATTTTTTATGAAATAAGGATAAAGAAAGAAAACCTCGTAGCCTAGCCAGTTAAACACTGCTCATCAAAATGTCTTTTCTTTTTCTTTTTTGCGAAACACACAGAAACCCAGCAAAATCCCTACAGTCTCCTCAGTGGAATGCTGGAAACAAAATGGCAACACTGCGTCGGACGTAGAGACAAAGCGCGAAAACCTGTTTCACCGGGAGGCACTTGGTGACGGAAGCGCGCAAGCTGAGCCAAACGACTTTGCGAGTCGTGAGAGCAGTGGCGTCCTGCCAGGAGAAGCGTTTCCGCTGTATTCGCAACTCCAGCGCGCCGCTCGCCCTCCCGCGGACGAACGGAGAACCAGAGGAGCGGGGACGGCAGCGGCGACGGCGGCGCGGAAACAGTGGCAGGGACTGTCGGCCTTGATACGTGAAGCCGCTTTAACGAAAAAAGTGAGCGCGTTAAAAAAGGAATTCTTTGTGCAACAGCCTTGCACAAAGGACCGGGGGGTCTCATTTCATTAGGGACTTTTCGTGTATCGTATACGCTGCGGACTTCAAATCTTTTGCATAGCCGCCAGCTCATTCTGTGCTCGACGTGACGGAAAACGCTCGCGCTAATGGAAAGTCTCTTCTTTGCCGTAAGTAGGAGAAAACTCGTCGCGCAACGGGTATGTCGAGCAATACAAATCGGGAATGGGTTCGCGTTTTAAGGACGTTACAAGGAACGTGACCATTTATTTCCAAGCACTTTAAAAAGACAGAATACCCATACTTGCTTTCGGGTAATTACAAAGCAAATAAAGAAATGCTCAAAGCATTTTAAGCGCGTCTGTGTTAGCCAGCCGTTTGTGACGAGAGCTTAGAACGCGCAGTTTTGGCCAGAGGGGCCGCAATGTTGCAAATAACACGGTACAACAAATGTACGGTAAATTAAAATATATTTTTTTATAAAGCAATAAATAAAACCCCTAAACACGCCGATTATGTTAATAGGTAGTTTTTGCATAGCGTACGACACCCCTAAACTTCAGTTGGACGTACAGCGCACTGACGTTCAACTGGCGCTACCAACTTTCACGAACGGCTTGATAGCCGAGTTGAGGAACTTATTAAAATAGCTTAAGTAAATGTAAATGGCTGTAAAAAAAAAGAAAGTAATCGGGGTTTTCTTGGCCCTTCTGCAAAACCGCGGTGGTTTTTGTTTTGTTTTTCGGTTTTGTTTGATGGGTACTTGAGCTGCCTAATATCTCATATTGCGCCGTCATCAAGCCTCTCGTAAAAGTTGGGGCCGTCAGTCTGACGTCTGTGGGCTGCACGGCGAACTGAAGTTTTGGAGTGTCGTATATGTGACAAGGGGTGTAAGGACTACAACTTATTTTTTTTAGAGTGATGAGCACGGCAACGGTTCTGGCGCGCACTGAAAATTGTGCTTCAAAGGCGCAGCGCGAGCTTGCGGTTGTATTTCTACACCGCACGATAGCCTGCGGTAATAAACTTTTTATCAATAACCATAGAGCAGTTTGATTACGTGTTGCAATACACTAAAACCGAGACGGTGAGCAGCGATTTGAGAGGCAGTGACGCGAAGACACCAATACTATGTATTGCTGCTCTTCGGAAGCTTGACGGTCACCGTTCGCGGCTCTCTTTTTAGAGCACTAATGGCCAGCAAAGCGCAAACATAACTTCATCACCCTCAAAAATATTCTGCCACAAACAGTAACGTGGCTGGTGCCTAAAGGCCCGTTCACACTTTTGCGACCGAGTAAGACGGAGAGAGACCAGACCGGTTTTTAAGCCTCTTGCGATCTCTTAGGACCAGCTCCGCTGCAACACATCCGGTCCTAAGAAGTCGCAAAAGGCTTAAAAGCCGGTCTGGTCTCTCTCGGTCGTACTCGGTCGCAAGAGTGTGAACGGCGCTTAAGACGGAGAGAGACCAGACCGGTTTTAAGCCTCTTGCGATCTCTTAGGACCAGCTCCGCTGCAACACATCCGGTCCTAAGAAGTCGCAAAAGGCTTAAAAGCCGGTCTGGTCTCTCTCGGTCGTACTCGGTCGCAAGAGTGTGAACGAGCCTTTAGACGCGCTCGCTCACCACAAAGCTTCGCACTTTGAGGTTTCTGCAACTTTTAAATAACAGCATGCTCGTTTTCCTAACGTGCATCAGCATCTCCGTTACCTGTTAATGATCCCTCCCTAACCGCTTCGCATTTGTAGACAAATAAATCATTTTTAGCGCACTGAACAGCGTCAGCGAGCAGGCGCACGGGATATCCTGGAGAATCTATCCCCGTCCCTTCCGCCATCTTGGAACGACCGCCCCGCCACCTATAGGGCGTTGGAGTTGCGAATACACCTGTCCAAAAAACGCTCCTAGGCCGCAGCCATGTTGCTGATGCTGATGCCGCTCATGCGACTCTCGTGAACCCAATCAGCTATAGAAATTTTCTGTTACTCTCTTGTACTGTGGAAGCCCGCTCAGCGTGATTCTCTACCTAGCTGTTTTCCGGTTTTTGCCTTCGACGTTTTCTGCTCCCTCTTGAAAGTTTGCACTTAATTTTGCTGATGCACGCAGCTTACCATTTCTGTGTCATCTTCCACTGTGAGAAATAGGACTGGTAAGTGCCTGCCATTCAAGGGGTTTCTGCTCGACATTCACGGGAAACAAAGAAGGGGAAGGACGTCGAACGGCCCTCGACGCAATTTTGCGTTCAATGACAACTGTTCTCCCCCCTCCCAGAGAGAATCTGCGTAGAGTCCTTCTCAGTTATCTCCAAAAATAGTTGTTCGGGTTGGGGTGGGAAACTGGTTCGTCGCGCCCGTTCCTTCGGTGCTGGTGTGAAAAAAAAAAAAAAAAGGAAGCTCTCCTTAAAACGTACCTAAAAACGAAGTCATCTTGGCTTCCGTCTGATCGTCAAGATGTGACTGCCGTCGACTATGACTTTGTTTTTTTTTAGATCTTTCTCAAATAAATTCTTTTCAGAAACCGCTGCATCCTGTAGTACGTACAATATATTGTGCGAATGTTAACACTCGCTAATCGTATATCCGTGTCCTGTCCATCGGTAAACACGCTATTTGTGAGCGTGAAAAATACATGCCTTTCGGCTATCTTCTGTTGTAAATTATTTTCGACAGCTAAGCACTTCGTCGTTTGACACGCTGCTAATCGGGCGGCGCCGTCAAAACTTCCCTTAATAAAAAGTCGACAACTAACATTCCAGTCGCATTCGTTCTATCGCTCGCGTACTCAAGAAAAATAACTTAGTTTTTTTTTTTTTTTTTTTTTATGTTACAACGCTTTTTCAATGTCCTCGGGAAAATGCATAGACCATGAAACATAAAATGCAGCGGGAAAAGACAAGAGTTCATCCGCCAGCAGTGTTTGAAAGTGCGCCTACCGAAATACAGTCCACTCAGTTAGGGTTAGCAGGGACGCCGGTGACAGTCTAACCTCAAACCGAGTGACTGGGCTCGAAACGGAGTGTTGCCCCAGGGGTCGAGTGTTTCTTACCTTTTCCACAGGGGCGCAGCCATCTCGAACGTCGTCACTTCTGGTGTGCGGAAAAACATTGTTTTCATCTCTCCACGCCAGTCGAAAGTGTTTATGAAAAAGGCGTGATTGTCACACATTCATGTTTTGCCTCACCTATACTTTCTCGCGTATTCCAGGCTGAAATGTTTTATTATTTTTTCGTCCCGCATACCAAATACGGAACCCACGTGACTGAGGGCGACAGGAAACAGAAAACGGCGCAAAAGATCTGCTCCCATATGAGCGCCCATATATACCATCTATGCGAGATGCGATATCAGGGTCGGTCAAGGGGCGTGCGACACGTTCCGGCGTGGTCTAGTGGCTAGGATACCCGGCTCTCACCCAGGAGGCCCGGGCTCGATTCCCGGCGTCGGAAGCGGTGCGGTCTCATGGTGTAACGGTTAACACTCTGGACTCTGAATCCAGCAATCCGAGTTCAAATCTCGGTGAGACCTCTCTTTTATGAGGCCATTTGTTGAGCTATTTGGTGCCGATGCGGATAAAAAGCAAATGTCTTTCAGATACTCCGTTCCGGCGTGGTCTAGTGGCTAGGATACCTGGCTCTCACCCAGGAGGCCCGGGTTCGATTCCCGGCGTCGGAAGGGGTGCGGTCTCATGGTGTAACGGTTAGCACTCTGGACTCTGAATCCAGCAATCCGAGTTCAAATCTCGGTGAGACCTCTCTTTTATGAGGCCATTTGTGGAGCTATTTGGTGCCGATGCGGATAAAAAGCAAATGTCTTTCAGATACTCCGTTCCGGCGTGGTCTAGTGGCTGAGGGTGGCCGACCACCGAAGTGTTCGGACGCAGGATGACGAGCTCCCAAGGAGCGGTATCAGCGGCCGTATCTGGCCGTGGCTTATCTGATGTTGAAGGCTCCGCTGACTATAAGATTATTTTGCCACCCCTGCCCAACGGATACATCGCTAAAAATTCTGCTTTTTTACATTGCGACGTCCGCAACCGGCCGTATCGCATTCAAGATTTTCGAGAGGAACTTCTGCGTTTGAAGGTGCTTCCTGAGTTGGCGTCGGCGGGTGCCCACCAGATGAACCACGTGTGGATGCTTCGCATGCACACGTTGGCAGCGAAGCAGCGCCTACTCGACGCCAAGGAGCTGCGAGTGAAAGGTGGGCGGTGCCTGGTCCTTGACCCCGCCAACACCGAGGTCAAGTTGCGGCTTCACTGGGTCCCTTACGACGTGTCCAGTTGCCAGGTACGTCGAGAACTCGAGCGCTACGGGAAGGTCTCGGACGTCAGCCGCGAACACTTCCGCGAGAGAGGCTTCGAGGGCGTCGAGACCAACACGAGGGTCGTCCAAATAACCCTGAGAGACGGCGTCACGGTGGATGACATCCCTCATGAGATTCGTCTCAAGGGGTGCAAAGTCCTCGTGCTAGTTCCCGGACGAGCTCCTCTGTGCCTCCGCTGTCGACGCAAGGGGCACATCAGGAGAGACTGCCACGTCCCCCGGTGCACGGAGTGCCACCGGTTTGGCCACGAGAGTGCAGACTGCGTCCGCACTTACGCTACCATAGCACAAAAACGGGTGGACGACGATACGAGCGACTTGCAAATGGACGAGGCGGAGGCGGAAGACGCGGCTGGAGGAATCACACCCCCCACTGCAGATCCCAAGGACACGAGCCCGGACGTCCGCCCGGCCACTCAGGTCGAGGCATCCACCCGAGTGCAACGCCTACCACTAGCGTCGACCGCTGAGTCTGGGAGAAATGCGGCTAGCACCACCCAGCCCTCCTCCCGGACGACGGAGAGTCCGGTAACGTCCGGGGCCAACGCCGGGGACGACCAGCAGCCCCAGGAAGACGACAGCAGAACAACGGAAGCCATGGATGCCGAAGCCATCCTGTCTGGCAAGCGGCAGCTGGACGATGCTCTCGCCGAGACCGCTCCCGAAGACGAAGGCGGGGGCGAACTGCCCTGGCACCACATGGGACCCAAGAAGCACCGAAGAGCACCGCCCAAGCCCCGCATCCCCTCGGATGGTCGCCAGCGCAAGGACTCGTTGTGAGTGAATGACACTCAGGCCCTTTCGTATGTGCTTAGATATAAAACTGGTTTAAACGGGTGAACCTTTCCTTTTGGCGAAGGATCGTTTAAAAACCCTTTTTTTCTTAAATGACACCTGAACGTTACCAACCCTTTCGTTGCGCCACATTGAATGTGCGAGGGTTTAACTCTAGAAAAAAACAATACCAGGTGCAAAGGCTTTTAAACGAGGAAAATATCGATATCCTTGCCGTCCAAGAAACAAAAATGCACGAGGACGATCAAATTGCACTCGCATTAAGGCCATTTTTAAGTGCGTACGAAGTGTGTGTCAGCCATGCTGTCGGTACATCCGCGGGATGTTTTTTGTTTCTTTCGAAGCGTATTGCGCTTACTGACCTTAAGGTCACTACAGATAGTGGGGGTCGCCTGATTTTTTGTGACTTTTTGCTGGGGGGTTTGCAGTGGCGTGTATTGTGTATTTACGCCCCAAACAGAAACTGTGAGAGAGAGCTTTTTTTTCGTCAGATAACAGAATATATTAATTGCGAAAAATATATGATTTTTTTAGGAGATTTTAATTGTGTATGTAATGTCCGAGATAGGGCATCAGCGAAATCGCCTAGCGATAGTAGTAGTACCTTGTTAAGAGATATTTTGGATGAGTATTTGTTGACCGACGTTGCGGATATGCACGTCGAACGTGAGGAACTTCGTTTCACCCACTTTCAGCAGTCATCGCATGCGCGATTAGATCGCATATATGTGTCCGCGGAATTAGGCCCTATTACAGTGGCATACTCTGTCAAACCTGTGTTTTTCAGCGATCACTGTCTCGTAGGCGTAACGGTTGGGAAAAAAAGTAAATCGTCACGAAAATTTAGCTGGGGTCTCTGGAAATTTAATGTCAACCTCCTCAAGGATAAAAGCTTTACTGATGGAGTGATTAATATTTTAGATAAATTAGGCGAAAATAAATACTTAAGTTTCACTGAGAAGTGGGAATTATTTAAAGAGGAGGTTAAACTGTTAGCTATAGAAAAGTCGTCCATCGCCAACTACGTATCAAAGAAAGAAGAAAATGGTTTGCAGCAGTACTTGCTCGCGCTTCTCAAAGACGATAGCGAGTGCCCTGGTAGATACGCTGAAGAGATAAAGGTAGTTAAGCGTGAATTGCAACGTTTTCAAAATAATCGGTATCGTGGTGCGGTTGTGCGGGCGAGGGCGGAGAAGTTTTTGCTCGGCGAACAGCCCACAAAGCGAGCACTGGCGGATGAAAGATGCTTTGCGCTGACAAAAGAGATAACCGTTTTGGACCATGAAGGCGTCATCTGCAATGACAAAGACGGCATTCAAAGAGCATTTGTTGCACATTACACGAACCTCTTTGGAGACAAAGGTGAGCCGAAAGAAACAGCCGCCTTGAAAGGTCTTCTCCAGATAGCACCTGAGCTATCCACAGAAACAAAGGACTGGATGGAACAACCCATCACAAAGTCGGAGATTGACCGAGCCATTGAGAGCCTCGCTGCTCATAAAACGCCAGGTCCAGACGGCCTCTGCGCTGAATTATATCAGCATTTCAGAGACCAGTTGTCGGTCTTCCTTTTCGAAGTAATCCGTGAGGCTTATCGACGTCAAGCGCTTCCGCCCTCGTTCCTACAATCGCACACGATACTGATCCCCAAGTCTAAAGACGAAGCCCAGAGACGTAAGGTATCGAGCTACCGTCCTATTGCGTTGAGCAACGTAGACTATAAGATCTTTGCGAAGGTGTTGGCGAGACGACTTCAGCACGTTATATGCCAGTTAGTTGGGGACCATCAGACCTGTGGAATTAAAGGGAGGGCAATTCAAACGAACATTCATGTCGCGAGGACTATTCTCGAAAACTCTCGAGCAGAGGGAAGCCAGGTAGCGATGATTCAAATTGACCTGGAAAAGGCGTTTGACAGAGTATGCCACCGGGTGCTGTGGGAGTTTCTAAATAAAGCCAATGTAGGTAACATTGTTTTTGAAGGAGTCAAGATGGCGTACTCAGGTTGTACGACGCGTCTTGTCATTAACAATTCCTTGTCAGAAAAGATTAATGTCCTATCTTCTGTGCGACAGGGGTGTCCCATGTCTTCTTTATTATTTTGTCTCTACCTTGAGCCGCTCTGTCTAAGTGTTATCAGAAGCGAGCACGTTGAGGGGTACACAATGGGGAACGTGGAAGTGAAAGTACTGGCATATGCTGATGATGTTGCTTTTTTCTGTCAGGACAAGACTAGCATTTCAAAAGTTTTAGATTTGTGTAAAAGTTTCTGTGATGCTAGAGGTGCTAGTATTAACAAAAATAAATGTCTCGGGATATGGTACGGGCAGGGGGGCGATGCGCCGGTTTTTTTTGAAGGGATTCATTGGACATGTTCCCCGGGTAGATACCTGGGAGCTCCTCTGGATCACATGGAAAAGAGTTCGCCTTACTGGGAAGGTGTGATAGAGGATTTGAAGGAACGCACGAGGAAATGGAGGGGTCGTAACATGTCTATTTTCACCAGGGCTTCTGCTTGTAATATTTTTTTAACCGCGAAGCTTTGGTACGTTTTGCAAGTGCTATACTGTGCGCGCTGCAATATTCAAAAAATGCATAGAGTTTTTGCGCTGTCCATTTGGCAATGTGCTGGAGAACCGATGCGACGAGATAACCTTTTTCTTCGTCCGCTCAAAGGCGGTCTTGGGCTGTCTCATTTGTTTCTTAGGCAGTTAGTATCGCGTTTTATTTTTATGAGAGACCAGAGACACCCATTATTACAAGTCATGTTTCAAACGAAACTTACCAGTCATTTGCCAGAATTTTTTGTATCGTCCGTTATCGGTTCCCCAGCAAAGATGGTTGGGTTTGTTAAGGAAGTAGTTGCCGCCTTTCGTTTTTTGAGTGTACGGTACTCTTTGGAATACTTGGCCACCGTTAAAAGGCGGACCCTGTACCGACACCTACTTGAAAGTGTTTTTCCTGTACCTGTTTATCGTTCACTATATGAAAACGGACCTGGAAATGATGTGTTATGTCGAGTTAAGAAGATGAGAATACCTCCATCCGCAAAATCTTTTTTCTTTCGCCTACATTCTGAAACGCTGCCGGTAAAAACCTGGCTTTGGGAAAGAGGTTTGCCTGTTCCTGGGGGCGTTAACTGCCCACTATGTAAAGTCCCGGAGACAGTAGAGCACTCCTTTTTGTACTGCTGGGACGCTGTTTTTCTATGGGATGTTCTCAAGAGGACTTTGAAGAAAGAATTTGTCATAACATCCTATAATATACGTTTTCTGGCTGTTGAATGTGAAGATAATGTTCCCTATGATCTTTTTATGCTGCTAGCAATATTCAGTCTCTGGAAATCTCGCATGTCGGTTAGACATGCCGAGCACCCACCGAAAGGGGCAAGAGCATTTTTGATTGAACTGGTAACCCAGGTGAAGAGTGTCTATGAATACAGTGAGAGTTTGCCGGAATGGGCAAACTTATTTGATGATGTGATGAAAATGAAAGAATTTTAATTGTACGTCTGCCTACAAGTGCTGGGTAGTCGTTTTTATTGTTTTAAAACGCTGAATAAAGAAGAAAAAAAGGCGTGGTCTTCGTCATAAACAAAGAGGTGACCGAGCCGATTTTCGTGCGAACGTCCGTGAGGCAGGGATGTCCCATGTCGCCGCTTTTATTTAATTTGTATTTGGAGCTCTTTTGTTTAAGCGTCTTGAACAGTAAGGATTGTCGGGGTTTTCGGCTGGAAAATGCCGAGGTAAAAGTTATAAGTTACGCAGATGACGTCGCAGTGTTTTCCAGCGATAAGAAAAGTGTCAGTGCCGCGGTGTCTTTGGCAAAGGCTTTCTGTGACGCGACCGGCGCTGCCATAAACTGGGACAAGTGCCGCGGGTTTTGGCACGGCGCATGGGCCACAACGCCTTCGGAGTACGAAGGCGTTAGCTGGGACCGCGTGCCCTGCGCATACCTGGGCGTACCTCTAAATTGCTACCGCAGCAGCAAAACTTTTTGGTCGGGGGTCGCCGCCGATCTGGACAGCCGTGCTTCTCGTTGGAAGCACCGTGATCTGTCCATCTTTGCGAGGGCGGCAGTTTGCAATATTTTTCTGATTTCAAAGATGTGGTATGTTTTGCAAGCCATACATTGTGCACGTGTTAACGTTCAGAAGTTTCACCGTGTTTTTGCTTTGTTCATCTGGGGGTCTAACTGGGAACCCATGAGGAGGGACAATCTTTTTCACCGGGTACGCCACGGGGGGCTTGGGCTGTCCCATTTGTTTGTTAAACAGCTAGTATCGCGTTTCTTTGTTCTGCGAGACCAGGAGCAACCGTTCATCCGCACCTTCATCCAGACAAAACTGTCTCCTCATTTGCCATCCTTTCTTGTTTCCTCTTGCGGCGTCGAGCCAACAAGACTCGTGGGATTTCAAAAGGAGGTTGTTGAATCAGTTCGCTTTTTGTCTGCACGTTTTTCTTTGGAGTACTTGTCTCTAGTGAGCAAGAAAGCGCTCGCGCGCGATTTGGTGGTCAGTTTGTTCCCGACACCAATGTATCGAACACTTTTCTGTAATGGCGGCCACGATGTGTTAAATCGAGTGAAGCGTATGTGCGTACCACATTCAGTGAAAACGTTTTTTTTTAAGCTACACACCAATACGTTGCCGGTCAAGGTGTGGCTAAGGGAAAAGGGTATTGATGTCCCGTGGACGGTCGATTGCCTTTTATGCAAGCAACCTGAAACTATTGAGCATGTTTTCATTTTTTGCATGGATGCGGTCTTTTTCTGGGATGTGCTTCAGCGCACGCTAAAGAAAGAGCTGCGAGTCACCCCATCAGGTATTCGTTTCTTGGACGTGACGAATGACGACTGTGTGCCTTTTGACATGTTTTTTCTTTTGGGCCTTTGTAGTATTTGGCGCTCGCGCATGGCAGTAAGGCATGCCGACCCCAATGTCAAAGAAGTACGCTTCTATTTTTTCTCACTAGTAAAGCAAGTTGAGAGTGTTTTTTCTACGCGCGAGCCTAAGCCCGGGTGGCTAGGTCTTTGTAAATCTCTTTTAGAAATGAGAGCCTTTTAACGTGCCCTGCAGAAGACTTGCAGCGCTTTTTTAAATTGAACTGACATGTGCTGTTCCAGTTGCAATAAAGAAAAAAAAAAAAAAAAAAAAGGCGTGGTCTAGTGGCTAGGATACCTGGCTCTCACCCAGGAGGCCCGGGTTCGATTCCCGGCGTCGGAAGCGGTGCGGTCTCATGGTGTAACGGTTAGCACTCTGGACTCTGTATCCAGCAATCCGAGTTCAAATCTCGGTGAGACCTCTCTTTTATGAGGCCATTTGTTGAGCTATTTGGTGCCGATGCGGATAAAAAGCAAATGTCTTTCAGATACTCCGTTCCGGCGTGGTCTAGTGGCTAGGATACCTGGCTCTCACCCAGGAGGCCCGGGTTCGATTCCCGGCGTCGGAAGGGGTGCGGTCTCATGGTGTAACGGTTAGCACTCTGGACTCTGAATGCAGCAATCCGAGTTCAAATCTCGGTGAGACCTCTCTTTTATGAGGCCATTTGTTGAGCTATTTGGTGCCGATGCGGATAAAAAGCAAATGTCTTTCAGATACTCCGTTCCGGCGTGGTCTAGTGGCTAGGAACCTGGCTCTCACCCAGGAGGCCCGGGTTCGATTCCCGGCGTCGGAAGGGGTGCGGTCTCATGGTGTAACGGTTAGCACTCTGGACTCTGAATGCAGCAATCCGAGTTCAAATTTCGGTGAGACCTCTCTTTTATGAGGCCATTTGTTGAGCTATTTGGTGCCGATGCGGATAAAAAGCAAATGTCTTTCAGATACTCCGTTCCGGCGTGGTCTAGTGGCTAGGATACCTGGCTCTCACCCAGGAGGCCCGGGTTCGATTCCCGGCGTCGGAAGGGGTGCGGTCTCATGGTGTAACGGTTAGCACTCTGGACTCTGAATGCAGCAATCCGAGTTCAAATCTCGGTGAGACCTCTCTTTTATGAGGCCATTTGTTGAGCTATTTGGTGCCGATGCGGATAAAAAGCAAATGTCTTTCAGATACTCCGTTCCGGCGTGGTCTAGGAGATTCTGCTTCTGGCACTCGCCGAGAACGGTCGCAGGATGGCTGGCTCCAACGGAGCTGCGACAACGGCCCCAGTTGGCCGCGGTACTTTTGCTGCGTCATCGTCTGCCGAGGGCTACAAGGTGGTGTTGCCTCCCATCCCAATGGGTGCAACGATTTTAAATTCAGTACTTTTGCACTGCGATCTGAGAGGCCGCCCCTATCGTATCGAAGATTTTCGGCAAGAACTGAAGCGGTGCGCCGTCCTGTCCGAGATTGTGGCACTCGGTGCTTTCCAGATGAACCACGTCTGGTTAGCCACGCTGCGAACGCCGGAAGCCAAGAAGCGGCTCATCGACTGCAAAGAGTTGAAGGTGAAGGACCTGAGGTGTGTCGTCATCGACCCCAGCAGCACGGAAGTCCGTCTACGCCTCCATTGGGTCCCGTATCATGTAACGGACGACGCGGTGAGCAAGTTTTTGGAACCCTACGGCAAGGTTATAGAAGTCGCACGTGAGAAGTGGCGCGTCGAGGGATTCGAGGGCATCGAGTCGACTACCCGGGTGGCACGCATGACGCTGAAGAGCGGCGTCACGCCCGACGGAATGCCTCATCAGCTGCGGCTTCAGGGGGCGAACGTCCTTATCGTAATCCCGGGGAGGGCGCCGGTCTGCCTGCGCTGTAAGCGTGCCGGGCACATCAGGCGCGACTGCCGCGTGCCTAAGTGCTCGGTGTGCTCACGTTTCGGCCACGAGAAAGAGGAGTGCGTAAAGACCTACGCCCGAGTAACTGGTGGAGCGGCGGCGGAAGACCTTTCGCCCCTAACCATGGATGTCGACGAGGCTGAGCGTTCCGCTCAGGGACAACAAGACGAAGCTTCACCGTCTGGTGAGCCCTGCAGCCATCCTGTTGGAGCGGACGGCTCGACTGAAGTCTCGCCTGTAAAGGACAAGAAGAAGAAGGAGGTGGCTGGTGGCTTTCCTGAACCAGGCAGCGCGGCACCCCCTCCCACGGCGACGCCAATGGAGAAGACCGTAGCCCCGCGCGAGGCCTCCCACCCGACTTTCGAGAAGGCGCCTTCCGAAGGTCACGACACTATGGACGAAACCACCGAGTCCATCAAGCGTGGCTTCGACGAGAACCCTCCATCGACGCCGGGCATGACACCCAGGCCCAACCCTTGGATGGAGAGGACAAAGAAGGGGCGTTTCCAGCCCACGCCCACCTTAACCCCAGATGACCGGAGGCGACTCAACAGCAAGTAAGGCGGCTGACGCCTGGTTACAAAGACTGACGTCCGAATGCCAAGGCAAGTGCTACAGCAAAACACATGATTTGTACGTTCCAACCAGCAATCACGGTCGCATCGCTAAATGTTCGAGGTTTGAGCGCCAGGAAAAAACAATACCAATTGCAGCGTTTGCTGCTTAAAGAGAAACCCGATTTCTTAGCGGTGCAAGAGACTAAAATGGCTGAGGAGGAACAGGTTGCTAGTGCGCTTAGGCCTTTTCTGCAGTCGTACGAAGTTTGTGTCACCCACGCGGTTGGTTTTTCTGCCGGATGTTTTCTTTTTCTTAAAAAGTCCCTGCCCTTGTCGGAGTTAGCTGTAACCACCGACACGGAAGGGCGGTTCATCATGTGTGATTTTTCCTTGGCGTCTTTTCAGTGGCGAATTGTTTGTGTGTATGCGCCTAGTACGGTTAAAGACCGTGTTTCCTTTTTTATTGGCTTACGCCGTTTTCTAGATTGCGATAAAACGATTGTGTTGTTGGGCGATTTTAACTGCGTTGTAAGGGCAGCAGACAGAACGCCCCTGAGGCGGAGCAGTGACAAGAGTGCGCAAGTTTTAAGCGAACTGGTTGAAGACTTTGACTTGGTTGACGCCGGAACGGTGACGAATGAAACGAGCGAGATTCGTTTCACCCATTTCCAAGCGTCGTCTCATGCGCGCCTCGATAGAGTATACGTATCGGCCTCCGCGGCAGCAATGTTAAGAAAGTATCGCGTCACACCAGTGTTTTTGTCGGATCATTGCATGATTTCGACAACGATCGGCGAAAAAGCGCCGCCGAAGGCCAAGTTTAACTGGAAGCTGTGGAAGCTTAACACAAAACTGCTTGATGATGAAAGTTTTCTTGCAGCGGTAGATAACGTCTTCAAAACGTTTTTTAAAACCGCAAGGGACGATATATTCGAGACATGGGAGCTCATCAAACAGGAAGTGAAGATGCTCGCTATCGAAAGGTCGTCGATTTTAGCGTACGAGGCGCGTTGCGACGAACGTGGTTTAATCGAAGATTTGCAAGCTCTGTCAAGAGCTGAGTGTGAGCGACCCGGCACAGCTCTTAAAGATTTGGAAACGGTTAAGCAACGCCTGGCGCATTTTCATCAAGAGCGTTACCGCGGAGCCATTGTTCGGGCTCGATCAGAAAAGTACTTTATGGGAGAACAGCCTACTAAACGGTCTTTGGCGGATGAGAAAAGGTTCGCGCTTCGCAACGAAATTGGCGAAATCGAGTACAACGGAGTGATTAACACGAGCCCTAGTAGTATTTAGCAGGCTTTTGTCGCACACTATAGGCAAGTTTTTGAAACCTAAGTTAAAGGAAGGCAGGACCCTATGTGTGGAAAACTTCTAGAGTCCCTGCCGCAACTAACGGAAGAGGAGAAGGAAAACCTCACAGAGCCGATCACTCTTCAAGAGGTTGAGCGAGCAATAGACGATTTGCCGAGCTCGAAAACGCCAGGACCGGACGGGCTATGCGCCGAATTTTATAAGAAATACAAAAGCGTAATCGCTCCGCTTTTTTTAGAAGTCATTTGTAAAGCATACGAAAGGAAAGTACTGCCGCCGTCTTTTTCACGTACATACACTGTGTTAATTCCCAAAAGCGATGACGTTGCGAAACTACGTCAAGTCACTGGTTTCCGCCCGATAACTCTGTGTAATGTAGATTACAAGATTTTTGCTAAAATCCTAGCGAGGAGGTTCCAGAGTGTTGCCTGCCAGCTCATTGGAAATCATCAGACCTGTGGAATACAGGGTCGATCTATTTTGACGAATGTGCACGTTGCCCGAAGTGTTTTGGAGGCATGTGACGATGGCATGGGCCAAGTTGCCATGCTTCAACTGGACCTAGATAAGGCTTTCGATCGTGTTAAGCACGATGTCCTTTTTGATGTTTTAAAGCACGTGAATGTGGGCGAGCGTATTTTGGACGGGGTTAAAATGGCGTACCAAGAGTGTACCACTAGGCTCATTGTGAACAGGGAATTGACTGAACCGATACGTGTGCGAACATCCGTAAGACAAGGATGTCCCTTGTCGCCGTTATTGTTTAACCTCTATTTGGAACTTTTTTGTTTAAGTGTTCAGAACAGCAATCAATGTCACGGATTCCGGATGGAAAATGAGGAGATAAAAGTCATGAGCTATGCAGATGATGTCGCGGTTTTTTGTAGCGATAAGCCAAGTATTAGCGCGGCTGTGAAGTTGGCAAGAGACTTCTGTAAGGCTACAGGGGCAGCCATAAATTTGAGCAAGTGCCGTGGGTTTTGGCACGGAGAGTGGGCCACAACCCCTTCGGTGTTTGAAGGGGTGTGTTGGGACCGTGTGCCGTGCACTTACCTCGGTGTGCCACTAAAATGTTACAGGCAAAGCAAATCCTATTGGTCGGGAGTCGCCGCCGACCTGGACAGACGCGCTTCCCGTTGGAAGCAGCGTGAGCTGTCCATATTTGCCAGAGCGACAGTATGTAATATTTTTCTCATTGCAAAATTATGGTACGTGATGCAGGCCATTCATTGTGCTCGCTTGAATGTGCAGAAATTTCACCGTGTTTTTGCCACGTTTATCTGGAATTCAAAGTGGGAGCCGATGAGGAGAGACAATCTTTTCCATCGGATTCGTCACGGTGGTCTCGGTCTCTCGCATTTGTTTTGCAAACAGATTGTGTCCCGATTCTTTTTTCTACGAGACCAAGAGCATCCTTTCATACGTACATTTATACAAACCAAATTGTCTCCTCATTTACCATCTTTTCTCGTTTCGTCCCATGGCGGCGAACTTAAGAGATTAGTGGGATATCAAAAGGAGGTGGTAGATGCAGTGTTATTTTTGTCTGCCCGTTTTTCTTCTGAGTATTTGTCTGCTGTTAGCAAGAAAACACTTACACGCGATTTATTGATAAGTTTGTTTCCAAACCCGTTGTATAGAACTGTAGTCTGTAGCGGGGGCCAAGATGTGCTCAAGCGAGTGAAGAATATGTGCGTTCCCCCTTCCGTTAAAACGTTCTTTTTTAAACTGCATTCCAATACACTGCCCGTTAAGGTGTGGCTTCAAGGAAAGGGTGTTGATGTTCCGTGGTCGGTAGACTGTATTTTATGTAAAAAACCTGAGACCATCGAGCACGTTTTCATTTTTTGCTGGGATGCGGTATTTTTTTGGGATGTGCTCCAGCGCACGTTGAAGAAACAACTGTGCATTAGCCAATCAGTTATACGTTTCTTGAATGTGAGTAACGATGATGGCATACCTTTTGATATGATTATGTTGTTGGGCTTGTGCAGTATTTGGAGGTCGCGCATGGCGGTCCGTCATGCCGACCCTAGTGTGAAAGAAGTGCATCATTATTTTTTCAGCCTTGTTAAGCAAGTGGAAAGTGTTTTTTCAAACCGTAAAACGAAACCCGAGTGGCTAGAAATTTGTAAACCGCTCCTCGAAATGCGAGGATTTTAATGTACCCTGCAATAAGACTTGCAGAGTATTTTTTTAAAGTGACATGACCGTTTTTGCATTCCTCCTGCAATAAAGAAATAAAAAAAAAATCCGGCGTGGTCTAGTGGCTAGGATACCTGGCTCTCACCCAGGAGGCCCGGGTTCGATTCCCGGCGTCGGAAGCGGTGCGGTCTCATGGTGTAACGGTTAGCACTCTGGACTCTGAATCCAGCAATCCGAGTTCAAATCTCGGTGAGACCTCTCTTTTATGAGGCCATTTGTTGAGCTATTTGGTGCCGATGCGGATAAAAAGCAAATGTCTTTCAGATACTCCGTTCCGGCGTGGTCTAGTGGCTAAGAACCTGGCTCTCACCCAGGAGGCCCGGGTTCGATTCCCGGCGTCGGAAGCGGTGCGGTCTCATGGTGTAACGGTTAGCACTCTGGACTCTGAATCCAGCAATCCGAGTTCAAATCTCGGTGAGACCTCTCTTTTATGAGGCCATTTGTTGAGCTATTTGGTGCCGATGCGGATAAAAAGCAAATGTCTTTCAGATACTCCGTTCCGGCGTGGTCTAGTGGCTAGGAACCTGGCTCTCACCCAGGAGGCCCGGGTTCGATTCCCGGCGTCGGAAGCGGTGCGGTCTCATGGTGTAACGGTTAGCACTCTGGACTCTGAATCCAGCAATCCGAGTTCAAATCTCGGTGAGACCTCTCTTTTATGAGGCCATTTGTTGAGCTATTTGGTGCCGATGCGGATAAAAAGCAAATGTCTTTCAGATACTCCGTTCCGGCGTGGTCTAGTGGCTAGGAACCTGGCTCTCACCCAGGAGGCCCGGGTTCGATTCCCGGCGTCGGAAGCGGTGCGGTCTCATGGTGTAACGGTTAGCACTCTGGACTCTGAATCCAGCAATCCGAGTTCAAATCTCGGTGAGACCTCTCTTTTATGAGGCCATTTGTTGAGCTATTTGGTGCCGATGCGGATAAAAAGCAAATGTCTTTCAGATACTCCGTTCCGGCGTGGTCTAGTGGCTAGGAACCTGGCTCTCACCCAGGAGGCCCGGGTTCGATACCCGGCGTCGGAAGCGGTGCGGTCTCATGGTGTAACGGTTAGCACTCTGGACTCTGAATCCAGCAATCCGAGTTCAAATCTCGGTGAGACCTCTCTTTTATGAGGCCATTTGTTGAGCTATTTGGTGCCGATGCGGATAAAAAGCAAATGTCTTTCAGATACTCCGTTCCGGCGTGGTCTAGTGGCTAGGAACCTGGCTCTCACCCAGGAGGCCCGGGTTCGATACCCGGCGTCGGAAGCGGTGCGGTCTCATGGTGTAACGGTTAGCACTCTGGACTCTGAATCCAGCAATCCGAGTTCAAATCTCGGTGAGACCTCTCTTTTATGAGGCCATTTGTTGAGCTATTTGGTGCCGATGCGGATAAAAAGCAAATGTCTTTCAGATACTCCGTTCCGGCGTGGTCTAGTGGCTAGGAACCTGGCTCTCACCCAGGAGGCCCGGGTTCGATACCCGGCGTCGGAAGCGGTGCGGTCTCATGGTGTAACGGTTAGCACTCTGGACTCTGAATCCAGCAATCCGAGTTCAAATCTCGGTGAGACCTCTCTTTTATGAGGCCATTTGTTGAGCTATTTGGTGCCGATGCGGATAAAAAGCAAATGTCTTTCAGATACTCCGTTCCGGCGTGGTCTAGTGGCTAGGAACCTGGCTCTCACCCAGGAGGCCCGGGTTCGATTCCCGGCGTCGGAAGCGGTGCGGTCTCATGGTGTAACGGTTAGCACTCTGGACTCTGAATCCAGCAATCCGAGTTCAAATCTCGGTGAGACCTCTCTTTTATGAGGCCATTTGTTGAGCTATTTGGTGCCGATGCGGATAAAAAGCAAATGTCTTTCAGATACTCCGTTCCGGCGTGGTCTAGTGGCTAGGAACCTGGCTCTCACCCAGGAGGCCCGGGTTCGATTCCCGGCGTCGGAAGCGGTGCGGTCTCATGGTGTAACGGTTAGCACTCTGGACTCTGAATCCAGCAATCCGAGTTCAAATCTCGGTGAGACCTCTCTTTTATGAGGCCATTTGTTGAGCTATTTGGTGCCGATGCGGATAAAAAGCAAATGTCTTTCAGATACTCCGTTCCGGCGTGGTCTAGTGGCTAGGAACCTGGCTCTCACCCAGGAGGCCCGGGTTCGATACCCGGCGTCGGAAGCGGTGCGGTCTCATGGTGTAACGGTTAGCACTCTGGACTCTGAATCCAGCAATCCGAGTTCAAATCTCGGTGAGACCTCTCTTTTATGAGGCCATTTGTTGAGCTATTTGGTGCCGATGCGGATAAAAAGCAAATGTCTTTCAGATACTCCGTTCCGGCGTGGTCTAGTGGCTAGGAACCTGGCTCTCACCCAGGAGGCCCGGGTTCGATACCCGGCGTCGGAAGCGGTGCGGTCTCATGGTGTAACGGTTAGCACTCTGGACTCTGAATCCAGCAATCCGAGTTCAAATCTCGGTGAGACCTCTCTTTTATGAGGCCATTTGTTGAGCTATTTGGTGCCGATGCGGATAAAAAGCAAATGTCTTTCAGATACTCCGTTCCGGCGTGGTCTAGTGGCTAGGAACCTGGCTCTCACCCAGGAGGCCCGGGTTCGATACCCGGCGTCGGAAGCGGTGCGGTCTCATGGTGTAACGGTTAGCACTCTGGACTCTGAATCCAGCAATCCGAGTTCAAATCTCGGTGAGACCTCTCTTTTATGAGGCCATTTGTTGAGCTATTTGGTGCCGATGCGGATAAAAAGCAAATGTCTTTCAGATACTCCGTTCCGGCGTGGTCTAGTGGCTAGGAACCTGGCTCTCACCCAGGAGGCCCGGGTTCGATTCCCGGCGTCGGAAGCGGTGCGGTCTCATGGTGTAACGGTTAGCACTCTGGACTCTGAATCCAGCAATCCGAGTTCAAATCTCGGTGAGACCTCTCTTTTATGAGGCCATTTGTTGAGCTATTTGGTGCCGATGCGGATAAAAAGCAAATGTCTTTCAGGTACTCCCGTTCCGGCGTCGTCTAGTGGCTAGGATACCTGGCTCTCACCCAGGAGGCCCGGGTTCGATACCCGGCGTCGGAAGCGGTGCGGTCTCATGGTGTAACGGTTAGCACTCTGGACTCTGAATCCAGCAATCCGAGTTCAAATCTCGGTGAGACCTCTCTTTTATGAGGCCATTTGTTGAGCTATTTGGTGCCGATGCGGATAAAAAGCAAATGTCTTTCAGATACTCCGTTCCGGCGTGGTCTAGTGGCTAGGAACCTGGCTCTCACCCAGGAGGCCCGGGTTCGATACCCGGCGTCGGAAGCGGTGCGGTCTCATGGTGTAACGGTTAGCACTCTGGACTCTGAATCCAGCAATCCGAGTTCAAATCTCGGTGAGACCTCTCTTTTATGAGGCCATTTGTTGAGCTATTTGGTGCCGATGCGGATAAAAAGCAAATGTCTTTCAGATACTCCGTTCCGGCGTGGTCTAGTGGCTAGGATACCTGGCTCTCACCCAGGAGGCCCGGGTTCGATACCCGGCGTCGGAAGCGGTGCGGTCTCATGGTGTAACGGTTAGCACTCTGGACTCTGAATCCAGCAATCCGAGTTCAAATCTCGGTGAGACCTCTCTTTTATGAGGCCATTTGTTGAGCTATTTGGTGCCGATGCGGATAAAAAGCAAATGTCTTTCAGATACTCCGTTCCGGCGTGGTCTAGTGGCTAGGATACCTGGCTCTCACCCAGGAGGCCCGGGTTCGATACCCGGCGTCGGAAGCGGTGCGGTCTCATGGTGTAACGGTTAGCACTCTGGACTCTGAATCCAGCAATCCGAGTTCAAATCTCGGTGAGACCTCTCTTTTATGAGGCCATTTGTTGAGCTATTTGGTGCCGATGCGGATAAAAAGCAAATGTCTTTCAGATACTCCGTTCCGGCGTGGTCTAGTGGCTAGGATACCTGGCTCTCACCCAGGAGGCCCGGGTTCGATACCCGGCGTCGGAAGCGGTGCGGTCTCATGGTGTAACGGTTAGCACTCTGGACTCTGTATCCAGCAATCCGAGTTCAAATCTCGGTGAGACCTCTCTTTTATGAGGCCATTTGTTGAGCTATTTGGTGCCGATGCGGATAAAAAGCAAATGTCTTTCAGATACTCCGTTCCGGCGTGGTCTAGTGGCTAGGATACCTGGCTCTCACCCAGGAGGCCCGGGTTCGATACCCGGCGTCGGAAGCGGTGCGGTCTCATGGTGTAACGGTTAGCACTCTGGACTCTGAATCCAGCAATCCGAGTTCAAATCTCGGTGAGACCTCTCTTTTATGAGGCCATTTGTTGAGCTATTTGGTGCCGATGCGGATAAAAAGCAAATGTCTTTCAGATACTCCGTTCCGGCGTGGTCTAGTGGCTAGGATACCTGGCTCTCACCCAGGAGGCCCGGGTTCGATACCCGGCGTCGGAAGCGGTGCGGTCTCATGGTGTAACGGTTAGCACTCTGGACTCTGAATCCAGCAATCCGAGTTCAAATCTCGGTGAGACCTCTCTTTTATGAGGCCATTTGTTGAGCTATTTGGTGCCGATGCGGATAAAAAGCAAATGTCTTTCAGATACTCCGTTCCGGCGTGGTCTAGTGGCATTCCACTTCCGGCAGCCGAAGCGATCGGACGCGGAATGTCTAGCTCCGACGGAGCGGTTTCGGCGGCCCAGCCGGGCCGCGGTATCAGGGACGTTGATGATAAGGAATACGCTGTCATCCTGCCTTCGCTGCCCACCGGATCACTCGTGGTAAATACGGTTTTTTTACATGCTGATATCAAGGGACGTCCGTATCGCGCCGAAGATTTTCGCGACGCGCTGGCTCGCTTAGGACTACTCCCCGACGTTGTCGCCCTCGGGGCGTATCAAATGAATCACGTCTGGGCCGTCACCTTCAAGACTACCGAGGGGTCCAAGAAGCTACTGGCGGAGTCGGAGCTCGTCGTCAAGCGGCGGCGGTGCATCGTCGTCGACCCGGGCAACCGGGACGTACGCCTCAAGCTCCACTGGCTGCTTTTTAACGTCGGCGACGACGACGTGAGGGCAGCCTTGGCGCCTTATGGCAAGATCCTGGACGTCTCCAGGGAGCGGTGGCACATCGACGGCTGCCACAGCGTCAGCACCATGACGCGGACGGCGGTGCTGCGCCTGAAGGGGGGCGTGACTCCCGACGACATCCCGCACCAGCTGCGCGTCGCCGGTGAGCTCGCCCTCGTCGTCGTGCCGGGCAGGGCGCCGCTCTGCCTGCGGTGTCAGCGGACGGGGCACATCCGCAAGGAGTGCCGCGTCCCCAAGTGCAACGTCTGCCGACGGTTCGGCCACGACGGCACGCAGTGCGTGAGGACCTACGCGGCGGCCGTGGGCCCTGTGGGAGGCGAGGAGAAATCCGAGCTTCTCATGGACGAGGCCGACGCCGAGGAGGCCGTCGCGGGTCCGGTCAGCGGGGCGGCACCATCGCAGAGAGCGGCGGCGACGCCCGAGAGCGGCACGGCCACGTCCGCGGTCAACGTGGCACCTGGTGCTGGGTCGACGAGCCAGGCCGAGTCTCCGGACGTTCAGTCCGTTGAGGCGTCGAGGCCTGGAGCCAAGGCAGCCGGCGCATGCGACGACGCCTCCTCCAAACACCCAGGCGACGTGCCCATGGAGACGGCCGTGACACCGGAGCCCGCCGCAAAGCGGACTCGGGACGACAACGGCGCTGACCCAGAGGCAGCGATCAAGGAGGAGCCGCCTGCCAAGACGGCACCTACGAGGTTGAGACGGCCCGGCGCCGTCCCGAACGTTGCTGCAGGTGTAGTCAGGGGTGCCAAGCCACCCCCATGACGGCGTAGAAAAGGCGACGGTTTCGGTGGTGGCGCGTATGTCGTGGAAGGTGTGTGTCGGGTCAGAGGAGAGGGCCGCCCGACTCGAGGTAAGCGCCATACGGTCCGTCCCTTTTATTTTTAATGGCTGTTAGACTAGAGTCTGCCCTACGGGTCGCCACGCTTAACGTGCGTGGCCTTTCAGCGAGACGCCGGCAATACCAGTTAAGCCGTCTGTTTGCCGAGCATGAGCTTGACATAATCGCCGTGCAGGAGACGAAAGTCGAAAGCCATGAACAGACGGACCGTATGGTGCAACCCTTTCAGTCTCTTTTCAATATATGCGTTTCGCACGCGGTTGGTTTTTCCGGAGGTTGTTGTCTATTTATTCGCCGGTCAGTAGGTGTTGTAGAAACGGCCGTACATTCGTGTTCCTCTGGCCGTTTTGTGTATTGTGATTTTTCCTTTTCTAACGTCGAGTGGCGGGTTATTTGTATTTATGCGCCAAACCAAGAAGGTGAGCGTAAAGTTTTTTTTTGAAAGTATCGAAACGTATCTCAACTGTAATAGGGTCGTTATTTTTCTTGGCGATTTTAATTGTGTTTGCTCTCCAGAGGATAGAGCGAATCAAGTGCGTTTTCGAGATTCCAGTGCTTTTTCTTTGAGTGATATTATTGCAAGAAATACATTAGAGGACGTCACTGTTTGTGCATCTAAGGGAGGGGTTCAGTACACCCATTTTCAAGGTATTAGCCATGCGAGGCTTGACAGAGCGTATATTTCACTTGATCTTGTACCCCTTTGCGACCACTACGAGGTGAAACACGTGTCTTTTAGCGACCATGCTTTGGTATTTTTTACTCTTGGGAACAAGAAGAAATCACCGCGTTGGGAGTGGGCGCTGTGGAAGATGAACGGATGTCTCGTTAATGACGAACCTTTTATTTCCCGAGTTAAAGAAGTGTTTAAAAATTTGAGTGTGAATGACCAAGCAAATTGGGGGGAAAGGTGGGAATTGTTTAAAGAGGACGTCAAAATGATCGCCATTGAGAGATGTAGCGTCATAACACATCACAAAAAGATTAAAGAGAATGATCTTCGACGCAAGTTAGACATGCTCATAGCCGAAGAAGGCAAGAAACCCGGCGAGTTCGCGAAAGAAATAAGAGATGTTAAAAGTCAATTGGAAATTATCGATGCTGAAAAGTACAGAGGGGCTATTGTGCGGGCGCGTAGTGAAAAGTATTTGATGGGAGAAAGCCCGACGAAGCGCTCGCTTAGCGACGAAAAAAGATATGCCAAACGCAACGAAATCAAAGAGATAAGTTACGGCGCCACTCTAACCCGCGATAAGAATATGATTGAAAAAGCGTTTGTAGAACATTATCACAATCTGCTAGGGAACAGTACCCCTTTAGACACTGATTATAAAACTTGTTTTTTGTCATTGATGCCGCAACTGGATCAGCAGGTTTGCGAAAGCTTGGAAGTGCCAATCAGTATTGGAGAAATTGAAAAAGCTATAGACGAATTAAGTCCCGGCAAGACACCCGGGCCGGATGGCCTTGGGGCAGGTTTTTATAAAACTTTTAAAAGTGAGGCAGCAGTTGCACTGCATAAAGTTTTGGCCGAGGCCTACGAAGTTCACGTGTTGCCGCCCTCCTTTTCAAGGGCGCACACTGTTCTCATTCCAAAGTCTGAAGATCCAGTAAAGCTTCTGTCTGTATCAGCATATAGACCAATTAGTTTAACCAATGTGGATTACAAAGTTTTTATGAAAGTTCTGGCTAGACGGTTGCAATCCGTGATTCAGTGTCTCGTGGGACCACACCAGACGTGCGGTATTAAAGGGCGCACCATCGCTACCAATATTCACGTGGCCAGATCTGTGCTAGAGTGCTGCGATGCTTTTTCTGGACGAGTGGCGATGCTGCAGCTCGACCTAGAAAAAGCGTTCGATCGCGTTTCGCATGAGGTACTTTTTAGTGTTCTAGAGCATGCGAACGTAGGCTCTGTCATTCGCGAGGGCGTAAAGATGGCGTATACAAATTGCACGACTAGTTTGATTGTAAATAAGGGAGTCACCGAAGGTATCAAAGTTAAAACGTCTGTAAGGCAAGGTTGCCCGCTTTCGCCACTACTGTTCGCGCTTTACTTAGAGCCCTTTTGTTTAAAGCTTATTCATAATAGTAATATTCGTGGTTATAAATTGCAGTCAAGTGAAGTAAAGGTTCTTTCCTACGCGGATGATGTCGCTGTTATTTGTGTCGATCGAGACAGCGTACGTGAAGTAATAAATGTGGTTTCTTCCTTTTGTGCGCAAACTGGTAGCGTGGTGAACTTTGATAAATGCATTGGTTTTTGGCACGGTGACTGGTCAAGTAAGCCAGAAGTGTTCATGAATGTTAGGTGGAAGACTTTACCCACGAAGTATCTCGGAGTACCTCTAGAACGTTACCAGGACACCACAAGTTATTGGAATGAAGAAACCGAAAATGTTAGATTAAAGGCGGAAGGGTGGAGGGGTAGGGATTTATCTATGTTTGCGCGTTCGACCGTGTGTAATCTGTTTTTAATATCAAAAGTCTGGTATATATTACAAGTGTTGTGTATGTCACGTATGAATGTGCAAAAGCTGCATAGGGTGTTTGCTGTTTTTATTTGGTCTTCAACATGGGAGCGTTCTGCTCGAACGAATTTATTTAGGTCGGTGCGAAGTGGTGTTTTGGGGTTGTCGCATTTGTTCATACGTCAGATTGTTTCACGCTTCATGTTTTTACGCGATCAGAGGGATGCCTTTTTGCGCACAGTTGTTCAACTTCGTCTGCAAAACGCTTTGTCCGAGTTTATTGTTTCGTCATCCACTGGGAAGGGTGCTGCAGTGCAAGGATATTTGAGAGAAGTGTTACTTTCTTTTCGAATCTTGAAGGTCCGTTTTTCTTTAGATTATCTTAGTACCGTGTCACGGAAAAAATTGTATCGAGATTTGGTTGATGTTCTGCTGCCTGTGCCGCTTTATCGTTCCCTATACTGCGAAGGCCCTGGCCTAGATGTTCTAAAAAGAGTGAAGAAGATGCCGGTAAAGCCTAATGCTAAATCCTTTTTTTTTTAAACTTCATTGTGGCGTTTTACCCGTAAAGCCATGGTTAGAAGAAAAGGGCATTTTCGTGCCATGGTCTACGTGTTGTCTTTTATGCAAGCAGCCAGAAACGGTAGAACATGTGTTTATTTCCTGCTGGGACGCTGTATTTCTGTGGGATATACTCCAGCGCACACTCAAAAAGGATTTCCCGATCACCGCCAGGGGTATACGGTTTTTATCAATAGAGAATGTAAATGGCGTACCATATGATATGATCCTACTATTGGGCCTTCACAGTTTATGGAAAACGAGAGTAGGCGTAAATCACGCTGATAAAACAGTCCGCTCGGCGCGTGAATATTTGATTGAAAGTGTTGCCAGCATGCGTGAAGTGTTCCGGGCACAGCCGGATTGGTTGCCCATTCTTGACGGTTTGGTTTCTCTAAAAGAATTTTAATGACACCACGGCAGCCAAGTTACGGCTGACGTGTTTTTAAAACCTCCTTTGTATATATGCTATTGTACAAATATAAAAACAGGCAATAAAGAAAAAAAAAGAAAAAAGGCGTGGTCTAGTGGCTAGGATACCTGGTTCTCACCCAGGAGGCCCGGGTTCGATTCCCGGCGTTGGAAGCGGTGCGGTCTCGTGGTGTAACGGTTAGCACTCTGGACTCTGAATCCAGCAATCCGAGTTCAAATCTCGGTGAGACCTCTCTTTTATGAGGCCATTTGTTGAGCTATTTGGTGCCGATGCGGATAAAAAGCAAATGTCTTTCAGATACTCCCGTTCCGGCGTGGTCTAGTGGCGGAGATTCCACTTCCGGCAGCCGAACCGTGCGGACGCGGAATGTTGAGCTCCGCAGGAGCGGTATCAGCGGCCCACGCGGGCCGCGGTGACAGGATGACTGTGTCGAACGATTATCAAGTAATTTTGCCGACTCTGCCGACAGGTTCTGCCGTTCTGAATACAGTTTTTCTTCATGGCGACGTAAAAACCAGGCCCTACCGCATGGAACACTTCCGAGACGCCCTGGCTCGTTTGGCACTGCTCCCCGAGGTGACGGCCCTGGGGGCGTACCAAATGAACCACGTGTGGGCCGTCACCTTTAAGAGCGCCGAGGGGAAGAAGAGGATGCTGAACGCCGCTGACTTCACCGTCAAGAAAAGCCGATGCGTCGTCGTCGACCCTACCAATCAGGACACACGGCTGAAACTTCACTGGGTGCTGCACAACGTCAAGGATGACGAAGTGCGGGCAGCCCTGGCCCCGTACGGAAAGGTGACGGAGGTCACCCGGGACAAGTGGCGTGTGCCTGGCTGTGCTGATATGGAGTCGACGACGCGCTCGGTCTCCCTCAGGCTCAAGGTAGGCGTCACGGTGGAGGACCTCCCCCACCAGCTACGCGTCGCGGGGGACCTGGCGCTCGTCGTGGTTCCTGGCCGGGCGCCTCTCTGCCTTCGGTGCCGGAGCACGGGTCATATTCGACGAGAGTGCCGGGTGCCGCGCTGTACGCTCTGTAGACGCTTCGGCCACGACGAGAGCCAGTGTGTCCGGTCCTACGCGAGCGTAGCAGGGCTCGTGGGAAGCGACCCGACGGCTGATCACATCATGGACGAGGTCGATGCTGAGGCAGCCGCAGAGGGGGGAGGTAACGAGCTGCTTGCCGATGCAACGCCCCCTCCTTCCGAAGCCTCTGCGAAAGGCGCCGGGCCACAACGCTGCAGCGAGCCGTCGTCGCCAAATGCTCCGGCAAACGAACCCGTTGACGAAGGCGCTAACCGAGACACGGCCTCAACTCCCGTGGCGGCAACCAGCAAAGGGCCCGAGACCATGGACGTCGGGGAAGCAAGCGCCAGCGGTGCTGTCGCCAAGAGGGTACGTGAACCGAACGACGACGGGGGAAGTGCTTCCAGCGCGGTCATCTCGGACGAGCCACCTTTAAAGACGGCCCCGGTACGTCGATCGAGCTTCAAGCCGAAGCCCAACATCCCGCCGGACCGGAGACCGCCAGCAACACCGTCTTCGTAGTCGCGAGGGCTCGGCAAACCGAAGGTACGCACCGTGCGATGAGTGTGCCCTAGCTCCTAGATGGCAGTACGACTTAAAACAGCCCTTCGCGTGGCCACGCTAAACGTTAGAGGCCTGGCAGCGAGGAGGCGGCAATATCAGCTAAGCCGCCTGTGCCTAGAGAACGATCTAGACATCCTCGCTGTCCAAGAAACGAAGGTTGAAAGCGAAGAGCAAACGGGTCGCATGGTGCAACCTTTCAGGTCGCGTTACAATGTATGCGTGTGCCACTCCGTTGGCACTTCGGGAGGCTGTGCTTTATTTCTTAGGAATTCTTTGGGTATAGTAGAAGAAACTGTAATTGTCTGCGAAACTGGTCGGTTAATTGTTTGTGATTTTACTTTTTCCGGGTTCCAATGGCGGATAGTATGCGTGTACGCTCCTAACCAAGAAAATGACCGCCGCATGTATATTGAGCGCGTTGCCCGTTACGTTAACTGTGAAAGGTTCGTTATTTTAATGGGTGATTTTAATTGTGTTTGTGCCCCACAGGACAGGGTGCAAAACTCGCCGGTTCGCGATCAGAGTGCGCTTTTTTTGAACACGGTTGTACAAGAGTTCAATCTGGAAGACGCCGCGAATGTTTTATCTAACGTTAATTTCCCTCAGTTCACGCACTTTCAAGGTGAAAGCCACGCGAGGCTGGACAGAGTGTACTTATCGGCGGGTCTCGTTCCGTTGATTGAAAATTACGAAGTTAAAAACATTTCTTTTAGCGACCACTGCATGGTCATGGTCACATTGGGTGCGAAAGTCACGAAGTCGCGCTTTAACTGGGACCTGTGGAAATTTAATGTCAAGCTCCTGCAAGACGAAACGTTTGTAAGGGGTGTTAATGAAAGTTTAAAAAAAAATGCTTACAGCTGAAGCTAGCAGCTTTCATGCTACGTGGGAGGAATTTAAAGAGAAAATTAAAATTAGCGCGATTGAGCGAGCAACCTTTCTGCGACATCGCGAAACACAAAATGAAAGGGAACTCCAGTGCCAATTAGATTTCCTGCTAAGCGCCGAAAGCACGCGACCAGGAAAGATGACTAAGGAAATCAGACAAGTCAAAAGCCAACTTGAGCTTATCGACGCAGAACGTTACCGTGGCGCGGTCATAAGAGCTCGCACCGAAAGATTGTGGGCGGGCGAAATACCAACCAGGCGCTCCCTTGCTGATGAAAAAAGATACGCCCGACAAAATGAGATAAAGGAAATAGAGTACAAAAATACAGTGACCGATGACAAGAAAATAATAGAACGTGCCTTTGTTGAGCATTATCGTGATCTCTTGGGGAAGAGAAGACATATCAAGGAAGGGTTCCAAAGCGTGTTTCTTCCGCTGATGCCCACGTTGGATGACGAAGTGAAAACTAGTCTCGAGGCACCGATTTCCACCCGTGAGATAGAAAGAGCTATCGATGAGCTAAGCCCAGGAAAGTCCCCTGGGCCTGATGGCCTAGGCGCGGCCTTCTACAAGGCGTTTAAAGTTGAGGTGGCCGAGGCTCTGCACCGTGTAGTCACGGAAGCTTACGCGGTAAAGCAAATGCCCCGTCTTTTCGACGGTCGCATATTGTCCTGATACCCAAAACTGATGAACCTTCAAAACTATTATCGGTAGGGGCTTATCGACCGATTAGCCTGACTAACGTTGATTATAAAATTGTTATGAAAGTTTTGGCCAGGAGAGTGCAAGCTGTAATAACAATAATTGTAGGCCGCCATCAAACATGTGGCATCAAGGGAAGAACGATAGCCACCAACATTCACGTGGCCAGAAGCATTCTAGAATGTTGCGACGCACTTGAAGGCCGCGTTGCTATGCTACAGCTGGACTTAGAAAAGGCTTTTGACCGTGTCTCGCATGAGGTTCTTTTTTGCATCTTAGAACATGCCAATGTTGGTTCAGTGCTTTTAGAAGGTGTTAAAATGGCTTACGCGGAGTGTTCTACTAGTGTCATTGTTAACAAAAATGTAACCGAAAGTTTTAAAGTCCGGTCCTCGGTCAGGCAGGGGTGTCCGTTGTCACCCTTGTTGTTCGCAATGTACCTAGAACCGTTTTGTTTAAAGCTTATTCAGAACGAGAAAATACGCGGCTTTCGCTTGACCTCATGTGAGGTCAAGGTTCTCTCTTACGCGGATGACATCGCCGTTTTTTGTGATGACACCGATAGTATACGTGAGGTTGTCAAAGAAGCTGCTTGTTTTTGTAAGCTGTCGGGAAGCACCATTAACTGGAGCAAGTGCCTGGGATTTTGGCACGGTAGCTGGGAAAGCAAGCCAGCAGTCTTTGAGAATGTTCAGTGGGTTCGTGCACCTGTTAAGTATCTCGGTGTGCCACTCGAGCATTACCAAGACACAAGACAGTATTGGAGAGACGAAGCGGAACAGGCTCGAACGAAGACACTTAAGTGGGGGGGACACGGTTTTTCGATGTTTGCTCGCGCAACGGTCTGTAACTTGTTTATTGTGGCTAAAATATGGTATGTGCTGCAGGTGTTGTGCATGTCGAGAGCCGGTGTTCAGAAAATCTATAGAGTGTTTGCGGTCTTTGTTTGGGGTTCGGTGTGGGAACGCACCAGTCGTACAAACCTGTTTCGTTCAGTTAAAAGTGGCGGTCTCGGCCTGGTTCATTTGTTCTTACGGCAGGTGGTATCTAGATTTATTTTTTTGCGTGACCTGAGAAATCCATTTCTACGCAATGTTGTGCAAGTAAGGTTGAGTAGTGCATTGCCTGAATTTGTTGTGTCTTCTGGCAATGTGAAATGCGGGAGGATCCAAGGTTTTCTGCGTGAAGTAGTTTTGGCTTTTAGATTTCTGAAGGTGCGCTTTTCATTAGAATATTTGAGTTTGGTGCCGCGAAAGCGTTTGTACAAAGACCTGGTGGACACGGTTTTGCCTGTTCCTCTGTACCGTTCATTGTACTGTGCGGACATTGGTAGCGATGTGCTGAAAAGGGTCAAAAGAATGCCGATTCGACCGTCCGCAAAGAGTTTTTTTTTTCCAGCTACATAGCGGCACGCTACCCGTTAAAACCTGGCTTCAGGAAAGGGGTCTTTTTGTTCCCTGGACGACCAATTGCCTGTTATGCCGTAAACCTGAAACCGTAGAACATATATTCCTCGACTGCTGGGATGCCATATTCCATTGGGACATCCTTCAGCGCACTTTAAAAAAGGATCTTCCTGTTTCACCCCGCGGCATTCGTTTCCTTCCGGTCGACAAGAGCGGCAGCGTGCCCTATGATATGTTCATGGTTTTGAGCCTCCATAGTATTTGGCGAACGCGGATGGCTGTGCGTCACGCGGACGTGGATGCGCGTCCAGTCCGAGAGTACTTCGTGGAGAGTGTTGTGCATATAAGGGCGATGTACAAAGCGCAGAGGGAGCAGCCTGAATGGCTCCCTGTTTTGGACGAGCTGGTTGCTTCAAAACCTTTTTAATCCACCCGCGCCAGCCAAGGAGTGGCCGGCGATTTTAGCAATGCTCTGAGTGTATGTGTTGGTGTTTCATGCTCCGTTTAAACCAGGCAATAAAGAAAAAAAAAAAAAGGCGTGGTCTAGTGGCTAGGATACCTGGCTCTCACCCAGGAGGCCCGGGTTCGATTCCCGGCGTCGGAAGCGGTGCGGTCTCATGGTGTAACGGTTAGCACTCTGGACTCTGAATCCAGCAATCCGAGTTCAAATCTCGGTGAGACCTCTCTTTTATGAGGCCATTTGTTGAGCTATTTGGTGCCGATGCGGATAAAAAGCAAATGTCTTTCAGATACTCCGTTCCGGCGTGGTCTAGTGGCTAGGAACCTGGCTCTCACCCAGGAGGCCCGGGTTCGATTCCCGGCGTCGGAAGCGGTGCGGTCTCATGGTGTAACGGTTAGCACTCTGGACTCTGAATCCAGCAATCCGAGTTCAAATCTCGGTGAGACCTCTCTTTTATGAGGCCATTTGTTGAGCTATTTGGTGCCGATGCGGATAAAAAGCAAATGTCTTTCAGATACTCCGTTCCGGCGTGGTCTAGTGGCTAGGAACCTGGCTCTCACCCAGGAGGCCCGGGTTCGATTCCCGGCGTCGGAAGCGGTGCGGTCTCATGGTGTAACGGTTAGCACTCTGGACTCTGAATCCAGCAATCCGAGTTCAAATCTCGGTGAGACCTCTCTTTTATGAGGCCATTTGTTGAGCTATTTGGTGCCGATGCGGATAAAAAGCAAATGTCTTTCAGATACTCCGTTCCGGCGTGGTCTAGTGGCTAGGAACCTGGCTCTCACCCAGGAGGCCCGGGTTCAATTCCCGGCGTCGGAAGCGGTGCGGTCTCATGGTGTAACGGTTAGCACTCTGGACTCTGAATCCAGCAATCCGAGTTCAAATCTCGGTGAGACCTCTTTTTTATGAGGCCATTTGTTGAGCTATTTGGTGCCGATGCGGATAAAAAGCAAATGTCTTTCAGATACTCCCGTTCCGGCGTGGTCTAACGGCTGATTCCACTTCCGGCCGCCGAAGCGAAAGGACGTGCGATCATGAGCTCCGTCGGAGCGGTTTCAGCGGCCTCATTGGGCCGCGGTAACAGGACCGAGGAAGGAACGCAGGAATACTCCGTTGTTTTGCCACCACTGCCAACTGGGTCAGTTGTTTTTAAATACTGTTTTTCTTAACGCCGACATCAAGGGGCGGCCTTACCGCGTCGAAGAGTTCCGCGACGGCCTGGTTTGTCTCGCCTTACTGCCCGAGGTTATTGCCCTTGGGGCGTATCAAATGAACCATGTGTGGGCGGTGACCTTCAAAAGCGAAGAGGGCAAAAAGAAGTTGCTGGCCGCGTCCGAGCTCGTCGTAAAGGGCCGTCGGTGCATCGTCATCGATCCAAGCAAACCAGGACGTGCGGATCAAACTGCATTGGCTGCTCTACAACGTCGCTGACGACGACGTGCGGGCAGCTCTGGCTCCGTACGGAAAAGTCGTCGAAGTTGCCAAGGAGAAGTGGCGCGTGGATGGCTGCGGAAGCGTCGGCACAATGACGCGCACGGCGGTCCTCCGCCTCAAGGGAGGCGTGACTGTGGACGACATCCCACACCAGCTGCGGGTCGGCGGCGAGTTGGCCCTCGTCGTGGTGCCAGGTAGGGTCCCTCTCTGCCTGCGATGCCAACGGACGGGACACATCCGCAAGGAGTGTCGCGTCCCCTGGTGCAACGTCTGCCGGCGGTTCGGCCACGAGGGCGCCCAGTGCGTGCGGACGTACGCGGCGGCCACGGCCCCTGTGGGGAGCGACGAGAAATCGGAGCTTCTCATGGACGAGGCCGACGCCGAGGAGGCCGCTGCGGGCTCTGTTGGCACGTCCCCGGGTGCCACGCCTGCGCCCGTGGGCGACGCGGCGACCAGCGTGGACGGCACGGCACAGGGCGCGGATGCGACGCTGAAAGCGGCGCTGCGGGACTGTTCGGCCGGCGAAGTGACCGCGCCGAGCACCAGGCATGCCAAGGCCCACGACGACGGGAACGCAGAGGCCGTCGGAGATGTGCCCATGGACGACGCCGTGGCCTCTGCAAGTGGCCTGACCACGAAGCGAACCAGGGAAGACGGCGGCATAGACCCCGCCGCGGCAAGCCAGGAGGAGCCGCCCATCAAGACGGCGCCCATCAGGAGAATGCGCATCACCCCGAAACCGAACATTCCCGTGGACGAGAGGAGGGCGGCCAAGCCACCCCCTTGAGTGTGTGGGACAGAGCCCGATTGGGACCTCGGAGTCTGCGCGACGGGCAGTCAGTCGCCACCACTGCGTCGCGACAGAGCGAAGGCTGTACGGTCCGAGGTAAGCGCCATACGGTCTGTCTTTTCTTTGAATGGCCATCAGCCTAGAGGCAGCCCTACGTTTTGCCACGATTAACGTACGCGGGCTAGCGGCGAGGCGGCGGCAATACCAACTTAGCAGGTTGTTTGCGGACTACGAGCTAGATATTATCGCCGTCCAGGAAACCAAAGTGGAAAGCCAAGAACAGACAGACAGTATGGTGCAGCCTAGGGTTCCTTCATGTGCGCTTTGCTTAGGGTGGAGACATTTCGCCATTTTGTCCCACACGTTTATTTTTCTTTTTTGTTCAAAAGCGCGTGAAAGAGCGTGTCCCTGCTCGCGTTTGTGGCGCTGGCAGTGCTACGGCGACATTTTGTTTTCGTCAATTTCTTAGTATTTTACCCATGAGCGCGTGCTGTCGGCATCGGGTACTACAAAGGGTGGCATCACCCTAAACTGAAGGACATTGAGGCACCCTAGTGCAGCCTTTTCGAGCTCTCTTTGATGTCTGTGTCTCTCACGCTGTCGGGATGTCGGGAGGGTGCTGTTTGTTTATTCGCAGATCAGTTGGCGCTGTCGAGACGGCTGTAGGCGCGAGCGCTTTTGGCCGCTTCGTTTTTTGTGATTTTTCTTATTCAAATGTTGAATGGCGCGTGATTTGTGCATACGCCCCAAATCGCGAACGCGAACGCAAAGAATTTTTTGAAAGTCTCGGTTCGTATCTCGAATGTAATAGAGCTATTGTTTTTCTGGGTGATTTTAATTGTGTTTGCACTCTAGAAGATCGTTCCGGCCAAGTACGCCTACACGACCAAAGTGCTTTTTATTTAAACGATATCGTTGGGAAGAACGCTTTAGAAGACGTTGGATACTGCGCGTCTAACGGCAACGTACAGTTCACACATTTTCAAGGTTATAGTCACGCGCGACTGGATAGGGCGTATATTTCACTAGACCTTATTCACTTATGCAGCCAATACGCGGTTCAGCATGTTTCTTTTAGTGATCACGCGATGGTTATGTTCACCTTGGGTAACAGAGGTAAAGCAAAAAAAAATGGAATTGGTCACTGTGGAAGTTAAACAGTAGTCTGGTGAAGGACGAAGTGTTTAGAGCTGCCGTCAAAGAGTCTTTTAGGACGTTACACGAAAGTGAACAAGCAAGGTGGGGGTTAAGGTGGGAACTTTTGAAAGAAGAGGTAAAAATGAACGCGATAGAAAGAAGAACTATATTAAACCATCAGAAAACGAGGAAAGAGAACGAGCTGAGGCGCCAATTGAACGTCATTCTAATCGAAGAAAGCTTAAAACCCGGCGAGTTTCAACAGGAAAAAAGGAACATAAAGAATCAATTGGAAGTGATCGATGCTGAAAGATACAGGGGGGCCGTTGTGAGGGCGCGATCCGAAAAGCTTTGGTTGAGCGAAATGCCTAATAAGCGTGCGCTGGGCGATGAAAAAAGGTACTCGCAGCGAAATGAGATAAAAGAAATTTGCTGCCATAACACAGTCACTCGTGATAAGAAATCAATCGAGCGGGCATTTGTCGAGCATTATCGCCATCTTCTCGGGCAGAGCACACAACAAGGGGAGGGTTTTGATTCGGAATTTTTATCTTTGATGCTCCAACTCGACGAAAACATTCGTGATAGTTTAGAGACACCGATTAGTGTTCACGAAATTCAGATAGCCATCGACGACCTCAGCACTGGAAAAACACCCGGACCAGATGGTCTTGGCGCCGAATTTTATAAGGAGTTTAAAACTGAGGCCGCGTATGTTCTCGAAAAAGTGCTAATCGAGGCGTACGAAAACAATAGATTGCCACCGTCATTTTTAAGAACACATACGGTACTTATTCCGAAGTCAGACGATCCAGTTAAGCTTTTGTCTGTTGCTTCTTACAGACCGATAAGTTTAGCAAATGTAGATTATAAAATCTACATGAAAGTTTTAACCACACGATTACAGAGTGTTATCCAATGTCTTGTGGGGTCGCATCAGACTTGCGGCATAAATGGTCGAACTATTGGCACTAACGTACATGTTGCAAGAAGCATTTTGGAATGTTGTGACGCTCTCGACGGCCGAGTTGCAATGTTGCAGCTCGACCTAGAGAAAGCTTTTGATCGTGTGTCACATCAGGTGCTTTTTAGTATTTTGGAACATGTAAACGTCGGCTCTGTAATAATTAAGGGTGGAAAAATGTCGTACCATGGTTGCTCTACATGTTTGGTAGTGAACAAAAGTGTAAGCGAAAAAATCGATGTTCGGTCCTCTGTGCGACAAGGTTGCCCTTTGTCGCCTCTACTCTTTGCCATTTACTTAGAACCTTTTTGCTTAAGACTCATCAGTAATCAAAATATTCGGGGTTTTAAACTGCACTCTAGCGAGGTGAAAGTGCTTTCATATTCGGATGATATTGCCGTTTTTTGTGTTGACCAAGACAGTTTGCGCGAAGTAGTCAGCACTGCTTCTTCTTATTGTGCAAAATCAGGTAGCTTAATTAACTGGGGGAAATGCACAGGGTTCTGGCACGGGAACTGGGACACAACACCTAAGGTTTTTCTGAATGTTCAGTGGACAACCTTGCCTGCGAGGTATCTCGGCGTGCCGCTAGAGCATTACCGAGATACTGAACCATATTGGAACGACGATAAAGAGAGGGTGAGAACAAAAACGGAGAATTGGAAGGGCCGGGATTTGTCCATGTTTGCGCGTGCCACTGTTTGTAACCTTTTTTTGACGGCAAAAATATGGTATGTGTTGCAATGACAGTGCTGTCATTCCAGATGTTAAAAGTGCGTTTTTCTTTAGAATATTTGGGTTCGGTTTCACGGAAAAAACTGTATAAGGACTTAGTGGATGTTTTATTGCCAATCCCCCCCGTACAGGTCTTTATACCCCAATAGCTCAGGTTTAGACGTTTTGAAAAGAGTTAAAAGAATGCCGGTAAAACCCACCGTTAAATCGTTTTTCTTTAGATTACACTGCGGCGTCCTGCCAGTTAAGACATGGCTGGAGGAAAAGGGCGTATTTGTACCGTGGTCTACCAATTGTCTCTTATGTAAAAAGCCTGAGACCATAGAACATGCATTCATTGAATGTTGGGATGCCATCTTCCACTGGGACATCCTCCAGCGCACTCTTAAGAAAGAGCTACCCATAACAGCGCACGGAATTCGCTTCCTGCCCGTTGACAATGACGGCGGGGTTCCCTACGACATGTTTATGGCACTCAGCCTTCACAGTATATGGAAGACGAGGATGGGGGTGCGCCATGTGGATGTGAACGTTCGCACGGTCAGAGAAAAGTTTGTTGAAAGTGTGGCCTATATTCGCGAGGTGTATCGGGCGCTACCTGAACCCCCAGACTGGTGGCACGTCCTGAATGATTTGGTTCTCCTGAAGAGACTTTAATGTAACCACGTCGACAAAGAAGTGATTGACGTGTTTTAGCATTTTATCTGTACCAAATGCAAAAACAGGCAATAAAAAAAAAAAAATCTTATGGTGTAATGGTTAGCACTCTGGACTTTGAATCCAACAATCCGAGTTCAAATCTCGGTGAGACCTCTCTTTATTTTTTTTTTTCGTTTATTGACAGCACAAATGGAGACTAAGGAACAGCCTGAACAGCACGTCTGTGCTTGTCCATGCCTGTTTCTTTGTTAATTTAATGTCGTACAGTAAACGCCTGTGCCAATGAATGCTGCCTTCTAGTTTGTCTTGTCCACTTTTAAGCCGTCACGTCAGTAAGTCACACCGGTCACGCATCATACAAAATATACACTGTCGTAGCGTGTAAAAACTAGTTTTCGTCATTATTTCGAGCAAGTTAGGTTCATTTGAAGCACGCAGTATTATACTTTTGAAAGGCAGAATTTTGCGCAAGAAAATTATGATAAAAATATCAATTTATATCAATTGCTTAGTCATATTTTTCAGCGTTTTTTTTTTTTATATGGCCTTTGCGGAAAAAAAAACAGGCATAATTTTAAGTAACAACACGTCTTTTTTTATGAAAGAAAAATAAATAAAGGAAACCTCGGAGCCTAGCCAGTTACGCGCTGCACATCATATAATGTTCTTTTTTTTTTTTCTTGGGGGGGGGGGGGGGGGGGGGGGGGCGGGGCGAACACACATGGAAACGCATCAAAATCCCTGCAGGCTTTTCCGTGGAATGCTGGAAACGAAACGGCAACCCGGCCGGCGTCCGGCATATAGAGACAAGGCGCGAAAACGTGTTCCACCGGGAGGCACGTAGTGACGCAAGCGTGCAAGCCGAGCCAAACGGTGAGAGGTTGGCGAGTTGCGGAAGCAGCGGCGCCCTGCCACGAGAACCGTCTCCTGCGCCCATTTGATCTTATCTATGCGAGACGCGATATCAAGGTCGGTCAAGGAACGTGCGACACGTTCCGGCGTGGTCTAGTGGCTAGGATACCTGGCTCTCACCCAGGAGGCCCGGGTTCGATTCCCGGCGTCGGAAGGGGTGCGGTCTCATGGTGTAACGGTTAGCACTCTGGACTCTGAATCCAGCAATCCGAGTTCAAATCTCGGTGAGACCTCTTTTTGTTTTTCAGGGCATTTGTTGAGCTATTTGGTGCCGATGCGGATAAAAAGCAAATGTCTTCTCTCACCCAGGAGGCCCGGGTTCGATCCCGGCGTGGGAAGGGGTGCGGTCTCAGGGTGTAACGGTTAGCACTCTGGACTCTGAATCCAGCAATCCGAGTTCAAATCTCGGTGAGACCTCTTTTTTGTTTTTCTTGTCTTTTTTCTCTTTATAAAACATATATCTATGATATTAAAACAGCTTTTCGACACTTATACTACACGACACTATATATATATATATATATAAGTCAACTATTTTTAGCGAGATATAACGCTGGAGCATCATTTTACGGCGTTCTGTAAAAACGCTCCATTTGGACGCGTTTCTAGATTTCGGTTCCTTATCGGAGCGCATCTACGCTCCCGCGGTCCTGCTCCCCGGCGGTCGCGGCGCGAAGCCACCTCCTCCCTCCCTCGTAGAATGGAGGGAAGTAGGGCGCACGTGTGTTGCGCGTCTCAGCCACTGGGGAGCAGGACCGCGGGGGCGGTGATGCGCTCCGATAAGAAACCGAAATCTAGAAACGCGTCCAAATGAAACGCTTTTACAGAACGCCGTAAAATGCTTCCCCGGCGTTATATCCTTCCAAAAATAGTTGATTTAGTGGTTTTCGATTATGCTCTACAAGTTTCTAATTGAAACCCTATGTTTATTTCCACTAATTAGAAAGTTAATTAACGAATTTTAATTAATTATTCGACTTATCGAAAAGATCAGAGGTCGGCATTTTAGGTCGCCCTCACTCACCCTCACCCTTACAGCCATACTCACCTAAGCCCCTCACTCACCCTCACCCTCACAGCTACACTCACCTTCAGCCCCTCACTCGCCCCCACCCTCACAGTCACACTCACCTTCAGCCCTTCACTCACCCTCACTGAACCTCACGGCCCTCACGCACTCACCGCCCTCACGCCCCTCACCGCCCTCACGGCCCTCACGCCCCTCACTCACTCATGGCTCTCACGAAACTCACCGCCCTCACGCCACTCACCGCCCTCACGGCCCTCACCGCCCTCACGGCCCTCACCGCCCTCACGGCCCCCACGCACTCATAGCCCTCACGCCCCTCACCGCCCTCACGGCCCTCACGCCACTCACCGCCCTCACGCCACTCACCGCCCTCACGCCACTCACCGCCCTCACGCACACTCACCGCCCTCACGCCACTCACCGCCCTTGCGGCCCCCACACCCCTCACGCCCCTCACGCACTGATGGCCCTCACGCCACTCAGGCCAGCTCCAGATGGGGCAATTTCGCCCAGAAACTTTACGTCGCAACACCAGCAACACACGCAGCAACCAATTGCTGCAATTTGCCATCATCATCATAAAATATTATTTTCCTTGCACTATTTAGACACAATTACGCGTTATAAACGTGTTTTTATGCATTTAAATCTCGTTAAGAACACTAATGCACCTTTCTGAAACAGTTTATTTCCAAAAAAACGATCGATTTCAAACCAGAACCAAGTCTTTCGGTGTCATCATCACCGGCACGAGGTATCACGTGAAAATTTTGCGTCCCTGATTGGATGCAGCCGCTTCAAACGTATTCGAATTGCTCCGAGTTGCTTGCTTATTTCGAGCCGGACCCGATCTCTGCAATTCGTGTCAATCTAGGGAAAGCTAGAGAACAACCCGTCATTAACACCAAAATTGCTGAGAAAGATGCTCGATCTGAAGGGGGCCTCACGCACTCACCGCCCTCACGCACTCATGGCCCTCACACACCTCATGCACTCACCGCCCTCACGGCCCTCACGCCTCTCATGCCACTCATTACCCTCACGCACTCATGGCCCTCACACCCCTCACGCACTCACCGCCCTCACACCACTCACGCGCTCATGGCCCTCACGCCACTCACCGCCCTCACGCCGCTCACGCACTCATGGCCCTCATTCCCCCTACCGCCCTCACCGCCCTCACGGCCCTCACGGCCCTCACCGCCCTCACGGACCTCACCGCCCTCACGGCCCTCACTCACCCTCACAGCCCTCACGGCCCTCACTCACCCTCACACTCATGAATTTTCCTGGTTCAGAAACTCACTCACCCTCACCTCACCTGTGAGGATGAGGGTGAGTGAGGGCCCTCATGAGTGAGGTTTGCCGAGGTATGGCAAAGATTAGCCGCCCACATAATGTCCGCCTGACCGTATAACCCACCTGCACAAACCGCATTAGTGTAGCTTTCACGTTTTTTTTTAACAAATGTGTAAGAATAAAAAAATACACCCTATATATATATATATATATATATATATATATATATATATATATAATGGAAGCTTGTGGGCCGGTGATGTGATTATTGAAATACACGAGGACGATCCATGGACTGAACAAAGACAAGGAAAGGTTTATTAACGTTTCGAGACTTCTTCAGAATGACAAATAAGGGAACTTGGCACGATTTTTTTGTAGTCCCGCAAAGTAAACAGTAACTGCAAAAACCTACACTGCAAAAAAAGTAGCAATAAAAGCGAGGGGGTTGGCTCACTTCCAATTAGCCAAAAGGCAAAACCAGCGTCGTCTCCAACAAGGATGGCCTGACCCCTAACCCCCGGGGCGCTCCGCGGTCGAGGCGGCGGATAAGACACGTGAATGTCCCCTTCAAAAACGGGCCCCCTGCGACCCTTACAACAAACAAACAAACAAACGTTGTTTTGAAGGCGGTATAAACAGCAACCAACGAACCAGCTATGGAACAGCCAAGGGTAAAAGAGGGAAGGGGTATATATATATCAGGGTGTCGAACCGGAACCGAACCGAACCGAAAACCGGAACCGAACCGGTATTTTTTCCGGAACTGAACCCAAACCCGAACCGTTATATTGTTATCGCGATGAACCCGAACCGGAACTGAACCGGAAAAAAAATAACGGTTACCGGCTCATGTCAAAACGGTTCGGCCACGCGCTGTTGACAATGAATGTGCTATCAATGCCATATGTTTTTTAAGTGCCGTCAACTGACACACACCTCGCTTACATATTTTTCTTCTCCACTCAATCTTAGGAATATAAAAGCTGCATCCATGAATCGTGACAAACGCTGCATCCATGAATCTTGACATAGGAACCAGTATTGCGCTGGTCGCGGCTTGCACGGAAGAAAGAGAATTGGAAGGCTGCGCAAAAAAAGAAAAAAAAATCGCGTCACGGGATTTCATTTTCCTACAATCTCGTAAATCCTAAATGCTGCTGTGTGCTCATTTCATAACACGTTTTTAGAACGCGCGAGTTCTTGAAGCTTGCTTCCATCGGAATGAGAAAAGAAAAGGCTGTGGAGTTTGATAATAATGCATCCGGTTTCGTATAGGCACTTAGAAGCTAACATATTTGTGAGACAGCGAACTCTTCTATTTTAATATTTATCCTATTACGTCCTTCTGGCGTTGCGTTCGGTGAAGTGTTTTTCATATTCGGTATCTTGTTTAATGAAAACTTCTTTAAGGGTCTAATTTGAGTTACCGAAGGCTAGTTCAAATAAAGAAAGCTGTATTTTCTCCCCACTGTTCCTTCAATTGCTTACACGCCGAGGTGGCGGGATAATTAGCGAGTTCTACTTGTAAGTGGGTTTGTAAGGAGGTCGCGGATTTTACAGCTACTGCGTCGGACCCAATTAGATGAAGTCCGAATGCGTAAACGTCGGTGAGGTAACCTTTGATTGCACATAAAGAAACCATTCCTAGTAGAAATCCCTGAGCCTTACACTACGATGCATCCCGTTTCGTATGTGCTGATTTCAGATGTTTTATTTGTAATTTATTTTGATGTTGGAATTTGTCACTTATAATTTCCGAACCGGTTCGCGAACCGGTTCGCGGATCGAATTAATCGAACCGGAACTGAACCGGAACAAGATAAATGTAACTGAACCTGAACCGTAACCGAACCCGTATTTTTTCCGGTTCGACACACTGATATATAAATATATACATATATATATATATATAACTCATGTTCGAATAGAAGTTTAGCGACTTTCGACAAGCTTTATATTTTTAGTAACAGAAATAATATCTAATTCCGATTTCAACTCAATGTTTATTTACCTTTTTTTTACAATGGTGGGGGCTGGAAAAAAAGCTGCTTGCACAGTTTGCTGAGTTCCCAGCACCACAAAAGTTTCAGCGGCGGCGGTAATGCGAGTACACACACAGGTTATACATATTATACGTATTGGATAAGAACAAAAGTTAAACAATCAGCTGATTAAGAGAACAGTGAATACAAAAACACACCATACTTTGCACCATCGCTTGCCTCCCTATGTAATGCCCGTAAGGGTCTTTGGGGTAAATAAATAAACAAATAAATAAACAAAAACACAAAACAGGAAATATCCTACAAAGGTAACTCTAGTGTAACTATATCACTCGTTACACAAAAAATAAGACCGTAATTCCTTGGGTGACAGAGTTTTCTTATTTACAGGGTTTAAGGCTAAGCTATTTAGTAACTTCGAGAGAGTTGTTTTGATTCTCTGAAGACCACAATTGGAGCGGGAGTTTTCAGTAAATCAGGGTTCAGAATCACAAATTAAATAAATTGAGTTTTTTTTTTTTTTGCAGCTACACTAGAGAGATGAAACTGTTTCCATTTTTACTGAATTCTTTATATTTGATGCGTAATTTAAAGTTGTAGAATGTGAAGATTTTCATGAAATTCCGATTGCGAAGAGGAGTTTCCGTGTGAAGGACATAGCCGACATTGCAATGATTCTTAGAGCTTTTTATTGGGAGAGATATTTTCCAAAGGTTCGATCCTGTGGATGTCCCCCAAATCAAATGACAATGGTTTAGATGAGAACAAAATATTGACTGGTACAGGGGTATTTTAGCGCCAAATGGAAGAATATAAAAAAGCAGATACATTAAACCTACCACACGACTTCGCTTTGATGTGATGTAGTCAACGTGACTCTCCCAAGACATATTTTCGGAAAAATATGGACTATAGTGTTTTAAATGATCTAGCAGCCTCACTCGGTAAAGAGTGCATTATGACATTTGTTGGAATTTAGACGAATTTATTTTTAGGTCTATGTAAGATAGCATTGATTTTAGTTGTGTTGATTCTTAGCAACTTTGCTTTTGCCCATGATTTTAATGCTGCGAGGGCGTTATTTCCAACAGCGGATATCTCATCCCCAGTACGAGCAGATACGAAGACTCGGGTGCCGTCCGCGTGGATACAAAATTTTGCTTGCTTTGTTCAGCAATGTACTAAATCATTGATATATATATTAAGCAGGAAGGGTCCTAAAATATTTCCTTGAGACACCCCCGAAGGTAGATCCTTTACATCTGACAAATAACCGCGAATTTGGACATAGTGCTTCCGGTGGCTCAAGGAGCTTTTTAGTTGTGCTAAAGCCTGTCCTCTGATGTTACGTGTTTCGAGCTTTTGAAAAAGTAATTTATGGTTTAGGTAGTCAAAGGCTTTTTGTAAAATCTACATAAACACCGAGGGCGATAGTTTTGTTTTCAAAGTTGTCCAGTATGAACTCTTTTTCGTCAAGTAAAACTAACTTCGTGGAACGATTTTTCCCAAAGCCCATATTGTAATGTAGTTAAATTTTTATATTTTTCTGAAAAGTTTACAAAACGATCGTGCAAGATGCTTCCAAGGCCCTTTGAAAATACAGAGATAAAAATGGGTACAAAATTTTCTATATCGTTTATATCGTCTTTTTTATATAGTATTTACTCGCAGAATGAACGCACTTTTTTCTCGAAAAATCGATGCAAAATTGGGGGGGGGGGGGGGGGCGTTCATTACGCGAAGTAAACTTTTGCGTCCGTATTTACTCGCATAATGAACGGACTTTTTATCCTGAAAAATCGAAGTAACTTCTTATCTCTTTGCGCGCGGCGCCCGACCCCGTAACAAAACTAAGCTGGGCAAAAAAAAAAAAAAAACTCAACTTTGTTTTCTTTTTTTTTAGTTCCTTGGCTCTTTTTTGCCATTTTTCGCAAGCTGTTTTGTTTGCTTAGGTGTTGCTTAGGCGAGGGTTCTCCGCTTTTTTTTCTTATCTCCTTGCGCGCGGCGCACGACCCCCCGTAACCAAACTGCGCTGTGCAAAAAAATAAATAAATAAATAAAAAAGCTGCTTTTTTTTCTCAGTTCTATGTTTTTTTGTTTGTTTTTTTGCCGCCTTTCGCAAGCTGTTTCGTTTGCCTAGAGGGCTTCTCCGGTTCTCTTTCTTACCTCCTTGCGCGCGGCGCGCGACACCCCCCCCCCCCCCCCCCCCCCGTAACCAAACTGCGCTGTGCAAAAAAAGAAAAAAAAAAGCTCCTCTTTGTTTTCTCCTAGTTCGGTGGGTTCTTTTTTTTTTTTTGCCGCCTTTTGCAAGCTGTTTCGTTCGCTTAGAGAGCTTCTCCGCTTCTCTTTCTTACCTCCTTGCGCGCGGCGGCGCGCGAACCCAAAATTCAAACTGCGCCGTGCAAAAAAAAAAACTTTTTATGTCTTGTTTCTGGCTTCCGTTGGATCCTTGCGAATATTTTTAACGCCTTTTGCGAGGCTATTTGTTCACCGACGCTGCCCATGCATTCCCGACCTCGCTGCACCAGGATAAAAAAAGTGCGTTCATTTCGCGCGCGTGGGGGGAGGGGGTCAAAATTTTGACATCCGAGTTGGGGGTGCGTTTATTACGCGAGTGAAAAAAAAGTCGAAATTTTGGGAGCCGACTTGGGGGTGCGTTCATTACGCGAGTGCGTTCATTGTGCGAGTTAATACGGTAGAACTGTCACTTTAGCTATACCTGCATCCTCGGGGAAAAAATCGCAGTTTCTAAACAAAGGTAAAAAATACGAACCAGGCAGGAGCTAATTACTTCAATAACATGGTTAACTGACATAATTTGAATTTTCTCGCTATCACAGCTGCTGCTGTTGTTTGTTTTTAGAAATACGGATATCACTTCGGCCTGAGTAAGCGGATTGAGGTAGATTGTGCACTCATTTTTATTCACAATGCATCTACATATATTAGTGTCACGATGATTTACCAACAAGTTGACAAAAAATCTTTGAAAGTATTTTCAAGAAAGCGGCCAGATAACTCGATTCCGTTCAGATAGAGTTTCTTGGTCACAATAGTCGAACGCTGAGGATTTATTACAAATTTAAGCTTTCTCCACATTATACCTGATTGGTCAGTCCCCGTATTCAACAAATTAAAGTAACAGCGTTTCCTAACATTATTTTATATCTTGATTCAAATTGTTTTATACCATATAAGAACCCTCAGTTTATCTGGGTTTCTTGTCATCATAAATTTTTATGACGGCGCAAATGTGCGCTCTAATAAAAAGAATCAAAACCTACAAGCGCAATCAAATCGAGCGTTTTTTTCGACATGTCGCAAAAAGCCTGCACCTGCCTTATATTCTTTCTCAAATTCGACGACTTAGTAGTACGAGACCCTTTTCAAAAGTCCATTGGGCAACATTGGCGGTCACCAATGCTTGCTCACGAAGCTCGTGATTGGATCCGAGTTCTCGCCGAACGCTGACGTCAGCACTCGTGTCCAATACGAGCTGAGCTAAGTTCACGCCGAACACAGACGCGGCCCTCCGGTTCAATACGTGCTCCAAGTATGGGAGCAAGCAATGGCGGACAGACGTTGGCGCGGACTTCTGAAAACGTTCTTTCGTCACTAATTAAAAAGTGGACTCTCAAATTTTAGTTATTTTTTGAGCTAATGAATCTGTTTTATTTTTTTTTGTTAATTTTTTACATTTGCCGTGTATTCTAAAAAAAAAGAAGGAGAAAAATCAAGTCGTAAAAGAACTTTTAGGGGTTTTTCGGCTTGTCCATATCTAGCACCATATAAAGTTCTTTTAACCGCCCCCTCAAAGGGCTCTTTGTGAAAAACGGGGTACTTTTAGGCTCCTATTCTCTTTTTTTATGCGAAATAGTTTTTTTTTTTTTTTTTTTAATTAGATGTCTTTCTGGTGCGCAAAGGGCGACAGTGCTTGAAGCGAAACCGTTCTTCAGGAGCTGAAAAAGATCTTCGGGCGTCAAAAAATCTTTTAAAAACTTTTTTTTATGAGTGTGGCTGGCAGTTTGTTTTAGAAAAAAGTTTCTTGACTTTCTCAACCACTCCATAAAAAAATGTGTTTGAAAGTCTTCGTTGAAACAATTGGTATACACACAATGCTGTCGCTGCTGCGACCTTCTTTCAGGACACGCCCTTTGTTACCACAACACCCGGATGAACTTGAGACCGACAGACAGGTTCACGTAAACTGTACAACTCTCTCACATAAAGGTTATGACTTTGAGACATGTAGAACGTCTCTCACATAAACCGCAAACCCTCCAAAAAATTCGCACAAGGCACTGCTCCACCCAAGTATACACAAACAAACACGAAACCAGAAAAAGACGTGTGTGCTCGCGACAAAATCTTTGCCGGCAACGAGATTCCAACTCCAGGTCTCCCGATTTCTGAACACATGTGCACGTCATGGGACAAACAGTGAGGGGAATTCTGGAGCACAATGAGCAAATGGTACCACGTACGTGTCAGCAAGCGTCGTATCGCATTCCACGCGGCGGCGTGTGCTTCCAGAACCCCTCTGATTGGATGCATTTCGTTTCGGCACATCAGTAATGCCCGTGTCCCACTAGAGCGACAGACAGAAACAAAAGACAGCGACAAGCCTCAAACCAGAGTCTTTCGCAATTTGAGATGATCTGTAGAATAAAGGAGGCCATGTTCAAGCAGGCACGGGAGCAGGCACGGGGCGGCGTACGTGTCCCAGCTCGGCGGCGCTCGTTTTAAAGAGGGCCATGACGGATGTCGCCGTCGCCCATTTTACACCCGGCGCGCAATCAATACCGTCATTACGCCGTGGCGTGCGCGCCCACCAGGACACCGGGGACCGCAAGAGAAGCAAGCCATCTCCTCGCGCCCGTGCGGGGGATTTGCGGGAACTGCCTAATTACGACAGGGGCGCGAAGAAGCACTCGCTCCCCTTCCCCCTCTTTACTGCTCTCTCTCTTTCTTTCCCTGTTTCCTAGGCTCGCTTTTAAAAAGTACCTGCGAGGACCTTCCGCTCCACGTAAAAGAACGTTCGGTTGGAGTGTATTCCTCACCTTGCATATGGGCGCCTCGAGCGGGTTTAAAATTTTTAGTCTTCCTCCGTAATTTTTGGTAAGAGTTTGACAAAGTATAAGGATGCGGTAGACGTGTTATGAGTATGGAAGAAATTGTTCGATGTTTTGGGGAGGATGAACGAACCTCCATGATGATGGAGGGCAGAGAAGAACGTCTGGAGCGATGACGGTACGTCCTGTTGGCGCGCGATCGAATGGCTGAAAACCTGCGGCCATGTCATAACGATTGCCTAACTTTGAGCGGCGATAATGCCCAGAAGTAGGTACAGTATGTATCCAAGTTCCGCGTATACCCCAGGCTAGTGGCGGCACTGCACTGGATAAATTGCTCATTTACGGAGAAACATACGCCCCCTTGGGCTGTGTAATCTCCCGCTGTCTAAACAAACACGCAATTAGAATTAGAACTACAATTACAATTACCAGTGCAATCACGTAGTTCATCGGAGGCTAAAAAAAAATCGGTCGAACAATCTTACTAATAATATCATTAACGATTAAACGACGAAAAACCTCCGATTTCTCGGCTCCTCTATTCGAGGGAAGATACACAACCCGAAAACGGCCCGTCCCAGCGGAGGTGCGCGGATAAAACGCGGACGGCCGCCGTCCTCGAAAAGAGCAGGAGAGCGGGGACGGAGGTGGAAGGGGAGGCTCGGGGGCAGGTGCTGCCCGTCGGCAGGCAGGCGGGTCGCGGCGGTGGGCACGCGCCCACCCCACGGACAACGTCATCGCGGGCAATTAAACATCTGCGGGAGGAGGGGGGTGCACGGCCGCAACGGCGCAGCTGGCCGCTCGCTCGGCTGGTCCCGCGGGGCAATCAATTGGGGTCGCCCCATTATCCGCAGCCCCATTACGGAGCCGCTAAACGCGATCACACATCGCGTCGCTCCAACAATTAAACAGTCCGCCGCATGCAGCCGCTCCGAGAGACGCGGTACCAACTCGCGGTTGCCCCGGGACCAGCAGCGATGGGCGGGGCAATGGAGCGGACACTATAATATAACGCACCGCGTTTTGTTAACGTGACTTTTGAACGCGTTTGTTTACGCGTGAGCTATATACTTCGTTTCACTATAAGTCAGAGCGTAGTGCAAGCCGGAACAGGTCTAAACACAAACGCGTGCACGCGCCCGCAGTTTGTTGTATAGTGCGTATTGCGTAGTATTATGATTCGGATGTTTTTATGCGTATAATGTACACGTGCGAATGAAAAACCTACCGATCGAATGAAATAATAGTTACACGAATCCACCAAAAAACGAAATCTCCGGTAACGGAATGGTTCACTTTTTAATCCGTATAACTTGCGTCTACCTCACTCATTGTTTTTACTCTGCACTATCAACTCACGTACGGCTTCTGAAGCTGTGCAACCGCATTGCTAAAGTTCCCGATGAAACTAGTATGCTCCCCTCCAAGGTGAGAACGACAGGGAGCAGCTTGAGTGGCCCCGCCTTCGACGACGTTTCGGCGCCTCGTGCAACTCAAGCGCGCGCGCGGATGAGCCAGAGGACGGCGAAAGACATGGAGCGCGGAGGCCTGGAGGTCTGGAGTTCGAAAGACACGCCCTGGGCTGTTCTCATTCTTTCAGTGACTCCACCTGACAGCTTAAAGGGACAATGAAGACGATTTTATTTAATTTTTTTAAATGGTGTTTTAATGCTTCTTGGGAACATAGCATGCTGCCCACTTTTTTTGTAGCCATTTGTGACGCGTATTTCTGTGCCTACGAAAGAAGTAAAGAAACCGAAACTGAACAATCTCCATTTTCGTTTCTGGGCCTTCAAAAACGGAGGTGGCGTAGGAGTGACGTCAAGTGTGAATAGTCGGTATCGGTAGTATTTAGGATATCGAGATTCTGATTACCGCGGTGGGTTATAGCGGCGCGGTCGTTTCGTCGAATCTGTCAACATGGACGGCAATGTCTCTCTCGCGAGCGAGTTCGAGCTTCCGTTCAGTAACCCAACACACACGGAACGGGAGTACGTGTGTGGCGGCCTCCGCCGTCACCCGAGGGAGTCCGCCCAGCCGGTAACGACGGTAACGAGCGGCCCGCATGCCGAAGTGCCCATAGTTGCTCGTCGGCCGTTTCGCGTGCAGCGTAGCAAAGAAAAAAACAATTCTGCTGCTTTATTTACGGGTTAGTAATCCTTTCCGGTCCGATTTATACTTTTGATGGTTATTCAAGCGGAAATTAGAACAGTATTCCTAAGAACCGAGAACCAAAACGTGACCGAGGGCGCGTCCCTCGTTTCGACCAATCGCTGAGGCGTCTCTTGTGACGTCGCGCTTCTTGGCCTCGCATCGGTCACGTGAGCTCCGCTTCTCCAGGCTTCTCCCGCAACTCTCGGGGCGTCGCCCCAGTCGATTCCGGTACGATTCGCCCCAGTCGATTCCGGTACGATTATTACCGCGACTGTTTAATTGATTTGCGCGGCACACAAGCGCCGGTTTCGGCTGAAATTTGGGCAACGTGGCCTGAGACGTGCCTGGAACCCACTTCAATCGCCAGAAAGAAGTCCGAAATTGCCTTCATTGTCCCTTTAAAGGAACAGCACAGCGATCTTAACCCTGAAAGAATTAATTTGCAGTTTGTATCCTTTCTCATGTTTATCTTGGCACAAGTGAGAAGAATCGCGCCACCGTCCCTCAAAATACGGCAATTCAGCTTCAAAATCGCGAAAAAAAAGAGAAAGCGCTTTTTTGTTTTTTTTTATTATTTCAAGCTACGTGTGGTGGTATCGGAACACGATGTGAAAGAGGTCATGAAAAGATTTTCTTCCTTCTTCCTTCTTAGCTTTATTCCTCAACTCAAATGCGAATTGTGAAATCACGTCGTCGTGACATTCTTCGGCACCGGTGCGATGACTCCAAGCTTCCACCGTTCTTTTTATGCACACCATAGAACTTGTCATTCCCCAGTGACGATAAGTTCCGTGAGGGCACTCATTGGCCACGAACGCGAATCCAAATATTCGTCCACGGATTGATTGTTGACGAGCGCATACGTCCGAGTGACGCTGTGCTCGTGTCCAATGCGTGAGCTGGGCTCGGCTGACGTCAGGTTGGCACCGCGCTTTGGGAACCGCGGATGTGTCATAGTATAGACGCTTTACACACGCGCCAGATTGAGCCGCCATAGCCGCCCTTCTCTTGTCTTACCGAGATGCCGAGCCACTGAAGCGGGCGTTGACGGGTCTTCACAAGGGCCTATGCTGGGCACAAGAACACAGTAGCATCTAAAATGGCAATAACCTGTCCTGCTGTGGTAATGATGAAGTGAAGCGAACGGAATAAGAGGGAACAAAAACTGAAGGTCCGTTATGGCGGCGCCCATGCACAGCTGCTGTAAAGCGTCTATAAAGGCGGAGAGATTTCGAAGGCAAGAAGGTACAAAATAGTCCGCTATAGACCTTCCCAATGTTTACAAATCCACAGCTCAGCGTGCGATCTCCACAGCTCAGCACGCGAGTGTGCGTCGCTTCGGAAAGCGAGCAAATCACGCGCGATACGCACGAACACTGAAAATGAAAGCGGCCAGCAGCCCTTTTCTAAAAAGGTCTATATTTTCAAATGTTCGCCACGAAAAGCTGGCTTTTGACTTTCTATCCTCTTTCTTTTGCCGAACTAAACGATTTGCAATTAGTAAAGTCCCATTTTAAAATCATTCATCCCAACCCAAAATTTGTTTCATGACCCCTTTAAGGTGCCACCCCATCATGCACTCTCAGAAAAAAAGGTGTATTCTTACACCTACTGTCCCCCATTCAAACTTCAGTTCGATGTATAGCGGAGTGACGTCGAATTGACTGTACCAACTTTCTCGAGAGGCTTGATAGCCCTATGGTGCAACTTATTAAAACAGCTAATGTACCTGTTACTGACTAAAAAAATATAATATTAATTGGGGTATTCTTAGCCCTACTGCAAAAACTCGGTGTTTTCTTTCTCTGATCTTGGTTAAATACTTTAGCTATTTAACAGGTTATATCGCACCGTTATCAAGCCCTTCGTAAAATTTTGTGCCGTCTATTCGACTATAGGGCTCTTTATGTCGAAATGAAGTTTTGGAATGTATTACATAGGACAAAAGGGTGTAAGGTGATGCCCTTTATTTTTTTTTAGGGTCTGCGTGCCGTTTTGTTTTATTTTTGACGGTTTATAACTTTTTTGCCACGTATTTTACAGTCGTGAAGTTTGTTTTAGATCCAATGACTTTTTCTTTACTATACTTTAATGTCTCGATATTACGTCCTGAAGTTGGTCCGCACAAATTACAAAATTAATATTGCTACAATTCTTAAACTATGTGATAGCTATCCATAAAAAAATAACTCATTGGCTGCAACCATTTTAACAGTCCCTGCGCTAAGTGCTAAAAACAATTTTGATCATTTAATGGTGGGAATGATTCTTTAATATTGCGTTTACTTTTGTTGTGTTGTAAGCATAAGACTTTTGTGACAGTCTTACATCGTGTTTACCAAATCGAATATCTACAACAGCAAAGGCAAATTTTTTTTTGTGTTTTCAAATGTCACGTTCAAAATAAAAATCGCAGTGACCTAAAATAAGACACCTGAACAAAGCAAAATAGTTTATTTGTTTTCATTTCTTAATTAATTAAATTCCTTAAGCTATAATATCATAACTTCACATCTATCTCGTCATCACGTTGTTTTTTCGTGTTTCTAAAAAAATTATAAAGCGCCAAACACATGCACGACAAAAGGACCGACCCGTCATACGAATATGACGCTGAATGAAATATATGTACTTGGGTACGAGATTCCCGGGGTGATAAATGGGCACCGCCGATTTCAATTGTTCGACGCTTCGGTTCTATTGTTGCGCATGTGCCTCGTCATTAGATCAGGATAATTTTCCCGTTTAGTTCAGACCACAATTACTGAAAACGCGGGCTCATAGTGTAGGCAACTTCTCCTTTTGCACGAGAATGAGTGCAGCCGGGCCGCGTTCCAAGGAAAGCTCGCGCATCGAGAAACGATTGAACGATTGAACGGGCGGGGATGTCAATTTCAGGAGAAAGAACAATACCACACTGTATCGAAGCGCCACCACTCACGATTTATTGCTTTCCTGTACAAGTCTGGAAGGCGATTCCATCTCCATCTGTTGGTTCAGAATCACACTAACCAACTGCTCATGCATTATACAAAAGGCAGTCTGCAAAGACGAGTCACCGCAATATCCGTGGTTCGAATACCGTCTGCTCAAGTTTCTCCTTGAACTCATTGCCGTGCGTTACTCGAGGCACGGATCTCGCGGTGACTCGCGTTCGAATCTGTATGCAGACTGTCTTCTGTATGATGTATAAGCGGTGATAGCCCGGCATTACGGTTATTGGGAGTGCGCAAGTTGTTCGTGGCGTCATGTTTCGCAAGTCAACAACAAAAAAAAAGAAACTTGGAGGATGCTTAAGCTTTGCCTTTAAGAGTGGAACGCGAGAGCTAAACATAAACTCCCGCTTGTTCCCAAGCCGCTCAAGCGTCTCTGTGCACTCTAAAAAAAAAGGGTGTCATGGGGTACACCCATAGGGGTGTAAGTGCTTGTCACATATACTACACCCTTTGGGGGAATACAAGTGCACCCCAAATATGGGAGTACGTGTACACCCGTTGGTGTGGTGCACATGTACACCCTTTTCTACAGAAATCTCACTTGAAGGGAACACAGGTGCACCCCATTCAGTGGTGTACGGCTACACCTCTTTCTACACCCAATGAGATGAAAGGGAGCACAGATGCACCCCATGCGATGGTGTACCATTGCACCGCTTCATACACCCGCCTCACTCAAAGGGAACACAGATGCATCCCACTCAATAGTGTACCATTTTTCCCCTTTCTACACCTACTGCTCTCAAAGGGAACACAGGAGCACCCCGTTCAGTAGTGTACTGTTACACCTCTTTCTACACTCACTGAATTCGGAGAAAACACAGATGCACCCGATTCAAAGGTGCACGGTCGCAGCACTTTATGCACCCGTTTCATAACTTCATAAACCTATTTAAGACATCAAGGAAAACAGTAAAAAGTGTATGCGCCCCGGTGATTGCAAAAAGGCAGGAAAACGGACACACGGTATTGTTTTCAAATCTCATAGAAGTTTATTAGACGGCCTATTTCGTAAACAAGTACAAACTTGCAAGCAATCTGTCATATCTGAAGACGTACAAAGAAGCTTTTACACAACTGAAATGATTACTAAGCAAACAAGAACCGGGGGTGAGTCTTAGGTAGTGTCCATTCTGCCAGCAGCCGGTAAAATTATTTCCACAAAATTCCACCGGCAGTCGCCATTAATTCATCGAACGACGTTTTGTCGACAGCTCAGATTAGCTTTTCTGTATTAGCTTCTCTCCTTTCTTTTCTTGTAATGAGCCGCCCCAGAATGTATCCGCGAAGTGACGTGTATGGGTGGGACAGGTGGGCTAACATTTTCGTAATGAGCCGCCGCAGACTGTCGTCACGAAGTAGCGCGAACGGGTCGGCTGGGTCGGTGAGCACGCGCCTCAGAGATACACGCGCGGCAAAATGTCCTTAAGGCGTGCATTTTGCGTAGCGAGTGACGATGAAACGTTAAGGCCCGTTCACACTCTTGCGACCGAGTACGACTGAGAAATACCAGACCGGTTTTTAAGCCTCTTGCGATCTCTTAGGACCAGCTCGGCAGCATCGCATCCGGTCCTAAGAAGTCGCAAAATGCTTAAAAGCCGGTCTGGTCTCTCTCGGTCTTACTTGGTCGTAAGAGTGTGAATGGCGATGTAGTGTCGATGAAACATGTCTACAAAACGTGTATCGGCAAAAACGTGTTTTCACAAAACGCCAGGAGAATAAGAAAGTCAGTATTATACCTGCGGTTGTCACATGATTGTAGTCAGCTAATGGCAGGCGACTGCCGATAGAATTTCGGGGAAATTATTCTCCCGGCTGCTAGAAAATAGACACTGCCTAATTCTAGAAGTAATCCGGAACGGAACTGTCAATTTTTGCAAAGGAGTAGGTTGCAGAGCACTTACGATGAAAACGCCGGACTCGAAATATGTAATCCGAAATATATGTCGACACGGGCACTGCAGAACAACACAAAAACGAAAGGAAAGGGGTCCGTGAAGATCCAACACAATGTAGCAGAAGCAGTAGTTCGCCGAACCGAACACTAAACTCATCAGAAGAATTCCTTGGGCTTTTCTGAAGAACTCGCTTGTTGCCGATATACTCGTAGGACTTTTCAAACACTAAAAATCTTGGCACACTCGAATACATCGTCGCGGACGAAATCTACGGCAGCCCCGCTGGTCGCGGCAAAGCGCACAAGAAACTAGGCCGGGAAGCACCGAGATAAAAAAAAAGATACTAAGTCATCCATGAAACCTTTACCTTCTTCCGTGCTTTCAGCTTATGGAGAGAAAGAAAAAAGAAAGGAGTATGAAAATTGCAGCTCCTTCAAGGCCAAAAGGGGGTGCCCTTGCAAAGGCTTATCTTCAGGGGCAACCCAACAATGAACACAACGAAAGGAATATTCACTTATATCCTCTTGAAAGTTCGACCCAAAGTTAATAGTGCAGTGGATGCTATCCGTGGCCTTGGCCTTCAGGCAGGTGCCGTGCTCTGCCTTATCTCTAGCTTGGAGACTATAGTCACGTGATACTACCCGGAGACCCAATTGGCCTAAAACAAGCATAGCGCCCACTCTACTGTCAATACCGAGTGAATGGGATAGCTCCATACTTCCTAAGAAACTGCCAAACCCAACAAGTGACCCCCAAAGGGGAATCCAAGCACAAGCTGATCGAGGCGCGCGGCTAGCGTGGGGGTGCACTGATACACCTAGAGGTTTTTAAGGGAGAGGAGGATGCTCATTGTCGGTGTACAAGTACACTGGCTGGGAAACGCAGGGTGCATCTTTTAGGAAAAGGGTGCATGTGCGCCCGATGCACCCGACTACACCCTTTTTTTCTTAGAGTGGTGGCCTAGAATAAAGAAAAAAAAAAGTCTCTGTATGGCTTAGTCATACAGAGACCCGCCTAAATATTTTCAAATATTTTCTCTGAGCAAAATTAATTTCTTTATAAAGTGAAGTCATTTGAGACATGCGGCGACCTTTAATTCGCATTACATGTCAAGTTTTATATCACTTTCATTCCACGTGTGACGTCACGTTTTACGCTAGCGTTGTGGGTTCTTTGAAGTTTCCGCGCGAGGTCATGTGGCTTTGACGACATGAATCTATCGACCAATCAGGATTTTCCCGTCACGACGCTGCCGACGCCGGCTCTTCTGCTACACGAGCTTCTTAACGCTGTCGCGTTAATGCCATTTCCTCTCCGCCGCTGCCCTCCCCATCTTTCCAGTGACTTTTTGGTGAACCGACTTTTGTGAACCGACTCGCCGTGAACTTCAACGACGCTAAGCGGATGTGGCGCTCTATAGTTGCCGCATCGGACCTTGAAAATTCCGTGTTCGAAGCAAAGTGCCGGAGCATGTGCTGTGGGCCCCACAGCACACGCTCCACAGGCCTGTACGTCGTTTAACAGAATCTCCACGTCTCATCATCACATGATGTAGCACCGCGAGCCTTCATGGGGCACTAGTACTCGGCCGCGGTTCTACCGAGCCCCAATAAGTAATATTAACGCTAATACGCGACTAATATGACGACGTTAATTTTGTCTGTTGACGCCGCAGGTCTCATAAGATGCCCGATAATAACGACACGACAGGAGCTGATTAACCAATTGTTTTTTTTTGTTTGTTTTTTTATCTCTGATGAGCGAGAGAAGACGCGTGAAGATTACCTTCCTGCAATACCGGAATAACCTTCCTTATCACCGCCTTCAAATGCTCGCGTGTTTACATCGCCGTCGGACTCTTTCAGAACCATAGTCTTTGTAACCAATCTCAGCCAATAACAAAATTGACACACCAATCCGTGATTTAAAAAAAACAATTAGCGGTAATTGAATTTATTGAGCAAACCTTCATATGCAGAATTGCGTTTTATGAGAAACGCCGCGGATGCTAACTTCAGTCTCAGCCTTCCAGGCACGCGACGCCGCGTCAGCGTCTCTAAGATCTGCTTTTGCTTTCGCAGCTGGTGAAGTCATTTTGAAGCGCATTTCTCTCTTCGGACTCTTCTTGTCTTTTTTTTTTTCGTTTTCTTTGTAGCAATGCAAAAGTATTGAAACTATCGATAGTGTGCTACCGATAGTATTTTCTATAATCGACTATCGACTGTTTTGCATCACACTACGCACATTGAGAGTTAGGTCTTGTCGATAGTACTATCGATAGTCGACTATCGAAAGTTCTTTCTCGATTGACTATATCGGTACCATCTAAAGTTTGGGAGAACTATCGAGTGTTACGAAAATGAAAGCACAACCGAAAAATGAGGTGATGGATTGTAGGGCCAGACAACGCAAGGACGGCAAAACATAGGAAGAAACTAAACAAAGTTGCATTCTCTTACAATGAACACAAATATTTTACTTTCCCTCTACACACGTGTTGTATATATATCCTTCAAAAATCGGGCTTCACACTTTGGTCCGCCCGCATTTGGCAAAACACAAAATGCTTTCTTTAAGCTAGGAAAAGCATTTTCTGAAGGAATTTAGCATCATGATTATTCACAAGTTTGTTTCACGTCTGTGTTTGTTATTATGGACTTTTAACAAACAGTTACATGTTCCGCGTACCGCACTATACTGGAGCCTTCGAAACACACTTTTAAGCGCGCCCGGAGAAATAGCGTTACCGCGAAGCGCGCGCTTCAAAGCGTGCTTCAAAGGCTCCAGTAGTGCGGTACGCGGAACGTGCAACTGTTTGTTAAAAGTCCCTATTATTAAAACATACACATTAAAAATATTTTAAAGAATACAGCTCGCAAGCTAGTGCGCAGGCAACGAGCAGGCTGGTATATTGAACATAGGTAATACACGGCCGCCGTTTTCGCTGAATTTGTGTATATTTCCCCACCTATGAGTTGAGCTCTAGAAAATGAACATAAAACATGCTGCGAAACAAAGTTCGCGTGCCCAATTTCAGCCATGTACGTTTGTCATTCGAATTTTTTCTAGCGTGCCGAATGCCCTTATGGTCACTCCTCGTATACTATCAGTACAGCTCCACGATAGTCGACTATCGATAGTACTACCTATATATTGATAGCTTTTCTCATTATCGAGTGTTATATTTGTCCACCACTATCGGCAGTATTGATAGTACTATCGATAGTTTTGCACCACTATGTTTTCTTTCTTTCGCCGTTGCGTTGCGTGGCCGGCGAAGGTCCCGGGACAGGTGCTTGGCCGCCGGCCCACTTTCTTCGAATGAGGCGCGGTTCACATTGCAAGGCTAAATCAAAGTCAGCATCATAAGAACGCAGCGCTGCATTAAAACACGCCATCTCCACTCGCTTAAATGTGCATGCGCTCTGCGGGAAAGTGGACACGTGGGCTATCCTTGGAGCCCACAGCACGTGCAGGAGCGCAGATGCTTGACAACGTTATACCCTCCTATAAAGCGAAAACAAAACGAAATTTAAAAAAAGCGTTAGCCCAAGAACGCGTTTTCGGTACATCGTTAAGTGCCCTGTAAATAAGCAATAAACGTGTTTTTTTATTTTTTTTTACACGGTTATTTGAAAGTTTTTCAGACCGAAGCCAGTGGAAGAACCGTGCGGACAATCAGCTCACCTGGAAAGGAGGGCGTGGGGTCGTTGTGGCGTGCTTAGAGCGGCAGAGTTATTAAGATTTCTTCTTTTTTCAAATTGAATTTTACTTGCACTATTTTAAAACGACAATATCAACACAAGTCCAAGTTTCCGCAATTTGTCTAGTTGCGGGGGTTTCCGAGCAACGCAACCCTTCCATTTGAGATCAATCTAAAGGAATGTATTATATTCAGGTTACTGCGAGCACATCTCTTTGCGGCTCATATCAGTATTATTCGACCGCCGTCTCGTTGTGACCTAGAGTCAATGACAACTTAAGAAACGAAGGATGTCGCTTACGATGTTAACGCTGCTTACTTTGTGATCTTTTATTCGGCGTTCTTTCCGGCTAATGTGGCCACCTCATTGGTTCTGGGTTATTAATAAGATACTCCGGGCTTGACACGCCCCGCGTTTCTGGTTAAAGAAAAAAAACTCTCAAGGACTATACGGGCAGGAACTGAGGGGGAGGGAGAAACGAGAGGGAACGTCAGTACACCGAGCACTGGTTGGAACGATTTGTGGGTAGACACCAAGCTTGCTGCCTTTGTCAGCACGGCATACATCAAAAGCGTTGAAATGCGGAACGTTGGCCTCCAGAGTTTGGCTTTCGCGTTCTAACGCGTGAAACACGGGAAACGAAAATACGGTGTTCGGAGCAATAGAATGGGTAATATCACGACAACAAGTATACTTATAAGTGGGTGAACCCGCGCTTTGCGATATGTGGCAGTAACTACGTTGTAATCTAGAAGGAATATTACAGTGCACTTCTGTGAGGCTCCCTCATTACTGTAGCCTACACAGTGATCACACCTTGACTTATTCATAGTGGGTCTCTATTTTCTCCCGTAAGGAGTTGACGCCCGATCAAAACATGTGGGAGCATATATTTGCGACGAGACGTTTCAGTGGCACCCTCTTACGATTCCTATCCCTGATATCAGGACCGAGATTATTAGTAGCGAGCGATGGCTTCGGTGGTGCGCAAAAAGCGCGATGAAAGCCTAGCAGTCACGCTCCTCAATCTACACCGTCACGGTTGGCAGTCGGGCGTTGCTCTTATTTCCGTCGGTTAGAGCAGAAATGATCCTACTCGAGACGCCGTTGTGAGCGTTCGGCCAATCGGGAATGGGCAATCACAGCGACGCTTTTGGTCGCGCACGTCGCCAATAGCACGCAGGCTGGTATTCCATGCGTCTAAGCACGTGAGACATGCGCCTAAAGTGCTCGCATGCACGAGCAGAGACATGGCAATGGCCAGATGCCCCACTTGTAAACGCGTATAAAAGCTTGACTTTTGCTACACGAAATTTCGAAGGTAACAGCGGACACTTTGTTTTCTTCTTCGCGAAGTGCGCAGGTTTGATTATGATGTGTTCGCAGTGCCGAATGATGGCATCTCCAGTCCTAAAATACGGGAACTGCGTCATTCTGTCTGCGCTCGGGTACACTAAAAGCGTGAGAAGGTAAACGAGACAGCACGCCTTCAATGCACCACCAAATTATGCACGTGACTGCGATGATAACTTGCGGAATAAACGAGCGAATGCAGGTTTGTTCAGTCTGTAAACGTTACCCGACCAGGAGGATTGACGTCAAGAGAGCTCGGTGTAACTTTTTGTATTAAACCTTTATTCAAATACGGTCAGGCTGTATCAATAAATAAAAAAAATACTCGAGCGATTAAGTCTCAAACATTATTTTGCGACTGCGAGAAAATATTTTCAAAATCCCTTCAAATATCATCCAACACGCTCCTTTTACAGGGGAACGTATCGACAGCCCCTTTCAACCAGAGGAATCAAATGCTTCTAGTATGAAGTTTTTAGATAAAAACCCCGCACTATCTTAATTTCAGAAGTTGCGTGCGTGGTCGTAGGAAGCACGTGAGCGACTCGTAACTCGAAAAATCAATTGTCTAGCGCAAATTACAACGTGCACAAACAATTGTCGCGCTGCTCCGGTATCGTTTCCATATTAACACTGCACTCAGCTCATTAATGTGGCATATTTAATGACTTTTTAACAAAACTTGACAATATGATGTGGGGTGGATGAGGCACTAAGCGGCTGATTAAGGGCCAGGATAAAAAAACAAAAACGTGTAGCGAAGTGTTTTGCTAGTTGGCTTTCCCCCACGACGAGTGGGATTGCAGAGAAGTGGATTCGCGGTAGCGTCTTGAGCTCCGTTTTCCCTTACGTATGGCTTGTGCTAACGTCACGTCACGTGTTATTTGCTTCATTGCTGAGGGCATTAAAGTAACAACGTAGCGCTAACAAAATAAATAAATAAATAAATAAACTTTACGGTAAAATTATTTTACAAAACTACGCGTTTACGTCTATGCTTTCTAAAGCGTTGCACGTGACAACTAACTGGGAGAATGAAAGCGTTTCACTCTTTCTGATCCTCTTATATCAAACTAATCGACAAAATAATGCAAGCAAAAAAAAAAAAAAATGATTTCGCGCGAGAGAAACTGTACGGACTGGATAGCGGAAGCGCAGAAGACCATGCGGGATTTGAGAAAATCAACTCACAGAACATAGGCAGAGCAGCCGGGTTGAGGGCGAAATCCGTGAGACTTCTGCAGAAGAGCGCTGGCTCCAAGGCCGGGAACATGGCCGGCAGGAACGGCCGGAACAGCTGGGTTCCCATCACGGCGGCAGCGGGTGCCGCCGTCTCCACCGGCGAACAGGACTTCTCGGCCGCCACGGGAACCGGCGTGAACGCAGAGGTCCGGCCACCGCTCGCGGCTCTCGACTTGACTCGCTCCTCGGCAAGGACAGACGCCGAAGACTCCGCCGCCAGATCGCCACCGTCTTCCTGCTTCATGCTCTCTCGCTCCCAACGTCCGCACTCATCGAAGCCTCCTACACCTGTTCCCGCTCGGCGTCCTCAAACCGGCACCTAAACTTCGGTCCCATTATTTTAGTTTTGTTCTTTCAAAACGGCGCTGCGGCCCCCCGCTCTAAACTCGGGCCGAAGGGGGAGTAGCTCCTCGGCCATAGTTAGCAGACGACACCGTCGTCTGCTATTGGACCGCGGCCGGAAACCACGTGACGCGTCCCGTCCGGCCGACTCGGGAATGGGGAAGCCTCTTTCCCTTCGCATCATTTCCGGCAGCCGACTCGCGGGCCCTGATTGGCCGAAATGTGCGCGCGCCTCCCTTTCTCTCGCGCTCCCGTCGCCTCGCGTGCGGAGGGGAGAAAATGACCACCCTCGGGTACGGCTACTTTGCGCCGTGAAATTGCGGGGCGTCGTCGTCTGCTCGCATACTTTAGCGAAGCAGACGACGACGGCGATGAGGAGTGGGGAGGATTGTGGTTGCGTTTCCTTTAATGGTATGTATATTGCCCCCGAGTGGTATGCGGGGGAAAAATCTAAGAAAGTACTCGGAGAGCGGCATACGTGAAAGCTGGTTCGACGCCGAAATTAAGATATTCTGAGGCAGACAGCCGCCGTCGCCCGCTGGGAACGTTGCAAAAGCGCTGGGTGTGAGGGGGCGTGTCGGATCGTTTGCGGTTATTTGGGGAGAGCGATTTTTCTCTTCGTAGCAGCCTCTCTTTTTGTCTGATATTCGCGTCTGCTGGGGAAAGAAAAGAAAAAAAAACAGTGAATACGTCTTAAAAACAAAGCCCTGAGAGCGAAGCGAAAGAGGGAACAGGTATGCAAATATTTTCGGGAGCAGTCCACGAAAAGCTACGCGCGTCAGAATAAAGCGCTCGTGAATTGGAGATTGAGATATTTATACATCTACTTAGGCTTTTGGTCAGCGGTTGTGGAGTTTGCGTGCTAATATTTTTAGAGGCAGTTTCGAGAATCATAATGTAAAGTGTCCGCCGTGCGATGTGGTTCGCAATTTACATATATTTTCGTTCATCGCGGGACGGCGACGTTCATGTTTTATGCCACATTGTGAATTTTTGATAGCATTTTATTTAACTGTTTAAAAACTTCTTGAGACGGACGTCTTTGAAAATATCAAAATAAGCTATCTAGTTTCAGTACAAATATTGTCTATTTCGCAAAAGCAGTTCTTGTCGCTTGTAAGCTAGTAAACACAATAATGCTGGCTTGACAACTTAAAAACGCTTTCATCGCTTAAGAACACGCGCACGGTAAGCAAAGCTACCGTCGTGCCCGTTACCAAAAATAAGTAACGAAATTGCGTTACTCGTTTGATTGTCATGAATCACTGCGTTAGTGAGATTCGCTGCCGTCTTGCAAATGTAACGAAATACCGCTACCATTACTTTCAAAGCAAATTCACTTTTGCGTTACTTTAAATTTCAGTACTATTTGGCGGCAATTAGCCGCAGATACGAACTTCGACAGCAATCACTTTACAGAGCAATTTCATTTTGCGTTATATTTATTTTACAAATTATTTATAATACAGACTTCTCTTTTTTCTGTTCCTATTGACATTGCTTTTTTTTTTGGGGGGGGGGGGGGGGAGCGGGGGGGTTGGGGGGGGGGGGGGGAACCGGATGAAGGAAGTTTAGAAGACCAAGCTTTCAGGTCAGGATTGGAGAAAACAATTCGTTTAGTGACGGAGGACTCTCAGTTTGACGCTTGGGGATTATTAAAAATGGAGGCGAATGAACTTGCGATTCGTCGATGCCAGGAGAGGCCGAGAAAAAAAAAAGCGGTCCCGTGTTAATCCACAGTACAGTCACAGCGAGAGCTACGACAAGTCTCGTTGAAGTATTTGGACATCGGCGTCGCGATCACCCATCTTGGGATGCGAGAACAAACGCGTTCAGAACAAAAAAGGACATCTGACCATTTTGTTCCAAACACTTTTGTTTCTTTTTCTTTTTTTTCTTTTGCTGCGGAGCACGTGAAAAAGCGTCCCCCGAAACAACCTCATGGCATTGACAGTGCTACAAAGGCATTTTGTTATCGGCTATTTGTATTTTTCCAAAGATTGCGTGCAGTCGGCATTGGGTACTGCAAAAAAAAAAAAAGCCATCACCCTAAACGGCACATCGAGGAAACTAATAAAAAATTCTGCCGGTAGACTGAAGCGATCGAGAGCCGCTCGATGCTCGCTCCTTCAGAGCAGCGAATGCTAGCTCGCGTTTGCACGTGCACGAAGATACAAAAAGAGAGCTCCGTAACCGTCGCAAATCTACCAGCGGAATTTGCCATTAGTCAGAACTGAGAGGTGGCTCAGTGGTCACACTTCGCTTTCACACGCAGCAGACTCAGGATCGAAGCCCGCAAGAGGCGGACGATCTTTGGTAAGGATTTTGCAACATGGACGACGGACGCCTTACACCTACACCCTACGCCCTACTACGACCAATACAACATCAACCACTAGAACGGACGTCAATTCCAGTGGTGGGATTAGGCGATAACAGCTATCGCCCTGGTACAAATTGTAAACGATCACGCAAAGTGTGCTGCAATTGACGGCGGTAGTTGCTGCGAGGTGGAAAGGAATGTTGCAGAAGATTCCCCTTCAGCTAGTGTGCAGTACAATGGCTGCGATGGGTTCTTTGCTTTCAGTGAAATTGATCTAGGGGATGTGTGTGAAGAGATGTGTTCTTTGGTGGAACGATTGTGCGAGATATTGAATGTGCTGAAGAAAGACAAAGGGACGAGCTTTTAATTATTATTATTTTTTTATTTGGCTGAAACGCTTTTTTAGGGCGGGGGCGGCCGTGACCGTGCCTGCGGTAGGAGAAGACAAAGTACGCACTCGAGCTGTTCTGTAGAGGCTCGGAAAGTACACGAGAACGTAACCTGGGTGGCAGTGGGGAGGCGAGGGAGCGTGTCCGCACAGCGGGTATTTCGCAACGACTGCCGGAGGAGCGCGCGGATGCGTGCGTGCGAGTGTGTGCGTGTGTGTGTGTGTGTGTGTTTATTGCGTACGTGTGCGTGTGTGTGTGCGTGCGTGTGTGTGTGTGCCTGCGTGTGTGTGCGTGCGTGTGTGTGTGCCTCTGTGTGTGTGTGCGTGTGTGTGTGCGTGCGCGCGTGTGCGTGCGTGTGTGCGCGCGCGTGTGTGTATGTGTGTGCGTGTGTGCGTATGTGTGTGTCTGTGTGTGCGTGCGTGCGTATGTGTGTGTCTGTGTGTGTGTGCGTGCGTGCGTGCGTGTGTGCGTCCGTGCGTGTTTGCGTGCGTGCGTGTGAATGTGTGCGTGTGCGTGCGTGCGTGCTCGCGCGCGTTTGCGCGTGCGTGTGTGTGTGTGTGTGTGTGTGTGTGCACGTGTGTGTGTGTGGGGGGGGGGGGTTAGCGTTGTCGGAGCAAGAACAGCAGCGGCCTACACGGGGGGAGGGGGAGAAGGGAGGGGGAAGCGAGAAAGAGCCTTGCAGTGTGTGCGGAACGACGGGGAGAGGAAGAACAGTGCCTCTGCTGTAGAGGGGGGGTTTGCGTTCGTACAGGAGCATTTTCTTGCCCGGAAGCGGCACTAAGAGCTACGACTGTAATATCCTTTTTGTTAAGAACCTGAAGTGGTTACTTTCAGCTGAAGAGTGTTTCCCAGGAAAGTCCTTAGACAAAACTTCTTTATCTATACTGGAAGAAAGATATAACGGCGCTATGACTTGACGAGAGAGTACAGTTGGTCTGGCAGGATGGGCAAATGTCAAAACTTTTTCAGCACTTTGAGAGAAAAAAAAAAAAGAACTTGTCAAAGTCAACACAATATTTAAGGTCGCGGACAGGGGCTCTGTGCTTCGTCACAGGAGGACATCAAAAATGTGTTTCATAAGTAAAGCCCTGCACGGGGAACAGTTTGATAATCCGCGTCCAATCCGCAGACTTTGTATCCGCATCCGAACGGCATCCGATCCTCAATCCGCGCAATCATTTTACATCGTGAAATAAACCATAAATAAGAATTAAAAAGAACACCTGGATGTTATTCTTTAGTCCGTCTGCTTACCTTTGTAAAGGAAACTTTTTGTGTAAGAATACGGTGAAAATCATTTTATCGTATTCTGGTTTATCGTGTTTTTAAAATAAGCGATCGAGTCTTCCAGAGACCCATCGCATCGCTGGAAAGATGATGGCAGTTTTGATATATAGTCTTGGGTGTGCGTGACAATAACACTGTCCAAAAGATGCGCTCAAAAGGAAGGCAATTCTAATATTTATTTTCCTTTTTGTTTTCTAAAACCCACTTAAAGCAGGCGCATATTTTATAAACGTAAAAATTAACAAAAGACAGACTAATAAAACAAACAAAAAAAGTGGAAGAGGAAAGGCGCTCACTCACCGCAGCAAAGTACTCGTGCATATGCGGTAAGGCGCGAATACAACACTGGGGAAAATATCACATTATTTAATAACGGCAACAACTTCTATCGGTTTCCGTTTTAAACACGAACCCTCAACTGCATGCTCGGAACCATAGATTTAAAACGACTCTGTGCCAACTGTCGAGAAAAGAGAAAACGCACACGGACGTAACGTTTCACTTGCCAAGGTTGCTGTGTAGAATAAACAGCATATCGTCAACATGGACGCATTGAGACTGGTTCGCCTCTCTTAAATTAACACCCGCTAATGAGAAGTGGCCCTCCTGTGGTGAACTTGATGCTGAGGTGGCATGTACGTACAAACTGCGCTACAAGAATGAGGTTCGGTAACTCATGCTGGCTCACGTTCCACTACTGAGAGGATCGAATTCAGTCTCTTTGATCTACTTGTAGGCGAAGAAGCCACTTGCAGGCTTCTACTTTCTTGTGACTTGTACTTTTTGGGTTTTCTTTAGCCAAAGAACGTTTTACGCTATTTTCCTGTCAAACAAGAGTACGCTTTCCCGTGACGACTGATGCTCCTCCATTCTTTACTTTTTTCCAAGGACAGTATTTTTGGAAAGATAGAACGTTCTAAAGCGATCTTTGGTGAAAATCAAATCTTTCTTGATGTGAAGGACAATTTTCTCCCCAATTGGCACCTTTTCTCTATACCCCGTCTCACTAAAACGGTGCAGTACAGCCAAAGCTACAGGGAAGGAAGCGTATGCCAACCTGTTTAAGAGGAGGGGAAGGAGGAACGGGAGAGAAGGGCTAAGACTCCCCCGTCCCTTTTTTTCCTCCTTTTCAACAGGTCGGTATACATTCTCTCCCCTGTAGCTTCGGCTGCACTGTACAGTTTGCTCCAGGAATACATTCGATGATGCACTTCATAGTATCACTCACTTATGGCCTATTCGTCTGGGGCACATCGCACCCGACCAGTGCAGTAAACTCTTTCCGCATTAGTACACGAAAGGCTAGTGGGGAGAGAAGGAAGCTCCCCTCTAGCCTTCCCTGTACCGCGAATCGCACTGCACCGGTGCGATGCGGGCCCAGACGAATTGGCCATCACAGTGCATCCCACTGTTCATAGTATCACTACACTGTCCGGTCGCACACGTTTATGGGTCGCCTAGGCAAAAATGTAGATCCGGACCCGCGGATATCTGCATTCGATCATCATCCGCAGCCGCTGGCAAAGGCAAGTAGCGCGAAGACAACACAGGGAGGAGACAGAGAGAGGAAAGCGTTCTTTCCTATCTCTGTCTCCTTCCCGTGTTGTTTTTGCGCTACAGTGTAAACATGCAAAACCAACTAGCCCAACAGCTCATTTTGATGCCGGCGTACGGATCCGATCCGCAATCCGTCAAATCTGATTCGTTTTTATCCGCATCCGCCAGTTCACTCCGGATATCCGCGGATGATTCGCGGGTAATCTGTGGATGTGCAGGGCTCTATCTATAAGGAATACGTTCAGTCGTTTAAAAACCGGCTTGCGATCAAGGTCTTCAGGATAGGCTGTCGACTTTTATGGTAAACATTGATGAACAAGTACAAAGGCGTATTTCCCCAGAGATTGTAGAGGTGAAGATCAGAACAACAATTTCTGAAATGCCAGCTAAAAAATCGGCGCACCCGGATAATACCAGGGCGAGCTATTAAAAAAAAATACACGAGCACGGAAGGAAGGCGAGAGACAATCAAGGACGATGTCTAGGACGACTTCTAGGACGACCTGAAAGACGGCGTTAAGGACGACGTCGAGAACGACGGGATGACGTTAAGGACAAACGCCTAGAGGACGACATGTAGGATGACCTCTAAGACGACGTCAAGAACGACGGCTAGGACTACTTCTAGGTCGACCTGTGGGACGACGTAAGAACGATATCTAGGACGACCTCAAGGATGACGTCTAAGACAACATCGAGAACGCCGCCTAGAGGAGGACGCTTAAGGTGCACTAAAGACATTTCCAAGATCGCCTGTTCTTGGTCATCCTACGGAACCCTGGCATCCCAGAAATTGAAAAATTATGCTCGTGCGACGTCTACTTCCTTACTAAAAATGTGATCAAAATTTGTGCCACGACCCGTTCTGAGCGAAAAAATCTGGAGCGCATAATTCAGCGGTGGCGCCGGCAGCGTGACAACGGGCACGCACCAGCCAATCACAAGCGGAGGTGCCGGCAGCGGAAGCGCCGCCGGCGCCTCTGCAGAAATTTGTGCTTTAGATTTTTCCGCTCTGAAAGGGGCGTGGAATAAACTTCATGCCTGTGCGATAGACGTCGTATAAGCATAATTTTAAAATTTTTAGGATGCTTGGAGCCCGTAATATAAGTTATCACCAAGAACAGACAATCTCAGAAACGTCTTCAGTGCACCTTCAAGGAGGCTGTGTCGTATTTGCTTGGGCGGCCACGTTTTCCTGCGAAAGCCGCCGTAGATGTAGACGCTGCTGCCGAATTCGAGGCCGTATGGCTCGTTCACACTTGCGAAATACGCACTCGCCGCCAACTAGATTCGATCATGATGTAGAAAACCCGAAACTGTGGTAAAAGCAGGGAAACGGTGTCGAAGAGGAAAGACAGGGGAAAAGAACGTCTTTTTTCGGCGATTCGATCACCGAAAAAAGATCAGGCCGTCCACATTTGTTGCCGCCTGCGGAGTACGCGGCGCGAGCTTTTCGCAGTTTTCCGAACAGACGAGAGCTGACGAAAGCTCCCAAACCTCCGTCTTGCCCGCGCGCGTCTCGTCGCCATCACCGCCAGCTCGTCAGCGGGGATCTGACGTCAACAAGCGCCACTTTCCCCGTGCGTTCTGATGGACTAGCGGCGAGAAAAAACTTTTTTCCGGCGTTCAAAATTGGTCCCAGAGCGATCGTGCTCTCCGCCGGAAATTCTGCCTGCTTTCGTCGCCGGGCGTCAGAATTCTCGCGGATCCGGCCGCCGGTTCGCAAGTATCAATGAGGCAGTAGATGTAGACGCGGTCGCCTCACAGTTTATCGCACGAAGCACACAACGAGAAGAGATGAAAATCGAAGCGCTCCTTTTGCACACGGCGCTCCGGCGGTGACATCACGCTGATGACGAATGATGGCGCTTGATGACATCACGCAGATGATGCTTGATGACATATTTTTATGTCCATCTTTCGGGCACAACAACGCCGACGCCGCTTGTTTGCTTGCGTAATATGACAAGCGAGGTCGTCCTAGACGTCTAGGACGACAGCAAAGACGACGCCAAGGTAATGGAACAAGTAAGGTCGCCGCGCAATCGCGTTTTTGACTCTTTTTTATGGGACAAGTAAGGCTCTCACCTTAATATGTATATATATATATATATATATATATATATATATATATATATATATACACAACACGGGCACTTCACACCATCGTACGTGGTCTCCTAGGAGGATATAAACGAATATGTGCAGATGAATGAACCGTACTTAATCCAATGAATCAAAGAATCGAAGTTTTCAGGAACCCACCGAAAGCCAAAAAACGGCGGAGCCAGGATTTGAACTCTGGGCCTCCCAATGTCCGGTCGGGTGTGCTAACCTCTACACCTTGGCTTTCTGGCGTTTCCTACCTGTCTTATCAATGCACAAGAAACGAAATGTATCCCATCGGGGGTGTTCTGGAAACACACGCCGCCGCGTGGAACGCGGTACGACGCTTAGTGTCACGTGGTACGTGCTCGTTTGTGCTCCAGAAATCCTCCCACTGTTTGTCTCGTCCCGTGTACATGTAGTATTCTTTGTTTATGAGCTTTAGAGACACGGTATCATCATCATCTGCGAGAATCAAGAGCCACGTTATTGAATATACAACACGGGCACTTTACACCATCGTATGTGGTCTCCGAGGAGGATATAATGTATACGGGACGAGACAAACAGTGGGAGGATTTCTGGAGCACAAACGAGCACGTACCACGTGACACTAAGTGTCGTACTGCGTTCCACGCTGCGGTGTGTGTTTCCAGAACACCTCCGATTGAATACATTTCGTTTCTTGTACATTAATAAGACAGGTAGGAAACGCCAGAAAGCCAAGGTGGAGTGGTGTACACCCGCATTCTGTTTCCGGCACTCGTATCGAGCGGACGCAGGGTCATGAGCTCCCAAGGAGCGGCGATAGCGGCCGTCGCCGGTCGTGGTATCTCGGCTGAATCATCCCCGGATCCTTATCGAGTAGTACTGCCCCCCCTGCCATCAGGAGATATGTTTTTGAACTCTGTGATTCTTCACGCCGACATTACAGGACGGCCGTACAAAATTGAAGATTTCAAAGGCGAACTGCAACGCTTGGGCGCCCTTCCTGCCCTAAAAGCGGGAGGGGCGTACCAAATGAATCATGTCTGGCTCTTCACGTTCCAGTCGCCGGACGTCCCGCGGAAGCTGCTTGAAGCCCGGGAGCTGCAAGTGAAGGGCAAGAAGTGCCTCGTCGTAGATCCCAACGACGGTGAGGTACGCCTAAAGCTTCACTGGCTACCGTTTCACGTGAACGACGACTTGGTTCGACGAGCACTCGAGTCGTACGGCAAGGTGAGCGAGGTTACCCGCGACACGTGGAGAACGGAAGGCTTTGCGGGCGTGCAATCCCCAACGCGGTTCGTGAAGATGGCACTCAAGAATGGCATTACCAAGGATACTCTTCCGCACCAGCTGCGTGTGCAGGGAGGTAATGTGCTCGTGTTGTTTCCCGGTAGGGCCCCCCAATGCCTTCGTTGCAAGAGGACGGGTCACATCCGCAGAGACTGTCGCGTTCCTCGCTGCGATGAGTGCAACCGCGTCGGACACGAGAAAGAGAACTGCGCCCGCACTTACGCAGCGGTGACAGAAGTTGCCGTAGCGGGGGACTTCGACGAGCACGCCATGGACGAAGAAGAGGCTGAGGCAGCCGCGGCAAGCACCACGCCGGGAGGGTCCGCTGCGGTGGTTTCGACGCCGTCCGAAGAAGTAACAGAGAAGAATGCACCGGAGAAGGGTGACCCAAGCCGCACGATGCATGGAGGAGCCCCCGCTCAAGGTACCGTGCAGCATCCAGCCGACCAGACCACCCAACAGCGAGCCTCAAGGAGACACGGACCCGGGCGACGCAGGCACTCTAACCGACGGCGAGTCGGAGATGAGTGAATCTGAGGATGCCGTTTTCAAGCAACCACCGGAGGTCCGCTCTGCAGAGGCTTCCGCCGGAGTACGAACAGAGCTGAAGTGGCGCACGGTGATAGCACGGAGAGAGCGATTCAACCCCAAGCCGCGAATACCTACGGAAGAGCGCCGGCGGGCTGCACCCCCGTAGGTATAGTCCCCTCGGCTTTCGCTCTTCGGTACCGGTCCTTTTCTGGCAGACGCGCAACTTGTAGCCTTTGTCCGCGATTGCCGGCAGCGGGTGCTTAAATTCCCAAAACACACGCGCTGGGACGTCTAAAGCTTGCTACCCTTAACAGTGTAAGCCTGATCGCACAACAGCGGAAACAGTGGGTCCTCAACTTGCTTTTGCAAAAGAAAATAGACGTTGCTTTTCTGCAAGAAACCAAACTTAGTACTGATAAGCAGGTAAAAGACATGGCTCATTTTGTGAGAAAGCACTATGACTGCTTTACCTCCAAGGCGAACGCACAGAGTGGCGGGGCGGCCATATTGATAAAAAAATCCAGAGGCATCACGATTTGCTCTGAATGGGAAAATGACCTTAACGGTCGGGTGTGTGCGGTGGAAGCTCTGTACCAGGGAGAGCTAGGCAAGCTTGTTTCGGTCTATGCCCCAAACGAGATAGCGAAGAGAAAGCAGTTTTTCTCTACTCTCCGGCAATACGTTGACACATCGTGCAAAATTGTGTTGGCTGGCGATTTTAATTGCGTATTGCATGTCGCAGACAGCTCGAAGGCTTTGCGGTCGGATAGCAGCCGCGTGGAACTTCGCAAGATATTACGGGACTTCGATTTGCAAGACGCAAATGAATTTGCTGCGGGCCCATGCTCAGGGTACACCCACTGGCAGGGTACATGCCATGCAAGGCTGGACAGAATTTACGTTTCAAGTGAACTTGCGGCAACCAACTCGGCATACGATGTTCACCCGCTGGCTTTCTCTGACCACGCCCTTGTAACGGTTGCTGTTGGGAAGGTGGCTCCCCAGACAAAGAAGTCGTCATGGTGGAGTGGATGGAAGTTGAATGAAAGCCTTTTAGAAGATGAGCTTCTGCGCGCAAAAATTAAGAACATAATCGGGGAGAAAAGCGACGGGAAGGTTGTGGACGCAGTGATCTGGGAGGAGTTGAAACAAGATATCAAACTGGCAGCCTTTAGGTTCAGCCAAGAAAAAGCCGCCCGAAAAAAGGCGGTGAAGTGTTCCTTGACACAGAGTCTACGCATTCTTATAGCTGAGGAAAACAAAACGCCTGGAGTGTTCACGAACGACATTAGAGAGTGCAAAGGCCGAATTCTTGAGCTCCTCGAACACGACTATAAAGGTGCCATGATTCGAAGTAGAACCCTCACCTTGGAAAGGGACGAAGAGCCCCGTAAGATATTCAAGACGTGAGAAAGACAGCACGCAAGTCGTAACCAGATCACCAAGATACAAGTCGGCCAGAACACAGTTACGCGGCAAGAGGATATCGAGGCTGCCTTTGTGAATGCTTACACCACTCTGTTTACAGCGGACGGAAACGAGCAAATATCTGCAATATACGAAGGATCGTTGCCAAAGGTCTCAGAGTCTATAAGAAAGAAGATCAACCAAGAGATCACTGTAGCCGAAGTGGAGAGGGCCATCAAGGAGTTGGCCCCTCGCAAATCACCCGGTGTCGACGGCCTTGGGAGCTTCTTTTACCAAACCTTCGCTGAGCAACTGGCCCCGATTCTTCGGGACGTGTTCGCCGACATCCTGCGCCGGGGACTGCTCCCGCCTTCGATGCGTCAAGCGGTTACCGTGCTAATCCCAAAGAAGAACGTCGCAGGACCCCTTGGAGTTGGTCACTTTCGACCGATCAGTCTGTTAACCTGCGATTACAAGATCCTGGCCAAGATTCTCGCGAAGCGGCTGGAGTCAGGACTTAGCAGCGTCATTGGAGACCACCAGACCTACGGCATCAAAAGAAGAACGATTACAACGAACCTGCATGCAATGCGTATAGTGTGCGAAACGGCAGAGGTGCTACAGTGTCCGCTGGCAGTTCTGCAGGTTGACCTGAGCAAAGCCTTTGACAGAGTGTGCCATTCTTTTCTTTTTTCTCTTCTGGAGTCGTGCGGGATTGGTGCGCGCTTGCTGCGATATGTGCAATTGTGCTACCGCGGAATCTCTACGCGTCTAATTGTGAACGGGAACAAGACCGCTCCCATTTCTGTGAGCAGATCAGTGAGGCAGGGCTGCCCACTCTCGCCAATCTTGTTCGCACTGTACCTGGAGCCACTCTGCAGAGCAATTGTTCGCGATGCGAGCATCAGTGGTTTGGTGCTGTCCTCAGGCTCACTTAAACTCCTGGCGTACGCCGACGATGTGGCAGTGGTGTGTTCGTCGGCAACTCAGGTGAAGGCTGTGGTGCAGCATATTAGGAACTTCTGTACCGTCTCCGGCGCGCAAATGAACTCGGAAAAGTCGGCTGGTGCCTGGCTAGGTGGCTGGGACACGAAGCCAGAGCGCTTTCTTGGCATCCCGTGGACGTCCAAGGTGTCAAGTTATTTGGGAGTTTGTTTAGATCTAGAACAGCTGAATACGGGCCGAAGCGGAGTGGACTTAAATCGCCTGAGATTCAAAGCGGCAGACTGCCACGGCAGATATATTTCATTAATGCATCGGGCACACATTTGTAACTCTGTTTTTTTTTTTCGACTGCATGGTATACGGCACAAGTGGTGCCGTGCGCATCTCTTGACATTGCAAAAGTGCATCGATTGTTTGCAACCTTTGTCTGGGAGTCGAATTTTGAGCGCATGCGACGAAATAACCTGTTCTTAAGTCAGAAGAAGGGTGGGCTCAGATTAGTAAATGTTGAGCTGAAGCTTCGAGTGCACCGCTTCTTGTTCTTTAGGGATCACAAAAGTGCTTTCATTTTGTCGGCATTCAGAGAACTTGGAGGAGCATGCTTGAGTCCCTGGCTTGAAGGTGCAACAGGAGTCGCCCGTTCACGCGTGCTTAAATTTTACAAAGAAATAGCGGATGCTATACAGTTTTTCGAAGCGAGGTTTTCAAGGGAGTATCTCGATAAGGTTAAAAGGAAAAGATTGTACTGGAATACGCTAGAATCAATGACGCCGCCTCCATTGTCTCGCATTAGTGCAGAAGGTGTGTGCAAGTCTGATGTTTTTCAGCGTCTTCGACGCTATCCAGTTAAAATGGGGTCAAAGAATTTTTTCCTCCGCCTGCATTGGGAGGTACTCCCTGTGAAGACTTGGTTAGTAAAAAAAGGTTTTTTTGAACCTTGGTCCACAAATTGTGCACTTTGTCCGGTTCCAGAAACACTGGAGCACGTATTCTTGTACTGTACGAATGCCGAGCTGTTTTGGGCCGAGCTTCGAGCGGTGTTGCGGACAGATCTCTACATGGACTGGAAAAAGGTCAAATACTTGGAGTTCGCCTCAGGTCTGAAAAGCAGAGCCTGGGAAGTTCTCGCTCTTCTTGGATTGCATGCCTTACGGAACTCGCGGAATGATCACTTGTTTGTAGTGGAAGGAGCAAAGCCAGCTTGGCGCCACTTTGTCGAGGGTTTTATGTATGTCGACTCGATTATAGAGGCAACGCAACAATCAGGCTTGGAATGCTGGACAACATGGAAAGCGCGTTTGCAAAGGCGCTAGAAGGTTGCCCCTTTATTGCGAGTACAGCAGAAAATGTCAGAGTGACCTTTAAGGGTGCACTAATATTCGTAAGGAGCTGTACTGTGTTGGGTTGAATGCTGCAAAGGTCCTACGCTGCCCTTCAATGTGAGGCAAACGGTCAAACAAGCCGACAGTGCCGTGAGGCTTTTAACCCTGTAAATAATGTGTGTTTTAAATAAAATGTAAAAAAAAAGGAGTGGTGTACACCCGACCGGACATTGGGAGGCCCAGAGTTCAAATCCTGGCTCCGCCGTTTTTTGGCTTTCGGCGGGTTCCTGAAAACTTTGATTCTTTGATTCATTGCATACGGACGATTTAATCTTCGACGTTTCGGCCGGAGTCCGGCCTTCGTCAGAAAGAGGCTGACGAAGGCCGGACTCCGGCCGAAACGTCGAAGAATAAATCGTCCTTTGTTGCTGTTTTCACCAAGGTTTTTTTTCTTCTCAGTTATATATATATATATATATATATATATATATATATATATATATATATATATATATATATATATATATATATATATATATATATATATATATATATATATATTCTAATAAAATTTGCATTCTTTTAAGGAACCGTGTTTAAGGATATTTCAAAACGGAAACTTCTACCTGAAACAGTAAGGCAAGCGTTGACAGTTCTTAACCCAAAACAGCATCAACTCAAGGTGTCTCAACAGTGAGCACTAACAGTTCTTACGGCGCGCAGATTGCAAAAAATTTGTTCCGAGAATATTGGCAAAAATACTTGAAATGCGGGTCTCCGAAGGAGGGAGGCACTCATCATTCGCCTTCAAATGCAGGTCAATTGCGGATAACTTTCACATGATGAGAACTGCTTGTGAGGCGGCAGAGGTACTCGATGCTCTGTTTGCAGTTCTTCCGAGCTTTTGACAGAGTATATCATGAAAACTTGGTAAAACAAAATGTGACACAGCCCGTTCCTTGGAAAATAGATTGTCATTTGTTACAAATATTTCAGAGGCTGCGTGTAAACGGGCGAAAAATTTAAGAAAATCGGCGAGAACACCTTGGTGTGGCAGGGGTACCTTCTTTTCCCCTTATTATTCACCATCTCTCTTGAGCCTTAGTGCCGGTATATTATTGCCGACAACAGCGTTCGAGGTCTGCAATTGCCAAACCCGCGGCCACGGGGATGTCACGGTCCCGGCTCGTTCTGACAATGTAGCAGTAGTAGTGAAGTCACAAGGGGGAGAAGGGGGAAGTTACTGCTGACCTTAGTGATGCCACTGAGCAGTAGTAATGTCGGACAAACCGGTCATTTCCAACGTTTTGTGTAAAAAAAGGAAGACTTCGACTTGGCACCGGGTGCATAAATTAGGGTCTGTGGGCTCGTCAAGCTGCAATGCTGTAGCTTTTTTCCAAAGCTCCTTCATCTTTTCTGTACAAGGTGAAAATAAACTGATTTGATTCGATTTGAACCCGAAGATAACGAAACATTCGAGGTTGAGAGGCTGGACGGGTAAACCGGCGCAAATCATGGGAATGAAGTGGGCCTCAGGTTTGGAAATACGCTTATGTGCGCCACCCCTTACGGGAAGGTCAGCGCAGGAAATCTGTGCGTCAAGGCTGCCGTTCATTCAGTCGTGGCGGCCATGCACATCAGCCTTACCCGAAGTGGTTTTGTATGCAAGACGGTCCTATACCGATGATTATTCTATGTTGCGCGGGTGGTTCCAGCAGACAAAGTCACTATTGGTAAGGTTCACATACTCTTTGCAACATTTGTGAGTGCGTCAACAATAAAAAAATGAGAAGATGATCAAATTTTTTTCTGGGTTTAGCGAGTGGGGCTATACTCTCACGTCAATGAAAAACTGAGGCTAGCGGTGCAACTCTTTTGTTTCTTCAGAGACTGCAGCGACGACGTTTGTGTGGTCAATGGAATATCCGGGGTTGACACATCTTGGGCAGAGGGTAGCTCAAACCTTCCACTTTTGTTTTAATTTTTTTTTTATTGCGGAGGTCATTTTGTTTTTACTGCTAGATATACGCCGGACTATTTACTCTAAGTTAACCAAAAAAAAAAAAAAGAAACTGCACTAGGACACTGTTAGCGCTACCTTTATATCACCTTCGTACAAAAGCGAATGAGATGACAGCGAAAAAAAAAAAAAAAAAAAGACGCTTTCAAACGTTTCAGAACGCTTCCACATTTATATGAAGACGATGCACTTCATTTTCAGCTTCCACACCAAACCTCGACCCGTTAAAACTTCACTTTATAATAAGCCGCTTTTATCTTGCACTGGGCTTTGCGTGCAGTTTCTGTGGACAGAATGAATCTCATCCACACACCTTCTTGGACTACAAAGGAGCTTTTTATTTCTGGGCGGGTTTTTGTTTCTTCGATTGAAAAGAATTTTACACCGTCCTGGAACTCAATCAACTATTTGTACACAATGAATTACAGCCTCGGTAGACTGTGTGGACTCTATGGAAGACAGCTTCATGGAGCACGTAAAAATACTTCGGGTGTCGGGGTTTCCGTTGGGCATCTTGGCTGAGGTAGCGGGGTCCCTTTTGAAACACGCAAAAGGTATAGACCTTTTCATCCTCCACCGCATGGGCGCTGCCATTTTGGAGTCACGTGACGCGGCAGCCATTAGGTTGCTTCAACTTGCTGCTACGGTCTCCCCTCCGCGCCTTGGCGGATGCGTCGTATTAGTGTTTTTTGTCGCGTTTCACCGCGCTTTCTTGCCTAACTTCGGAAACTGTAATCCGATACGTCTACTTGACGACTAGGACATCACGAGGGTTCAGATGTTCTTATGACAACTAAGGTTTGTTTACAAAAAATGGCGAAACATTCCCAGTAAGAAGCGCGTATATTTATATCGCGCATTTAGACGTCAAGAATGGTCAACGCAAGGAGACTATCTGTATTTCCTGAAAATATCATTCTTTCTATTCATAATATATCGAAAACAGTTTCTTTTGATTATGTGAGGAAACTTGCAGAGGAGATAGACAACGTACGTTTAACTTGCATTTAGTAATGGTACGTCAACTTCAGGCAATTTTTTGTTCATAATATCACACCTACATGTGTATAAGGTTCTCAATCTTTTTTTGCGATGTAAACATTCGGTTGGTCGGTTTAATTATGAAGTTTAAAAAATTGTATACCGTGCCCGCTCCCATTTCGACACTCACTTAAGTAATTTATTTATTATATTTCAATAACCAGTGTCATCTACTAAATTTATTTTAACACAAAGGTTGGACCTTCCCGCGTAAGAAACGGCCACAGACACTTAACAGTTGCGAGTTTTAGAAAAGTATGCACAAAGAAATAACGTCGTTTCTATTTGCAAATCAAAAACTCGGTTTGGGGTCGGCGCATGCGCAATCATAACGACGCTTTTTTTTTTCCTTACACTGTTTTTATTTTTGCCGGTTATCTAAAATATGCAATATTTGACGCCGAAAAAAAAAAGATCAGTCTGCATAACATTTATTTAAGTCAAGGATTGTCGGTGGCGAATAAAGGTTTACTTTGGGTGACTGGCGACGCCGAAATTTACAAAGTGAATCTGTTCACACAAATAAATATTTGTTCACACAGGTCCGTGAAGTGGTGCCTAGCGCTAGAATTCAGCCAAAATTTCCGAGGTATTTCTCCTCCTGCGCCCTCTAATTTTATTTCGCCAATTTTACGGAAGACAAATGCCAGATTTAATTTATGGGCTTGTCACTTATATCATATCTTTAGTAAGCAAATGTTAATATAAAATAATTTACTTCCTAAGTTAAATATCGCGAAATGCTGCTTATGAGTACTTCAGATGGGTAGCTAATTTAAGACATTTCTTACTTGGCCTGTCAAAACATGCTCGAGTACTGAGTTAAAAAAAATAATAATAAACGCCGAGACGATACGAGTTTATATCAATTATCCGCGTCATTATACGATACGCTTTTAGTCTGCGAAGTTCACTGAAGGTTGGGTGCCCACGAAAACCAAACGGTGAGAAGTAAACTCGCGAGCTCATCTGTTCTGGCCGATTCAGCCCATTGCTAGTCGAGCTGTCGATATGCTTCTTTGCATTCACGTGTTAGTCTCTTAATTAGTTTGTTTTTCTGAAAACTGGTGTCATTGGGTACGGCCGTAGACAATGGTAACCTTCCCTGTGCATCAGTCAAGCGTTTCGCAACCGACCATTATAGATACATCAAAGGAGTTGGTAAAAAAAGCCAGCACTTTAGGTTAAAATACACCTCGTAGTCCTCAAGGTGACTCAATACCACTGTTTCATTAGTTGTGTGCTACAAGAAAAAAAATAGTATCACAAAATTAAGCAAAAACAACTTAAAGCAGCAACATTGCCGCGTTCACGTTGAAACCGAAACCAACGAAATTGAAGCAACCTAATGGCGCCGAAGGGGCCAGCGTCCTCTATCCGCCGGTGAGGCAACTACTAAAATGAAGAGGTCTATAGACCTTTTCACCCTCCACCGCATGGGCGCTGCCATCTTGGAATCACGTGATGCGGCCGCCATTAGGTTGCTTCAACTTGGTTGCTCCGCTCTCCCGTCCGCGCCTTGGCGGATGCGTTGAATTCGTGTTTTTCGTCGCGTTTCGCCGCGTCTCTTGCCTTACTCTGTAAAGTGTCGTCAGATACTTATACTTACCATGCAATTCCATTACATCATTATGCGCGCATCTTCTGTAGTTGATTTCGTAACACGTTTTGAATATTTTTTTACTGTCGGCGTGCGGGATACAGGAATCAGCGTTAGCACTTGCGCACATTGAATACATATATGACTTGAAGAGAGACTCGAGGGTTCAAATACCAATATCTTACGAGAACTGAGGTTTGGTTACTAATAAGGGCGGAACATTTGCAATAGGAAGCCCAATGTTATTATATATATGAGTGCGCATTGGTGTCAAGGAAGGAAACAAAAACACCCAGCGTAATTAGCCACGTGTTTTTCTCGAAAGCATGGTGTTTTGTAGTTACAACAATTCGAAAACAGTTTCTTTTGATTACACTAGAGAACTTGTGGACAAGACGCGGGAATAAACGTTTAGTTTGAATTACTTTTTATGCTAGGAATACCGGTACCTTAACATTAGGCAACTTGTTTCTTCGCAATATCACACCTATATATGTTTTACGATCTTAATCACGTGTGCGATATAAGCATTCGCTTTATCGGTTTATTTATGAATTCCACGGAATTGTATATAGTGCTTGGTTCCATGTCCATAGTCTTTAGATTGCTTAAGTCATTTTTTTAATATAACCATGCAGATTCAATAATTTATTTGAACACAAATATTTGGACTCCCCGCGTAAGAAACTGTCACGGACAGCTTGATAGTGCCTATGATTCACAAAATGTAACGCCGAAAACAATCCCTCAGCATGAAAATCACCCGAGTGCAGCCTGTTGTCGACGGCGAATAGGGAGTTACTTTCAGTAGCAGGCGACGTCAAAATGTATAAAGCGCATCGTTTCCAATCAGCGAACAGCTTTCGTTCATTGGGTGGCGCCTGGCGTTCGACTTCAGCCAAACTTATCGGAGATCATTTCTTTTGCGCTCTTCAATTTCGATCGGCAAATATTACGGAAGATGAATATTAGACTTTATTTGAAGTCTGGCATTCACTTACCTCACCATTCTCATACCTTGAGAACGTCGTAAGCAAATATCCATATAACAAAAAGTTTATTTTATAAGGCCAATATTTTGAAATGCTGTTAATGAGTACTTTACTTAAAGAAATTTTCTAGTCAGCCTACGCTGGTGTATCAAAATATTTCTCGAGCGCTTAATTTCCTTAAATAAAACCGGTCGAGACAATATCACTTTTTATATTATCTACGTGATTATATGAAACTTTTGTAGTCATTATAAAAGACGTTTCCAGTCTCGCAGTTAGAAAAGATTGGTGTACGGAAACCAAATATCGAACAGTAAACTTGTCAGTTCATCTGTTCTTGGTGATTCAGCAGATTGTTTTTTATTTTTATTTATTTATTGATACTACTATCTCCTTCGGGAGATGTGGTAGGAGGGGGTACATAATGTTGTATAAGGCATACATTTCTAGTCATTTTAGCACATGCGAATAAGGCAATCAATGTCATCCTTATACAGTATTGAATAAAAAATTAAAGCAAAACAAAAACAACAACAAAACAACCTACAAGAAATACCGTCAATCGCAGGAGTTACAGAAACTGCGAAGGTTAGCAATGAGTGATGACTCAGATGAAGCATTTATTATGTGACTGGGTAGGGCATTCCAATCATGAATGGTCCTTGGGAAAAATGAGAACTTAAATACATCGACCCTACAGCTGTATTCTTGTAATGATCTACAATGAAAATTTCGCGTGGGGTAATTATGAAGAGCAGGGGAAATATATGTAGAGGTGTCAATATTAAATCGGTTGTTCAGTAGGTCGAGCAAAAATTTTAATCTTTGAAACATGCGTCTATGGGTTAATGGGCTAAGGCTGGAACACACATATAGTTCGGAAACCGGGTATTGTCTCTGAAATTTGTTGTATATGAAACGCAAGCCTTTTCTCTGTATGGATTCAAGTAAATTTATGTTGGTTTTAGTAAACGGGTCCCAGACAACGGACGCATACTCTAATATAGGCAGAACAAACGTTTTATAGGCTGTTAATTTTACATCCGATGAGGTTTGCTTTAAATTTCGCCGGAGAAACCAGAGTTTAGTTAATGCCTTGCGAACAATATATTTGACATGGGTGTTCCAACGCAGGTCGTTTGAAATGATTACACCGAGGTATTTATAGGAAGTCACTTCGGCTAGGACAGTATTGTTAATGGAATAATTATAAAAAAGAAAACTAGTTTTGCGGGTTATATGCATGCGAACACATTTGTTAACATTTAGTGACATCTGCCACGAGTCACACCAATCGTGGATCTTGGATAAGCAGCTGTTAAGTAATGTCTGGTCACTAACACCATTTACCTCAGTGAAGATAACAACATCGTCCGCGAATAAACGTGCTCGCACAGGAATGTTAGCAGTGATTTCGTTTATAAAAATTGAAAAAAGTAAAGGCCCAAGGACTGACCCTTGTGGAACGCCTGATAGCACAGGGACTGGCGAGGATGCACTAGAGTTTATCTGAACGTACTGTTTTCTTTCTAGCAAGTAATTTTCAAGCCAGGAGTAGATGCTATCGTTTTGCACGATTGATTTAAGTTTTAGAAGAAGTTTACAGTGTGACACTCTGTCAAACGCTTTGGCGAGGTCAAGAAAAATTACATCAACCTGCTTAGAACGATTTAATATTTCAGCAAAATCATGGACGGTTTCAAGTAATTGCGTTGTGGTTGAAAGGCCATGACGAAAACCATGTTGATTCACATTAAAAAAGTTGTGATTTTCTAAATACGCTGCCAAATGTTTAAAAACAACGTGCTCTAAGAGTTTAGAGCAGTAAGGAAGCAGAGAAATCGGCCGGAAGTTCCCAGGCAAGAGATGAGATCCAGATTTGTGAACGGGAACGATCTTGGCAATCTTCCATTCTACAGGAATGACGGACTCCGACAATGATTTTTTAAATATTAGATAAAGATACTTTGAGCACCATTCTGCGTAGCGAACGAGGAACATATTTGGAATGCCGTCGTGACCAGCAGCTTTTTTTGTCGAAAGATTAAGCAACGCTGAAAACAGTCCATCGGGAGAGATAAAAACATCGGGTAACACTGATAGGTTGGGTGACAGGTTTAAACAAGGAATAATGCCGTTATCTGAGGTGAAAACAGATGAAAAATAATCATTGAAACCGTCAGCGATGGCACAGTCATCCGTTAATAATCTGTCCGAAACCATAAGTTTGGAAATGTCTTTTCGAACCGGGGACAAAGACCTCCAAAACTTATCGGGTGATTCCCTAATTATGTTGTCGACCTGCTTTTTCACTAAGCACCCATGCAATATAGTCTGTTGGAATATAAGGTTAGCAGTAGCAGCTCTGACTTGGAGCGCGAGCTATATATATCTACCTTCCGTACCACTCGGTGCACGCACAGCCAAAGCACGGCGGAAGGCAACGAGCGCACGCTGCAAGCGGAGCTTGTCCTACTCTTTATTTATTTTTTTTTCTTCTGGAAATTAGTGCCCGCGGGTACCGCCGTGGACAATGGTACTTTTCCCTGTGCATCAGCGCAGTTGTTTCACCGCCAAACCTGGCGAAAATTAACGATGGACGGAATCAGACGCATTTAGTGTTCGTAAAAAAAGATCGCAATTTAGGCTCGAAACCACTTCGTGGTTTGCCAAGTGGCTCAGTACCATTGTTTCATTCGCTGTGTGCTACAAGAAAAAAATTTATATCGCAAAATAATCGAAAGTGGCATGACACAGCATCACAATCGCGTGCACGTTGAAACCGAAACCGACCAAATTGAAGCAACCTAATGGCGGCGAGTGCGCCAGCGCCCTCTACCCGCCGGTCAAGCAACTACTGAAATGAAAAGGTCTATAGAGAAGAGAAAGGCAGGTTGGGAGAAAAGTCGAATGGTGGTAGACTCCCACATTCATCGGCTTTCCCACAACCTAAAACAAATAGGAGGTCGGTACGGGATCTCTGTTGTGATCTCAGCTTCACAAAAGATGAGCCAGGTATGCGCGAGTTAGTGCTTGTGCTGAAAACGTCCGCAAGTTAAGTCCACACAAGCAAAATAACATAAAATACCGTTTGTGACCTGTACATCGGGTGTCGTAGGCCAGACAGGAAGGTGTTTAAACGGAAGGTTGAGAGAGCACGCTTACTCTTTTAGGGCCGCGGTCGGGGTACTCTTACTGCTACATTGTAGGGACTGTTCATGTCTCCCCTCCTTTAGTGACGCGGTTGTTGTGGGTAAACACCGAGTCAGAATGACCCGAAAAATAATTGAAGCATTCTTTATTTCTTTGTTGGCCGACAGATGTGTCAGTGAGCCATCGGTGGCGTTATCCGAGAAAGGGATAACGTAAAGGTCCCGTCAAAGTAAAACGGAGCGCCGGAGCGGCGACCGAACTGCATCGCCGCGCTATCTAGCAGCGCCGGCTGCAACTAGAGCTACGCTGCCATATCGAGTGGCTCTAGCTGCAACTGATAGGTACCCTCTGCGCATGCGCGCGTGCCGTTCGCGGTGTCCTCCGTCTTTCTTGTTTGATCTTCGCATTATCGGCGTCTCGAGCTGCCAAGCGCTATTCCTATAAACACCGCTAGGTGTTCGGCTCGGGCTCGCACGGGGAGATAACACTGAAGGCAAGTGGGAGAGAGGGGCGAGTGTTGGTCGTTGAGCACCGCCCCTTGTGCTATCAGGCGTCGATTTAGGAAGAGCGTTGCGCCGCTCGAACCAACGATAACGTGAGGGGAAGAAAAAAACGGAGGCCCCAGCGGAAGGCACGTTCGCATGCGCAGATGTAGCCTATCAGTTCCAGTCGGCGCTGCTAGATAGCGCGGCTATGCAGTTCGGTCGCCGATCCGGCGCTCCGTTTTACTTTGACGGGACCTGTACCTTCGGTCTAACATGAGTGGCAATTTGTTAGGCGATTTGTCTGCGGCTTCTAGTTGCCTGGTAGGTGTGCGTTTGAATCTGTGTGTATGTGCTATCTGTTTAAGAAGCTTCATTCGTTTCCTTTTCATAGAATGAACTTCAGTTGCGAGTCAGCCGTTGTCCGGTCGTGTTCGTTCCCTCTTCGTAAACCGTGCCTACTGAGGCTGTATTTCATCATGTTCAATTGTTACCAACTGCCCAATTTACAACCCTACTTCAAGGGTTCATACTTCAATCGAACCGCTTCCCCGCCTTGCACGCGCTCGTTGTAATGACTAGATCAGCAGAACGCTTCGTGTAGGAGCAGCAGTGCAAATAAAGACAACCTAGCAGCTTTTCGACATGCGTCTCCAGTGGAATTGATGTATAGCGCACGAAATGCCCCATGATGCGAAGAAGTGCTGGCTCCAAGTGAAGAAATGAAACGCTAAATATTATAATTAAGCTATACGGGGTGTTTCAGCGAAGTCTTTCGAAGTTTCCCCCCGATAGGGTTGGAGAAAAAAAGAAGAAATATTTCTGGGAACAAACTGCCAGGCACTGCAGACGTCAGGCATTGCACAAACGTACCAATTAGCGAAATAATTAACTAATTCGTATTCAATAATTGTAATTAGCGGAAATGAACTAATTGTTCTAATTCAAATCTTGCTGTCCGTAAACGAAAAACCGTAAATAAGGCAGTTTTAGGGAGAATTAAAGCACTTGTGAAAGCACGGAAGTGCGTTCAATTATCCACTCGTGTAGCAGGCACAAGTCTTGCGATGCGAAAACGCAGATGATAAAATCATCCGCGTTTTCGTACCGACAGCCTTGTCCCTGCTGCACGAGTGCAAACTTTAATAACACTTTCACGCTTCACATGTGCCTCACACAGCAGTCTTCCTAAAATTGAGAGCGACCAACACCGCCCGGCTAGCTCAGTCGGTAGAGCACGAGACTCTTAATCTCGGGGTCGTGGGTTCGAGCCCCACGTTGGGCGCTTTCCTTTTGCTTATGTTAGGCGCCGTTCACACTCTTGCAACCGAGTAAGTCCAGATCGGTTTTTAAGCCTTTTGCGACTTCTTAGGACCTGGTCCGTTGCAGCGGACCTGGTTCTAAGAGATCGCAAGAGACCGGTTTTTAAGCCTTTTGCGACTTCTTAAGACTTGATCCGTTGCAGCGGACCTGGTTCTAAGAGATCGCAAGAGACCGGTTTTTAAGCCTTTTGCGACTTCTTAGGACCTGATCCGCTGCAGCGGACCTGGTTCTAAAGGGCCATACGCACATTTGCGTTTGAACGCGTTTGAGTGCGTTGCGGAGTCCTTGCGGCCAGGCGCGGTCGCTTGCAGAGCGACGCGCGCCTTCCCGCAACGCTCGGTAGCGCGACGCAAGCGAGTAGAGACTCACTCAACTTTCCGAAGCGTTGCGGTGCGTTCGAGTGCGTTCGACCAATCAGAAACCGAAAGAGGAGAGGGGATGACGTGTTCGCTCGCCCCACCCGGCCGACTCGGCGAGACGTATCCGGTTCGCGGGTCGCAGTGCTTGCTTTTTCGTTTTGGGGAGCGGTGGGGACTGTATTTTCCAAGGCTGCGATGGTTCAAGCTTGACAGAACGTTGGGGAAGCCGGCGAGATTGTCCCAAGATCGAACACCGACGCTGTCGCCGTGCGCCGCCATGTTGCCTTGGATTTCGCTTCTATTGGTGAGCCACTAGCGACGATAGCGCGTTCTTATTGGCTCTTGACTGCGGTTGACTGCGTGTCAACGTAACTGTGCGTACAAGCTTGGCGCAAGCGGTCTTCGCAACGCAACGCGTCCGCTTGCCGCTACGGAACGCACCGCGCTCAAACGCGAATGTGCGTATGGGCCTTAAAGGCCGCCGTACAGTTCGCGCTTTCCACTTTTTCTGCATTTCCTCCTCTCCTGCCCTCCTTTCCTTCCTTCACCGCCCCCCCCCCCCCCCCCCCCCCACCTGTGTACCGCCCTCCCCCGAGGGGACAACACGGAGATTGGATTAGGAGACGCCTCCGTTAATCCGGCTTAACCCGCCGAAGAGGGGGCCTACTGCTTGACTAAAAATTATTTCGCTGCTCGAAAAACAAAAAAAACAAAAAAAAAAAAAAAAAACGCCGCGGGCAGCGACCGAATGCGTTTTGCCAGATGCGCAACGCTCCGTCCGCCTTGAACAAGCTTGTATGCATTGGACTAACATTTTTTGAAGTGCGGCAAGTTTAGTGTAGGTCCTATCATATGGTCCTGCAAGACTTCCCTGTCCGCCACAAGCTAGCCAATAATTCAAGAACATAACGACGGCAGCGTATTCAAACAGTGTAAAATAAAATGTATATAATATTTATAAGAACACCGTTGTCTTCACTGCTTGGCTTTCAAATTCTTAGCGCTGCCAATAATCGTAATCAAACTATTTTTATGATTAAAGACAACTCGTCGTGCATCGACCCCAAGATTACGCTTACGTGAAACATGATTCGGCGCGGGAGCGGCTCGAATCACCGTAAACATTTTATTTTTTTTCAACGTGGATTTTGCTTTTTAATTTAGCTGAGATACCACTGGCAGAACACGAATCGCATACTTGGAAGGTATATACCATCTGAAAACTCACATAGCTGGTTCAGTGAATGCAATACTATCGCATTCGTTGAAGCTTGATTTGTTGATTCGAACTTCAACAAATCACACGCACCCATTCTCCCTATTCCTGTTTACCCAGTCATAGTCGTTCCCTCACGATGCAATACGAGTACAAGTAACTGCAGTTTATGTATTGTTGACGTTGCACAGCCGTGATCACACGGTTTTTAGAAGCGCTATAGAACGAGCACAAGCGTCGAATTCCGGTACACTGATTGATTTCTGTCTCACCGCCGTGACGCCACACGAGAAAAGCGATTTCGTTCTGTCTGTGAAATTAGGAACACAGAAATCAAGCTATAATCCCGGTAATAAAACAAAGCGAAATGGATCTCTGCAGCCAATACCCAACCGTTTGCGAGGTGACTAGGCGAAAGCATATATTACCTCCGTGCCTTTACCCTCTGCACACCGCCAGAGAGAGTCATACAAACTCCTTGGAGCTATATTCAACACGATTGCGTTTGCAAGCCTCTAGTTTGACTCGGCTGGGATTCGTCCCTTTCATAGCTCTCTATGAAACGAGAAAGGTAGATATTTTTCTACATTGGGTGGGTTTGCCCGGGCCTCCAGTTATTTACGGCCAAAATCACACTGGAGGCGCTTCAGCAGTGTTCACTCTGGTCGACACACGTGCACACTAAAAATGCCAGTCGTCTGCCTTCCCAAAAGATACTTGAAGAGCCAATCATAAGACCGACGGATAACGAGGCCGAAATTATGCGTATACCTCAAAAAAATTATAACACAAATTTGGCCTCGTCATTCCCAAACTGGTTGCCGGACGAAATTCTCTATGCGTATTGCAAGCCAGGGTTGGTAATAGTAACATAAGATACGTAGTGCAGAATTCCCTGCCATAAATAAAATGATTTGGCTAACGCTAATGTAACGCGAAATAGGTGCAAAGAGTTTTGCAAAAGGGAGCGTAAATCGAAAAAAAGGGGAGAAAAAAAAGACAGAAGAAAAAGAAAAAAGAAAACTCTGGCGACGTGGCCAAAAAAAAAAAATTCTGTTCATGTGATTTTTATTGTCACGTGACCGAACAAAAAAAAAATAAACGAAATAAAAAAAGAACACGAGAAAAAATCATCCCCTGCCCAGTTTCGAAGCTAGGCCCTCTTGATCGTGAAACTAGCGCGCTATTCGTTGCGCCTAGTTGCGCCGACATAACTTTTTTTTTCTTTCTTTATTGCAAGTTGCGCCGACATAACTTTTTTTTTTTTCTTTCTTTATTGCAAGTTGCGCCAACATAACTCTGCCTGTAATGCTCACGCATTTTCACATCATAGGAGAAAGCTTAGGTGCCTTCGTAGTTTTTCATGTATGTGTTATTTTTATTTGTGGCAAGAGTTCACGTTCCAGAATGCTTTTAGAGTTTTGGAGCAAAACGAGTTTTCTTCATCTGAGTCACCTTCTAGAGCCAGTAGACCGCACTGGGTCGTCCGGCTAATCAAGCAGCTATTTTCAAATTCTCTGACGTGCCCGTCCTCGCATCCGAGGTCGCCGTTTGACAAGCTTATCTTCCACCTGGTAGCCGGAACCCCAACGGCCAGCTATGTTCCGTCCCCACTCCCTCTCGAGAGGATGGCCTCGCCCCGGGGCTAACCCCATTCTCTAGACGCCCCTTCCACCCAACGCTGGCCCTTTCCCTCCCCGTCTCCTGCTTCGGGAGAGAAGGTTCTTCCCTGCAGAACGTCCCGTTTGTACAGCGGCCTTTAAGAGATCGCAAGAGACCGGTTTTTAAGCCTTTTGCGACTTCTTAAGACCTGATCCGTTGCAGCGGACCTGGTTCTAAAGGCCCGTTCACACATTTGCGTTCGGAGCGACCACTATGCTTACGAACGAATGCAACCGCTGCGACTTCAACGACAACTGTGCGCGACGTGTACACACACATGCAACCGCATGCAACCATACGAAGCAACAGCCAATGAGAAACGAGCTTCAGCTCTTGCTCCTAGCCAATAGGAAGCGACCCAGATACGCTTACAAACATGGCGGACGGTTTCGTGCCCGACGCGGGGTAGCGGGGTCCTCACCGGAGCAGCCCGAGGGTTCGGCTACGGCGTACAGTCACGAAGATCTGCTGTGCGCCTATAATAGCTGTGTAAAGGCTGGTTCAGACATCGAAAACGAACCCGTTATCCGCGACTGCGTCCGTTGTGACCAGAGCGACCGGAACGATCGCTCTGCGCCGCGCGTACACTCCTGCTACCACTGCAACAAGCGCAGCGGGTCGGCAGCACGGCGACCGCCTCTCCGTTGCCGTCAGCTGTTTCAGCGGTGCCTCCAAAAAGAAGGGGACGCGCTGCCACTCACTTGCGTAACATAAAATAGACAGACCGTCTTCTATGACCTCAAGCTTTATTACTCTTTATTTCAGGATACGCTTGCAGGGTAGTGCATTAAAAAAAAGAAAAAGATGCAGTACGCCGTCTTGGACGATCACGACTTTAATACACGACTTTGCCAACAGTACAAATCTCGCCACACGCCTTTTTTACGATTATAATACACGATGTAATCTTAGCAACGATATAGCAACGTAGAAATATAATTTGACAGACGATGCGAGCGTTCAGGATTGCTAACACTAATCACCTTTTTCGGGCGATGAAAACGAGTAAAAAATTCGCATCCTTTGTACGGTACGCACCAGTAATACCTTGAACTTGAGCACACGCAAGGAATGCGCCAAAAAAGAAATCCCGGTGATGTTTGAAGACACAAATGCTAAGAAAGCACCACTGTAGTCGAAGTAAACAAACACGACGGCACGGGCGTTTCTGCTGTCTTGAGAGTGCCGCCACGAGATCGCCGCACAAGTAGGTGGAGCTTCCCTTCTAGTACGTGCTGGGTTATCCTAACGACACACAACGAAAATTCACAGTCAAGGATAGCCCTTTTACGGGGAACGATGAGCCTTCACCACACCGTCCTGCCGACGATCACCACCGACGCCATGTTTGCACATAGAAGGAGCCTGGAACGACCGGCATGCAACGCGCGCGACCGAGCTCCTCGACCTGTGATTGGTCTGTCGCTCCCGTCGTTCCCGAACGTAACGAAAAAGTTCAGCCCGGCTCAACTCCTTGCGTTGCGAACGAACACGAACGAAACGACCGTTTGGCGCTTCGTTGCTATGGTAACTTGTCGCTCCAACCGGTTGCATTCGTTCGTAAGCGTAGTGGTCGCTCCGAACGCAACTGTGTGAACGGGCCTTAAGAGATCGCAAGAGACCGGTTTTTAAGCCCTTTGCTTAGCCTGATCCGTTGCAGCGGATCTGGTTCTAAGAGATCGCAAGAGACCGGTTTTTAAGCCTTTTGCGACTTCTTAGGGCCTGATCCGCTGCAGCGGACCTGGTTCTAAGAGATCGTAAGAGACCGGTTTTTAAGCCTTTTGCTTAGCCTGATCCGTTGCAGCGGACCTGGTTCTAGGAGATCGCAAGAGACCGGTTTTTAAGCCTTTTGCGACTTCTTAGGACCTGATCCGTTGCAGCGGACCTGGTTCTAAGAGATCGCAAGAGACCGGTTTTTAAGCCCTTTGCTTAGCCTGATCCGTTGCAGCGGACCTGGTTCTAAGAGATCGCAAGAGACCGGTTTTTAAGCCTTTTGCGACTTCTTAGGGCCTGATCCGCTGCAGCGGACCTGGTTCTAAGAGATCGCAAGTGACCGGTTTTTAAGCCTTTTGCTTAGCCTGATCCGTTGCAGCGGACCTGGTTCTAAGAGATCGCAAGAGACCGGTTTTTAAGCCTTTTGCGACTTCTTAGGACCTGATCCGTTGCAGCGGACCTGGTTCTAAGAGATCGCAAGAGACCGGTTTTTAAGCCCTTTGCTTAGCCTGATCCGTTGCAGCGGACCTGGTTCTAAGAGATCGCAAGAGACCGGTTTTTAAGCCTTTTGCGACTTCTTAGGGCCTGATCCGCTGCAGCGGACCTGGTTCTAAGAGATCGCAAGAGACCGGTTTTTAAGCCTTTTGCTTAGCCTGATCCGTTGCAGCGGACCTGGTTCTAAGAGATCGCAAGAGACCGGTTTTTAAGCCTTTTGCGACTTCTTAGGACCTGATCCGTTGCAGCGGACCTGGTTCTAAGAGATCGCAAGAGACCGGTTTTTAAGCCCTTTGCTTAGCCTGATCCGTTGCAGCGGACCTGGTTCTAAGAGATCGCAAGAGACCGGTTTTTAAGCCTTTTGCGACTTCTTAGGGCCTGATCCGCTGCAGCGGACCTGGTTCTAAGAGATCGCAAGAGACCGGTTTTTAAGCCTTTTGCTTAGCCTGATCCGTTGCAGCGGACCTGGTTCTAAGAGATCGCAAGAGACCGGTTTTTAAGCCTTTTGCGACTTCTTAGGACCTGATCCGTTGCAGCGGACCTGGTTCTAAGAGATCGCAAGAGACCGGTTTTTAAGCCCTTTGCTTAGCCTGATCCGTTGCAGCGGACCTGGTTCTAAGAGATCGCAAGAGATCGGTTTTTAAGCCTTTTGCGACTTCTTAGGGCCTGATCCGCTGCAGCGGACCTGGTTCTAAGAGATCGCAAGAGACCGGTTGTTAAGCCTTTTGCTTAGCCTGATCCGTTGCAGCGGACCTGGTTTTAAGAGATCGCAAGAGACCGGTTTTTAAGCCTTTTGCGACTTCTTAGGGCCTGATCCGCTGCAGCGGACCTGGTTCTAAGAGATCGCAAGAGACCGGTTTTTAAGCCTTTTGCGACTTCTTAAGACCTGATCCGTTGCAGCGGACCTGGTTCTAAGAGATCGTAAGAGACCGGTTTTTAAGCCTTTTGCTTAGCCTGATATCCGTTGCAGCGGACCTGGTTCTAAGAGATCGCAAGAGACCGGTTTTTAAGCCTTTTCCCAGGCAGCACAAAACGTCGTGGAAACGTCGAGAAAAAGTCCCGGACGTCCGTGACGTCCCGCATGACTTCGATCACGTTTTTTCGATGTTGAGGTGACGTCCTTATATAACGTTCCATTAGAGTCCAATGAGTGACGTTGTGACGACGTTGTATTTCAACTCAAACATCGTCAACGTTCCCACGACGTCGATGCACGACGTTCTCACAACGTCCAACGCTCATGTTTCTTTGACGTTGAACTGAAGTTCATAAATGACGTCCCATTACCGTCCAGTCAGTGACGTGCTGGCGACGTCACGTTTCAACTTTAACGTCGTCATCGTCGCCACGACGTCAAGACAAGACGTTTTAGCAATGTCGAACACTCACGTGTCTTTAAAGTTAAAATAAAGTCCAGGGTGACGTTACATTATTGCCCCGTCAGTGACGTTTCACCGACGTCGCGTTCACACCTAAATGTTGTAAATGTTATACAAGACATGCTGGCAACGTCGACCACTCACGTTTTGCTCGATGTTTTTAGATTTTCCAGCTCAATCTCCAGCCGCAGAATCACTGTGGTCAAGGTGATAGTGCTCAAGAGCCGCAAACAAAACTTAATTTTTGAGAGGTTGAGAAGTTTAATTATTGATACATTAATTTGCGTAATTTAAAATGGTATTAATTGCACATCGATGACGCTAAAGAGGGCATTTACAACACTCAATGTGCACGGAAGAAAAAAAATAATATGAAAGCATGTTGGGAATATCATTCCTTTTAGATGTGCTTGTTATTATTTTGGTTTGTTTAAAAGATTGTTACGGTTTTAATTTGCGAAGCCCATGGCGTCTAGAACGGATCAAATTGTACCATTCTTGCTTTTTGCACGCGCGTTGTCGTCTTCCATGGGTCCTGGGCCCTGGCACGCGCCTCAGGGGCGCTGCTACACTATCCCCTCTCCAGGTGATTTCAGGCCTCCATGCTTTCCTAGGAGCATCCGTACTGCTCCGCGACCACCCGAGATTGTTTTAAGGTTCGTCAATTTCTCTTCGTATTTTGTAACCCATGCTCACCTGCGCACAACCAAAAAATTCGCATCAACATCATAGTTCATCCATAACACCAACTTCCAGCGCCTTAGCGCTTTCGGTAGATCGGGACGCAAAGTCTTGTCACGTGACTGTCAGTACAGACCTGGCTTTCATTGCCACTGGTGACGTACCCAAACGAAAATCGCATGCCAGCCCACACTATATCAAAGCACAACTTCACTGCACACCTGCGCATTTTCGGAATTGACTCGAAAAAAAATAAAAAAGAAAAAAAAATGCCCGGCAATGACGAAATCCGGTAGGTACTGTCAACGGTTTGTGGAAATTGACATTCATGATGCCAACCCCTGGATGGCCAAGATGACGGCCCAAAAAGCGTTCAAGCCCAGTCCGCACTTACGTGCCGAAAAAAAAAAAAAAAAAAAACAGCCGGCACGGCGCGAGAGAGAGAGGGGGGAAGGCAGGCAAAGGAGATGCCAGTGGCATCTGCATCGATGCGTCGGGAAACTCGGCAAGAAGAGGGCGAGAGAGAAAAGTGGGGTAAGATAGCGACGACGAACAATTGACAAGCCTAAGTTCCGGATGTGCGTATTTTCTCAGTCGTTCCCAAAATATTTCACTGAATGTTCTGTTCTTCGAATCGGCCCAGAGAGAACAGCTCTGGGACCCGGTCCAGCTTTTTCCGAAAGCCAGTCACTAGCACCGGCCGTGATTTTTTTTTTTTTTTTCGAGTCTGCATACTGTATAAGTGCTGCGATTGGATGAGTCCTTCAAGACGCCCATATGAAGAAGTCGGTGATCGCCAAAAACGTCGTCGTATTCAGTCACGGCTCGAGGACCTTTTTCAAGGCCATAACGCTACACACGTTGAATCGTACTACTGCTCGGATCAAGGTGCCTGTGAGGATATGAATGACGCCCCCCAGGAAAGAAGTGGCAGTGCACATAACGGCGCGTCAAGTCCAGTCTCCGATCAAGACCCCACAGACGCCGCCGACGACCCCAATCAAGAACACCCAGCGGACGGGATCCCCCTTCTGAAACCGTTCCCGTGCACGCAGCGAGAGTACCAGCTACGCGCAATGGGACGGCTAAAGCACGCGCGTCAGCGCATTAATCAGAAGCAGAACGAGGTAAGCGGTGGAACATTCCGCGCCGCGTGCCATCGTCTCTTGCTCATTTATTTACATGAATTTTTTTGTTCTTTTATATCTTTGAGGCTGGCACATCGAGGGACGTCTTTTGGAGGCGCTCCGTATTGCATCTCGTGTCTGAACATGCTCAAATAAACAGTTCGTACCAAACCTGTGTTTTAGTTGCCTCCGTCGTACTTGCATTGCATGATAGAAACTTGCTTTCGCAATAATACTAAAAAAATACTTTTTTTTTTATGGGGGGGGGGGGGGGGACACAACGTTTTCCCACGACGGCTAGGAAACGTAATTTGGAAAGGTTTCTCGACGTTCTATGAACGTCGTTGGTAGCCCGGATGTCGTAAACACACGTATCATAAACGTCGAGGGAGGACGCATCGGCCCACTGAGACGTGCATGTGACGTGACACAAACGTCATTTGGAACGTCTCCTCGACCTCCTGTGCACCTTTTCTCGCGGACATTTAAAGGTTTCATCGACGTCGAAGGAAGGTAACGTCCGGACCTTCGACGTTTTACGACGTCACGTTACAGACGTCTTCGACGTTCTTTCGACGTTTTCTTCACGTTTATGTGCTGCTTGGGTTGCGACTTCTTAGGACCTGATCCGTTGCAGCGAACCTGGTTCTAAGAGATCGCAAGAGACCGGTTTTTAAGCCTTTTGCGACTTCTTAAGACCTGATTCGTTGCAGCGGACCTGGTTCTAAAAGATCGCAAGAGACCGGTTTTTAAGCCTTTTGCGACTTCTTAGGACCTGATCCGTTGCAGCGGACCTGGTTCTAAGAGATCGCAAGAGACCGGTTTTTAAGCCTTTTGCGACTTCTTAGGACCTGATCCGTTGCAGCGGACCTGGTTCTAACAGATCGCAAGAGACCGGTTTTTAAGCCTTTTGCGACTTCTTAAGACCTGATTCGTTGCAGCGGACCTGGTTCTAAAAGATCGCAAGAGACCGGTTTTTAAGCCTTTTGCGACTTCTTAGGACCTGATCCGTTGCAGCGGACCTGGTTCTAAGAGATCGCAAGAGACCGGTTTTTAAGCCTTTTGCGACTTCTTAAGACCTGATTCGTTGCAGCGGACCTGGTTCTAAAAGATCGCAAGAGACCGGTTTTTAAGCCTTTTGCGACTTCTTAGGACCTTATCCGTTGCAGCGGACCTGGTTCTAAGAAATCGCAAGAGACCGGTTTTTAAGCCTTTTGCGACTTCTTAGGACCTGATCCGTTGCAGCGAACCTGGTTCTAAGAGATCGTAAGAGACCGGTTTTTAAGCCTTTTGCTTAGCCTGATCCGTTGCAGCGGACCTGGTTCTAAGAGATCGCAAGAGACCGGTTTTTAAGCCTTTTGCGACTTCTTAGGACCTGATCCGTTGCAGCGAACCTGGTTCTAAGAGATCGCAAGAGACCGGTTTTTAAGCCTTTTGCGACTTCTTAAGACCTGATTCGTTGCAGCGGACCTGGTTCTAAAAAATCGCAAGAGACCGGTTTTTAAGCCTTTTGCGACTTCTTAGGACCTGATCCGTTGCAGCGGACCTGGTTTAAGAGATCGCAAGAGACCGGTTTTTAAGCGTTTTGCGACTTCTTAAGACCTGATTCGTTGCAGCGGACCTGGTTCTAAAAGATCGCAAGAGACCGGTTTTTAAGCCTTTTGCGACTTCTTAGGACCTGATCCGTTGCAGCGGACCTGGTTCTAAGAAATCGCAAGAGACCGGTTTTTAAGCCTTTTGCGACTTCTTAGGACCTGATCCGTTGCAGCGAACCTGGTTCTAAGAGATCGTAAGAGACCGGTTTTTAAGCCTTTTGCTTAGCCTGATCCGTTGCAGCGGACCTGGTTCTAAGAGATCGCAAGAGACCGGTTTTTAAGCCTTTTGCGACTTCTTAGGACCTGATCCGCTGCAGCGGACCTGGTTCTAAGAGATCGCAAGAGACCGGTTTTTAAGCCTTTTGCGACTTCTTAGGGCCTGATCCGCTGCAGCGGACCTGGTTCTAAGAGATCGCAAGAGACCGGTTTTTAAGCCTTTTGCGACTTCTTAGGGCCTGATTCGTTGCAGCGGACCTGGTTCTAAAAGATCGCAAGAGACCGGTTTTTAAGCCTTCTTTCGACTTCTTAGGACCTGATCCGTTGCAGCGGACCTGGTTCTAAGAGATCGCAAGAGACCGGTTTTTAAGCCTTTTGCGACTTCTTAGGACCTGATCCGTTGCAGCGGACCGGGTTCTAAAAGATCGCAAGAGACCGGTTTTTAAGCCTTTTGCGACTTCTTAGGGCCTGATACGTTGCAGCGGACCTGGTTCTAAAAGATCGCAAGAGACCGGTTTTTAAGCCTTTTGCGACTTCTTAGGACCTGATCCGTTGCAGCGGACCTGGTTCTAAGAAATCGCAAGAGACCGGTTTTTAAGCCTTTTGCGACTTCTTAGGACCTGATCCGCTGCAGCGGACCTGGTTCTAAGAGATCGCAAGAGACCGGTTTTTAAGCCTTTTGCGACTTCTTAGGACCTGATCCGTTGCAGCGGACCGGGTTCTAAAAGATCGCAAGAGACCGGTTTTTAAGCCTTTTGCGACTTCTTAGGGCCTGATTCGTTGCAGCGGACCTGGTTCTAAAAGATCGCAAGAGACCGGTTTTTAAGCCTTTTGCGACTTCTTAGGACCTGATCCGTTGCAACGGACCTGGTTCTAAGAAATCGCAAGAGACCGGTTTTTAAGCCTTTTGCTTAGCCTGATCCGTTGCAGCGGACCTGGTTCTAAGAGATCGCAAGAGACCGGTTTTTAAGCCTTTTGCGACTTCTTAGGACCTGATCCGTTGCAGCGGACCTGGTTCTAAGAAATCGCAAGAGACCGGTTTTTAAGCCTTTTGCGACTTCTTAGGACCTGATCCGCTGCAGCGGACCTGGTTCTAAGAGATCGCAAGAGACCGGTTTTTAAGCCTTTTGCGACTTCTTAGGACCTGATCCGTTGCAGCGGACCGGGTTCTAAAAGATCGCAAGAGACCGGTTTTTAAGCCTTTTGCGACTTCTTAGGGCCTGATTCGTTGCAGCGGACCTGGTTCTAAAAGATCGCAAGAGACCGGTTTTTAAGCCTTTTGCGACTTCTTAGGACCTGATCCGTTGCAGCGGACCTGGTTCTAAGAAATCGCAAGAGACCGGTTTTTAAGCCTTTTGCGACTTCTTAGGACCTGATCCGCTGCAGCGGACCTGGTTCTAAGAGATCGCAAGAGACCGGTTGTTAAGCCTTTTGCTTAGCCTGATCCGTTGCAGCGGACCTGGTTCTAAGAGATCGCAAGAGACCGGTTTTTAAGCCTTTTGCGACTTCTTAGGACCTGATCCGTTGCAGCGAACCTGGTTCTAAAGGCGCGTTCACACTCTTGCAACCGAGTACGACCGAGAAAGACTTCTTGGGACCGGATGCACTGAGCGGAGCTGGTCCTAAGAGATCGCAAGAGGCTTAAAAACCGGTTTGGTCTCTCTCGGTCGCACTCGGTTGCAAGAGTGTGAACGGGCCTTAAGAGATCGCAAGAGACCGGTTTTTAAGCCTTTTGCGACTTCTTAAGACCTGATTCGTTGCAGCGGACCTGGTTCTAAAAGATCGCAAGAGACCGGTTTTTAAGCCTTTTGCGACTTCTTAGGACCTGATCCGTTGCAGCGGACCTGGTTCTAAGAGATCGCAAGAGACCGGTTTTTAAGCCCTTTGCGACTTCTTAGGACCTGATCCGTTGCAGCGAACCTGGTTCTAAGAGATCGTAAGAGACCGGTTTTTAAGCCTTTTGCGACTTCTTAGGACCTGATCCGTTGCAGCGGACCTGGTTCTAAGAAATCGCAAGAGACCGGTTTTTAAGCCTTTTGCTTAGCCTGATCCGTTGCAGCGGACCTGGTTCTAAGAGATCGCAAGAGACCGGTTTTTAAGCCTTTTGCGACTTCTTAGGACCTGATCCGTTGCAGCGAACCTGGTTCTAAGAGATCGCAAGAGACCGGTTTTTAAGCCTTTTGCGACTTCTTAAGACCTGATTCGTTGCAGCGGACCTGGTTCTAAAAGATCGCAAGAGACCGGTTTTTAAGCCTTTTGCGACTTCTTAGGACCTGATCCGTTGCAGCGGACCTGGTTCTAAGAGATCGCAAGAGACCGGTTTTTAAGCCTTTTGCGACTTCTTAGGGCCTGATCCGCTGCAGCGGACCTGGTTCTAAGAGACCGCAAGAGACCGGTTTTTAAGCCTTTTGCGACTTCTTAGGACCTGATCCGTTGCAGCGGACCTGGTTCTAAGAGATCGCAAGAGACCGGTTTTTAAGCCTTTTGCGACTTCTTAGGGCCTGATTCGTTGCAGCGGACCTGGTTCTAAAAGATCGCAAGAGACCGGTTTTTAAGCCTTTTGCGACTTCTTAGGACCTGATCCGTTGCAGCGGACCTGGTTCTAAAAGATCGCAAGAGACCAGTTTTTAAGCCTTTTGCGACTTCTTAGGACCTGATCCGTTGCAGCGGACCTGGTTCTAAAAGATCGCAAGAGACCGGTTTTTAAGCCTTTTGCGACTTCTTAGGACCTGATCCGTTGCAGCGGACCTGGTTCTAAGAGATCGCAATAGACCGGTTTTTAAGCCTTTTGCGACTTCTTAAGACCTGATTCGTTGCAGCGGACCTGGTTCTAAAAGATCGCAAGAGACCGGTTTTTAAGCCTTTTGCGACTTCTTAGGACCTGATCCGTTGCAGCGGACCTGGTTCTAAAAGATCGCAAGAGACCGGTTTTTAAGCCTTTAGCGACTTCTTAGGACCTGATCCGTTGCAGCGGACCTGGTTCTAAAAGATCGCAAGAGACCGGTTTTTAAGCCTTTTGCGACTTCTTAGGACCTGATCCGTTGCAGCGGACCTGGTTCTAAGAGATCGCAAGAGACCGGTTTTTAAGCCTTTTGCGACTTCTTAAGACCTGATTCGTTGCAGCGGACCTGGTTCTAAAAGATCGCAAGAGACCGGTTTTTAAGCCTTTTGCGACTTCTTAGGACCTGATCCGTTGCAGCGGACCTGGTTCTAAGAGATCGCAAGAGACCGGTTTTTAAGCCTTTTGCGACTTCTTAGGGCCTGATCCGCTGCAGCGGACCTGGTTCTAAGAGATCGCAAGAGACCGGTTGTTAAGCCTTTTGCTTAGCCTGATTCGTTGCAGCGGACCTGGTTCTAAAAGATCGCAAGAGACCGGTTTTTAAGGCTTTTGCGACTTCTTAGGACCTGATCCGTTGCAGCGAACCTGGTTCTAAGAGATCGCAAGAGACCGGTTTTTAAGCCTTTTGCGACTTCTTAGGGCCTGTTCCGCTGCAGCGGACCTGGTTCTAAGAGATCGCAAGAGACCGGTTGTTAAGCCTTTTGCTTAGCCTGATCCGTTGCAGCGGAGCTGGTTCTAAGAGATCGCAAGAGACCGGTTTTTAAGCCTTTTGCGACTTCTTAGGGCCTGATCCGCTGCAGCGGACCTGGTTCTAAGAGATCGCAAGAGACCGGTTGTTAAGCCTTTTGCTTAGCCTGATCCGTTGCAGCGGACCTGGTTCTAAGAGATCGCAAGAGACCGGTTTTTAAGCCTTTTGCGACTTCTTAGGGCCTGATCCGTTGCAGCGGACCTGGTTCTAAGAAATCGCAAGAGACCGGTTTTTAAGCCTTTTGCGACTTCTTAGGACCTGATCCGCTGCAGCGGACCTGGTTCTAAGAGATCGCGAGAGACTTAAAAACCGGTCTGGTCTCTCTCGGTCTTACTCCGTCGCAAGAGTGTGAACGGGCCTTAAGAGGAACATATATCCTATTCCCCGTTTCACGATAACTTAGAGAACTATGGAGGCTACGGCTTCTGCGATCCAATAATACTGTCGGAGTGAGGCACGTGACACCGCGTCACTGGAGCGTTTTTGTTGACCATAAAAAGCTCACGTGCCTTGCTTCGACGCTCTTATTGGATCGCGGGGGCCGCAGCCTCCACAGTCTGTTAAGTTATGCCCCTGTCAGAAGACACCCTAAGGCTTATTTTTATTAACTATCCTCCCCGTTTAAGGATATTCTGCTAAAGCGCCGTTCACACACTTGCAACCGAGTAAAACCGAGAGAGAAAAGACCGGTTCTTGAGCTTATTGCGACGTCTTAGAACCGGATGCGCCGCTGCTGTGGAGCTGGTCCTAAGACCAGCTCCACAGCAGACGTCGCAAGAGGCTTAGAAACCGGTCTTGTCTCTTTTCGTTCTACTCGGTTGCAAGTGTGTGAAAGGCGCTTAAAAGGTGCTGCTGTCGCACGGCCGGCAAAATGCTATTTACCACCGATATTGATTCCTTCGTGGCTTAAAATATTATTCTGAAATTGTATAATCGTTTTAAACATCAAGTTAGTGCGTCTTTCTTTTACGAAAAATTTATGAAACGCATATAATTAAAATAATAATGAAAGGAAAAACTCGCAAGAAGCTTTCGTGTCATAGGAGGACACTGGAAACCACGACAGTATACTTAATTTACAGTGCACTAAATTATTTCCTCCTTACTGAAACCTAGAAATCATTGAATACTAGTATTTTCCCATAATTAAAATCTGGAAATTATTTATATCCGAATTTGATGCTCTATACCAGCAATACCCGAAAGAGAAGTGAGCGCGCAGGCAAGCTGTTGAATGGCCGGAGAATCATGAGGAGGAAGAGGATCGTCTCTGACACGGTGATTATCAACGAAAGCTTTTCATGGGCACAGTACCGTCAGCCAAAATTGAGGTCAGTCCTTCTAACTTCAGGAAGACAAAATGATGTGCCAGCTTGCCTCCAAAGCCGTTAGCGCCTACTGTCAAGAATACTTCATTTGTACTAAAGGGCGCTAGCGAGCTCCTTTCTCGGAAAGAAACCCTTTAGGGGAAGGAGTATTTGCGGTGCCCTGTGGCACGAACTCCTCCTTTAGAAAAGTCCTTTCTATTAAAGGCGCGTCCGTTTGACAGGTATTATCATGAAACGGAGTATAGCCACTACTTGCAGTGATCCCTTGAGAAGCATTTGTCCAAAGCCCCATCAACACCGACCAACATCGCACAACACCGACCGGCGTACACTCTAGTCCGGCTAGCTCAGTAGGTAGAGCACGAAACTTTAAAAAAACACTGCGAGAAAAAAAATGTATGTCAAAGATAGAACAGTACGTTTATTTTTTTTTATTTTTCTACGAAAAAAAAATTTTTGCGAAATACTTACGCCATTAGACGCAACTCACGTGCAGAAGGTGAAAATAATAATGTGGGGTTGTGGGGATATTTAGACAGCGTGTAGTTGGTCAGCCATTTCAAAGATGCGACGAGTCGCTCGCTGCAGATGATAAATTTAGCTAGTGCACTACAACCGCTAGCCTGGGGTCTATAACGTGTACCACGCAGTAGTGGTACAAGACCGCACGCCGGTACGATGCTCATCCAGATCGAAACGGCCTGGGGCAGCGGGGGTGAGAATTGAACCCAGGATCTCTGGGTTCTGCAGCGGAGGTGGGAATTGAACCCAGGATCTTTGAGCGCGAGCTTTCGCTCCACGTGCTCCGAGCTGGTGTGCGCTAGCTCACACGGCCACTGATCCCCCTGGAGAAGGTGCAGGTCGCCCGCCCCGTGCTTACAACGTGCTTACATCCCTCATTGGCTAGAGATGTGATTGACGCGTGAAAGGTTGCTTGCAAATGTGTATCTCCGTGCCATAATAGTATTTTAATCGACTACTTTTTTATGTATGAGAAGCAAATATAATCAAGTTAGAGTCATTATTGGAGAGTTTTAGTAGATCGTTCCGATACCTCCGATAGCCCCGATAACGATACTATGCATGCGCAAGGTTGGCGGTGGCGGAGTATCGAGTATCGTCATCGGAGTCATGAGAACGATCTACTAAAACTCTCTATTGTTTTCAAATGTATTCTGAGATTGCTTCTCCCGCTTTGGTTTGAAACGTTAATAAACATGTCTGCCGGTGTCTGCGGAGTTCTGAACGAGCGAAGATCGTTGATCTCGTCAGTTTTTGTGCGTGTGACTGGTTTTAAGTCCACAGTAGTGCTTAGAGGAAGATCTCAACCGATGTAGTTGGCAGCAAACAGCTGCTACCCGCTTTAGGACGCGCTATGCGGATGCTTGCTCTCGTAGCGGGACTGGTCAAAGCCGAGCGTTTCATGTCATCTATTTTGATCAATCTGTCTATCTATGCTGGAACACAAACTAAACGCTGTAGAAAACTGCATCGGGCACTGATTGGCTATCCTCTCGGGTCACGTGACATGACGTTGGAATGTAGTTTTTCCCTATGCAGTTCGAGCTATGCTCGTAAAATGATGCGGTGACGTCAAAATGTCGTCACGGTGCACTTTGACGATGCAGTTAACTGAGTGGTCGAGACGAAGCTGGAGATCAATCTGTATCGTAAAAGGTGGCGACCCTAACATATGCCTCTCTACCGTTGGGTTCGCCAGCAGATCGAGTTTTTAGAGATAACCGGGATGCTTTCGAGACGAGCGATGCGAGGTTTGTGGGCGAATACCGGCTGACCAAAGGGGTGATTCGCTGGCTGTGCGACCAGCTTCGTGGAAAGCTCTAACGGCGTCGCGAAGGGCCCCGTGTGCTGACGGTCGAACAAGTCCTCGCAGCTACGCTTTTACGCCGCTGGCGGTTTCCAGAGAATCGTCGCGAGCGACGAAAACATTGGTGTTCACCAGTGCTCTGTGAGTTGCGTACTTGTTGATGTCACCAACGCTATCACCGATTGCCTCGGATCGAAGTTGCAAACTCAAGCAAAGAAAGCGCTCACAAAAAGGAAGTTCTTCGAGCGATGCTAGTTCAGCGGCGCGATTGATAAATATTCTAAATACGCTTACACGATTCAACACGATTGTGTTTTTATTTGAGTGCACCCCATATAAGCAATTTGGCTGAGCGAAAAGCCAAGCAACGGTAAAAGCTTAAGTTGAGCTAGTTGGTTCATACTTCAGGCAGAGGGAGGGAGAGATATACTTTGTTTTAAAGCAACTACTTCAGGTAAGGCCAGTTGAACTAGAATAAACATACACGTAAAGAAAATACCACACAAACCGTGGGACTATTACTAACAACTGATTTTCCTTTTTCTTTTTCTCTCTTCTACTATTCTGCTACGAACCTCACTTGAGGGAAATATTCTCTTTTCTTTTTTTTTTCCTTCCTTGTTCACTGAAAATTTAACCCCCGAAGGAACATTTGTTCTTTCTCGTGCAGCACGAGAGATGTTGCACTAACGCAGTCAAACAAAGTCAAAAAGTTCAATTGGTCGTCAGTTGTTTATACAGCAGGAGGTTAGTCCACCTGAACATGTTGCCCACTGTAGATAAGCAATTTAGCCAGTGCAGTACGACTGCTAGCCCGGGGTTTTTAACGTGCACCACGCAGTAGTGATACACGGCCGAGCAGCACACGCTATATCCGAAACCCGTGCTCGGGCGTGGCACACACGAGTATTCCAGTGGCCCTTCCATTCTGCTCGCGTTTTGATGGACGGGCCTTGGGCGTTCAGCTCGTCCACAATTCCGTCCCAGAACTCGTCCCGCTCACTCTTGGTCAGAGGACTGTCACTGGCGGCCCTCACTCAAACCTGGTTTCCTGTCAAAAAGTCGTTCAGAAGGCTTATCTGGTGGCCCGACACGCGAGGACTTTACTACCGTCTCTTCGTGTTGTCGGCCATGACTGTCTGTCTGCGCAAAGTAAAGGGCTGCAGCTAATGCTAATAGCTTTTGTGTAACTTAAGTGAACTAAATATTTCATGCGGCAAATTTCAACAAAAAATAGTTTAATTAAATTGCTCTGCACTATACGTTTCGGATACTTAAAAGTATTGCTTTCAAAAACCCTTCCCTGCCGAGTTTTGCGATTCTCCGACATTGTGTAAGGAGAAAAAAAAAAAAAAGCGATGTAGTTTCAACTCAATCGCCACAGTTCGGCGACGTCACCGGACACGTCACGGTGCAGTTCTCTTTCGATGTAGTTTGTTGGCGATGGAGATTAGACTCCTTCCACCGGCGACATCACGATGCAGTTTCTCCACCGCTTTTTTCAGCATAAACAGACTAGTTTGGTTTCTTTCTTTGCGCGTGTTGATGCTGAATAAAGATGTTGGTTCCCGTAAAAGCGGCCCCGCTACTCTGTGAATTGTGCATATGTCATGACTACGACCATGGTTTCAATACCCGAAAAGATACCTACACAGGTAATAATTTGCGAGACATTCGGTTGGAGGCAATCGGGCGTTGGGCTCGCATCAACTTTGTCTAGGTATGTTCCGTCATTGCGCTTCGAAAGGCAAGCGTTCAAGTTATACAGTGCACCTAGCCTACCCAAGTGAATATTTTATGTCGCGTTTGAATTGTGCGTCATGATGCTCACCCACCTTGCTCGCGGATGCCATCTGAACAAAATAACAAAAACTATAAAGCTAAAAAGCTTTATCTGCTTTTCGCTTTATTGTTGCTTTTTGGGTTTTTTTTTTTTTTTTGTCGCTTGTTATTAGGGGGCTTCGAATATCGAATTGAATATCGAATATGTGTCTAGCACATAAAAATTACAAAACAAGAGGTAACAGCAGGTTTTATTGCCTTTTTAAAATAAATCAATGCAACTGCATTTTACTGGGCTGCAGCGGGCTAAAGGTACTTCTAGTAATGCACTCATTACAAATCATACTGTAGGAAAATTAACTGCTCAGCGTGTTGAGAAAGTAAGCGCTCCCTACGCGCCATGACAACATTTCCGCCAGTAGAAAGTCCCTTTCACTCGGGAAACCTGCGATATTTCACTAAAGTACCAAGAAGTTCGGCTTATGAAATGTGTTGCCCGGCTGCTACACGAATATTTCGAATTTTTGGAAACAAATAATTTAGGAAGTACTTTCTTTTGTATTTCACAAAACGGTTAATGTTTACACCATATAAAGGCGAAAATATGCTCTTTTAACGCTTTCATTAGTTATTAATGTGACCCAGTGATGCCAATAAACTCAAACAATATTGCACTTCTCCTCCGCCAAATGGAGTCAACTAGTTTTTATTTTTTTATTTTTTTTTTTAATTTTTGCGCAGGCGCACAGAAGTTGAACTTCACTCAAACCTTTGTCGAACATCACGTTGAGAGTTCGAAAAAGTCGAACTTGGTTGAACTCGAACCGGGGCAGGTTTGCGACATCTCTAGTTTTGACTGCGCGGGAGTGGCAGGAGTTGTTGTCAATGGCGATGCCGATGTTCTGCTCGCACCTAGCTTCTTTTCTTTTTAATTTTCAAACATTTATATTAGATAACACTCTCGAGATTTATTTTGTATCTATAGTTCACTCTCGGGGTTTATTTTATTGTATCAATTTATAGAACGCGCAATTACATCACATATTGCTATAAAAGTGCCACACAACAAAGGCCTTGGTGAAAAAGGCACCGAAACTGATCCTGTCTTGCTGCCATCGGACAGATAGAAACGGAGCTGACCAATAACGCACTCATGATACGCCTTTCTCAGTGAATGAACATATTCATAGGGTAATGCATGGCAGGCAGATTATTCCTTACTTGCTCGAATATTCGCAGTCTTTTCGAATATTCGCCGTTTTTCCCAAATATTCGGCTTTGGTCGAATATTCGAGAACTAACGAATATGCAGTTTTCGAATCGAATACGTTTCGAATAAGAGAAATATTTGATTTGTATTCAAAATTTTGAATATTCGCACACCCCTACTTATTACGCAAATCGATAGACGATGACCGAGGCTTATATTTGACCGTGGCTTGTGCATGATGGAAGGCTAGAACGCCACTTACATGGTCGCATCTTTTGAGCGTTGCAGAGGTTTTTAGGCGGCAGATGAAGAGCAGAACGGACGGAGGCGAAAACGGACGCCGTCGCGCAGCTTTCGTGTCTGCGTCTCGCGGCATTGCAGACGACGATAGACGGCGGTGAAATAGCAGACGATTCCGAAGGCTGCCGTTCGTCTGCTAGACTTCCAGACTGAACGTACCGGATGACGTGAAAGGGAGACACTACGCTTGTTAGCCCGTTTGGTCAAGCAGCCAAGCCAGCCCAGTATGTAATGAGTGGGGCCACCGACCTGCAAGCGGGGCTTAGAGCGGGCGCAAAAAAAAAAACTTTTTTTTCTTGGAAAAATTATTTTAAAAAATTACATGCCCCACCTATACCTAAAAAGATAACTTTTTTTTTTCTTGCAGTGTTTTTTAAAGGGCTCAGTATTCGCAACTCCAGCTGGCCGCTCGCACTCTCGCGGACGAACGAAGAACCCGAGGAGTGGGGACGACGTCGGCGGCGGCGGCACGGAGACGGTGGCAGGGATTGTCGGCCTTGTCTATCGTTGATGCCTCAGTGCTGCTATTGCTGCATGGTTCCGGTCGGTGTGTTCGTGCGTGAAGCAATTTTACCGAAAAACTTGAGCGCTTTAAAACAGAAATGATTGTGTTCCGCCTCGCAGCTGCGCTTCATGAAGGGACCGGGATGCCAATTTCATTAGGGACTTTTCGTATATCGCATACGCTGGAGATTTCTAGTCTTGTGGTCGCCATACCAATCTGTGCTCAACGTGACGGCAAAAGCTTCAGCTAGTAGTTTAGAACTCTAGCGTACGGTCTATGAAAAGTTTATTATTTGCCCTAAGGAGAATAAAACTGGTCGTGCAACGCTATGTCGAGCAATAGACATAGGGAATGGGTCCGTGTTGAGGGCCGTTACAAGGAACATGACCATTTGCTATAAGAACTTTTAAAATACAGAACACGCAAACTTGCTTTAAGGTAATTACAAAGGCAAATAAAGAAATGCTCAAAGCATTTTAAGCGCATCTGTGTTAGCTAGCCGTTCGTGATGAGCTTAGACCAGGCAGTACCCAAGTGAAAATGTTTGCAAGTGGTACCGCTTGCAAGTGGTTTATTGAACAGGCACCACTAGCAGGTGGTACCAGTAGCAAGTGGTACCATTTGCTAGGGGTATCACTTGCTACTGGTACCACTTGCAAATGGTGCCTATTCAATAAACCACTTGCAAGTGGTTCCACTTGTGGAACCAGTTGCTTGTGGTACCACTTGCTACTGGTACCACTTGCAAACAGTGCATTGCCATATAGATGCGCAAAAGCAAAGCCAGATGTTAGTCTTTCTTACTTTTACTTTGCAGCTGGGTTCTTGTAGAGCAGAATTGCAGAGCAGTTGACAGAACTCCAGCCTTGAACTGCTCCCTGATGTTTTTGTCCTGTTGAGGACCGAAGTTGGTCGGAACTGCCAAGTCCTGTAGGGCAGTCAAATAATCTGACAATGATTCTTCGGGCTGTTGATAACGCTGGCGGAACCGGTGACGCTCCAGGTAGATGTTGCACAACTTTTTGAAGTGCCCGCTGAGGGTGTCGACAGCCTCTTATATTGATAGACGTCTCTCGTCGGAGTTCTAGAAGCGGCTGCCGCTGACGTCGTTGCTGGCGACAGGCACAGCGACAGCGCGGGAGGAAGGCAGCGTGTCGATCAGACCCGTTGACTTTCCACTCCCAGGCAGTGGCGGAGCAGGTATCGGCGACATACCGAGAGCAGTGCGTGAGCACCCCATGTCCCTATTAAACATTCGAGGAGCGAAATCCATCGCTCCCAAGGAATTTCAGATATTCCTGGTTTGCTCAAGAAGTCTTGCCGAGGTTTGATGCCGGATCCCCCGTCCATCCCGTCGTCAAAAGAGTGTGGAGTCCTCGGTGGACCCGGTGGGTCGGGAAGGAACGTCCACTCACCTGTGCTGCTCTCATGAGACTCTTAATTAAAAGATGATGATGATGAAGTAAGTGAATGAACACATATCACAGAAGAAGACAAAGTTATCCGAATATATATAAATATAACAATGACGACACAACACCCCCCACGGGTCCACGCAGTACACGTGGCAAATGACGGCTCAAAAAACGCAGGGCGTGACTCGTTATCTTCCTGGTACGTGATTGGTTCTCTGACGGTCGTGTCGGCTAATGTAGCATTTTCATTGGCTGTTAAGGGATGACGAGACGCTCAAGCCTCGCCCCGGGTTTCTCGAGCTCGAGCTCAAGAGACGTTAGTGTCTACAAAAAATCTACAAATCTAAAAAACATTTTTTTTTTTTAGAGTTGTGGATTTTTGGTAGACCTTTTGGAGATTGAACTTGAAGCAACAGCTTTCACTTATTTTATTATAGTGATATATATCTGATTTTGCAAACTGGTGTCATTTGCAACCCAAGTGGTACCACTTGAAGCTCATGTGGCACTTGAAGCCCAAGTGGTGCCACTTGGCTTGCAAGTGGCACCACTTGACTTGCAAGTGGTACCACTTGACGTCTAAATGCTACCACTTGACTTCCGAATGGTACCACTTGACTTTCAAGTGGTACGACTTGACTTGCAAGTGGTACCACTTGAAATACCACTTCAAATTTTCGCCTGGGTATTGGCGAGGCGGGTCGTAATATTGCAAATTACGCCCTGCACAAACGTAGTATATAGTATATTAAAATATTTCTTTTTCACAGAGCAATAAATAAAACCTCTAAAGACGCCGATGATGTTAATAGTCCATTTTAACATGGCGTTACCGCAGGCTACCGTGAGCATGACAACGTCCAAGGCGCGCGTTCAAGATCATGCTTCAAAGGCGCAGTGCGATCTTCCGGTTGGCGGAGAGATGGGAGAAAAAAAACTGAGGACATCGAGAGGCACACACAGAGACCAACACCAAATTCGGAAACGCAAGGAAGCCTTACACTAGGAGCTTACGAAAAGGATGGCAGCCAAGAAGCAAACAGAAACAGTATCCAGGGAACTGGAGATGTGGCTCGCACAGGCCATGAAACACCATTAGGGCAGAGCCGCAGGGTGAAATCTAAATGAAAGGAACCAGGGGGGAGGAAGAACAGGAACAAGAGGCAGCCCATCAGGCCAACCAGAACAACCCAGACAGTCGAGGGTCACAGAACAGCGAAACCGCTTATGGCCTGAATGTCCAACGAGCCTGAATGTCCAATCGGTCACGTGACAGGCGAGACGGAATGTACAACGAGACGAAAGATCCAATCGAGACGGAATGTCCATTGAGTCTGAATGTCCAACGAGTCGAAAGGTCCAACCGAGACGGAATGTCCAACGATTGGTGTAATCTGAGCTAGTTGGTTACTCATTATGAAAAAAACCAGCTGAACTAAGGGGGTCAACATCTTGTAAAATAAAACGTAAAACAAAGGGGAAAAGGGGGGAACGAAGTGAATTATGCAGAAGGAGGGGAAGAGGATGAAGAGGAGGTTTATATATAAAAACAGTTGGTAGTCCAGCGATCGGGTGTCTTTCTTTCTATCTCTACCTTTTCCTTAGTTCAGCTGTTTTTTTTCATAAGAATGTCCAACGTGCCTGAATATCCATCGAGACGAAAGATCCAACCGAGACGGAATGTCCAACGAGCCTGAATGTCCAACTAGTCTGAATATCCAACGGATATAGAATGAACCTTGTAAATAATTTAGAAGACATTTCTTTGTTGAATTGTAGGATTACTGATAGTTACGGCGGTGAAAAATGCGCTCGATGAAATGGGGAACCGGACATTTCGGTGCAGAGATATCGGTACGCGATCATTTCGATATGTGATCGCTTCAGCACCGGGCTTTGCAGTACCGGGATTTTTGATGCACGGCTATTTTGGTATGCCGCTGAGCTTGTCTCAATGATGTGGCCTCTGTGAAGTCCCCAAAATAAAATTAAAATTATGCTCGTATATTTTGTAGACTTCATAAAATCCCAAAAACAATTCATTTACTGTTCGTTTTATATATCTCGATATAAAGATGATTTCTATAATTAAAAAAAAAGACGTTTAAAAGGTCACACATGCCACAAGATCAAGGACCGAACTCGTTTACCATTGACAACCTATCACGCGTTTGATCTTAGAAGGTCGTACCTCTGGAGCGGAAACAAATGTGGGACCCACGAGCGTCCTCAGCCACCGTTTTTTCCGTATTGTACGAGTTGCTGATTTTTCTTATTCGTGTCCCTAGTCCCGTAAAGATGATGTCCCTCGCAGGGGAGAAAAGCGCCTGATTGAATTTTTAGTATTATAATTATTATTAGGTGAAGTCGGTGTAGTATGTGTAATTACTCTAAATTGTAGTTTTTGTTTTCTTCTTTTTTACAGAACGAACGTGAAAGTTTTAGACATTTCTGATTAGACTTCTCGGTCCCCAGACCGAGAAGTCTAATTAGCGTTCCTTCCATTAAGCCAATACAACGTTCCTTCCATTAAGCCTTTGTGCAGCTAATCTTCTCAATTGGTGATTGTGCAGAGGATTCGGCACATTGACGCTTATCGCGACGATTAGTTTCGCATGCTTCGGCCACCAAAGCGATTGCTGTCGCATTGAACCATGTATTAAGCAACAAGTAGGTAATATTAATAATTATTACAATATTTTTTGGGTTGGCTTCCATCGTTTCTGCCTTTCCTGGTCACGTGGCATGCAGCAATCGCACCGATACGCGCCCAGGTAGCATACCAAGGCTGCGATCGGATTTCAACTGGTTCTATCTCTGTCACAGAGCCGCTGCGACAGTGCGACCGTTATTTATTCATATGCGTACATTACAAGTGCACATATGACCACTGCATCAGGAGGTCAGCCCCTCGCTCGGTCTTCCCAAAATCCATAATGCTAGAGTTGCGAGTGAACGTATACTCACGAAGAACCCGACATTTATCATCTTGAATAACCCGGGTACGATTCACAATCGGACCCTTGCCAATTCTGAGAGCTGCATTTGTCATTCTCTCTTTTTTTAAAAGAGGGTCTAACTGTTGACCCCCACTGTCACCGGCAATCTACACACCCAACCCTAATCAACTCTTTTCGACAATTCGACAAACGCGGACTTTTGCCCCATTCCTCGAATCGGGACGAATTGTCCTTCTTCCAGTTGTCCAGAGACCAATGGAATTTCGACGAAGTGACCGGATTCGTTGTGCAATACGCTTCCCCTACAAGAATAGAAAGCCACGTGGAACGATCTATTCACACATGATGCAGGCTATTAGTACATCCGGGTGTGAACCTTCTCCTGCACGCCGAGATAGATGCGTTCGCGTCCTTTATCAGCAGTCAAGCTCCCACCTACCAGGACGTCATGAACTACCTCGACAGAATGGCGAGTTTTGGAGTGCTTCCAGAAAGCAGTTAAATTGCATGGGCTTCTGAAAACCACTGTGCATGTCACATGCAAAAAAAGTAAAAAAAAGTTGCGTACTGTGTGATACTAGTATTATCGCTTTACTCACTGACATACAAACCTATTGGTAGAGAATGGATGCGTATGTAAACTACTGACGACTAAAGTGTACAGTGAGTAGTTGTCTGTTCAAACGAACAAAAATAAAAATTTCTCAAATTCACACAATTATTCCGCATTTACTCAGGAATTGTCGGGTCACACCAGCCACCACCCCCATGCATTTACAGGCGCGTTAGATGTAGATTTTATTAAAAAAAAAAAGATATCTATATTTTTTTTATTAGTGGAAAATAACGCTTGTGGAAACTCTTATGCATCGCACCCACAGCTCCCAAAGCTCATTTAAAAAAAATTAAATATTGACTCTGCGCATAGTCAGTGGCGCTGGCGGGCGGTCATGTGTTTGCAATGCGGATCTCCGTATGTAGCTCATCTATAGATCGAAGCGGGCAGGGATGAGGACTGAACTAGAAATTCCTGGGTTCTGAAGCGCGGCCTTTATAGACGTCCCCCAATTGCGATCCACTAGAACACCCGTAAATTGCATCCCTATTATATATTTCAAATTGGCTGACTTATGTCATCAGAATATTCCAAACATTTGAACTGTTAATATCAAAGGAGCGTTTGGCGTCGTAAAATCAACACCTTTAACCGATTGGTACATAGCTGCGCATCGGCACTCAGCTAACTAACCATCAAGTCTTCCTATAGATGAATTTATAATATTTGTGTCTGCTCTGTTTTTTTGTCGGTCCGTCAACGTCGGTTTTTGTGGCACGACATTTTAGTATGATGTCGCTACGGCAATGCTTGCAGGAACGCGGACTAAATATACACACAAGTCTGTAGATTTAAGAGGGCAAATTATTCTAGCACGTGACAGGCGAGACGGAATGTCCAACGAGCCTGAATGTCCAACGAGACGAAAGATCCAACCGAGACGGAATGTACAACGAGCCTGAATGTCCATCGAGACGAAAGATCCAACCGAGACGGAATCTCCAACAAGCCTGAATGTCCAACGAGACGGAAGATCCAACCGAGACGAAATGTCCAACGAGCCTGAATGTCCAACGTGCCTGAATATCCATTATTGGATCTTTCGTCTCGTTGGACATTCAGGCTCGTTGGACATTCCGTCTCGTAATCCAGCGAAACAGGCAAGCAGCAGAATTGCGGACACCACAACATCAAAAACGGGTGAAAGCGGTGGGTGACTCAAATGTCAACAGGTTCAAACGCGTCTACCTAAAAAAGGTGTCAAAGGACGGAAGGATGGAGGTAAAGCCACTACCAGAAAAAGGATTAAGCGAAGTGAAGGAGGTGGTTGAGACTGCAAGACCAGACAACAACACAATTGTCATAATCCCTACAGGCCTCAATGATTGCCTGAATTTAAGACATATACATGAAACAATAGGGAACATTGAGGAAATGGCGACAAAATACCTAGACACGGCCATACAGGTCTGCACCCAGCCATGAGACACCCGAGATGGGCAGGGCAGCATAGAAACCCTCAAAGAACTGAACCGAGGCCTGGACAAGCTATGTTCCAGACACCCGGAAAACTTGGAGCTTGTGGATCTACCATAGACAAAAGAAAGGCTGAGATACTCATTAAACTTACAACAAACGCTGCAGAACCCGGGATCTTGGGTTCAATCCCCACCCCTGCCCGTTTCGATCTGGATGAGCATCGTACCGGCGTGCGGTCATGTATCATTACTGCGTGATGCACATTAAAGACCCCAGGTTAGCGGTTGTACTGCACTGGCTAAATTGCTCATCTACAGCTGGAAGACTCGACGCCCGTTGAGGCAGACCAAGTTCTAGGCTGTATAAACATACACACAACCCATATTTTTGGTCTACTGGTGGGAATGTTTTGAGGAACAGAAAAAGCGAGTAAAGGTGCTAGCGGCTACAAAAATTGAACAGCTCTGCAGAAAGATAGAGGATAACATACGGAAAGATGGGGAAAAATCTAGCCAGAAATTCCGGATAAAAATAAATGCAATACAGACAGATGCAGAAAAGTAGCAAGAGCAGACGCCGACACTACAAAGACCTGGAAGAAAAAAAGCGAAATATGAGATTGAACGGCTGAATACGTCTTGCAACAACAACAAACATCAAGGCGAACCCCGGAAGAGACATGCAGTCAAAGCGACTCCTTAGAGAAACACAAAATACAGAAGCGTTCCATATTGGACCCCATGACAAATGGGGAAGTTAAAAAACAAATAAAGCCCTTGAAGAACAGAAAGGCAGCCGGCATGGACGATATTCCAAATGAGTTCCTAAAGGCACTAAAAAAAAGGCAGTAGGCAATCTCAGGTCATGTTTTAATGACATCTTAGAGTCAAAAGAAATACCAAAACCATGGAAACAAGCAAAAGTAAAGCTTCTGTATAAAGGGAAAAAAAGCGGACCCAAAGAACCTCAATGCCTACCCGCGGCCAATTGCAATAATTAGCAACGTCTGCAATTTTTTTACAAGTGTCACGATTTACGGCCGAGCTCAAGAAGCAAGAAGCGGAGAAGAAGCCCGAGGAAATCGGGCTCGAGCAAGAGGCGAATACGGTGCCCCTAAGAAGCTGCATACCTCGGCCGTGACACGCAGATGCAAGCTAATTCAACCATCACTTGGACCCGCAGCCCTCTGCACGGATCTAAGAACTTAAGATGGCAGCGACCCCTGATACTAATTGCGACTGGCTCCGTCGAAAAAGCACCATCAAGTCCCAACGGACACATATCCCTATTTCAGTCGAATGCTATTTGGCACTGGTTTTGATTTGTAGTTTCCCAATGTATACCAGGCCTCGCACCCCCGGTGCAAGCTCTTCAGAAGGCTGACACTGTCGTTTTCAAGTCCGCTTTTCCCCATTTTGTTTTCACCGGCCTTGGTGGGGTACTGCGTCATATGCATTCTCTCGGTTCAGGAATGCCAGGAACAACTGGGAGTTTTGAATACCCTTCATTTATATGGCTCGGGCTAATGTAAATAGGTTACCACTTGTTCTCCTCGAAAAAAAAAAATAATAAAACTCAAACCAAAAGTTTAGAAACAAAGAGTTCCCAACGTTTCGGGGTCGACTTGACTCCTTCTTCACGGGTGACTAAAAATGGAATGGGACAGCGCGAGCTTAGACCTCTTCTTCCTCTTCTACCGAGGTGACGTTTTGTGAACGTGACACAGGCCATGGACGTAAATAGATGGTAAGGCCCCGAGGGACCTGTTAATGTTCCCCGGTGTATTCTGGATGTGCCACGACTCCAAGAACAGGCGTTTTCTTTCTTTCAAGTCACTTATTCTCCTGTTTTGTCAAAATCCATTTTCAGCTTACACGAAAAAAAAAAACATTTTTTTTTTATAAAGACTTTGTAGTTTGTTAAAGGGGCGGTGGAACGATATTCTATTGTAATGTTTTTGACTTTACACGAGCTTACTCGAACTAGTGGGACTCAAGGATACTCCCACGCAACGCTACTCACCGAGAAACTCCTTTGTTGCGCTGTAATTTCAAGGACAAAACCGAGTGTTTTCATTCAATCTCTCCTTCGCAAAACCTGATGACGTAGCTGGGCTGACGTAGCTGGGACTACCGCCCAGTGAAGATATTTGAATGCGGCTCATAGATTGGACCCGAGCATGGCGTGGACACTCGATTAGGGCTCGTGATAATCGACAGCTCGAGAATAATTCGGGTAGTGTCCGGTGTCCAATCGCTGCAATGACGACAACAGCCGAGCCATAACAATGTCTGGGACTCAGCGCGTATACTGTGCCTTGTCAAACCCAGCGCATGCCTATGATCAACATTGGCGGCATAAAATCGGCTCCAGATCACGTGGCCGCTTGTTCTGGCTGCGAGTTGAGGGGGTGAACCACAGATCAGTGGGGTGAACCTGGCTCGTTTTTCTTCATTTTTTTCTCCGACTTCGATTGCGTGTGGTGAAAAACGAACGGGTATTTCACGGGTCATTAACGTCAGGAATCCGTTCTAAGCGGTATTTGTGCAAAATACAAAAATCGTTGCATCGCCCCTTTAACTATGCTTGTTGTCGTGTTTCAGGGACCAATCGTCTGAATAAAATATGAGAGTTCACGATCGACGGTATAGAACAATTTATATAAAACGGCGAAATACGTAAATAGAAAAGATCACTAATGCCTAGTTATTTACACATGTAGAGTTAGAAATGTTTTTGAAATCTCCCGTCCCTCGTCAGGCTGATGGCATCAAGCGCTGGGTCTGGTGATCTGTGCGTCACTTATCGCCAACACTGTTTAATGTATACATAAACGATTTTCTCAACCGGCTGGAAGAGGAAGGAGTGGGACTGCGCTTCAGCACTACCACCAAGTATGGAGAGAAGGAATACACGCGCATCCCATGCCTGGCCTTCGCCGAAGCCGGTGCTGATCTCCGAGTCCCGACTCCTCAGCCGATTTGCAGCACATGCCCTGGGAGCGGTAGCGTCGGACTGCTGAGGATTTTCTGGGTCCTCTTACGATGTATCTTCATTCTTTGTCTTCTGTAAAACCTTTGTGCATATGTCTCGGATTAAGTCCTTTTAATCCTTCTCGCTCCATGTGCGCGTTTCACGTATGATGCGCTGCCCCTTTTTTCGTTTTCTCTAACGATGCATCACATCCTTGTTCTTCAAACACTCGCGTGAAACGACTGTGTCGATGCACACCCCCTCCCCTCCCCTTATTGTTTTCACATTCTCCCCTATATTTTGGCAATTGTTTCTATTACAGCGTCTTACCGCGCATCATTAAAGTTCGGAGTTTCCGCTATTGATCGAACTGGTTTTATAATGGTATCTTGGTCATATTGTTCTGTATAGTGAACGTATATATATGTTGCAATTAAAATTGTTTTGTTTTTAAACAAAATAAAATAAAAAATAAAAAACGCCCGCGGTTAGCTTAGTTGGCAGAGCACGAGACTCTTAATCTCGGGGTGGTGGGAATGTATATTCCCCCTTCCGTTAAATTCTTCTTTTTCAAATAACATACTCATACGCTGCTAGTTAAAGTGTGACTGCATTTTGTGTAAAAGCCCGAAATAACTGAACATGTAATTAGTAGAGCGCACCTCTTAGGCGCCCGTTTCCGGCTTGAGTGGCGTCGGCGTAACCGAGCGTTGCATTATGGGACGCTTCCGAAAATGACGTCACACGTGATGTCACGAGGTTCACTAGTGACGTCACTCGTAACCACGCGTTGCATTATGGGACGTTTCCCATAATGACGTCACGTCTGACGTCACGAGGGCCACGAGCGAAGTTACGAGGGTCACGAGCAACGTCACGAAGGTCACGACGAAGGTCACTTCCCTCACAGTGAACGTCACGACCTTCACGAGTGACGTGACGATGTAAGGGGAGGAGCGGAGGAGGAAGGGAGAATGAGGTGAGGCTCAAGGGAAAGGGAGGAGGGGTGGGGAGGAGGAGAGGTAACGGAAATGGTAGGAGATGCACACCTTTTACTCCGTACCCTCCCCTCTTCCTCATCAAGAGCTACGCTCTAATTCGGCATTAGAGTTGTAAACGTCTTGCATTCCTTTTTTTTCCTGGGATGCTGTATTCTTCTGGGACGTGCTCCAGCGCACATTGAAGAAGCAACTGTGTATAATGCCATCAGGAATACTTGTGTTGAATATAACCATCGATTACTATGTACCATATGACATGTTCATGTCATTAGGATTGTGCAGCATATAGAGATCGCGTTTGGCAGTTCGTCATGCCGACCCTAATGCGAAAGAAGTATGATGAACCCCCCAAAAACCACGATAGAGTGGAAGAACAGGACAGGAGTATGTTTTTATTTCTTTAGTCACGTCGAACAATCGGAAATTGCCTTTTCCAGCCTTGAGCTTAATTAAAATTCAAGAATTTTAATATGCTCACTAATAGTTATGCAGAGCATTTTTACCGTCTTGAGATTGTTTTCTTCTTATTGTAATAAAGATTAGAAGAAAAAAGGAACTATCAACGCTGCTCAATGTCACCCGGCCAGCTCCGTCGGGAGAGAACTAAGTTCTAACCAACAATAAGCAAAAAAAAAAAAATAAATGAAAAAATAAAAAAAAACATACAAAGATATTAATTTTTTAATCTTTTTTTTGTGTGTGTGTGTGATTTGGTGATAAACATGAAAGGAATTGTGAAAACTTCCCCTCTTTCGCAATATATTACTGAACGCCAAAAAAGGCTACAAAAGCAAATTTTGAATCGTGGGAAGGTAATCACATATGTTCCTTATGTGGAATGAATTCAAACGTGATAGTCTAGTAGAAATAAAAATCCGTTTTGTGCTTAACTGTCCGCTAAGGCGTTTCAAAATACTTCTGCTTACATTTAGACCACCAACAATAAACCGCCTCAGTTATTTTTCAGACTGAAATCCGCAGGTATACACGTTTAAAGGTCAAAATTCTGCGCGATGCGAACTTTTTATTTTTGAAGGTCGTTCATTATTTATAACCAGACGTGACGGATTAGTTAATGAAAGATTGTGTAAACGATCACTTTTTTATAATACAAGCTTTTGTTTTGCGGTAAAATAGCATCCATTTTCTAATGTGTACTGTGTGCGATAATTGTTTTGATTAGCCTCAAGCCTGAACTATTTGCGGTACAGAACCTATGCGGAGTGCAAGTCGTCTGCTTCTTTCGCAGAGGTTGTGGTGACGTCAGAAAGATCCCAAGCTCTGATTGGCTCTGCTTTTAAAGATGGTGGGCAGACCTCAAGGCAGCCTGCTTTGAGCTCTACCCACTATCCTTCAATCAGAGCGAATCAGAGCTCGGCGTGTTTCTGACGTCACCGCAACCACTGCGCAATAAGCAGACGACTTGCTCTCCGCATACTTTTCTTTTGATGGAATCTTAGTTTTGTCAAACATAACGTAATTTCCGGGCTGTAGCTTGCACGAACGGCACAGCTTGGTGGATTTACCTTAAAACTTACGTTTCTCCCTTTCTCCCACCGGTCTGGGATCGCATTCTTCACCTCTCCTTATTCTGTCACTTCCCAAAAACCTGCACTAAGACTCTTCTGTGACATTCTAGAAAAGATTTTAATATGCTTAATGAATTAAAAAAGAAATGCTTTAATTTTTGGAATAATGTAAGAACAAATACAAAACTGATATTTTGATGACCTTGACATCACTAGAGAGCTCGAACTTAGCTCTCCATTGAATACAAATTCAATATTAAATAAAATCCGTTCCATACATTTGAATGAAGGAACGTTTCGAAAATCTAGCAAATTTTGAATCAATTTCCCCCATAAACAAAACAAAAAAATGTTAATTTTTTTTAGTGGCAGGGTATGATAGTGGTTTGCTAAAAAAATATATTAATATAAAATATCGTATTTTGTTTATATGCCCACAGTTTATATTTTGAGCCAGGTAACGATATATTCTCAAACTTCAGCTTTCTATCTCGACCACTAGTTTCAAATTCTCACGGAGTTTGAGCTTTTTACGATGCATAGCTTATTTATCTGGGCCGAAAAACATGGTTCCCTTTTCTCGGGAATTCCCTGTAATAATATTAGGTTGTCAACCATATATCCAAGCCACATTGTTGGCCAAAACAGCACCTATGTATGTGAGGACGTAGTCACAACAAACTAAAAATATTGAAGCGTTGTTCACTGATATGGCTGACTACCTAAAATTAATACTATACTTAATATGCAAGCTTAAAAATAAGTTAAATTGTGCGTGATATGCGGAGTAAAAGTACAGATATGTCTTTCCACGGCAGAGTGAACTTTGGAGCGGAGGTAACCTCCTCTCCATCGCTCACTCCGCTAAAGTAAAAAAGATTCTACTCAAAAAAAAAAAGGAAAAAAAATGTTTGGGCAAAATTGTTTGCAATGCACTTCCAGGCCATGAACACTGAAACATTCATTTAAACGCTATCATACTAAATTATCATATGTGACACTGAAGAGAAAGAGAGAGAGAAGCGGAAGCATGCAGGCAAGCTGGTTAGTAAACATCATAATCTAAACCTAGAGGCACGGAGAAGTAAAATAACGGACATGATGACACAAAATCTCAATTGAGATTTTGTGCCGTCTTATCTTTTATTTTATTTCTCTGTCTTTCAGGGTTTAGAACTTTAGATTATAACCACACATTCCCCTCCGCTCATTTGCTTACAGCTCCAAGTCCCCTAGTCGTGTGGGCACCTTGCATCCGAGAGAACGCATGGACATAGCATGCTTTCACACAGTGGTGCAGCGCTGAGGGCGAGGGCCGATGATGGCACACTGAGATAACGGGTCAGCCATGACAAAAGAAACCGTTGTCTCGCTGCCACTTGAGTGAGCGCGACAATAGATAGCTTCAACTGGGAATACCCCGAGGCTCGGCGCACCCAGCCGTTCCAATTACGCAAAGCCTATCCGCGTCGAGGAATGCATTTTCGTGGAGTGATACGTATTCCCTTAGTGAAGTATTTGGTTATGCAGTTGCTCCCCCGCCCTTGCCTGCTCGCCCAAATTTCCTCCGTCGTCTGCAGCAACAGATTCTGAACAGGGCGTTCCCAGCATTCCTTTCGGCGCCAAAACCAAGAGATGTTATTGGACGAAAAGGAGAGCTCTCCCATTTTCGTCCAATAGCGTCTCTTGGTTTTGGTTATCGTTGGGGGCATGTCCCTCCACACTTTTGGTTTCACCTCTGGTGGCCTCATGTCGCCTCCAGAAGCTTCCTACCTCCATAGTTAACTTGAACAACGAAACACCTTAGTGCAACATACAAGCGGCTAATTGCACAAAATCCCATGTTCACAACAAGGATATCAGTTGCCGTGGCAGTAGTTCAGGCACAGAAGGGCAAGATGCACTCTGCCTAAGCAACAACGGTACAACTAACGTTTAGTGTTGTCGTAGGTGCGGAGTTATTGTTCCGACGGATGTGGGACGCGAATCCGGGCAAGCTTGTATCATCACTCGGGTTCAATGGTGCAAAAGCAACAAAGGCTGCACTGCACCAAGCTAACCTTACTTAAAATGGGCTGAGTGTTGGGTTCAAGGAAAACGCTGAAGTTAGAAGTTGCACAGTATAGGACCCATACCCACAAAACCAGATGAATCAATAAAAAAAACATTGTACTGCCCACTTGCTCTTTATGCTTTTTTATGGGCGATATCTTTTTGGAATCGTTAACCAACACAAAATATTAGGTGTATACTTTTCCTAATATGTGACCTGGGACGCTCATGTAAACTTTTTGATTTCGAAACTGTCTCGTATTGTCGGTGTATTTGCTCGTTGTCGTGGTATTTCGCCACTTCATGTTAAGTTAAAAATATTTCACGCATTATTTCAGTCCCATTTGAATTACTGTCATCTCATCTGGGCTACTACAACTAAAACAAATATAAATAATTATTTTTGCTCCGGAAAAGGTCTTACGACACATTGCGGAAGTACATTATCTTGATCACACTGAACCTCTATTTACTAAGTATAATATCCTTCCTACTAAGCATTTGTATGAATACCGCCTGATGTGTTCCATTCGTTTCGCACCGCCATCAGTTATTGAATTCTTATATTGTATTTCGCAATTAACTGAAAGCCTCAACATCGTCAGCACACGTCGTACAGAGTTTTGGGCTATCCCTCGGTCACGTACAAGCTATAATCTGCAATCCCTGTGGCATATTCTTCCATCTTTGTTAAATACATATCTCACCAAGAACACAGATATATATTCGGCTAGCAAGAAAGACATCTTGTCGTATTTTATGTAGTTGGTTTTTATTGTATTTTTATTTTTTTTTTAATGAATTGTAGCATTTATTTTCATGTATCTATATGTGTGCGTACTGTGTATTCATTCTTTGTTTTCTCTATTGAATGCTGCTGCCTGTAAACGGGGGAGCCTGAGCCCAGTCAAGCTGTTCTTGAAGAGCTTTTTGCCTAGGCTCTTCTCCAGAATTTCTGGAGAATAAAAAGATTTGATTTGATTTGAATCATGCAAGAAACAGTTAATGCTTCGAACTATTTACAAAATGTTATACAGGGTGTTTGGTTTTAATTGTAACAGCTTTATTTGAAAGAAATCCGTGGATGGTACACTAATGCAATTTGGGCAGGCGAGTTATACGGCCAGGGGGACATAATGTGGGGGACAACTCCTCATGTTACGCTAGACTCGTCCAACAGGCACAAGGCTAGCGGTGCAACAACGCGGATGATAATGTTACCACTCGCGTTGTCGCACCCCTAACCTTGTGACTGTGGCATGAGTGCAAACTTTGGTGCACTCCAGCGCTCCCGTGCTTCAAGTCCATCGGAAAACCTAAGAGTTTTCGATGATGCTTAAGAAGCCGATAAATAATCCCCTACTATATGTCCCCCTGGCCATATAACTTAACTCAGTGGTTCCCAAATAGGAGTCCGCGGACCCCAGGGGGTCCGCGAAGACACTTCTGGGGTCCGCGATACCCTCAACAAATTTTTTTGTTTTGTTTTAGTTGGCACGTTTTTTGTAGTTTGAAGCGCGAGTGTGCCACGTATTGATGAACTGACCAGAATGAAGTGATGTGGCACTTTTGTTTTATGTTTTTCTGCTACGTAGCAATAAAAGGCACCTGTTTCATGCTCCAGATGTTAACTTACTAACGTCCCACCCCTCCCTCCCTCCCTCCCTCCCTCCCTCCCCCCCCCCCCCCCCCCCCCTTGCGGACCCCGCTGGAAGGGGTCCGCAAGGGGTCCCCGACACATCCATGGCTGGGAACCACTGATTTAACTGAACTGGATTAGCGTAACTTCACGGGTTCTTTTTAAAAATAGGTCTGTTCAAATTAACGTTGTTAACCCTGTATATGCATATATGCTTGGCTAATTTGCCCAGAACAAAACTAAAAACCGGCTTTGTGGCCAACTTTCGTTTCTCGGGTTTTGGACTCCAAAGGAATAGAAGTGATTTTGAGACTTGGGCGATCGTCACAGGTCGTGTGTTTCTGTATTTCACCAGGCTCAGATGCCTTTCACACAACAAGAAAACTTTGCACAAAAATTTTCAAACTGCAAAGGAACAGCCAAATGGCCATCAACACATGTTTTTATTCTTACACATTTAACAAGGAAACCCATAACCTAGCCTCTTTTATGACAATTTACCTGGTTTGAATAATGATAACTTTTGTTAAATTCAGAGCTATTGCATAAATTATACAGAAAATAAAAGCTCGGACATATACCTATCAACAGAACAAGCCCTACAATTTTCAAGGCAGAGTTAACATCTTCACACGAAAATGCAACCTGCACAGATATTTCTGCAGGGAATTGTTTCCTCTACCTTATTATTTTCTATGTTTATTATGCAGAACGAGATTATTTGTTGTTGCTTTGCAGGAAAGTAGATGCATGGGCTTTGTTCATACACGACACATCCATTACTCAAGATAAATATGGTAATTTGTTGCAATATCAGTTCAAAAATGAAACAAGAAAATATGTTTTAATACAGCCTTTTTGATAAGATGCGTACTATCAGGTGTGTACATACTAGACAGATTTTATTTTTTACACATCTATATATTACATTAATATAAATGAGACCTATAGATAAAATAGCAGATGAACGATTTTAATTTTCATTGCAGTGTTCTATTTACAGGTGACCCAAATTGCCAACTGCCTTGAAGAAATATCACCAATGGCCCTGCACTGGGTAGAAAAGGCGCTGCGAAATCACATGACCAGCCTCCACTGGCCTCCGCAGGGGCAAAACCGCACCCAGCGCTGCTCCCAGGCCCTGATAGTGCCTGCCTTGACTCCCGGTCGCACCATGGAGATGGAGAAGCACCTGCACCAGACGGAGGAAAATGCCCACATACTCCCTTGGGGGAGTGACAGCGCTCCTCTCCTCTGACTTCCCGAGACCAGATTACGCGTGCCTTGATCTAAGGTGGGACAGTGAAATTACACTTTCCCAAAATGTAGGAGTGAGTGAGTGAGAATATGTTTATTTCAGAAAGGGGACACCGGATACCTTGACGAAAGTCATCTTATCCAGTGGGGGATGTAGAGGGTAGGGGTTGGGAAAAAGGAAAAAAGGGAAGTGGTTATATATACTTCCTCTCTGGAGGACCTCTGTTGGGGGTAACCCAGTCTTCATAGTTTTGTGGTGTGAGTTCGGCGGCAAGTTTTGAGATCGCTTCCTGTCGTTTTCATGCTGTAGCTTGACAGTCCCAGATAAGGTGTCTGCAGGTAGCCGGTACATGGCATTCTGTGCAGTTAGGGTCAGGGCCCGGGTCGTCTTCTGATGTTGGTTTGTAAAAACGCTTTCGTAGAACTGGAGTAATGGCCGTGTTGGTAGCGAGGCGCCGGAGGCACACCCGCTCCCACCGTGAGTATTTTGATGGGAGCGGGTGTTCCTCCGTTGGCAGTAGAGCAGTCAACCTCGCTTTCCGCTCTTGTCTTGCGAGTGTCTTTATTTCATCGGGATCGGGGTCCTCGGTGGGTATTGTGGCGAAGGAGTCCAGGAGGCCTTGTGCGGAGCAGGTTGCTTGTAGCGTGCTCCGCGCGGCCTCATGGGCTTCTTCGTTTCCCAAGATATCTTGGTGTCCCGGAATCCATGAAATTTTGAGGGTGATTCCTTTAGTTCGGAGATAGCGCGCTGCGGCTTTGATGTCATTCACAGTCTTGTTACGGCTGCTGGCTTTCCTGCATTCTCTAACAGCCTCTTGGGAGTCAGTGTAGATGAAGAGTTCTGTGGGGTGCTCATCCTCTTGGGCATTTTCTAGTGTCCAAAAGATTGCTTGGAGTTCAGCGGTTTTGGCACTGGGGGTATAAGGGAGGATTTTAGCGCTTGTTTCGCCGGTGCGGAAGGAGTACCAAGCAATGGCTGTCCTACCGTCCTCGTTTCGCGACGCGTCTGTGTAAATGACTTTATTGGTCTTACATTGAAGGAGATGTTCTATCTTTTTTATGTGTCTTTTAGCAACATTTTTTCTTTTATTACAGTGCTCTTTGCTCTGGTTTTGGGGTATAGGCTTAATCTCTGTTATGCATTCGTCTTCCCATGGAGGAGGAGAAGTGGCTATAGCTGGAATTTCAAAGTCCGTTACTCCGAGGTGCTTAAGGATGATTCTTTCCGGTTCGGTTCTTTTGAGGCGGTCTCTCTGACTGTTTTGTGCTTCTTTTGCTAGTTCTTTGATTGTGTTTATTTGAGCCGCTTTGTGTAGGTCGGGAATGCGGGTTATCTTGGGCAAACCCGTGATAACTCTCATAGCTGCCTTGTTAAGGGTTTCAACTTGATCTTGCCGGGTCTTGGTAAGACGAAGGTAGTTATAACCGTAAATGGCTTTGGAGACGAGCAGTGATCGTACCAATAGTTTTAAAGGTTTTTCTTCTGCCCCCCAAGCTTTGGTTGTTGTTCTCTTGACAAGGTTAAGGCCGCGTCTCCATTGTATCTTAATCTGGTTCAGCCAGCTCCGTGCTCCCCCATCCTCGTCGATTGTGAGACCGAGGACCTTTACACTTGGTTGTCTTTGAATTTTGGTGCCATCAACGTACAAATTAATGGTGTCTCCGATGTTTTTCTTTCTAGCCCTTTTTGAGGCGACGACTGTGTAGGTAGTCTTTTCGGCTGAGATTATCATATTTGTTTCATGCATAAAGTTCATTGTAACATCCAGGGCTTCTTGAAGTCACCTTTCTTGAATGTTGGGTGTGCCTTTGTTGATCCATAAGGTGACGTCGTCAGCGTATATAGTGTAACGTACGTCTCGAATTGCCTCCAGGTGGAATGCTAGGTCAGCCATGGCCATGTTAAATAGTACAGGGGAGATGACTGCTCCTTGGGGAACTCCTACCGTGTTTCTTGTGAGGGGGCTCATGGTGCCTCCAATGTGAACTTGAAATTTGCGTCGATGAAGGAAGGATTTGATGAAGTTTAGTATTCGTCCACGTAGGCCTCGATTTTTTGCTCCTCGAATGACTGTTTCATGTGGGATGGAGTCGAAAGCTTTTTTGATGTCGATCGCCACTATTGTACGAGGCTGTACTGTAGGTTGAAATTTGGTTATGTCATTGTGAATCATGGCTAGACTGTCTTGTGTGGACAGGTGTGGACGGAATCCAGTTTGCATGGGGTGTAGCCTGTTGTGTGACTCTAGGATCCAGGTTATTCTGGCCAGGAGCATACGTTCCATTACTTTACATAAGTTGGAGGTTAGCGAGATGGGTCGGAGGTTCTGGATGTCATTGTTGGGTTTGCCCGATTTCGGAATGGGAATTACGGTGGATATCTTCCAGTCATCGGGAAGTTGACCGGATTCCCATATCTCGTTGTATTTGTCTAGGAGCTCACGCATTTCTTCATCCGGAAGGTTTCGGAGTGCTGTGATGGTAATGTGGTCCGGGCCTGGAGCTGTGTTGCTTTTTGCTTTCGCTAGAGCGTCCAAGAGCTCACCCATGGTGAAGGGGGAGTCTTCTGGCATTAATGCGTTTATGGGTTCCGGCGCATAGCAAGTATCCGGTGGTTCCTTGGCTGGTTGAGGGAAGAAACTCTCTCCCGCTGCTTTTGCTAGCTCTTCTTCTGTTATGTTTAGCCGTAATGCGAGGTTGGAACCGGTGTTTTTGCTTTTGGTTTTGCAGTTCATTCCTCGATGTGTGTTCCATACCTTCTTTAGTCCAGTCTTTTCACCGAAGGAGCTGCAGTGTGCCCACCATCTGTTTCGTCTAAGTTCGAGAGTGTATCTTTTGGCCCTTGCCGTGGCTAAGTTAAGTTTGGTCCGAAGTGCTCGATTTTGTTTATTTTTTCGGTATCTCTGGAGCGCTTGGAGGCGACTAGCCCAGAGATTGAGGAGATGAAGGTCGGGTATAGGAGAATCTTCTTTAATCTGGTATACTGTCTTTGCGACCTTAAGGGCCCGCTGGATACGGGTGGCAAGGTGTCCTTCCTTGCTTGCGGCTAAGGCGGTGCGGAAGACATCCCATTTCATGAATTTCGCCTGATGTTTGGCTGGAGTGGTTGTTTTAAGTCGAATGACTATGGGCAGATGGTTGCTGCCCATCGGATCTGGCAACGTATGCCAGGAGGCTTTGAAGTTCTTCGTGGCCCAGGTGAGGTCCGGGGTTGTGTCGTTGTGCCTCGTGCTTGTTGCGATCCTTGTAGGGGTGTCGGGCTCGTTAAGAAGGACCAGCCTCAGTTGCTTGCATTTGCTGGTTATATTCCGTCCTCGTTTGTTAGCTTTTTTGTACTCCCACTGTGGGTGTTGGGCGTTCATATCCCCAGCGATGAGTGTGGGTGTGGTGCCTTGCACTGTGGCATCGAACCAGTCTGCGTCGTCTCCTTCTTTCTGTCCCGGTCTAATGTAGACGTTGTAGATATCGAATTGTTGATTGCCTATGCGTAACTTAACTCCCACAACTTCTCTGGCTCCGTTACATATTTGCGAGGTATCTATTTGTGATTGTGTTGTACTGTTCAAGACGAGGGTGCTTGGCCATAGGTTGTACCAGTGGATTGTTGGCTTTGGTAGTTGCGGGATCGTCGGACGATGGTGGGATGAATATATGTAGTGTACCCTCGAATATTGAGGTTTTCGACGTTTGCTTCCTGTAGGAGGATGACGTGTGGTTTGTTTTCCCTCATTTTCTCTAATCTTTCTTTAAGTTCCGCTGCCTTGTTATTAAATCCCCTGCAGTTCCATTGTAGAACCCAAGGAAATATCGCCTTACGTTTTGGTTTGTTTTCTTTGTTGTGTTTGGGCAAGTTAATCATTTAGTCGTTTGAGGATATCTCGTAGGGTTTTCGAGATGTCCTCGAGGGATTTTTCGACTCTGTCCATGCGTTGTTCCATTGCCGTTAGACGTTGCTCGCAGCTGGTGTGATTATGTTGTTGTTGCCAGTTTGAGTTTCCGCAATTTGTGGCTGGAGAAATTTGCAGGTTTGCACGGTTGATGAGGTGACATCTGAAACTTTTCCGAATACCATGGGTGGAACGTACGGATTGACATGGCGAGGCACTGCCCATGCTCCTTGTGGGGAAGGGTTAGTCCATGATTGTGAAGAGTTTGATCCAGGGGGTGCCCAAAATGTAGGAAGCAGTTCATAGCTTCAGGGGCCACCATTAAAAGACCAGTAAAGAGGTGAATGGAAGAAATTAATAATTACATCAATCGCTTATAACTTTTTTTCTCTAAACTGCAGTTAACTATCGTCATCTGAGTGTGTAACGTGTGTGCTAAGCTAATGGCGGCGTTCTTGAGGCTGATTAAATGACAAACCATACAACATAAATATTAGAACAAAAGTTCAATGAATTCTCCAAACAGGCAGAAGTTTTCTTAGACTGATAAGGGGTTGATCAGCTAAGCCTCAATTAATCAATCACTGGCCACCAGCAAGATGTTGTTCTTGTAAGTAGATATTGTCTAGTACAGACTAGTAAGTATTTCGTTTCTCTAAAGATCAGCAGCTAATTAAAGGCTATGAAAGTCCTTAAAAATCGCAAAGATCTGCGAACAGGAGAATGGACGATTGGCGCCCTGCCCACCTGGTGCAATGTCTGGCGGCCGAAGGGTTGCTGCCGAGGCCAATGTGCCGCACGATGTCCACCTTGCTGGGCATGGCCACCGACCCTTCCACGGCGTGCAGCTTCGACGGTATGTGCAAGAAGTCCGGCTGAATGCCAAACTCGAATGGGAGCGGCAGTGAGTTCAGGAACAGGGCTGGGCTGGCCACGCCTGTGCACCCAGACAGAAACATCCCTCCTGAACATACGTGTATCACTGAGCAAAATTCTGTGCTTCAGTAATCAGCAGCTATGGTAGTGTTCGCCGTATGATACTTGACGAGGTAAGGACGGCAGGGAGGAACTCTAGTTGTTCCGCCTCTGGCACAAACTTCCTACCTTCAACAAAGCTTCAACGCTTCAAGTGGTAAAATCCACTTGGAGCGCATTCACAGCCGAAGCACGGCGGAAGGCATGAGGCACGTGCTCGAGGCAGGGCATTCTAAAAATGCACCCTGCCGTTCTCACTCTATCAATGAGTACAGGAGAGACAAAATATGACACTATGAGGAGAATTTAGAGGACAGCAACCGAAACCATGTGCATTTTGATGAAAGTACTTGCCTTCTGCATGGTTCCCAAGGTCTATGGATGGAATCAGTATCTGGCTTGGCAGGAGACAGCATTCATCTGAGAAACAAGTTCAACAATAACAGAAAAGGCATAGTGGTAGCACCGCCATCTGCCGGAAAGCGCAAAAAACGAGCTACCTATAGACCATTCCATTTAGCGCTCTTTGGGCGGCACCATTTTGTTCGACAGCAGCGCCCTCTCCATACATCCGGGAAATTCAGCGGGTTCGGCGGGGTAAAACGAGAGAGAGGGCACGCGCCCGACTCCGCTAGCAGACGACAAACCGGGAGGTTGCCATTCTCCATCTTTGGGCTGTATCAACGGGCTGTACGGAATATCGAACTCTCGCTCGTGGCTGCCATTGTGAAGTGGTTTGCGTTCTTAGAATAGTTATGGCTACTCCAAAATCAGCCTAGAGCTCTCTGTTGTTCTACTTCAGTAAATGATCAACTGACATATCGTTTTTCCGTTACTTAAATAGCAGTTGAGTCAGCCGGCAGAACTACCCTCAACTACTGCGTGTATTGCGACAGGAGAGCATGTTTTTATTTATTATTTCAGACATCCACTCATGGTTGCTAAAGGCCTACACCAGTACGAACTTTGTATAGTAAAAAAGGTACAGCCACCGGATTCACTTTTCGCCGGAGAGAGCGGCCAGTCTCACACAGATTTCCCTATTGTTTTTTTTTTATTTGCATGCAAATAACAGCGCAATTGGACTCTGTTAGTCTTTTTTATCTAGCATAGTAATACACGATAACTGGCATACCAAAATCTGTGCATCTGCGCTTGAAATTCCCAAAATGACGCGATTTTAAACAGAGTTTGTACGCCAGCCGGATGCTAGGTACCGCCCACTTGGCGGAGCAGACGACATGCGGGCGAGAGGGGGAGGGGATTTTTTTCTCTTTTTACCCTCTCTGCTATGACCCTAATGGAACGGTCTACAACTGAGACACAAACCAGTCCCATGGTCAGGCTTTCTGGTCCGTCATGGAGGGCACGAGTATCAGTTGTGATTAGTGACCAAGGGGTTAACTCACATTGTGCAGTAGCAATACAAGCCACACATTGGTACAATGTTCATTTAGATTGAAACAGGTAGGCTCTAAAAGTTGTGCAGCGCGAGCTTTTGCCCCTTGTGCTACAAGCTGCAGCTATATCCAGGTAAAAAAGAAAGTATCTAGAGCAGGGGTAGCCAGGCTGACCCGACCTAAGAGGCACAAACAAAAGCCACGAAACTTCTAAGAGCCGTGGGGGGGGGGGGGGGGGGGGGGGGGGCGAACTTTTGTTTAGAGCAATAAACAAAACTCAACTCTTTTTAATCTATCCAAGTCAAGAGCAGTCCAACTGTACGTAAGGCAGCAGTAGCACAAGACTACCAAACCACAACCTGTCTTTCGATTTAAAACGCGTTCCATTTCTCTTTTTCGGGAAGTGCTCATGTGTTTGGGAGGGAGGTGGGGGGAGAGCCGTGAGCCGCATTTTAACACGTGAAGAGCTGCATGCGGCTCGCGAGCCGCAGCTTGGCTACCCCTGATCTAGAGCATACCTTAGGTATGTTTTAGCACAATTAACTATAACTGTGTTTTGGGTATACTTTTGCAGTAACTGTTACGACTTTGCAAGTGATCAAAGGAGTCCATTTTTGCTGCCAGACAGCCAAATCAACACCCAACTATGAGAATATCCAGTGACTTTGGCTAAGCCTACATGAAGGCCTTGCTTACCGAGGAGTGTCTCATCAGGCTCAGAACCATGATTCAGCAGTGTCTTTGTAAGGAGCTTGAAAAGCAGAGACAAGATGTCCAAGTTGTCTGGAATTAAAGCCATTCAATGAGCGCCAAGAGGACAAGTGAGACGGCACCTATAGCAGCAAACTTCAACTTCAATAGTTTTTTTTTTTATTTATCAAACACATTTTAAGTAAAGGTGTGGCGAATATTCTAAATTTTTAATATGAATCGAATATTTTCCTTATTCGAAACATATTCGATTTGAAAATTGTATATTCAAAAGTTCCCGAATATTCGGCCAAAGCTGAATATTCGGGAAAAAACGATGAAAATTCGCACAAACTGTGAATATTTGAGCAAGTAACCAATAATCTGCCTGCTACGCATTCCCCTATGAATATGTTTATTCACTGAGAAAGTCGTATGATGCGTGTGTTATCGGTCTGCTCCGTTTCTATCTGTCCGATGGCAGCAAGACAGGATCAGTTTCGGTTTCTTTTTCACCAAGCCCTTTGTTGTGTGGCACTTTTATGGCAATATGTGATGTATTTGTGCGTTCTATAAATTGATACAAGAAAATAAACCTCGAGAGTGAAATATAGATATAAAATAAATCTCGAGAGTGTTATCTAATATAAATGTTTGAAAAGTAAAAAAAAAAAAGAAAAAGCTAGGTGCGAGCAGAACATTGCATCGCCATTGACAACAGCTCCTGCCACTCCCGCGCAGTCAAAACTAAACGCTATTTCACCTTGAAGGAAAGGCTACAAGCGTGAGCTCCTTGTTCTAGGGCACATCTCGGCGGCACAAGCTCTCGTGCATTAAGGGGCAGCTGCCAACGCTTTGGGCTCGCGCTTCTAGCCTTCGCTGCGGTACAACATAAGGTGAAACGGAGTATAGGGATGTCGCGAACCAGCCCAGGTTCAAGTTCGACCAAGTTCAACTTCTTCAAACTTTCAACGTGATGTTCGACAAAGGTTTGATTGAAATTCAACTTTTGTGCGCATGTGCAAACATTAAAGAAAAACAACTAGTTGATTTTACCTAGCGGAGCAAAAGTGCAATACATTTGTTGGGTTTTTTGGCATCATTGGTTCACATTAATAACTAATGAAAGCGTTAAAAGCACATATTTTCGCTTTTATATGGTGTAAGCATTGGTAAACATATTATGAAATATAAAATACTTTCTAAATTATTTGTTTCCAAAGATTCAAAATATTTGTGTAGCAGCCGGGCAACACTGTCCATAAGTCGAGCTTCTTCTAACTTTAGTGAAATTTCGCAGGTTTCCCGAGTGAAAGGGTCTTCTACTGGCGGAAATATTGTCACGGCGCGTAGGGAGCGCTTACTTTCTGAACACGTTGAGCAGTTAATTTTCCTACAGGATAATTTGTAATGAGTGCATTACTAGAAGTATCTTTATCCTGCTGCAGCCTAGTAAAATGCAGTTGCATTGATTTATTTTAAAAAGGCAATGAAACTTGCTGTTACCTCTTGTTGTGCACTTTTTCATTACTAGAAACATATTCGAAATTCGATTCAATATTTGAAGGCTGTTTTTTTGTCTTATTCATATTCGATTCGTATACAAAAATTTTAATATTCGCACACCCCTAATTTTAAGCCTTTGTCAGATGCAGGAAACCCGAGGTGTTCCACTTGTCCTTCTGAGCAACACAGCACAAGCACAATCTTCGGTTAAAATTGTATGTCTGCGTCGGTGTCCACAATTGAATGAGACCAACATCCTATGTCATAGGTGTTGGTCTCGTTTTTCACTGGAAGGCAGCTATGCCTTGAAATTTCACAAGGTAAAATTCACCATTAAAATCCACCTTTGTTGAAAATTTGAGGTCGCTGCAATCAGGTGCCGATTTTTCTGGCCGATTTCAGAGTAAATCCCCATAATGCTAACATCCTATTTAAAAAAAACATCCTATTTAAAAAAAAGTGGATTTTGAGATCATCTTTTTATGGTGCAAACTTCATCTATGCAACCTAGGCATCCTAGAAAACTAGAAATTACTATCACGTGGGGCCTTTTTCTTCACCCAAAGTGCCGCCAAACATAGCATCACCACATTTTTCTGATACAAATCTTAAGGGTGTATCAGAATATTTGATAGAGCTTTTTATAAAGAAAAAAAGTGTCCCATGATTGTAGTTTTAAGTTCTTTTTGGATGCCTAGGGCATGTAAATTGAGTTTGCTCCATAAAAAAACGATTTCAGAAACTGCTTTAGCGCCCCTTAAACACGCTGCATCAAGAAACAAATGAAAACCCCAAACTAGCATCTTGCTTGGATCATAATTTTTGAGTGGAAGTAAGGCGCAATTGGAACATGCTGCAAATTACTGGGCATGAATCCACACCTATGCAAGGTCCCATTTTTTGGCTTTCTAAAAGATATCCTAAATTAATTTTAGCACAGAAAATATACAGAAACACCTCTCCTCTAACAACCACAGAGCTGAGAATTCAATGCAATTATCTTCAGAATCGTATTTCATGAATGGGTGCTTGTTCAGTACTTTATGGTAGGCTTGCATGTGCAACAGCTTTTGGAAGTCGTCTCAGCCCCTGCTCTATCCGAAAAATGTCAAAAGTCCATCAAACACATGTCTCGTAAACACCCAAAAAAGTTTAAAAAATCAATCAAATTATAAATGCTAATAGTATTTGCATTTTCAACAATTTTTTTTTAAATCTACCCAAAGCTTTTGTTTGCACATGTTCCAGACCCCAACCCATGCGTGGAGGCATGCAGCGTGCTGAAGGGAGCTCACCTGTCATCTTGGTGTAGGCCGGTAAGCAGCTCTCGCTGATGAATCCCCACATGCGGAAAATGACCAGCAGCTCGCGCAGCATGTTCAAGGACTTGGGGTCAGCTATGAGGCCCCCCTGCAAAAGGGAGTAAAGCTATAGACCAATTCATGTTTACAAACAAATCGGAGTGCCGCTAGTGGATGTTACCATTGCTGTGTATGCACGATGGAGTGTGAGCAAGAAGTTCGCCGTCGCCCATAATACAAACCATTGGAATGCAATGTTGTCATCGTCAGTACGAGTCCCCGTGCTCTTTTTCGCGGTGGAATTCTTAATTCTACATCTTTCAAGAAATGTCCGACTACTTTAGTGACCTCAGCAAACTTGAAGACGCACTGAACGTAGTCCGCAGGGGGTTTGTACAACTTGGCGGTTTTTTCGCGTTCATTATAGAACAAAACAAGTAAATCTGATACCCACAAGTAGGGTGCCTTCATGTGCGCTTTGCTTAGGGTGGAGACATCTGGCCATTTTGTCCCACACTTTTATTTTTCTTTTTTGTTCAGAAGTGCGTGAAAGAGCGTGACCCTGCACGCGTTTGTAGCGCTGACTGTGCTATGGCGACATTTTGTTTTCGTCGATTTCTTTGTATTTTACCAGTGAGCGCGTGCTGTCGGCAGTGGGTACCACAAAGGGTGGCATCACCCTGAACAGAAGGACATTGAGGCACCCTAGCCACAAGTATCCGTGAATTCAGTCAAGTGTTTCCCGCACAAGCAATCGTGGCCAGACGGCATCTGGTTCTCCTTTTTCACGGCCCCTATCCAAGATCTCGGACGAACCGAGCAGGCAGCTAACAGATAAAAACTGACCTTCAAACCTTTCCTGACTCTTTTGGTACAGCCCCAGTCGCGGCATTTTAATGCGAAAGCATTAACTGTCCCATGGAGCGAGCCGAAGTCATCTGCCACGTCAAACAACACATTAATTCCCGAAGCCGCGGCCTGAGGCATCCCAGCTTTGAAACTATGCAGAAAGCCACGCAAAACGGCAATGATATGAAGCTGCCGCACATCAGTTTCAATTAGTACCACCCTATGGTGCTGTGTGCCCGCGCCGGAGCAGAAACGGCCGAGCCGCCCACTGATCCTCTCGGCGCCTCAGCCGTTTCTGCTCCAACGCGGGCACGCAGTGCCAAGAGGATCAGAAGTGGCCTCGGTGCCGAGAGGATCAGAAGCGGCCGTGGTGCGAAGAACGACATTCATGCTTCTGCATTCACAACTCATAAGAAGTGCTTAGGTGTACCTCCAGACTTTTTGATGAGAAGGGAGGTTTTCGTCTGGTTTCCTCCAAAGCAACACAAGGATGCACATCCCGCATGGTGACTTCCACCCACTGCCCCAGACCGGAAGTGTGCCCAACGTGCTATCACCGTGCCATGACGTTGCAGAGCTGAGTTTGTGTATACATGCTCCAAGACAAGGCAGCTTGAAAACCTTGTACTCGTACGAAAAAAAAAGCAAGAAATATAATATAAAAAAAATTGCATCAGCCTCTTTGCAGTTTGTAGTACTTGATATAGACTTTTTCAGCGGCAGTCTCAAACGAAGTGATTAACAGCGCGCGTCCATGGTTTTGAGAGTGTATGTCAGTGTTGCCTGACTGCGCTGGGCTGTGGCAGCTTGCGTTGGTACTATTCCGGACGTCGTTAGTAAATATAATTAGGAAAGGTTATGGTGATGGTGATGAAATGGTTGTAATACGGCATGCACACATCGAAGACGACATCAAAGACGACATCTAGGACGATGCCAAGGACGGCGTCTAGGGCGAACTAAGAACGACGTCTAGGAGAACTTCTAGGACGACGTTTAGGACGACATCAAGAACGACCTCTAGGACGACCACAAGGACGACCTCTGCAATGACCTCAAGGACATCAGGTCATGTCAGCCTCAGCTACCAACATTTATGAGCTCACGCAACCGGTGCTTACGCGACCGGCGCTTACGTGACCTTGATTACGCGACCATGCACTTCAGCCATGGGCATTATGTAGCCTTGATTACGCGACCTTGAAGACATGATCATGAGGACATGAACTTGAGAACGAGGACACGACTTTGAGCATGGTAGGGCCTATAAAGCTACCACTTGAAAAAATCCCGAGGACACCTAAGCAGTTTGTATGAGCTGTGAATGCGAAAGCCTTGATGTCCGCTCCCTTAGTTTGTCTGCAATGTACTGACGTGGACAGCCACGTTTCGGTATAACCGAGGTTGCGGCCGCCGCCGATTTAGATGCTTCAGGCGCTGCCATATTCCTTGGCGCTAAGAAGAGCAGACGAGTGCAGCGGTGCGCCTCGCAGACGGAGTGAAAAGTTCTGTTCACTCTTTCCCCGCCCCCTCACCAACTACGCCTGACGCGGCGGCCATGCCCGTGCCACCCTCTCCCTTTTATTGGCGCACGGGCTGCAGCGCCAGAGGAGAGAGCTCCTCTGTGAGGTGGCGTTTCCTTGGAACTATTATGCGTCGCGCAGTCATTTTGACTGCCGTTTATTCAGGAGCCATTTTCCGCGGTCACAGCCAACGCCGGCTGCACTCCATGGGACAGTTCATGCTTTCGCATTAATAAATTTGGTTTATATGCTTTGGTCTGGCCTCACGCACCGGCCATGCTTTGAACATCAATCACTTGATGCGACAGATGTCAAGGACATCAGGTCACGTCAGCTTCAACTACCGGCGCTTAAGAGCTTACGCAACCAGCGCTTACACGAATGGAGCTTTACCAACTGGAGCTAATGCTTCACTACATCTACGGGCATTATGTGACCTCGATAACGTTACCTTGAGCGTTATTGGCCTCTCCCTCTTCTTCTCTCTCTCACTCGAGCAAACAGAGCTTGTCCAACCGGCGCTCCCTCCCCCCTTCCTGCCTTTTTCTTTTTCCCTCTCCCTCCCTCTCCTCCTTCTCTCTCTTTCTCGCACGCACGAGCAGAGCTTGCACTATCAGTGCTTACTAAGTCACCAGTGCTTGTCATGGGCGTTATGTGACCCTCATAACGCGACCTTGAGCTTCCGCCAAGGGTGTCACGTGACCTGAAAAACACGACCTTGAGGGCAAGGTCATGACCTTGAGCATGGTTAGGCCTATACAAAGCTACCGCTTTAGCAAATGCATTTACATAATGTGCTCCCAAATTGTAATCTAAGCAAATAATAACCTCTTAAATCCACACACACACAATTATCAGACACTTTCTAGAGGCTGTCATATAAAATGAGCAATTGGTTTGCTTGGTTATAAGCATATTAAAAGACATTCCATGGCCTCAGCCAAAGTCACTTTCAAGTGGCAGTCTGTTGGACAGCAATGGCACTGAAATGCCACTCCCTTGACCGAAACGAGTGCTATGTATGGACTGCACCGTCCCTCGTGAGCACTTGTTCTATCCAATAAACTGGCAGACACTGCTCTCTTGCTGGAAAAACTTTGGTCATTATCCTTCAAATGATGTCAACAAACTGTCCTAACTTTGGCATCTGTGAAAGAACACAAAAGTTGATTGTAAAAGCTCCAAACCAACTAAAATGATTAAATAAATTGTAGAATTGTGCTAGCATGTTCTTCTAATAAAAGAAACAACAAAAAAAAGTAAAATTTGGTTACAGACCACGAGTTTGAAAGTGAAGTGTTTTACCTTAGCGATAAGATCTGCACCTACATAGCCCGAGTTAAGGTGACCTCAAAAAGCAAGTCCACTAAATTGCCTACATTGAGTAGGCCAAAAAGTTTGATTCAATGCCCAAAAATAAAAAATGATAAGTAAATATTGCCCTAATTGTAATAAGACACCCACTGCAACTGCCACCTTCGACTTACCAGGCGAGTGAGCCACTATTAAAGAGCAAATTCCGTACCCATTTTAGGGGCGAAGCTCCTTAGGGGCTAGCCATGTCCGCATGTTCGTCCGATGTCCGGCGTCGGGTGCTCGTGCTCACGAGCACGTGCTCCCGTGCTCGTGTAGGGCAAAAATTAAACAACCGCATCTCCACGTGGTGAATGATGTTGACTGGGGCGAAGCTCTGGTGGTGCTTGTCTGCGTAGACGGTGAGCCACAGCATGCCAAACCTTTCGTTAGTTTTCATCCATGTCAGAAAGAGAATGTGTGGTATGGAACGTGGTTATATACGCATTTTAGCATTTGACCGCAGCGTGACATGGATGTAAACGAACGAAAGGCTCGGCATGCTGCGGCTCAGCGTTTACGCAGACAAGCACCACCAGAGCTTCGCCCCAATCAACATCATTCACCACGTGGAGATGCGGTTGTTTAATTTTTTCCTTCCTTCTCCCCCAGACAACCCTTTAAAAGCATCAAACACGGGGCCGATTAGCGCTATTTCTTTGCCAATGCTTTTCTGCTTCTCCATTTCTCGTCCGGTGCTCAATCTCTTCCTCACACACACCGTAGAGAAAGAGGTTACAAAATCACGGTTGCCTGCTCTGGCACGTCAGGTTTCGGCCCCAGAATTTAAGAAATAGTACTTATTTTGCGAGACGAATCCGGCAGAGTACAAAAAGCAAGTAAAACACAAACCATGCACGTGACATCAGCCAGGCTGCCCGGCGAAGCGAGTACAGCGCTAGAGCAAGGGCACCTGGGGGACAAGACCTGCACCTTACCAGCTTTAACGTCGTCACTAGTGAGATCATGTGCTGCCGCCTATCTTGTGTCCGCGTCGCTGCGAGCGTGCCTTGCAGTGTCCCACAACGAATGTAGTACCAGCACAAAGCGGTGGCGAGAGGCACGCGTCTGCCATCTTGCCGCATATTCTCGCCAAGCTTCAGCATGTCTGCCATTTGGGCGGGTCACGGAGCCACTAGTAACAGCATAATACGAGGGCCTTTTCCGGGCAGTCCCGGCCAAGGACGGGGAAGGAGAGGATCTCACCCCCGGGAAGCGCATGTGGTTGTAGACCTGCTGGGGCAGGGAGGCCATGAGGTGGAGGGTGAGGTCGGCCACCCACTGGGTGAGCTGCTGCAGGGACTGCAGGATCAGGGGCTCCACAGAGAACTCCTTCGTCTCCAAGTGCAGCAGCACTTTGTCCAGGTTGGCTATCACCTCCCGGCCGCTCATCACCGCTGCACCGAGGAAAGAGGGCAACGCGCCCGTTGAGACTGAAGTCGCGAGTTGACGTTATGGCGCGAAAAATCTTGGAAAATGCCAAGTAAGAACCAAGAGCTCGCAAAACATTTGTGGCCACCAGTTGCCACACTTTTCGGTTTTACTAATGTTTTGTGTGGACTTCTTACGAGTCTGCGATATGACAATTTCTGTCTACTAATACTGCATGCTCTCCAGTCTGCCAACCTGTTTCTGAGCTCGTACAAAGAAAAACAAACTGGTGCCCAACAGATGCTTTAAACAACTCATCCAGAATGCTTGCCAGGCGTGTTTCCGTGGCACTCAAAAATTCCAACCTGTTTCCCTCTACCATTGCACACAAAGCTGACTGAAACCACCGTCAAGACTAGGCACAGTCGTGAATAAGGCCGGCGAGGCCACGTATGTGTTCGGCCTCGCACTACGAGCACGTGTCATGCCAGTTGGGAGAAAAAACACTTCCACTGAGCGTTGACCGGTAGTGAGATTGGCAACTATCAACGTCCGACTATTTGACCTTGTAATCATCGGCAGCGCCTTGCTTGGGTGTGCCGCTGATAGCCGATGCTGATGTTGATAGTTGCTAATCTCGCAACCAACCAACGCTCGATGGAAGTGAGTCCTCTCGCTGCTGGAGTGATGCACGCACATAGTTCAAGGTCACACGCTCTTGCGGTTTTGTTGGTTTTGCCCACAACTGTACCATGGCTCAAGTCGAGGGTCTCGACTACAACTATCTATAACAAAATCATGTTCACTGGCTGCGTTACCACACCCTGTTATTGGGTGAGAATTCTTATGCCAAGAAAAGACTTAGGAAAGAAGAAAAATAGAGATACATTCCAAGTGCAAAATATGGAAGCTTCAAGGAGGTCACCAAGAAGCCTATGAAATAGACATGATTAAAACAGTGCAAACTTGACAAGGACAAAGAAGGCACACGTACAACAGGACTGGCGCTATGAAATAGCATTGGTTTTTTTTACCTGTCAATGTCTCGGCAGGTCCTTTCTCGTGACTGGACAAATCTCTCGGCCTGAGAAGCCCCTTCATAACGGCAGACACTGCGTTCAGCATGATCTGGGCATGGCAATCACCTGCCCTCGCCTGCCCATTGGCTAAGCACCTGCAAGCACCGTGGGTAATGTAGATTCAGTTGTCTTGAGCCTTGCAAACGTTTTCGGCTACAACGAGCTATGCTTTTACGTAGCGTAATATTCTGGGAGATGCTTCACCCCTATTTTTGGCTTGACTTGCTATTATTTCTTAAGCACCCACTCTCAGTAATCATAGTGCTTAGGTCAGTGATGGCCTCGCTGTAAATGAGGCTAGTTAACTATGGCGGGGTATAAGCAATCATTGCTGATTGGGTAGTACAGTCATCTCCGATTCATTGCCCTTCGCTGCAATAACCAGCTTGACAGACACACATGACCTAAAAATAGCTTATTTTTCTTTTTACTTTTCTCGATTTCACATTAAAAGCTAGCCCCACTACTCTTTATTTTCTTTTTATTTGTAGAGCCCTGCGTGTACAACAGTTTGATCATCTGCATCCGATCCACATCCGCAGACTTCGTATCCGCATCCGAACCGCATCCGCAAATTTGGAAATGCATCTGACCCTCCACCCATGCATTCATTTTACATCATAAAATCAAGCATGAATAAAAATTGTAAAAAAGCATCTGGATGATATTTTGTAAGCCATCTACTTTCCTTTGTACAAATAACCCTTCGTGTCAGAATACAATGAAAGTAAGTTTTGCGTATTTATAAAATAAGCAATCATTTTTCCAGAGGCACTTCGCATCACTGGAAAGATGATCGCAGCTATGAGAACGTCCTGGGAGTCTGTGACACTGACACTCTGTCCAGAAGATACGCTCAAAAAGAAGAAAATTTTAATAGTATTTATTTTTCTTTTGGCTGTATAACACCCACTTCAAGCAGACGCATAATTTATAAACATAAAAGTTAACAAAGGACAGACTCTTAAATCTTTCAGCCTTTCCACTCTGGTGAAGAAGGAAGAGCAGTAGAGCTGCAGCTTCTGTTCTCGGCAGTGGCTTTCCAGGCGAGCGATCTGCTCATCTTTTGCAAGGGAATCTGAAGCGCTCAATGCAGTAGAACTTTAGGCGATAGCGGCCTTGCGGCGGTTGCGGAACCATTCGCGCTGCTGCGCACATCGCCGCTTATTTCGTTCCCGCTCTTCTTCCTCCGAAGAAATGTTGCCGCCATCTATGAGTGATGGCAGCAACCAGTTGTCTGGTTGCCGAAGCTGGAAAGGTTGCCGCGATCTATGAGCGACAGCGACAAGCAGACAACTGGCAAACACAACACTCTGGACAGCTACTGCCATATATGAGCAACGGCGGCTACCAGAGTGTTGTGTCGACCACGGGTGTCGATATTTGTTTGGTACCGGACACAATCCTGGAGAAACTAGCCCTTAACAGCTTTGCTGTAAAAATTGTGTCATTTTATTCAGGCCAAACAACAAAAAAGTGGGAGAGGAAATGTGCTCACTCCCTGCAGCAAACTACTCGTGCCTATGTGCTGAGGCGCATGTACACCACTGTAAAAATATCAAAATATTCAATAATGACCGCATCTCCCATCGGTTTTAGTTTTATACATTAACCCTCAACTGCATGCTTGGAACTATATACTAGTATTTAAAAACAACTTTGTCCGTGCCAACTGCTGAGAAAAAGAAAATTCACACACACGCAACGCTTCGCTTGTCGAGGCGTTGCGCGTGTGTGTAGAAGAAACAGAAAATCGTCAACATAGACAGAATCAGACTGGTTCGCCCGTCTTAAATTAATAACCACTAATGAGCAATCTCTCTCCATTGGTGCCCTTGATCTTGGGACGGAATGCACCAACTGCGCTGCAAGAATGAGGTGTGTAAACTTGTGCTGACACGTTCCACCACTTTAGTGGATTGAATTCAATCTCCTCGATCTAGTTGTAGGCGAAAAAGCCACTTGGAGGCATCTACTTTCTTGTGGTTTGTACGTTTTGGGTTTTCTTTGCACCCCAAAGAATGTTTTCCGCTCTTTCCCTGCAAAACAAGTACAAGCTTCCCATAACGACTGATGCTTCTGTACTCTTTACTTTTTATAGGGACAACATTTTTGGCGAGATAGAATGTTCTAAAGCGATCTTTGGTGAGAATCAAAACTTTCTTGACGAAAAGAACAATTTTCTCCCCAATTGGCACCTTCTATCTAAGAGAGTAGTTTTCTCCCGCAATACATTCGATGATGCACTTGATAGTATCACTCACTTATTCACTCAACACTGCGCGGTCGCACACGTCTTATCGGCCGCCTCAGCAAAAATGTGGATCCGAACCCACGGATATCCGCATCCGCAGCCCCTGGCATTCGCATCCAATCCGTAATTTGCCCAAATCTGGTTTATTTTTATCCACATCCGCCAGTTTACTGCAAATATCCGTAGATATGCAGGGCTCTACCTGTTTGCTCTCGATTTTAGGTGGGCTATCTTTTGGGATATTACGGCAGTCAGCCCGGCAGTTTCGGAGTGAAAAGTGGTTAGCAAGCTAAGCTAATATTGCAGCAGCAATATAAGTCAGAAAGGAGCTTACAGAAAACAGTAACAATCTAGGTCTAATGTAGATAAAGTATTCCTATACTTCGTTTCAGCATAACTTGAAAAGAGGCAAAAGCTTGAACACCAGCGAGCCAGTAACAGTGCCAAAGCGAGGCATAAGACACTGTACCACTGGTGCGGACTCCAACATTGGAGCACTGCACCTGTGGAGGGCGGTCACATGTTTCTCTTTGCCATATAATTCGCTTACGCGAGCCATAGCTTCCGCAGTCTGCCAAGTTATGCTGAAATTAAGTATACAATGTAGTAAGGTGGTGAACTGGGCAAGTTGGTTGACGTTATACATGATGGGGAAAACAGCTCAGAAAACATGGACTACGAAGAGGAACAAACACGACAGGACAAGGCTGTGCTCGCAACTGAAGGATTTTAATAAAGGAAACAAAGAGAGAAAAAACATACACAGTATTTTAAAAGATTGCACAAAAACAAAGGACCACTCTCGCCAACCGTGAAGCGTGTTAATAAACTACCCGTTCACTACGTGACTCATTTTTGCCGCAGGAAGGAAATCTCTTTGGCTGACAGCACCAATGACGGTTCACTAATTTTTTTTATTGAACCATCGTTGGCAGTGTCAGGCCATTTTCTTCCTGCGGCGAAAAATGAGTCACGTAGTGAACGGGTAGTTTATTGACACGCTTCACGGTTGGCGAGAGTGGCCCTTTGTTTTTGTGCAATCTTTTAAAATAGTATTATGTTTTTTCTGTCTTTGTTTCCTTTATTAAAATTCTTCAGTTGCGAGTACAGCATTGTCGTGTCGTGTTTGTTCCTCTTTGTAGTCCATGTTTTCTGAGCTGTTTTCCCCATCATGTATACAATGTACATAGTGCTTTGAAGTAAAAATTCAGCACCCGAAGTGAAAGTTTGTGCTACAGAACACAAAGATTGTTCTTAAGTTCTATTTCTGCCCCTGCCAGCTTCAATCTGGATGAGCATAAGGCTGGCATGCAATTGTGTAGTCACCACGGTGCGATGCACTCCAATAGTCGTACAGCAGACACAAGATGTCATTTTAGGACAAACTAACTTTGTACTTTCTGAACCTTGTACAACAAACTTTTTTCGAAAAACGTTAATGCAAATGATTAAAACAATTCTGTTATTAAACAAAGAGTAAAGAGTTCAGGAACAAGTAACAAACCTGTAGAGGGATCCTTTGACTGTCAGGAACCTGCTGAGCAGATACTGCTGAATGCCAGGTGGTTGCTTGTTGAAAACTTCCGTCATCTTAGCGCAGACAGTCTCTATTACATCTGAAAAGAACAGGTTTGTGCCGGTACCGGTATTCACGGAATATTCAGCCTCAAATGACGACCTGTCCCTAATTTTACCCTTGTCTTTACCCCCACGGTGTTCAGCACCAAATGACAACTTGAACAAATGGGCAGTTTGGTGCTATCCTAATGGAGAAATATGTGTAAAATAAATTTAAGCAGTATTAAAAAAGTACTGCCTGTACGACACCAGACCAACACTATGCGCCTGATGTTGTTTCTGTCTATGGAACACTTTTGAGGGGCATGGGCAAAATGGCCATGACAATTCAGTTAACATATTTTCTGCTGCATAGGTTGCTGTTTTTGTTTCCAAAGATTTTGTCTGTGTTTTATGCAATGGTGCGACTTATATAAACTTCTTCTATAAACAGGAACCTTATACTGCACAAAGATCATAGGGGTGATATTTCTCGTTTGATTAATTGGTGATCATATTAAAATTGGCTCCTTCTTCTGCATGTATCACGATCACAATACACCTATGTGAGCTTATCTATGCCACTGTGCAGACTCATACAAAGGTGCGACCTAGCTACCAACTGTTTTGTGGAATCAGCCATTTATAGGGGGTTGTGGCGCATACAAAGGTGCAACCTATGGACTGGAAAATAGAGTATTTTTAATTAATTTATCTTGGCCAGTGGTTATTCTTGAACTAAATTGACAATTTCTACAGTATAGCAATTACTTTTTTGAGGTACATGGGATTCTTATGTCTCTGAAAGTACATTGCTTGACGACTTCAATAGGAAATGAAAAACATTCAGCAATGCACTGTGATAAAATTTCTCAGTTTGGAAAGTAAAAAAATTTAAAGATGTATGTTTGTAGTGCACAAAGACAAGAACCTTGAAGATGTGCTAAAACAAGACAGCCCACCAAAAACCAAGTGTGATGAACTATGTAGCCTAAATTGAGAAACAAAAAGTGCACAAAGAAGCTGGTGTAAATTGAACCTAATTACAAAAAAAAAACCGAGACTACCATAAAGTTCAGTTCCGAAAGAATGCCCACCCAAAATGTAGAGATAAATGGTGAAAAACATGGGGTGAGCTATCCTTGGGGATGTCATAGCAAACCTTTATCAAAAATTGTAGAACCCTTCCACTTCACATGAAGATGGAGGACCAATGAAGCTGTTATCTTTACGAGGTCTAGGACGATGCCTAGAGGACGACGTCTAGGACAACCTCAAGGACGACTTCTAGGATGACCTCGAGGACAACCTCAAGGACAACTTCTAGGACGACGCCTACAGGACGACGTCTAGGACGACCTTAAGGACAACTTTAGGACGAGCTCAAGGACGACGCCTAGGACGAGCTCGGACGACCTCAAGGACGACTTCTAGGACTCCTAGGATGACCCCAAGGACGGCTTCTAGGATGACCTCGAGGATGACTTCTAGGACGGCCTCGAGAACGACGTCTGGGACGACCTCTCGGACAACCTCAAGGAAGAATAGAAGTGGCGGGCTTTCTCTCAGAACTTTACAGTAGGGTAAAATAAGGGACAGGACAAATATTGTGTTTGTCCTGTACTTTATTTTACCCGTGTATCATGGTTTTTCGTAATTAGGTTCAAAGACAGCTGCTTGAAGACAAATATCAGTCAGAACCTTATCAATGACCTTGAGTAAAGTAAAAAAAACGCTACAAAGCATTATTCAAGATGTTTTAAAGATAAGTAAAGTACCAGCATGATGGGTACTCCTTATGCTGATGCCTACCAAAAAGTTGGAGCTTTGAGTAAGTTCTAGCAGCTCTAGGCAACCTACCCTTTTACTGTATCTTTGCCAAGGATGAGACCACGGTTCATTTTAATTGAGGGAAAAATTTTTTAAGTACTTTACAGTGAAAAAAGCCCAAGGAAAGCACATAGTAGAAATGTCAAGTGCAACTGTCTTCCAGGAAGTTAGTCTGGGTAAGTAAAGAATAACCGCCGGCCTCACGCTGGGCCTTTCGCAAGTGGGTTTGCCTGTTCCTCTGAGCCCTCTTAACAAACTTTCGGTTACCTCGGTTAAACAGCTTTGCAGAAAGCCGGCACCTTGCAGTTTTGCGATCTGTCGAGCAAAACTTTCCTGAATGGAATGCTCGCAAGATTTTTCGAGAGCAGCCCCAAGCATGTTTTGGCGACGCTCCTTTTAACTAGCTTAGAGTGAGCCGACCCATATGGAAGGATAGCCTTTTTGGATCTCGGTTCATAAGCTCAACAGATGTGGTCTTCTAGAAAACTAAATTTAATGTCTCAAAATTGTAGCTTCCCCTCAGAGGGAGTCTCAAAAGTAAAAGTCAAACCGTCCGTGCATGCACCAAGACAAGCAACATCTCAGATATAGCATTTCTTAAGGATACCTCAGCTGCCTCACTAAAGATAAGAAAATCATCTACGTATCTAAAAATTCTGGTCTTGCCGTCGTCTCCCAGCTTGTCCAAAATGGCATTATCACAGCTACTTAAAAAAAGTAACTGTGACAATGCTGCCGACCCATATGGCAAGACCAGAATTTTTAGATACGTAGATGACTTTCTATGTACCTAAAAGAAAAAAAAATTGTTTTTTGTATACTGCAACAAAAAAAATTTGGAAAAAACTTAAGCACAGAGCACGCCACAGTTAACAAGAACATGCGATCGCCGGCGTTTCCTGTATTTCTATCAATGTTCAAAAGCTGTAATCAAAACTGCTAGTGTCATACAATCCACTCATCTTGTCATTAAAATCTCACCATTTATCAAAACACAAACACACAATATTCTTGCATTTATGCCTACTCTGCCGTGCAGTGTGAATAGAAAAACTGCTCAGGCCCCTAATCGCAATGTTTCCAAGGAATATACACTGTTTTTTTTCTTCTTTGGAAAATTCACAGTAGGACTTCATTAGAAAATTACATATAAGTAAGACATTCTTCACTCGATAGTTGTAGTCATGAACTCAACTCACTGAGTAAACAGGTCGCTCTCCGAGCATTAGTGCCACGGTTATGACCATATTCTTGAACTGTACCACTCCTGCTATAGCTCTTGGAAGAGAGTCATGGTAAAGCTCAAATAAAAGATTTTGAAAACTGGTGCACCAGCTCACCAGGACGTAGACCGAGCAAGACGTCCCACCAGTCCGTGCCGGTCATGAGGCAATGCTCCAGGAGTGTCACCGTGTAGCTCGGACTGATGGGGTTCCCTGGACACCAAAAGACATTCGTTCGATACCCTGGAAGCCGTTTCACAGATGCAATTTCCAAGATTCCGATACCCTCTAGGCCACATACATACATAAACACATTTTATTTGAGAATTTTGTTTCAGTGAGTGTGTCTTTTGTCGAGAACTGAGAACAGCAAAGTCAAGATGGGCCTATTGCCAGAGCGAGTTGATTAAGGATTCAAAGATTCAAAATCAATGCATGAGCATGTCTCAACTTTCAGCAACAGAAAATGAAGGTTTCTCTCCAGCTACATTATGCACTAATTTTGGAAATAATAAGAATCTAGTCGCATTGTGGTGGTCAACATAGGTTGACGGCTCTCTGGTATCGTGCAGAAGATTGTTATTCAGGAAAACCGATAGAACTAACTTTTCAGCAATTTTCAGTCACACCCGGCGGTGGAAATGAGCCTACAACTAAGTGTTGTAGATAATAAAATCGAGTCAGTACTACCACTTCAAATGATCAATATTAAGGTAAGTTCAGTTACAAAAAGTTACAAGCAGAAACAGCAATTATCGCGAGAAAACTTGCATGCACCTTGCGAGCGTAACCCATGTTCACTGACGGTACAGCGTTAAATTCGGTGCTCGCTCCATTCACGAAATCTTCCGAGCACAGTCGAGAGGATGGCGTTGGGGAAAAGTCTTTTCGGTTTACGGACACAACCCAGTGCCAACGGAGATCGGGGTCACGTGGAAAGCTGCCGGCAGCGACACTGCAGCCACACTCGCCTTGCCGGGTTCCGTACAAGCTACATAGGTCCTCAGACTGTATTCAATGCTTTCTGTTGTTATTTGTGCACCCTATAACCGGGCAATGGTGTCCCGATGACTGGGGGACTGTCACCATTGAAGCCCGTGGCTGTAATTAAGTTTGGGAGTTTAAAACAGAGAAGTTTGTTCGATCTTTCTTCTCTGTTTTAACACCGGCAAAGCCTCTTACCAACACCGGCGAGGCCTCTCATCCGGGACTTCCATTCTTTCTAACGCACCAGCAAGGGGGAAAGCGCCGGTAGCCCTTCCCCCTCTTCTCTCTTGCCCTCTTGCAGTAAAACGGTCAATATCTTACAGTTTTCGATCACGAATGTGTTTTTCGCGCACTTCGCGTCGACCAAAAGAAGGAATAAATTCGTAACTGGTAATAAGAGACCAGCACCCACAGAACGCAGTGGAACCAACAGGGCACACAGAGTCGCCTTATCCAAGTGTTTACTATAAACGCGAGGTTCTGAAGTTTGGATTACAATATTTTTAACTTGATGAGCCATTCCTTCCTCTGTTTGCTCTCGTTCAGATAATAAAAATTACACCCCATTTGTTACGGTAGGTGATGACTGGTGTAAAGCCATGGATATTCTATTTTCATTATCCAACACTTTGGTACTGAGGTAAAGGACAGTACATCACCATCCCGTCATTTAAGCACTTCAGCAGCATAAGCGCTTGTTTAGCATTTATGCTGCTACGATAAAATGTCATGCCACAATTATCACTCCACCAAAAACAGGTTTTGCCGCATGACCCGAACAATGCATGAAGTGAGCCGATGAGCTAAGGAATCTGCGTCGTCTGCTCCGTTAGCTTGAACTCCTATCTGCTATGTCACAGCCAATGATGATGATAGCTAGAGAAGCGCCCCCTGCAGTATGTGCATGCCACCCATTTAGGTGCTATGTGTGTGTGCACGTGCAAACAACCTTAAGACAAAACTAACAAACATACAGTAATCCCTCGTTATAACGAAGTCAACAGGATGGCAAGAAATTCTATAAGAGCAGTAATTCGATAAAAGCGATAGAGCCAAAAAAAAAAAGAGTGCCAGTAGCCTTGAAGGCCTGTGGAACACTCTGACCACATATTTAATCAAACAAACCTTGGTTATGAACATCTCGCGGCAGATTTCATTTGATTTTCATTTACTTTGTTTATTTTTCATGCTCATGAACAGCGAGTAGCCTCAGTAACGATGCACAGGGTCAAAAGGAGCACACACAAGAAATCTAGAGCAAGTGCAACAGCTAACACCTATTATGGAAGAACAGGAAATAGGTGACAGTTAAGTATCTGCCATTGAACGCCTAAACGCTTGAACACTTGAGTTGGAAATGTCGATGATGGTTGTGCTTATGGTGTTATAAAAATGTTGGATGCAGTTCATGAGACTGGATGGGTTGATTTGTTTGACTTAAAAAGTGGGATTTACCCTCAAAAGCACTCGTGGTACATATATTAATAGCTGATGTGAGGGTTGAATAATCAATGCTACCATGAACGCATTTATACAAAAACATTACATCGCACTCAAATCTTCTCGAGCTTAGTGTAGTACAACCACATCGTCGTAAAAGCCTGTTATACTCATAAAAAACACTGCAGCCAATGTAGCGATCATAAATATTTAAAAAAAAATGTCTGTGCATGTTTCCAATTTTTGCTTGGTTTGCACTATGTACCAATACAATTCCCAACAACAGAACTAAATTCAAGCTCACTACGTACTAATGAAAAATACAAAATGAATATACCAGCTGACGAAGGAAATTCACGCGTTATTCTCGAAATAACACCTAGCATTTGATAGATTTACCGAGTAAAAAAAAAATAATTAAGTGGAGTTTGCCGATAATTTCATCTGGGCATCAGTTCTCCTCGAGCTTATGCAGAATGGGTTTCCAAGGATCTTGTTATTTAGAGCCCAAGTTTAGAAAAGGACGAAGTACCATCAGACTGGCTGACAGCGAGGGTTGTATCAGTGCATAAATCTGAAGACAAGCACTCCATAGAAAATTATAGGCCAATACAGCTTACGCGTGCATGCTGTAAGGTGATCGACCATATTGTATCGAAAGAGCTGTGTAGTTTTCTTGAACACTCAAACGTAATTCTTGTCAACCAACATGGTTCTCGAAGATCACTGTCGACAAACGCAGCTTGCTGAGACAGTTTATGATTTTGCCAAATCCATTAATGGCAGAGGGCAGATTGATGCGACATGCTTAGATCTTTCAAAGGCCTTTGACCGTGTGCCTCATGACGAACTTATCCAAAAATTACAAACACTTGGTGTAAACGAAAACAAAGTCTTATGAATTAAAGCCTATCTCAAAAATAGAACCCAATAAGTGGAGATAAAATGATTAACTTCAAGAATCATAAGCATACCTTCGGGTATTCCCCAGGGGTCTGTCTTGGCACCCATGTTGTTCTTACGTTATATCAACGACATATCAGAAAAAATTGAGTCAAACGTTACTGCCCACTTGTTTGCAGACGACTGCTTGCTGTACTCGAATGTTTCTTGTCATGATGACAAGGTGGAGTGGAATTCTTTACAGTCAGAGCAAAAACGGTATAGGCAATGGAAAATAAAATAAACTTCAATAAGGCAGTGTTCTCTGTAATAACTAAGAAAAAGAAAAATATCCTTCCTTTTGTATACGAATTTCATAATCAACCTCTTTTCCCACTTCCTCAATGTAAATACCTGGCTGTCATAATATCCTCTGACCTAAAATAAAACATGCACATCGACAATGTATGCGTGGCTGCCAAGAGGAAGCTCCGATTCCCTAAGCGCAACCTTAAACTCGCTCCTTCCGAAACGAAACTTACAGCTTCCAAAACGCTAATACGGCCAACTTTAGAGTATGTCTCCGTCCTATGGGACCCCTTCAGAGCGTATCAAATAAACAAAATTGAAAAGGTTCAACGAATGGCAGCTAGATTTATATTACCAAAGTATTGCAAAACACAGTGATGTAATTAGCCTAAGCCGTTTTGGAGCACCTTTCGGAGCAGCCAAAACAGTGTTTTGGAGCAGCACATGTGGCCTTTGGAGCAACCAGAACAGTGTTTTGGAGCAGCAAAAGTGACCTTTTGGAGCAGCCCAAACAGTGTTTTGGAGCAGCAAAAGTGGCTTTCGGAGCAGATACTCTTTGAAAAATAAAAAAATTTGTTTTAATTGCTGGACAAACGAAGGGCACTTTGTGGTGCGTTATGACAGAACTCGCTGTTTGTGTTTTACTGCTGAGACATCCCACAAGTGTACAGTGTTATAGGCGTTGCCGAGCAATTCCGAAAAGAACGCTTGCCACCGTTTTACTGGTTCCCAACGTGCCAGATTTTCGTCAAAAGTAAGCAAACGTAAAACAATGAATTGCAAGCGTCCCAACTGGTGCCTCTGTAATGCAGTCATGTTCCCATGCACGTGAGGGCAACCTCAGCAGCCTTGCAGTGGCACGTGCTTCGTTGCGCGAGCGGAGACAACGGCTGTTCAATCAAATTGAAACAATGCCACTCCCCTCCGTCGCCAGCTGGTTCCCAAAATAGTGTGCAAAATGTAACCATCCAGCATACAAAAAAAAAAAGAAGCAGTCGAGTGGCCTGTGCTTGCCAGGCCGGCAGGCGATGTACAAGCTAAACACAGAAAAAAAGAACCTGAGTACATCGATGCATGACATCGCGAGCCAGGGTCAAAAAGTTCTTGGAGTGCTTTGTGCAACGACCAAACTCGAGACGAACAAGCGCGATGTGTGGGTTCAACGTGCACACATTGCCTTCTTTGCTTTAGCTCACCTCTCTTCACCAACTTTCTTTCGCGGCAGATTTTTCACGTACCGGGCTCCCTCTCGAAAGAAAGTCCACCGAGAGAAACCTAGGAATATTTCGACAAGCAGTCTTTGAGTTAAAGAGGGATTTTTGTAGCAGTGTATGATTTAAACAAGGACAGGAATGTCGATGAACAAGTTTAGAAAGCGCCATATCTGCAGCGACGTCGCGTGACCACGGTGACTGTGGTCGCGTGAGCGTTTTAGCTCACAAAGTAACTCTCGCCGCCCAAAAACGTGGTTTTGCTTCACAGCATGATGGCATGGCTGGCACCCGGAACACTAGCGTCGGGGCATCCGCACACGCCCGCGTCTATCGTTGAAAAAATTAAAAAAGATGCGAGACGAGGGCACGAGCAACGTTGGGCACGAAGGGCGTGAGACGGCGGCAAGGAGGTTAGGACGGCGAGAAAAAACATGCAAGACCGGAAGGACGATTGATGCAGGGTACTTTGTGTTGGGTGGCCGCTTGAGCCACCTAGCTGACGCATGCGCAATTACGGTTCTCAGTTTAGTTTCGGTTTTGAAAGGCGACCGAAATTGCTCCTTTGGCACAGGCTTGGCGCAGATTCCCTACATTTTGAAAAAATGTAGCAGGATGTACCAGGGTTAGCCCCTTGGCGCAGTTTGGCACGATTGGCACAGCAATCACATCACTGAGAACATAATCAGTACAGCATATGCTTACGCAGCTGAAACTTCCACCTCTTTCTCAATGCCGAAAAATAGCACGTTTAAAATTTCTATGTATGCTCAAGAATGACATGTTTAATATCCACTCGAACTGCTACATAACACCCAGTTTATCTAGGCTCCTAAGAAGCAACCATTCGAGCCAAATTATATTAGAAAAGCAAACAACAATACTTTTAATTATTCATACTTCCCAAGAACAACAACAGATTGGAACTCTCTGCCTCAAGAAATAGTAAACAGTGTCAATATAGACGTGTTTGAAAAATGCTTGAGCCAACTGTACATTGGAAGTTAACTATCTCTGTTATTATTATTTATTATTTATGTGTATTGGCAAACATGCTATAGAGGAGATTTTACACTTGCAGTTTAAGTTTGTTATGTCATCCTTATATAGCATGTGTGTTGTAAGTTGGGCGAGTTGGTATGATGATGTGAACAGAACAACGCACAAATGTTCCTTTTCTCTGTCCTTGTCTTTGTGTGCTCTGTTCTGTTCATCATAGCACGTGTCTTTTTTTATGTGTATTTACTGCACTTGTTTGGTTTTACACTCATGTGTGCTTTCACTGCACTGTCTTTTTATGTGGCACGTTAGGAAGTCTTGTTTTTTTTTATTTTCATGTGTACCTCTACACTCCTGTAACAGCCCCAAACGGCTAACAGTATGACTAAATAATAAAAAAAACTGCACCAGGCATTGCAAGAACACTGTCACCGCCGCTGCACTCCATTGTGTTTCGAAGCAGCCGTAGGATGTTTCGCGCCTTTGCAGTCAATGGCGTTTCCCGAGGTGCCTCTGCAATGTCGCTTTGTGCTTACCCTGACCGCTTGCAAGGTCTATGATCGCAGCATCCGTGGCAAAAGCAACAACGGAAACGTTCGCATCGACAAGCGCGAACAAGTCAGCGCTATCCTCAGTGGCTTTGCCAACATGTTTTCACAAACTCCTGTAGAGATCATTGCAGCTTGGAAAATCGTGTGCCGGCTCGGCGAGTATGCTTGCAATAGAAAATCCAATGTGCACGAAGCAGTTGGTGATCTTTCATTTTCGGGTCACAGGCACGCTTTTTCCTGCATGAAAGACTTCTCGAAGCCATCTAATATGCCTTGCTTGTTCTGCAAAATGGTAGACAGTGTTGAACAGCCAATGCTCGAAAGTCGAATTCTTTTGTGATTTCGGACTTGGACTGACCACTTTTCTCAACTTTGCAGATCTAAACGAATTTCTGTAAACACTCCCAATTTCCCATACGATGCATGTGTGCATGTCGTACGCCGCAGGCACACCCGTGCAGGCGCGCATTGGGGACTCCCGAAAGGATAACCTCCTCTGAGCTCCATCGCTCCCTTGACATAACTCCGACCGGAGTCAGGCAGCGTTGGCCACAAGCGCCGTGAGTAGCGTCGGAACGTTGAAGCTGCTCCTGCCTGTATCGGTGCATCGGCATCGGAAGTGGCACTCTGCCAGCTCTGCCCTCCATCACCCGTTTAGTCTGCTTTCCCAGTTTGCCGTTTGCCTAGGTGGAGAAGGGGGAGGGAAGGCAAGAATCTCCGTGCGCCTCCGTGTAGGCTTGCGTGATTTTGACACCTTGGGCTTCGCAATAAGCGTGGTCGCCTGCCGATGCACTTCGAATAATCCAGTGAAAAATGTGTGCATATTGGTCAAAACCATGTTGAACTTTGATAAAAGCTATACAGTCAAACCTCGATGTAACAAACTTCTATGTAACAAAACCCTCGATGTAACGAAGTACATAACTTTTTCTAACCGCAAGTGTATAAACGCCATGTATTTTTTACCTCCATGTAACGAAGTTCCATTTGCCGAAATTTCGATGTAACGAAATTTTATGGACAATTTGTCACAAACTTTTGGGTCCCGAAGGAGATTTTGGAAAGCACATGCGCTGAAATGGGCCCCCAAAAAGCGCAAAGGCTGAAACGGATCGAATCTGGCGAGTGTGGTGTACAGAACGGCTACTAGAAGACACTAGACCGCCGCCGTTCCGTCCGTCGGCTTCGTGTGCACATCGTAGTTCGTTTCGAGGCCTAACTAAAAGCATGCGTTTCTCATTGTCCTGGGCAATGGAGCCTTGAAGGCGAAGGAGCCGCTCCTGACAACATAGACCTCGACGACTTTCTATATGCCGATTCTGCTGTCATTGTGAGGGAAGGAGGTGACCGACGAGGTGATAGCTAGCGATGTTCGTGGGAACTCGCAAGATGGGGACGACATCGAGCCTGATGAGCAAGGCACCTGCGATGTGCCCAGTAACTGTGAAGTGGTAGACGCAATGAATGTCTTGAGGCGGTTCGCGATCCCACAGCAAGACAAAGACGCGATGCAGGCCGTCAGGCTATGTGAACGACGTGTCATGCCAATAATAATGCCAACAGTGCCCCAGAAAAAGGTGACAAACTACTTTCAACGAAAATAGAGGCGTCCTTGGTGAGTTTTGTGCGCCCAAGAAACATTTGTGGAAACTTTCTTTAACGTTAGCCTCGAATTTCTATGTAGCGAAATTTCAATGTAATGAAGTAAATTCCGAATATTACCGGCTTCGTTACATCGAGGTTTGACTGTAATTCGAAAAAAAGCAATTTAGTTATAACGAGGGATTACTGTACATGCATACATATGAACTGCGCAAAATTACGTCCTGCGTAATTTTGACCTTCATCCGCAGTTTACCAACATCAATATTTTTGTGTGTGGTTTTATGAACCAGAATCTCTGCATTTGTGCCATTTATATGTTTGCGTGCGTTTCTACAAAAGCGTGAACCTGTTGGTAAACAAAAAAAAAAGCCTCGATTGAGTGATTAATTGATACATAGAAATAAGATGTTTGCAATTCTTTTTCCTAACCCTCGCATTGAAGACACAAAATTTTAAAACATATATCGAGACGAGAATTTTAGAAAAAGTGACAACCACCGACGCAGATTATTAGCATTCAGTATAGAGTGTGCTTAAAACCGTCGCACTCACAAAGATCTACCGGTATAACGATTGCATGTAGAGAAATCGTAAAACTGCGACTAAGCCCGGTGCCTCACCCGGCTCTGTGACAGGAGAGAGCCTAAAGAGGAAGAGCTGGGAGAGGGAGTCCACCGCCACCAGAACGCCGCTCGTCCAGCTCAGCTGCATGTGGGACACCGTGGCACTCAGGTGCTGGTACTTGATGCCTGCACGGGAGACACACACCTTCGAATCCGTCGATCCGGCCGTGCGCCAACAAACCTCAGCAAAGATACAAGGATGAGGTGTGAGGCTAAACGGGGCTTGCTCGAGGCACCAAGCTCCGTTTCGTATTTTATGCCTTTTCACACACTCACGTTTGGTGGCAACCGAAGGCGCCGTGCAGCCTAGTGCAGGCGTGTGCCGCGTCACGACGAGAGGACACGCCAGCACACTGGCCCCGAATACAAGGCAGCCTTACGAGTGCATTTAACTAGGGTGAAGGTTTTGCGGTATTTGCGGGATTAAAGGCACGCACCACGTGTAAGAAACGGTTGTTCATAATGTCGTCAAAAGCTTTCCAAGCCTGTAATAAAAGAATGACGTGCACAAAAATGAGGAAATATACGCAAATCGCGAGTGTCTCATAGAAGGCGCCAGTGCATTTTCTCGTCACGAGTGATCGCGAGTAAGCACGATGCTGCACGATGCTGCACAATGCACTCAGTTGCAACCTAACTCAAGTGTGTGAACCGATCTTAAGTGAACGGTCCAGACAGAGCTATCTGCACGAGCGAACGGCCTTTTTGGGACATGCTGAGACATGCTTGCACGGACGTTTGGGGCTCAGCACTGTAGAAATCATGCTAGCTTTGAAATTGTCATACAAAGAAGTTCACACCAAGCACAGGATTCAACGTTTTTAAATGCAACTGAAAAAAGACAATATATATTTAAAAAATAATTGGCGATAAACTTTTTATTGTTTTCTAATTATGCACTTGACAAAACTGTGACAAAAAAAGAAGCCAAGGACACTTAACACAAGTCACAGTAGAACAAAAGGTAAGTACTGGTCTTGAGGAGAGGTTCCCTTTGTAACCTTGAAGGGCTCATAAAGAAAAGAAAAAGAAGATTGTTAACCATGCCAAATTAAAAAAAGAAAAAAATGTGATGTTTTTAAAATTAAACTTAAGAAACACAAAATCCCAGTTATATCTCTGGAACCAATAAAATGCCACATGGTGTCAATTTTGAAGATGACATTTTGAAAAAGACATCTAACCGACCTTTTCTCGTCTCCTTCATAGAGCTGAACCAAAATTCAACGAAGTAGCACAACCTGAATAAGAGCTTCGTAAGAGTGGGTGGTGGATGAGGCACCGGGTAGGACCAATGCTTTACAGCCCATTTATTATGTAATTGAAAAAGAAAGTCCAGACATACGACAAAACACATTTTTGGGTAGTCCAAGTAACTATGCATGGCTATATTGTCACAAATGACGAGGTGACGACAGAAAGGATAACCGAGGAAAGTGAAACATTTAATGTGGCGAACTTGTGCCAAACCAAAAAGGAAACAGAGGATTACAGCAGAGCGTCGCAAACGTCGAGGTCGGCATAGCAGCAGGTTCGAGCGCGAGACTGATCCCGGACCGCCATGCGGAGCACCCTTTGTACCCTTACGGGTTTTTGGAACAATTGGCGTAGAACGTATAGAGCGTAGAACATTCATACCTCGATCAGACGACAAAGTTCTCGAACTTACGAGAATGCTAAATTGAAAGAATAAATAAAAGAAGCGACCGCTCCCAGGGATCGAATTTGGGGCCTCTGCACGAAAGCCAAGCAAGATAACCATTCGGCCACACATACGCTGACTCAGCGATGCGCATGGTGATATATTGACACCATGGTTCTTGACCGAAGGAAAAGAATAGCAACACTCACCATGGTCATCACGTCGATGAGATCCAGCACTGATGTTGATGCTGCATACATAGTTCAGGTACTCCCTGAAACATCAACAAGGCATTGCGGTGCAACTTATAAAACAAGCACTAAGCAAACTTTGAATTTTGACATCCATCGGTGCCCATGCCCCCAAATGCAGATGTGGTAAAGAAACTATTTTAGAGATAGTACCAATGGAGATCATTTATCCTTAACAAAGAACGCTATGACTAAACTGAAATATCTGGAGTATATATTGGCCATAAAAATTGCATATATTCTTCACCATTTAAGGGGGGAAACTACCCAGGAAAAATAATTTCTGCGAAAGAAATTGATTTTGGAAAATGTCATATTTACATCCATCAACATCTAGAGAGTATTCCCAGAAAGTTTCATTAGTTTACACTGCATAGTCAATTTTTTATAAATTATTTTCGGTCCACCGATGCTAAAAAAAAGGTAGAGGTTGGAGCACTTTGAAAGCATTTTTCTCCATTCCACTTTTTGGCATAAATTTCACTTTTAGGAAAACTATTGTTTTGTTATTACGCAACTTGGATTCATTTTTATGAGTTTTTCTGGGGTGAACTTTTAAGGGGAAGATAGCTATGAGCTTGTAATTATTTATTTTTGTCATTTTTCATGCTCAAAAACTAAAGTTTTGGACAAAGGATGGAAATCTAAAACGCAGTATTTGTGTTCCTGTGACTTTTTTTTGTCATGAAAGATGGTATAATATAGAAATATAGCTCCATATCTATCTGTTCTGAACTGTCCTAAAACAATTAAATACATGAAAACAACAAATTTATAAGTAATTTTAAAACGATAGTTTTCCTACGCAAATATGCCCACTTTCATCTTTGAACATTTGCTGTTTTTTTTTTTTTGCACTTCACCCAGGTTAACAAAATTTGGCAGAAATGTTCTTAACATCAACAGAAACAAGACCTGCAGGGGTGGAACTCATGAAATGTACTTGGGAACAGCAACGGGAGCAGCTGAAACACCTGCTTTGGAGCAGGATCGGAGCAGCTAAAACTATGTTCTGGAGCAGACTAGGAGCAGCTCAGATCAGTTTTCATTGCACTTCAGCTTGTGTCTTAGACAAGCAGGGGAGCAATTTCAAACGTGCTCAGCAGCACAGATGCATATGAGTGGTTAGGGACCTAGGTAGATTGGATCACAGTGTAACAGATGTGAAAACTTTAAACTTTGTGAGCCTTAATGAGAATCAAAAAGCAAGTACCCTATGTTTCTGAAGATAGCGTCCTTGATATTTTCTGAGTGGCTTTCAGCTCTTCAAAATGCAAACCAGCACTGCTTATCGCACAATCCACATGTGCTCGACATAGTAATTATATGTGCAAACCATGTGACGAGCGTAAGCAACGGACGTGCAGTTGCTTGGAGGAACAGGGCAACAAATTTCAAGTTTATCCTATTGTGCAACTCGATATCGAAGCAGCAGACTACGATTAACGAAGTTATCGTATTTAAAGCGATAAGCAGGAGCAAGGTTTATGCATGCCGAGTAGATCTACCGCTCGCGTAAGAGCTGCAGGCCGGCAAGGTTTCGGATCGGACCGCGTTTCAGTTCTATCAAATCATGATTTATCTTGCGAGAATGCGGTTCCAACTTCTAACGATGAAGTACTAAAGGAAATGGTTTGCTGATGTGCTTTCAACTGGCTGACGTCCGGAACCTAGGCTGCAGAGCCTCAGGCAATCTGACGCTTAACGACTCGACCTCACCTCAGCCGACTTGTTAACCGCTTATGGCTGAAGAATAACAATTCAGTCGCAGGTAATGTAGCGCTTAGAATCCTTCGCGCGCTTCCGACTCGGGATACACAGGGAGAATAAACAGAACAAAGGATTGCAAGGACGACCAAGCTAAACGCGCTCATTGTTGCCAATCGAGTCAATAAAACCGAAACCAAGACAAAATAAAAAGATTTTGGCACACGTTTTGCAATTTGGCGCATAATGGCGCGAGGTGTTGGCTGTGGCACAGTTTCTGCAACATGGCGCAGACACATGCGCCTGGCGCAAAATGGCTTAAGTGGCACAGTCATTCCCCCCCTGGCCCTGTAAATGTCATTGAAATCAGACAAGGGGTTCAAACCTTTTTCACCGCCTGGTGGCGGGCATGTCGACGTGTAATTTCTTGTTTCCGTACTTCATGAAATGCATTTGTTTCTTTTTAGAGCGCAGCTCTTAGGGGCCCGTTTCCGGCTTGAGCGGCGTCGGCGTCGGCGTAACCGCGCGGTGCATCATGGGAAATGTCCCATAATGCACCGCGCAAGCCCCCCATCGAGGTCACGTGACCTCGTGGGGGGGCACGTGACCCCCCCGAGGTCACGTGACACCGGTGCATCATGGGAAATGTCCCATAATGCACCGCGCGAGCCCCCCACCGGGGTCACGTAACCCCCCCGAGGTCACGTGACCCCCGAAGTCACGTGACTCCCCTGAGGTCACGTGACCCCCGCCGATGTCGCGTGACCCCCCAATGACGTCATCGTCACTGATGACGTCACCGGCATCCACATCGTCATCGTCATCATCACTGATGACGTCACCGGCATCCACATCGTCATCGTCATCATCACTGATGACGTCACCGGCACCCGCATCGTCATCATCACTGATGACGTTATCGACATCGTCATCGTCATCATCACTGATGACGTCATCAGTGACGTCACTGATGTCGTCACCGGCATCCACATCGTCATCGTCACTGATGACATCACCAGCATCCGCATCGTCATCGTCATCATCACTGATGATGTCACCGGCATCCGCATCGTCATCATCACTGATGACGTTACCGACATCCGCATCGTCATCGTAATCATCACTGATGACGTCATCAGCGACGTCACTGATGACGTCACCGGCATCCACATCGTCATCGTCATCATCACTGATGACGTCACCGGCATCCACATCGTCATCATCACTGATGACGTCACCGGCATCCACATCGTCATCGTCATCATCACTGATGACGTCACCGGCACCCGCTCGTCATCGTCATCATCACTGATGACTCTACCGACATCCGCATCGTCATCATCACTGATGACGTCATCAGTGACGTCACTGATGTCGTCACCGGCATCCACATCGTCATCGTCACTGATGACGTCACCAGCATCCGCATCGTCATCGTCATCATCACTGATGACGTCACCGGCATCCGCATCGTCATGGTCATCATCACTGATGACGTTACCGACATCCGCATCGTCATCGTAATCATCACTGATGACGTCATCAGCGACGTCACTGATGACGTCACCGACATTCGCATCGTCATCGTCATCATCACTGGTGAAGTCATCAGTGACGTCACTAATGACGTCATCGGTACCCGCATCGTCATCGTCACTGATGACATCATCGGCATTGGGGGTCACGTGACCCCCCCCCTGGTTAGTTTAACCCCCCCCCCCCCCCCCCCAGGCCCTTCCCTCCTCCTCCTCAAGAGCTGCGCTCTAATTCGGCGTTACAGGGAGTTGTAAGCAGCTTTCACTTTTTTTATCTAAAATACTGAACAAAAACTACTTTTACAAATCATCAAAACGGCTCGCGCCACTTATATTTTGTATTTCGGCTCAACAGAAGCTTTTAGCGGCTCTGACCAGTAGTAAGCCCAGGACCAAAGACGTCACATTTTGCACGCTTTCGGTACCGCGGGTCGCCCTCGTCGGTGGAGGTTTCCGTGTCGTCCGGTTAAAATATGACGCACTGATATTTAGTTACTCTCTCTGTGCCCGCTGGCTTGCCCGAACCCCAAGAGACGTGGAAACCGCAAAAAAGGTAGACGCTTATATATGATTGCAGGGCCCCTTTAAGAAGCTCCGAGATTGCTTGTGCCGGTAGCCCTAACCAAAAGAAAGCAGTCCAGATAAACAATATCCTTCTGTCTCCAGGGAATCATGGTCTCATTTCCAAAAAAGTTACCTTAAACATCATCCAAGTAGCTGCTCTTTCTACCGTCACAAGAAAATATATTTAACAGCAGCGGTAGTAGCTATTAGTTTAGTCACAATGTTGTCTTTCTGAAAACATAGTGGGCTAAAATCAAACAGTGATGCTTTTGTAGCTCGTCAAAACATTTGAAATTGTGTACTTTTAGTTGATTTCCAGTTCTGCTTAATTAAAGTAGAGAGTGGAGAAATAATATTGCCCCAACAGCAAAATGAATGCTTTCTTTTTTTTCCTGCATTTCAGAGTCGCCAAACCAACCTAAGAAAATCCATTGAACCCATCGAGAGGTTTCTCTTATAATTTTTGATTCACAAGCTTCAATTTTTGGCACGATCACCTGCTGTGGGAGAAAACGAAGAACACTGCCCGCCGTCATCAAGATTGGGTTTTTCGACAGACACGGGGGGATAAGGCCTCGGCGAATGAAAAAGCCACTAAGTCGGCAACGAGATTGTACGGTAACATGGGGGATGACAGAACGGCTACTATAGTCACTGACTATGTGAAAACGGTAGGGAGGAGCTCCAGTTGTCCCACCGCCAGCACAAGCTTCCTACCTTCTACCATGCTTCATCATCTTGTGTACCTTGAGTATGCAGGCACAGCAGAAGCATGTAAGAAGGCAAGGACTGCATGCTGGAGGTCGGACATTCAGCCTGTGACGATAAATGCTGGAGGCCGGACATTCTGCCTGTGACGATAAATGAATAATGCTTTACATAGACGATGAACCAAAAAGCCCTTCCGTACCTAGAGCTCTAGTTAAAGAGTTCTTTTGTTTCTACCTTGTCAGAGCAAGTGTGCAGGAAACAGTGACGAGGAAGCAAGGATGTAAAACGACAGGTATTTTAGGTGTTTACGTTCTCTGTCCTTTGTCAACAATTTTGTGTTCCTTCATTGAGTGCAACAGAGATTTAAAGTCATTGTGTTCGGCCTGCTCCTTTTCCGGGGAAGTCTCGATGGGGTGAGCACACCACCACGGAAAAATTACATATTGAGGTATTTAGCATACAAAGTACCTCAATAGTTTAGACTACCAACTGGCCCAAATGTCAACTTTACTACGGAAAAATTCCGTACCTTGAGAAGCATTTGATGACGTTATCTTTGTAGGCAGCGATGATGTACGATGGAGGCGGGCTCATGTCGTAGATGGAGAGCCGAGGGGTGCAGAGTGCCATGACGGGAGAGCTGTAGGACGTGGACGCATGGTGCTGCCAGCCCTGCCAAGCACAGTATACCAATGTGCGTAAGGTCGAACACGCGTTCAGGAAAACAAGACTGTCGCCTGCAGTATCACGTGCAGAGCATTACCTCAAACTTAAAGAGCCAGCATGATGATAAACCCTCAGACTGGGGTAGAAAGAGTAAGGGTAAGAGAAACAGAAAGCAGGACAGACAACATCTCATACGTTGTCTGCCCTTTTTTTATCTGTCTCTCAGTGACCAAAGGACTGAATTTAAGCTGGCAGTCATTCGGATGTGACATAACGCATCTTGCCAGTGATTAATCGCTTTTCGAATATTGACCTTAGTTCCTAAATTTTGGAGTTATTAAAGGGATACTAAACAATTATAAAGATGGCTGATAAGTTTATCAATTTGTTTGGGAATTTTATTCTATTTGGTTTGACTGGCCACTTCCACAAAAAGAAAACTGCAATTCATTCCACAGTTTTAGATACAAAAAAGTAACATCAATTTTAATGCACAAAAGCAAGAAAAAGCAAGCAAGATACAAGAAAAAGTTGCTAATTTTATATTTACTCGTCTTCAAAACATAATTAATGTAAGTGGTGTAAAACAGTTACCATCCCATCATGCTCAAGACCCTTATCTAAAGTGCTGCAGAGGTCACAGTATAGTGCACTTACAATGTTCTCCGCTCAAACAATCACCAGCTGCCTTTTAAATGGCATATGAATGTTTTCTTGCTCCTGCTGTAGCACCACATGAGAGTAGAAATCCTCATCATGTGGTGTTGGTTAATCACCTTTTGCTGCTCTTTTTCAGACATGCCATAAAAATTATTAATCTTATAATTGTTTCTATGTGACTCTAAGCTTCCCTTTTCATTCAGAAAGGCAGCGACTGTGGCTGCCCATATTTTGAAGTGTGCCTTCACTTTAAATGTAGGCAAATCAATTTTCTCTAAGCCTCAATCTGTAAGGACAAAATAGGTGCTTAGAACTGCATAAGCATAGTAGCATTACTATCGCAACTCACCACAGTCTTTGTGGCCGTCTCGGCAGAAGACGGGGTGTGAAGTACCTTGTGAAATCGCACTGGCTTCTCCCTCAGCTCCCACAGCTCTATCGTGCTGCCACCACACCCTTCAGGAAACACATTTGAATCACGACCAAAGCACCATCAGGAGTGCCAGCGAGTACCGGTCACTCTGAAACACTGAGCTCAAGCGTGTGGCAAGCATGTGGCACCCTATAAAGTGGTGCAACCATCTAAAGACTAGGAATATGCCAGAGAGGCAAAGGCCCCACCTGAAACTGAGACGGCAACTGCATCTGCCGCCTCACGGAGGACGAAGTTCAGGTGCGTCACGCGGGTATGAGCTGGAAATGGGAGCATATACAGGATCTACTACATGATGCAATGGGACAAATGACCAGGTCCACAGGCACTTTCATAATTCGAGGCACCAAAAAAGCAGCAGCTGACACAAACTCACTAGGTTTTTCTCGGGACTGCGGGGAAACATGGCAGTTCAGGTAAAAACTGGAGAACGGCTGGCAGCTGACAATGCATTTGTCTGAAAGCAGGCAGTTTGTAAGCCACTATGCTGGAAATTTTGGCGGAAGAAATCATTCATTCCCCGCATCTTTCACAGAGAGAAGTTTACCCTGGTTCAGTTTCAGAGCAATCCGATAGCAGTGCACAGAAGACTGCACCAGTCCGTCACTTGTGACAACCAAGAAATCGCCATCTGCAAAACAGTACAAAACATGCCAAAATTAGCGAAAAAAAAAAATGTGGCAGTCCTGCGTTAGTTCCCAGTACAGTCACAGTGATAGCTACGACAAATCATGGTAAAGTCGTTGGGCCTTGGCATTGCATTCAAGAACCGTGGGGTGCAAGAAGGAAAGCGTTCGAAACAAAATAGACGTGTGACCCGTAGCAGACAACAGAGAAAACGCAAGCACATAGCGCGAAGATTTGGTTTAAACCCGTATTCTATCTCGCGCATACTGGCCGGCATTTGGAACACATTGGCCTGCGTTTGGCATGCTCTCTCCACTTGTGCCTAGCAAAGAAGAGATGGAGTCGCTCCTGTCTGATCTCTTCCGAACACTTGTTTCTTTTTCGTTCCAGAGCGCGTGAAAGCGTGTCTCCAGGCATGAGCTCTCGGCATTGACAGTGCTACATCGGCATCTTGATGTCGGCTATGTGTATTTTTCCAGAGAGCGCGTGCGGTGGGCGTCGGGTACACAAGACCCGCAAGTTTAAAGTGGCTCGCTAGCTCTGTGGCGTGGCTCAGTGGCAATGTCTTCGCTTGGCATGCGGCAGACCCAGGTTTGATACCTGTGGGCGGCGGGCAATCTTATTTAAGGATTTTGCAACGTGGACGACGGACGCCCTACGTTGCCAAACTATGTCAGCAACTACTATAACTACAACTACAGACGTCATTTCCAGCAGCGGGAAGAGCCCATAACAGCTCTCACTGTAAAAGCACTGGAAATATTAAATTGTCCCCAATGATGCGCAAACAGTGCCTACTTTTTCCATAGCAGAGATCAACCACCTTCAGCCTGTTTCGGTACTGGCCCAGTATTTCAGTCCCGGTGACAACGGTCTCATCCGATTGTAGTATCACGACGCATACCTAGAAAGACAAGTTGAATCTCAAGTTTGCTGCTATCTTTTTTTATTTCATAAGTACCAACAAAACTGGAGAATGAAACCAAAGTAGAAAGGTACCCCTGAGAAATAGTTACTTAATAAAGTACCACATTCTTCAACCCACCAAACCAGAGCTTGTGACAGCGATGCAGCCTTCACTTGGTTTTCCGCCAACTTGGCGCACCGATGGGCCAAACCGAATGTGCACATATTTTTCCAGGTAGAGCATGCTGTCCTTCTTCTCCATGTTTAGGCCAATCTAGAATAACACCACAAAGTTGAGCATGAAACAAAACAACAAGAAAAGCATTTAGTAATTTTAAAAAATTCTACCACCCGAGAAAAAAAAGAAAATCTTTGAAAGCTGTTTTAAGAGAAAGACTAGGTGAATAAAACCAAGAACACAAATCGAAATAACAAGCTGCCAACCTTTTTTCCATTATGAAACCAGGCCCCAACCAGGACATACTCTCCCGGGAATGATGCTGATGCAATCATTGTCCAGTCGTTCAGCAGGTAATTCTGGAAGCCACAATCAATGCCTTGTCAGTCACTCCCAACAAACAAAAAATGTGAAGGGCACAACGAGTGAATGTGAGTGTGTACCGAAGAAAAAAACGTTCAGCCTATTTCTTCTTGGTCGTAGCCTACGATGAATTCCCACCAACGTGCCCAACTATCCATTCTTCTATTATAGCTGGGAAGGTTGCCGCCATCTACGAGCGACGGCGGAAACCATACTTTTCGTGTGATTGCCGCCGTCGCTTATAGATGGCGGCAGCTGCCCAGGTAGGTTTGTGCCGACATACACGGACACAATCCTGGGGAACCTAGCCCTTAACAGCTCCGCTGTAAAGAATTGACATAGTTTGCAGCTGGGCTTCCTGCCATGTACTTGTTTATCACTGCCAATCGAGGGAAAAGGTATTGGGGATAAAGCGGACAAGAGAAAGAGCCAGGGAGGAACGGAAGGTGCAGTTACATTTTTAGACCATAAGTGAGTCATTGAGGCAAGCAAGTGTGTTGAAAGCACAGCAATGGAGAGAGTTGGTGAGGTGACAGGAACATGTAGTCTTGGTCTCTTATGCTCCATTACCTTTTGGAGACAGGGGATATCCCTCATGCTCAGTGGCAGATGGTGACAAGCTCTTTCAGCTCATGATGCTACTGACACCGTTTTACTCTGAATTGACCCCTTTCCCCATGTACTCGCAACATCTCAGCACCTTGTAAAAACACTTCCAGTACATTCACCCACATAGCATCTGGCAGCGAGTTCCAGTGTGTTAACTTTCCTTAGCGTGCAACTACCGTAACATACCAGGGAAGTGCCCACCCCACTTTCACTGAAAACTGAATTAATCTAGGCATAAGTGCTTGTCTTGCAAAATTGGTAAAAACCAAGATGGTGGCCAATGAAGAGCTTTGAAGGCAGGGTGAACAGAATTAGAGAAGGCACATTTATTTCCACATGATACCCCTTAATCGCCACTGGCGGTGTCATGGCCGCCGCAACGGGGTGAGTATTTTCTGCTGATGCCAATGCATTGGAGGAGTGGGCACCTAACATATAATTTGTGGAATTCCTAAGTTTGGGAAATGTTAATAGTGGGCGATTCTGCGGTATTTTACGGTATACACAATATTTCATAAACATAAATTTCACAAACAAATTATTTAATGATTTTTCATAAACAACCGCATTCACATTTCGTTGACTCATGATGCCTAGAAACCAGCTGGAAGAGTATCTGGCCAACAAACTTTTGACTGGGATAGTTATTACAATAGATAAGCAAACCAATAGAAAACATTTAAAGACAACCAACTCTTCCCATTTTATGTTCCAGTTATGGATTTACAAGAATGAAATGTAGCAAAAGCATGTCCATAATGAATTGTTTCAAAGGAATTCGGAAAAAAAACAAAAATTATAAGTAGTGTTTGTTACCGAAATATATCTAACTAGTTGTACGCGGCATTACCAGAGATACAGGAATGAGAGTGTAACGCTACCAGTTTGAGAGGAGGGCAAGAGGAACTCCCCTCACACCCAGACTCTCCTTTTGTGTGCCCCCCCCCCTCCCCATCACTTGTTACACACCTCAGAGATTAACACGTCACCCAAAGTTTGTACAAAAGCACCCTCCCTTTTTATCCCACCTGTAGCTTCCACACTAGTGTGCACATCTAGTTAGATAGGGTATAGACCACTCACCTTCATTGACCACAGCTGGATCTGGCCAACAGCGTCTGTGATCAGAAGCTTCGAAGCTCCCACATCCCACTCTATGCAGGTTATTTCTTCCGAATGTGTCATCACCCTATGAAATGCCGAAAATTAGGAACCTAAGCCTCACGCACGACTGCTGGAACCGTCCAGCTCCGTCACAACACTCACTTGTGTGCGTCCCAGGGCATGTTGAGGTCGACGACGTACACATGGAAGCATGTGATTTTCCCCACCGGCTCCTGGACATCCGACGAGGACGTGAAGGCAAGAGTGTTGTGGCTGGACACGGAACATACCGTCTTGCTCTCCGTGAGCCTGCAAATACCAAATACCAAAACGAGTTTTCACAAAACACCTTTTTAACATGCAATAAACTGTGACCGGGTCGGCCATTGATATGCATTTACTCAAAACTTTCCTCCCCTTATGCAAAGTAAAAAAAAAAAAAGAAGTGTATGTTAAAGGCAGGAGTACACTTTGGGCTTTCCACTTTCTCACTCCCCTCTTCGCCATATCCTCTCGACCTTTCAACTTGCCCCAACACGCAGTTTAGGAGAAAAGGGTGCTAAAAGGACTGTCTTTTCTGCAGAAAACAGAGGCTGTATGTACGTCGGTCTTTAAGTGTGGATGACCTTCGCCTCACGTCACTTAATGATCAGCGGCCGAATATGTTCGCGCATCGTATCTTGGAGCATGCAGAGCGAATGCTCGAGCTACAAAACCCAGGAATACTGGCCACCATCCCCGCCCCTGCCCACTTCGATCAGGATGAGATGAGCATCGTACCTGCGTGCGGTCCTCTAAACACCGCTGCTTGATGCACGTTAGAGGTCCCACGTTAGCAATCGGACTGCACTGTCTGCATTTCCAACCTACAGCTGAACCAGCATGAACTTTCACTACAGGAGAGCCGCGGCACCGATCGATGCTAGCGAGCAATTTTTGTACGACATTATTCACACCACCTCTATAAACTACGAAGTAAAGTGAATGCAAACCGTGCACAGCGTATGAGCTGGTTTAAATAAGACACGGATACAGCAGATGTGTTTAGAACGAAAATAAGGTTGTCACCATTCAGCACTTGTAGGTATCGAGCTTGGAAACCGCTTGAGCACAGAGTACACGTGGTCCATGTTCGATTTCACGAAGTCAGGCTGGTGTCAAATAGTTCAGCAAAAAGAACACCCCATCTGAATTTAAAACCTCAAACTCGGTTTGACTTCTCATGCACGAACACCGGAACGACCAACAGCAGCCCGCGTACGCGCAAACTGGCTTGCGATGGATTCTGGCTTTTGAAATATGTGCTCAGCGGCTTGGCTCAGCTAACTGTTAACTGCGAACTGGCTAGATAAATGAAGAAATGCAAACGGCTTGTTCGTATTGGGCGGTCGTCTGCGCCACCTATTGTCGGTGACAGATTGAAACCGTTGAAAGTAGTTAAGAGAAACACGCAGACCGAGCGCTGACTGACAACTGGTTTATTTCTGGAAAACCACCTACCGGCGTAAAAACACAAGACAAACATACATCGGACCATCGCCTAAAGGGCACGTGTCACAGCTCTCCAAGAACGCGATTTCTTTATCGAAGAGCGCAAGCGAGGGAGCACTGACGCACTCATCCTTATACTTAGAAATGTAATAAGCCTCGAAAATTTCACGAATCACCTGATAACTGCACAGTCAACAGGTGACTCGTGAATTTTTTTTTTAAAGGGGGGAACACCCACATTTATTGCAAATTCACAATGAATGGCCAAATTACCCGACGGTGAAGATCTTTTCCAAAGTCCGTGTTCTCTGAGCCTATCATTGATGCACCTCCCTGATTGGCCGAAGTACACTCTCCCAAAGGGCAAATGAATTTTGTACACCACGCCGACCGCGCGCGGCACAAACTCCTTTTTGTGATAATAAAGGCCCGTTCACACTCTTGCGACCGAGTACGACTGAGAGAGACGAGATCTCTTAAAACTTCTTAAATGTTTTTAGAATGAGGGAACACACTGGCATTGTGGCGCCATCTATGCGGTGACCATGGAACTGCATTTCACAAGAGCGAAGGTTTTGCGGGATTTCCGAGGTCAAATGTGCGTAGTACCCACGGAAAGGCTCGTTTATAACATTGACAAAAGTTTTTCGAGCCAAGAAAGAAAGGGTAACGCGCGAGAAATAAAAAAAAAATATATGCCGGACCGTCGAGTTTACACTGCTTCCCAATAGATGGCGCCAGTGTGTTTTTTGGTTTAAGAAGTTTCAAGGAACCCAGGTTTAAGAAGTCGCAAGAGTGTGAACGGGCCTTAAAACTCGAGGAAGAAAACGAGAAGGGACGGACATGCTTCTTACCGCAGCTGAGTTTAGTTTTGAAGGCGCAGAGAACACCACGGGGACTCCACGTCGCTGTGCTATCCTTTCGTGTCTGTGCGCATGGGCGGACACCAACCCGAGGGGGGGGGGGGGGGGGGGGGCAAGGGGGGCCGTTTGCTCCCCCCCCCCCCCCCCAGTTTTCAGAGTGGAGGCCAAGGTGGCTGGAACGACTAGGCCATCCTCTCGACGTCATCCTCGCCGTAGCTTTGCTCGTCTTGAGACGACCTACGTCACGATTGCGTTGGATGTCACGTGCTCTAAGCTGGGCCTTCTCCGAGCGCTTGCCAGAGTGGGCCGTTTATAACGAAAAATACAGCCAACAGGATCAAAATACAAACGTGCGATTGTCATTTACGGATATTGTGGATCATATTCAACCTATTTTTGAACATGACGGGAATATTTTAAATTTCGTTGAAGTATCCCTTTAACAGCATCTAAGGTGGACGTGATATATTTTTCGGTAATAGCTATGGCTGGTTCGATAATACTTTCTCACCAAACCTGAGTTTGCATGCAACATATTCTGGCCCATCAGATGAAGATGTGCATAAAAAGGTCGAATCGTACACTGCTTATTCACACAAATCAAGGCCCGACTTGGACCACGTGGACGTTTTGAGCTGTATAACACATAGCCAACGAGTTTGAATTGGTCATCCGTGTGTCCTTCAGATGTTGCAATAACAGGAAACTTAAATTCGGCGACGAGCTCCCGGAAGTCGCCCATTTTTGTACGAAGAGAATTGGCGTTCCACTAAAATATTTTCGTTCGGCGATATTCTTCATTAATTTACATGGATTTATTCGAAGTCAGTAAAAGTGGCTCCATATCTAGAAGCGCTTTTACCTCGGAGATGTCCAGGGCATCGGAAAGTGATTTTATGATTGTTTTCACTGCCAGAAAGACCAGTTGGAGAAGCTATTGTGGATTCATCCCTTGATATGGTGGGGTGGCCGGTGTGCCTGTACCGCTGATGGACGTGTCACAAGTGGTCGACATTTTTACATGCGAAGTTGAGGGTCTTGAAGTTCTGCGGGCGACAGACGCATGCAGTAGGTCCCAGTGACCCTGACTGTTGAGATGTCCTCTGTGAAATTGGTGCAGGGGTCACTGGATCACATGGAGCTTTCTCACTTGTGGTACTTGCCTGTTTCTTCGACGGTCGTTGCAAAGCGTGTGAGTGCGTCCGTTCTTTCTTAGGCGTTGATATTCCTCTTTGACTTGGTGTTTCAGGCTGGTGTACCGTCCCCGGATTCGGAGGTGGCGATCTACGATTGGGGGCGCGACCGTTCAGGATTTCCTGCTTCCTCAGCACGGTGGCAGCTTTCTTGCTGGAGGAGCCGGCTTATGTTGTCGTGTGAGAACATCCGCAGTTCGCGCAGTTTGGTTCAGAGCGATAGTTGCAGTCCTTGTGGTGGTGTGGACCGGCACAGAACTTTCAACGTCTTGCGCTCCGGCAGTTTTGTGCGATATGTCCAAACTGTTGGCATTGGTAGCACTGAATTGGGGCTCCAAAGTATTCCTCCACAGGGTAACTTGTGAAACCTAAATACACACGATTTAGCATCGGACGGTCTTGTATGAAACGAAGAATCAAGCTGTCCTTGGGGTGAGGCGTTGAGTTGCCGTCCATTTGACTCCTCTATGCGACCTGCCCTTGGACGTACGTAACACCTGCATCATGTAAGCGGGGACTCAAGCCGAAATCATAACCGAAACCGAAAACCGTTTAGGAACGAATTTTTTTCAGTAACTGTAACCGGAACGAAACCGTTTTTTTTTTTTTTATTTGTTGAAACCGTTACTGTAACAGTAAATTATTTACTGTAACCGATATTAACCGAACAATCAAAATATTAGTTTTTCTTAAGAATTACCACAAGGAGAGATCTTGAAGTGTCGTGGCAATTTGAGTAAGTTACCGTCAGCGAATAATGCTTCTTGTAATATATTTCCGTTCAATTAATCTAAATTTCGAATTAAGAATACTTAACTAGAATCAGTGGTCGACCTTATAATGAAAAGTCTCTATATCTAAATCTTCCACACTCCTAAATTTGCTACATCTATTAAGCAAGTGGGCCCTTCAAAGTATTAATTAAAAAGTTAGAATTCTGAGATGTCCATCCAGTTCGGATCTTTACAAAACAACAGTGTTTCTGACCTGCAGTGGCCAGTATGAAGAAACGAGGCAAATTGACCATCATGCAGAGCTGGCAGAAAACAAAACCTGCTCTTAATTTCGTCTGTGACTCCGTCGCTCGTCCTTTTAGTAATAATATTAACAATGTTTTTACTCCTTAAACTACACTTACAGTAACTGGCCCACAAAAGCGAAGAAAATTGCTTGTCCGTACGTGGAACCAGGCAGACCATGACATTTACAAATAAAAGGAATAGAACACAGTGCTACAGGTAACACTATAAAGTAAATAAGTAGAATTGTAAAGCATAGCAATATGTGCGCCATGTAAAAAACTACTCTCCACATGCAAATGAAAACAAAATCACTGAACAGTGAGATACTAACAGATTCTAAACACCATATGACCTCACGTGAAACAATAATAAACAATAAATGAACAGCAAAATCGCATAACACAGAAATTACCCCCCCCCCCCAAAAAAAAAAAAACGCACTAAACAACAGGGAAATCAGGTTTTACATTCTAGACACCCCTTTTTAAGAGCTTTCTTTGCCGTTCGCATGGATGATATACTAATCATATTACCGGGTAATTTATTAAAAAGGGAAGGAATTATAATGCCGTTTTATTCTCTTTTCGTAGTTCGTAAATATTCTGGGGATTACGTACCTTTCTGTGCATTTCCGGTTTCTCCTTCTTGACCTCAATTTTCGAGCTCTTATCGTTTAATATTACCTATTCATACAGTTTAGAAAAATGCATTATATTTAGTTTATTCATTTTCATATTTTTATTACTAGGCTATCATATGTGGTTTCGCACGCAACGTTACTCGCAATCTGTTTGAGTAGTCTATCAATTCCTAGCTTTTTATTTCCTGCACATTGACCGAAAACAGTAATACCGTATCGCAAGATCAACTCTCCTAAGACCATAAAAACAGTTTTTCTAACATTTATACCACAATCGCTCTTTAACCGGTAAAGATACGCTAGTACTACGCGAAGCCTTTAAAAAAAAATTCTATGTGATGGTTTTATAAAATATGTCCGTCAAAAATATGCCTAAGTACTTTACAGACTGTTCGTATGGAAGTACTGTTAGCGAAGTGCGCGGCCAAAAACGTCGCTGTGGTCAGCTTTCCACGATTGGCCAAACCATGGGTATATGAGCACGGTCAGATTGTCAACTTTGACGGTGTAAGTTTCGGATTGCGATGGCTCCTAGCTTCTACTGTGCTTTTTAAACACACCATCGAACTCGTCGTCGCACCCGATGGTAAGTAACCAGGGTAACAACTGGTGACGTCACGGCGAGGCAAATCCCAGTCGTGACGTCACGGAGGGAAACCATAAGAGGGCGCCACCGAAACATCTCGGCGCTAATGCTTTCGCAAGAGTTGCCATGCCCCCAATTTAAATAATCACCTGCCGTTAGCTTTACCTGTTTATGGGGATTACGAAAACACATAAGTTTTGTTTTGTTCTTATTTACTGAAATAATATTGGCAGAAAACCACTGCAGTAACATATCCACGTCTTCTTGAAATATTTAAATTGCGTTTTCGTATATGTCATATGGTAATAGTAGAACTGCATCGACTGCATATAAGAAGATTCTAGACTCTAGCGGTAATACACTTAACTCGTTTATGTAAATATTAAACAGCAACGGGCCCAAAGTGCCCCCTTGAGGTACACAGCACTGAGCCCGAGTTTTACTACTAACACAATTTTATATTTTCACCAGTTGAAATCTGTCTGTAAAGTACTCATGAAAAAAATCATAAAATGGTCCTCTAAAGCCCATTCTTTCAAGTTTTACTAGAAATTTAGTACAATTTATGGTATCGGAAACTTTTGATAGATCCAGGAATAAGGCAAGAGCAATTTTTTGCTATCTAATGTATAGTTGATGTAGTCCGAAAATCCTCCAAATGTGCTGTTGTGCTTTTATTTTACCGAAAACCGCACTGCGAATCATTAATAAGAGAATATTTTTTTCACAGAAGGTATTCATATTTATCTGAACCCATTTTCATGATATGCAAAATTACTGCCAATATTGATATCGTTTTTTTTTTTTTTGTACACAAGATGTTAGATAATTACACTTATTCAGACGAGGGTCCACTTGGAAGAAAACTGCTGAAGGGACCCCTTGGTAATAAAGGGTTAGTCAGCGATCAAGTTAACACCATTATATATAAAATTTAAAAAAAAACGAAACACAATTAGGGTATGTACATAATGGAAATATTAAACCAAGTGAAAAGAGAGAGAAGAAAAGCTAGAAAGTCGAGAAAAAAGGACAATATCAGTGTGTTTGTGTGTGTGTGTGATTTTGTGAAAGGTGTGCCTAGGAGAGAAGATTGAATCGGGGGGGGGGGGGGGGGGGCATAGAAATTGTTGATGAATCATGCAGATAGTATGTGTGCACGTATGGCTTTTTTAAAGATATAGAATGATGACATGGCAGTTAGGCAGGGTGGCAGAGAGTTTTACGTCTTAGTAGCAATGTAAATCAAGGTGAACACACCATAATCAGTTCGTATGTATGGTACAGACAGTTACGCTTGGGAATGGGAACGCAGAGGATACATGACATCTTGATGAGTAAAACTAATTGAAGAGCATGTTATCTGATTGGTGATGAACTTAAATGTTAATAATGCTACACGATAATCGAGGCATTGATTAACTGTTAAAAGTTTGAGGAAGCGGTACGCAAATTGAGCACTTTCGCGCCTATTAACAAACAGTTGCCCAGAACACGGCTCGTAGTGCCGTGTTCTGGGCAATTTCTATGGGTTTTAGTGTTGTTTTATATGTCAATCCATAAATGGATAACCCGTACGAAAGTATGAATGAAGCTATGATAAAGCATTTGGAGGGTTCGTAAGGAAAATATGTGCCGTAGTTCATATAGAATTGGTATATTTCGATATATCTTATTAGTTGTGTATTTTACGTGTTGGTGCCATGTTAACTGATGGTCAAGTGTTAGTCCTAAAAATGTCGTATGGTACACTCGAGTTAGGTAAATACTTGCAAACGAAAGCTGAGGTGTGTTTAAAATTAGTTTGTTTTTCGGGGCAAAAATTATGTAGTTTGTTTTCGCTATATTGGGAATAATTTGTTATGGGTTAGCCATTTAGCTGGCTTTCCTAAAGTGTTATTAGCTTCCATGTACAGTTCTGTCACGCTTGCACTAGATATAAAAATATTTGTATCGTCGGCATAAAGAACACAATCTTTTTGTAAATAGGCTGCCAGGTCATTAATATATATTAAAAAAAGAAAGGGACCTAATATTGAGCCTTGCGGAACACCAATGGTAATAGGTTTAGTTGTTGAAATAGTGCCAGCTAAAGTGACAAATCGGCATCTGTTTGATAGATAACTTTCGATTAGATTGAGAGCAACACCACGAACCCCGTAAGCACTTAATTTCTGTAGTAAAAGTTCATGGGTAATTAGGTCAAACGCTTTTGTTAGGTCTACAAAGATTCCCATTGTTAATAAGTTCATTTCAATATTTTGCTTTGTTTTCTCTACTATATTTAATAACGCGAGTTCTGTTGATTTCCCTTTAAGAAATCTATATTGTGACGGAGTGATCAAATTATTTTCAGCGAAGAACAGGTTCAGTCGCTTTAGTAGAAGTTTTTCAATCACTTTTGTAATGACAGGAAGTAAGGCGATTGGTCGATAGTTCTCTGGTTTTAGTTTGTCTCCTTTTTTCAAATATTGGAATAACTTTTGCTATTTTGAGTAAGTCAGGGTAAAAGCTAGTCGTGAAAATTTTGTTGATAATACCAGCCAAAAGGTGCGCGATGATGGAACCACATTTTTTTTAGTATTATCGTCTGTATTCCGTCGCACCCCGACGACGAAGTATTTTTTCGCGTGTTAATGGTATTATGAACTTCTTCTGGATCGACAGGGTAAAGAAAAAACGCCGTGTCATTACGAGCTATATTTGGTGTGTCAGTGGATAGATTTGTGCATGAAAGATACTGTACGTTTGTAGTGATAGTTGAAAAGTAGTCATTGAGCGTGTTAGCAATTTCTTGTTTGTCCGTAATTATGCCTTGGTCGGTGCTTAAGGCTGGCACAGTTTGTTCGGTAGTACTCTTATTTAGTGCAGAGTTAATAATTTTCCAGGTTTCTTTGGGATTGTTAATGGCACTAGAACGTTTACTAAAAATACTGCTACTTAGCTACGTTAACTAATTTCTTTAAACAAACATTATACAATTTGTGTTTAGATTGAAGGCTTAGATTAAATAGATTGCGTTTTAGTTTTGTATACTTATTGTTTTTGTGATTGATAGATCGCTGTAGTCCGTATGTTAACCAGGGGCTTTTCCTGACTGATCTGCGAGATAGGGTTTTGGTTTTCGTACCTATTTGAATGGAAGATTTGAGTGTTTCTAAAAAGTTGTCTAGTTTTAGGTCTGCCGTTGGCGCCTGGTATACGCTCTCCCATGACTTCGTGTTTAATGTATTTATTATTACGTTGTAATCGTATATTTGAGTAGTTTGTGTTATCAATTGTGACACCTTATGGGTATTAGAAACAGCAAAAATGGGTGTATGGTCGGTTATGTCGCTTGCAATAGTGCCAGTTGTGAAGTCTGTTGGATGACAAGACGTAATTATGCGATCCAAAGTGCTGTGTTTTGTGTCGGTAAATGCCGAAATCTTTTTTATTACCGCCTTTGTAAAGAGGCACAATCGCTGCAACGTTTAGCTCTTTAGAAATCTCTCCTGTAGTAAGGGAACCGTTAATTATTTTAAGTAGTACTTGTTTCAGACGATTTATACTGTAGCGTAAATCTTGCACACGCATTTTGTCTATACCTGGTGACTTTGTTATGGACATGGAATTTATGACGGTTACAAGAAAATGCTCACACATTAGAGGCAAGTATGCCGAGTTTTTGTTACTGAACTCGGGAGCGCGCGTAAGAGTTAATTTTTACTGGTATAATTTTCTCTCTTAACTCTTTAACGATAAAAAATAAAATAACTATTAAAAGAGTATGATAACATAGTGTACCGTCATCAGCGCGTGGGAAATGCTTCTTGATTTCATTATTCATATTAATTTTTTTCATCCTTCCAATTAACTGATTGACAAGATTCCAGGTTTCCGCTGAATTTTTTACCGACTGGCTAAATTTGGTCATGTAATGCCTTCTTTTTGCCAATCGAATTTTGGCTGTCAGTGTATGGCGCACCTCGCGAAACTCCTTGTTTCTGAAGCACGTCTTCAGGTTTCAGTTTACATCTCTTCCATAGGCTAGCCTTAGTGTGACATAATTCCAAGATTTCTTCGGTAATTCACACATTTTCTGGTCTTCGCTGTCCGAGTTTTACTTTCCTTGTCGATCTTGGGTATATATTCTGAAGCATTTTTGGTATGTATTCTGAAGCTGAAGTCTACCAAGTATTATATGTTGAAATGGTGTTGAGGGATATTAACACACTCCAATCATATGTTTTAATTAAATGATCAATTTTGCTGCTACCCAAAATTATTCTCCACCCGTCCCTTCCCACTAAACAGTCAGTTTGCCTTTCACTCCATATCAATAATGCAGTAATGATCTGCAACGTTTCCTCTGATGACACCAGATAGCATATGCAAATTACTGACTCTGGTAACTGTATAATCTATACTCATTCTAGTAATTTTATCGCAATAATATTCTTCTCTAGTGAGGTCATGTATTACATTTTCAAGTCCAAAAGAAGAGAGAGTGTCAAGATAACTCGAGACACCGCATTTAGCCTGTTTGGAAACATTAATGTTAATGTCACCGGCGAGAACGAAATATTCAATAATACTGAATTTACTAAATAGAGCAGACAATTCTTCGATGAACAGATTCATGTTGGAGGTCGGTGGCCTATACGCAGCACAGACAATGTAAGAGAAAACGCTTTTGTGGATGGATAGAACACATGCTTCTGAATTTTCCAATAAAATGTCAAATCTACCCGATATACACTCGTCGTTAACAAACATAATTAGTCCACCACCCTTTCGTTTTTTCCGGCATAAAGAATATACATAAAAGCCATCTAAGCTGAACGTTTTGCATACTGTTTCTTCTACATTAATCTCAGTTAAAATAAGCGCGTCCAAGGAAGATACTCCTTCTGATAAAAGCACCATGAGTTGATTACAGTGTTTATTTAAACTCCTCACATCTACGCGCAGTAAGTTTAACTTTCTTTCACCAAAGACTCGTTTTGTGTGCAAGTCTAAGAGTTTAAATGAATGAAAGGAACTCTTTATGTTTACCTAATCTCTTCTGAGTCTCTTTCATCTTCGATGTGAATAACAGCTGAAGCCTCTCTTTGGCGTACAAAAATGTTCCCGTTCCTGGTCCAACAAACTTGTCTTTTTCTTTAGCACGCTTCCTAGCTTGCCGTAACAAATTCCTGTATTCGTCGGTTTGTAACTTGTAGCTCTAAACTCCACCACCGACATATGGGCTCAGTTTTCTACAGGAGAGATAATCATCCTAGAGCCCTTCCCCTCCAGTCCCCTCATAAACGGCGAAGGGGATAAAGCGCGAGACACATGCGCGAAAAATCCATCCGATCCGACGTCCGATCCGGCAATACGACTGCCTGATCCGAAATATGTGCGAAAAATCCATCCGATCCGACGTCCGATCCGGCAATACGACTGCTGTTGCGACCGAGGAGTTCCCCAGGCAGCCTCAGGCAGGGCCAGGCGAGGACAGGAACCGCAGGCCGACTCCAGGCAGGGACATCATGAGACGGGAGGGTGTCTCGCGATAAACTCTGTTTAATACATATGTACAGACGTTTCTTGTTTGTCGGAGAGCACACTCGCGGCCTCTCGTTTGCTCTTTTTATACAGTCGCTGTTTATGTTCCAGCGGTTGGCAGCCAATGGTGGCCGAACTGCCAACGGACGTCACGTTCAGGCCCCGCCCCCACTCCTCTCGAGCGCGCACACACATACACGCACACACTGCAGCGTCGGACGGGCTTCCCAATCCGGCGCCGGGGCATTCTTGACCTCGATAAGCCGCGCCAGGAGTCGGTGACGAAGGGTCCGCTGTCAGCTCGTGAGACGTTGACCGTGATGGAGATGATCCCCTCATTATGCGGCGTCCTGGCTCGGGAAAGGTTTAGCGGGATAATCCGCAAGTGGCGCCGGACGAAAACTTGAGCCGAACGTACTCGGCCGGAAGTCCCGCCGCCGGCGTCGTCCCCCGGAATCCTCTCTCGGCAGGGCAGCTGGTTCCTGGATGGACTCACCCCCGCAGCCAGAGAGAAGAGTCCGGCTCAGCTCCGCTCCCAGGTGTGGCGGCGTCCACGCGGCGCCAGGCGACGTGTTCTGTCAACAACGGCTCAGACGGCCGGTCGCCGATCCTAAATGCGAAGGCCAAACCCCGCCGGGTGGACAAGAAGGGGAGGCGAAGGAAGGACGTGACCTTCGCCAAGGCCTTTCGCAACAACACCTCCGCCGCCACTGAGCTCATCAGGAGGGCAGCAGTCCCACACTGCTGCGCTGACTCGATGAGTGCCTCGCTTTCTTGGGAGAGGGTCCGGTGATCATCTCCTGCCTTGAGACGTAGGCGAGGGTCGGGTACAAATCTCTGGAGTGGGGGACCTCAACTCAGGCCACAAGAGGAAGGCGTGGGCGAGACAAACATAGCAAGTCACGATCCCAGTAGCGACAAGTGCTTCGCTTTCCTCCCCCGATCCGCCAGACCAAAAAAAAATAAAGACAACCCCCCTCCACCTACTACCTAAAATCTCCCTCACTCGACACTCGAGCTCAGGCTGTCACTAAGCCCTTTAAAGTAAACCATACCCTAAACCAGGCAGACAGAAACAAAAGTCATGGTAGCGTGCTTTGACGTAAAAACACAATCACAAAATCAAGATGACCCTTTCCAAGGATTTGAAACAAACAAAAAACTTTACAAATTTGTACAATCCGATCATGGAGCTCGTTCACGTCTTAGAAGCCCCGGCCTAGATAATCAGTGTTCCTCTTTTAGCTGTGCCCCTTTTTACCTCGCCTCGAAGGCTTACTACCGTGAAGCGAGATAAACTTTAGAGCTTGCTAACACATCGCACTGCGGCTCAACAAAACGCGAAAACGGACTCCCGTGAAAAGAATACATTACGTACCGTTACGTAACTTACATAGGACATATCCCTATTAAATTCAAGCGCGTCCTCCATAAGGCAAACTATACCGAGGATAAAACCGCTTTAAAAGAACTCTACCGCCGACACAACGAACTGAAGCCGAACAACACGCAAAACTCAGACTCCCGAAAAAAGAAAAGCTATTCATACCACTTGCTAAGCCGACTTCAGGAAAAGACATTCAAATTAAGCTTTCCCCTTTTCTGGCGGCCTCTGCCTCGTCCGCTTTCACTGGCGAGAACTTGCGCTCTAACCTACACCCAGTCTGTTCTCGGTGCCACTCTCACCAGAAAAGCCCTGGTCCCCAGACTCGAAAGTTTCCTCAAAGCCACAGTCGGAAAGTTCTGACTTGATTTCCGCATCTGACTTAATCTCCCGCTGAAGAACAAGCTGCGAGGAGAGCACGCACTCATAGGACCCGAGGTACTTGGACGAGATTGAGGATTTGTCCAGCAAGGTTCCTGCATTCTGTCGATCATCTTCTCTTCTCGTCGTGGAGGCATGAGACGAATGCGACGGCTTGACTCTTGGCTTCCTTACGCTGCGTGACTCCTCGCAGCCCTCGTTCTTCTCGTCCGAGCGGCTCTGTCCCGTCATTTCCGCATCTAGTGTAGATTTGCTGGTGCCGCCTCCAGGCCCGTTGCTCGTACTTCTGGTCTGGATCGATGGCCCCTTGGGATAGGTGTCCTGGCGTTTGCTTTCTCCCGGCCTCGAAGAGAACTTTCTGGAGTTGCGCGCACTGAGCCTCTTAAAGCGCCGCTGCTTCGAACCTCTTTGCTTTTTTAGCTTTGGCTTCCTAGCGTCACCGCTGTGCTCCTTGCTCCTCCAGCCGCTGTCGGTTGGTGCTTTCTTGGGGTGGTTATCTTCACGATTTCCGTCTCCCAGCCCAGACGACGGCTTTCTCTTTCTGGAGTTGCTCCTCTTCAGCTTCTGGTGACGTTGTTGATTGGATGGGGCCAGGCCGGATTGGAGGGCACCGACCCTGCGCAGCCTCCTCTTCTTGGGTCTCTTTTGAGTGAACGGCCCGCTCATGTCGGCGCCTGAATTGTCGCCATCAGACTTGCCGTGCCATGATCGGGATGACCTCTCGGACCGCCTGCGCTTCGGATTTTCTCGCTTGCCCAGACTTGACTCTTCCTTGTCGCAGCCAAGCCCCTTGCTTTCGCAGCCGCTGTCCGTCAATACTTCCTTAGGATGAATATCCGCGGGATTTCTGTGTCCCAGTCTCGACGACCGCTCCCCTCTGCGAGACTCGCCTTCGCCAGATTTCCAAAAATGCCCTTCATCAGAAATGTTCGCACCAGGACGGAGAACGCTGATCTCGGGCTGCCTCTTCCTCCTATGTCTTTTCCGTCTGGACGGACACCCGATGTCGTTCTGCGATGGAGACGAGGTTTTCGAGGGACCCTGTTCCGGATTTTCCTCATCCAGCCTGGTTCTCTCCGCGCTCCCCTTGGATCCCTTTCTCTTGCAGCCGCCGCCGGCTGATGGATCCTTGGGATGGGTGCCTCCGCGCTTCCCCCTTTCCGGCCTGGACGACTTCTGCTTCTGGCTCGACGCGTCGCGCCTCTGTTGACGTTGCTGATCAGAATCGTTCGGAGCAGGACGGAAAACACTGACCCTGCGCTGCTTCCTCTTCTGTTCCTTCTTTCCAGAAGGACGGCTCGAACAGGACGCTTTTTCTGAGCACCCCTGACTCTGGTCTCGCTCGTCCAGCCCCGGCTTGCTCTCGGAGTTCCACGGGGGACGGCCAGGACGACCCACTTCCTGCTCCGCCTCCCCATCCGCTGACTTCTCCACGTTGCTTTCCTCGAGTTGGATAGACTTCCGCGGCGGCATCACCATGCTGGCCTTGTCTTCGTCCCCCAGGAAGCAGACGTCAGATGCTTGAGAGGCCTCTTCTCTTCTTTTGGCGGGATCCCCTCCAGCTTCCAGCGCTTCAGGTCTGGAGTCGGCGTTGTGCGGAACGGCGTCGGTAGTCCCGTCGGCACAAAGACCCTGGTCGTCGGTTAAATTGAACTCTTCCTCTTCAACCTTTTCTTTCTGACCCACCGTCTCTGCCGCTACCTGACGCGTTCTAGCTCCGCTTGGTGCAACCGCTCTTTCCCTCCTGGACACAAGGTCTTTTTCTCGTGGCTTCGGATCACCCTCGTACGTGAACCAGTGAGGAAATGTCGCTGCTAGGTACTTCGAGTCTGTGACCTCTACTACTACCGTTCCTCTCTGAGACCGAACTTCCTGCATCAACGTTTCAATCTCGAGCCTTTTCTCCGCCAATTCACGAGCCCGCTTCTCGCGTTCGCGTTCGCGCTTTTCGTCCCGCTCCCGTTCAGCCTTCGCTCTTTCGTTCCGCTCCCGAATCAGCTCCCAAGCCTCCTGAAGCTCTACGTCGGACACTTCCTTTTCGCGAAGTAGCTCCATGATCGGCTTCCTTCGCTTTGCCTGCCCCACGCTTATACCAAGCTCCTCGCATACCGCCACCAACTCAGGAATGCGTAGCATACTGACTTCCATGATCCCGAGTGTCGCAATCTCCCTCCCCTATCTAACTCAGTCAGCTTGAACTTCGCTTTTTCTGAGCCGAAAGGGCAGCCTTCCACTCGCGTTCCTAACACTGAGTAAAAGGTCTGGCAAATCAAGGGAAAATTGCAAAGCACTCACCCGTACCAGGAATCATGAGCAGGCACGTCATCCCGCCGCTGCCAACCAGTTGTTGCGACCGAGGAGTTCCCCAGGCAGCCTCAGGCAGGGCCAGGCGAGGACAGGAACCGCAGGCCGACTCCAGGCAGGGACATCATGAGACGGGAGGGTGTCTCGCGATAAACTCTGTTTAATACATATGTACAGACGTTTCTTGTTTGTCGGAGAGCACACTCGCGGCCTCTCGTTTGCTCTTTTTATACAGTCGCTGTTTATGTTCCAGCGGTTGGCAGCCAATGGTGGCCGAACTGCCAACGGACGTCACGTTCAGGCCCCGCCCCCACTCCTCTCGAGCGCGCACACACATACACGCACACACTGCAGCGTCGGACGGGCTTCCCAATCCGGCGCCGGGGCATTCTTGACCTCGATAAGCCGCGCCAGGAGTCGGTGACGAAGGGTCCGCTGTCAGCTCGTGAGACGTTGACCGTGATGGAGATGATCCCCTCATTATGCGGCGTCCTGGCTCGGGAAAGGTTTAGCGGGATAATCCGCAAGTGGCGCCGGACGAAAACTTGAGCCGAACGTACTCGGCCGGAAGTCCCGCCGCCGGCGTCGTCCCCCGGAATCCTCTCTCGGCAGGGCAGCTGGTTCCTGGATGGACTCACCCCCGCAGCCAGAGAGAAGAGTCCGGCTCAGCTCCGCTCCCAGGTGTGGCGGCGTCCACGCGGCGCCAGGCGACGTGTTCTGTCAACAACGGCTCAGACGGCCGGTCGCCGATCCTAAATGCGAAGGCCAAACCCCGCCGGGTGGACAAGAAGGGGAGGCGAAGGAAGGACGTGACCTTCGCCAAGGCCTATCGCAACACTGCCTGATCCGAAAAATTTGGTCGCTTCAGGCGTCGGATCGGCGATCCGACGTGCGTCCAACGCGCCAGATAGTTTCGCACGGCTGACGGATTGTCGGATGCGTCCAGCCAATGACAGAACAGCTAGCGCGAACGTCATGATGACGTACTGGGTCTGGCGGGACGAATAAGAAAACGGGACGGGCGACGGGAAGCCGGACGCGTGGATCCCGCTGACCCATTCGAGAAAGATGGCCCCGGCAAAGTATGCACGCGCTAGCGAGAACAAGCTCCTGACTTCGCTCGTGCGAGCTAAACCGTCAATCTGGTACTAGAGATCTATGAACGCGGACCTCCGCTGGAGTGCCTGGATCTTCTGGGCGGAGCCGAACGGATCGTCGTGTCGCATGCAAGGTCGGAAGCGTGTGTTTCAAACTGTCGCGTACGGCGATTCGGAGCGGCGTTCGGACTGTCGGATCGGACGTCGGATCGGACGTCGGATCGGACGATTCTGCCGTCCATGTGTCTCGCGCTTAATGCGACCAAGGCAGTGAAAAGAAGTGATATTTTGTTCGCTGCCAAAACCAATACATGCTTCTCCCCAGGTTTTCCCCAGTGTTTCCCCAGTTTTCCCCGCCATCCAAACGTGACGTTACCGATGAGCAGTGAGGCGCGCGGCTGGCAATCTGGTACGCTCGCGCACGCCTTTCTCGCGTTAACAGCGAGAAAACTTGGGCGTTCGTGCTATTTGAAGTTGATAATAATCTATATTTGCTCAAAATATTACCTTGGCCTACGTGCTAAACAAGAAAAAAATAAAAGTAAAAAAAAAAAAAAAAAAAAACCCGGAAGCAACTGGGATTTTGAGAAAACTGTTTTTGTAACTCGGTACGCTCAAGCCCACGGCTCGTTAGTTTCGTGAAATCGCTAGCAAATTCGTTCTCCTTCTATCAGAAGCTGGCAGTTACACTGGCGAAGAAACGTCGACGAGCCAAGCAATGCATTTTTTAACGAATTACCCAAGCACCACGAAGGATGCTCGAAATGTGGATACAGGTGCCCCACACCCTCGTCTTATACCTGAAGGAACGTGCCATTTGTTTCAGAATTTCTTTAGAAAAGTTACTATTGCAGACGCCAGCATGTGTAACTACCCTTGTAGAATGCATAGGCTCCTTGATGCTTAAGTAGTTTATCAAAATATCTATAGACCACTCTAGAAAAGTGCTTCTGTACGGTGCCATTTTCAGCTCTCGCGCATGTGGTGCGTAATTTGTTCGCCCTCCAAAGCGATGAACATGCCCGTGCTTGGTTGTGACCTAACACGTGTAGGCTGTGATTCTCGTAAACATTGAAATGTATGAAATGAACTGCATTCGTGGGGATTAGACGACAGGCTTCTGTTTGTGAAATTCGCGCTAAAATAAAAATTAGAAGAACTCCGCAACCACCAAGCCATACATCAAGGTTCAATGAAAGTCGTATAAAATGCACCCAATACGCTATTTATCTTCAAATAAAAGATATTTGCTTGAAAAATAGAGTAAAATACAAAATGCATCATAAAAGTTTTAGTTCAAAATAAAAAAAGAAATTGTACTTTTTTTTTTTAATTTTTGGTGAAGAATGCAACACGCTTATCAAACACGCATCCACGAGTGCGCATAAGGAAATAGTGTAACTCTATATAAGATTTTTTTAATATAATAGATTCTTCTTTTGCACTGCCTCCATCAGCTGTAAATTTGCATGCCTCTTTTAAACGATATTAGTATTTTCATACTTCTAAAACTTTTCAGCCCTATATCTTATTTCTCCGCAGTAGAATAGAATAAAGACGTTTTCACCAGCTCTTCTGTGAGAGAAAACTGCATGCCACCCTTTTGACAAACCTGGCAATGGCTCGATCGTATATTCATGGAGCTCAACGCATGCTCTTTAGACTTCTGTAATACCTGGCACGAAAAACACTGTGTTGAAAATCATGTCTAAACTGATACTTTAACTTTAGAGGTTTCACTTCTCGGTCTTCGACAGACCGGTCGCGTAAGTGGAACTCCGAGAGTAGCCCGATTTACTTCAATGTCTAAAACAAATGTAGTGTATATGAAAAAAAAAAAAAAAAAAAAACACTGAAGGAATTGTGAACAACAAATGTGACTGCGCTAAATGGTGACTGTAGTGCTAGAATGTGCACTATTTTTCTCGATATCATTAGCGCATCTCTTTGGACGGATACTGTAGTGGTTACAGCCGGGTTGAGTCAGCGCTCGCCGCTCTTGAAGCTGTTCTCCAACCGCAGAAGGATACTAAACTCGCTGCACGCGGCTATAAAGTATGTAGCTGTGTACTTAACCCTGTACCTCTATAAACTATTTCGAGCATAAAAAGGATGTTCCATGCGGCGAAACTAAATCTCTCGGCACACAGTTCGCGCAAAAACACAAAAACACAAAACAAACACACAAGTGCTCGGGAGCGCATTTTTGTTTTTTTCCACGAAAACAAGGTTAAAGAAGAAGCTTTTCCCGGCACTGTTCGTACAATCTACAGCAGGTAAGAGATTGATACCCATTGCAAAAAAAATTTCAACCTTAAAAATGTAAAAAAAAAAAGATTTTGATCGCTGGCGCTCAAAGCCGCTTCGTGGCTGCCTGGGTCGCTCGTCCGCCGGCCCGCCGGTGACGTACACGGATAGGGAAAAGTAGGGATTTTTCATTGTTGCCAGTAGGGAGTCGCTTCCCGGAAACCTCGAGGCCGGCGTAACTTGAAAATTCAATACCTTCGGAGGAAGATGTTATTTTTATCATATATTTTGGCTATTAGTTGAGAAAGGGTTATTGATGCGGTCGTTCAATTTCCAGACAAATCGAAGACTATAAACAAATCAGCGGAGCTCCCCTTTAATGCAATATGGCGCTGCAAATAGGGATGCCGCGAAAGGGTTGATGTTCGAGTTCGGCCAGGTTCAACTTTTTGAACTTTTATTGCGAAGTTCAAAAATGGTCGACTAGGGTCCCACTGTTACTCGCATGCGCGAAGGACTGGCTCAGTTGATTCTGTATTGGATGGTGATGACCATATGATCAAGTCAAACATTCTACTTTTAGTAAGGACAGGACAGTTTGGTTGTTTTGTTAATATAGCAATAATAAATTGTGTTATTAACTTTTAAGTGATTAGAAATATGTTCCGTTGATTTTAGCTATTTATAATATAAAACAACTATAGTCCATAAAAACATTTTCTCTAAACCTAGAGATGCGTCTATCAAAGTCTAACCACACTGTCCATAAAGTCGATCCTTGTAGAATCTGGTTTAAAGTTTGAAGGTTCGTCGAACCAGTCGAACTCTGGGGTTCGACAAAAAAGTCCGGTCCGACGACGGGACATCCCTAGTTGCAGTATACGTATCTGTACGAGAAGCTCCGCCTCCAAACCCCGCAGACAAATGGCACTACTATATAAATGCACAATTTTTCTGGCGTCAGAGAATCGAACAGAAAGGAAAGTGCGCTTCTCTAACCACATGCCTTTGCTCGGAACTAGCAAACACGACGTAGGTGTAACAGCGCACAACAACGAAGTCTAGGGAAAGGAACAAACGCAGGACATTTTTACAGCTTTCTGTGTTGTTCGTTCTCTCCTTAGCCTTCCTTGATTTGTCCTATTGCATTTACATCATGTTTGACTTTCCCCAACTGGCCCAGCTCACACTTTTATTACTTTATTCCGCTTAGTAGTATTTTACTCGGGGATGGCTCTAGTTCTGCTCCTTCCTTCGGTGTGGGCAAAGCCTCTTACAAAGGCTTTGCCACACCTCTAAAGCAAAAACATCTTAGGTTTTAATGAACATTGTGACAAGAAGGTGCGAATGGTTCTTCCAGCATCCAGTGGGAACTTTCTGAGGGTTGTTTACAAACGCTGCCGAACAACAAAGTAGCGATCTTTATTTTTATTTGTATTATATAGAATGCGATGATCCCCGAGTAGCGGGGATAACATGTGTGCCTGGGTATTAAACTATATAGTGCGAATAGGTGTAGTAAAGAAGTGTTGGAGCTAAAAACGCGTACAACTTTTGACCAATTAGAAGTTCTAAGATGTTTTTGAGTTCTTGTTATTGTGAATTTTGCGTTGTTCGATACCCGAGACTACTTGAAATCGTTTATTATAAAACGACAATCTAGCATTTTAATAAAACAAATTAGTGCAAACCCCCCCCCCCCCCCCCCCAAAAAAAAAAAAAAAAAAAAATCGGTTTTTAGGAGCGTGTAATTACAACCGAAACCGTAAACATTAAAACAGTAAAGAACCAAAACAAAACGATATCAACAGGAAACGGTAACCATAACCGAAACGTTATATTTTTCGGTTTGAGTCCCTGCAAGTAAGTACTCCAGAAGGTCGTAGACTGTGTACTGTAGTGGAACTCCACTGATTTTTCCCATGTTCTCCGAATATGACTTTGGCGTGGTGGCTTTATTTCGAACCCCATCAGAGAAGTAGTTGCTAGCAGTTTATTAGCTCCAGGTAGTGAAGCGACACTCACTGCGAGACCACCGCCCTTATTGATTTCGTGTGACAGATTATGTTTCTTGTGCGATCGCATGGCACCTCATCTGCCAGTGAATTCGGATTTACTTGCCAGAACGAGAACTCTTTGGAGGTCCTATGAAATATGATTGATATTCGTGTTGACCTGTTATTTTTGTAAGTCACCTGGATGAGTCCGGCATCGTCCTATTCAATCATGTTTTCATTCAGTTCGCACGTGGAAGTAGCATCTTGGGATGAAGGATCGTCATGAGTTTGTGTGATATTTTTACCGGTGGTTTTTTTGTTGGAACTTCTTGAACCTCGGCGTTGTTTGCAGTGACTGCTCTTTGTCTGCTTTCAACTAAGGTTCTAGATCCTTTTAAGGAAATAGAGTCGCCTTGTTCTTCCGGGGGGAGTTGAAACCGGTTCGCAGCTGGTAGCTCGTTGGTCGGTGTGCTGACATCTTGCGCTATTCAGCCCGCCTGCCGCGGAGGTGCGCTTCTTACACCTCAGATTTGCGGTTGGTGGTACGGCGAAGTACTCCCAGAAGGTATCATTTGCAACGATGCGATGCTATGTTTTGCTAATATTATCTTTTTCATGAAAATCGAGGAGTAAACAAGACCACGAACGTACCGTTCAGCAGCTTCGTCGTCTTCTTCCCCTGCCCATTTCTATGGCGTGTGCTCTCAATTAACAGGCATAGCGAAGCTTATATAGGAGGCCGTCTATAAAATAAAATAGGCCGAACTGTGACTCTAGGTCGAACTGTTCCCAAATCCTCGCGCCATTTGCGTGCGCATGCGAAGTGGCGTCGGCAAATCATCATTCGGGGACGAACCGTTTGAGTCAAAACGACTCACTAAAACCCAGTACTTAAAGCGAGGCTAGAATAACTAAAGAGGCTATAACCCCTTGAGAAAATCCACGTTTTGTGTTTCTTAAGAGTACCGCCTACCATGGTTCCGCGAACGTGCAAGACCCCTGCCACGAGCAGTAATGACCAGAGATACAAATACTGAGAAACATAGATGCATTTGCCTTTAATGCAACGGGATATCCCCGATATACTTCCACAAAAACGTCAAGAAAGTATTCCGAAGTACAGATACACATACATAGAGAAATAATTTTTTTCCCCGAACAATGGTAGGTGCAGAGGGTGCAGTTTGTCGCGAATGCAAATGGCGAAGTTTGTCATTGCAAATGTCACACATTAGGCGTCACGTTTTCAGTGTTGCCAGTGGAGCCTCTCATTCTCTCAGACAAAATTTAATAGCTTCAAGAAAAAAAAAAAGTTTCTGACTCGTAGTTTCAGTTATTAGTTCAATTGATTAATATGTTAAACTGCTTTTGAGGAAAATCACATCAAAATTTTGCCTAAACTTTCCTTTCATGAGGAGCAGTGCCCGAACCTCCACATATTGTGGGCAAGATGAAATCCACACAAATCAACCTATACGCGTTGAATATCTACTGAAGTGAGGGTGTGATAAAGTGTACCAAGCACTTCTCACGGTGTCAAACCACCGACTAATGCGGCGTTCGCACAAAAGAGAAACACCCGGACGCGGCTGCGTGCCGTCAGCCGGCGAGGTGTCTCCCGCCTCCGGCATGCCTCCGACGCGGTGCCAGCGCGACGAGTGTTTGTACTTTTGTACCGTCTGAGCATTTCCTCCGCGCGTCCGACGCTCTGACGCGGAGCTCGACGTCATCGCGCCGCCTCAGAAAGGCGTGACGTCACCATCACGTGACGCGTACTCCGCGGGGCGAAGTGTCTGATTTCTCCCTTTTTATGAACGCCGCATAAAGAACACGGATCGGAGGCGTAGACAAAACATCCTCGTGAACTAAACCCCCTGGGAAATGTGCATCGCCGGATTTATGTTTGTGCTCTACACGACGGATTTGTTTTTCCTATTTTTCCGTGTGACTTTGCTGTTCGGTCTGGTCTCACCAAAGAAAGCACCAAACTGAATCACAATCTGCATTATAGATATCGTGTATGACGATACTATAATTCATCATTTAGTAAAATTAAATTATTTTGCTACACTTCAAGATTGCTAGATTATTACCACAATCGTATTTGACATCCTTGTTTTGACCAAGACCTGAACAATGAAATTTCTGCAGAAGAAGAGATTTCGGGGAGGGGGTGGGGGGGGGGGAGGGGGGGGTACAACATTATTCTAAACATAAACATAAAAGAAATACAACAAGAAAACAAATGTTACGGTCGTTTGCGTTTGAGTAAATGCTAAGAGAAGCTCTGAAACCAGAGGATTCTTGGATGATTGCAATATTATCAGGAAGGGAGTTCTATTCGTATGTAGCTAACTGTAATGGTGAGAATTTAAAAAGGTTTTTTCGTGGAGTGACCAAATGAAGTTTTTGCGAATTGTCAGTATGCGCGGAAATATGTGGTGAGCCCGGCAATACAGTTCTCTCTTCGATGGGCAGTGGTAATACAAAGTGTGTAATGATGCAAGTCTTGAGATTTTCCTAGAGGTGGTTGGCCGAGTTTTTCCTTTAGTGAATTGATGCTTGTGCGCTTGCAGTTTTTTTAAGAATGAAGCTTGTGGCTCTGTATTGCACTGATTCTAGTGTTTGTGTCAAATAAAACTGATGTGGATTCCATATTAAAGAAGCGTATTCAAGTTGAGATCGAATGAGGGCGGTGTATGCTACAAGCTTTGTTTGCCAGTTGGCCATGTGAAGATTTCGTCTTAGAAAAGCGAGGCTTTGGTTTGCTTTTGCACTTATGTGGGCTTCCCAATACATGTTTGATGTGAAATAATAATAATAATAATAACAATATAATTTATTTTCCGGTAGTGTCCAAAAACGGCCACCAAGGCCTGCTTATTGGTACACTATAAACAAGATAACCATCACATTAAAGATGCATCTGTCTGTTGAGGTACAGGTTAATCAATACTAGCCACAAAGTTAAACGCAATACACACATACCAAGACGCTACAGTTAACACAAAGCGCTAAAAGCAAAAGAAAACACAATGCAAGAAACACAAACAAAATTTCACACTATAAATGCTTCACCATTTTTAAAAACGTATCTGCGTAGATGTCAAGATAAGGAACAGAAAGCTCGTTATAAAGGTGCTGGATTGGCGAGGCATGGTATGGTGTATTTGGGTAAAATTGCAAAAGACACAAATGAACCCTAAGATATTTATATGTATCCACATGTTCAAGAACCCCATTGAAGAGAGTGTAGTTAAAAACTGCTGGACTTCGCTTAGTACTAAAATTTATTTTTTGTTTTTTAAATATTTATCTTCATTTGCTACTTTAGAAACCATGTTTCAATTGCAATTAAGTCGTTCTGAAGTTCAATACAATCATGAATGCGAGATATTTTTCTATAAATCACACAATCATGGGCATACAAACGGATGGTGGACTGGATAGTAGCGGACAAGTCGTTTACGTACAAAAGAAAAAAGTAGTGGGCCCAGCACGGTTCCCAGTGGTACTCCTGATTTTACTTTCTGATGACATGAGGATTCGCTTTCATAGCAGACACTTTGCGAGCGGTCGACTAGGGAGTTCGATATCCACTGTATGATAGATGGTTAAATTTGCAAAGCGCGTATTTAAGAAGTCGTTGATGTCGTACTTTGTCAAATGCTTTTTGAAAGTCGATAAACATTGCATCGGTTTCCGTTTTAGAGCGAAGGTTCTGATGGAGGTCTGTGACAAATTCAAAGAGCTGGGTTTCGCAAGAATGATACCGCCGAAAACCGTGCTGGTTTACAAAGAGCAAGTTGTTGACCGAGAAATTATCCATAATATTTGAGAAAATTGCATGCTCTATCAGCTTACTAGGTACAATTGTCAGAAAGATTTGTCTATAATTCGTCAACTCATTCCTTTGACCGCTCTTAAATATTGAGGTGACTTTTGCTTCTTTCCAATTGGAAGGAATTTTACCAGTACGTAAGGATTGTTGGAAAAGTAAACACAGAAGAGGTGGAAGCTTCATGTTCGCAGAGCTTAAGCAGTTTCTTTGAAATATTATGATGGCCTGGAGCTGAATTTGTTGGAAGATTTTCTATTAGTTTCTGAATACCAGTGGCACACATAGTAATTGGAGCCATTTGAGTTAGTATACTATCTTCAGGTAAAATATCTGGCAAGGGAAAGCCCTCATCAAAAAACATTTCAATGCAGAAATTGCCAAATCGTTCACACACGTCAACAGCATCCAGCTCGTCTCCCGAAGAATAAGTAAAGTGAAAGGGATTGGAAGCGTGCTTGGGGTTAACTGCATTCCAAATTTTTTTCGGGTTAGTTTTTATAAGACCGCGTCGGTCTTCATTAAGGAACTTATTTTTCGCTTTCTTTATTTGATTTACACACATTTGGTGGATTTCGTCATACTTTGCAAATGTAATCAAAGAACGCGATATTTTAGCCTGTCGAAATTGTCTCTCCTTTTTATTGAGGAGTTTTTTAATATGGCTTGAGAACCATGGTTTTTCAGCAGAGGACCGAATATTAACTTTTGGAATGAATTGATCGCGTAACTCTAGCATCTTATCTTTAACTAATTTCTAATTTTCTTCCACTGTTCTAGAGTCAAAGTCTACCCTGTATGCTCTTGAAAATCCTTCTAGGCATTAACACATGTCCTGTAGATTCGCCCTTGAGTAATTGTAGATACATTTTATCAGTAAACTGTGCTTTTTTTATTGGGATAGCTAATTTAACGTTTATAGATACATGATCACTAAATGGTTCCATAATACTAACTGAAACTACAGAATCAGGTTTAGAAGTAGCCGAGTTCCGGGTTGGCTGGTCAACCACTTGGGAAAGAAAAAATGCACTTATCACGTCGACGAAGTCGCGACTTTGTTTGGAAAGGTTATACCACGTGTCAAAGGATATCAGATTCGGAAAAACCGGCCATGCTATCCGATTAAAGTCTCCTGTATTTACATAGATATCATTTGCATACGAATATGCAAGGTTTTCTAAACAGTGTGGGCGGTTCTTTAACGCCCCTTCCTCGGGTGGACAGACACACGCTTTAGGTTAGCTGTTTATTAACCCAACAATGTTTACGAGGCAAGCCTCACGTCAATGTCCGGGCGCTCGGCGGGCAGCGCGCAAACGACGCCCGGGGTCGGCTTCCCGATGGTCTGCAGGCGCTCAAACGTCGTCCATCGGAACCTGTGGTTCCGGGCAAGTGGCCACGTTGGTTTCGACGGGCACTCATCCAGGGGCTCCGGGAAGGTCCCCGGCTTGCGGCGGCAATCCAAGCCCGCAGTCTAGAAGCCGGGGGGGGGGGGGGGGGGGGGGGGGCGCAGGTGCGTGCAGGTCGCCGGCTAGCGGCGGCAACCAAAGCCCCGCGCTCAAGAAGTCAGGCAGCCGTCCTCGTTCGTCCCGCACAGCCGAGAGCCGTAACAGTCGTCTCTCCGTCCCTTTTCTAGCCTCGTCATCCTCAGGCAGGGCCGCTGTGGGCACGAGATTGTCCACTTCGGCGACGCCCCTTCGATGCTATCGCCACATGGCGTCAGCAGCGCACGATCTGGTGGGAAGGAACACGATGGGTTCCCACAACACTCATGAAGTAATTGCGAAACATCAGACAGGTCAGGAGGTTTATAACATGCACTGACGAGCATGTGAACAGTAGGCATTTTAATCCTGAACCAAACACTTTCAAAACTCGTGATGTCACATGAGGCGTGGTAACGTCAAAGTCGCGGGCGTGGACTTATTCCCGGTTTACCGAACTCACCAAGCGTTCGGTACATGCGTGACGTCGCCATAACTTTAGTCTGCGGAGTTTGCAGGAGACAGAGGGCAGTCAATCAATCAATCAATCAAAGCTTTATTTTTCCAGAAACACTGGAAGGAGTCCCAGACAAAAAGCTGTTGAGACAGCTTGACTGGGTCTGGGACCCTTATTACATGGCAGCAGCTTGGTAGTGTGCAACACTCTCCTAGCGTAACATTTGAAAAAGCAAAATAAAAAAAAAATAAAAAAATCGGAACTTTGTAAACATTATGACACTAAATTAGGGAACAACGAAGATATAAGAGCGCAAGTCTCGTTTGCTAATCGTGTATATGTTTATGTTGTTTGTGAGGCATTTATTTAAAACAAGTGGTAGGTTGTAATGTAAAGTTTGAAAGTTGTAGTTCGTGCGGGAACAAGGGAGGACCCATGCTTCTCTGCGGCGTATGTTGACATCACTGCTATGCCTGACAAGATCAGAAATAGTGAATAAGAAATCGATGAAGTGTGTGGAGGAGAAACGAATGGAACAAAGCAAACGATACTCATACATGCGTTCAACCGGAATTATTTGATATTTTAAAAATAAAGGTTCTGTGTGGTCTGTGTAGGAAACATCAGCAATATATCGTATTATTTTCTTTTGCAGTAATAGTATGTTTTTAAGGTTTGTTTTTGTTGTAGTAGCCCATACAAGGTGACAATAACTCAAGTGGGATTGAAATAATGCATAATAAATTTTAAGTTTAATGTTGAGTGGTAAAACGTTGCGACAACGAGAAACAATACCAACGATCCGAGAAAGTTTAGCTGTTAAATAATTTACATGACAATCCCACGTCATATTCTCTGAAAAAAATACACCTAAAGTTTTATGCTGGCTGACTATTTCGATTGACGACCTACCTAGTATGAGAGTGTAATTTATTGAAATGGGCTTATTTTTTTATCTAAATAAGATTGCTTTAGACTTCATTGTATTTACCTTAAGGCCGTTAGTATCAGACCACAATGCAAATTTGGTAAGAGTAGAATTGGCTTGGCATAACAGTGTATCAGCATCAGCCGCAGAGAAAAACATACTCGTATCGTCCGCAGATATAACAAATTGCACTTGGTTATCGATGTTTACTAGGTCATTGATGTAGACGTTAAATAGAAAAGGTCCAAGTATACTTCCCTGCGGTACACCACAAAGAACACTTTGGAAAGAAGAGAAAAAACCGTCAATAGCTACACACTGTTTCCTATTTGTTAGATACGAGTGAAGCAATGCAAGTGGTACACCGCGGACGCCATATCGACTAAGTTTCATAAGTAGTACTGTATGATTTAGGACATCAAACGCTTTACTAAAATCAATGAACACACCTAAAGTAATCAGCCTTTTTTCTATATTTCGCAATATAATTTCTTTTTGATATAACAAGGCGGCTTCCGTAGATTTGCCTTTGCGAAAGCCGAATTGATAGTCTGTTAATATAGAATGTTTACAAAAAAAGTGATCGAGGCGCGTAAGAATAATCTTTTCGAGTACCTTAGAGAAGACAGGTAACACAGATATTGGCCTATAGTTATTCATTACATGCTTATCGCCTCCTTTATGCACAACAGTGACTTTAGCCAACTTCATTTTTGCGGGAAACTGACCAGATGATAATGATAAGTTGTATATGTATGCTAAGTGTGGGTCAATTATATCCATTACAAATTTAACTGGCTTTATTTGTAATTTATCAATGTCAATACTTTTGCTGTTTTTTAGTCCTAGAAAGATATTATACACCTCTACTTCGTCAGTTGGATTGAGAAAAAACGTATCATCAGTATGTTTCACAGAAGAAAGGACATTTTCATTATTTCCGTTTCCCTGTGCAGTAGGTAGTGCATTTGAATAGTTAGCATTAAACTGTTCCGCCAAACGTGCACCTGACATGTTATGACCGTCTATAGTTAATTCGCCAATAGAGTGGGAAACCTTTCTACAATTTAAAACTTCATTAATAATTGTCCACACGACGTCAGGTCGTTGTTTAGTAGCCTCATGAAACTTTTGCTTGTAATATGATGATTTTGCTTTCCTAAGCTCAGATGTCAATTCGTTCCTAAGTTTTTTAAAACATGACAGTTTATTTTGATCCCTCGTCTTTAAAAACGTTTCATATAAGCGAGTTTTCTTCCTCATCATTTTTATGTGGGCTGGGGTTACCCAAGGTTTTCTTATTTTTTTGCTCGTGGTTACAGTTTTAAACGGAAAATGTAGGGCATAAAGTGATTTTAAAATATTTAAGAATTCATTATATGCATCATTCACATCTAGTTTAGAGAAAACCGATGTCCAATCAATGTTGAAAACTGCATTCCTAAATGCAAGTAGGCAATCATTAGTCATTTCTTGGTAGGTTACAGAAGATTTAGCAGCACCTTTGTATGGGTCATGATTATGTAAAGTCAAAAAGATTGGAATATGATCGCTTATGTCGCAGCTTATGGTTCCGGTTACTTTGACGTTGGTTGTAATATTGGTAATAAAAAGGTCAATTACACTTGATGTGAATGTAGTGATTCTAGTGGGAGACGTGATAACATTACGAAAGCCGTTAGAATGCAACGTATTATTGAGTGCCTTAGTTTGGAAAGAGTCTTCTAGTAAATTAACGTTGAGGTCACCCCCTAGGACCAAGGAGTAGTTATTAGCCGATACATAGTCTAGAAAGCGCTCAAGAAAAGAAATAAACATTTCAAAATCTGCCGAAGGTGGGCGGTACATGACAGCTCTTATATTAGCCCCATATTTTAAGCTTAGGATCTCATAATCACTTGTAATTTCAGTAAAAATATCTAACAGCTCACATTTAATTGAAGATTTCACTTGAGACACCACCGCCGCGTTTATGCTTACGGTTTAAAAAGAAATGTGTGTAATCCGGCAGAACGAGCATATCAGCATCCTGCTGATACCAGGTTTCCGTGAACATTATCATATCGAATGATACGCTGCACTGATCCAGAAATGATATAATAGAGTCATGTTTATTTGTTGCAGAACGCGTGTTCAAGTGAAAGATATGGGTAGAATTTTGGGAGGATAAGAACTGACTCAGTTCTTCCGGCAACACAAGTTCGACGTAGGCCATAAAAAAAAAAAAAAAAAAATAAGGAACAAATGGAAGAGACTGTACAAGACAGCGTAGCTAAACTAACAAATTTTCCCTACGTCAGCCTCATTGCTAATCTGAACAAGTGGGGTCCTATCTGCTTGACGAGCAAAAATCTTGCCGTTTCGAACCCAGACATATTTCCAATTACATTGATGCTTTCTGGCAATCGCTTTTCCGAGAACCCGCTTCAAAGATGGGCAGAGGTGTTCGTTGACGAAGACAGGGGCATCCGTGTCAAGGCCAAGATCCGAGTTCTTAATGCGCTTCTTTTTTGCCTTATCGAGGACGGCATCACGTTTGCTGCGGCTTACAAGTTGGAGAATAATGTTAGATTTGGTGGCGTCCTGGGTTGGCACGCGATGACAGATCGCAATGTCACTTCTAGCGATTGGCTCGCCGATTGATTCCCCTAGCCTATTGATCAGGTCGGGAAGTACTTCGTGATCGTACTTTACAACGCCCTTGATTTCTAGGTTGGAGTTTCTTGAATATTGCTCAGCTTCTGTGAGCCGATCCTGGTAGTCGATTAGACGCCTTTCCATTTGGCTGATTTTTTCCGAAAGGTTTCCGTTTTCTTTCTTAAGCTCGGCATTTTCCTTTAGAACTGTGCCAAACTTGGCCTTAACGTCTTCGAACTCGAGGTTCATGAAGTTCACACTGTCTTTAAAGCTATTTATGTCAGCCTTCATTTCACGGACGTCACTTCGAATGTCTCGCTCTAGTGATACTTTGAAAGACTTCCACTCCTGTCGGAATTCTTCTTTAAAGTCACTAAATAATTCGGCAATGTCCTTCGCCATGGAATGTCACTTGAAAGCAACAAAACAAAAACGAAAGCGCGAAAGTGAACAAGCAATATATTTGCAGGTCAACTGATAACAGCTGTGGCAGCAGCGACGGTTATCGTTACCTAAAATTGATTCGAGAAAGGAAAACGCCAGCAAACCTGTAACGATGATGAGTCGTGAGCGTGGCTGCTCAGTACCGTCGCTGCTGCCAAGTGTCCGGAGGAGCAGACGCGTCGCTCTTTTGTAGCGCAGGGGCGCTGGAGTCCCGTAGTTCCGACGAATGGCAGGACGGCAGGAAGAAGAGCGCAGTCACGATGATAGTGACGACGACGACGACGGGCTTGATGTGCAACGGAGATCGATGCAGCACCACGTTGAAGTTTCCGTCGGCCAGCAACGCAACGGGCAATCTGTAACGATGATGAGTCGTGAGCGTGGCTGCTCAGTACCGTCGCTGCTGCCAAGTGTCCACGCAACGGCTCGTGTCGTCTCGCGCTCTGCACGCGCAGAGCTCCAGCGAGGTTTTCTCAAGTGCAGAAATACTAAAGTTCCCTCGATGCACTGCGGCAGCGATGGCGTGGTCAAACTTGCTGGTGAGATCGGTTGATTGAGCTTCTTTCAATTCCGTTTTTTACAGCATCACACATCAAGCTGTACTAGACAAACTAGAAGGCACCAAGCCCGGGCATAAGATGCACAACCACATCAAACGCTTCCTGACGAATCGGACACTTGAAATACAAATTGACAGTTATACAAGTCCGCCATTTCCACTTCAAAAAGGCGTGCCACAAGGAGCAATACTATCACTATAGCGCTCTTCAATCTGGCACAAAAAGACCTCCCACAGAAACTCCAGGACATCTCAGACCTCAACTTCAATTTCTACGCGGACGACATCCCTTTGTGGTGCACGGCGGGCCTCCCCGGGCAGCAAGAGGCAACACTACAAGAGGGCACCGACGCAATTCAGGAATATACGAAGCACATAGGACTCTATACGATATGCTTACCGATCAAAACGGAATACACGGTAGTCTTAACGGCAGACAGAAAGAAGCTGGACCAGTTAGAGAAAAAATTCGCCTGAAACTTGGCGACCACTCCCCCATCCCTCGATAACCACACATAAAAATATTAGGATTCATCCTTCAAGAAGACGACAAAGCCGTACAATGAATGGGCAGATGCACCAAACAAATTAACCAAATCACGCCCACGATAAGCCGAATCCCAAGAAAGAAACGGGATGTGAAGGAACAGGAAAACAAAAAGATAATAAAAAAATTCATTACGTCATGCGTCATGTACGCAGTTCCCTACATAGTCCTCACAAAAGTCGAGAACGAAAAACTGTAACATTCAACCACGCAAAGCAACGAGATTAGAACTAGGTGTTCCCCGCTTTACCCCAATTATGATGATAAACCGAACAGGTATATTTAACCAATTAAACAGCAGGGTTGACATACACCAGCTTGCCTAACAACAACGTCTACATACCTCGAATCAAGGAAGGAAAATCCTGAGATCCCTCAACTATGCAACACACAGCCTTCCCTCAATATGTGAGCTCCCTCCCTCGTGGGACACCCAGAATAACAGTGCAACCCATTTCCAAGAATATAAGCCGAGAAACACAACGATATAGACGGACAGTAAGACCACGGCACACGGAATCACACATATCACTACCGAAACGGAACCGCTATACTTTGCTGATGCCAGCTTCGACAAACTCACCAGAAAGGGAAAAGCGGCAGTGGTAGGACCAGACCTCAAGCTAGTGACCAAATATCACCATGCCCCTTCTGCGACTGACCTCGAGACCCAGGCGATAACAAACGCAATCACCCACAGCAAAAGCACCAGCAATATTCAGATCCTCATGGATAGCTAAGGTGCCCTCCGAAGATTCACTATAAAAATATGCCGGAGGACATAAACCATCCTCCAGGAAAACATGAATTCTAACCCCACACTCCACGTTACCATCAGATGGGTGTCTGGCCAACAAGGCACTGACAGAAATGAAAAGGAAGGCATATGAGCTCGCCCAATGAAAGAGTCAACCGGTCCTTTCAATATATCGAACTCACCAGCTAGTTTGACTACGCCACCGCTGCCGCAAGGCATCGAGGGAACTTTAGTATTCCTGCACGTGCTGGAGCTCTGCGGGTCTGAAGCACGTGACAACACGAGTCCTCGTATGCACGGTCGTCTGCATCTTGTGAACTAAAGTTATGGCGGCGTCACGCATACGCCGAACGCTCAGTGAGATCGGTCTATTCCTTGGCCATCCACCTACGACGCCTATGAATATAGAAAAGAACTACGCTCGGAAAGAACCGATCTACTGCAACAACTCTGAGATGAAGGCATCCCTTTTCTAAGCCCCTCCAATGTCCTAACTAGACAAGAACACTCCTCACAGAGCACTCAAAACTTTACATAAACGGCTTACCCGGGACGCCCCGGGATATGCACCAACTCCGGTGCATATCCAAACAACGAGCACGCCTTCTGGGAATGCCCAGCAACAAAGGGCACACCACTGAAATACGTCACCCGCTTACCCCAACCCCTTAAGGCTTAAACTATCCACTTGGGAAAAGCGGACCGACCCCCGGAGGGGAAGTACACTGTATGAACCGCACTGACGGAACCTATAAGCGAAGTTCACGGAGATGAAAACTGAATGACGATGTCTTGGACGAAGTATTACACCCCTAAGGGGATAAGTCAGCTTGTTCCAGGGCTAATACTCTAAGGGTGTTACAGGAGCACCCTTAAAGGGGATAGGACACGAAAATTAAACGGGTAGATTATTTTTTTTAAATGAAATGCTCATAGGTCACTTAGTATATATACTCTAAGTTTCGTGATTTCTAGAGCTCTATACTCTGTTTCACCTTATGTTGTACCGCAGCGAAAGCTAGAAGCGCGAGATCATAGCGTTGGCAGTTGCCCAACTCGTGCCGCCGAGATGTGCCCTAGAGCAAGAAACTCGCGCTTGTAGCATTTCCTACGGTACATGATAAGGTGAAATAGGGTATAGTAATTGCAATAATCAATTTACAAATTTTGATCATTTGCAACTGGCGACCAGGCAACACTGCCCAAGTTAGTCACACCATGGGGCCGATAAAACACGTGATCATGAACGCTCTCTCGTGCTACGCTCCCTGATGATCGCCCAAGTTCGCCTCGCCATAAAAACCTCTCACGTAGCTCGGCTATTCTAACGCTACTCTCGCTGTCGCACCCGGCGCCTTTACCTTCCAACTAGCATACACCGGCGAGATCGTCACGGACGACGGCGACCATGGCGAGTTAAAATGACCAACTTCCTACAATCTCTTGATTGTTGGGCTGGTTCGACGAGGCGAGCAATGACGTAGACGTTATCGTCACGAACCGCGTGCTCAAAACACGGAAGGTAATCGGGTAAACTGGAGCTCGAGACGCTGAGAGAGCCAAGGATGTGAGCGCGTGCAAGGGAACGCCGCGCGTTTGGCTGATGACCGTTGTGTCGGTCGGTGACTCGCATTGTCATATCGATGTGTGATGTATCCGCCCCACTCATGCGCACTCTATGTTATCGCTTGGCGCTCTGGCTACAAGACCGAGCGCCGCTGCTGTGGTCGTTCACTTTATCGTTGTTCGTCCTTGACGATTAACCATGTTGTCAATAAAGCTGTAAGCCCTGCTGCCCCGGCGTCTGTCTGTACTTACCACAACGTGACAGTGGCGACGAGATGTGGTCAGCAAGCCTGTTTGCTGAAGAACCATGAGCGTGGAAGACGACCACAAGACTTCGGACAGGACCTCGCAGAGCAGTTCCGTCTTGAGGCACCTCCCGAAATTTTCTCCGGAGAAGGGCAACTTCGAAGTTTACGTCGAACGCTTTGAAGCTTTCGCAACTGCAAACAAGATTGACCAGGCTACCAAGCAGCAGGTATTTCTCACGCTTACCGGCGAGGCTCGTTCATCACGCTTCAGAATCTGCTCTTTCCGAAAAAGCCTGCGGAAGCCATCTACGACGACATCTTCAAGATCCTCCTGAACCACTACGCTCCCAGGCGTTCGGCGGTGGTGGAACGATACAAATTCTACCGAAGGGATCAACGTCAGGGAGAAACCATCAGTGTCTATGCCGTGGAAATCAAGAAACTGGCAGTTGCGTGCGACTTCGGCATGTTTCTAGAAGAGGCGCTTCGAGACCGTCTTATCGAGGGACTACAGAATGACGCGATCCACTGCAAGCTGCTGGCGACAGGCAACAAAGACCTCACCTTTGACCGGGCCTACAGCTCTGCCTTGGGCATGGGAGCGGCGCAAGGCCAAAGCAAGGAGCTTCGCCGCACAGAGGAACCCTCAGCTAGCACCAGTGTCCAGGGTGACGTCAACTGGCAGCGAAAGTCTCCGCAGCGACAAGGTAAAAAGAACTTTCCGGCTTCTAAGGCAAATGTCGCTTGTACTAGATGTGGTAGCGCACACAATTCAAAAGTGTGTTTTCACTTAAAGAGCAAATGTTTCAAATGCTCAAAACCTGGCCACATTGCGAAGAAGTGTAGAACAAATGTCAAAGCAGTAACAACGGTTGAGGATGCCGTTAAGGAAGCTGAATTGTTCCAAGTTCAAGCAAAACCAAAGGCAAGCGCCTACTGTGTTCGACGGCAAACAGGTCAAAATGCAAATACACTCTAAAAAAAGACCGCGCGTCTACTTTCCCGCACAACACTCGGAAAGTCAATCACCGCAATTTACGGAGGAAGCTCGGCGAATGACGATGCTAAAACATATGTTTAGACAAAAAAAAAAAGAAGTCTGACTTGTGACATTTATCAATGCAAGCGTGAAACAGATTATAGGGAGTATTCACTGGCGGCCATAGCTGTGTGTTGGCGGCTGCTCAGCGCGTGCTGACGGCGAGCTTCCGCAGTTCCTTTGGTAAGTGCATTCCGCACCATCAAGATTGCCGGTGTTAGCAGGCTATTTATGTGAGCTCGTATCAGCATTCCACCGGTGACTTGCGATCGTATCTCTACGTAAGAGTACGTAAGTTTCGTAAAGTATTAAAACGGTTGTTGTATTCTCACTTCTTCTTTCATTGCCACTTCTTTGCCACATCTATAATTCTCGGCCACTAGATGCCACTTCGTCTTTCTCTCTTTCTCGAGCTAAGTCCTTGCGCCCTGAATAAACATCATTGGCCTGATGACGGTTGTTCAGTCACGACGTCCCTGCCGTTGTCCCTCGCTGGGACACGACATCCTTTTGGCGACGAGGATGCTTGACGGTCCCTGCTAGCCTCCAAGTTCGTCGGGGGACTGAGCGTCCTCGCCTACCTTGGTCCGCCGATCTGCGATCCTGCCGCAGCTCAATTCTGGACTCAGCGCAGTTAGGCCTTACCGCAGCGTTCGGACATAGGCCTCGCTCCGAGAACGTTGACGCAGCCTCCTGATAGATCGGACCAGGACGTCAGATTGCCGCAAGCTGATCCGCTCTTACCCGAAGATGGCTTTTTCAAACATCGTGCCACCAAAGCCATTTCTGGATGCGCCTGGACGACCTCCGGTACCTTGGGACGAATGGTACAAGCGGTTCCAGCGCTACATGGATGCAGCTGGTGCTGCCGAGTTTTCTGCCGTTCGCCGTCAATCCATCCTCATCCACAACTTGGGTGATGAAGGTCAACGTATCTATGATGCCGTAATAGTGAGTCGTCTTCCACCACCCGCTACCGCTACGCTTCCGCCAGCAACGGGGCCAGCTGTAAACGCGGCTGGAGAAGCTACGACGTCAAGTCAGTCTGTCATTGTGGAAAGTCCCTCTCATGATTGCTACGTAAAAACGGTCGCAGCCTTAGCCAACCATTTCTCTGCAACCACGAGCGCTATTGTAGAGCGATATCGGTTTCGCCGCCGCTATCAACAAGCCAACGAGTCGCTCGCAGAGTATATCGCGGCTTTACGCCAATTGGCGACCACATGCGATTTTGGAACCCGCGTTGACGAAGACCTTCGCGAGCAGCTCATAGCGGGAATATCCTCGATTTCTCTTCGCGAACGACTGCTCTACGACAAAGCCTTAACGTTCGAGCGCGCCGTCGACGTCGCTCTTCACCTAGAGAAGGCCGCACAAGAAGCAAGCGCGATGCGATCACAGCCATATGCCGACGAGCCTTCAATAGCATGCGAGGTCAATGCAGAACGTCGTAGACCCTCCCATCGACAGCAGCGAGGTAACAAAGGATGTTCTTCCTCGCGACAGGTGTCATGGCGTCCGCCTACGTCGGAACGACTGACTACCTCCCATGCACCACAACATGACCAGCCTCTGTCTCGTCGAGCCTCAAATCGAAATCTCTCCCGGAAGTCCACTCATGACCAATCAGGGTCAGTACCACGTAATAATCGGGAGTTGGTCCAGTACAAGAGGCTCACATCCGGGCCTTGGGCACCTAGATCGCACCAGGAGACCTTGCCAAAATGCCGAAACTGTGGTTTGCACAAATGTCTAATCGCCGCAGCCTGCCCAGCGAAAAATGCCACGTGCTATGGGTGCGGTAAGCGTGGACATTACGCGCGAGTCTGCAGGAGCTCCAACCGTCGACAGAACTCCGTTCATATCCAAGAGATATTTTCCGACGACGACGAAGACGATTATGGAGTTGTGATGAACGTTACTCCTGGTGGTCGTCGATCGGCCATTTACATAGACGTCATCGTCTTCCATCATGCTGTCAACTTTCTCGTGGACACCGGATCGTCCGTTTCCATCGTTTCGGACGCGGTTTTCAAGAGCCTCAAAGAGAAAAGGACCATCGAGCTTTTCTCACCACCAACGGCTCTCCTGAACTATTCACATGAGAAAATAACAGTCCTGGGAGCATTTTACGCAGATGTCTCCTACCAGGAAAAAACGGCGTTTATATTATTTTATGTTACAAACATTGGCACGTCTCTCTTGGGTCTTGATGCTATACAAGCCCTAGACCTTCGCATCCTAGGGACAGCGTTGCGCTGTCTTCACACTCAGGTCAAAGGCCTAGATTCCTCATCGGGGCAAGATTCATTGACCAACGAAGTACCGGATCGTGCCGGGGTAGCGCACAGCCCTCCAGAAAAATTCCAGCAACGGCCGTCGTCGTGGGAGGATCGTCTACGTGCTGCTGTAGGGGAACCAAGTTCCGCATCACGGCTGTCTCCGAAGAGTGGTCCTCCTCATATCGGAGATCGACAAGTTGCTGCTGGAATAGCGACACCTGAAACACCTACAGTGGGACGCCTTCCGAAATCACTGAGTGCTGACTACAAGCATCTTTTTGTTTCCGAGCTTGGTCACGCCAAAGGCTATGTACACAAGATAAAAGTCCGTCTCTCTGTTACACCAGTACAATGCAAATTGCGACGTCTTCCGTTTACGGTTCGCAAGCAAGTTTCAGACGAGCTTAAGCGCCTTGAAGCAAATGACGTAATTGAACGTATTGACGCGTCTGAATGGGTGTCGCCAATCGTCGTAGTCCAGAAGAAGGATGGAAAAATTAGGATGTGTGTAGATCTCAGGGAGCCAAACAAGGCAGTTGTTATCGACAGCTTTCCTCTACCACACACAGAGGAACTGCTTAATTCCCTGGTTGGTGCAACCCACTTCTCAAAACTAGATCTGGCTTCTGCATACCATCAGGTAGAACTACACCCAGATAGCAGAGCCCTGACAGCCTTTGTAACACATGAAGGCCTGTTCCGATTTAAGAGAGTATGTTTTGGCCTGGCCTCTGCTCCTGCCACATTCCAACAAATGATGTCTAGAATTTTACATGGCTGTGAAGGTGTGCTATTCTACATAGACGACATCATTGTCTTTGGCAGATCCAGCGAGGAGCATCTTGCTAACCTCCGAGCCGTTCTTCAGCGTATCTCCAGTGCGGGGCTACGCTTGAATGACAAGTGCGTCTTTGATGTCAGAGAACTCTCTTTCTTGGGTCACCAAGTTAGCAGCCAGGGAATTGCTCCTCTCAAACAAAAAGTGGACACCATCAACCAGACACCAGTGCCAACGGACATTAGCCAGCTCAGGTCATTCCTGGGACTGGTGGAATACTATTCCAGATTTATTCCCAGACTTGCGACCGAAGTGGAACCACTTCGTCGGTTCCTGCGCAAAGACGTTCCATTCATTTGGGACCCAGAGGCCAACAAAAGTTTTAAACGGTTGAAATTTCTCTTGTCGTCCAGTCAAGTGCTTCGGATGTTCGACCCCGCCCTGCCGATAATCGTCGCAACAGATGCGTCCGCATATGGGCTTGGGGCTGTCCTCCAGCAACGAGCGGGGAAACAAGTCCATACTATTGCTTTTGCCTCTCGTACGCTCACTCCAACAGAACGAAAGTATTCTGTTGGGGAAAAAGAAGCCCTGGCATGTCTCTGGGCATGTGAGCGATGGCATAACTACCTATGGGGTCGCCACTTTACATTACGTACCGACCACCAGGCACTGATTGCCCTTCTGTCAACACGCGGTACAGGACATCGTCCGTTGCGCATCACGCGATGGTCCTCACGTCTGCTGATGTACCACTTCACGGTTGAGTATCAGCGAGGATCTGACAACCGTGTGGCGGATGCTCTGTCACGCTTGCCAGTAGCTGACACGGAAGGTGGGACATCATTTGAAGAGGAGATCGTGTCGTTCGTCACTCCTTGCGTGACAAAAGAACAGCTGCAGCAAGCCACGACAGATGACGTCATCCTAAGTCAAGTGATGGATTATGTAGTTTCATCCTGGCCGTCGCAGAAGTTTTTGTCCAACGACATTGTTCCCTTTTTTTCATGTTCGTGACGAACTCTCAGTCGTAGATGACATGGTGATGAGAGGAGAAAATGTTGTAATTCCTACGACACTGAGAAATACACAGATTGCGATTGCTCACGAAGGCCATCCAGGAATCGTCAGGACCAAGAGTCGGCTCCGAGACCTCTACTGGTGGCCTGCCATGGATCGTCAAATCGAAAGTGTGATCAGAAGCTGCCCGGTGTGCCAAGCGACAGACAAGCCTGTCAGAGCTTCACCAACACCCTTGCAGCCAGTTCCACTTCCGGAGCGGCCATGGGCCAAAGTCGCCATCGACATTGTCGGTCCATTTGAACGAGCAGAGCCAGCATGCCGGTATGCCATCACTCTTGTTGATTATTTTTCTAAATGGCCAGAGGTTCAGTTTTGCCACGACGTGACAACCTCTCGAGTGATGACATTTCTGTCATCAGTCTTCGCTCGGGAAGGTTATCCAGGTTGTCTCGTGTCAGACAACGGGCCACAGTTCACGTCCTTACAGTTTAACGACTTCCTAAAAGACCGAGGCATAAACCACGTCTACTCGTCGGTGTACTATCCGCAAGCCAATGGGCTCGTCGAAAGGTTCAATCGAGTACTGAAGAGCTTCATTCAGCTCGCTACCGCTGAAAAGCGTCGGTTACAAGAAGCAGTCACCGACTACCTAGGGGTGTACCGGTGTACCCCACATGCCACAACAGGCCTGTCGCCAGCGCTCCTTCTCCACGGAAGGAAACCGAAGACGCGTCTCCATATCCTGGGTCTGTCACCTCGGGAATTTCTTCGCAACCCAGTAAAGGAGATGAAACGTCTACGAGAACGAGTGTGCCATCGGCAACAGTCAAGCAAGAAATACACTGACCAGCGACGAGGAGCCAAACGACCGACATTTGTTGTTGGTCAATTCGTTCGCTACCGGCTTCCAAAGAAAACGCGCTACGATAAATCCAAGTTCAGCGAGCCGTTGAAAATAGTGGAACGAGTTGGACGTTGGACATTCCGCCTAGAGGACGGAAGAGTCTGGAACGCATCCAAGTTGACCGCTGCCCTTCCACCCGAGAAACAGTCGACGCCCTTAAACACGTTTCAGCATCGGCCATCAGGAGGCCTGACAGTTCACTGGGTTCCTGAATCGCCACCTGTCGCGTATGACAGTCAGGTCCCTGCCCAGTGTACGCCATCAGGCGTTGTTGCACGGGATCCACCGGTTCAGCCTAACGGTGATCAGGACACTTCCGATCGAAGATCCACCGGTAACAGGACTGTGCAGGGGAACATAGGTGCAACGGCTGCAGCTAACACCGCCGCAACAGCGCCAGCAAACGAGACTGTAAAGGGCCGCCCACACTAGCGAGAAAACGCGCCCGGCGCGCCGATAAATCGGTTAAGCGGGAAGATAAAGGGCGTGTCTCTGCACGTGCTCGTGGCGCTGACTGTGCTTCGGCGACATTTTGTTACTTGCCGCGATCGGCGTGCCACGCGCGTTTTCTCGCTAGTCTGGGCGGCCCTTTAGACGCTCTAGACGTGAGCGGCGGAAACCTGTGAGGTTTGGAGATGCTGTGTGAATGTTAGGCATATTAATGTTTTGTATCACTGTGTGCGATTATGTATTGCTATTGGTCACTCGCGTATCCAATAGATTCTTAGAACCGGGCCCGGAATTTATTTTTGATAGTATGATTTACGAATGCCTAATGTTTAAAACGTTTCGTATCTTTTGTGTGTGTCAATTTTTGTACAAAGCTTGTAATTACTCCGTGTATATTATTATGTACAAACCGTGCTGATTCCTATTGTGGTTATTGTACATTTATTTATTCTTGTCTATCGTACTTTGTATATGGCATTGAGTCCTATGTAATTTGTGTTGCATTTGTTTTGTGTCTTCTTCTTTCCTCTTTCTCTTTCTCTTCTTTTCTTAACGGGGGGGAAAATGTTGTATTCTCACTTCTTCTTTCATTGCCACTTCTTTGCCACATCTATAATTCTCGGCCACTAGATGCCACTTCGTCTTTCTCTCTTTCTCGAGCTAAGTCCTTGCGCCCTGAATAAACATCATTGGCCTGATGACGGTTGTTCAGTCACGACGTCCCTGCCGTTGTCCCTCGCTGGGACACGACAACGGTACTGTATTATAACGTATTAAAAATAATGCGGGCGATCTTAGCAACCCTCTAACGATACTTGTGGCAACAAGTTTAGTTTAGAAGCAATAAGCACAACATGCAGCTCTCATATCTACAGGAAAGTTCAATACAAACGAGGTAAATCACACACGAGAGAGAAATCTCGGTCCTGTTGGCTGCTCCATCACCTTATATACAGGTTGTTTAATTTTAACTCGAGCGTTAAAAAAAAAAAAAAGAGAGGGGGGGGGGGGGGGGTGGAGAGTTACACGAGTGTCGTCTTTACCATGTATCTATCAGGCTCGGCGGACATTAGATGAGGGGATAATCGTCATGGTAAGTTGTCTAATTAACTCAGATATGTCAGTTTACTTTTTACTGATTGATATTAGGAGTCACGCTGCAATTGCAGTATAGACGGCAATTATAATTCGAGGTTAGTCCAAGTGAGGAATTTGAAAAAAAAAAGTAATAATTTTAGATAATAGCTAATGCATTTTCACGCCTTTAGCCCGTTTTATAGATTGTGCGCAAGAAGTTTGCCTCAAGCTTTGCCAACAATAACGCTTTGAAGAGCCACGCGGTGATCTCCGTTACTGTCATTTGTGTCGCCTGCCTACCCACGAAGGACACGCTGCCGGGATAGGGACGACAGGATTGAAAGGACTACGTCACTCTTCTAAGCGTCATGGTGGGGGACTTGCGGCGCTTTTCTCGCGCAATTTTTAAATCGTGTTAAAAATGTAAAAAATGTATTTAAAAATAAATAAATATATATTTTACAAGTTCTTCCAATTGACCTGGCCACTTATAGTAATTGTCGTCAATACTGCAATTGCAGCATGACCCCTAGAATCAATAACTAAAAAGTTAACTAACGAATTTGAGTGAATTAGCCTACTCACAGTGATGATTATCCCCTCAATGTCCGCCGAGCCCGATAAATACATGGTGGAGACCGCACCTGTCTAACTCTCACACCTTTAAAAACAACTTTTGTTTGAATTAAAAATGTACCACCTTCTTTACTCGACAATTCAAAGACACTCATTCGCAGGGTGCCGTCTCCGCAAATTAAAGGATGCGACAAGTATAGGTATATGCTTAGTTATCGTCAATATTTAACGTTGCATAATATATCGAAGATCAAGGAACGTATTTCCAAGTAAAATAACCCGTACGGGTAATAATTATTGCACGTAGTCGCCGAAACAACCTTGCTAAAGCTTTTTCTGAAAGGCAAATATAAGGGATGTTTTATGCAGCGGCATCCTATTTTACGATTAAAATTAGTGTGTCCCTTTAATAAGGGCGCTGAACGCGTCTAGCCATGGGTGTCAGTCTCTGCTCCCTTAGGGCTGCAAAATTGTGTAATGTGCACGAAGGAACTCCCGGGCCTGTACATCCAAAGTACGTTTTCAAGCAAAAAAATTACCTTAAAACTCTTACTATAGTTTCCTCTTATTTTTAGTCTGACAACCGGCTCGACCTTGCGGTGAAAAATAAGCCCTAAAGCTCTTGTTTTTCGTCGGACAACAGCGCCGAGAGAATCTAAGCGAGAACGGAAGGGGAAAAAAAATTGAAATGTAAAGTATAACACAAAGCAAGGCATGAAATTAGAGAAGAAAAAAAGTGAAAAAGACATTTACAAATCTCTGTAATGCGAAATTAGAGCGCAGCTCTGGAGGTATTTTGATTTTGCGATATATCCTGCTTAACAATTTAAGGAAGAAATATATATATATATCTACAAATATAATGGTTCTGCACCTTCCTCCTCTTCCGTGTCCTCTTCCTCCTTCGTACCCTCCTATTCCGCCCCCTCCCCTCCTACTCCTCCATACCCTTCCCTCCTCCAACAGCTTCCCCGCTAAATTTAGCTGGCAAATTAACGTCACGTGACCTCAACACCAATTAAATTTCCTTGCTAGATTTAGCGGGGTAAATGACGTCACATGACTTCATATCACGTCACCTATGGACAGACTCAGTTCCTCCCTAAGATTTAGCGGGAAAATTGACGCCACGTGACCTCAACGCCAATTCAATTCCCCGCTAAAATTAGCGGGGAAACTGAATGGGCGTGTAGGTGTGTGGCGTCCCATATTGCAACACTGCGCATTTAGGGTAAAACTGTCGTCACATGACCTCAGCACCAGTTCAGTTTCCCCGCTAAATTTAGTTGGGAAACTGTGATGTCCTATAATGCAACGCACAGTTACGCCGACGGCGACGCCGCTCAACGCAGGAACAAACGTATAAAAGCTGCGCTCAAAAAAAAAAAAAAAAAAAAAAGAAAAAACGGGAAAGAAAATTTTACGAGCTTGGCTCTGTCTACAGAAGCTCATCGTGCAAGCGTTGTGAGGCGCGAACTTATCTTCCCAGCATACTAATTTGTGCACCACCCCTGATCAAGGGAGGAAAACGTGAGAACGGAATACGTTCCCTGCATTTGTCCCTATATATGCCAAAGCTTAGCTCAAAGGTTCGGTATTACTGCTTTCGTCTACCCCCCCCCCCCCCCACCCCCTTTTTTTTTACTCTCTCTCTCTCTTTCTCTGTCTGCATGTCTTTCCGTAGTATTTGCTGCGAATCGAAGGTTTGTTCTTGCATATAGTTGTGCGCTGTTCTTACGTTTATCTTCGTTCATATTGTCTGCTTAACCAAGAAACTTGCTGAGGGCGCACTTTGTGCATTGGGCGTCGTTCACCCGGTTATCAGTGTGCACGTAATTGCCTGTTACCGGCAGCTTCAGAAACGCAGGGCGTGACCAAGCATCTCAGTAACGTTCAGCGTCTAATGAGTCTCCGGCATTGGTCAATAACAGCGCCGAAGAACGAAATCACGAATAAAATAAGAAATATTAACATAATGAACCACGCTTAGCGTTTCTGAACTTTTCTCTGACTATATACACCCTAAAAAAATATAAAAAAAGTCTTTGAGTTTACTTTCCTGCAGAACACCGAAAGAGCCAATCACGGCGTACGATAGGAGTATCCCAGCGAATGACAAAGCTGATAATACGGTTAGGCCTGACGTACAGGGAGTATTCACTGGAGGCCATATTTGTGGGTGCTGTTTAGAGCGCATGCTCAGAACGAGCTCACGTCAATAGGCGGCTTGACACTTTTGATGGTGCGGAATGCACGTTGCAAAAGAACTGTGGAAGCTCGCCCTCAGCACGCGCTCAGCATTCGCGCACGCAGCTATGGCCGCCAGTGAATACTCCCCATTCGATGTATACCAAGGATCGGCGATCCTATTAGCGGCGAGTTGTTTCGGTGGCGCCCTCGTTTGGTTGCTTTTCGTGACGTCATTGCCTTGTGAACAACAAGTTCGATGGTGTTTGTAATGAGCACGGTGGAAGCTTGAAATCATAGCGTTCTCAAAGCAATACTGCCCACACCGTCAAAATTTAAGTTCTTACATTCCTCTTATTTCCGTCGATGAGAAAACCTTTGCTGACATTATAGTCACAACTCGGCCAATCGTAGAAGGCCGACCACAGCGGCGCTTTTGATCGCGCACGTCGCCAATAGTGAACCGTGATGCGCAGCGACCCGGCGCACGCCGCACTTTTTGCTGTAATTATTTGTATTATGAGCTTCATTGTCATCTGGAACGCTTCTTACTCTTTGCCTCGTATTCTAAAAAAAGAAAAAAAATACCTTGCAAACTTTTTTCCTTTTCTTTTTTTTTCTTTTTCGAGTGTAGTGATTGACAGTCTAAGAAGCGCGGGAGCTACTTCGTCTCACCTTAGTATGGACTATTGTTAGCCGCGCGTGCTAAAAGCGCGAGCTAGTTAGTCCCTTTGAATGAAGCCGCGGCGGCTGCACGAGCGCTCGTGCAGCAAGTGCTCTAGTCAAGGCAGTCAAGGCTGGCCCCTCGCGCTAGCACAGCCTTCGCGGTTAGTCTATGCTAGGGTGAGACGAAGTATAGCTATAGACTCGTCAAATACCAAGCTGGAACCGAAGTTTACCGGAACAGTTGGATTGGGCTCTCGCGACGATGAAGGCGCGATTTCGTCGCCAAAGTCTAATCGGCGCGCTCCGCGAACTTTCGGCTCCAGCAATTTGCGTGTGACGAATCTAGAGCCCCATGCCGCGGCCTATAGATTATGTTCGCGCCTTTTTTTTTTCTTTTTGTTTGTTTGTTTTTATCTGATTTTTTATTTGACGTTCTTATCGATTAATTTTGCCATCGCAATAACTGCGGGGCGACGATGAGCAAGCGCCAAAGCGCCGAGCTCTGGATGGAATGATTAGTGGGGTAAAGCTAGCTGCGTTTATCTCCATTCCCTGTTCGAACGCATTCGAACGTCAAGCGCCGGCGTCCGGCGTCCGCGTTCAAACGCTTTCCAGTACCGAGTAGAGACAACGGCAACTGGTTTTGCCTCTACCCCCTAATCCCTCCAATCAGAGCTCGGCGTTCTGGCGTCCCCGCCACGTTCTCGTCTGCTCCTCTCCCCGGTGTCACTGCTGTCAGCACTGCGCATGCGCAGATGCTTCGCCTTGGGCGAATCTGCCCTCGGCGCACGCGCACTGTCTTTCTCATAAACAGTGTGCGTCGGTGTGTAGAACTTTTGGGAGGCTTGGACCTCGCGCTCGTGACATATTCGTCGCCGTGCTCCGATACTGCGACGGCAATTCGTTCGAGATCTCTCGGCGGGTTCAACGAACGCGGCAAAGTGACGGGGGGATGAAGGCAGGGCCGGAGACGACCTCGGATCTCGACAATTAGTCCCGAAGATAAGGTTGTGCAACGTCGTGCGGCCCCGGTGGAGCGAGACACGCCGCTTGGGCGTCGAGTGAACAATGCCAGAGGGAATTGTTTTGTCTTCCTCGAAACTATAATTTATGTGGAGGACAAGAGTGGTACGGTTTTTGATAGGAAGAGTATTCATGCTTTTAACTCGTATATTATTTGTTTAATAATCTTATCAGAACCTATACAAGTCGTATGATCAAATGACTTGTATAAGTTATGGCAAGTTTATTAAACAAGTTAAATGCTCTTATGCGTTCTCTTATGCTTATTAGATTAAAATAAAAATTCAACGGTATCCAGATTGTTTTAGTTGCGGGTCTTGTTACCTACATAAGAGTGATTCAAGATATAAGGAAATATATTTTTGAAAAAATACGCACCAAACCAAACGGTTTTACCGATCCAGCAAAACACTATTGTGCCCTCCTTACTAAAAAAAAAAAACAAAAAAAACGATGCCTGATTATGATTTTATCTGCGTGCTATGCTAACTGATTACTCGACGCTGGAACTTCAATTACGTTATTTTGAAGTCTCATTGTTCTTACTCGATTTGAATAAATGGAACGTATACATATATCGCTAACACGAACCTCGAGTGAGAAAAAACTAGATGAATATATGTCCGATGAACATATGAGAACATACGTATACAATCATATAAGAGCTTATGTAATCATTTAAGATACAATTACATAAGGATTTATACAATAATATAAGAACTTTTAGGATCTTATAGGCGCCGTATATAATTTTTACAAGTCCTGCTACGCTTATTGACTCAGTTATTTTATTTTTTTTAGCCAATAGGTCTACATCGGCTGTTCCGCCTTATTGCTCCTTAAACGTGCCATATATCCGTCGATCTCTCGTCGAGACAAAAGCCAATTTGTTTTGTTTTTTTCCCCAGGCGGCAGAGGCGTCCGCTGGCAGAGCACGTCAGCGGGCGTGACGACTCTCTTGCAGGGCGAGGAGGGCGCCGCAGCGGCACAACTCCCTCCCAAACAGGAACTCGACTTGGGCGCCCACTTGCTGCTCTCGCAGGAAGGGGAAAGCGACCGGCGACGACTCTCTCGACCTCGGCGAGTCGCCCGCCGCCGGTGCACAGAGCGGCACACATCAGCACCCAGGCAGCAGTGGCAGCTCGCGTGCACAGCTCGCCGACGAGGACCCAGCTAGAAGATCCGGCCGTTGTCGTCGCGGCGTTGTGCCCCATACCACACGCGCTCGGACGCGCGCCTTGCCCGCTGCGAGCCATGCACCGGCCCAGTGACGCACCGTGAACGGCCGTGCAGTGTCGGAGAACGCGATCAACCTTGACGCTGCACCCCACCAGGAAACAGCCATGAGTGATCCCGAGCGCCTCTACCCGGGACCGTCTGCTATGACCGACTCCGAGCAGACGCCAGCCACCAACAACAACAACCAGCGCGGCAGCCACGAGGTTGAGGCGGTCCCGGAGGAAAGCAACCACCGCTACCCGGACGACGTAAGTTATTTTTTTTAATCGATGCATGTTTACACGGGGAAGAACCCCCCACCGACCTTCCTCGTTCGCGTTGCTCGTGTCCTAGCACGATAAAACCCCGAAAGATAAGGAGAGAGTGTCAGTGAGAGTGTTAACGAAGACAGTGTCAGGAAGAAATTATCATCAAATAGAGTGTCAGTGAGAAGAGCATCACCAAGGAGGGTAAAAGCAACGGAGATGGGCTCAGTTGCTGACACTCTTTTCCGTGGTTTGATGCTCTCCTATCACTGATTCTCTCCCATCTACTTTCTGTTTCGGTTCTGTTGTTGGTTTTAAACGAGGCCCCTTGTAATTAACGGCAGAACGCGCCGTGCTGAATCCGTGCTGCGTGCCGGCCCGTCCTATGTACGCGTAGTACGTCGGTTCTGGACGCTTGCCAACGTTTGGAAGAACGCACGTCCGTCGCGATGGTGTACGAGCTGGGACGCCCTAACGAGGCGAAACCCGGCCGCGCCGCTCGTGTTCCGTCGTGCGGGCCACGCTGTCCGTATAAAAGCGCGTCGTTTCCTCCACCCTGGTGCTCGTTGTTTTCTAACCTGACAGCTGTTTACCATGCGCGCGGTGGTGGGACAAGGTACGAAGGATAGCGCCGCCCACTTTAGGGCCAAGGAGACCTCAGACCAGCGACGTCGTCGCGGTTCGTCCGACGCGCCCGTAAGTCGAACTTTTATGCTAACGGTACATGCGCGCAGTTCCAGTCTTGCGAGAAAGCTCCGCTCTCTTTGACGCTCGTTTATGCCGCCTGCTTTTTCTCTTCGTATTTTTAATCAGGTCTGAGAAAGTACGCCCGCGAGTCGCCGGCGGCGGTTGACACAGGATTATATGATAAGAGTCAAGAGTTGCGTTCTCCAGACCCTATCTTGAAGCATTCTTAACTGACACATGCTCCCGAGCTGGGCGGAGAAGGTGACACGTTCGAGTTCCTGTAAAAAGGTTTTACAGGAACAACTTTTACGAGTACATAATCGTGTTACTGAAGTTGTAGAGCAACTGACACCTTGACAAGTAAATGTTGTTATTCAAGACAAAAAATAATATGCTCGTAAAAGAACACGCGGGTAGACAACCGCATGGAAATTAAGACGGGGTCATGATCTACAGCGAAAACGTAGTTCCCCGTTTCTTCGATGGACTGCACCTATACCAAAAGCGTCGCGCTATCGAATCAAATTGAGTTTAATGAACGACCTAACCGGACCTCCCCCGTCACGTGGCCAAGGACACTGACAAGTTGAGAACGATGTCGGATGTCGCATGTAGTTCTCTGGATTGAGGCTTGTCTTTAAGACGCACCCTGCCATTCTCAAGAATCGCGCACTTTCATTACACTCTACGAATGCGCAGCAACACCAGTCAGTGTCAAAACTAAAACACGTTAGGGTTGCAGTCCCACGCCGCAGTGTTTCGAGGGAGCGCGTAGCGCGTGACACCCGGTTCATTTTTTTTGCCTGTAAACGGTTGGAGCTTCGTGGCGCGGTTTCTTCATAGCCTCGTTTCGGCTGATTTCATCGCTGCCGGTGGCCTTGGTGCGACGCAGATGCATCACGCCAGGGCCGCGCCTTAGCCGCTCCATCCCGCCAGCAAAGACCATCTCGGCTTGGGCTTCACATTGGCCACATTCATCAATGAGCGTGCGTGTGTTCCCAATAGCGAACGACCATACATCAGTTGTTTTATTTTTCGGTGGCTAGTATACGTGCTGTATTACATATACTAGAGCGTATGCATTCCCTAATTGTAATTGTGTCGTGTGTATGTTTAAACAACGAGTCAGTCCCAGTGAGCGCCTAGATAATGCATTTAACCAAGCATACAGTACACAATCGCTAAGCCTAGGAAATATAACGTGCATCACGCAGTGGTGATGCACGAACGCACGCCGGTACGATTCTTATCCAGATCGAAACGGGCAGTGGTGGAACCTGAACTCACTGAATCCTGGGAAAGTAGCGCCATTGCCTTCCCTGCCCGCTAGCCGAACACAAACAAATACTAACATACAGACGACCAAACCCTCGCAATCCGATTGGCTAATCGGTCTCCGTTGCAATTGCAATCGCCATTTCGGCCCTTTTATATCCTCGATGCTTCTAGAGGGTCGTTCTAATCCAGTCGCACCAAGATCACCATGGAGCATCACCCGGTCCTGAAGGCATTCCTCGCCAATATTAGCGTCTTTGGCTCTCTATATGCAATCAACTTGTCAATCATGCCCATTTCTACGGATCTCTTGCAATTATAATGTTCTTCTTGCGTATTTCAAAGCAGGAAACTTATTTTTCAATGTCTTTAAGCACCAACGCCGCACGTGGTGCCAAGATGCCCGCTTGTTTCTCCGGTTCTGGATAGCGAAGTCTCGGTATACAAGAAACGTTTCTTTAAAGCTACCCGTCACCAGCAAATTTAGATCGGCTCACCGAGAATGCAGAGCTCAACGAGAGCTCATTTCTAGGGCCAAAATGGCGACCATGCGGAGAGCTCGGCTTTACTTTCCCATGGGGCGCCTTTCCCACTATCCAGGTAAGTTTAATGGAACCCATAATTCCTGCGTTCTGCAGCACGAGCTTTAGCTCCACGTGCTCCGAGCTATGTATATACGATCCGTTAACACTCTCTGTTCCTCCTTATGCATTAATTTGTAGTACAAGCTGTATTACATATGCGTGTGAGCAAACGCGGATTTGAATTCTCGAAGAAATAAAACGAGGAAGGAGAAAACACTGATGCAATGAAAAAAATCGCACGAAGACCGCTTCGGTAAATATCTATCTTCAAACGTTGTGCTTTGATTTTTTTGATTTTTTTTGTGTATTTTGGACGAATAGTGACACGTTTATATATATATATATTTTTCCACTTAAGAGGGTTATAGAAGATTCTGCTTGCATCCTCGTAACATCTGACGTTGTCATTAGATGCCCACGTAGTGCGCTGCGCAACACTAGAAGCTAGAACACAACATAGCGTACTCATATGAGGAACAAGCAAGTTTTCAGCACAAGTTGCTGCCCAGGCCCCCGAATGAGTAAATCATAACAACAATTACGTTTTTCTTTTCTTTTTTTTTAATTGGAGAACTGGCAATTGCTTGTTTGTGCTAACCATGCCACGCTGAGTGCTTCTATGCACACATTTTTTTTTTTTTCAACATATTGTTTTAGTCAAATAATTGTTATAACCGTATACCAATGATCATGCATCTTACAATTATCTGCGTAAAGTTGCATAAATTAGCCGCTCTCGTGCGTTTCACGTGGGTGCGTTTGTGCGGGAAAACATGATTAGCGTGTTTCCCATCGTGTCTATCAAAGTTAAAATAAAGTATTCTTCATCGTAGTGACGGTAGCGATAAAAAAGCAAAACCTTAGCGCACAGCTCGATGCACCCATTGACCGCCTGCAAGTAGAGTCAACCATACAACGAAGAAATAAAAACACGCAGTTAAAAAAGAAAGAAAACAAGACATGCTGATGCAATGAAAAAGACTTAGACGCGAACGCTGAAAAATACTTCGAACCAGGAAATGTTTTTGTTCATCGGTTGTGCTTCGTTTTTGAAGTCACGACGCCATAACCCTGACTTCTGTCAGACCGTGGACACCGAACTGTTCACGGAATTTCTGCAAGACCCAGCAAAAAATAGAAAAGAAAGGAAGCGCAGGAAGCAGGATTGTTGTGGGTCTTTCCCGCAGCATTGGCATGTATCAACAGGAACCCCATAAACCAGAAAACAAAAAAATGTAGCGCACAATAATATACAAATACTGTTCCCCAGTCAGTATTTTATAATTAATCAACTTACGGTCTACAAACTTTTTTTTAATTCGTTTGCAATAAATAATGTGGGGGCTGATTTTTCTTTTTCGCAAATCTATTTTAGCGGGTATGTTTATCTGATCTACTAAAACACTGCTTTCAAAAATCTGAAACGGCAATATACCCTTTTCGAAACGCAAGTATATTCACAGACGGAATATAACATTTGAAATTTCGCCAGGTGAAAACAACCCAAAACTCTTTTCTTCGAACGGGCACTTCTGAAGTAATTTCGGTATGGTTACGTCGCAGAATTAACGAAAGATTTTGTGGAGTGTGACCCACTTGCCTCAAAAGTTAACACCATGTACATACATAGTGAGCCACAGTAATTCGAGGATGCGGCAATCGCCTCGACCCTAGACCGTGACCCGTGATTTCGCCTTCAAGCAGGCGAAGCACTCTAGGTGGTGGGTAGCGCACAACTGTCGTATAGTCCACTGCTTTCTCGAGGCTACAGTACCAAGTTTCGCGCCTTCCCCGAGAAGGAACCGAGTCATTGGAACTCCTCGACCTAAAGCACAGTTGGGCAGTATCGCGATACAAATGTTTTGCGATAGTATTTCAGAAATAAATTATCTATTTATATTTTTGTATTTTGTATTCCTGTATCGAAATATATATTCGGATGCAATCGCTGACCTCTACACACAAGGTGAAGACCAATTTTCATGTACGTCTTTGTATCTGACAATATATATATGGTCCACTGTTCTATTTTGGAAAAGATTACAGATGTTTTCTCGGACTTTGGTGGTCGAATATTTCTGTATTCTATACTTTAAGGCGCTCTCGGTGCACCTGACTGACAGACAAAATACGGTTTCGTTGAACTTCCTACTTTGCTTACGTCGTAAGAACAATGCCGATAAACGCGCCCGAGTTGGTCGAAATCCCGGTGACTTCTCGAGGTAACCTGGTGTTAGTTACCGTTCCCATCTATTCTTTGAGTGAAACCTATAATCATTACTCTGGATGGAATGGATACCTATAGCATTGTTTAATTTTCACGTTTGAGCATTTCGTCTTCATGTTTCGAATTCTTTCGTGATGGCTTGTTCGATACGGCTGGTGCTTTGCCGACAGGGATCGGGCTCACACGCCCCAAAATAATTTGATTTAACCTCAGATCATAAAGTCTTTAAAATGTGCGGGAACTCGGCGTGTCCAGGATGGGCGCTGCTGTATACCATCAGGAAGCTCTGGCCCTCCACTTGGTACTTCAGGGCTGATGTTGGCGCTTGGCCGGGAGTCCTCAAGGTCGTAGTTGGGGTTGTGGTCTTCAATATTCTCGGCCTCACCTTTTGCGTCAGGGCTCTGTTCTTCAGAGTTCTCAGTCTCACGTTCAGAGTTGGGACTCTGCTTTTAGAGCACTCAGCATCACCTTCCTAGTCGGGATACTGTCGAAGTTGCCGGCCGATGATAGAATCGCCTAGCTCGGGGATGCGCATAACAGGCCGTCGCGATTTTTCAACATTGACGACTCGTTCCCACTGTCGTCTGTGGTCTTGTTGTGGGCGTCTGATTCTAACTGCGTTTTCACCCAAAAGTTCGGTTACCTCGGATGGCCCGTCGAAGATGGGATCGAGTGTTGAAGATCTGGAACCCACATTGCAGAATACCGTATCACCGATCTGGAAACTTGGTGTCTTGCGTTTGCTGTCGTATCTACACTTGGCTAACGTCTGTCTCTTCTCTAAGTATTATCTTGTTCTGCGTGGTGCACTTGCTGACAAGACCGGAGAGCCTCGTGGCCTCGTTCAACTCGTTGTTGACGTCGGGCAGCAGAAGAAGACTGGGTAAACGTGGATTGTATCCGTGCATCAGTTTGAACGGTGTGTGCTGGGTAAATTTATGCCTTGAGACGTTTATGGTAAAAACCGCTTCAGGAAGCCTCTTGTTCCAGTCGGAATGGTGCTTGATAATCTTGCGGAGTACATTCTTCAGCACTCCCACGACTCGTTCCACAAGTCCATTGACCTGCGATAAGTAAGGTGGACTTGTTACGTGTTCGATGCCGAAGCGTCGATACACAGCTATGGTCGTTTTGTTGACAAAACCCTTTGCTTGATCAGTTACGATCGTCCTGGGCACACCGAATCTGGATATCCAACGGTTAATTCAAAAGCTCAGATAAAACATCGAAGCTGTCCACGGAACAGCAACTGCGTCGACATTTCGGGTGGCGTGGATCGCACTCCAGCCCGGATCATATTCTGTGATCATACAGGAATATAATCACGGAAAGTGGTACCACTGACTCCGGGACCCTGCTGGAGTACGATCACAAGGTATGTACCGCTGGCTCCAAGATCATGATGGAGTATGATCATGGAGTATGATATCCCTGACTCCAGGATCATACTGGAGTATGATCACGGCGTTGGCACCTGGATTATACTAGAGTATGGTCCTGTATGGTATACCGGTGACTCCGGGATCGTATACCGGAGTATAGTTCAGTATGCTACCGCCCGCTCGGGATCATACCTGAGTATGGTCCAGTATGAAAAGCTCACACAATCGGGCGGAGCCGACAGCGCGATGCTCCGCACGGCTGACTTGATCCCGCAGTCAGGTCAGCGCGGCGCGACATGACCCCGATTCCGCAGCTGGCCGCTGTTTGTCGCCCACGCGCTCGCGGACGCTGTCCAACGGTCGTCCAAGGTGACCCGCCGTCGGTGTCCACACCGAACGTAGGCCTTGAAACCCCCGTACACGCGGTTAGGAGGAGGAATGCCGCCGAAACAAGCGTTTCTTCGTCCGGCTGGCGTGCTGTGCGGGCGGCGGCCCGCCGTGCTCACATCCCGCTTGGGCGGGCTGCAGGGATATCCTCGCTGGCTGGAGGAGGCTCGACTCGTTTCGACTCATTAGCCATGCAAAAAAAGAAAAAGCCTCTTTTTTCCTTCGCGAGTTTACGTGTCTGATTCTTGTGCGGATAGGATTGTCTTCATTCCCGGCGCGTGAAACGTCCATGAACTAAAAAAGAGGGGAAAATATGTGTCAAGATGGAGGCATAATAAGTTGCTAGTTACGGCAGTAAATAATGGCTTTGGTTAAATATTTCTACTGGCCTCTAAGTGTCGTAAACCGTGTACGATGAGGCTCGGTACGCGCTATCGTTTTGATTTGGATGAACATCGTACCGACGTGCTTTCCTTTTATCGTAAGCATGAAGTGAAGTATATAATAGAGCAAACTCTGCCACCGATTACCTCTCGAGTCCCTCTAGCTTCTCCCGAATCGAAGATCGTTAGGCAATGCCGAGGATTTAGAAAAAAATAAGAAAGAAATACTGACTTGTTTATGAAGTGGCTTTAAACAGTCGAATTCCTCGTGTGAAAATGGCCAGAACTGCATCAAACCGCGAACCTGAGTTCTTTAAGATGCATCACGCAACTGCACACCGGAGCAACGCTCGTCCCTATTGAAAGCGGAATAAGTAAGATTCGAATTCACAATCCCCGAGTCTGCAACGTTCCTCCTGTAACGGCGTCACAGGCGGGATCGCCGTGTGACATCATCTGCACCCCTTCCAAATTATATGGTCCCACACCCTTGTCGAGATTAGATAGATTTCAAACAGGGGAGCCCCAACGCTTGGGCCTTCGAACAACTTAGAGCGCCGCACTGCGCATGTGCGGTGCGACGCCCCGAGCTGCCTGCGAGACTCAAAGCATCGGGCCCCCTATCGAAAACTCTCTATTGTCTCGACCTTTGCCTGCGCACGCGTCCAACTTTTACTGGTGCGTTGCCCCCGCATTTTCTTCCCGCAAGGTCGGCTCTGAATAGTCCGGCCTCGAAAGAACGCCAAAATGCTGGCTTCACGTAGGCTTCGACGAGCAAACGTAAATAAATTATATGTCTGGAATCGATAAATCAATTCTTAATTTAGGCGGGGATGTTAGATATCGGTTGCTTAACTGTGTCTCTTGTAGTACCCCGACGTACTTACTGTTCTAATCGTTTCCACGTCAAGATTGCAAGTTATTTCTTTCCCTCAGACTCTCGCCGTAGGTGATTTTATCTCAGGTTGCGCAAGGACGGACTAAAACCTTTTCGTCAGTCGTCGGCAATTGCTACTGTTTCGAGAGCATATCCAGACCCAGCGTATTTTTACGGCCCTATATGAAACCATTTTTCTTAAATTTCTGAAACTTTTTATTGGTAATGATAATTCTCCATTGCTGTTCTCGCGTTCGCATTTGTTTAATAAGCAATTCGTAGCTGTTTACGCTCAGAAATCACTTTCACGATTAATTATCGTAGGCCCAAAAAAAGACACGAAGGGCCGAGTGCGACACTATGGAGGATTTTATTTTTATTTTCAGTGTGTATAGAGAGCCTTTCGTGTTTTCAAGTTCAATAAATCATCTATGATAACCCGCTACTATTTCGAAGCATATTTATGATGCCCTTAATTTTGTATACTAGGTATGTGTTGTTCCCCTAGTAAGATACTGTATACCCGTTTTCACGTCAAGAAAAAAGTAAGTTTTGCGCATTGTTCATGCGCGGCGCGAAGTAGTTCTTACGAGACTTGGTTATGTGAGGAAAACGCGAGGCTTTTGGCGTTTTGAACGTGAACGTCTTGCTAAGACAACATATATCTAATCTACAATTCACCTACGTATATCTTAATTCTCTGCATTAAAGGGGAAATCAGTAATGCTCCGCGAGAAGCCGGACTTTTTTTACTGTGGTTCTTGAGGTGAAAACGGGTATAGTGACATAAACCAAGCTCTTTTTTTCTTGATTTGTGTTTTGTTAAAACGTATTTCAAACTCGGCACCGGTTACTGAAACTTGTGTTTTCACTGATAAAATTCGAGTTCCGTTCTTTAGCGACGCAGGAAATTCAACACCACCACTTTATTATCCTAGGAGGAGTTTGTTCTCCCTCATCCCGTTTCCATATCATCATGACTGCCATATCATCGTCATCATATTTCCGCATGACTCGCGATTCCCTTCGTAACAGGCGTCTACTTACGGCACCTGACGTGGTATACGTCCTTGATATCCCAACGCACAGGCTAGGACTAGACGTATGAGAGGGGGAGAGGAATGCCGCAAATGCTGGCCGGATGTCGTCCCGTGCAGTCAGATATACCTCCCTTCCCCTTTAAGCTGACAGTGCGGTGGAAGTTACGCGCTCACCGAACCAATCAACCGCCTTCCTTTCATCGCCTAACCCTCTCCCTGCGCGTGGGTGGGAGCGTGATCACGTGGTGAAAAGTCCGCGTATGACCGGTCCACCGAGGACTTAGCTTCCGCCATACTGTCAGCTTAGGAAGCAGCGGAGGATAGCAGGCGGGCGAGGCTCCTGTTTACACTCGGCTGCAGGTGTACACACACGCGGACAGACACACGCGCACGGGCGGATGCATTGTGACGGGTTTCCGGGATGTGCTTTGTGGGCGACGCCATTGGCAGTCCGACATGGACCGCGGTCAGCTATGGCGAGCCCTGGACGCTCCGCTGGCGCGGGGTCGGCTGCGACCGTGCGCCCGACAAAGCAGCTTCGTTCGGGAACAAGCAGCGTCCTTACACCGGGACGACGGTATTTGTCCCACTCGTCGCGCAGGTATACGATTAAAAAGTAGATGGTTCAACTGGAAGACAGGATATACATATACCAAAGTAAACATGACGTAGTGAAAGAAAGAAAAAAGTTATCCTCGTGGGGTTACCGCAGTTCGCTTGCTTTTTGTTGCCGTTGCACATCAAGACACTTTCTGCAAAGGTGCGTTTTGTAACACCGCACAGTCATTGGCATCATTAGCGTTGAGAATGTTTGAGGATGATGATCATGATGTTCGTTCGGCGCCACTTTAATGGCGCACTAACCGTCAAAAATAAAACGCCTTCACTCTTACAAAAAAAAAAGAGAGAAAAGCTGTGGCAAGTGGGTGGACGCGTGCCGTGGATTCAGTCTAGAATGTATGCACTAGCCACAACAGAAGACGTCATTTCTTTCCAGACAACCAGCAAGTGATGTATTCGAGAATGCAGTAGGATACGGTAACACCTCGGCAAAACTCACTCATGAGTACACTCGCTCACCTCACTCATCCTCGCCGATCAGGCGTGAGGTGAGGGTGAGTGAGTTTGTAAGCCTCGAAATGTCGTGAGTGTCAGGTGGAATGAAGAGCGTGAGTTCGGTGGGTTCATGAGTTCGCGAGTGAGGGCTTGAAGGTAAGTGCGGCCGTGAGAGTAAGTGAGTTTACAACTTTTTTTCTTTTTTTTTTTTTTTGAACTGGCTTTGAAAGAGTTTAACAAAAAATGGCGACCTCTGGATACGGTATATCCTGTTTGCAAAAAAAGTAGGTCTACAACGATGGCTCAAAACCAAGTTTGTCCAGTCTGCGAAAATTTGCTGCTAAGTTTGATTTCCCTACGCGTCGCGTCGCTTTCAGGTCAAACTCCAATACTAGTGGTATAAACGCAAGCACGCCCACACAGTGTCGCCGGCTTTTCGAGGACCTGCTGTCGGTCCTGAGACAGCCGAACACACGAAAGTCAAACAGCCCCCCCCCCCCCCCCCTATCTCTTTAAAGGGGCTACGGCGAAAATATTGCTAGTGTCTGATTCGCCTCAAAATTGATTCGACACGTCAATAGACGCATTTGAACTAGAATCCTAAATTACAAGTCACGACATATTCTTTTGCGAAGGTATTGAAATTTTAGATTTCATCTGAGAGGCCCTACTGGTAATACTAGAAACATGACGTCAGATGTAATTTGGGGCCAGTACAGCTTGTTCCTGGTGGGTTACACCCCCCCCCCCAAAAAAAGGGGGGGGGGGGGGTTAATGTTGGTTTTTGCAGAAGCATCATTTGCCGTTTCTTTTTTAATACAAATATCTGTGATTTTGTTAAAAATATACAGAGTATAGTGCTTGATAATGTGCCGTTACTTTGTGTCTTGAATGTATTTCTTTTGCTTTTTTATTCCTCTGGGTGAATCACTTTTTTTTTTAAGTGTTAGTGTATGATTGTTCATTTACATCGTGTATGTATTACCACTCCTGTAGAGGGCCTGTAAAGGGCCGACAGTATCAATCAATAATAAAATAAAATTATACATATAAAAAACATAGCGTATCGGGAAGAAACCAGGGTATTCCAAAAAATCTGTTTAGATTGAGTAGCTCAGAAACCAGCGGCCTGTGAGCCCTGTGGAGGCCTCCAAGACAGCCTCTGAACGGACCACTCTCGCGCTCGTTTCACGAACGCGCGTTTCTTCCTCTCAGCGCCGCTCGGCGTGACAGGAAGAAACAAGGTGCGCCCAACAGGCCGACTCGGATGCCTCAAAAAGCGTGCACCATCAGCTCTAATGGGCCGCATGACAGACGGTGGGAGAGCACGGCTCGGCAGCGCTGACAGCCCGACTTCTTCTCGGGACACAACCGATAACTCTCCTTCTCGGAGTACTTACTTCTGCGTAGCGCTTCGTCCTCTTCACGGGGTTCGGAAGGTTGCTTGCATCACCACCTGATGTAGGAAACGAATCGATCGGTAAAATAATCGCATCACTAATTTAAAAAAATATATATATTGTTAGGAAAAATGTTAGCAGTTTCAGTCACAAAATTTCCTGATAGCGAGAAAGGAGAATAACACGACGTTCCCGTTAAAGTGTATTTTAGAGTGCACACTCTAAAAATAAGTCTGTGAGTTCACTTTTCCCCACAACACGAAAACAGCTAATCCGACGGCGAACGATAAAATAATCCGAGCCATTGACGAAGCTAATAATACGATTGGATCTAAAAATTGCGATGTACGGACAATGAGGGTCACATTCATTGTCTTTGAGCAAATCGTTTATTTTCTTTTTTCTACTGATATTTCGAGCTTTGTCATTCGCTGGGATTCTTCTACTGCTCACCGTTATTAACTACCTCAGTGTTCTGCAGAAAAAAAAATGCACTTATAATTTTTTTTTAAAGAATGTAAAGTTGTTTGCGCAGCAGGTATAGTACGCTGGTGTGATTTTTTAGTGATCTCTCCGCATAGAAAGTGTGGTGCGTGGAACGCGCGTGTTTTATGGCAGTGTTTAGTGTCTTAGCCATACCTCCCATACTTGGAAAGCAGTCCCAAAGTGGTAACAAATGACCTCACAGAAGCACGCGTTGTCATGTAATACATTACAGCGAGGGTCCGACTGCTCGGTCGTTCTCACGTGATTTATCGGCCGGATTTGCAATACGAGCTGCGAGCAGGTGATGAAAGCATCGATCGTCTGCAAACACCTCCGCCTTTCCTCCTCGCCACGCGAACACGCAGCGCATGCGCACTTGAGACCGATCGCCGCTGGAGGTGTCCGGCATTCCATTGCGAACACTCCCCCGTGGTTCGAGGGCTCTCCATGTCACGTTGTCGGACGTCACGATCCTGGTGGTTCGTGCTAGAAGTTCCGGCAAAAACTATAGGGGCGAACGCGAGTGTCGCTGTCGTCGCGGCGTCCCACCTCCTAGCCGCTGAAATTTCCCCGGACTGTCAAACTGGAGAGCGATCGCCTGAGGCAGAAGAGGCGTCTGCCACATCCACTGCCAGGATCCCAGCCGGCGACAACATGACACTTGTTGTGTCATGAATCGAGGGACCGATGCGGTCAACACATCAGTCGGAGACGCGTTTCAGGCACCATAATGGAAAGCTGTCCCCAAGTCGACAGTATTCCAGTGTCGTTTGGTGAACACGTTTGCTCGCTCGACGAAGGGAAGTGACGCGAGTCACTGCCGCAGCAAGACTGTCAGACACGTTAGGATCGCCTTTATGGGACAAGCAATCTGGAAGCATCACATAAAGGGGGGGGGGGGGGGGGGGGGGCGGCATATTTACAAATTTCGGAAAGTTATGGTTGTCAGAAGAGCGCAGAGAAACGGATCACCCTCTGGCGCTGGGTAGTTAATGCAACTGGCTCCAAATCCCCGCTGCGAGCCTTTTTCTGTAAGTGGAGCGTTCTCCAATTGATGGGTTACCTGAAGCTACGATCCCTGCAATAAGAACGTGAACTGTTTCCGCATAAGTGGACCACCGTCAGTGGCTCCCGCTCGTCTCTGCTAGAAGCTATTAATTTACGATTCTGTTCGTTGTTGCTTTCTTTGGAGGGCCAGGCTAACACATGCGCACAGACAAAAAAAAAAAAAAAAAACCAGCACACCCTAAGCCCAACTTGCGAGGCTATAGTCGTCACTGCGCGGACCGTAATTACGACTTAAACTGCGCAGCGGGAGCTGCGTGTAACCACTTCATCGCGGTCTCATGATGCACAGTTCGAACCCACAAGCACCCCCCCCCCCCCCCTTTTTTTTTTGCAAAAAAAGAAAATAAATAAAAAAAAAACATAAATAAACACAATGGCGGTAAAGGAAAAACAATCCGACGCACTTCTCGAAGAAGGAAGCAACAAGCAATTCGTCTGTTGTTGTTTCGTTCGCTTTATTTGTTGCTGTTTTTTTGTTTTTTTCGCACGATCGGACCAATCCGGTTTTTCGAGAAAAGAAATAACCATCCGAGTAGCAGACTGTTTCTTGGAGCAAACTCGCGTAATAAGATCGAAAGAGAAGGACGAACGTGTCTGCTACGGCTCAGCAGACCCCGCTGAGAGGGGGGAAGCTGGGGGAGTCACCGGCGCGGTGTTGCATCGAGAAAGAAGCGCCGACGAAGCACTCCTCCGCCCAGTTTGAGGTGTGCCGCTCTTCAGGAAGAGCTAGATGACCGGACAGGCGCTGCACTCCGAAGCATGCACGCGCGGGCACGGCACCACGCCGCTTGCGGGTTACAAAAAGCATCGTCCTCCCACTGCCTCCTCCTCCCCGATCGCTCTCGGCACCATTCCCCCCCCCCCCTCCCCCTCGCCGCCACCACCACCGAGGCAGCTGGAAGAAGGAAGGAAAGAAAGAGAATCTTGGTCGGTGGAGGAAACGCCCTTGCGGTCCGCCGCCGCCAAGGCCTCCGCTGTGGCGTGGGATGGCGTGAACGGCGCCGTGTGTGCTCCGAGTCAAGCACCGTCTCCACAAGAGGCACGCATAAGGCCTCTCTCCGAGTGTCCCCCTCCTCCCTCCGTCCATTGCGACCGGCTCTTTCGAATCTTCCGATAATAATCGTCCTCCTTCCTCTCATCCCTCGATTGCGTCCCTTTTTGTCGCGGTCGCGCGTAAGCTTAGTTTCGTTTTTGATTTTTATTTGAGAGGGGAATCGGCGTTGAAAGCTCCGGCGGAAGGATGACGTTAGGACTTTTATTCGTGTATGGAGTGCGACGTCGTGAATGCCATATCGCTGACGGCGCACATGCGCCGATACACGAAATTACACCTTCATAATGCATGCGTACCTTGATCTGCAGAAATGGCCTAGCTCTTGTTTTCTATTTTAATATCGTGCTATTTTTGCGCTTTTTTTTCTTTTTTTTTTACGGGCAAAGGGTAAATTTTTTTATACAAACCATTTTGACTGCGTGGAGCAATTTTTTAATAAAAACTATAGATTGTATACGAGGCATCGAGTTTATTGATTGCCACCTTAGAAATGCACATTACAGTGTTCTAGGCGTCCTCTAAAGACCTAACTTTATTTAAACTTGCTAAACATCCTCCAAATCACTAGATCAATCACTGCCAGAACTCTTTGAAACTTTTTTTGCTTAATGTTTTTGCATTGCATCCCCCCCCCCCCCCCCCCCCCCCGAAACCCAAAACACACACACACAAAAAAAAAAAGAAAAAAAGAAAACGCGCACACATAAAAGAGCAGTTTTGGTCGGTGCATATGCTCGTTAGACCACAATGTCTTATAGCTTGAGCGTTCTTTAATGTATTATAGCTGAAATGAATCACCCTTCACGATTTTCGTACTCTTAGCCACCCACGACCGGTAATGCTCTCACTCGCATCCCATTTCTATTACAACTTTTTTGTGTTTCATCAGCACTCTCAAGGTTCCATACACGCTCGGTCTATCCGGAATTTCGGTTGAAGAATATTTATCCCGAGAAAAATCAAACTTGATACAAGAAATTACTGCGAATGAGCGCACGGGTGACCAAAGCTTTGAACATACTGTCACAGAATCTCTTCCCGAGTGCAAGATATCAGGCATTGAAAGGAAGATCACTACTGAGAATTACCAAATTATCAACATACCATAATCATATGGGCCTGTTCCCATTCTACAGGCGTGAAATCGTGTATCACTACTGAGTAATGCACGTTAAAGACCCCAGGCTAGCAGTGGTACTGCAGTCGCAAAATTTATCTTATACAGCCGACACCAGAAGCCATTGGGGCTGAATAACTTCCGGCTATACTGTCGCACTACTGGGGTGGGCTCCGTTGAAGTGCACGGCTGCTATGCTAGAAAGAGCACGAAGAGAAGCGCAAGAGCAAAAGCAGCTTCATGAACGGTTTAAAGAGAGACACTGACAGCCGACAGTAGGTCAGCCAGACGAAATAAATATGTGTATCCGACGGCTGCAAGCATTCACAGTGATGTAAGGGCTGCGCCATTTGCGCCAAAATGCACCACGAACGAAAGTCTGCTGTATCTTGCGCCAAAATGACATTTTTTGCTAAAACTTGCGCTACACCTGCACCAAATAGGCTTAAAATAATAATAATCATTATTGGTAGACCCTAATTTTGAAAGAAATAGACGGAAAGAAAAATGTTACAAATATGTATTTCACATCGTCTGTGTATACTTACCGTATAGAGCACAGTCGATGGTTCGAACGCAAACAAACATGGACACACATACTGAAAGCGCAAGTCACGGGACATTTGCTGCACTTGATTGGTCTAGCTGATGAACGAACACGAATAGGAAGATCAGGAATGACGTAATGTCGCGCTTTGACGCTGTTTGATTATTCCCTCGTGGCGTCGGCTGCGCTTTGACTTCGGTGAAACAAAGATTTCTCGTCCATCGCGCTGGCCGGTTGAGGCGCTGCCCGGTTAATCGCTGACATTGTCTCTATTTCCAGACGATGTCGGCAATGTCAGGAGCTAAAAGTCGAGAAAAAAAAAAACTTCGCCTCATAGTAGGATGGCGTGGATACTGTGATCAGACAGAACCAGGGTCTTGTACTCCTGATGAGACCACTTGATTATCATGTCTGCCACATGCCTCCGTGCCGTGACTACAGATACAGAGTACCGTGGCACTTGCCTCGCTCGCGTCGACGTCCACCGCCTCTCACCAGAGCGTCCGAGACGAGCTTCACCACTTTGCACCGGAGAGCAAGGAGCGGCGGCGGGCATGGGGGAGCACCTGGGTGAGCGCGAAAGGCCCGGAAATTATGCTCAGCACTATCAGAGGTCGACCTTGTTTGATCCGGATTGTAGGTTAACCTCTATGTTTAAAAAGTTGTACTGAAAAAAGAAAAAACGCGTGTTAATATTTGAATAAAGAACGTAGTCAAGGCAGCTTCCGTGCAGCTGTCGATCGTAAGAGCAGCGAACTCTGGGCCGGCTTGCTAGAACTGCGTCTCGGAGCCAGGGTGGTCTCAGCTGAGACTGGGTGAAAGAAAGCACTGCAAAGGCTGGGGAGCGCGAGCGTCTTGAGACGCGGTTGGAGCTGCTTCAAACCAATATTTTATCTGCAGCAAACCTGCTACAAAAGTTCAAATGCCGCTCCCATCACTGCATTCAGAAAAGTGATGCCAACACACCTGATCGACTGGGACGTTCTCGTATGATTTATCTTTAACCCCGAGACATCCATGCGTGTTCCCCACTTATTTGCAGGATACTTTTTTGTTTCAAAAGTACTATATGAGCTGCTGACTAATCGCAATATATGAATACAGTCTGGGCACCTGGTTCCACGGCACGAAACTCCTACCTCTCGTTGGCGCGGCGGTTCTCCTTTCGAACTGCACGAATTGTTCCTCTTTCTCACTAACTCCGAGCGCACTGATTTGAAAAAAAATAGTGGGTAGACCCGAAGGCATCTAGCCTTGCAGTCTACCCACTATCCTTTCAATCAAAGCCAATCGGAGCTCGGCGTCGTTATGACGTCACTGTAACTCCTGCGCAAGAAGCAGACGACATGCTCTCCGCATACAGTCCGACGGGGTCAATCAAGCGGCGCCAAAAAGGGCATTGTCACCGAGCGCTCGTCGTCTTGGTGCCTTCGCTGTCACCGGCTAAACCAATCGTGTGCAGCGAATGCCCCATGCATGATCCTACTACGCTTTTCTTTTGCGCGTGATCGGTTAGCCGCGATGGAAAACGCACAAAGATGACGACCGCCATGAAGATGCATGCTCTTTTTGGTGGTCCTCGATTGGCCCTATAGGATCGTAGCGTTGGCTGTGGTCGGACTTGGTGTCTTATCTGTTTGGTTCGCTATCGTTATTGTTACTCATCTTGAAATCTAATGTACCCGAATTTAAAAGAAAAAAAAAAGTTACTGTTAAGCTTTTCTGGTATCGTTATTTACCAGAAATTGGGGCTATAGGCCCGTATAAGCTTTCAAGTTTGGGCAACGCTTCTGGCGGGCCAAGTCGAATATTTCCTGGTCGCGTTTCGGTCGTGCGTCATTATGCTTTTTTGCTGTGCTCGCGAACGCTAAGCTAGCAATTCATTAGTCGATATAAATTTTTGAAATAAAATAACGAGAAAAGAAAACACGGGAAAAGCATTCTTATTGTCTTGATAGAACACCAAAATCGCGAGACGAATTTTTGTTTTATTTATTTGAGCTTTATGTTGTTGTTTCTTACGCCCTGTTACCGTGCGTAGACAGATGCTGACACACATTTGTAAATGTCCGTGGCTCGTGCGTGATCAAACGCTACAGTGCCGCTTTATGCTGGATGTAAGCACTACGTAATCGCGTATCTTGGGTAAAGGGGCTTTAGTCTTACGGAGGCGCTCGGCGCACACCGGCTGAGAGAAACAGGCCTATTACGGCAATACAAGAACTCTTGTACATCATTGTACATTCATTACTGTTCAGATCTCTCGGCACATCCTCTCTCTGGGTAAATGCCAGCGACTCCGGAAAATAACGACATCGCGATTGTGTTGAACACGGATGACCACCGCAGCCCGCTGCGACACGTGTCACCAGCGGCATTCGAGTGGACCCGGAAACGTAACCTTCTGAGCAAAACAGCTATCGTAAAGCAGGAACTCACACATCACACAAACGACGCAGTGTTCGTTGCAGGCCTGATGACAAAGGTACCTGCGGACACGTCTCCAGCAAATTAGAAACATGTTAACGTTATACATATTTTAGCGGATGGAAAAAGACGCTCGTCGAGCTTAAAATGAAAAAAAGAATAAAGGTTTAATACGCGAACTTGTGTCAGATGCCAAAAAAGGATCAAGCGTCGAAACAACAGCAGCAGCTAACGTCGCGGCGTCGGCGTGACGGCTGGCTGGAGCGAGAGAAAGAGATTGCCATGGTCAGCTATATATCTACCACGTTCGGTATCTCGAATATTCGACGTATAGAATATGTCCGGGAGCGAGCTATAGGGCGAGACTGACTCGGCAATGTCATTCTGGCCTCCTTACGTTTTACACTCGGGGTAAACGCAGGCTCGAATCTTCTAGAAGTACGAAGAAGCGTTCCTTCTCTGTCATGCACGCGGCAGTATGCGGGCTTCGAACATGTCTCCAGACAGTTTGTGTATGACCAGCGTGATACAAGGAAACAACTCAGGCGCTGGCTGCAGGCCGTCCTTTGTATGATGTATGAGCAGTTTGACACCGGCTTGAAGGCTGTCGGAAGCGGGGCATCGTGTCCAGCCCGGTCGATGTACGCGGGAAGCACCTGGCCGGTTCCGCACCTGCAAAGCAAACCAGTTTCAATATGCATTTTGCGTCGCTCCGTCTTTTAAATAAACCGCACTTCTCTCTTCACAAATTAAATGAAATCTCGGTACTACTCACTTTGCAAGTACAAACAAAGTTAGTGCGCGCTGGCCGCCCACTGACGATAAAACAGCGTTGCCCCCGCACAAGCGATCTCTTTGAATCGCGTGTGGCAATAGAAAAGAAAAAAAATTCTGGCGAGCCTGTGGAGCATTGGCGCAGTACGGAGAGAGATTGCTAGTCGCCGCATGTCAAGAGCGCGTGGGTGAGCGAGCGCGGTTTTCCGGACTTCGGCCCACGCCGCCTCGAGGACACGAGATTCATCCTCCTCGGAGCGCGGTCGTTTCGATGGTTTCTTTCCTTCGTGCTGCCCCAAAGAAGTAGAAATGACGGGACAAAAACAAATGTTTGTGGCACTACGCATAGCATGCATCTCAACAGTACCCGTACAAAACCATTAAGCCTGGTTCAGACAGTTGCGTTTGACTGCGTTGCGGCCGCGAGAAACCAGGAGATCCCTGCTGCTTATATCGCGTGCCAAGATGATTCCTTGAATTGGATTCCACGCTTTATACGAAGGACAGATGGGCCGATGACTTGCTTTCGGTTATCGACGCAACGCAGTCAAACGCACATGTCTGAACCGGCCTTTATGCGAAATAGGCAGATAAGAACAAGTGCGCCCCACACTGCCGCCGGGACGAGACATTCGCCAAAACAAAGAAACTCGCTCACGTTCAGGAAATTCTCAAGAGTGTCTCGTGGGTTATTGTTCCGTCCTGTGCTCACTTGATGGCGCCACGATCAATTCTTTCTCTCTTTTCTGCTCATATCAGTCCATGTGTTTCTTAAAGAAAGTGATTTTGTTCGAAATACCGCTGCCGTGAAAACAGAAATGAATGCCCACCCACGGTGGAGGGATAAAGGGGGAAAACATGAGGTGGGCGTTCTTCCTTGGGTGGATGTTTCTTCGCAAGTTTACGGTAGTTTTGTGTTTTAATGTTTAATTTTTATAAAACTTTAATGTTGATCGATTCAACTCACCGATATAAAGGTCGGTGGATGATACTATCTATTACTACAAAACGATTTCAATGACCGAAACCACGATATAGAAGATCTGCATTGTGTGAGCCCATCTCACAAACCCGCTATCCTATTGAACCTTCGAGAAAATTACAGTAGGACATTTCACAGCCCGTTTTTCTTCTGGATTCCACTTAACACAAATCGCGACTGTCTGCTCAGTAAGGCAGCGGAAAAACAAAGAGAAGCGTGTCATTTTAGCACTTCGCAGTTTTCACAAACATCAACCTTTGAGCTTTTCCTATTGCGTATTTGATCCCTTTCCTCTCGTTGGAGTTACCCAGGTACGTACTTAATAGATTCCCCTCTTCAAGATGTGGCACCATGGCAGGATAGATCCCGTAGACATACGCGATATAAAAAACCGTGACCACGTAGGTTCTACGCTCCCCGGTGACCCCTATTTCCACCTCCCCTCCCTTCTTTTCACGCTTTTGTGGCGTTGTTGAAACTTGTGTAAAGCTGTTTGCGCCAGCACCTATGAAAAGGTCGAAGCACTGGAGTTTGTATGTCAGCCACAAGGAGCTACCGCGGTGCGCAGATTGCACACGAGTGCTACGGCATCTGGCAGGGACTAGTGTCCTTACCAAACGCTGATAGGTACTTGTACTAAAGAGTGGATTGGGCCAGTTGGCTTATATCGTTGAATAGATAAGGCGACGAAAAAGAAAGGGAGCACACACAAGTTAGGCAAGCAAGACAAGGTACAACCTACAAGGGGCCGGTGCAGTACGCAGGCTGAACATGACTTGATTAGAAAAGGCCCCTCATAAGCGCCTTGTCTTTTTCAACTTGTTTATGGTCCCTATTTTTTGTGCCTTTTTCAATCAACTCGCGCCGGCCTCTTGTAGTCATGACGCAGGAAATCCAGCGCCTCAGCCTTGCTATCTAAAAGATGGTGTCTGCGCGCGAGTATAGGGAGGGCCTTTCTTGACATCGGGAAACTCACCTCGTAAGTTGCGCCGAACAGGCTAGGAGACTTTTGTATTTCTAACTCCGACAGGTGCTTGCCGAGAACCGCGAGGTCGAAGAGCAGAACGACCCGGTGTGCCGGGGCTGCAGCTTCCCGTTCCTCCTGGTGCAAGCGCTGGTGCACCTGGGCATCTACATCCACAAGGTGTCCGAGGACGGGTACTCGGTGGCCACCTACTACCAGGAGAAGCAGGTCTACTACTGCGCCATCTCGGTGCTCTGCCTGTTCGGGCCGTCGCTCATCTACACCGTCTACCTGGTGGCCGACAGCATCCTGGACAAGAGCACGCCGGCCTCGGACATATGCACCAAGGTCGTCAACGGCATGCTCCTGGTGCCCTGGCAGATCAAGGGGTACGTGGGCCACCCCTTGCGAGGACGCGGTCCTTTAGGTCTCGTACTACCCCAATATGCGATGTACGATCTAGTACAAACAGTACTACCAGGGGTAGTAGGAAATAGTACGAACAGCTACTACCATTTTCACGATCGGGGCGCTTTTAAAGTATTAGGTGCACGCGCATGTTCCCTGGGCGTTGGGGAAATCCAATCGCGTGTCCAATTTTCATTAGCTAAAGCACCGATAAACACCGACTCTTTGTCTCGTACCGAAAATTAACACCGGGATCCACCGAACCCGTGGGGGAAAAAAAAGAAAAAAAAAAAAGAAAACACCCCCGAGTTTAGAGAACACAAGCTTAAACATCTTCACAAAGAGCAGGGAGAACGGAATGTGTACCTGCACAAATCACGCACGATGTGTAGGGTCTGCTAAAGGTGTATCCACACGACGGACCGGGCCGCGGACCGATTGATCACGTGATGCGCGGCCCGCGGGCCGCCCGGCTGCAATGAGCATCCACACGGCGGACCAAAAGAGCAGACGACAGAGTGAATGGGCCGGTCTAACCCTCGACCTCACAGCTCCGCCAAAAGCATGCAACGAGCTGCTTTGAGGCTATTTGTAAGGAGCCAAGATGGAGGTTGAACGAAAGCGACTTTTGGCCTCGGTGGCCCTGGCGTTGACTATTGAGGACGAGGAGGACTTAAGTGAACCGAAAAGGGCATGCATCTATTGTCCCACAGAGCGGGGAATTGCTCCACGAGCGCGATGAAGTAAAAAGTTGCATCGTCGCACCATGCCGCCATCGTCGCACAACAAAAGGTTCGTCTTCTTCGTCTTCAACAGTTGGCGCCAAAAGAACACGACTTTGGATTTGGATTCCAATCTAAACAACAAAAGTCAGCTTGTTGCCAGACTTAGCACTTCAATTATACTAAAAACGCCGCGGTCCGCCGCCAAGGTCCGGGCGAGAAAAGCGCTTGGCATTTCTCACAAGCGCGGGCCGCGGACCGCCGGCGGACCTCGAAAAGCGGTGACGTAAGCTCACGTGATGCGCGGCCCGCGGACTAAAACAGAAATTTGGTCCGTCGTGTGGATACACCTTAACGGAGCTTATCTGAGCCGAACAGGCCTAGCACAAACCACATACACGGTCTGTGGGCTTTGTGCTAGGTTGAGGTACGGCGTTCTGGGCTTGCCGCTCGAACTTCTTTCCTTTTCGTCATCTGCGAAAACCCTCCGCTGACGTTTTGGAGTTGAGCGGGCGCGCCTGGCTCCAGCGCGCTGCGAGACGTCTATGATGAGAAAATAGTGATGGGAGGGCTGGGAAAAAAGCAAAGAATTTCGCGGAAAAACATTTTTTACTGTTTTTTTTTTCGCATTAAAGGCGAAAAAAATACTTAATTTATTTCAATTATTAACAAGCCTATTATGCAAATTTCTGCGACGTACGGTGAAATCGCAATCACTACGTCAAAGCTATTAATGATCATATCGGACGTAATTTCGTCAGCAGTTTAGGTGGAAGATTAAACACATTATACTATATTATATTCGTTATTCTATAAAACGAAACGGTGCGGTGACGGGGCAAGGGAGAAAGTGGAATGAAACAGGAGCGCCTGTGGTTGTCTGCTGCATCTATCCGTCGTCAGACTGTTTGCTTTGCCTTAAAAGCATACACAAAATGAGCATTGGTCTGCTGTTCATTATAAATTGTGCAGCGGCTATAAATTAAAGTAAAGTTTCAAAACCTTTAAAACAGATGAGTGATAACTTAGTTCTCCCTGCGCGTAATCTGCTACTAGCGGCGAAATTCCTCGCGTCGCACCTGTCGAGCGAGCAACGATAGCGGTGATAGCTTTCAGCGCACCAAGAGGCGCAATGCCGAAGCTTGGGAAGCGCTGAGCGAAGGGCGTATAGACATCGGAGTAGGCCACACATTCTAGATTTAGGCTCACTTCCAGGAGGCGCAGCCTGCACCGCGAGTCACGCGGTCCTCTGTTCCTATTTCATATTTCCCCGATAGTACATACTTTTGTATAACATCATAATTGATGAACGGTGGCTACAATAAACCCAAATACAACATTTAGTATAATGAAGAGTATTGCTGTTTCCACGTGCGTAGTCAAAGATCCGCTAAATTGACGAAGATTTCATAGACATTAAAAAATAATATAAGGTAATAGTACTACCACAAAACCTGGTGAAAAGCTCTTGCCGTTGCTGATCTATGCCAATATCTTTCAGAATATTACAGGATTACCTTCGCTGAGGCAAAGTTGCAAATGTTCCCAAAACTTGCGAAAAAAAATTGTTTCTTGTGTCCGCTTTTTTTTTTTTTTCGTTTTTCAATTTTTTTTTTTTTTTTTGAAAAATTACATCTCTAGGCGAGAGTTCACATGGTATCATGTGATGCCGCTCTCTCCGGCACAGCCGCCCTCAGTTCAGTTGCTCTCCGTTTTGTGTTCTTGACGCAGTTCTACTCCGCTGGTGCGCCCTGCTTGTGTTAATTTTATATGGGTCATGGGCTTCGAAAGTTTACATATAACCTTCGACTTCGTGTAACGACCTTAGTGGGAATATTCATGTCGGTTTCTCGTGACGGTCCTCCACAATGATTTTCTAATATAATCCAGCTGATAAAACACATACGTTAAAAATCAACCCCGAATTGCAAAACACGGTGCCCTGCGCATAACTAATCGCGGCTGCCCGAATCTATCTAAACGCCAGAGGCCCGCTCTGCGACTGTCGCTTCTCCGCACTCCACTTGTGCCATGGGAAGAGCACACTCAACGGAGCTAACTGTAGCCCGCTAACGTTCCAGTACAAGTGCTCGACGGGAAAGTGAAGTCGAATACATAGTTTTTCTAATGCATATCTTAAGGGGGGATAGTACCCCGACATGGACTTCGAGATGTTCTGCCATTATCTCAGCTCCTTCTGGGTAAAAACGGTTTAAACTTTCTGGGCATATTTCGCTGTCCTTCTAGCTATACCAAGCAAAATATTATTTAAAACTATTGAGGTATATTGAATTCATAAAAATTTGAAATAGAAGTTTTCTTGACTTAGTCAAGGAACATTTAAAATATAACTAATGCTAATAAAACGATGAAACTTCTCTCACACTTTCTATACAGTATTGGCATTTGACTGAACTAAAATAATAAATTTGAAATGCTTAGTTCGTTCAAAATCAATTTTTGAACTTTGGTACTTCAACTTAGGTGCTTTCTGCCTTGAGGAACTTGTAAATAAAAAACAAGTTTTCATGCAAATATTATATTTTTAGTTCAGTAGATGCGCTGGTTATGCAGCAAAACACGAGAGAAATATGACAAGAAAAGGTTCATTCGTTCGAGAGAAAATGTTCCTTATACGAGCAAAAACAGTGTTTTTCACAAATCACTTTTGAAAGTTTAGTTGTTCAACGCTCAGCCTAAAATGCACCTGGTGTGTAGTCTTAAGCATCATTTGCCTCGGATTTCTTCGCGAAACCTTTCCTTGCAGTTGCTTTGGCCTTCCTTCTTCGCTTGCTCTGAGCAGAGATCCGAAAGTCACTTTTGACTATTCGGGCCTTGTCCATCCTGTTGAGGGCCACATTACAAAACACTCCAGGTGTGACGCCTAGAGCCTCAAACACTTGCTTCCTTGCTTGGTTGCCATTGTTGTAGAAGCTAACTGCGTCATACACGGTAGCTTTTACTGTGCATGCGCCCACAAATGTTTTCTTTGGGCACCTGCACCAGATCAGGTTATTCAGGGACTCGTTAGACTTCTGGGTTCGCCCATGAAGGCACCTTCGAAGAAGCTCCGGTGCTGCATCGTGAAAACTAATTTTTCACGATGTCTTGTCAGTAGCATCAATTAGAAACAACTTTTCTTTCCAGTTGCACCGTTTTTTTTTCAATGAAAGTTGCAATGTAAAGAAAGCCTTCTAAAGCCACGCCCACTTTAAAATGCGGATAGTATATTGATGACACCATTTTTAAATTACTTCTGGTGCTGCTACGAGCGTGCCGTTTGGAGAATATGCTCTGTATGAACCGTAGTATCTTTTGGTTCTAATATTAAAAAAACTATTTTTGGGTTGTATTTACCTACCATCCCCCCTTAACGCTGAGTACTTGCCCATGCACACCATAACGACCGGGCAATGTAGCTGGTTCTCGTTTAGAAAAAAAGAAAAACATCGTCTTTAAGCACAGGGCTGATGACAGTTCGCTCGTATTTTGATAAACTGTAGCAGAATGTAGCAGGGTAATATTCGAGCCGGAGATTGAAACAACAAACATACCGCTGCAAGAAAGAAAAAAAAAGGACCGGGGGAGAGGGGGGGGGGGGGGGGGGGGAGAAGGGTTAGGGTCAAAATAAGAAAAAAAAAAACGCAAAACAGAAACGAGGACAAAACATGTTTCCTGAGAGTTTTGACTTTGTCTTCGGCCACACCCTCACAGTAAATTGGTGTTCTTATGTTATTTTGGCAATTGAATAGGGACTAGCCCTCATTGTGTCGGACGAGAAGTCCTCCAAGAGAGGGCCAGAGCCTATCTGCCCATTTCTCTCTCTCTCTCTCTTTCTGTGTTTATGCAAGTTAAAAGTTAGGTTTATGCCAGAACGAATCCGCAAGTTCCGGCTAGTTAGAAGGACTTGCTGCCGACCCCCTTCGCGTGGAACAAAAGAGCACGAACTAAACGTTTGTCAAGACTGTCGCACCCGACCTCGGACGTCTTTGTTAACAACGCACGCGCACTTCCAGGCCATTGTCTTAGCGATGTTGCAGTACGCGGGGACTTGGGTCAGACTGGCTCTACGAACCTCTAAATTCATAGGCAAAAAGGAAAGAAAACCTTGTCTGTTTTTGCATGCTAAGGTAAAAACTCAGGCGTTTCTTTTTTTTTTTCTTTTTTTGCCCCCTTATGGTGCCCTATTTGCCTTAGGAATATCTAACACACCTGCAAACATCACAGAGCTAGTAATGCAAATACTAGGTGAAAAAAAATTCTTAAAAACTTATTAGATATGTGATTTTTTTTTTTTTTTGTGAAAGTTATTATTGGCAACAATAAAAGAAAGACGTTAGTAGCAGGCAGGAGTCCACTCTTTTAAGATCCATACTCTTTGGGCACTAGAAGGTGTTCCTAACTGATATAAAGATGTTTGACAGCGTGAAATGAATGCTTTGGAAGCTCGATCCAACACTCGCGGAGGAGCAACACGAAACAAATGCGCAGCATCCTTTGTTTCTAGACTGCCTGCTCAACCTCCAACCCTGCCTGCCAGTGACGTCACGGCACTTAAAAACGCGGGTATATTTGAATGTTGGTTCTGGCATCGCCTCCATTTGTCAATCTCACACTAGAGTCATTCCACGCTAAACGTTCCAGACGTTGCGCTCGACCATTTACGATTTTTAAAAGAAAATTCACAATTTTTTACTTCAAGGTCCCTAATCTTTTCTTAAAATATTTTCGCCGAACATTTTTTTTTTAGTGGCTCGAACGAGGTTTTAGCTTTTAAAGTGTGCGTAAAAGCTAGGCATCATTCAATATAGGCGAAAATCACACTCCCGACCAGTAATCGACCGGTCTCAGTAAGCCTTCCGCACATGCGTGGCGACGCGGGGATCAGTGGCCGAGTGGGCTAGCGCACACCAACTCGGAGCACGTCGTGCGAAAGCTCGCGCTGCAGAACTTAGGAATCATGGGTTCAATCTCCAGCCCTGCCCGTTTCGATCTGGATGAGCGTCGTACCGGCGTGTAGTCGTGTACCCCCTACCGCGTGGTGCACGTTGAAGACCCCAGACTAGCGGTTGTACTGCACTGGCAAAATTGCTCATCTACAGCGAGTGACTCGTCGAAACTTTGAAATGGCTGACCAACTACACGCTGCCTAAATACCCACGCAACCCTAATTATTTTCGTGGCGCCGCCGTAACTGCAGTTTATAGGAGGCAGGTGCCAGTTCACGGGACATTTTGTGCCGCCTCGTGGACCTCTGCTCGTGCAGGTCCCCAGCGGGGTTGTCTCCCGTGCAGAAAGACTACAGTTCCCTCGATGCATGGCGGTAGCGGTATCGTAATCAAACTGGCTGTGAGATCCATAGAGGGTTCAACTAGCGCTAGTGTCCATGCGACTCCCGGTAGGCAAATTGAAGCAGACAGCAACCAATCTACTTTTGCGGTATTCCTGTGCATTCCTATAGGAAAACGCGCGTGCATTTTGTCTCTTCGCCGGAAAATAGCATGGAACACTTTCGTTATCTGGGTCGTACCGAATAGTATGTACCTTTATTAACATTGTAAAAGTGCAATGGCTTTAGTTAGCACATGTTTATTCACCAGTTCAACGATGTTTAACTTTGCTACGTTTCATTCCGAAACATGTGTTCCGCAGCAGGTGTGTAAAAACGAGCGACGATTCTAAGCAAAATAACGATCGAAAGGAATATAGAGTGTGTTCAAGGTACGCCAGAATTACGGTGACGCTTATATATTGCTAATATGCCAGTCCTGTCACATATATAAAAATTACCCCGTCTTGCATCTTTACGAGCGGTGAAAAACATGCAAAACGTAAAGAATAAAGTATATGGGCTATGAAAGGGTGTCTCTTTTAATTATTTTTATTATTTCCTATGCCGGGAAGTTTTTATCTGACACTTGTTCTCAAAGGTTTCGAGCGTTCGGGTGATGTTTTAAACGTAAAGCAATCATCTTCGCTCAGAGCAGAAAGATTGAAGTAGCTCTTATTGAAAATAGGACTATATCACATGTCCTTCAATTAATTTTGATCGTCTACGACTCTACGTACACAGAGGGTTACTGATCCAGTGTTACTGCGTAGTTTTTCCCTTCTCTCTTGGTTTTTCACATGTCCTTCGTTCGCTTGGCACGTTCATCTGCCATGCTGAAAAGCGCCGACGTCGTGTTTGCGGTAACAGTGTCCGACAGTGCACAGAAATACATGCACGACTTCGTTTTAGCACCGTTTTAATGCAATTAACTTGAGAAAAAAAAACGCCGTAACTCACCAAATATTTTGTCTGCCTTACTGAGAAACGTTCCAATCTACCTAGTACGTAGGAATTATTCGGGATATTTTCTATTATAATCGAGCGCAGGGAGAAAATGCACTTACTTTTTCTTATACAAAGTTCTCACGAACAGTTGGGGCTTATGGAATATGTCAGCGCCATTGCCAGGTACTGACACAGTTTCGGTTTAAGGATTGGCGCCGGCAACGTTGGCCGTTTCTGGTGTGCGGTCGCGGTCGCAGAGGTGCAGTCATGCCGATGTGCGCGATGTTCGGCTGCCGAAGCAGAAGCAAGTCCTCTGCACAGTTGAGTAACACGGAGCCAAATGTAGGGCTGCACCGTTTGCCAAAGGTGGTAACGCGACAGTATGAGCCTACAAAGCTGCTTTCCGAGAAACGCCGAAGCCTCTGCAGCTTGCTCGCATACATTGGAAGTGTCTGTGGCTGCGGTCGTCACTTCATTACCGGTAAGAAATACGTTGCTCAACTGTACGTGAATTGCTGGAGGCTTCTGTTCGCACCCCTTTCGCATTGCCATAGCGGCCGAGGCAGTGTTTGGTGTCTGGTAGCGTCACGCTGCAGGGATATGCTTTCACCTTTCACACAGCGTTTCTGTAATTGTGTAGTGTTTGTAAGCACGTTTGTGTCGATGGTGTTGCGGCGACGGCGCCAAGTTTACCCAGCTAAGATGCTGCGAATTGTAATGCGGTAAGTAGGGCACATCTCTCTTCGGCCCTTCAGTTCTCATAAAGACGCTTGTTTTATTGCCTGTCAACTTGCCTCGCTCAGCACGACGATACGATGTGATGGGAGACGCATCGCTGTCAGGCTCTTCACCCATCACCTCGTTAAATAGTTAGGAGCGTCCAGGGCCTTGAAGGCCTTCATCTGTTGCAGCGACACGTATAGTTAGTCGACAAAACCAGGTAGTTAATTATGTTTACGTGCGTCCTGGCTGGCGGCACGTCCGCATCTGTAGTGGTATCCGCGCCGACGCGTAACGTTTACGAATCGACGCCGTCGCACATCTTCACTTTAGACTCATACCGAGCCCGTGTGGGGCCCACCAGCTCTTCAAGATAGGAAGAACAGCACTCATGTAGAATGGCTTTCGCTATCGCGCTGTACGGGTGATAGAAATTCTGTAGCAAAGTAGCAATCGAGAGGCGCAGATGCGGCGGCGGCGGAAGCGTCCGCGTCTGCTTCTCAGTACCTGGCAATGGCGGCCGGCGGGCGGGAGTATAGAGGAAGTGACGTCACGTGGGAACTATGTATAGAAATGCAGTGCCGGAAGTCAATTTTCAGCTGGTTGCTGTCTGCATCAATTTGCGGCAGAACACGAGCGCCAGTTGAACTTCTAGCGTACTTATAATAACTCTATGGTGAGATCGGTCTGCTGCCTTTCGTGCGCGCAAAGCGCTCTCGTGTGAGCGGGCGTGTTGTGTGGTGAAGAGGCGCTAAGAAACAATGCCAGGTTGCGACGCGGGAGCTCAACTTCAATATTATTTTTTCTCGCATTAGAAAAAATATCGTTTTGATTACACTTTCAGAAATGCAAGGGAATAAGCACTTCTTCTAAATTCGTTATTTTTCGTAGTTTTACTTATACCACCTCTGGTTAGAAGAAACGGCTGTTCGGGCAGCAAGACGGACCTTTTCGAAACTTTTCAAAATGCTTAACAGAATTTTTTTTTTTTTTCTGTTAAGCATTTTGCTGTAGGTTTGAAACATTCTTTTCATTTGTAATACATCTACAGGGATACCGATAGGAAAAAAAGTTATAATTGCCAGGCGCAAAGCGATAATTAAACAAAAAAAAATAGAAAAGCGCTATTTTTTGGATTTTGTTCAATTAAAAAAATATTTTAACAAAACTTTTATAATCATTATTTGTGAAGCGTTTAATGAAAAATCTCATTACTCAATTATTGAATGATGACTAGTTTTTCGCCCATTTTAAAAGTTAAAACCACACTCACGCCATAAAAAAAAAAATTAAAAAATCGGCGAAAATATATTAGGAAAATGATAAAAATCTTAAAGTAAATATTCATAATTTTTTTTTAATCGGGAATGGTCGGGCGCAACGTCTGGGACATTTGGCACGCATTGACCCAATAACTATTGTGAATTTAGATATACTACATACCACGCCGGAAAGGGAAAGGTCGGGTATTCAGAAAATGTAGTTAGTTTTGGAAGCTCTTAAAATCACCGGAGTATAGCTAAGGGATAATAAATTAATAAAAAAGTATTGCCAGGAGTCACAACAGAAAATGTAACCTACGCATGGAAAAAGAAAATAAGTGAACAGTACTTTTGTTCATACAGGCCATTGTCTGCAAAGCGTTATCACCGTTATGGTTTCTCTCACTCGCTCGTTTCTCATTTCGCGAATACGCACGTTTCAGTCGAGAAGGACCACTAAAACGGGAGGCGTATTCGGAAACGTTTGAGGAGTAAGTCACCAGGTCAATTTCGGCATCCTAACTGCCGCGTTTTCATGGGCGTCACATTGCAGGAGGGGAGGGGGCGATGTTTGGGTAAACACGCATCAGTGATTCACGTATACCTTTAGCCGGCGCCCAGATTTGGTTACGCGTGTCGGGTAAGGATCAATCTGGGAGCTCCACAAACGTTTCCGAACATGCAAATACACCGGTGACCTCGGTGCTGGTGGTTACATTCGTGCCGCCCGGCACAAACGCAGAAAAAGAATTTTGTTGGTCGCCCTATATTTCCCTTTGTACTTTTCAGCGGTGGTGGCTGGTGAGCGAGCGCAGTTCGACAGAAAAATTAACATATTGAAATAATTGTAATACTTTTTTTCTGCCCCCTCCCTCTATTCTCTCCCAAGCTTCTTTTTTTTTTTTTTTTGACTGTGACAGTTTTGTTTTTAATGTTACCAGAATTACGTATAAAATGGACAGATTTGACTGGCTTTGGCGTGGAAAAAGGGGGGGCGGGGACATTGTTTTTTTACCCCCCGACACTTCTGTCCTTGTATGCTTCGTTTTCCCCAGTCGCGCTAGACGCTACAGCCCGATAACACCACTCAAACAGCATCAAAAGTTCAACATCATGGCATTCGTCATCCTTTTCTATGTGTTCTACACCTCCTGCTTAAACAAATCAAGCGCAGTGAATGGCCGGTGACTTGCGCTCTTATTATGTGTGCCGCTGCGTTTAGTCGTACTTGTGATGTTTGAGGGGTCCTCATGTCCCGAACACTTCCGGCGCCTCTGCTCGGAATCGGCAACCAATGAACGGGCGCTCCTTCCTTTTCGCAGGCACGTGGAGGTGCTCCACTTCGCTGCGCAGCGTGTGTGCAGCTGTCTGGGCCCGACCAAGGCGGAGCAGGTCAGACTGAGGACCCTGAAGCGGGACACCTTCGTGCTGGAGTTCTTCGAAGACTTCTACGCGGGTTTCGTCCAGGTCCTCCTTCAGGTTTACCTCATCATACTCTTCCTGAGCTCCAACAACCCCTCCAATGCCCGTAAGTACGGCTGGTCCATTATGTGAGCTGTTTAGGTTCCTTTGGTGCGTTGCCCTTGAGAAGCCTACCTTCTTGGGCACAGCAACGACTTCCGAGAAATTAAGTGTCTCGGGCTTCATAAATTGAAAAAAGAACTTCGTACGAACTGGTGCTTTTCTTGAAACGGCTCTGGGTCCATTCCTAAAGACGTACAGTGCTCACAAAACTTATACGCAACATGCGAACAGTGTCTCATCTCGAGGGAGCGCTATCCTGGCGGCAGCCGAAGAGCTTCTCTATGACGTGGGGCTCAAGGGAACAGTCCGATCCCCTGATCGGACTGTTGCACTGAGCGGTACGTCATGGAGCAGTTCTTCGGCTTCCGCCAGGATAGCGCTGAAAAGGTGCCGTTCGCGTGTTCCGGATAAGTTTGGTGAGCACTGTAAATTGGTTCTGTGATCTGTACGTTTACAGTGACCATTACAATGAGCGCTGTAAGCATTGTTCGATAATTATACCTACAAAAGTACTTGGTTATGTTCAAGATAGCCGGTACGCGTATAGCTCAGGTCAAATGGTAGAGTATATTAGGTGTAAAGCACTTCGGATGTAATCCAATATGTACCTTCATTGCAGGTACTTTCTCAATGCGATCTTCCATGGTACTTTATCGTTGTACTCAAAGGCTGCTCCGCCAATTGTTGCCTCGGACTGCGCACTTCTCCGCTACAAAGGACCTTCCGCTATTGTCCAAAACAGTAATAAACCGGGCATGAATGAACAACGTCATCAGATTCAGATTGAACTGAGATAGACATTTGACTAGAAACCCCAATACTGGAACGAGAAGGGACGGGCAAACACAGTCTCTAACACAGCTGAAATAGAGACGAGAGAGAGAGAGAGAGAAATGGGGAATCCCGTGCCACAAGCAATACAACAAAGCAACCTTTACAGTAGAACGAAGAAGCAGTGAAGGAAGGAAAGGAAGAACGTAACGAACGAAACGACCAGGAATCGAACAAAAAGCGAACTGATCTTGATAAAACTTGAAATCGGACAAAATCAACCAAGCCACCTAGGCCGCAACGAAACACTTGACCTAAGGCAAGGCATCGACTTTGTAGGAACCTTCTCTGTTCTGTATCCAAAGTGAGGGATGGCTTATTTACCGCATTCCCATGGCTCATGATTGTTATAGACCTTTTTATCGAACGTTTCCGGTCATCTTTTTGTGTTAGGATGTTTAAACACCCCCAGCTCGTTTGGGTCCTAAACTTCTATTGAATTGAGATGTTTGACATCATTATTGCATGGCGATATTCCGCTATCTAAATTAACACATTTTTAACACGAAATAGAGGCGAAGCTAGAAACGTTTTGCTGTAAAGAATTTGGATATGGATTTTTTTTTTTTTTGTTAATCAACAAGCGATGGTGGGGTATTATTCGCTCGTACTTGTGGAACTATCGTCTTTCACCAAAACACAACAAAATGAAACAAGCATACGAGGGCACTCTGAACTTTTCACTACTTTGGAACCATATTTTATAAGACCTAAAACAAATTCTTGCTGGGGGCAGAAAACGTTGGAGCACTTTTTCACGCCTGAAATTTCTTTCATCGGCTTTAGCTTTCAATTTATTATCCAGAAACGCCCCGCCAACTTTATAGTTCACGTCGCAAGCGCGGTGAACTATTGATTGTGCCGTTGCCGTGAAGGCGCTACAAAACGGCGATATGGCACGTTAGCTCCGGCAGCTTGCACTCCTCTCTCTACAACTGGGGGAGAGGAGGTGATGAGAGCGCGAGGGGACGTCGGAGCGCCGAGCTCTGATTGGAAGGCTTAGTGGGTAGACGCAAAGGCTAGCTGGCCTCTGGCTCTCTCGGCTGTCTCCCTCCAATCAGAGCGACCAAGAGCGTCGTCTGCTCCTCACGCAGTCTCGCGTTCGAACGCCGGACGCCGCCGTTCGGAGTCCGAACGGTGAATAGAAACACAGGCAGCTAGCCTTTGAGTCTAGCCACTGTCCTTCCTCCTCCTCTCCCTCTCACCGTGTAGCTGCGATAGTTTGTAACGCTGCAAAAAAGTACGAAAGCAACCACGCGCGCCTCTGCGTCGCTTTGCATTAAAACTCGACAAAAAGAAATGGATAGAGTTCGATCAATATGTGGATAGCCGCTTCGCAGATTTGTGCCCTGAGTAAGCAGTTCCCACCAAACTAAGTAGTAGTTTTGCAGACGGCTTTTCGAGTCTCAAAGAAGAACAGGAAAATCTGGCGATCGCCTGCTCGTACTGATTGTGTCGCGCTCTGTACAAATATAACTAAGCAGCCCTTTCCCTTCCTTTAGATGGGACGACGGTTATAAAAGTTTCGTCGCCATACGACGTTCAGTGTACCCCGAAGTGCGCTATGTTTTCGTGGAAGTGGCGCGGACAGCACGCATCGCATTTTGCTTGTTCACTGACTCTGCGGATGTGCTTCTGCGTGGTGCAGCAGTGCCCGATGACTGGGGCGCTCGAAGTACTTAGCTAACTCGCCCAAACATAGAACAGTGCGCCATTTTCTTGTACTGTCAGTTTTCGATACGTAGATCAGACTGAATAGTCGTCACTCGAATAGATAACAGAAAGCTATACGACGATCCGAACGTGTCTAGCGGAGAGTCCGCGCACAGCTTTAATCAGCGCTCAAAATGGGAGAGGGAACGCGTGCCTGTATACTTCCACTGCATTGCCAAGAAGTTTTCCCCGAGTATAGTTATCTTTCGGCGCAATGTTGGCACAAATTCTTCATGTTGGCGCAGTGCAGCAGAATTTAGCAAGGCCAGCTAAAATGGCGCAGCAATCCCCACTGTTTGAGCTGTAATCTTCACGCCGGGCTTCTAATCAAACATATTGATTGCACAGTGCACATGCAGTGGCCGGGCAAACTAACGGATGCCCCGCAATCCCCGGTTGTTGTTTTTTTTTTTCTTTTTTTTTTTGTCTCAACAGTGATTGGCCAGCTGGTGGGCTCTGCGCTGAGCCTGTGGTCCCTGATCCGCGCCGTGCAGCGCAAGGACGACGGCCTGCTTACGGGCACGCTGTCCTTCCTGGGCTGGCTGGCCGTGGCCGCCTCCCGGGGCCTAGCGCTCTCGCTGCTCACGTCTGTCATCCACGGCTGGATCGTGGTGGCCTGCCTGGTCCACGGTGTCGCCATGACCGCCTGGATCGCCAGCTTCGTCTGGGAGGCGCACCGGCGCCTGGACAGCGTGCGCCAGCCCGGAGACGACGCGTCCCAGCCACTGCGCAGCCCCTGCATCACCCTCATCCTCATCTTCGCACTGTTCGGCCTGCCCTCGCTCATCTTCTGGCCGGTCATGTTCGATTTCAAGCTCAAGCGCAGGGTGTTCCTCTTCATCTTCGTGTTCGTCGTCGAGAACCTGCTCTGCTTCGGCGTCTGGCAGCTGTGGGGCAGCGACGGCATGCCGCACACGTACGTCGTGCTCCTCTCGGCCCTCTTCCTGGGCCTGACCACGGCCGCCATCTTCTTCATCGCGCTCTACGTCTGCTGCAAGCCGGAGAAGGTCGACCTGGTGGTGCTCCACCACATCCGGGAGGACAACGCCAACAAGTATGGCATCTACTTTGACTTCTGCAAGGTCATCCGGATCCTGCCAGACACGAAGGACATTGCCAGGGACCTGGAGAAGATCCGGATGCTCAAGCTGGTGAAGTAATGCGACGGGCGCTCGGTTTTCGCGCTGTGCGGCCCTGCGCCGGTGGACTTATGGCGGAAGCCCTCGGTAACGGACAACCAACGAAGCGTTTGGAGCGAATCGGTGTTGTGGAGACATTCATTCCAATTTTATTGTTCTGCAGAAGGATACCGGAAGGGTAGAACACTCATGTATAGGTTTAAGAGTGTTTAAAAGCGCGTTATGGTTTCTGTTAGTGTGCCCATCATTGGGGAAGCCCCTTCCTTGGACACCTGCCCTGAATAAAAAACAAAAACAAAAACCTCAAGAATATTGCGGTTCACTTATTTTATGCTTGCAACGGGGAGCCAATGCTTAGCACAATTATTTTGTTCCCACAAGCTGCACATCCCTTTCATAGTCGAGAGTTGGGCAAAAAGAAGTCCCGACATCAAGCACTAATTAGCTAAACAATTACATCAGTATTAATAATGAAAGTTTTAGTGAAAATTAACATATGGTCCCAGTTAGAAACTTGCTGAGCGTCATCGAAAGTCCCTAAGTCAGTACATTTTAGGACGATACCTGTAGCACTTGGGAAGCGCGAGGGCGGCGGCGCGGCGTTGTGCAGCAGGCGCACAACACCGCGCAAGGCCGGTACTGCAAAAACGCGAATGATAATAATATAATCCACGTTTTCGCAGTGCTATTTTCACCGAAAAAAACAGACAAAAAAGCCTCCGCCAAAATGTAGCGCTAGCGATTCGGGTCGGTTTCCAAAAACATACATGTCTTTAATTAGAATGCAATTAAATGCAAAGGTGCAAGCGAGCTGGACAAGAATGATGAAAATAATCCCTGGAGAAGGGGAACAAGAGGGACAAAGGACAAACACAAATCTCCAAACACAGCTAGGTGACTGCCCAGTCAACACACAACATCCTGAGGACATCCTCAAAAGGTCCTATCATCCTCGTCCGCTAAAAGTAGTCCATGGAATGTCCGCAGGATGAATCCTACGGGCCATCCGGAATTCGTCATCAACGTGGAGTCCTAAGGACATCCTCAGAGGGTCCTTGCATCCTGGTCCGCTAAATTCGAGCCATGCCTTGCAGGTTCTTAATAAGCTTTCGAGATCAAATATGGAAAAAAAGAAACCACAGCAAAGCCAAAATGCTGCTAAAAAGGTTAAAACAGTTTAAACCGCCGACCAGCGCGCGCCAAGTTCAGACAGCGATTGCGTGATGTTGTCGCAATGCGGCTTTTGCTTTAGAGCTTGACCCAAATGCCAAAACGTACAACGTCCAAAATAAAACCCCAAAAATGGAGTCGGACATAAAATCAACATAAAATCCTAAGTAGATTATAGTATTTAAAGATTTTGCTGTAAAATACACTGTGCCGCCGAAGCAACGGCCGAATCCGCTTTCTGCACGCCGCTGACGTCGTTGCTGACGCCGCACGCCGCCGACGCCGCCACGAAAGGAAAGGGAGGCGGGAAGTTATTTGCGCGGGAAAGAAGCTGGGCACCTTTTCGACGAGATGTGCGAATTGGGTGAGTAACTTTTAATTACTATTCAATATTCATTTGCAGCGTAGAATGAGGAAGCTAGGTCTCCTAGTGAAGCGTAGGCACAGTTCTGAGGCTAGCCAGGAGTATCTGCTCAAGCTTAATTGTGTTTAGTGCAATGTCTTTGTTGCATAATGGCGGCTTCCGACAGTGCCGCAGGTCGCCTCTTTCGCCGAAAGCTTGCCCGATGTGTGAGTGACAGTGTTGCGCTACTTGAGACCTATTCAGACTCATCGGAACAAGCAAGCTCCAGCGATTCTAGTGAAAACCACTGTGATGCTGTCGCAGCTGTTGCATGTGCTGTCACTCGAGCGAGTGGAAACGACGCCGACTGGGCGGAAGGCTTGATCGCCGAAAGTGGACTCGGGCGGCTGATCGCTCGTGACCGCATTAGCGAAGAGAATCCAAGTTTACAAGACTTGATTGGTCATGAAGAAGTCGACGACCTCGAGTCGTTTAAACTCAAGCTACGAGAGTGGGCTGTTGAATGTCGTGTTCCGAATGACTGGGTGACTCGCTTGCTAGCGGTTCTTCACAGTCACAAGTGCTTTGCTGACCTTCCCCTCTCTGCAAGAGCTCTCAAGGGAACACCGAGAAAATCCGGAGTGATAGAAGATCTCGGCAGTGGAAAATACGCCCACTTTGGTCTGGCAGCTGGTCTTGACCTTCACCTGAAGAAGGAGGTGGAACTGCCAGACTTTCTCGTGCTAAACTTCAATGTTGATGGCTTGCCATTAGCCAAGAGTTCCAAGAATCAGTTCTGGCCTATCCTTTGCCAAATTAGCAACTGTGAAAATAGTCATCCATTTCTTGTAGGAGTGTTTTTTGGGCAAAGTAAGCCCTCCTCAGCAAACGACTTCCTTGCTGCATTTGTTCGTGAACTTCAGCAGTTACTGATCTCAGGAATCTGCACTCTCGGTAAAGTAATTCCTGTCAGAGTAGGGGCTATCATTTGCGATGCTCCTGCTAAGGCATACATACTGAGCACTGTAGGTCACACTGGGTACTACAGCTGCTCTAAATGCACAGTAGAGGGGGTCTACCTTAATAACAGGGTGTGTTTTCTTGATTCTGCTGCTGAGCTAAGATCAGATTCTAGCTTTCGAGGCATGTTGCAGGAAGAACATCACTGTGGGAGTAGCATCCTCATGGAATTGCCGATTGACATGATTAACCAGATACCCCTAGATTACATGCATCTTGTTTGTCTGGGGGTTGTACATAAGCTCCTGATCTTGTGGGTTAAAGGGCCTAAGAAAGTGCGGCTGGGGCCCTTGGTACGGGAAATTTCTGCAGGAAACATCGAGCTTGTACCTTGTGTTCCCTGTGAGTTCAATCGGAAACCGCGAAGTCTGAATGAACTTGACCGCTGGAAGGCGACCGAGTTTCGTTTCTTTTTGCTTTATGGTGGACCAGTTGTCTTGACAAAAATCCCTGAGAGGATGTTTCACAACTTTCTTGTTCTCCATGTAGCAATCACCATTCTGGCTACTCCCAGTTCAAGTTCAGATGATCTCGACTATGCCGATAGACTGTTGAGATATTTCATCAAAGTCTTTTCAAAGATCTATGGACAGGAGTATGTCTCGCACAATGTCCACGGGTTGTGCCACTTGACAAACGATGTACGATCGCACGGTCCTCTGGATTTGTGGAGCGCCTTTCCATTCGAGAACCGCATGGCTGCACTAAAAAGGATGCTTAGAAAACCTGGCCAGCCATTGGAGCAGCTCTGCAATAGAATTGCTGAAGTGAGAAATGTTGCACCAGGGAAAAAGGCAACCATCCAGGCAGAGCTTTCCTTCGCTGTTGAACATGAGGACGGCCCCTTGTTGCCACAATGTCAGGGCCCTCAATTCGGACGCGTGACTGTGCCGCACAAATTTGTTTTAAAGAGAGGCAAAAGGGACAGTGTATGCGTTCTTGACGATGGTACCATCGTTAAGATTGAGAACATTGCTTACTTCTCAGGATCAGGTGTTCCTTGCATCATTGGTCGCAAATATCTCAAAGTGAATGATTTGTACACTACTCCTTGCTGTTCTTCAATCCTCGGTATCCATGAAGTTTCTGGTTTGTCAAGCCTGCGTTGCTGGCCAGTTGACAGTGTAGCAAAGAAGTGCCTGAAATTCATTGTTAACAAGCGACACACCGTGTTTCCTCTTGTTCACACAAAACTGTAATCTGGACTCTGTGTTCTGCAAGGCATGTGTGTACTGTGACACAATAAAGTGTAAGTGGTTAAGCTTCACATGTTCTCCTATTTCACTTATGTGCAGAGGGAAAGCCATATGTTGTGGTCAAGTTCCCGGATGAGGATGATGGTGACACTGTGGCGGTGGTGCATCAAAGATGGATAAACGGTGATTGGTGCTATTGGCCCAACGCAAAAAGTTCGAAGATGATAAACATGCTTACTGAAAGAGGCGCAAACCCTACAAAAGATTGGAAGCGTGTGCTGTGCATTCCAATACAGTCATTTCGTAAGTATGATAGTTCTTCTTTATAGCACCAGTTTATTTCACCAATAGCCCAAAATGCGGGGAATTGAATACTTTCTGGGTGTTCCTATAAAGCTTTTTAATGTAGTGATGGTCAAAGGGCAATAAGAATTAACACAATGCTGCTTGTATATCTGGCATCATGAGGCATATACAATTTTTCTGCGACTTTCAGGCGACAAAACAATGTCACGAGTAGTTATTTTAAAAAAGTTGAGATTTTGCTCCTATAGGCCTTTTTTCTCTTTGCCCTAAATAATTACAGCAGCGTGCCACAGACAGCCTAAAACATCAAGCATTGTTTTCTCAAAACTGTTCTTTTAGCGTTCTGTTTGGCTTGAGTGGGGTTTTTGGGAACCACTGTCCATTTTTAGTTTGTTTGGCTTGTTGCAATCTGTGATCCAGAGTGCAGGGAATTGCATTATTATTTTTTGGTTTATATTTAATTAGTTACATAGCCATGCATTTGCATGTCAGACCTGTATTTTCCATCCTGGTGACAAAAAAAAAACTTGAAAATTCGGGGATATTGCGTTTGGTAGTTAAAGCAGCCTTTTAACAGTAAAGCTGTTTAGGCTCACCGTAATTTGTCTGATGTTAACAAAAACACGGAGCGCAGTGACCTCCTCGCCCACACGTGCGCAGGGGCGCCGACAGTGGCATTGTGGAAGGCGTTCGTGCCTTCCACAGTGCTGGTTGCGTCTCTGTGATTGCCTAGGTGAACACCGCCACCTACGCTGCGTTTCATGTGTAGCGTGCAGCGCTGTCAAGGCTACTAGCGTGAGTGCGTCGCCTTGCATACCCTTCGCCTCATTCGAGCGTGCTCTCGTGCAGATGGGACGCTAAAGCCTGGTTCAGACAGTTGCGTTTGACTGCGTTGCAGCAGCGAGAAACCAGGACATCCCTGCCGCTTGTATCGCGTGCCAAGATGATTCCTTGAATTGGATTCCACGCTTCATACGAAGCACAGATGTGCCGGTGACTCGCTTTCGGTTCTCGACGCAACGCAGTCCAACGCATTAAAACGCAAGTGTCTGAACCGGCCTTAAAAGAGCCATGCTCTCGTGCCTGTGGCTCTGACCGGTTAAGGCGAGCACAGCCAGTCAAGCGACTTCAGGCGGCGTGAGAGCAATCCCGGCAACCGAGTCATGCGAAAATTTCAGTGTCGATTCCGCCAGTGCATGGGTGGCGCGAACGGCCGTTTCCAGTGGGAATTTCTGGGCATTGAGTTTGGGCATGGCTCTCGCGTCTGTGACAGTCTTTGGTTCGACGTCAACCTGTCTACCCTGAGCTCGGTTCGAGACTATGAGAAGCGGAGTGCGGCCTTGCAAACCTTTGTAAAACTTAACTGAACTTAGGCAAAGCTAGGTCGACTCCCAGCTCCGCCGTTTCCCTAGCCTTGGACCGCTAGTGCAAGCTGCTCAAATTTTTTTTATTTTACAAGCCCTGCATGCTTTCCACAAGGTTTAAAGAGAAGAGAAATATGGTAATAAGTTCTTGAGATTTCAAACTCATATTTTTATGGTAGATATGTTCTAAGAGTGTAACATATTTGAGAGTTTTTATTGAAATCTGTGTAGAAATAAAACAAGATTTTGTTGAAGGCCATGTTCTGCGTTAAAAAAAAAACTGTAGCTCGAGGCTCACGGAGCCAAAGCTCATGGTTCGGAGTGCTGATAGCCTGACTTCAATCCCGAACCAATCTTGTGGAGTTTCTGTTAACTTGCTTTTTGCGAGGAAAGCAGCTTATGGTGTACATCTCATGTTTACATATATCATTCAATCATATATACCATTTTTTTTTTTGGTGGCAACTGTGTTCTAACTTAACTTCTAAATTTTGCAGAGTCTTTTGAAAAAGCTCGCAGAAAACTCAAAACAGCTGAAGATACCTCGGACCTGCAAAGCGAAACAGACCTCGGAAAAGGAAAGAGGAAACGAAAAGCAACACGCATCAGCGACTCCTCCGATTCGGATGTTCCACAAAGGAGAAGGCGACAGCCCATGCCTCTGGCAGGGTGCAATGCCATGGATGATGAGGGCTCCTCTGGTCCACCCACTCCACCTCCTGCAGCGACTCTAAGAGGTACCCTGGTTGTCTGATGTGCCACCTTTGCAGATCTATATGCCAACTAATCAATTGATTCTTGAATAGCTTGTTCTATTTTTACTTATGAAGTCTTATGAGAACAGAAAGGAGCATCATGCTGGAAAGAATGACCCGAGGTACAAAATTGTTACCCCAGGCTTTTAGTGCTTATGAAAGGCCGTGAAGCAGTTTTTATCTTGTATGCATGCTAATATTGCACCGTTACAGAAGATTCTGTTGTCATTAAGGATGATTTAAAGAATGGTCTATGAAAAACTAGTAGCATAAGAAAAGAAATAAAACCTTTGTCCTTAGAAGTACCTTTATAAACCTCGGGAATAAAAAAATAAATAAAAATACTGGGTAAATCACTTGCTATGTGCTTGTTCACATGAGTGCTCTTCCTGTGCAGTGTTCAAAACACACAAAATAGTTCCTGACTGGAACAATAGCAAATAGAATAAGTGCTCACGACCTCCAACGGTTTTAAGACTGTTCGGTCCTGAAGTCACTTATTTGTCATTGATTTGTTTTCAGTGAAACTGTGTATTTTTGTGCAGCACTCAAGCAATCCAGTACAACCTTCAGCTCTACACCTGCTTGCCGTAATGTTGCCAGTAAAACTGTGTCAAAGGAACCTGAGCCTGAAGGTGTGAAACCTTTCTGATAGCCTTTGATAGTTGGTTTTAACAATTTTATACAATGCTCCTGTTGATGGTTCAGGTTTCAGGCGACACACCTTGGAAATTCTACACATGATCCGGCTGAGGCTTGATAACCTGACTGCCCTGATGGGCACTGTGTTAGAAGCTCTGAACAAGCACAAGGAGGAGGATGATGATGACAACTGCCCCGTTCAGGAGCCACACGCAAGCTACGACAGCTTCATGGAATTTGAGTGCCAGCTGCAGGCTAGCGAAGCTATGAGAAAAAAGCTGGTAAGTAAACTATGGAGCATTTGGCTAGATGCCATGGAAGTGCCTGTTATTTATATAAACCTGTTTTTCTGTGACACAGGTAAATTGGTTCGCGGGACTGGGAGGGAAGACTGTGGGAGCCACTACTCGTCGACTGCTGGAAGCTCTAATGACCCAAAACGTTGCGGTGAATTTCAGCTGGAAAGGGCAAAAGGGCAAGGCGAAATTCCAACAGCTGCAGTGTGTTGAGCTCATATACCGTAAGTACACAACACATTATGGCAATGCTTTTTTGAAAGGATGGTGTTTGGGAGTAGTGTTTTTTTCCCCTAAGTAATTGATAAATATCTAATATATGCTCTGAAACAGCACCACAGTTTCACAGTGTGATCAGTTGGCTGGCTATAATAATCAAAGTATTTCTGATGGTTATAATAATCAAAGTATTTCTGATAATTCCTCGATCACCTCAAGGAAGGAATGAGCATACTCATGCCATTGTTGCGATTTTGCCCTATAGCTAGCACTCTGGGTTTTGGGGGACTAGTAATAGCAAACCTTACAACTTTTCAGAAGCTGTAAAAAGAAACCCCCGTATCACAACGACACGTCACGACGTTGAAGAGGTAATCAAGACGTGGCTACGACACGCGGCGGAGAAGCTCAGGAAGCTTGAGGAATCTGGTCTCGGCAACATCCCCTAACTTTTTATGAGCATCTATATCCAAGTATAGTGTGCACCTTTTTTAATTCATTTTGTTTTTTCAAGCCCATCTTCAGGTAATACCTGTTTGACCTGCAGCCGCAAGCACACTACTCAACAAGTTTTGTTAGTTTGTCATTATCATTTCCAATTATTTTAGTGTTCAAATTCTAGTATCTTTATCTAATTTTTTTTGCTCATTATTTCTAGTCATTTTACTCCTGTTTTCAAGTATTGCTCTTGCCTGACAAAGCTAGTCATTCTTAATCATTTTACAGGTGTTCATATTAAGGCATAATGAATGCCTCTTGTCTGCAGCTAAATGATTACTTGTTAGACCAGCAGCCACAATTGCACAACACGAGAAGTGATTATCATTTCCAGTTATTTTATTTTCCAATTTTAGTACCCTCGTCTTGTTCTTTGATTTTTATTGTTTCCAGCCATTTTGCTTAGGAGCCCTAAGAAGCCCAAATTCATACTTTCTTTGTCTAAATAAGAAAAAATAGAAAGAAAAAAATCGCTCCTCCTTTCGTTTATCTAGGGACATTGCAGGAAGCCTTGTCGCTGTCATTCCTCAAGGCTTTCCCATGACGTCCCTCGATAACCGAAAGGAGGAGCCCAGATGGGAAACGCGGACCGGGATTTTTAAAGGGTGCGCTAGCGTGCTAGGAATTTTGTTTTGAGAAAAAATGATCTTCTTAGTTTTTTTTTTTTTTTTTTAGGACAAAAATTTGAAGTTTGGTCTTAAATTGATTAAGAGTACTGTTCTTCCTTGTTCTATTCAATAAATATTTTGGTTGGTACTTTCTGCCCACTCTTCTGTTAAAATAATTCAAATTTTTTGTGTGTGTTGGTTTCATGGTTTTCAAGGAGCCTGCGCAGCATCCGTCGCAAGTCAGTTCAGCATTTGCATGGGTGACCCCAAAAAGACCAGTCAGCTATCAAGCATCGCCTAATGGTTCTTTGGAGACATGGTGCCCTGATAACATGCAGCAAACGTTAAAAAGAATAAGCACCCCAGGTGAATGAAATCAGCTGTATGTTCTTAGCAGCAGTGTCAAAATTTGTCACTATTTTTAATTGTGACTATTTCTGTAAAATTAATTAAGTCAGCTCTTTAAATATTGGTTTAAGAGCTGAACTGTGATTAGCAATGTTGTAGAACATCAGGAGAAAGCAATTATACTGTTTAAAACAAGGTGTGGTTTCTGTAGTCCTGTTTACAAAACAAAAAATGCCTTGCTATAGCGGTCTGTGTGCCTTGGTTCACGGGTGTTTTTTCTTGCCTTCCAAAGAGGACTAGTCAAAGCACACACTGTTGTAAATATCATAATCGGTCATTTCTCGTGACATTCCAAGACTTCAAATCTCACTTGAGCTCCTAACCAATAAAGAAAAAGTTGATTAATTAATTTTACCTAATTAGTAAACCGCAATGAAATAAATAGGGACATTTTCTGAAGATGACTGCATCATAATATAGTTGCTTTTATCCGTCTAGAGTGTTTCATTATTTCATGAAATTCGCTGCATGTTATCTGGGACACCCTGTATATATATACAGGGTGTTTCACGAAAGGTGGACAAATTCGATATTGTGAAAACTACGCATCACAACAAAAAAATACTTGTGTTGTTTTCGTCCTGGGCCACGGGCCTATTTAGGAAAATTATTAGAGTCCGGGATAATTAGATTAATTATTTTTGTGTCATTAACTTCTTTAGTATTGTGCATAAGGACATGGTTTCAATTAGAAAATTCCTCAGCATCATCGAAAAACACTAAATCAACAAATTGCAGAACGATAGAATGCACGCGCAACATTTTACGACTTTCTGAAAAACGGCACAAATTCAACGGGCTTTTAAGTTCGGGTTTGCTATCGGAGCGCATCTCGGCCCCGACGGCACCGCGCCCCGTGGAGAGATAGTGCAACCAGCCTGTGCTGCGTCGTGTGATGACAGCAGAGCAGAGGTTGGTCGCGCTATTTCTACACGGGGTGCGGTGCCGTCGGGGCCAAGATGCGCTCCGATAGCAAACCGAAACCTAAAAACCCGTCGAATTTGTGCTGTTTTTCAGAAAGCCGTAAAATGTTGCGCGTGCATTCTATCGTTCTGCAATTTGTTGATTTAGTGTTTTTCGATGATGCTGAGGAATTCTTTAATTGAAACCATGCCCAATATTAAAATAATACACAATATTAAAAAAGTTAATTGCTCAAAAATAATTAGCAATCTAGTTATCCCGGACTTTAATAATTTTCCTAAAAAGGCCCTGGCCCAGGACGAAAACGACACAAGTCTTTTCTTGTTGCGACGCATAGTTTTTGCAATATCGAATTTGTCCACCTTTCGTGGAACACCCTGTATATTTCTGACCTTCATAAATGATCAAATGCTTCCTTGACGATATGCATTGACTGAACCAGTGGGGTGCCTTTATCCCAGAAAGGTCCCCATGCAGTCCTTAGGGCTGGCAACTCAGGATGTTCTCAGGACATAATGGGTCTGGACAAAAAGACCATTTGAGGATCATTCGAGACTCTTTCAGGATGTCCTCGGGACTACCCATCATCCTGGACTCGACATCCACAGTACATCCTCAGGATGCCATTGCGTTGACTGGGTGGTGCGCGACCGAAAAAATCCGCCTGGTCCGGGTATCGAACCCGGGATTTTTTCGGTCGCGCACCAGTCACCTAGCTGTGTTTGGAGATTTGTGTTTGTCCTTTGTCCCTCTTGTTCCCCTTCTCCAGGGATTATTTTCATCATTCTTGTCCAGCTCGCTTGCACCTTTGCATTTAATTGCATTCTAATTATAACCTTAAATTGCAAGCTTCACCCTTGTTGGTGTTAGACTGGTGGCGGCTGATAAAACCCGTTTGCTCTACTGATGTCTAACCCCTGGTTAGCTCAATTGGTAGGGGATTCGTCGTTTGGCTTTCGAAGCGAACGGACGCGTCACTATGAGCTCCGTCGGAGCGGTATCAACGGCTGCTGATAGCCGTGGCGACAAGGACGAACGATGCAACGAACCTTATCGGATTGTCATGCCCCCGATACCGACAGGCGAGTACCTCCTGAACTCCGTTTTCCTTCATGCCGACATCGGAGCGAGACCATACAGAATTGAAGACTTCCAGGCCGGACTGGAAAACGCAGGAGTCCTCAAGGAGATAGCCGCGTGCGGGTCATTTCAGATGAACCACGTGTGGCTCGTGACGCTCAAATCTGCCGCTGCCAAAGAGAAGTTAGCAGCCGCTAAAGCTTTCGAGGTGAAAGGCAGGCGGTGCGTTATCATTGACCCGGACAGGGCAGAAGTGCGTCTCAAGCTGCACTGGATCCCGTTCTACATGCCAGACGACTGCGTGAAAAAAGCCCTGGAGCCCTACGGCAAAGTCGAAGAAGTCTCCAGAGAAACCTGGCACGTAGGTGGATTCGAGGGAGTCCAGTCAACCACGAGGACTGTGAGACTAACCCTGAAAGAGAACGTCACCGTCGAGCGCCTACCTCATCAGCTCCGCCTCTCTGGCTGCTCGGCGCTGGTTCTTGCACCAGGACGAGCGCCACTCTGCCTTCGCTGCCGCAAGACCGGACACATACGGAAGGAATGTCGCGTACCTCGCTGTGAGGGCTGCCGACGCTACGGACACACCCGCAGCGAATGTGCGAAGACGTACGCTGACGCGGCCCACGCGGCCCACGCGAAGGTGGACGACGATCTGGCGGAGCACATCATGGACCAGGACGAGGCGGAAGCGGCGGCGGGAGAAACCGGCAAAACCGACGTCGACCTCGAGCCTCGTGGCCAAACTGGAACAGCAGCGAGCACCTCAGTCCAACCCCAGAAGCCTCCGTCGAAAACGCAAGCCCCGGTGGTCGTCACTCCGACGCAAGAAGCGGAGGGCAACGAGCCCACTCGTCCCCCGCCACCCCTGAAACCCGAAGGCAAGGATGACGACCTACACCGGGTGCCACTTGACTTCGCCCAGGGCGCGGAATCCGAGAAAGGCAGCGTAGCCATGGAAGTCGTGGCTAGCACCGTCAAGCGACCGCTTCCGACTGCGGACGCACAGGACGGCGACCAATCTAAGGGACTTCAGCAGACGGTTCAGGACAGGTGGAAGGTGGTGATGACCAAGAGAGGCAGGCACCACGGGGGACCTCCGGCCCTAGCCTCGGCAACCCTCAAGACAAGCCTCGACAACACCCGCGGTGAAGCCTCCGCCAAGGAGAGCTCCGCTTTGTGAGTGAGGTTGTTTTGTTTTTTTCTTGTGTGTGTTTTTTTTTCTCTCGTCAGACAGACATCATCGCTGCACGATCTTGTCTTTCTTTGTAACTTTCGCTAAATGGCCCTCAGTTTCGCAACCCTCAATGTTCGAGGATTAAACTCGAGAAAGAAACGATATCAGCTGCAGCGCTTGTTATCTGACGCGAAGCCGGATTTTTTTGCTGTGCAGGAGACGAAAATGGAAAATGATAACGACATTGCTGTTGCGATAAAACCATTTCTTTTTCATTACGAAGTATGCGTTAGCCACGCGGTAGGTTTTTCGGCGGGATGTTTTCTTTTCTTGAAAAAGTCTGTTAACCTTTCCGATCTGCATGTGACTGTAGATGAACAGGGTCGTTTTATTTCGTGTGATTTTATTTTAGCAAATGTTCAGTGGCGGGTTATTTGCGTCTATGCCCCAAATAATGCAGCGGACAGAGAACAGTTTTTCCAGTTTCTAACCAGCTACGTAGAGTGCGACAGATCAGTTGTATTGATGGGGGATTTCAACTGCGTTTGCGATGAACGCGACAAGTCCTCTCACACCAGAATAAGTGACAATAGCGTGAACCTTTTGAAAAATATGATAGTCTCCTGTGGCCTAAATGACGTGGGCACCTCGTGTGCCCCACCGCACTGCTTGAAATACACCCATTTCCAAGCGTCCTCCCATGCCCGTCTTGACCGCATTTATTTATCCTGCGACGTGTTACAGCAAGTACATAAATATGACGTCCAACCCATTTTTTTCACAGACCACTGCCTTGTAACCGTTAAAATAGGGAAAAAGGAAAGCGCAGCCTCAAAGTTTCAATGGCACCTCTGGAAAATGAACAGAACTCTACTAAAGGATGAACAGTTTATTGGCACTGTTACCGAACTGTTGCAGCGTATGAGCGAAACGAAGGGGGAACTAAACGAGGCGTGGGAGCAATTTAAAGAGGGAGTTAAATTAGCAGCGATTGAAAGATCCAGCAACATTCAGTTCCAACACAGAGCGCGAAAAACATCTAAAACGTAACCTAGATGCACTTCACAGATTAGAAAACCAAAACCCTGGAACAAGCATGGGTGATATTCGGAACATTAAAGCAGAACTAGACAAATTATACCTAGAGAAGTACAGAGGAGCTGTCATACGCTCACGGTCTGAGAAATATCTATTGGGAGAACAACCCACCAAACGGGCTTTGTCCGACGAAAAGAGGTACGCCTTGGCGAAAGAGATTCATGAGATAGATTTCAACGGAACAACCAGTAGAGACCAAAAAACAATTCAGCAATGCTTTGTCAATTATTACGCTAAGCTTTTTGGCGAAAAGCCGACTCCCAAAGGTTTCACAGAACTCGATAATTATCTGAAGCTCATGCCTCAGCTAAGCGAAAACGAGAGAATATGGCTGGAAGGGGACATCCCCATAGGAGAAATTGAAAAAGCTATTGATTTGCTAGCAAAACAGAAGACACCGGGACCAGATGGTCTCTGCGCAGAATTTTATCAAACCTTTAAAACATCTGTCAGCCCTTTGCTACTTTCAATATTTCAAGAAGCATACACAAAATACAGATTACCTTGCTCATTTGCAGAAGCTTACACCATCTTTATACCGAAATCAGATGACATGATCAGAAGACGCAGTGTAACAGGCTACCGGCCTATCTCCCTATGTAACACAGATTATAAGATTTTTACCAAAGTACTCACGCGCCGTCTACAAGTTGTTATTCGCAACCTCGTCGGCGACCACCAAACTTGTGGCATGCAAGGGAGGTCCATACAAACCAACATACACGTCGCAAGGAGCATTCTGGAAACAGTAGGGAGAGGTCGCGTAGCTATGATTCAGTTGGATTTTGAAAAAGCCTATGATAAAGTGCGCCATGACGTTCTTAACCGGATTTTATCTCACGTAAATGTCGGGGAAATTATTTTGAAGGGCATCGCAATGGCTTATAACAACTGTGGGACGAGGCTGATAATAAATAATTGTTTATCAGAACGCATAGGAATACAGACATCAGTGCGGCAGGGCTGTCCTTTATCGCCGTTACTCTTTTCGCTCTACCTAGAACCTTTCTGCTTAAAAGTTGCAGCTTGCAGAAGCATCCGGGGCTTTACCATAAACGCGGTTGAAGTCAAGGTGTCAGCGTATGCTGACGATGTTGCGATTTTTTGCTGCGACAAAGAAAGCATAATGGAAACCGCGCGGATAACAAGAGAGTTCTGTGATGTCACTGGGGCCGCAGTTAATTGGGGAAAGTGTTGCGGACTCTGGCACGGGAATTGGGTCTCAAAACCTCAATCCTTTGCTGGCATAAGTTGGACGGACACACCAACCACCTATCTCGGAGTGCCATTACAGCACTACAAAAATAGCACGCCATATTGGGCCGAAGTCCTAGGAGATTTAAAATCAAAGGCAACCTCGTGGGCAAACCGTGATATATCGATGTTTACCCGTGCCACAGTGTGCAACATTTTTCTCGTCGCAAAACTTTGGTACGTGTTGCAGGTGCTTGCATGCAAGCGAACGAACATACAAAAGTTCCACCGAATATTCGCCACTTTTGTCTGGAATTCCAGCTGGGAGAGGACGCGGCGGGATAACCTTTTCCGCCGCGTCAAAGTCGGTGGACTGGGACTCACCCCCTTGTTTGTGAGACAATTGGTCTCACGTTTCGCCTTTCTTCGAGACCAGAACCATCCTTTCTTGCGAACTGTTATCCAGATAAAACTGGCGAACGCACTGCCCTCTATGCTAGTAACAAGCGACTGTGGTGAACCTTTGAGTCTTTTTGGGTTTCTGAAGGAGGTGAAAGATGCTGCCTCCTTTTTACAAGCACGATTTTCTATGGGGTACCTAGAGAGTGTAAAGAAAAAGAGATTGTCGCGAGATTTGATTGAACTGCTTTTTCCCGCGCCCCTGTATCGCACTGTTTACAGCCATTGTCCAGGGCAAAACGTATTGTGCCGCGTTAAACAAATGTGTGTCCCCCCCGCAGTCAAGTCCTTCTTCTTCAAACTACATAGCGGCACCTTACCTGTCAAGCCGTGGTTGAGGGAAAAGGGATTTTTTGTTCCCTGGTCGGTTGACTGCCTCTTGTGCAAAGTACCAGAAACAACCGAACACATTTTTATTCATTGCTGGGATGCGGTGTTTTTGTGGGATATTCTACAGAGGACGTTGAAGAAGGATCTGACTATAACACATGAAACTATCCGTTTTCTGCCAGTCAGAGAAGGAGACCCGGTTCCTTATGATTTATTTATGGTACTTGGCCTTTTTAGTTTGTGGAAAACCCGAATGGAACTGCATCATGCAAACCCACACATTAAACCTGCGCGGCTTCATTTTATTGACTTGGTTACGCAGGTACAGTCTGTATACTGCAGGTCCCCCGACACTGCGCCCGACTGGGCACACTTGTTTGAGTCGATGAAAAATATGAAAGAATTTTAGTTAGCCCACAAGTTGTGGGGCGGTTTGTGTGTGTATTGACTTAGCATTCGTATGCTGCATTCTGTGTTCAATAAAGAAAAGAAAAAAAAATAGCTCAATTGGTAGAGCGCTCCACCTGTAATGGAGAGGTCCCGGGTTCGATACCCGGACCGGGCGGATTTTTTCGGTCGCGCACCAGTCACCTAGCTGTGTTTGGAGATTTGTGTTTGTCCTTTGTCCCTCTTGTTCCCCTTCTCCAGGGATTATTTTCATCATACATGTCTTATTCAAAGGTTATATAAGTTATTTTCTGAAACGTTCAACGGAAAAATGGGACCCATTCCTAGTAGTTTGCGAACCCGATGTATTCGTGGGCTACGTGGGACAGCAAGTTTCCCATTTAAAATCTACGAAAATCGCTCCTATCCTGAAACTTTGGCATCTCCGGACCTATAGCGGTGCATTTGAGTTAAAACTAAGCGTACAGCGACGCGTAATTTATTTTTGCGATTATAAAAAGTGTAAAAAACTTTCCGCCGGTGTGCATTTAGATTATCTGTTATTTTATCAAAACGTACACGTTTTAAAAACAAGAAAAAAATACTCTTCTTTTTTCTGGCAGCCAAATCTTGGTAAGAACTATTTCGCGTAGCGTATGAACAACGAGCTTGCGTATGAATTGTGTGTAAAATTTGTTTTTTTCTCGAGGTGACAATGAGCCTAGTCGGAGAGAAGTGAAGGCATCAGGGGTGGAAGCAAGTTTCAGCCTTTTGGAGCAGGTCTGGGAGCAGCAAAGATGCCCCTTTGGAGCAGCTTTGGAGCAGTAAAAGTTCAGCTTTGGAGCAGCTCAGGAGCGACAAAAATCGAGTTTCGGAGAAGTATAAGCAAATCTTGGAGCAGATGTGTTTTTCGAAATACAAAAAGAAATATAAATAAAAAAGCATCTCCATGTGACGTTCCAGAACCATTTCCAAACATGACCATTTCTTAAATATATTCCAGCCCATAGCAAAAAGATATTTGGATGGCTGCCATTGAGAACTGTGCTGGTGGTAACGGGTTGGTTCCTCTCATTGATTTACAATAGTAGGCATAGGCAACTAAAGAAGAACAACTTAAGCCTCATGAGAACAAACCATTTCCACCATTTAGCAACCTAAACGGTGCACATAAACTTGCAGAGCGTAGTTTTGTTTTCCCGGTATTTTTTGTTCTTTTCACGTCAAACTTAGTTTCGGAGATTTCGTTCAAAACCGAAACTATGGGCTCCGGAGAGACGGTAATATATTCTAATCAGTTTCGATCAGCTAAGGAAAGCGGCGATGACTACATAATTGTCCACCGAGAGTAATTTTCAGCTAACTCGCATGCCTCGACCATGCGACTTATCTGTCCGCGAAGTCGAGCTTTTGTGCGTATCCGTGTTCATGAAACAGCTCCAGTCGTCTGCTCGGTCAACAACACAGGCTGCAGGAAAATTACGAAAATTAAGCAAGCGCTTCTCGAGCCAAGGAGCATGTGAACCCGCTGGCGCTCCACTAAGCAGCTGATATCCGTATTTCAATTTAGGTCTTAGTAGCAATCAAGAAGTCATTTTGACGAATATGCGGGTTATGTATTATATTACGTACGATGTCCCACTAACTTATGCTACGCTTATGACACGGTGAATGACAACGTATATGAAGTCGGCCCCTCCGTTTCTCCGATACCATCTACCCAGGGCCGTAACCAGGGGGGGGGGGGTTAGGGGGTTCTGACCCCCCCCCCCCCCCCCCGAAATTGTTTTCTGGGTACGGCCCTGGTCGGTGCACTTGCAGCCAGACGATTTTAATCTCCACCTCTGCGCACGCGCAATGGCGCCGGTCGGCTACCGGATACCAAACCGGGACCGGTTCTCCGGTTTGCTGCAACTCTCCATTATATACCACCGATGCACATGATTCATACGCGAAAATAAGACAATAGACACTTTCAAAATGGCCGCCGTTGTCCCCGAACCCCCCCCCCCCCCCCCCCCCCCCCCCCCCGAAATTTTTTTCTGGGTACGGCCCTGCATCTACCACGCAAAATCTGGCTCCCAGCGGTGAATCGCCTCGGCAGCCGATATCGAGTTAACGGACCGCGAGGGGTAGAGTGCCTGCGTCAGCTTTCTCGGATGTATCGGTGATATACACAAATATTAGAAGCATCATTAAAAACGAGATGACTTGTGCTCAATTATTGATTCAAGTGATGCTCATGTAATTGTTTTAACGGAAACTTGGTTAAACGGGAAGGTGCGTAATGATGAGAATTTTCACGCGAATAAAATGTATAATATTCACAGGAACGACAGAGTAGATAAGAGCGGCGGTGGAGTGTTAATTGCAGTAGCAGCTTACATGAGTTCCTTCTGCATAAACACGATCTGTGGTTTAAAAATTCTTTGGGTATGCATTGGTAACAACCATCAAAAGTGGATAATAGGGGTGTGCTATCGACCACCGGCCTACGCGTCATCATTTGTTAAAGCCTTGCATGATTCATTAAATGACATTAAGGTGCGTTATCCCAGTTCACCTATTTTCTTTTTGGGTGACTTTAATTATCCTTCTATTGTTTGGTCTGAATCTATAGATGCAACGACTTCTTTATCTTCTGAGTGCAAAGACGTTGTCTCCCTGTGTCTAGATTTTAATTTAACTCAGCTAGTCACGAAACCCACGCGAGTGACCCCATTGATAGCAAATGTCTTGGATCTTGTTCTAACAACTCATCCTGATATTGTTTCCCCGATAATACACCTCGCAGGACTTAGTGATCATTCCATATTGCATTTTGATGTTAAAGCAGCAGTGCCTAAGCCATCAACTCTCACAAAGCAAATTCGTAATAATGCTAAAGCTGACTTCATCAAAATTAATCATGACCTCGAAGCTTTCTTTGACGTGTTTTTAGCAGGTTTCTCGAGCCGGTCAGTAGAAGAAAATTGGCAACTTTACAAGACCAAAGTACACATGCTTATCAATCAGCATATTCCACTCAGAACAGCCTTTGAAAACTCACAATCACCCTGGTTTACTAAGGCCCTAAAACGCCTCTCCATTAAGAAAAAGCGTTTATTTCGCGCTGCAAAATTCAGCACATGTGAACGTCGCTGGTAGAGCTATTGCACTGCTGCTGAAGTGTATAAAAAAGCAATTGAAGACGCCAAATTAGATTTTTTCACACGCAGCTTACCAGCAATGTTGATAAATAACTCTAAACAATTTTGGAACATTGTGAACAAAAAATCCCATTCTTCAATCGCACTAATGTCTTCAAGTGGTGAAAGTATGCCTAGCGAAGTCTGCGCAAATGTATTTAATCGCGTTTTCATTGATTCTTTTTCAAGTGATAGACGCCTTGATACCCCACTGCTGGTTAGCACTGATTACCTGCCGACGGATTCGATTCCTCTTGATTATGTTGGAGTGATTTCAATTAAAGAAAATCTCAGATTGTCCTCCTCGACAGGAGTGGATAATATCAATTCAAAATTCCTCAAGAATACTAAATTTTACTCATCCATAATATTAACTATGTTGTTCGAACAGTCAATCAAAGATGCCGTTCTTCCTCTCGACTGGAAGATAGGGAAAGTGGTACCTATACTCAAAGCTGGTAATAAGCATTCTGCTCATAATTACCGCCCAATCTCAATAACCAGCATAGCTTGCAAACTACTTGAGCATGTCATCTTCTCCCACATTGTCAACTTTTTAGAGTCTAACAATTTTTTCAGCCCTTCCCAGCATGGATTTCGAAAGACATTTTCATGTGAAACTCAGCTTCTCTCTTTCACCCATGACCTCTATTGCATTTTAGATCGAGGATCCCAGGCAGACTGCATTTTCCTGGACTTTGCAAAAGCGTTCGATAAAGTGTCTCATAAACTTCTGATTCTGAAACTTTCCAAGCTTAACTTAGATCCTAACATACTTGCATGGATTCAATCTTTTCTGCCTGATCGCTCGTAATTTGTTACTGTCAATAATAGTAACTCATCTCTTGTATCTGTTACTTCCGGGGTTTCTCAGGGATCTGTTCTAGGGCCATTGCTATTTTTAATTTATATTAACGATCTCCCGGTTAACATCTCCTCGTCTATTTGTCTGTTTGCTGACGACTGTGTCCTTTATCGTGAAGTAATAGATAATCATGACACCAGTGTTCTACAGTCCGACATTAACACTATCATCGAGTGGTGTGATTTATGGTCAATGAGCCTTAACGCTAACAAATGTAAGTCTATGCGTGTATCTCGACAATCTTCTGACAATCCTAACTATTTTCTTGATCAGGTTTATATGGAGCCGGTGTCGTCTTATAAATACCTCGGCGTGCACATAACATCTGATCTTTCACGGAAGAATCATATTCAGTATGTTTCCTCTAACGCTAACCGCATGTTAGGTTATGTTAGACGAAATTTTTCATTAGCTCCAGTTGCACTAAAGTTGACTCTTTATAAAACATTAATTCGTCCAAGGTTGGAATATGCAGCCTCTGTCTGGGATCCTGGGCAAGTCACCCTCATCACTGCATTGGAAGCGATTCAAAACCAGATCAGCTCGTTTCATCCTTTCTAACTACCACAACACGGCTAGCGTGACTGCCATGAAAGCTACTCTATCATTGCCGCCTTTAGCCTTGCGCCGTAGCATTTCTCGCCTTTCTTTATTCCATAAGATTTATTTTCACAATTCTATCCTGCGCGACAAATTATTATCCCGTCCTTTTTACGTTTCTTCTCGCAACGATCACAATCACAAGGTTGGTATTCCAATTTCTAACACAACAACATTTCATTCATCGTTCGTCCCTCGTACATCACGAGAATGGAACCACCTTCCCGGGACAATTGCCATCATCACGGACCTCTGACTTTTTTAAAACTGCAATTACTAATCTTTTATTTGTGGAGTGTGTTTAACTTATTTCTAGGCTTGTTTTCCTTTTCTGTATTTTCCCTTGCTCTCCCCCTTTGTAATGCCTCTGGCCTTGAGGGAAAATTAAATAAATACAATTAAATAAAAAGTGATATTAGTATACTTTTCGGGTTGAAATATGAGCTTAGTTGGCTAGCTATTAAGTGAACTGCTGAATAAAAGTATATTTGAGATATGCTACTTAAACTCAGCCAAATGGTTCTAGCCGGTAGCACGGAGACGAATGCAGACAAATTGAAGAGAGCCTTCATCGGAGATTCATGCAGAACTTCTCCGCATTGAACTTGACTTCGAATCCTGAACGGAGAAAATTAGTATTTTTTTGTAGCCGGTCAACCTGAGCAAAGTAGACGTATATTGCTGGTGGCTTCGACGGGGGTATAATATAAATATTGGAGGCGCGATAGATCATAATGCCGTGACAACTTCTAACTTTGCGAGACGCGTCCCCCACCTTTTGAAAGCAGACTATTTTTCTCATTAATCGTACGCAGCGAGCAGGTTTTCCTGAATCAAGTAATTGCAAAATCAGCCCAATTCCTTCGGTGTGGTCCAGAGGCTTTTTCGGAGAAAAGCAGCCAAGATGAATAGCCAACGCACCGACCGGCGTGGGTGGCTCAAACTTGAAGCTAATCGAACACAACCAAATTAAAAAAAAAAAAAGCAGCTATTGAACCTTCCCATTCACTTGACTGCAACATTGATGTTCCCTCCAGTGAAACACCTCGTCTGTCGTCCTCAGCCCACTGTTCTACATCTGTATAAAGAAACCACTTATCAGTTGCCAAGTAGTCGTCGCTTTGAATGTGATTCGAGACAGACAAGAAATCAAAACGTTTTTCCGTGATCCCTCCCCATCCAAGAAATCGAAAGCACGCGACCGTGTGTTGTGGAGTAAACGGGCTTTCAAACAAGTGATGGAAGGAAACAATCTACTGAGGCTTCACCACACTAATGAACACCCAGGAAAACTTAAGAAATGTTCGGACCTTCGTCAGTTACATTGTTCGCAACCGCGCCGACAACGCGGGTCCGCGAAAGCCACCGGAGACGCGAAGGGGCGTAAAGCGACCTGTTCCGGCTGGTTCCCGGTTTTCCCGCTTGGTGGCGTCCGTTTTGCTGGAGTCGCTGGAGCCAAAGAAAGCATTTATGACAATTCTAGGGGAAGCTCATTGCTGTTTGAGGCGAGGACGGGTGTTCTGCGAACCAGAACATACAGAGTGAAGTACCAGGAAATTGATACAGTGTGCACTGCTTGTGGAGAGGAGGACGAGACGGCTGAGCACTTGATACTCTACTGTAAAGGGCTTCACCCTATGCCTACCGAAGACAACATAGATTTAATAAAGTCATTGGGTTTTAGAGACAGCGAAGGGAGAGTGGATTTCAAGACTGTAGAGATTACCAAGCAAAGATTAAAGGGACACTGACAGGGTATTTATGCTCGCCGAGGTTTTTAGTTGTACGTGACATATGAGAGCTCAACTACCCAGAACACAATTTGCGGCTCGAAATTCGGTTTCTTTCCGCCCGAAAACCGCCGATCAAGAATTGGCCGGTTCGAGTCTCGCTCACTCTCTTTTTCGCGGTCATGGGCCGTTTTCTAAGGTATCGATGCGACCACCAAATTTAATCAAAGTCGTGGGTCACTGAAGGCACACACTCAATATTAAAAATAGAAAAAAATATGAAACCCATTTTTTGTGGCTTCTAAAAAGCTGTAAATACGTTGATTGAAAAAAAAAAAGTTCCACAGACAACCGGAAGCATTCTGTGCGTTCGTCCTTTCGCATATCGTGGGACTCGCGGGGACGGCGATGGCAGCGGACGACGGGCGTGGGACCTCTATTTCAGAACTGTCGTTCGCGGTACCGGCGAATTCTGTCTACCGGTAAAAGAGAAATTTAGGACTGATCAAAAGAATTGGTATTCATTCCGTACGACACGCCCGGCCACCAAGCCGATTTGCACGAAGACGTCGCCGAGCCGTCGCTCCCTTCTCGTGGCTGAAGACAACGCTCGCGCAAACGTCAAGCTCGACGTGTCTACTTCGAGTTGAATATGCACGCGTACGATTTCTTTACTAGGTGCGAATGTCCCCAAAGCGTGGTGCTTTCCGACTTCGACCCGGGAGTGCTTTTGCTAGAGAAAAATCGACAGCAAACTTACAGTTTACCGGCTGAATTATTACTAAGGAAAGAGATCCACCAGGAACGAGAATACGCTGTGCAAAAGAGCTGTGCAGTGCTGTTAGAATGACATGAATGTTGCTGTAACTACCATGCAATAAAGAAAAAAAAATGCCCCAGTAGCTCAGTGGGAAAGACGTCCGGTTCACACGCGGTAGAACCGGGTTCGATCCCCCGTGAATTTTTTTTTTTTTTTTTTCAAACATTTTTTGATGTTTACATATCTTTTTTTTTTTTTTTTTACAATCATCACTGAAGAAACGAACCAAAAAATAACAAACAAATGTTGTGGACGATACTTCGCTGAATTAAACGGTATGGGATTTCCGTTTTGACACCTGCGAACTCAATGTAATCACTTTCCACAAAATGCAAGGAGCATATAAATCAGGTAGCGTCCGCTCTCCGAGGTGCCCGTAAATGTTCTACAGGAATTGCAGCCAGCCATTGGTCCCGATCCCGTTGATCTTTCGGAAACTCTGTCGCACAATGCCACTTTTTTTCGGATGCAGGACATGTGAGCCAGCTCTTCACGCAACATCTTGAGTTTATTCTTTTCGGAGCCGATCACGGAAATTCACCACGGGCGCTCACTACTCATCTCGAACTCCTCAATGTACAAAACAACTCATCTTGGAGTACAGAACAACGAGCGGAACAAACATAACTGCAAAAGAATCGCACGGCAAGCAGTTCCCGCACGCCGCATCGCACGCCGCATGTCGTCTCGTCTGCTACCGGAGAGGAGAAAAAAAAAAAAAACCGCACGGTCGGGTGTAGCCACGTGACTTCCGCCAGTCACTCTCTTCTCTCCACTTCTCCGACCTCCGTCGGGTTTCGGTTTCGGTTTCGAGCAGTTGCGTCTTTGGCTTTATTAAAGAAATACGCTACTCTGTTGCAAAATATTAATTGGGTAGTCCTCCGACACCATAATGAAGCGCCTGGCAAAAAATAAAAAAAAAATTTTTGGGGGGTGTCAATGTCCCTTTAAGTGAATGGTGGCAGAAATCGAGAGAAAACTAGGTATTTTCTTATTAACTGATGGAAAGGGGGCTTTATAGCCTCACTTTCTTTGCACTGCGGAGTGAATATAGATTTCACATTTAAATATTCTAAGCTTAAATGGTAAAACAAAATGGCTAGGTGGCGTAAGCTACCGCCCGATCCAAAGGGCTCAGCCGTATTCATCCATCCATCCATCCATCCATCCGCTGTTCGCTGGAATTTGGAGTGGTAAAACAAAATGGCTAGGTGGCATAAGCTACCGCCCGATCCAAAGGGCTCAGCCGCATTCATCCATCCATCCATGCATCGCGAGGTCCTGAAAGAATGCCCACCCAAAATGAAAAGGTAACTGGTGTGCGTGTGTGTGTGCGCGCGCGTGTGTGTTTGCGTGCGTGCGTGCGTGCGTGCGTGCGTGCGTGTGCGTGCGTGCGTACGCGTGCGCGTGCGTGCGTGTGTGTGTGCCGGGGGGGGGGTGCACAAAGTTTTCCAACTTTTCCCTCACTACAGCCTCGGGTTATTAACATCATGACTAACTATCACCAACTCGTCTGCGCATTCACTGCCTTTTTGTTACTGATACATATCGCAGACACGGCGAACTCGCGTCTGCAATAAGTATATGGGAATTCGCTATGAACTCCCCAGTCACGGGTACGGCAGCAGAACGCGGACGCAGCACATTCGCGCTTCACAACGCGATATCAGGCAAAAAAAAAAAGAAATGCGGGAACGAATTTGGAATTTGCATGTCATGTCACCCCGCATAGTACAGATGCTGCAGATTCGCGCGTCACGGTGCGATAAGCACGAAGGAACGCGCGGCGAGCATGGTTGCCGAGTACCGATACCGCAAATCACGCAAAAAACGCGATTAAAAAAAAACCGGGATGCGTGATTATTTGTACGAGACGTTACGGCGATTTAATGTCATGTGTGTGGTTTTTCGAATACACTCAAATATGTTCAGCGCCACCGTAAAAAAAAAAAAAAAAAAAAAAAAGCAAAGATGAACGTGATGAGAAACAGCCTCAGATAAACAGGGACGAAGAACGGGTAGATAATACGATAGGACAACGACTATTGAAGCCAGAGACGAAACGATGCATCGTAGCATCGTTTCGTCGTTTGTCAGAGTTCTGATGAGTACTCTGACAAAGCGACCTGTCCATGTGCCATATTCGGAGATCAGACTGACACTCCGTTGACACGACCACATCGGCATGATGGTTTCATAACAGTAGGGCCTTTTAGCAAACGGTTACCGCATACCGCGCACTACCGGAGCCTTTGAAGCATGCTTTTTAAAGGGATACTTCAACGAAATTTGAAATATTCCCGCCGTGTTCATAAATAGGTTGAATATGATCCACAATATCCGTAAATGACCATCGCACTCTCTCACTGCTTACAATTGTATTTTTCGTTATGAACGGCCCACTCTGGCAAGCGCTCGGAGAAGGCCCAGCGGAGACCACGTGACATCCAACGCAATCCTGACGTAGGTCGTTTCGGGACGAGCAAAGCTACGGCGAGGCTGACGTCGAGAGGATGGCCTAGTCGTTCCAGCCACCGAAGCGGCTGCTTTTGTACGAATTTTGAGCGGCGGGTTCATCTTCTATAATCTTGTACGGGGACAATAGCGACTTCTGCGACACACAAAAGGCATTCTCGGGAAGAGGGGAGTTCCTCCTTCCCCTCTTCTCTCGTCGTGGCCGGAGGCGAGATACTCACCGTCACTATACTTCGTTTCAGTTTCCGGGCATTACAAGCGAGGCGTTAGCGACATCCACCAGGTGCCCCTTGCTAATCGTTTTAATTCGTTTTAAAATTCCTTTTCGAAACTTTTTTTAACAAGATATTGGTGTGTCCGATGTGATACTGCTCCTTTAAACACATATAGACCAAAAAATGAGCGCCGGATTTTCGTTGTAGTATCCTTAAGCGCTCGCCCCGCGGTCACGGTATCACTCCGGTGCGCGCTTAAAAGCATGCTTAAAAACTCCGGTAGTGCGCGGTACGCGGTAACGGTTTGCTAAAAGTCCCTATTGGATCAGAAGTACCTTAATTAACACAACACGGTAAACCACTGTGACCAATAAAGACGAATACGCCAATAAATAAAGCCTTAAAAAAAAAAAAACTTGTTTGGATAGTTTTGGCGCAACATGTACATACGTTTGGGAGCAAAATGACGCAGCGAAAGTATGGTGCCTGGATCGCGTCTTCGACTGGTGTGTTTAGCGCCCTATCCCGCCCATACATCAAAAGTGGTCCCCGAGTGGCAACAAATGACGTCACAGAAGCCAGAGTGTCATGCCGTTGCCTGTCGCGATCCTGGCGGTTGGCCGTAGAAATGCTGGCGAAAAGCACGAGCGAACGCCAGTGTCGCTGTCGTCACGGCGTCCCAACTTCCGGCTGCCCTAGCTTCCGTGAGCTGTCACAGTGTCACAGCAGAACAGGTGTCTGCCATATATACCACAACTGTTGGGACGCCGCCAGGGTCGCAACCGGCGACAACATGGCACTTCTATGACGTCATCAGGCGGAAATCGAGGGACCACTTTTTGGCCGCGATAAACACACCAGTCGGAGACGCGTTCCAGGCATTGGCGCACAATGGCGCAATTGGTGCAGCGCTTCCACCACAGAGGCATGCAGAACATGCAATTTCAGAGAGTGCAGTGTTCAGTGTAATGCATAGGTTCCCAAGCTGGGTTCCCCAAAGCACCCTAAGAGGTTCCCCGAGTTCCCAAATTTCCTTAACTGACCCTGCCCTATTTTTTTTTTTTTTGTCTCACTTTTTAGTTATCTGAAGCTTGATCTGAAATCACAAAAAAACGCCTTTTCACCCTCCACAAATGTTTAAACAGTTCGCGACAGAGCAAAGCAATATTAGATGACCTTCCTCACACCGAATCTAATGCTAAAAAATTCGCACTTTTGAATCATGACGATCGGCAGTTGCGTCTGCTCTGCATACGAACCAAAATGGCGGCGCCCACAACAATGTCAGGGAACGGAGTGCCGATGCTCTAAGCGCAGGTCATTTAGTGGCATTAGGCATGCCGAAAGTTACATGGTCCCAATATTCCGTTAACCTTTAGTTCACGCCAGCCTCAATTTCACACGTAACGATTCGCAGAGCTGCTGACTCAATAACGCCTGCTTGAAACTTGTTGCCGTAAATGCCCAGTGCGATTTTGAAATCACACAGTTGCACAAAACAAACGGCCTACTTATCCATTGCGACATTGATGGGGAAAATTTAAGGAGAACACTAGAAAAGTCTTTAAGTGCGATTTTTTTTATAGCGAAGCTGTTTATGGTTAGGGTTCCGTGGATTTTCCACGTGCGTCCACAAGAACCCTACGCTCGCACCACCACACGCGCACGCCATCCTTGTATGAAATATTCGAAGTAACCAACGTTGGAAGTAACTAAAATAAAGCGTTGACGAACGCGCATGAAAGATGCCATCTGTTTTAGACTTTTGCTTTAGAAGGGTTACTGCTGCAGACGACGGCGCCGCACGCCTTCCCCGAATAAAAGATTCGAAGTAAATAACCAAAATAAAGCGTTGACGAACGCGCACTCAAGGCGCAATTTGTTTTAGGTTTTTGCTTTAGAACAGTTACTGCTGCGCTGCTGCATACGCCGGCACGTGCGGCGCGTGGAACACCATTCGCTGCATTCTCCTTGATGCTTGGGTAATTTCAAGCTCTTTGGGTAATTTAGCAGTAGGTCTATTCAGTAGAGTAGTTATCAATGGACACCATTTTCAAGATTAGTAGACTCTCAGGTAGATAATAAAGGTTTCTCAAAGATTTGCCGCTGTGCGACTCGCGTCGGCCATGTCTACGCTCGCAGCGCCCTCTTTGTCGTCGTTCCAAGCGCTTGCGTGAATTTGGTTTCCTTCTGCTCTCCCGGGTTGGCGGTCCCGCGGCGCGTGTCTACTTTCCCGCCGCCGGGTGACGGTCCCGTCGCGCGCCTCCGGCTTCTCGGGCGGCGCTAGTCGTTCAAGCGAAATAATGACCGCCGATCAAGACAACAAATGCGTGTGCGTACCTTTCGTCACGATGACCACCGATCAAGACAATAGAGTTTTAGCAGATCGTTTTTTCGCCCCGATAACGATCCCTCTTCTCCCTCCCGGCGGCCTTGGGCATGCATCGTATGGTTATCGGGACGAAAAGAGATCTACTAAAACTCTCTAATAAATGTGTTTGGACCTTGGTTCAAAATTTTGTCTCACGTCTGTGTCGCGTGCTAAGCAGCTTCGCTGGTCATCCACCTTCAGACTGGAATGGCTCGATTTTTTTTTTTTTTCGCGAATTAAATTGTTTTGGTACGCATTGCCCCAGGGCCCGGGTAACCGGGGGTGCATGCGAATAATGGACAGTCAACTGGCCACAGATTAGTTATTTTTGGAAATGGTGCCAAAAGGAAAGCCGTTGTGGAAAGGAGATCTCGCCTCTTCACTTCTGCTTTCCCTTTTCCCCCTCGACCCTCGTGGAGATGTGTCATCGCCTAGCATTTTTAATCTTCTCGCTTGCGCCGACCGAACGAGAAATACTTGCGGAAGTTAAAAATGCCCTGAGAAAGCCGCCCACAGTTTAAACGGAGCAATGCAGAGTCCTCTCGCGTTTCTTGCGAGAGTAGATTATCCCTCAAATTGAAGGGGAAAAAAAAAATCTTTGAAGTTTCTCGGAAAGTACCAGAAAAAAATTTAAGTTCAGTGAATGTCATCCAAGTAAAGTACACTTCAGACAGGTCTTCACCCAGACAAAGCTATTAAAAAAAAGCATTTGAGTGTTCCCCGCACACCATAAAAATAGTCGCCAGCATCCCTAATCATAAGTGAACAAGTTGCAGCCAAGTTGCTGACAAACGAACAACACACAACATCTTATGTGGTATATAAAGAGCTTTAACAAGTTTATTATCTCATTTCATTTTATATCAGAACAATATAAACATGGCTGTCCAGGTTTAGGCACTTGAGGGGGGGCACGTGCCCCATGTGTGAACGCTACTAATTAAAACATGCATTCAGACAACACCAACAAACAGTTGTTGCACAGTCGGCACCATTGTTGCAACAGTGCACAGTTGTAAAAGAACAGCCAAAACTTCTTGCTAGGTGCACTTCTGCTTCCACAAAGCAGAATATAGACTGTACATGAGTCTGACATGTTATAAGTTAAAAGTATGTAATTGCATATGGAGTGTTTCAAGCTCTTCATATAATCCGCTCTCTTCTCTTTAAAACAACCACGCGTGTTAAATGGCATTTTAAATAAATTAAATACATATTAGCACACTGAGGAGCAACTGGTACTACAAGCCCACCATTTCTGTGGACTGTGCTACCCTGCTGGCAGCTTTGAAGGCATCAAATTTAGGTATTGCTCAGCCATGCAGTCGGGTGTAGCGTGCAAGCAAAATAAACCTGATGCATATAGGCAATTTCCATTAATGCGATATGCATTAGTCTCACACTTTCATTCTCTGACCATAATTTTGGGGAAACCATGTCCTCCAGCTCATAGAAACTCCTACTATTAATATGACACATTCACATTCCTACCAATTTTGGTGGAGGCGGGAGGTGTCACATTAATTAGAGTTGGCTGTGAGTGAACACTGAACATTGTAAATGGTACAAACTGTGTTCACACAAATTTGAAACCCCAAATATTTGTCGATTTCATTAAAACAAAAAATGAAACAGGTGCATCTTCACCAACATGTAACAATGGCTCACAACAAACCGACGAAAAAGCAGCAGTCCAACGTCAAAAGCATGTTAACGGACAATTTCTTGGGTGAACCCATATTTTGTTATTGCAGTATGGAATGTTCCGCAGTATGTGAGCAATCGAACTGTACAATAACGAAAACTGTAGCCTATATGTACAGAAGACTGAATGGCACCAACACACAGCAGAGAAGTTCCACCACAAAAACGTATGCCATGGAATTTCCTTCCGTATTTCATCCTCTAAAAGGCGTAAAGATAACATCAGCCACTTATATACATTTGCTGGAATGATAATTTAGAGTAAAACCATAATAAAGCTCCTCTGTTAGTGAAGCCCTTGTGTCTGGAAGGAGTAAACAAAAAATAAGTATTGGTAGCACTGCCTGCAGAGATGTACAGTTTACAAACTTGCCTGGGGACGCTTACAAAACGTGAGGCTGCGTAGCAAACCAGCGCTGCTCTAATCATTTTTTTCGAAGCAGCCCTGCATATTCCTAACAAGTCTAAAACTCCAATGACAAAAAAAAAAAAAAAAAAAAAGAGAAAAAAAACTAGGTAATTTTTGTTAGTTAACCACAAAGCAGGGTTTCCCCTAACATGCAGGTAGAGAATATGGCTTATCTGTTGTCAATGGGCCTTTTTAAGGAAGAACAGTTAGGAAGCAAAATTAACCAGGTAAATAGCATAAGCTGAATCAAAAGGAAAGTGAACACAAATATCAGAACCAAAATTGAGATTCTGATGCAACACAGATCGATATCACAACAACTCCACATGACCAGCACGGGAGGCTGCAAGGCTCTTTCATAAATAATAATACTCTCGTCCCTACAAGGTGTGTTTGCTCGTATCTCGAATAGAACTCGGGTGTAGTCTCAAAATCGGATGGGCCAGCAATGACAAGAGATACCTCTATGTAGGCCTATAAATCCAAAAGTTGAGACATACCATAAACAACGATACTCTCCCGAGTTCAAAATCATGCGGCTTTGCCTAATATTAGGAATATTTGGTGGGAATCAAACTTCCACTCGATTTTTTGAGGATTAAGAACATGTGAAATATAAGTCATTTACGGCACATTTACAAAGTCAAATGCTTGTACAGTGTAGAAGGCCGAGGTAAAAATACAAACATTATATTTCACCTGTGCAGCACTAACAGTGACAACCCTCTTCAAGTGAAACCGCCACCGGTATACAACTCAAGGCACTCATTCAAAGGCACAATGTTTTGTAAATTTGCAGTGTACACATTCGTAAAACTTTAAAGGTTTTCAAGACAAAAATAAAAAAAGTGCATGGATTTTAGATATTTAGACAAAATTTAAGTGAGAAAATATGTTGGTAAGTAGTACTAATGCGCCTGATTTGCCCCATGTGCTTTCAGTTTACATTCCGGGCAAAAATAGCATTCATAAATGGGGATAGATGTTCTCAACTTCCATATTCTTCCCCAGAGAAAAAATAAATTAGTAATCTGTTTTACAAAAACTGGGACAAGGCAGGTTTTCTTTCAACCGTTTTTGATTTGGAGAAAACCTAATGCACATCTCACAAATGTAACAAGAAAGCCATACTATTTCTATTTTACATTTTCAATGCCTTTTAAGAATAAGGACATTGCTTTTCAAGGAAGGCCCAGTGTTGACCTTGCAGGGTGCAGCAGCTGCAAAAACCCAAGCCGTGCTGCCTTTATACATGCTCTCTTAACATATTTTTCTGACCAACTTTTCCAATGTTTCTTTTTACTCTTAGACAGACTCAGTTCAAATAGGAAATGCAGGGACGTTCTACTTCCTTTCACAAAAAAACAGCCATATACTGTTTACGCCAAAGCCCCACAACATAACTTATTTTCCGGTCTATAGATTGTACCGTTGTATAGGCTGTACCCCCCAAAAAAAAGCAGTTTCCAGAAGGAAGCTGGTATGCAAGTCGCCTCTATATATTTGTATGGTCGGCACTGCGAAACTGCATTGAAAAGCCTGCATCTGTGTATAATGATCGCGATATATGTGCCCGCGACGTGAAGTTTCAATATTCTTGTCATGAAATCTAACAAGAAATAGAACCCCCTAACAAATCTCCAAAGCTAAAATCCATGCTTATATATGTAAAAAAAAAAAAAAGTATGCAAGTTGCATTGTTGTACAAAATGCACCAACTGGAATTTCTGAAAAATGCATTGACTTTTTAATCAAAAAACACGGATTATTATAGCATCACTTTGGGTCCAACACAACCCGACAGAAGTCGGTTAGAATTTTTACAGGACATCACAAACAGCGCCAAGAGCACTGTCTGTGAGTAGAATGGCAAAGAGGAGTCAGGAAAAGTAAAAAAAATTAAAGGCGTCTCACATACGCAACATATGGAACATCACTGTGGGCTGCACAATTGGTTGTCTTCCAAACTAGATTTTGCCAACTTGCCAATTGATGGGTTGTGCATCCCCCGTTACAGCAGTGAGCCTGCAGGAGCGGGGAAGCCAGGACATATATCCCATATCCGGTCTGGTCCTTCAGTTTGTTAAAAAAAGGTGTTGAGGTTTTTGTTTCAAAGCAAAGTTTTTTCGCTCCCAGTGTTCCTTAAAGTCCGACCTACATAATCGTCTTCTACCATGGAAAAAAACGGTTTACAGTTTCCTTCTCTTCATTCCCTCTCGCCAACTTTTCCCCTCCTTTCCACACAGGAGCGGATCTCTGAACTATTTCCGGCAGAGAGAAGGAGGGTCTCCCTCTTTCTCAAATGGAACGGAGGAATTGAGGGAGAGTTTCCTTCTCTCTGCTTGTTGGTCTACCTTTAAGCGATAATGGCCACCTTTAAAACCTGTAGCAAATGACACAGTTTTTGGCTCTCACCTTGAGCAATGCATGCTCAGGACTACTTTTTTTCAAACTGCCTGCATTGGCCACATGTGTCACAAAATGCACCCCCCCCCCCCCCACCCCACCCCACTCCACCCCAAAAAAACAAACAGTTAATTACTGGAATACTTAAGCTGCAGGAGTCAATTTAGACAGAGCTGTCAGTGGAATGTACAGGTCAATCTCCCACTCCACTTTTCTTTCTCTCGCCTTTTAGCAGCGCACAGAAACGTAAACAGAGGCATAAAGGAGAGGTGAGGGTATGTGTCCTCCATACTCCTTTCAGCCAATGGGAGGCTGATGAAGTAGCTCGCAATCTGTCATCGCAGTGACGTTTATCACCAAGTCTTCCGAGTAAGCACAAGCAAAAAGACAAAATCGCTCAGAGATTGATAAACGTCTCGCAGTTCAAGTATTATGTTAATGAATTCCTTCCTGCAAAAAGGGCACCTTGTGAGATATGTGGCCGCCCATGCAGCCAGGAAAAAAATGTTTTTGAGCATGCAGAGTCCCTCTAAATCACAACCGATGAACTTGTTTCGGCATCGCTTAATTGATGCAGCTCAGGAGCCCGCAGACCTTGTCAACACTAATGCACAAACTAGGGGGGAGCTTTGGCTCATGAGCCAAAAGAGAACTTAAATTGGGAAAACAACTTACTCAGGGGTGCAGATGATAAGAAAGAATTTTGGATGTTTTAGGAACCCCTGGAAGTACTCTGGGGGTAACCTTGGGATTCTAGGAAAGCAGTATGAGAAATCCTGCACCAGGCAGTGCTTGCCACATTCTTAAATCCAGGGAACAATTTTTCAAACCACATTCATGATGTATTCACTGGGTAAAGCCAGGCTTTACCTGAAAACATCCAACCCTAGTTATAAGTCAATTCCACAAAATGATGCAACTTTCATATAATGGCCACCAAAAAAATATCCTTAAAAAAAAAAAGGTGTAAGAGTAAAAAAAAATTTCATGCTTGAATTTATGAATTTCGGAGGCACACTGAGGTACAGTTGTGACGAGAACATGAGCACCTGCCTTCCAAGTGCTAAAAAAAACAGCCGATTGCTACCTAACTTAGCCAAACAAAAACCTAAGCCTAACTGTACACACACTTTTATTTACAGCACTATGCTGCCAAACAACTATGCAAACTGACATGACCTTGAGGTGCATATATCCCACACTGCAATGGAAATCAGACCAATATTCTCAGAAAAGAAATACCTCGTTCCAAACCTTAGTCGCTTTCCGCTAATCCACACACTTAAAGAGCATTTGATTTTACAGTACAAACAATGACCACACCAAGATTTCCGAAGGACTTTCTACTTTCCCTCTCTTACACCTTCTAGCAAAGAGGTCCCTCTTGCATAACAGTTGCCCTGAATCAGCAAGAATTGATACACGTCGCACATGACTGTGCCGTGGATCGTAACATTGGCACCCAAATGGCATTCTATTGTCAATAAGGTTTCTGCAAAAGTCCTTATTTGGGCACCAACAAACCTGTTCCCTCAGATCACCTGTCTATATCAAAAACAGGCAGTCACTCCATGTGCCAGTGTTCTGTAAGCTGCAACATTGTTCTTTCAAAATTATCAAAGCCCATGTGCACAAACCCATCTGGGAGGAGCATTACTCCCCATGTGCACTTCCATACTAAGGCCCACTTCAGACGAGGCAATTTTCTCTGGAATTTCAAGGTTGCTGACGAGTTGTTCCTTAGACGTTTGTGCTGCAACATGAATTACTGGGATCGACCTGAAGCGAAAGTGATGCGCGAGATGAGCAACTCGGAGACGTCTGAAGCGGCAGAATTCAACCAGGGACGAGATACTTTCACGAGAGGTCCCCATGGCAATATTAATGATAACTAAAGACTGGAACGCAACTTCATTCTGTTTTGCAATGGATCATTTTCAAAGCTAAATTATTTTGGGAAAATTGCTGGTTAGTCGCAACACGACTTAAAGACATCAAACGTCTTATTAAGATGAAACTTTGTGTCCAAATAGTGCGTCAAAATTACTATTTCAACAATGACGATGACAAAACGTAGCACACTGATTTTCAATGGTCGCTGCGTGTGAATGCAGACTCGTGTTGCAGTCGACGTAATGTCAAGACATTAGTCAAAGTTGCTCCGTGTGAAGCCGGCCTTAGGAAAGTGGCACCTGCATCACCGATACTACAGAAGTCATTTTGCACCATGTGGCCATGCATTAATGCTGCAGACTCACAGATGTTAAACTGCCTATGTAATAAGCTGAAATTTTTTTTCGAATACTCCAATGAGATTGAAGATAAAATTGAACAGACCATTGTTCAAACTTCTATTAAAAAGTTGTTTAGCCTCGTCTACTATTTTCTGGAACAATGCCAATGCATGATAGCTGTATTGAATGGCAAGCATGGAGAATGATGCCCATAAGATGATGATGCCATGCCCATAGGATTGACTGCATTTTGCGGAGGGATCTGAAGCCCCATCTCATAAGTCAACTCCTGGCTGCATTTTGACAATGTGCCTGACATCACAGCTGATTGCTTCCAACGACTTTTGCACTGTAAGAAGCCATATTTGTTTGTAATCAGCTTTGCGGGCGCTGGTGCAATGGCAAAATTTTGGAAAAGTATACGATCACACGCACAGTCTTTTTGGAGAAGGTCGTGCAAAGCAAACATCCACAAACAAACGATGCTTGTCTATGGCACTGAAAAGGATGAGGGACCACTCCGGCTCACGTTCCCAACTTGCACAGACTTCAGTTAAGATAATGCAAATTGGGTAACTAGACAAAAAAAACATCTCGATCAAATCGAAGCATTTCTCCAAGGAGCACGAAGAGTTTCTTCGCCACTGCAGTCCGTCGTTGGCCCGCACTGGCAGGACCTCGTGGGAGGTTGGCGGGCGGGTCAGTGGAAGCCCGGGTTGGTGTGTTCGATGATGCAGCGGCGGCACAGCTTGCGCACAGTGCGATACCCGTCGAGGGTCACCATGGAGCAGTCCTGGAGGCTGAGCTGCTGCAGGCCTCGGCAGAAGTAGGCCAGGGCCTGCAGGCCCCTGTCCGTCACCAAGTCGCACGACTTGAGGCTCAGCTTACGCAGGTTGGGGCAATGCCTCGCCAGGCAGGCCAGGCCACGGTCTCCTACCTGCGAGACGGCAGCAGTCGTAATCGACACCTTGCGACGTGACCTCTCATGTTGCTCAAATAAATTTCTTAAACTCTCGAGCAACCTCAGTGAAGCTCGCCGATAATGTGAAAAAAACAGTTGGCAGCAACCTTAATTTCTGAAGTCCTATGATGCACGAAATAAAACATCAAAGGGGCTCTGACACATCAAAATCATATTTTTTTTTATTATCCGAAACATTTGAAAACGATGCCGGGACATTACCCTCAAAATTTGAAATTTGGGAATTCAGTATTTGTGAAGTAAAAAAAACGATTTCCAAATGCCAAATTCGAAGTTCCCGCGCGATCCGCGCCGATGAGTTGACGTCAGATATTGCGGAGTCCCGAGAGTCCACTTTCTTTCACGACTCCCTGCTGTTGCCATGGCGACCCAAAGCGAGGAGGAAAGGAGCGAGCGCCGGCGCCGGGCGGACCGGTTTTGAGCGGTGTCGCCTGTTTTCCGTGTGAGGATACAAATCCAGGAGACGGCACCACAACGGACTCCGATTTTTGGTATTTCAAAAAGAAGGGCCGTAGTGCGTTCGCAATTGCGCTAAAAAACATGTTTTACGATTGCCGTTATCAGTGATGTGATTGGCCTAAGCCGTTTTGGAGCAGAAAAAGTGGCCTTTGGAGCAGCCAAAACAGTGTTTTGGAGCAGCAAAAGTAGCTTTTAAAGCAGATATTCTAATAAAAATAAAAATATTTGTTTTAAATGCTGGACACGCGAAGAGAACCATGCTCGCCGAAATAAACCAATTATGGTCAAGTTCGGCCACCTGGGAGTCTTTCAAGATGTAGCTAAAATGCCAAAGACATGACACATTTCTTTTTGCTTTTTTGAAACATTCTGCAAGGCTGGAGCAAGCTTTGCTTTAGCTTAGGGTAGTAATGAATGTCCAATTTCAATGTCTCCAAAGAGACATTGCAACATCCCACAAGTGTACAGTGCTGTAGGCATTGCCAAGCAATTCCGAAAAACCGTTTGCCACCGTTTAACTGGTTGCCGATGTGCCAGATTTTCGTCAAAAGTAATTAAATGTAAAGCAATGAATTGCAAGCGTCCCGGCTAGTGCCTCTGACGTGCAATTATGTTCGCATCGTTGGTTCGCATGCACGTGAGGGCAACTCCGGCAGGCTTGCACGTGCGCGTGCTTCGTCGATGAGCGAAACGGCTGTTCGATCGAAACCGAAACCATGCCTCTCCGCTCCGTCGCCAACTGGTTGCCAAAAGTCTATGCAAAATGTAACTGCCCAGCATGCGACAAAAAAAGAGTACAGCGCCGAGTGCTTGCAAGGCCGGCAGGTGAGGTACGAGATAAACACAGAAAAAAAGAACCTGAGCGCATTGATGCAAGACATCGCGAGCCAGGGTTGCTTTGTGCAACGACTGAACTTGAGACAAACAAGCGCGCTCTACGGGTTCAGCGTGCAGACATTCCCTTCTTTGGTTTAGCTGACTTCAACTTTTCTTCGCGACACATTTTTCACGTACCGGGGTCCCTCTCGAAAAAAAGCCCACCAAGAGAAACCTAGGTAATCAATACTTCGACACAGCAGTCTTTGAGCTAGAGAGGGATTTTTGTAGCAGCGTATGTTTTAAACAAGAACATGAATGTTGATGAACATGCAGCGGTCCTTATGTTTCAGTTTAGGAAGCTCCATATCTCCAACGTCGTGTGGCCGTTGATTTCAGGAGCGAGAGCTTCAGCTCAAAAAGTAACTCCCGCCCCGCCGAAACATAGCTTCGTTTCATAGCGTCATGTCATAGCTGGTACCCAGCACGCTAGCGTCGCAGCACGAACACACACCGGCATCTATCGTAAAAAAAATTTAAAAAAAACGCGAGACGAGATTTACACTTACGAGACGACGAGAGCGTGAAAAAAGAGACGGCATGGCGGAAAAAAACATGCAAAAAAACCATGGACGATTGATGCAGGGTGTTTAGTGTCGGGCGGCCGTTGGCGCCGCCTAGCTCATGCATGCTCAGTTACGGTACTTTGTTTAGTTTTGGTTTTAAAAAGCGACCAAAATTGGCCCTTTGGCACAGGCTTGGCGCAGATTACCCATATTTGGGCAAAATGTAGCAGGATGTAGCAGGGTTATCCCCTTGGCGCAGTTTGGCACAATTGGCGCAGCCATCACATCACTGCGTTATTAAGTGTTATAGAGATGTCGCCTACAAAGCTTCTAAATTTCATGATTGTTGACGTCACGAATCAAAAGAAGCGAGGAGGCGAGAGGCGGGAGAATGAAACAGCAAAAATTAAAAAGCGCGCGCGCGTGCGAAAAAAGTTTTTTTTTCGCGATGCGGTTTTTTATGCATGTCTATGACTGCAACTTGCATCATTTTAGACAATAAAAAAAAATATGACCTTTGGGGTGTCAGTGCCCCTTTAAAAGACACATGCAAATGAAAAAAACATTTTTTTTTAAACAGCCTAGAAGGAAAAAGAATGTTATAAAACAAATTTACAATGAAGAAAAAAGCTTTTTAGAGCTATATTTACGGCGCAAAACGAATTTGTAGTTGGCGCCCGCGAGAGCCGTTGCGGGTCACATGGTAGACCTGTGCGCCGTCGCGCGGCGCTGCTTCCGCCACAAAATAACACCGCCGCCGCACGCTGAGCTTGGTGCGCCGCCGGTTCAACGCGTTTCTTCATGCTGCCAGGCGCAAGATCGTTTGCTCCGGGGCACCGCTGCCATCATCTGACCGGCCACCGCCGCCATCTGACCGGCACACAGGTCTATTAAATCTGCTTGCACTTTTTTAGGAGCTTCCTTTGGGCTCTAAAAGTTACTTATTAATCTTCGTATTTTGTCGCACTTCAAACGAAAATGAATAAGTAACCTTGAGAGACCATAGGAAGCTTCCGAAAGACCGCAAGCACCATGTGACAAATAACGACCAGTCATGTGATAAATAGCGACCACTTTTCCGCGACGCCCGCGGGTGCCAACTACAAATTCGTATAGCGCCGTAAATATAGCTCTAACAATTTTTCCTTTTCGTTGTAAATTCGTTTTATGACTTCCTTTTCCCAACCAGGCTGTTAAAAAAAAAAATTTTTTTTTTCCAAAAGTAACCTAAAAGTGCTATATTTCTTTTTTATTTTGAACTGTTATTCCTCTAGTATTACACATAAAAATTGAAAAGCTTATCATGCAAAAATCAGCAAAAGAAAAAAAATATTTGCCAACTAAAACGAGTGTTGCCATCTATGATCAGCGCTACAAAACTACTCGAACGAGCCTAGCTCGTCCGTGGAATTGAGGGCTACCAAAAAAACCACTGCACGAGCTGAGCTCGTCCACGGCATTTTTAGCCACAAAGTGGCCGACGAGCTCAGCTCGTCCAAGGCACTTAAGGGGTTAAAGGGATACTGAACCGAAATTTCGAGTTCACAAAACAAGGCCGGGCGGATAGGCAGGAAGCTGCAAAACCAAAAAATATCACTCATACGGCGATATATCTAACAGATCGCCATATTTTTTTGGAAAAGAAGTGCGCGATTGAACCCGGCCGACAAGGCCAACGAGACAAGGCACGTCACGATTCCCATTCTCTGTCCTCCTCGCTACGTCCCGCCAAGCTGGTGAACCGAAGCGAGGAGGAGAGAAGCGGGGCTGCTTCTTCTCATTCTCAAATTCTCCCGGAGGACAGTTACGTCAAAGAACTCGCTTGATCGCGCCCTTCTTTTCCAAAAGTACGGCCATCCGTTTGAGATATCGATACACGAGTGATGTTTTGGAGTTCTGCGTCTTGTTCAACACTTCTGCAGCCTTACTTTGCGAAATCCAAATTTCGGTTCAGTATCCCTTTAAGAAACGATCATTTCATATTTTTTTCGAAAGACATTTAACAGCATGTGACACTATGGTGTCAAGTCAAGGTGTTACGTTACCCAACGTTGCATAATATAACGTTATGCGACACCACATGCCACAAGGTATGCACAGACGCGATGAAAGCAAAGCTTAGGGGAGTAGCGTGTGCATTATAAAGCATTCCGTGCTCTAACAGAGAAGAAAGGCTCAAAGCTGCCAATGATGACTATGACGGCCCTTTTTGTAGACCCACCTCAATTTGGATTCCTGCTTCGAGCCTCTATCAATGTTTATGAGACCCTTGATCCACAGGCGGCAGTCATGGTTCAAGAAAACCAAGGACAAGGTTCCGGTGCATCGTGAAAATGTGCATTGTGCTTGGTGTGAATAACGTTTATCGGCTTGCCATGATTTGTTGCTTTATTAATTTTACCGTAGAACACCACGCATCCGCCCATTCCACACTAAGCGCCCATTCCCAAATTGATAAGATCTGAGAAAATATGCATAGTACATTTATATGTAAAAGTGATGACCGGACAAGCACCCATCCCTCATTTTTTTGCAATTATCTCGAAATTTTAAGTGGACACTTGCCTGGTATATCATGGTATGTATAAGCCTTTTGAAAGTGCCTTTTTAGTCTATTGTTGCATTTTACTTGAAGCATATTTTGCTATTACAACCTCTCGTAATCAATAAATAAATAAATAAATGAATGCTACCGCTCTTCCCCTATCTGCCCTACCCCCCCATGTTTTTAGTCACGTTGCCCGACAATTCCAGGCTTATGAAACTTTCAGCAACGGCGAGGTTTCTCTGTCCTTAATGATGGAAGTGGCATTTGACTTTTTATTGCCGGCTTTGTAGTGGGCGAAATGTTGAATTGGAGTAGCCATTGACCCTTTTAAAGCAGGTAGCAACATGTGCTAGTACTATAATTGAAAATTAAACAATGGTTGCATCGTTAAAGGGACCATGAAATGGCCTTTTTACTTTTGCCAAATAACTTTTACATTAAACCTTCAATGTTCACTGAATGCCGAACAGGCATCCGTTTTCGTTCCAGTTCATTAGCTTCTACACAAAAAATGAATGAAATATTGACGCGTAATTTTGACGGTTGTGATGTCCGCCGGCATTCGAACCGGAAGTTCTCTCGGCAGTAGGAGAATGGGAGCATTAGCGGCGGCGAGATGGCGGTGTGCCGGTAGGTTTTACTGTGCTGATCGCGCTGATGCCACCGACATATTTTCTGAATCAGCACCTCTCATCGCCGCGATAGCCATGGACACATCGCAGCTGAGCGAAATTCAATTAGATGTGTTGCGCTACAGTGACAGCATGGGATCAGTCCCATACGCTGGTATGCCTGTTGGGAAGCGCGGCCAGTCTTCTGGCAAAGTCCAGTTCTTCATTGAAATCGGCAGAGGGCTTTTGGAACCTGCCCGTGTTTGCAGAGAACGCTGTAAATGTGGCTGTAATCACATTCGGTGTCAAAATATTCCGAACATACACGAATGACCTTGAATCCGGGTTCCCTCAAACCGATGAGCCTGCACCAAGTGCTTCGACGTGATTCATCAAGCGGCAAGCGATGAAACTGCAACTGTTTCTTTTTAACCGCCGGACTGCAGAAGCTGTAATTTGGGCACTTCCGTACACTGCAGCCTTTCGACATAGCGACCGAGCGATTGATCACAAACAATGTAGACACTACTTGAGCAGCCAGAAAACGAAAGTCTGCTGTGCGAAGGATGCGCGACCAGGAGCAAACCCGTTCAGCAGATGACGCTCGTAGGTTGACTGCGCAGGCGCAGTCAGGTCTTTCTCTTGCTTCATTTACCACACTATAGATGGCGCTTGGCTCTGATCATTATCAAATTCGGCAATCTTCGTCACATTTCTAATTATGCTACAAAATGTGGATCTGAATATTATTTAAAACTTTTAGGAAACATTCGCCAGCTATTTATTGTTTATGATCGCGGTGCTGGTGAGGTAGGCTCTTACCCAATAGGCGACGTGGATTCGGCTGACGTGCTGCGGTTTCGCGGATGCATCGCAGCGAGAAGAAAGATAGCTTTCGAAGAAAAGAAGTTGTAAAAAAGTCTGGTTTTCTTTTAAAAGTTCTATAGCGAAAAATTCTTTTTTTGCTTTGTATTCTTGTGTAATTGTGTTTCTCTCCATACCTTTCACGGCGTGTGGTAAATGAAGTTCGATTTCAAAATCATTTCATGATCTCTTTAAGTGAGTTAATCTTTGATAATGAATAAAGGTTCATCCTACATATTAAAGAGGTATTTTAGCAATTTCTTCATGGTCCACGATTTGCACCAGCATAAAACAAATGGTTGGCATAGACTTTTTTTTTTTAAACTGCCTGCTCCACTGGTAAGCCTGCCTGCCACTGATGTCACGGCACTGAAAAGTGTGGGTATATTTGACAGTTGCATTTTGCATAATTTTCATTTGCCGATTTCGCAATAACTATTTTGAATTTGCCGACCGGAAAGGGTAAAGGCCAGGAATTCGGAAAATATAGTTAGTTGGAGTAGCTCAAAACATCGCCGCAGTGCCCCTTTACAGCATATTAACTTGTTATCATTTGTAACAATATTACGTAGAAATGGTCATGAAAAGTACAAAATGGCCACACACCTTTCTAAAAATAAGATTTAGATCAAAGTAGGTAATTTACAACAAAAATTAGAAAAAAAAACGGTAAAATATAAATTATGCGAGACACTTCAGCTATGAAATAAAGAGTAGCTCCCACTCCCCCTTTTATATTCATAGTTTATGTAGCCTGTCAATACAATTTAGGTAAAATATGGCAAAAACTAGCATATCTGCTAAACGTTTGTTCAATGAAAATATGCTCCACCAAGTTTGATGAATCTACCAAACTCAAGATTCTAATATCATGAACTGCCAAAATCCACCGCCGGCAGGGAACACTCCGGCGTGCCACCACCGTCAATTTTTGACCGTCGCGAAAAGTCTATCACGTGGTGCTTACACTCTTTCAGGAGCTTCCTCTGGGCTCTAAAAGTTACTTATTAATCTTTGCATTTTTGTTGCACTTCAAACGAAAATTAATAAGTAACTTTTAGAGTTCAAATGAAGGTCCCAAAAAAGTGCAAGCACTACATGACCATAGTGGCCAGTCACGTGACCATAGCGGTAACTTTTCAGCGGGCCCCCAAGGGTGCCTACTACAAATTCATATTCCGCTATAAATATAATTAAAAAAAAAAAAGTTTCGCAGTAAATTTTGTTTTACGACATTCTTTTATCACCTAAACTGTTAAAAATTTTTTTTTTTTTTTTGGCATGTGGGTTGTAAGGGTTTTATTACATCAGAACAGAGTACACTAGACTCTCAGTAAATCGGTCGCTTTATTTGAATTTCCAGTTTGTTCGAAGCAGGGGTGCGGTCCCGGCAATTACTCATATGAGTCTATGGGGAAAATGCAGACTAATTAAAAGTTTAACCTCCGAGACTAATTAATTCAAAGGATTTTTTTTCCAGTGATCCATAAGTTTGGCAACTCTAGGAGCATGAAAAAGCCTAGCGATTACGCTGACCCGCTGACCAAGCTTAAAAAGGCACGGACAGGTCAAAATCTTTTTTTATTATTATTATTATTTGAAACAATTAAAAACGATGCCTGGATGTTACCCTCAAAATTAATTCTGGTAAAACTAAAGCCATTCTTTTTAGAGCAAGAATTACAAATTCCTTTCATACATCTACTCTGCCCCTCGGTACCGATAAGATAGATATAGTCGAAAGTGTTCGAGTTTTGGGTGTAATATTTAATCATTACATGCTATGAGATGAAATGGTACATTATACATGTAAAAAACTATATCGTCATATACTCCCAACGTCAGCAATGCTTCTTATACATCATTCTCTATGTGATATGCATTATAAATACTGCTTTTTGGTTTGGAGGAATACAACGTCCACAAATCTTAAGCAGATACAAATTCTGCAAAAAAACGTTGTGCTTACTATATGCCATACTGCATACGATGCTCATACAAAACCATTGTTTAAAGGGGCCCTGCAATCATATTTAAGCGTCTACCTTTTTTGCGGTTTCCACGTCTCTTGCGGTTCGGGCAAGCCAGCGGGCACGGAGAGAGTAACTAAATATCCGCGCATCATATTTTAACTGGACGGCGCGGAAACCTCCTCCACCTACGAGGGCGACCCGCATTGCCGAAAGCGTGCGATATGTGACGCCTTAGGTCCTGGCCTTACTACTGGTTAAAGCCTTTTTTTTAGTCGAGATACAAAATATAAGCGTCGCAAACCATTTCAATTATGTATGAAAGTAGTTTTTGTTCAGTACTTTAGATCAGAGAAGAAACAAATGCAGTTTATAAGGTATGAAAACAAGAAATGACCCGTCGACATACCCACCACCAAGCGGCGGAAAAGCGGCGCATACTAGAAAGGGCTGGTGGGATGAGGCGCCGATGAACGGCGAGCGTAGGAAGGTCCCGGGTGTACGCGGCGGCGCTGCAGTCGTATACTGGCGCATACTAGAAAGGGCTGGTGGGATGAGGCGCCGATGAACGGCGAGCGTAGGAAGGTCCCGGGTGTACGCGGCGGCGCTGCAGTCGTATACTGGCGCATACTAGAAAGGGCTGGTGGGATGAGGCGCCGATGAACGGCGAGCGTAGGAATGTCCCGGGTGTACGCGGCGGCGCTGCAGTCGTATATTGGCTCGAGGATCCGAGCGTTCCGAAGGCCTTCGGCGCGAGCCCTGCTGGCGATTTGGCCATTTCAGTGGTGTGATGGCTTAAGTCATTTTGGAGGACCTTTCGGAGCAACCAAAAGTCTATTGGAGCAGCAAAAGTGACCTTTGGAGCAACCAAAACAGTGTTTTGGAGCAGTAAAAGTAGCTTTTTGAGCAGCCAAGACAGTGTTTTGGAGCAGAAATTGTGGCTTTTGGAGCAGATATTCTTAGACAAATTAAAAAATATATTTTTTAATTTTAAGCGTTGTACAAATGAAGGGCACTTTGTGTTGTGATTTGTGTAGTGTTCTAATGTGACGTGTTGTGATGGAACTCGCTGCTCGTGTTTGTACTGCTGAGACATCCCACAAGTCTACAGTGCTGTAGGCGTTGCCGAGCAGTTCCGAAAAACTGCTTGCCACCGTTTTCCTGGTTCCGGACAAACCACATTTTCTCCAAAGTAAGCAAACGTAAAACAATGAATAGCAAGCGTCCCGGCTAGTGCCTCTGTCGTGTAATCAAGTTCGCAAACACGTGAGGGCAACTTCAGCAGGTTAGCAGTTGCGCGTGCTTCGTCGCGCGAGCGGAGACAACGGCTGTGCAATCGCAACCGAAACCATGTCACTCTGCTCCGACGCCAACTGATTCTCGAAATTGTATGCAAAATGTAACTGTCAAGCATAAGACAAAAAACAGTCCAGCGGCGCATTCTCGTCAGGGAGGCAAACAAGGTACAAGCTAAACACATAAAAAAAGAGCAAAATAAACCTGAGTGCACCGATGCAAGACATCGCAAGCCAGGGTCAAAAAGTTCTTGGAGCGCTTTGTGCAACGACTGAACTCGAAACAAACAAGCGCGCTGTGCAGGTTCAGCGCAGACAATGCCATTCTTTGCTTTAGCTCACATCTCTTAAATTTCTTATCGGGGTCCCTATCAAAAAAAGCCCACCGAGAGAAACCTAGGTAATCAATACTTCAGCACAGCAGTCTTTGAGTTGAAAAGGGTTTTTTGCAGTAACATATGATTTAAACAAGAACAGGAATGTTGATGAACATGCGGGGGTACTTAGTTTTATTTTAGAAAGCGCCATATCTGCACCGACGTGGGGACGGCAACACCCGACGTCGCGCGACCATGGTGACTGGAAGGCAGGGACCAAATATAGTTTTCCCACGGCTGTTGCTTTCAGGAACGAGTGCTTCAGTTCACAAAGTAACCTCCGCCACGCAAAAACGAGGTTTCATTTCACAGCATGACGGCATGGCTGGTACCCGGTGCGCTCTAGCGTCGGAGCCTCCACACACACACCCGCGTCTATCATTGAAAATATATAAAAAAAGACGCGAGACAAGACGACGCCAGATGGCGGGAAAACATGCAGGATCGGATGGACAATTGATGCAGGGTACTTCGTGTGGGTCAGTCTAGAGTCACTGGGGTTGTGTTCCAAATCTTACCCAAATGAATCCGAGTTACTCCGGCGGGTGTGTCACGTGACAACACAGATTGAAAAACGCTGGATGCGGGTAGGTTTTGGAACGCCAAGGTACAAAACCCTTACCCTGGAGGAAGTAAATTTTGGAACACGAGTAAATTTTGGAACACCGCCTAGGTTGGCCATTGTGCCACATAACACACGTATGCTCAATTACATTGCTCAGTCTAGTTTCGGTTTTGAAAGGTAACTGAAATTGTTACTTTTGCGCAGGCTTGGCGCAGATTACCCATATTTTGGCAAAATGTAGCAGGATGTTGCAGGGTTAGACCCTTGGCGCATTTTGGCACAATTGCCGCAGAAATCACATAACTGCCATTTGGCGGTATGGCAGCGGGAAGTAGCTCCCGTTATGAACTGATCTTTACCCCGTGTTTGCTGTCGTTTGTGGCCAATGAAGTGTTATGCCGAAATAGTCTTTAATCGTGCAGCAAACGCAATGCAAGCCGCCTTGGCCGCCCGCTTCATACAGCTTATCCAACTCATGCTTTAGCGGCGCCCTCTCGAGCCGTCGACACGGACTGCGACAGCCGTGAGCATTCGATGAGCTCACTACCCCTCCTCTAGTTCACGGCCACTCAAGCCAGGACCTACGACGTCATGAAGCACGTTATTTTTTGCTTGTTTTTGTAATTCTAATTTGCCTATAACTTTTAAAATAAAGCGAAATTTGAGATAAGAAAAGTTTCATTGAGTTACTACCATAAAATCCCGAGAGATGCCCCACCCCCGAAAGATAGCCCACCCCAAGTTTTGGATTGATTTGCTATATTCTTTTAAACACTGAAAGATAGCCCACTACTAGTAATAGTAGTGTTGTGTATACCGTAAAAACCGAAATATGATTTTTTTTTTAAATTTTGCTATGTAAAATTTGCGGTTCCTATTATACGCGGGTCCTAACAATTTTCAGCTTTGATGAGGCGCGATCTAACACTGTTTGACGTAGTTTCTGTTTCGAAGCAACAAGGCTCTCAAAACAGCTATTAAAATCACAATGTTCGAGGCGCCACCACCCGTCAACAGTGAGGCTCAGCAATGGCGTCGGCGCGAAGACGATAATCGACCGCCTTCAAAAGAAAAGCACATTTGGTTGCGGAAGGCATCGGCAACAGTGCCTCCGGACGACAATTCGCCGTAAATGAGGGCAGCATCCGCGGATGGAGACAACAAAAGCAAGCTCTGTTTGCTTGCAACGGAACGAGAAGAAGCTTTAGGAGCCCGAAGAATGGCGTGTTCGCCGACGTCGAGGCAAGTCTCAGCGGAACGGCATCTCGCCGTAAACACCGAGCTGCTACATGAGAACTTTGGCGAGCCGACATTGGGTTACTCGCTTTATGCGCCGTGCCAAGATTTCACTGCGTCGGCGCTCGCTCGTCGCTCGTTCTTTCAAGTGCGGGATTTCAAATGCGCTCGACGGCACTGAAGACTACTTACTGCCTTTGGGAGGAGGCGTCGTACAAGGAGTCTGACGGACGTGATAACAGTGATTTAAGGTTCAGTTATGACGCCAATAAGGAATATTTTCGTAATCCTGATTTTTTTTCGTATTATACGCGGATAATGTTTTTTTTGCAGTCCTCAAATTATGTTTTGTATTATACACGGGTTTTTACGGCACTCTTCTACTGGTCCGTCGTTCATTTGCGCTGTATTCTCGTTCCAACAAGCTTCGAAGGGACACAACCTAAAAATAGCAATTTTTTTATACTTTTCTTGATTGTACACGGAAAGTTAGCCCACTTCAAATTTTCACCCGATTTGCTCTTGATGTTAGGTGGGCTATCTCTCGGGATTTTACGGTACGTTCAGTGAGCTCAGGTTCCGTGCAAATTAAAAACCAGTCAAAAAGTTGTTGCAGGGCCCCTTTAAAAAACTTCATATCGTACAGATTCCAAATGACTATAATCATAAACTTTGTATCACCTATAAAAAGTCTTTTCATCACAAAGAAAACTTATTTCTGTTTATTTCCCAGATTACAATTAGAGACACAATTTGTGATACGCGCAGCGCAGGTACGTGGTTAGTGCTGCACTCCAGAACAAATTATGAAAGTCAGATGTTGCGAAATACCCTTCCCCGTCTTTTAAATCGTTTGAGAGAATTAAACATAATAGAACTTTTGTCTAGGGGAAACAAATATTTGCTTTCATTTTTTGTTGAGCATCCAATGTTAGTGTAGGTGCATGACATGTGGTCATTTTCATTTTCATTGCTTTTTGTTTTATTTTAAACAAATAATTACATATACCATTTATTTTTGTGTGTTAACTGTTTTGTGTTCTGTCTCTGCTGCTGCTGAGGGGAGATGGAGACCTGTCAAGCAAGTGTTTTGTTGCTTTTTTCTCTGTTTTCCCTCTCCAAGTGAAGAAAAATAAAGAATTTTGATTTGATTTGAATGAAAATTTGAAACTTCGGAACTCAGTATCTGTGAAGTAAAAAATAACAATTTCCTAAAGCCGAATTTGAAGTCCCCGCATTATCCACACGAGTGCAGTAACGTCAAATATTGACTCGTCCTGCAGCTCGCTTACCTCCCGCCTTTGAACCGACCCGAAGTGCCGTGTTTGCCACCGTCCCGTAATCAACCGCTTGCGTGCCGCCTATTGCTGCGAGCAGACGACGCTTCACTTTTGAGTTTGAAGTTCTTTTAGGGATCTTTCAGCGACCTCAAATTCTTTGAAACGGTGCGAGATCGAACAGAACGTGCAGTAGACTTTTGTGAGTAACGTGAGCGGCCGTGTGTCGCGCCTGTTCTGCGTGAAGGGCTGCTTCGGCGGAGTCACAACCGACACTACAGTACAAAGACACCAAAAACCCAGTTGTTTTGACCGTTTGACAATTTCCTTTTCGAAGATAGAGAGGTCGTTGGGTGCCTCAACAAGAGAACTCCATGCGATTCCTCGACTCACCGATCATCCTCAGTGATACATGTGTCAAGCACCGCCATGTTTTCCAAGGCAGGATAAAAAGCCAGGAGGTGACATCACTACGGACTCCGATTTTCGAATTTCAGAAAGAAAGGTTGTAGAGCGTTCACAATTGCGTTAAAACACGTTTTATGAACGCCATTATTAGGTATTATAGGAATGTCACTTACAAAGCTTTTAAAAATTTCATATTTTTGACGTCACAAATAAAAAGCAAGGACGTGAGAAGCAGGAGAGAAGAGCGCCAAAAATAAAAAGGTGCACGTGGGAAAATTTTTTTTTTTTTTTTCGTTGTGGTATTTTTGTGCATGTCTATAACTACAATTTCATCATTTTAGAAAAAAAGAAAAAAAAAAGACCTTTGGGATATCAGCACCCCTTTAAATTGACCCCGTGCACACTTTATCGCTTTTATCTATTGTGTGCGCAGCCAGGCAAAAAAAGACAACAACTGCAGCGTGCAAACAAGCCACCAGGTGGCCAAACCAACCCAAGCCAGCATGGTTGCGGGCGCACGCATTGTGCCATTGTTCCTGTTATGTTCTGATTCGCTTTATTTTCTTTCTCTTCTTTTAGCTAGTCTAACGACGACGATGTTAGCTCACGGTATGAGCTGAGTGACGTACATGTCACTCAGCTCATACATGGAACCCCAACTCGACTGGTCATTGCCTAGGCTGCTTTAACATACTTTTTGGCGACGAGGATGGGATGAAATGGAAGAAATGTTTGCAGTGAAACTTAGAACTGCCCAAAAGTCGATTTGTGTGAATCGACCGATGGTTGGGAGGGGGGAGGGAGGGAGGGAAGGGAGGGGCAAAGGGGAGGGGAGGGCACAGGAGACACGAAATCTCCCGCGTTTCATGTATTACCCAAAAATTTCGCTATCCCGCCAATGCACGATGCTTGTGCGAGCTAAAATTCAAAATAAAAGTAACCGCAAAAAAAAAAAGAAGCCCACCGGGAGACGACAACGCTTGCCGACGCTCGACAACACACAAACGGAAACCAGCACCGTGCAATTGAAATATCGGCCTATATTTTTTTTTTCCCTTTTGTAATTTTCCTCTAGCTTGTGAAGGGCACGGTTCGACTCCATCTTGGATTTTCGAAACAAAGTTAAAATAGACATAAATATTCTTACACAAACCCAGAAAAAAAGGGGAGGATGAGGGAGGGAAACGATGAGAGGGCCGAAAAAGCCAAGATGGAGTCGAACCGTACCCTTCACAAGCTAGAAAAAAATTACAAAAGGAAACAAAAATATAGACCGATGTTTCAATTCCATGGTGGTGTTTTCCGTGTGTACGGTGTCGAGCGTCGGCAAGTGTTTTCGTCTCCCGATGTGCTTTTTTTTCTTTTTTTTTTTTTTTGCGGTTATTTTTGTTTTGAATTTTAGCTCGCAGAAGCATTGTTCATTGGCCGGGTAGCGAAATTTTCGGGCGATAGTGAAGAAAGCCAATGTGGCTAAGCAAGGCGTACAAGCAACGTGGCTTGATTTCAGGCATTACGCAGTCCTACGAGATGTTTTGTCCATCAAATATATTAGTCAACAAACATGCAAACAGATGTAGTCCGCTTTCGAAGAGTGACATTATGCAAGTGTGGTTAGGCCTACAAATGACCATGTTGCTTTCCGTGTCGGGTGGCCGAGTGCCGCTGACGTGGAAACTGCTTGTGGCACTCGGGAGTACAATTTTGCGTTTTCTTTGGTGCAGAAAGTGTTCAAGGCACCCAAAAAAGGTCTGAAATTTCCAGAGCATAGTTAATGCAGCGCGTGTCCGTTAGTAGAGGCAGGCAAAAATAATCTTCTCCTGGTGAGTATTGAATAAAATACAACCGGTTCGAGTGTTGTTTCTCTAATTCTGATTATGTTTAATTCAAAGCATTTTCCTCTCCTCGCGAGCTTCGAATTATTAAGTCGGCTGTATTGCCGATATAAGAGAGTAAGCTGACCTCGCACAAACAGATGTGCATGCACACAGAAAGGTTCCCCTTTATCATCGATAGAATTCATTGCAAGAAGGTCCTGGGTATGCGCGAGTGAACAAAATCATTCTGAGATATAAACGAGTGTTGCGGGGTAAATATTGCCTTACTCTATCCCTTCAGTTAAAAATATTGTTTGAGAGTTCAGCGTCCCTTTTAAAAGCTCTTGAGCACTGAGGTGCGCGTGTTCTCAACGCCCTCCGCATGTCATGCAGGACTCTGCCATTTCTACGCCAAGCCTCCTTGAGCAGGATCATACTTTTTATTGTGCTTCACTTTAATAAACTAATGGTGCATTGTGCTTAGCCTACAACGTGTAAAAATACTCCAGGAGCCGGGAGGCATCGAAACTAAAATATGAACATTGGCTTAGCAAAAATGAAATGTAGCACTACATGTCATTTTAGGCATGTAATTCTACATCTACTACATACCGAAAATGGAGCAGATTAGCTTTTATGGCACAATTTGCTGTAATGTCCCATCATTGCATTCTGTTGCTGGTTCAAGAATATACATTAACAAGCAGACAAAAAGCCATGCTTTTTGTCTGCTCATCATTGTATATTCATGGTATCATCAGTAAGCATGCAGCAAATGTGATGGTCTATCCTCACATACAGGCCTTTTGGTTGACTGGTTAGGAAGGTGGTTCCCGACCACTAATGTTTCAGCGACCCCTTCTGGATCGGTAGAAGTATACCCCCCCTGATAAAGGGCCCCCATTTGAGAACCATTGTGTTAAGGCATTCCCTTACGCTAACCAAGTCTGGCCAAGCCAGAGGTTACGGACAAATGCAAAAATACCCCAGAAGCCAGGAGGCGCCAACAGTAAGGTAAGAATACTGACCAGACAATTCTGGCTTGCTCTGGACCTAAAAAAGTTGCACGGGGCACACCGAGGGGGAAGCAGCCAAAACGTCAAGGGCACCCACCTCGCACTTCCCCACATCCAGGGCCCTGAGCCGGGGGCAGGAGCGAGCGAGCACTTCGAGGGTGGCGTCCGAGACGGCCTCGCAGCCCCGGGCATTGAGGTAGCGCAGCCGGTAGCAGTGGCGACACACCTGCTTCAGGCCCGCGTCGGACACCCGCTCGCACTTGGCCACGCTCAGGTAGCGCAGATGGGGCCCCAGCTTGGCTAGCTCATACAGCCCAAAGTCCGTCACCTGCACAGACGTCCGTCGCGTCAGGCTGTGCCGCTTTGCACCGGCGTGTGCATGCCAAGCTTCACTGCCTTGCACTGGTAATCTGGTACCGAGCTTCGCCGCTTTGCACCGGTGCTCTGGCGTCGAGCTTTGCACTCGTATCCAGAGAAATGGCTGACAAATCGAAGCATCTTGGATGAATCGATGGGCTTACTCGCGTAATGGACGGTGCCGGAGAAGAAAAGATAGAGCTACGGTCAAATAAGTGAGATGGTAATCGCATTGCTTCCCGCATTACCTTACGTTTTACCCAGCTCACCATGCAAGGGTCTTGCGTTTCCTAATAAATGTGAAAAGTTTCTCACGATGTAAGTGTATCGTTTCATAGGTATGTTTTCAAGAAATAAAGTTCCAGCCGTGATTTATTAGTGTCCAAGCTCAATTCACATCACAAGTAAAATATTTGCATTCGAAAGTGTTCTCCATATAGGATTCACTGTCCAATTTAAATATTCATGTTCGATTTGCGGTCAAGACTTTAACATTCGTGCACGTCCAGGCAAAATGTTTCTGCCCCTTACTTTGTCACACGACGTTATAGTCCCTAACGAGGTGAGAACAGCGAGAAAGAGATCTTAGACAATGTTTGGACATCACGTGTACCCCGAATGCATGCGCACAGCAGGGGCACGGCGGAGGGCACGGAGCGCATACCGGAGGCCGGGCACTCGAAAGACGCATGTGCCACTCTCATTCTGTCGGCGACCAGAGCCCTTCCCACTCTAACAACCAATCCCCCGTGATGTCGAGCCCAAGGGCTACCTGGAGGCAGTCGCTGATGCTGAGCTCCCTGAGCATGACGCAGTAGCTGGCCACGGCCTTGACGGCGGCGTCCGTGATGCGCAGGCAGCGCCGCAAAAACAGGTGGGTCAGCTGGGGGCAGCCCCTGGCCAGGGCCTTGACCCCAGCGTCCTCCAGGGCCTGGCAGTCTGTCAGGTCCACATACTGCAGGTACAGCTGCCGGGGTGCGCCCCGCCCGGGCAGTGACGAGTCCGCCCGCCCATGGTCCGTCGGGCCACCGCCCCCGCCCGCGGGCACCGCCGGGCGGAACTTTACGCTCGTCACCTGGAAGCACCCTGCGCGAGACGGGACCGGCACGTCGCAAGGAAGCTACGGTGCTTTTGCAAGATGCTCCGACTTGCCACGTTTTCTGAATACATGGGATTTACGTCTCTAGGCAGGTTGCTTATTATACCTCTAAATCGGGAACGGTTCGAGAGGAAATGGCAAATTTATTTATTCTTTCATTTACCCTCCAGTGCCCAGAGGACGTTATTGCAGGAAGGCGATAAATGCAAAATGTACACAACAAAAATGTACACAATTGTACAAAGAAATGTGCACAAAAGAAAGAAAGTGCAGAAAGGTATGTACAGTGCTCAGCAAACTCATCTGGAACACATGCTAACCCTACTCTTGGCTTGTTCCGTTTTATTTTTTTCGATGTGTGTGTGCATAGCTGGCGCTAGCCCTAAGCTATTTCACTTTGTGTCCCACTATGTCCATAGCATACCTTCAGTTCACATAAATATGCGCAGTTCTCTCATATTTTATCTTCCGAAGATGGCTGTTTCCCGGTCCCTGAAGACTCCTTTGGGTCTCAATTGGAACCATGTGACTGTGGAACGCTGTGCTGTGGCTGGAGGTTTGCCGTTCCTGGCAGTCAGTGACGCTCGAAGTCGGGATGGACTTTTCGAAAAACATGTATTTACAGCGATAAAAAAAACACTAGAAAATGTCACGCTTCTGTTGCCACTCACAGCAGCGAAACGTCAACAAGTGCACCTCGGCGCATGTGCCCTGCAAACTCTTTGCCGCGCACGACAAATATGCGGGTTGTAGGGACCGTGGGGAGAAAAACGACTTGCTCCGCACACCGGCCCATTTCAACCCACTCGTTTCCTCAAAAATGCCGCTTGTCAAAGGGAGAGCCGAGTGGCAGCGAAGTGTACGCACCAGTGAGGTCGAGGCGGTCGAGGCTGAGACAGCGGGAGACCACCTCCGAGACGCCCACGTCCGTGACCTGGGTGCAGCCCCGCACCTCGAGCGTCCTGAGCTGGGGACAGCGTCGGGCCACCGCTGTGAGGCCCCCGTCGCTGAGCCGCAAGCAGCCGCTCAGGCAGACCCGCTCTACGGCAGAGCACACCCCCGGGGTGTCCCTGCTCAGCAGGCGGAACAGCGTGCGCAGCCCTGGGCACGCCGCGGGATGGAATCTCCCTCAGTGGGCACGGCAACAGGATGATGAAATAATCAAATTACTTCCCACAATGCGGCAATGACTAAACTGACATGGAACAGAAAATTATCCGCAAATAGATGGCAATAATTTCATGGACACCTTTCTCAAACTCTGTTTCAAAATACGGAACCCCAATGTGCTAGATTTGTATAAAATAATTGCGAATCCAGAGCGAGTGTTAGCGTGAAAGGATCCTACATTGGAAATTAGTGAAAGCAGTGTCTTTTCGGTTTAAAATTTCTAGATATTTATAACAATGAACTATCAATTAATAGGGATACAGTGTAGACCGCATATAACGTATGTCTCGGGAGTCGCGAAAATCCCCACTATAAGCGGTACCGCACTATAACCAAAACATCAATTTTTCAGGCCAAAATACATGCCATGAGACAACTTACCTTTGTAAAAGAATTTATTTTATGTTAGATGAAAAATAAAGCTTAGTTTGAGGAAAGTCTTTATTTCACCAGACTATAGTACAGTTCTGTCTCAAGTGTGTCACACATTTTGAAAGAAATGAGCGGCTTTTGCCTGGCGCAGCCTTTTAACGGCGTCGCGGGTTGCGGACGGACGTTGCGAGCGTTCAGGATTGCTAACCCTAATCACTTTTCTCCGGAGATGAAAACGCGTGAAAATTCGCATCCTTCATACGGTATGCGCCAGTAACACCTTGAATTTGAGCACACGCATGAAATGCGCCAAATAAGAAATCCGGGCGATGTTCGAGGACACAAATGCTTAGAAATCACCACTGTAGTCGAAGTAAACAAACACGACGACACGGGCGTTTCTGCCGTCTTGAGAGCGCCGCCACGACATCGCTGCACGAGTAGGTGGATCTTCCCTTCTAGTACGTGCTGGGTTATCATAGCGACACACAACGAAAATTCACAGTCAAGGATACGCAGATTGATGAGATGAACGGCCGTCTACGACGACGATCACAACCGACGCCATGTTTGCGGAATAGAAGCAGCCGGCCCGCGACCGGCATGCAACGCGCGCGAACACTTCTCCTCGACCTGCGATTGGTCTGTCGTTGCGGTTGTTTGTTTCTTTGTTTCCAACGCAGCAGAGGGACGCACGCACGTGAACGACTCGTGCGTGCGTCCCTCCGTCGCTATGGCAACTGAAGCCTCTCTCTTCGATTCTCCCCGCGTTTTCGAGCAACCTCCTCGCCCCGCGAGTGCAGTTTGCGGCTCGCGCCAGCTCGCGCCGTCAGCGCCGTTATCTAGTGCCGCCCAGGGAAGCGAGCTCGCTGCTCCGGTCGTCGGCGCGGTCGGCGGGCCGTGCCAAAAACCGCACTATAACCGGTATTTCCCTTCGCGCGCCTGCATTTTAAGCAGTATGTAATTACATGGAGTTCTATGGGAGGTGAACCGGTGGTTCAAAAAAACCGCGTTATACCCGGTCCTGCACTATAAGCGGTTACGTTGTAAGTGGTCTATACTGTATGTTCTTACAGGAACTGTGTTATATGCCAGAAAGAGTGGGTCATCCAAAAAAAATTGGACCCTGCTCGAAGAACTTCTAAGGGAGTGGAACAAGTTGCCTAAAAATGTCTTCTTGATTAACTTTCCAAATTATGTTTGATAGATAACTCTTATGCTTGTGAGAAATCCATCTCCCGCAGTAATGCCTCACAGTGATGCAGGCTTTGCCGTAAAAATATAGATAAAGCAACCGAGAAACCTCTGGGAGTACCATCCCTCGAGCACACGTATTCTCTCCTTCCCATCTCCGGCCTAGTCTCAATGCAAAGGGGCACTGTACCATAGTCCTTTTGTACAATCACTACCATATGTGATGCATGTTGAAGGAATCATGCGACACGGACAGATATCATAACAGTGTGCATTTATGCATTCACTACAGAATGATTCACGTTAAAGTAATTGCAAACCATCGCACTACCGTAAAATTCAACAAGGGCACCCACCCAAAATGGAGATAAATCTTTTTCACAATTTATGTATGCTTTATGTATTTCAGAGCTCTGTCGGCTGCCATTTGCCCATTGAAAGTTTCAGAAAATCACTTACAGTCGACTCTCGTTAATTCAAAATCTCTTAATTCAAACTTGCGGATAATTCAAACTAACGTGCAGGTCCCATCCCATGCGTCTCTATGGGAAGAAACTCCTGATAATTCAAACTTTGCTTTATTCAAACAAATTTTCGGCCCCCCTCGAGTTTGAATTAATGAGAGTCGACTGTATAACTTTTGACTAAGATAACAATTAGTGCTGAAACTTTGTCGTCTGGTTCTGACAGCTAGTGCTATATTTGGGCGAATAATGAGCGTTTGGCGATAAACAGATTATTCTTGCGGGAAAAAAAACCCTGTAAACTTTTTTTGGACACCCTGTACATTGTTGTGTGCCAAAACAATGAAACATATCAAAGCATAAGGAGTGCAAGGCAACATACATACCCAGGGTATGCAAAACGGAAAGGCATTGCTGAAGAAATCAAAATGGTCACAATACATAAGAAGCTATACAGTCAAACACGTTTATAACGAACGCCTCTACAGCAAAATTACCCGTTCAACTAAGCACAACCAAATACCCGGCCCCTTTCCCATGTTCAGCATATTTTATTGACCACTACAACAAATTTTTGTTTTACAAATTATTCTGTCAAACGAGGCATAAGAAACCGCTATTATAACAAAATATCTGGGTAAAACATAACCGATTTCACATAAATCATTGTGATGAAGTAATGCACGAGGGGAGGCACGTAAAATAAATGCAGCAGTGGCAGCGGCGGCTGCCATGGCCACCGACGCATTGTGAACCCTCCCTTGGTCTTAAGTATAATTATATGTTAGTGCAGATCCGTGCCTTTTGGGTAGCGCCACCTTGCAGCTCCGAGCATTTATTTTTTTCTTGTTTTCTGAACCCCTCGGATCCATTCTTCTACAACTTTCACCTACGCTTGATTCCCTTCATTTCGAAATTATCAGATACATCAATGTGAATTAATGCATATGATATATCGCCGAACGCTCATTCTCGACCCAAACGTAGCACTAAAGGTCCGAACCAGATGCCAAAGTTTCCGCCCTAACAGTTATCTTATTCAAAAGTTATATGTAGGTGATTTTCTGACACTTTATATAAAAAAATGGTGCCCATTTTAGCCCATTTTCAATAACTGGCGCCATAGGGATCGATATATTCCAGCTCAGTCGGCCGCCATTTTCTACTGAAAATGGCAGAAAATCGCTTATGACTTTTGAGTAAGATAACTGTTAGTGCCGAAACTTTGGCGCCTGGTTTGGACCTCTAGAGCTATGTTTGGGTGAAGAATTGGCGTTCTGCGACGCATAGTTTATTTTTGCCACGAGAAAAACCTCGTAAATTGTTTTTAAACCCTGTACAAGCCTGGCTTGTTTTTTTTTCTTTTTTTTCTGGGGTGACAATATATGCACGTTCAACCGTTAAACAAAACAGTGAAAGCCGTTTACAACTCCCTGTAACGCCGAATTGGAGCGCAGCTCTTGAGGAGGAGGAGGAAGGGTACTGAGGGGAGGGTAGACCCCTCTTCCTCCTCCCCTCAGGAGTTATGTGACCTTGGGGGGGTCACGTGACCTCGCGGTTACACTGATGGCGACGCCGCTCAAGCCGGAAACGGGCGCCCAAGAGCTGCGCTCTAAAAAATAGAAACTATAACAGACGGCAGTGTTAGAATGATTAAAGGCTGGGTCACACACCTGTGACTGCTTACGAATGACCACATTACAACCTCCGTGATATCTTACGACTAGAGAATGCACTGGCATCACCTATGAGGTGGCCCTGGAACTGCACTCACTAGAGCAGCTATCCACAAGAAACAGTCGTTCGTAACATTCTCAAAAGCCATTCAAGCCTACAGAAAAAGGATTTTGTGCGAAACAAATAGCAAATCTACAGAGGTTGCGAGTGTTTCACGGTGTGCTTTTACTCGTCACAAGAGATCGCGGGAGGTCATAACACACTCAGTTGTAAATAGTCGCAACTGCACAAAGGAGCCCTAGATCGACGAGGCGGTGCAGCCACATACCGTGGTCCACGGGCAGCCTTTCGGAAGCCAGCACCACACTGGTCCAAAGCTGGGGCTCCCAGGCCAAGAAGTACCAGCGCCGACAGACGCGGGCGCAGCGGCACAGCTCGTCGCTCGCCAGGAAGCCCAGCACTCGCAGAAGCAGGTCGTCCGGCAGTCGGTCGAATGGACACCAACCCCTGCATCAGATGTCCCCCGACGTTAACAACGGAACGGTTGTGGCACTTGACGGCGCGCTTGCTGTCGACAGACATTACGGCACGCCGCAATTTCACGAAGGCACCCGTCTCCCTGGCTTTGTGCGCACAATCGGCGATTGCCGATCTGGCTTTCACCTTTCTGGCACTTCTGCAGACCTCTGGCAATGGGTGGGACAAACCTCCTCGCGGATGAGAGGCTCTCTCTAGCCTGGACATTGGCGTAGGACTTGGGCAAGTGGAAGGTCGTGCAGGTATGATGTTTAGATGGTCGATGCCACAGGTATGAGCGTTGGCCCGTGAATCAGGCCTAGTAGCTCTTCATGAACCGCATTGGCACGGCACGATTGTACCACTGCCACAGATAGCTTGAGCGTTATCGATAGACATAGATTGTCTTGTGTTTGTCGAATGTTCGATAAACGGGAGCAGAACTTCACTCCTCGTTTATTCTGTGCGCTTAAAGGGGCACTGACACCCCAAAGGTCGTATATTTTTTTATTGTCTAAAACGATGCAAGTTGCAGTCATAGACACGCATAAAAAACCGCATCGCGAAAAAAAACTTTCCCGCGCGAGCGCGCGCCTGTTTATTTTTGATGTTTGATTCTCCCGCCTCTCGCCTCCTCGCTTCTTTTGATTCGTGACGTCATGAATCATGAAATTTAGAAGCTTTGTAGGTGACATCTCTATAACATTTAATAACGGCAATCCTAAAACATGTTTTTTAACGCAATTGCGAACGTACTACGGCCCTTCTTTTTGAAATACCAAAAATCGGGAGTTCGTTGTGGTGTCATCTCCTGGATTTGTATCCTCCCACGGAAAACAGGCGACACCGCTCAAAACCAGTCCGCCGGCGCCACCTCCTTGGCCGGCGTTCGCTCCTTTCCTCCTCGCTTTGGGTCACCATGGCAACAGCAAGGAGTCGTGAAAGAAAGTGGACTCTCAGGACTCCGCGATATTTGACGTCAACGCACCGGCGCGGATCGCGCGGAAACTTCGAATTCGGCATTTGGAAATTGTTTTTTTACTTCACAAGTACTGAATTCCCAAATTTCGAATTTTGAGGGTAATGTCCCGGCATCGTTTTGAATCGTTTCAGATAATAAAAAAAATATGATTTTGATGTGCCAGTGCCCCTTTAAGCTTCATTTACATATCAAAAACATAGTCTACAGGCTTGGTGACGGATGTACATAGAATTCCCAGAATCGCCGTAAACACGAGTCACTATGTGGTCTAGTCAGTGTTGGGTAAAGTACATCTAAAAAGTACTTGAAGTACAAAGTAAATGAGAGGTTATGTACTTCAAGTAAAGTAGTAAGTAACCCTTGTCACAATGTACTTGCAGTAGAGTACTATAACTACAATGTACTTTCAAGGTAAAGTACAGGTACTTTTTAACACAATCTTTCATGATGCACTTCCATTCCCCTAACTGCTTTTGTGTTTTTGTTTTTAACTGGTATGCATTGCCCCAGGGGTAATCGGGGGTGCATCAGTTATTTTCGAAAATGGCAGCAAATATTGGATAAAGTCAAGTGGCCACAGAATATAGTTATTTTAAAAAATGGTGCCAAATGCAAAAGTCTCTTTGAGTTCTTAATTTGGTGCTCCTTGTACTGCCTTGCACCTAAGGGGGTTAAACATACTAGGAGAGAGCATGGCGTCAGCCCTGTAGCTTCCGCGAGCAATCCTCTGGTGGAGTAGCGTCCTCTCCTAATATTTGGGCTGACCGAGCGAGACGTAGTCAGTGTTCAAAAGGCTGTTGGAAAGCCGCCTCCAGTACGAACGGAGCGATGCAGCATCTGCTCGCGTTTCTGGTGAAATTAAAATACTCTTCCCACTATATCTTCAGAGTTGACAAAGCATCATTTTGTGACACAAACTTTAGCAAGACCAAATTTCGGGAATGTACCTGAAAGTCGGGAGTTTTACTTTCCTCAGATAGCACCAGAAAAAAATACTTTAAGTGAAGTACAAGTACATATCCAGAGAATGTACTTTAAGTTAAGTACAAGGTTTCTAAACCTACCTGAAGTGGTACTTTAAGCACAGTGTACATTAAAGGGGCCCTCCGGAGCGTTCTGCGATGGTCTATTTATGGTGGTAACTCAATCTACAGGCCCTAAGGATCCTAAAAACCATAATATTGCGGTCATGCGCGGTGGATTTCCCTACTAAAATTGCTATCAAAGTCCCCGGCACGCCCCCCTTTCTGAGATGACCCCGGAAAACGGGAGGGGCATCTCTTTACGCGTCAGCCAATAGCAAGCGAAGGATTCCGGCGTCACTGCACGTCGCCAGCGCGGCCGACCGCCGACCCGCGGAGGAATCTCTCGAACACGAGCGGACCGTCGTCAAGGAACCCGGACTTTGTGCTCGGCAGTCGTCGTTCGTTGCACCGCACCGTCGCGCTGCTACTGCAATATGCAGTCGCATCCCACAGATGACAAGGAAAAGTTTGACTCGTTGACGTAGAAGGATCGCAAAGCTGGCTTCGGAGTCGGGATCCACGGGAAGAAGGAACATGTGTCCCGCAAACCCACGCCTGCAGACGCCCCGGGAAGCAAACGAGCTGACGCACCGACGCATCACCCCCTAGCAACAAGCTTCTGGGGAGAAAACATAGTTCGCTGGTTTTGGAGCGATAATTGCGGACTATGTTTCCCGCACCACAATCAGTTTACGTTTTTCTCAAACTTAATTTATAACAAGCTTAAAAAGTGTTGCAATAATAATGTTCGCATTCACCGCGAGATGCAGCATTTCCATTGGTCAAGTTTCAGCGATGGGCAGGGAATGGGGGATTGTCTTCCAAGAGAAAATAGTCCCGATATATTTCTTCTGCCATCTGCTGAATAGACGGTTTTGTAATCTAAAACTTTGTATACATAACTTGCACCTACTACGAAATATAACAACATAAACAGACGATCGCAGAAAGCTCCGAAGGGCCCCTTTAAAGGGGTGGTGCAAAAATTTTCAGACTTTGGCCAATTAACTGTGGTACTAAATCTGAGGCACCTATGGAACGAAAAGCAGAGAACGGTATTTTCTTGCGAGCACTAGTTCTTATATAAAAAAAATTAAACACATCGAAGGTCAAAGTGCCTCTCAACTCTCCATGTCGACTTTTGAGTGACGTACTCTGAGGGTTCACGTCGTTTCCCCTTGGATCTTTCTCTTCAGAGACCCCAGCCACTTCCTTCGCAATTGTCGACTTTTAAAAGATTAGCATCGTCGAAGGTCGCGGCGAGCGATCGACACAAAGGACGGTTCGCCACGGGGCTGACGGCGAGTGTAGCAGCGGAGGGGGACAGGTTTTGTTGACTTCTGCGTATCCCCCAGAGACGCTGTCATTTTAGTTCCAGTAACTGCGAAAGGCAGCTGCAGATTGGCAAATAAGTTGTTTTTTGCTTTGCAATTACGCAGCAGAATACCAGCTTTTCGGGGAAACGTGACGCGTTTTTGGTCACTTAGGCTCGCATAAACAATATAAAAAATGTAAATTGCCAATTCTTTCAACATTAAAATCATTTCACTGCCCCTTTAAGAAAAAACATTACCAAGAAAAAAAGAAATTCTCCAAAAAAAGTTGATTTTGAAAAATATCCTATTTACACCTGCCAACATCTATAGAGCGAGCAGCGCGTGGTCGAGGCTGGATGTTTGAAAGACACACCCTGGAGCTCTTCGCCAAACACAAAGTTGGAGCCAAAGGTTTGAGCCCCTCAAACCTTTGGCTCCAATTGGACTTCGGTGACTTTGTGCTTGATGAAACTAGGAACCCCGCTGTTCTAACTTTGCGAGTGATTATAGAGCAGCGATCTCAAACTCATTTAAGTGTGAGGACCAGATAGCCCAACCAAGAAAGGTCGAGGGCCAATGTTAGCCGGGAGGGGGGGGGAGAGATATGCTATCTGGTGCACTCTGCCTTTCAAAAACTTGCGGCTTCGCCCATCTTTAGCTTTAAAGGGGCACTGACACATCAAAATCATTTTTTTTTTTATTATTCGAAACGATTGAAAATGATGCGAGGACATTACCCTCAAAATTCAAAACTTGGGAATTCAGTATTTATGAAGTAAAAAAACAATTTCCAAATGCCGAATTCGAAGTTCCTGTGCAATCTGCACAGGCGCATTGACGTCAAATATTGCGGAGTCCTGAGAGTCCACTTTCTTTCACAACTCCGTGCTGTTGCCATTGCAACCCAAAGCGAGGAAGAAAGGAGCGAGCGCTGGCGAACCGATTTTGAGCGGTGTCGCCCGTTTTCCATGGGAGGATATAAATCCAGGAGGCGGCACCACAACGGACTCCGATTTTTGGTATTTCAAAAATAAGAGCCGTAGTGCGTTCGCAATTGCGTTAAAAAACACGTTTTACGATTGCGTTATTTAATGTTATAAAAATGTCACCTACAAACCTTCTAAATTTCATGATTCTTGACGTCACAAATCAAAAGAAGCGAGGAGGTGAAAAGCAGGAGAGGAGAATGCCAAAAATAAAAAGGCACGCGCGCGCGCGTAAGAAAGTTTTTTTTTTTTGCGATGCATTTCTTTTTTTGCGTGTCTATGACTACAACGTGCATCGTTTCAGACAATAAAAAAAAATATGACCCTTGGGGTGTCAGTGCCTTTTTAATTTGTTTACAGGACTATACCTTTGGCTTTCACATGATGTGAAAAGAATTAAACTGGCACCACCCAACCATGAAGCCGGCATTTTTTGTAGAACAAGAGAGAAAGCAAGCTGTCCATTCCCATTGCTCAATTCACGCAAAAATTAAACAAGCTTAGCATGTGCTTTGAGTTTTTGCTTCCCTGACGATATTTGCAGCAGCTGTCTGGGAAAATACTTGTATTTTAATGGTGATATTTTCTGAATGCGAAAATCCTGAGGTCATAGCTTTATCAAATACTTTATTATGAGGAATACATCCAATTCCCTGTAAGTACAATGGCCTCGGCACGGAAAGGTTTAGTGCAGTTTGAATGACTGGACGACTAGCAACCTTGGGTTTTTCCGCATTGAATTGGGAGTGGTGGGAGGCACCACCGATTCTTAAGGAAGTTGCGATTATCAGGCATTCGTGCCGGTAGGCAAAAGGCGCACCGCAGGCAGTTTGATTGATACAAGTGTTTGCTCCATATGTGCCATAGCTTGTTCCCTAAACATTTTTAGAGCAGAAAGATGTTTTTGTTCTGGCGCGGTGAGACGTATTCCCTAGTAAAGTATTTGGCTTTATCTTTGACAGCCGTTTTTAGCTGAAAGTGTTTGTGCAGCAGAGGTGCACCCTTAAAGAGTAACTGCAAAGAAAAAAAAGTGTTTTTTTAAACAGCCTAATTGGAACAAGCATGTCACAAAACAAATTTTCCACGAAGAAAACAAATTTTTTCTAGCAATATTTACGCCACAGGACGTAATTTAGTCGGAGTCACAATTTCTCCACATTTGAATTTCCCGCTCATTCGACGCACGCAGTGTGGCTGTTATACGTCATCCCGTGACGTATAGCAGCCACTACGTGACGTATAATACCAACTTTGTGGTGCACAATTTAAAACGGACGAAATAGCCGCAAACTAAAATCAGTCTCGCGCAATAAATATTGCTGTAAAAAATTTTGTTTTTGGCAAAAAGATTGTTTTGTGACATGCTTGTCCCAATTAGTCTGTTTAAAAATACACTTTTTTTTTCCTTTGCAGTTACTTTTTAAAGGGACCGTGAAGGCAGTTTCGAAGTTTTATTCGACGATTAAAATGGATGTCAGGCACGTCTCAGATACTGTTGACCAAGTTCTAGCCCGAACAGAAGTTTGGGTGCCGCACCAATCGAGCAAAGAGGCGCGGTAATAATAGCGCCGGGAACGATGCCCGAGACCCCACCGAGGCAGCGGCAGAAAGGTGAACTAAAGTGTGCCGTCGAAGCGTGACGTCAACGGGCTCCTCGTCTGGCGATTGGTTCAAACGATAGACGCGCTCTTTGTTTCAATTTCGGTGGTGAGATGTGATGAAAAATTTTTATTTGAACGTTGGATAATCTTTTGAAGTTGTATTTAAGAATTAAAAGGTTTCATACCGTGTATAAAAGCATAATCTGAAGCGATCCCTCCGTTTGTCACTGGTTGAACGGATCCCGCACTGCTACCTCGGGCGCGTAACAAGCATCGAGCAACCATGGACAAAAAAAAATAAAAAGGTATGAGCGCCGGGGGCGGCGGACTTTTGGTTTTGGTTTCGTGCGTCGTCTCGTGTTCGCTTTGCGAACTGGTGTCTCACCAATCGTGCCGCGTTTATGTGCAGTACTAGGTTGCGCGAAAGGTCGGCTAAAGACGTGCGGTCGATCGGGCGACGTCAGTTTACATAAACTGCCGACCGATGCAGCAATGCGCAACATTTGGTTGCGCGCCGTCGTCTTGCGTAGAGCTGTGGACAGCGGTGTCAAGATTTGTTCGTTGCATTTCCGACCAGAAGACTTTGAGCAGCACCTTCACGTCAGCCGGAGTCTGGGTAAAAGTGGGGCGGGGAGTCGCTCTGAGGCGGCGACCGAGGAGTTGGTGGTAGGTCTGGGGTGCCCTCGTAAAGCGCCAATCCAGAGTTCTGCGTCCTTAGCAGCATCTCCCGTTCAGCCGGCGTGAGGTCGCTGAATGGAAGCTCAAACTCGTTTGCGAGCGTGGCGTTGTCGTCCATTTCTTCCAGGTTTTCTTCACAGACCGCCGTGCACTAGAGCGAACCACGGGAACCACACTGAGTGTGCACTAAATCCTACCGATGCCGACAGTGCTCCCTGACGTCACTTCTCTTTCCAGAGGCGAAAAAGGAAAGAAATCTTAAAGTTTGTTTCGGTTTCGCAAATTTATTTGCAGGTACAAAAATAAGAGTCACAACGTTCTAGAAAAAATTGTGTGGCATGCCAGGACCCCAATGCTTCCGAAAACACCTTTTTTAAAAAAAATTATATTGCCTTCATGGTCTCTTTAAGAAAACAGCTTGCAGTTGCAGCCTCGTCTCACCTAAGCATGGACTATCGTTAGCCACGCTTGCTAAAAGTGCGAGCTAGTTGCTTTGGGTGAAGCCCCGGCAGCTGCACGAGCGCTCGTCGAGCGAGTACTCCAGTTAAGGCAGTCAAGGCTCGCCTCTCGTGCTTGCACAGCCTTTGCAGTTAGTCCACGCTAAGAAGAGACGAATATATTAGCGGAATAGACTTTTTTTTACCCAAGCATCAAAAAGAATGTTGTGAACATAAGTACACGTGCTGCACGCGTTCGCCTTATCCATATTAAATATTCAAAGTAAACAACCATATTAAGACGTTGATGGACGCGTGTGCAAAGTGCAATTTGTATTGGAATTTTACTTTAGAAGAGTTACTGCTGCAGAAGGCAGTACATGAAGTGTATGCACTGCCTGTACTACGTCAGAGCCAATCAGAGCTCGGTGTTCTTACGTCACTGCAACCCCTGCAAAAGGAGCAAACTTGTGCTTTGCGTTGTCATACAGGGGTCAATCCATGTCAAACGTCCCAGGTGTTGCGCACGACCATCTTCGATTTCTAAAAGAAAAGTCATGGCCTTCTGCCGCATTGTCCATAGCCATGCCCTAAAATATTTTTGACAAAAAAATTTTTTTGATGGCGTGAGCACGGTCTTAACTTTTAAAAATAGTGTGAAACTAGGTATCACTATAATTTATAAAAAAAAAACTATTTTATGAAACACCCAACAATATTTTTTTCTTAAATCTGCACGGCTTTTGACTTGCAATGTGGTTGGGCTTGTGCAGTTTTTATTAATTTAAATGTCTCTTAAGATACAACTTTTTTTTAACATTAACATTTTTGTTATTTTATTACAAAATATCTAACAGCTTTAGGGACTTAATAGAACTTTTTACAGGCTGCCCTGCAGGTATATAATCTATAAAAAAATGTTTAAACCGCTCAATTAAATATCTCGCAGTAAAAAAAAATCCTGAAGTTGCCAAAAAGTTTGTTTTGACGCATAAACAGCCGTTTATTTCACCCTGAGGTGGTCTAAGTAAAAATACAAAATCTGGTGGGTTTGAAAGAACAATCGATTGTACAAGGTTCTATTAAATCCCCAGAGCAATTCAACATTTTTAATAAAGTAACAAAAATGTCAAAAGTTTCAAACAAAGTTGTGTTTTTAAAAAACATTTGAATTAAACAAAACTACACAAGCTCAACCACATTGCAAGTCGAAAGCTGTGCAGATTTAAGAAAAAAATATTGTTGGGTGTTTCATAAAAAAAGCTGATTTTTCATAAATTTTAGATTGATGCATAGTTTCACACTATTTTTAAAAATTAAAACCGCGCTCACGCCATCAAAAATTTTTTTCGTCAAAAATATTTTAGGGCATGGCTACGGACAATGCGGCAAAAGGCCATGAATTTTTTTTTAGAAATCGAGGGTGGCCGAGTGCAACGTCTGGGACGTTTGGCATGGAATGACCCACAGGTGGTTTTAACATGACAAATAGCTGGGAAGCAAAATTAAAATAAAACACAAAGCAAATGAAAACAGAATAGAATAAACTATAGGAACACATTATTAGAGCATAGCTAAGCTTTGAACGGAAATGAATCAGCGACATGAGATCAATATGGGAGATGCCATTTCAAGCATGTTGAATAAACCCGAGACTGGGGCAGAAATGAACGTACAAGTCGAAGGAACAGAAAAGGACAGGACAACGTCGTCCTGTCCTTTTCTGTTCCTTCAACTTGTATGTTCATTTCTGCCCCAGTCACAGGTTTATTCAACACGGTTAACGTTCACCAGCTCCGCCTGCACCCTTACTATATTATCCCATTTCAAGCGCTTGAGACATGGGAACAAGCCGGGCTCGAAGCCGGTTGGTTGCCTCCGGGCCGCTTCCCAGTGAGGCGCAGGCCGCGTGTTTGAAACCCTTGTTATAGAGGTCTTAAATTCACCTTCTGCTCCCTACGAACAAGCTCAGACTCCCATCTAATGCGTCGTTCCGAGGCATGGCAACGTCGGACTTCCGCCGCTCCTCGTCATGCTCCCTCTCACCTGCGGGGGTTCCTCTGCTGGGGCTGGGCCGTGGGGGAGGCGTCCCCCCAGGATGGCGTCCCCAGGAGGGTGTGGTAGCCCAGGTCCCCTCCCGGGGACATGCTGCGGAGGGCCTTGTCCCCTGGCAGCCGCACGCCGCCCGAGTGGCCCGCCACCGAGTCCCCGCATCGGGGCTCCATGGGGTCGCCTCAGCTGGCTGGGCAACGGCCCCAGCCCCCGCCACGGGCCCCCTCTGTCCGCCCACCTGCGACCAGGGGCACGGCCTCTGCAATCTGAGTCTGCCAAGGGAGTCTGTACAGGGCTCGACTTTAAGATGTGGATACAATGTGCATAGTACCGTAGTGGCACGACTGTAGGTTGACCCATTTACAACGTCACAAACCAGGAGCTATCACGGCGCTCAGGTGTTCCCAAAAAGTTTTGATGCGCTAAATGCTAGAATGAGAGCACACGACGAAGTTTTTGGGTGTCATAGTTTCTTGGGCCTGTGCGACTGCAGCCATCCTTGCGCTCCCCAGTCTGTTACGTCATTGAGAGATCCTGCCTCCCTAGACGTTGAATCCAAAACCACCGAGAAAAAAGAATGTGAAAATAAGGGAGTGGAATGCGCATACCAAAAGTGCCGCTGCTGCAAACATTCAGTCTTGGGCAGTACCTAGTTACTAGTTATGCGTTACCGATAACTAGTTAATTTTTTCAACAAGCTATAACTGTAACTCGTTACTGCTTAGTGAAAAGAACTTGTAACTGTAACAGAGTTACTGTTTTCCAAAAGTAACTGTAAAAAGCAACGTTGTTACAGTTACTTCTGAGATTTATCTGCAAAAATATTGCAAACACGACCACCAAATCATCTCGCAACTCGAGAGAGTCCCAAGTCCTGGTACGAGAAGGGCACAGCAAAAACTGCTGCAGAAAACGTCTAAAGCAGGAGGAGAAAAAAAAAAATATATATATATATATATAAAGAAACTAAATTTTGGGTGACCCTGCTTGGCCAAGCTGGTCCTGCTAACTGGGAGGATGGGAACGTTTGTGTCCGTACATGTCGTGTATGGTACATCGGCATTTCTAAAGCATTTTACTTTTCTTCGTCCAACGGAGGCAGCGAGTGCTTTTTGGAGAGGAGAGTTTTTGGTGATTGTTGCCCCCAACGCCCGCAGGCTTATGGCACAACCGATTTTCCGAACCTCGTCTTCTTGCCGGCAAGCATTCGTTGCCTTCACCTCTAATTGAAATAGTTCAACTCTCAGATGCACTCTTGCAGGGTCTCGACTTCAGGCGCATTTGAGCTCCCTTCCTTTTTTAGCGCGCAGCTCTTAGGTGCCCATTTCCGCGTTTCGTGGTGTCGGCGTAACCGCCCACTAAATTTAGCGGGAAACCGATTTAGTGTTGAGGTCACGGAATGTCAATTTTCCCGCTAAATCTAGCAGAAAAAAGTGAAAGCCGTTTACAGCTCCCTGTAACGCCGAATTTGAGCGCAGCTCTTGAGGAGGAGGAGGGAAGGGTACTGGGGAGGTGGGTCACGTGACCTTGGGGGGTCACGTGACGATGCCGATGACGTCATCAGTGACGTCGCTGATGACGTCATCAGTGATGATGACGATGACGATGTGGTGGCCGGTGACGTCATAAGTGACGTCACTGATGACGTCATCAGCGATGATGACAATGAAGATGTGGATGCCGGTGACGTCATCAGTGACGTCACTGATGACGTCATCGGGGGGTCACGTGACCTCAGGGGGAGGGGGTCACGTGACCTCCGGGAGAGGTTCACGTGACCCTGAGGGAGGTCACGTGACCTCGGAGTGGTCCCGTCACCTGGGGGGGTAACGTGACTTGGGGTGTCACATGATCTTGGGGGTCACGTGACCGTGCGGTGACCTTGGGGGGTCGCGTGACCTTGGAATGACCTTGGTTATGCCGACGACGACGGCGACGCCGCTCAAGCCGGGAACGGGCCCCTAAGAGCTGCACTCTAAAACTGAATTTGTTCATGGGTGACGTGACACGAAGTCATGTGATGTCATTTTCTCCGCTATATTTAGCGGGGAAACTTAACCCACTAAAAATAGAGAGGAAATAGACGTCATATGACGTCAATGCCAATTGAGTTTCCCCGCTAAATTTAGCGGGGAAAATGACGTCACATGACTTCATGTCCAGTCACCCGAGAAAATTCAACGGGAGGAGGAGAGGAGGAGGAAAGGAGGAGGATGAAAGAGGAAAAGACGGGAGCAGGAGAATACGAGGAGGAGGGTGCAGAGGAGGAGGAGGGGCACACAATCCCCTCCTCAAGAGCTGCACTCTAGTTTCGCATTACAAAGATTTGTAAACGTCTTTCATTTTTTTTCTACATTATCGGCGAGCTTCACAGAGACTGCCCGAGATTTTAAGAAATTTAGTTGAATAAGATGAGAGAAGGTCACGTTGCAAGGCGTCAATTACGACCGCTGCCGTCTCGCAGGTTGGGGACTCTGGCCTGGCCTGCTCTCAAAGTTTGCAAGGGAAGCTTCGTGTTTCATGAAAGATTGTGCGCATGCAGCAGAAAACAATTCGATCGACGAGTGGATTGGCATGGCATAAGAAAACTTCTACAAAGTTGATTGCAAGGTATGACTTATATTAATGTGAAAGCATTAACTGTCCCATGGAGCACCGCCGGCATTGTCTGTGACCGCGGAGAACAGATCCCGAATAAACAACAGTTAAAATGACTACATGGAGTGCAGCCAGCGTTGTATGTGACTGTAGAGAATGCGTCCCGAATAAACGGCAGTTAAAATGTCTGCGACACATCATAGTCCTGAGGAACGCCACGCTACAGAGGAGCTCTCTTCCTGGTGCTGTGGCCCATGCGCCAATCAAGGGGAGCCCGCTCCGCCGGGGTGCGGGTGTAGGAATGTTTTCGCATTCCTACACATAAGCAGTCTTAAGTGTCCTCCTGTAATTTTTATTGACTTTACATTTGCACGATTTTTATTGCTTCCGTCCGATTTTGCCTCATCAAAAAAAGTCTGAAATTAGGAATGATTGATTGTAAACTGGCACCATGATTGGGTACACACGAGATCTGGACGTGTGCTGTTGTTGTGTTTGTGTATACCGTATGATGGTCGCGCTTTATTTTAAAGTTCTCCATGGACCAGGTATCTGCTATGTCAAAATTTTGAAAAACTAAAGTTGCCTGTAATTTTGTTAAAGAAGAGAGACTAAATCCTTTATCATACATTGGATTCACTCGAATACTGCCTTAAATTATGATCTTGTTCGAGGAGCTATTCATGGTAAAAATTTAAATAGGAAGAACCAAACATGTTAATACTGTTTATTAAGAAAATCTTAGTTTCTCAAAATAATCAGATTCACTATACCGCGAACAACACAATGTCATATAAGAAATCTATGCTAATTTAAAGGGATATTAAGGAAGATTCCTTTTGAATGTTTTCTACCGTAGTATCCCGTGAGATAGCCCACCTAAAATCGAAAGCTAATCAGGTGCAGATAAGGAGTGGACCAACCTTCGGTGCGCGATAAAAAAGGTTGAAAAAATGCTCGTTTTAAATTTTGTGACCAGCGAATCTTGTGATTGCAGGGAGTGGCAATGAACCAAAGACGATTGTCCTTCCCAGCAAGCAATGTTTGCTTATCTCCTTCCATGGCTAAGTAACATCATTTCTGCAATTGTCAACATTGGGCAGGGCCCTGCAATTGCTAGAAGTGGGCTATCTTCTATGTTTTTGCAGAAATAGAAAACCAGGCCAAAAATAGGGGTGGGTTAGCTCTCGATGGTGGGACATCTCTTGGGATATTACGACGGTGATTTCATTGTAAAGTAATGATGAAATAACGGCCTTAGTGAAATAACTGTAACAACTTATACCTCTGTCAGACAGGCACCTAAGAGGACCTTTACGCCAAAGGCCTTTAGGATTTTCAAATGACCTTTAGGTTTTGCCGTGCCAGACAGCATAAGTAAATGAGATTTAGAGTATGTTTGCAGCGACTGAAGTCTCATAACTCGTTCAAACGCATAAATCATGTTCACGCCAAAAAAATAATATTTTGGTGATCTAAATAAGTTTATAAGTTTTTCTTGAGCAAACAAAATATTAAAAAGGACAAAATGATGAGTTTAGTCGAGTGATTACAACAAAAAACCTCTTTAAGCCCAAGCAAAGTAGTTTTTTTTGGCGATTAGCGGCAACCCTGAGCGTCCCCCGCTCACGCAGTTCTAGTCCTAACGCTGCTCGGAGCTCCCGCTCCTTCCCGTGGTTCTGCGTTGCTTTTGCCCTGTTCGGTTCGGCATCATGCTCGCACTTGAGTTTCATCACATGCGTCGAAGTTCCTCCAGCCGATCCTCCAAAAGTTGTATCATCACCCAGGTCGCCTGAACGCTCCAATGGAAGTGCGGCGATCCATTCCTAGTTGTGGATGCTCCTCCGTTTTTGACATATCGCACGACACGAGAGTGAGATACAAAAATATATATGAACAAAAAACAGTTAGCAATCCACTATTAAAGGACGATAAAATATAAAGTAGAGAAATAAAAGCTAGATAACTATGGTAGTAAGGAAACTCAAGAGTTGGAAAAGTGCCAAAGCAGACGATGCGAGCAAGCCAGCAGCGGGACGACAAGGCCCACTAGATAGCTGGGGCCGTGAGTACAGAAAACTATTAGTAGAGCGAGGTCTTTACAGAATATATGTGAAACACTCTTTTTTAATAGTAGACATACAAAAACATTGATTTTAGATATCAGTACATTTTATTTCAGTTCTCTTCTCTAGTGTAGACCACTGCTGACGAGAGTATGCCTTTAGCAGCCGTAAAGGGGTTGCGGGAACTCAGGTTCACGAAAATGACCTTTACGCTAAATGCCATTTGAGTTGCCGTGTGGCACTGCTTAAATGACATTTACACCAAAGGTTCTTTGGCGTAAAGGTCCTTTTAGGTGCCCGTCTGACAGGGGTATTACTCTTTCAATTTTGTAACTGTAACTGTAACAGGGTTACCAGACTTTTTTAACCTGAGTATCTTTAAGTGTAACGCTTGTTGCATTTTAGCAGTAACGTCCCCTTGAACGCAAACATTGTTTCTGAGTTTGTAAAGTGTCCAGATATGTGGCTAACAGACTTCCCGTGTAATTGGTGTATCCACTATGTCGTTTACTAACACCAAGTGTTGGTTAGTTTCTTCATCGCCTAAAATAATGTGACAGTCTGGGGTGTTGGGTGATGTTTACCAGTGTTCAAGGTACAGTTTGAGTGTTCCGTGTTTATTACTGCTTACTTTTTCTTTTGCTGCTCACTTCTATTATTGTCATTTTGAAATATAAAAAAAAACATACAAAAGTTGTTAAAGTGACTTGGCATATTGCGTTCCATGATTAGTAATGCCATATTGTCACGAATGACAATTGATGAGGCGATGATAACTGAAGAAACTAAACATTTAATGGGGCGTACTTGTGCCCAAAAGAAACAAAACAAAAAGGGGACAGAAAAAAACAGCAGAGCGTCGCACTTGTCGATGTCGGCGAAACCACAGGATCGAGCGCTGGGGCGAGACTGACTCCGGCTCGCCATGCCCCTTTTGTACACACGTGGACTTTTGGAACAATCGGCCTAGAAGATTCAGCGTGTAGAACATTCTAACTTAGAGCAAGCAATCTCGAAATTAGCAGAAATCTAAATTGAAACAAAAAAAAAAAAAAACGCGGCGCTCCTAGGAATTTAACTTTGGGCTACCGCACAAGAGTCAAGTGCGGCAACCACTCGGCCACGCACGCGCTCGCTCACCGACGCGTGTGGCAATATGTATCATTTCGAGTAACGAAAAAGCAACCCAAAAGTTTGATGTTTGCACTCTTTCAAAGTGGGTTTTGTCAATCTGGCCCAGATAGTACTACAAATCTCTTTGATGCTCAACTATAGACATAAATTGGTTTATAACTAAACACTTGATGTGAGCTGCAGGCTCTCACCTAAAGATGATCTTTTCCTTTAAAAGAGTAACCGAGCAACCTCCATGTGCTAAATAGGCATGTGAAATAGAAATTTGACCAAACCACACTCTAAGCTAGAAAATAAGGGTTTGTTTCTGTTAATTCTTCCAGTTAAATGGAAGTTAACTGGAAGTTAAGTTCCAGTTAATATTTTTGCCTGATGCTATTATTGAAAGGTTAAAAAACTGGTTCTACCCTTGCATACTCAATAGAGCACAAGTGTCAAGACTGTCCTGTCTTCAAACAGGAAAGTAATGGCTACAGGGGTGCAGCTACCCAAACCCCCGTCCCGTTTTTCTCTTCCTCAGATTATGCAGGTCAGTTCGAAAGCACCGTGTTCAGCGCCAATGGAACTACTTATACAACTGACAGAGCGCATAAAAAGGTTGAATTCAAACTCTGACAACAACATGTTTTGTTAACTTCCGAGACGAGGAAAGGCTCATATCGGTACTTAAACTATTGAAGACTACATACCACAAAATTTTATTTAAAACTGGAAATATGAATTAAATTGAATAAAACATTCATTTGGCCTCGAGTTGCTGTTTGTTGCTCTCACTATTAATCACGGGCTATCTGATGCGTCCATACAAAGGTTCTCCACTGTGTTGTACTGTTGGAATGGTAATGGAGGGCATGAGCGATACTCGTGATTAGTAGGGAATAACTGGCCATTCTGCTCCATTTCTGTTACTACGAAAACAATGCAGTTCTAGTGTCATTCAAAAAGACCAAAGATAAAATATTGCAATCTAATTCCATCTAAATGTTTATTAAGGGGTACACTACCCAGAAAAAACAATTTCTGCAAAAAAAGGTGATTTTGAAAAAATGCCATATTTACATCCACCAACATCTAGAGAGTATTCCAAGAAAGTTTCATTAGTTTACACTGCAGAGTTAAGTTTTTACAAAATATTTTCGGTTCACCGACGCTAAAGAAAAGGTAGGGGTTGGAGCACTTTAAACAGATTTTTCTCCATTACACTTTCTGGCATAAATTTCACATTAGGAAAACTATTGTTTTCCTATTACACAATAGAGAATTATTCTTAGATGGATTTCTGGGATAGAATTTCGCGAGGAACATGCCTGGCTGGTTAGCTTTTCTACTTTAACTTTATTGCCAAAAAAAAACTACATTTGTAAAGCAGTGCACACATGAAAAAAAGTAATATTCTTACCGAGTTATACTTATGAAAAACAATGCAATATGGCAAAATAACTAGCTGGGTATGTGCTATAGGTATTCCTATGACAATATTACAAAGAAAAATCACAAATTTCTATTTTATTTTAAAACAATAGATTTTCTTAAAAAGCCTCTAAAACGCAAAAAAAAAAAAATTTCATGCTAGGCGTTGAAATGGCATGTCAGGACATTACAAAAAAATTGTTTCACTATAGAGGTGCGTAGTTTTTTTTTTTATAAAAATAGAAATACGAGGCCCAATTCAAAGTTCCCACCAGTGCACTGTGACGCAACAGTGTACCGCAAGGTGTCGGGGCGGTCAGAAGGGAGGCATCGGCGGAAGTCACGTGAGTTGTATCCCTCCTCGTGCTTACCGCGAACGCGTGTAACATTTTTTTTTTTATTTTTGTTGTTCTCCGCACCTCCACGAGCGATCCAAGCAGACAAGGTTTCCTTTATCTGCTTTTCATCGCTTAATGTCGCTGTAAACGTAGAAGAGGAGTCAGTGAATTGATGTGATCAACTACAATGCCTAGAAGGTGCTGTGTGAGGGACTGTCCCGGTATTTCAGCAACTGAAGAAGAGATCACACTGCATGCATTTCCGAGGGGCGGCAGGCATCTTCAGCCTGAAGAGTATACAATGATTCGACGACCTCGGTGTCCGAACCTTCAGCAATGCAATTGGGCGTGTCGTACGCAAGCAATCCTAATTTCTGCGAGCGTTCTAAAATTTTTTTTTTTTTCAAGACTTGATAGCTTTTTTTGCGCCCAGTATAGCTCTGTATCATCGGACCGATCGCATGCACTCGTACACTGGCTTGTACTCGCAACGCTTTCATCAGTGACCTTACTGACTCTTCATCCTCAACTTTTACAGCACGCAAACTAATGAACGGTGCAGCGATAAAGAGCTAGTGGAACTGAAACTTCATTTTCTACAATCGCTCGTACAAAGAGCAGAAAAAAAAAAGTCTTAGGCACGGTCGCGGAGAGCACGAGGAGTGAAACTCATGTGACTTCCTGCGAACCCACTTTTAGTGACGTAGGTCGAAGCCTCCCTTCTGACTGCCCCGACACCTTGCGGTACACTGCAGTGTTGCGGAATGGGCACCCCCATTCCATTCCAATTCCATTCCGGGGAATTAGAGTTTTCGATGATTCCATTCCTTTCCACTCCTAGGAATGGGGACACTGTGCCCATTCCCTCTCCTGGAATGGCTGAGTCGCTCCATTCCATTCCTCCAATTCCTAAACGTTAAAAGTGTCACTTGACAGCTGCTATACGTTGCAGGGTTGGGCAGAAATGTTCAGAAATGTATTTGGAAATACAAATACTGGGATAGATGAAAATAGTAACTAAAATAATGATACTCAAGTCTCAAATATATCTATAAAAATATATCGTGATACGTATCGGAAATACATTTTAAAAAGAGGCAAAAAGTCTTTTGAAATACAAATACAAGAATACATTTTAGGGAGGGCAGAAATATAAATACTGATAATACATTTTTCAAATTTCTTTGAAACGCCAACTGGAAGTTTTTTTTTTTTTCTTTTTTTTTCTTTTTGGTCTTGAAATTACTTTTCCGCAGGCTTGGCACTTCGCCTTGAAGGTAGTGGTTCCGGACGAAGAGTCCTCAATGGATTTAAAAAACGTTCCATCAAGGATTGACCGCGGTCCCTTCCCTAGTATCCTGTCTGACTGACCAGTGATGAGAAAAGACTTCGACCTCTAAAATAAACTCCATCAAAACATCACCACTTCCCTGTCCAATAAGGGCGCCCCTGTCAGCACTGATCACATGACGTCACGGTGGGATGAACTAGTATTCTTGAATGTGTAGGTGTTGCCTTGAACATGAAACTTTACCCACGCTGCTGTATGAAAGGACAATACATACTTTCGTTGTAGCTGACTTCGTTGAAGACCATGCAGGCAGTTGCATTTGGAATTTTCGAGAAAAGTGGACCACCTGAAGCATCCTGAACCACATGTATTATCTTCTGTTACGGTTGAGAAATCGATACGGTGGCATCCCTGTTGTGACGGTCCTTCCTTTCAACTCTCCGCCTCCAACGCATGAATGGCAGTCTTCAAGTTTCGCCTAGCATCATTCAAACAAACGTCTCGTGAATTGCGATCTGAGATTGCCCCGGCACAGGTGCGAGCTCTTCGAGAAACAGCGCGTTCGATACGACTCGAAAGTGTACGAAGTCTGGGTCCGCACAGCGAAGTCTGGGTCCGCACAGCGAGGCCACGTCTGGCCTCCTTCCTGGGTATCGGATCACCAGAGCAGCAGGTCACATTCACGTCGGCTAATGACGTACCAGCCGTGCAATATTACAGGCGCAGACGCATTCGGATATGTGTTGATCTTCACTGGTGAAAGGTGCCACCCCCCCCCCCCTCCCCTCGCCCCTCTGTTCTTTGCTTTGACGCTTGTTTTTTGTTTTGCTTTTTTTCTTTTGCGTATAAGTAGGCTAGGGCCTTACGCGGGTTCGCAGTTTCCCGCTCATTTTATTTCTGAACAACCGACTCCCTGACTGGCTCGGTATAGCTGAACGTAAAAAATAAATAAATAAATATATAAAATATAAAGAACCTGGCCCATTCCATTCCCATTCCATTCCGGGCAAAAGGCATCTAATTCCATTCCCATTCCATTCCCCTGAACGTTGCCGCCATTCCATTCCCAGTCCATTCCGGGGTCGCGAAAATGCGGAATGATTCCGGAATCATTCCAACTCCGGAGTGGCAACTCCGCAACACTGTTACGTCACAGTGCACTGGCGGGAACTTTGAATTCGGCCTCCTATTTCTATTTTTATTAAAAAAACTATGCAACTCTTTAGTGAAACATTTTTTTTTGCAATGTCCTGACATGCCATTTCAACGCCTAGCATAAAAAAAAAAATGTTTTTTTTGGCGTGTCAGAGGCCCTTTAAGCCAACACACTGACTTCCATATTGTAACATTGGTAACAAGTTTCATATGGTCTTGCCACTCATATAGACTTCCATTGCAAATTTGATTGAAATCAAGCAAGCGGTACAGAAGTTGACTTTCCGGGTAGTGTCCCCCCTAAAAGGGGCCAGTAAAGCTTGACACATAGCAAGTTGCTGAAACATGCAGACTATAGCTGGTGAAGCACAGCGCAATCAACAGCACAGTCAGTAGTGACGTGTTGGTGCAGACAACGCTGGGCTATATGTCAGAGACATTGCTACTCGTCGCTTGTTTTTTTTTTTACTTTTTTAGGCAAAGCCTTCAGGTGGTACCAGCAGTGTGCTTCTATCTGTGTGTTTGATATGTAGAAGATCATGTGATTTTTTGTACCATGTGCAAGCCATGCCTCTGACAATCTGAAACCAATGTTGCCTGTTGGAGCCCAAGTTTTTGGTACTAATAGTGTCTCAAGCAGATTTATAAAAAAAAATAAAGATTTGTACATCATGAAACAAATGATGTAGGATAAGTCATAATAGTTACTAAGGTAAAATCACCTATTATATTATTTCAAAATATTTGGAATTGAGTGGAGGGGCCTTTCAAAGAGCCACACATATTCCAGGGGTTTGCCACCCTTGGCACACGCTGTAAAATACTGAGCAAAAGCATACACCCCTAAAGATTGGGAAGTCAAAATTGGAAACCTATACTCGCAAGCGCTAAATGAACACACAATTTATATAGCCTGGCCAACTCTGGAGTATAAAAAAAATAAAGGCTATGGATCCAAGCATCTAACTGCCTTTGATAAACCCAAACCTACACTCTGAATACCAGTGACCTGTACTTGCCTGATTGCCCGGATATCTTAGTACACGTCAAGACGATGAAGGCAGTAAACTATAAAGTTTAGTTGTAGAAAGCAACAAGCCTAGAGATCTTACCTGAATTGGACAGCGGCCAGGGCACAGCCTTTGTAGTGGCCGTTTCATTGTATCCACTTTTAGACACGTCCATCTGAAACAAGGTAATCACAAAATTAATCATGTGTACCACAAAGTAAAGAATACAGCAGTTTCACGAGTTTTATGCATTGCAAACTTGGTGCATGTGAAGGAGAAAAAAAGATACCCTTGGCAAGGGAAGTTGATATAACTAAAGTTAAAAACTAAAAATTAAAAATAAATGTGTGAAATTTTTTTTTAAAGAGACGAATGAGAGGGGAAAAGAAAGAGAAAAGTAAAAGTCAATCATGGACCAGGACCACATATCTCACAATCGCACAAAAAGAGGAGTTCTCCTGAAAGTTAAATGATACCATATACATTCATTTCGGGTCTTATATTTTTCGAAAATCTAAGGAGGAGGAGGAGGAGGGGGGGGGGGGGGGGGAGCTTAGTTCCCAGCTGGTTATCAGGAAGAAATGGGGCTCCATAAGAAACTATTCTGGAATATGTGATTTTCAGCTAATTTTTAGAAATAAATGCTGTAAGGTACCCAGGGAAGTGCCCACCTCACTTTACCTAGACATGGGCACTCGTTTGTCTGGTCAAATCGGTAAAAACCAAGAGGGCGGCCAATAAAGTGCTTTGAAGGCAGAGTCAACGGAATTAGAGAAAGCACATTTATTTGCACATGATATCCCTGTCATCGCCACTGGCTGTCTTGGGGCCGCCGCAATGGAGTGAGCATTTTCGGCTGATGCCGGCGCTTTGGAGGGGGTATGGGTGCTTGACGCATAATTTGGAAATTCCCAAGTTCGGGAAATGTTAATAGTGGGCACTTGTACGAAGTGGGCACTTCCACGGTAGTTTACGGTAAACATAATTAACAATAAAGAGCATTGATCACTTTCAATACATGGAATTTTCTTTTCACAATCAAGTCAATAAAGTACTCAAGATAGCATGAAACATAATAAAAAAACTCAATTGGGCCTTTCGACTTTGACTAACATAATCATCTGCATGCGCAGCACTCCTGTCTCCGTCCTACTCTTGCTTGGTCTTTGCACTTATCTTAATTGAGGTTTGACAGGAACAAAATATCTGCAACTCCTTTCAAAACAGGGGAAAAAGAACTCTCGAAACAAAAAACAAATTCCCTACCTCCTTTTCTTTTTTTTTCGCATTTGCTGAATCGCAAAGGGAAGTGCAAAGGATACCTTGCAATAGACATACAATTACTGCAGTTAATGGAAGCCAGCAGGATCGGTTCGTTTCTAAGGCCTGGACCATGTGCGCTAAATGATTTGGAAAATGGTAAAATAAAATTTTAGAAAATAGGAAAAAATGGGTTCAACCTGATTTTGAGAAAGCAGGTTCAGGGCATATGTATACAGTACTTTACCCGAAAACCAAGGACCCCACATATACCTGAGTGCATAATGCAAGCACTAGAAATACAGATTTCTTACTCCAACAAGTCTACCCCAAATCATAAAACTTGTCCAAGTCGAAAGCTTTATTTTTCAAGATTTAGGTCAAAGCTGAAGTTTTGGAATAATTTGCGGGTTCTTATTTTTGCGGCGCGGTGGGGTCTCATTATAGACTCCAATGTGTCTACATTTTACCAAAATTGTTTGCGGGACCTATATTTCGTGAATTGTAGGCGGTTCGTGAAAATTAGGTCCTCGCGAAAATTAAGTCGTTTATACTATATAAATTTTTTTTTTACCAATAAATAAGCATTTGCTTGCTATAAGATGCAGCCTGAATTTTGACTTCGACATTTTTGCACTCTAATTCAATTTACTGCAGAATTAACATCTTGCATTTTACGTTGTAGTAAGGGAAGCAAGCTGCGTTTTGCTTTTTAACTATTTCTTAAGAGCGGGATTTTTTGGGGAACTATATCATCCTTCCGAGGCAAAATCACAGGAACCACTAAATCAGTTTTTTTAGTGTTGTCCTTACGACGTCACCATTGAATGGAGTTCAATGAATGCATATTCTTTTAACTGTCAGTTAGGTGTGCCAACAGTGCCTTGAACTATTGAATCTACAGAAATAATCAAGATAACATTTGTAATCTTTTGCAGAATAGGAAAGGGGGTCATGTATGGTAAGAGACAAAACAGCAAATAAATCTTGGTCTTCACCTTCTTTATGGAGGTAAACGATTCCATGAAAATAGTAACGAAATACATCGGTACCTGTGTATTCCTGGTATCACCAAAATACATTGGCGGTACCAGGAATACACCCGAAAATATATTTCAATACAGAAATACAAAATAGATTTGAAATATTGTATCGCGGTACAGAAATATAAATTCAAAATGTATTTCTGAAACCCTGATTTTAATTTAGCAATACCTCCTCATACTTTTTTGCCCTTTAATAGTTCACTAACAGTTTATTAAGTGGTTTCCTGCTGGCACTTTCATGGTCTTTCACTGGTTTTCTAACAGTATGTCACACTTGATTGACAGTTCTACAGCAGCTTCCTGCTCCAATTGTTCTAACATTGCTTTCTAAGGATTTTCATCGTTCCATTACTTTTCTGATGGTGTTTGAAGAAGTTTTCAACCTATAATCTTTAAAAATCTTATTGTCTGGAGTCTGTTAAACAGCTTGATAGCTTTTTTCCGATCTATATTTTATGGTTCGACATATCTTTTCATAGTCGACGGTTAGTATTTTTTTTAATAGTTGACTGGTGCTACTATCTTTGACAACCCCCCAAAAAGCCAACTGCTGTTAATTTCACAAAAATTATCAACAGCTTCTCCAGAATTATTGATAGCCTCAGTGGTCAATTTATTGATAGTTTTGCATCACAATGGAGTAAGTACATCATAGATTAAAATGTACTCGTATGAATCGGCAGTTCTATGCCGTCGGGTGTAAACAGTATACAAAGCAATCCTTTTGTATGGAAAGATAGTGTGGTTTCTAGATTTTAATATTGTGAACAGTGTTTATTGAATGGTAACCTCATTCCCACAAATTTCACAAATAAATAAGTAAATAAAATGTTTCACACAAATAAATCTCCAGTTTTTTTTTTTCCTCCATTGCAAAACTTTGTAATCTCAAAGTACTCAAAAAAAAACAAAAAAACAGTGGCTGCAAAACTTTTTAAACATTAAGCCCACAACTACAGCCATTTAAAATCTGGGTGTCTACCAAAATGATGTTTTGAAATTCCTTGATTTTTCCAGGTTTTCCCTGGCCATTTTATCAAAATTCCCTAACCAACCCCTTAAACATGTCTGAAGCAGAGTTTTGATGTGAAAACACTATGCAGTAATGCCTCGTTAATATGAACCCCAGTATATGAGTACCCCGCTATACAGAATGTTAAATTTTCATTCAAACAGATTTTTTTTCAAATAGAGGGTGAGAGTTCTGTCTCCACCACGTTTCAGGCTCAGCGGTCATTAGATGAAAGAAATGATTGTCATGGCGAGTCGGCTAATTAACTAAAACCTCTTAATTAACTTCTTAATTATTGGTTTCAGGGGTCAAGATTGAATTGCAGTATTGACGGCAATTATATTAGAGGCCAGATCACTTTAAAAAATATGCGAAGAAGTAATAATTTTTTAGATATTAATCTATCAATTTTCTCGTTTTTTTTGCGACATATTAAAAACTTCATTCAAAAAGAGTGTCGCAAGCCCTGCCCAACGTTACGCTTCGAGGAGGCATCATTTCAATCATGCCGTCACTATGTCGGCAGCATATCTTTGGTGGGTGTGCCAACGACACAATTGACGATGTGACCTAAATGAATGCGTCACTTTTCCAAGCATCATTGTGAGGAGGGCTTAAAGGGGTACTCCGGCGATTTATTCATAGTCCCCGATTTGCTTGAAATTTTGCTCAACTCGCCAAACAACATTGCTAATATAGTATCCCAAATATTAGGTCAAAATCATTTTTTTTTTTCACAAAGCTATTGAATTTACAATTTTGGACCTCACCGTGTTTTTCAAACTGAAAGTCTCTACTGGCAACAACGAAAAAGTGACGTCAGTGGAAGGCAGGGGTTCGCTCTTTGGACTGTAGAATTTGTTCCCAACTGATTGGAAGCAGTTTCATGGTGTCAAATGAATGCTTTGGAAGCTCGCTCCAGTCCCCGCGCTCCAGCACGGAGCAAATGATTGGCATATTCTATTTTTTAGACTGCTCGCTCGACTGACAAGCTTGCCTTCCACTGACGTCACGGCACTGAAAAGTGTGGGTATATTTGAATGTTGGAAAAATATTTGACTCCAACCAAAAATTAAACTCGGACCCAACGTTTCAAAACCAGTTTGGTTTCTTTTTCAATTAACATATTTGAATGTTGGTTTTTGCATCATTTTCATTTGCCGATTTCACAAAAGCTATTACGAATTTCGCAATACTAAATAGCATACCGTAAAGGGTAAAGGCCGGGGAGTCAGAAAATATAGTTAGTTGAGGTAGCTCAAAAAATCGCTCGAGTACCCCTTTAAAGCGCTATTTTCAAGCTGTCAGGCAAAAAAACATGGAAATTGGTAGATTCACATTTAAAAAAAAAACATCACCTTTTCGCAAATTTATCTGGCCTCCCCCAATAGTAATTGCCGTCAATACTGCAATTCGAACATGACCTCTATAATCAATATTTAAAAAGTTAACTAACAAATTTGAGCTAATTAGTCAACTTACCATGACAATTTAACTCCTCATCTAATGTCCGCTGAGCCTGATAAATACATGGTGAAGACAACATTTGTCTAACTCTCCACCCCCCCCCCCCCCCCCTCTTTTTTTTAAAAATCTGTTCGAATTAAAATTTAACACCTAGCATATACAATGCTTTCGGAACGAACTGGGTAAATACATGCAGTTTTCTTGTCACTGTGGAGAATGTCACTCCTCTTAAATGCAGCATTGCTGCTCAAGTTGGGTTCAAGCTACTAGATAGGTGGGAGCCTGGTCATGACCTGTGCTTTGATCCCTTCTCATTCTTTCCGGAAGAACAGAGGTCACGGTTCTTTGGGCTGGTGCTCAGCACTGTGCAGCGGTGAAGCATAAATCATGTTGCAATAAACGCACCTCCAAAGAGGTGGAGAGCACCCACATCAAGTTTGGATGGGCATGAAAGGGGTGATTTCACTCACAAAGGTAAATAGTCTACTAACCAATGCAAATTAAACTCAGATCGAGCTTAACTCGATCGTTTGTGACCAGCCTTCTTTAAACCCTACAATGGGCAGAGTGAAGCTCAGCGACTGCCTTCTAATCTACTATCTTCTCATGATTTTTCATTGGGCCCACCACCTTGTTGTCGTAAGTGCATGCTTTCGGTAGAAATGAAAGCAAAATGAGTTTCCAAAGATCCTCCACCTTTTTTTTTTATTTGTAAGCTCGAACTCGCGAAAAGGTTGCTAACTGGAAGGTACTGGTCACACCAGCAATGATTGCGATGCGAGCAGTTTTTGACGGCATGCCTCAAGAAGTGTCGTTGAAATAAAGAAAAGTTGCCTTTCTTTCAATCGAGCTCCATCAAAATACTGGGAACGTGCCTAAGGCTGCTAATGTTGACCTAAAGCTCCACACATGCTGCCGGAAACCGGTCTGCAATGCACATTACAGAATTTGCAGTACAATGTACTGCTTTGTGCATGGTCGTTCCAAGGAACTGTTTTACAGCATTTTATAAATGTTAAAAGTACCTCTTATTAGGACATGACCACACTACTCGTGATTGTCATCCCCATAGTCACAAGCAAAAACAAGAAAATAAGCCACATTCCAGCGTAAAACATTTCCTTGCACTAGCAACCACATTCCTCGCTAATGCCTACTTTGAGAAAAAGGAGGAGTCGGTCTCTCGCAATATTTATACTCCACTACTTGAAAACGGTGGAACAGACTATGTGCCCACCCCCCGAAATCTTCCATTTTGCTTTGACCTCCTCTCCCCCCTCTCCCTCATACAGCATTTTGTCATGGGGGGTGCCCCCCCCCCCCCCGAAACAAAATCCTGGCTATGTGCCTGCCGCACGCGACACTGATAGACATTCAAGGAAAGTGTGATTGACACAGTTACCATTGAGAGGACCTGCGGAACGTTCAAGAAGCAGTGCGATCTTACTGCACTTGGACAGAAATTGTCAATGAAGATGTGAAATAAAGCTCTTCAGGTGGTTTCTAATTCCAGTCTATGGCTTATTTCATTTAAAATATATTCTTGATAGAACCTAGACACCATCTTGTACAGTCCAACAAATGCTAGTTTTTTAACGCATTTTACACTAACGCTGAAAAGTGTCTCTTTAATGTTCTGAAATGTTGGACTCTTGTTTAATTCGTCTACATGACAGATTTTTTGTGAATTGAAAGAGATTCTCGAAATTTGGTGGTCATTCACGAGTGTCCTTGCTGAAAAGAACAAATTCAGTTTAATTTGTTTTCAGTTGTGCATGCTGGGTAGAGGTTATGTGAATGTTTTCCTTGGTCTCTTGAAAAATAAAACCAGCCAGTTGTGTGACGGTCTCCGCCTTGTTCTTTTTCTCAATTCGTGCTTCATGAACGCCACATGCTTCAAGACCTCCACAATGGCAGCTGATGGGACATGAATGTAAACTGTGTAAGTAACTGACGAGACTGGAAGTGCAGGACACCTCTTTTGGGTGCGCCGCCTCCAGTGCACAACCGTTGCTGTCTGTTGCGCTTTGCCCGTGTGTGCACACTCAAAGCTAATTGGATGTCCAAGTGCCATCGAAAGTGGGAAGCTCTCACTGCAGATGGGACAACTGAAAGACTTCCCTGCCGTTCTCATCATGTAATACAAAATAATTTAATGGACTCCTACCGGCATTCAAAATGGAGCTGCGGTGCCACACCAGAATTCTGCAGCCCAAATATGTTGGGGCCTCGGGATTAAGAGCAAGGTGCTTTAAAGGTTACTTTATCGCCCAACAATGGCAGGCGGTCAAAATAACTTGAGCATAACTGACGAGGAAAAAAAAATAACTAGAAATTAAAAATGAGAGTTTCAGCGCAAGAGACTGAAATTTCTCAAAGTAAAACACTGCATTTGAGATCTAACCATTGAAATTCGAGGGTTTTCAGAGACCCCGCCGGAGAAACTGACCGCGTTGAAAGAAATGCGGGGGCCTGGACCACAATTTTAATTATACTCCACACTAATAACCCCGCTAGAAAGCGATTGTGATCGATGTCATGCGCAAAGTGCAGTTCCGCACAATCCTTTTACATCTTTTTTTTTTTTTTTTTACTGATCGTTAGCCAAAACAAGCCATTAAACCGACAGATAAAGTTGAACCTTACCGAGATACTGCAGATAAGATCAAACACGAAGTTCCACGTGCAAGGCCCATTAGAAAGCTTTTATGACGTTACGTGATCGAAATTTCCTAGCACCCCATCGCGGGTCCGCGTGCTCGGCTCCGTCGAGCATACGCTCGAACCGATTCCAGGCGGCGGACCTGCAGGCACACAAAACGACGAGCGAGCGAGCGAGCTAGCTGCTTCGAGGTGCAGCCGACGTTGGAATTTCACGGAAACTTTCAGCAGCCGAGCACCGCCTGCCACATTTTCTCGCGAACATCGGTGAAACTTCGGAACACCGCAACAGTGATCCGCCGCAGCAGCCTCTTTCTATCTGGCGCCCTTATTTCCCCCCGCAGAGCGTGAAAAAAGCGATCCGCCGAGAAACAGTCGCTCATCCTTGACCAAGTTGTGCGGGGCTCGGCGAGAAACTCCCGCGATCGCTTCACGACAACTAACCGTGCAACTTGGTGCAACCGACCGACTCTCGACGAGGCTCGAGCAACGCGGCCGCGATAAACAACGCGATCATCGATGCGCAAATTCCTCCCACATTCCGACCGAGGGACCTCGGTCAGGGAAAAAATGTCAACGTCAATATCGCCCCTTTAAACTGACAGGTTATTAGGCCTAGACCAGCTCTCGCGTACAGCCTGAAGCAGGTATGTGGGCTTGGTCCGTGCTGCTCGGCATCTGCCTGGGGCTCGGAAACACACGGTGTCCAAACTCACCTCGGGACAGTACGCCGTATCCAAGAGTCAACTTGTGGGCCGCCACATCGCAACAAAACTTGCCGACACTTCCAAAGAAGGCACGCACAGACGCACAAACAGCACAACCAGCACAGCAGCGCGGACCGTCGGACCAGTCGGACGGAGACTGCTGGCTCCGCTGGCGCCCCGCTTCTCCTCGCCCGCCTCCCCCTCTCCCTCACCCAAAGTGTGCGGCGAGCGTTTTTTCGGCACTACCGGTTTCCGATATCCCCCGGAGCGGAGACGTCCCAGCTTTATTTATTTATTTATTTATTTTTATATACTTGTTCCTTTTTGTTGTTGTTGTTGTCGTCCTCAACGGAGAAATTGTCGGAGGGGGAATCGTCAACGAGATCGGAATGTAGCGAACCCGACATCAAAAAATAGCCCGCTCAATAACAAAAAAAAAAAAAAAACAAAAAAAAAAAAAAAAACATTGGTAGATGGGATAATTTTGCAGCATGATGCAACGACAGCTGCCGGCTGTCGAAAATCACTCGGTTAATTTGCAGATTTTTTTAAATATACTTTTGTTTTTAACAGGGAGCTTGAATGGTTCGGTTCAAGTCATGTGCCAGCTTGCCTGCGCACTCACTCCACGACACGGGCAAATATTCAACTAAGTAACATAACCATGGGCAAGTAAAGAAGACGAAAAGCATTCCAATGTAATTTTACAAAATCCTTCGTCTTCAAATAAAGCGCGTGCTTGTGAGATGGGGTAAAAATAAAAAGGGCATACACGCCACACCGCCTCAGTGTTCTCAATATGTCAAGTTGAGATGGTGCGTATGTCTCTTATTTGGTGCTTGCCTCGTTTCGAATTGAAGTACGGAAGTCACTCGCCAGCTTACCTGCGTTTTAACTCTCCTATCTACTATTTCGTGCTACGCTGCTTAGGCTAGCCTACCTTTCATAGTGCTGCAGCCTGCCACTATTTCGAGGGCGTCATGCCTCTCATTTGCTCGCGCTCTCATGCGAAGGAGACAACAACACAGGCGGCAGCAATGCCCTAAGTAACATCCATAGAACATCACTGGAACCTTACAACATACTGAGGACGTCCCCAAATCCAGGCGTCCGGTGAACGGGACTTTTGACGATCAGAAATCGCTGAACAGGTTTAGCATGATAATCTTGCACAGGACGGCGCCGATCGAGCAATCTGTCTGTAGTTGTAAAGCGGCGATGCATAATCAAATTTCTGGTAAAGGATAAAGTTAACCACACATGATTCTAAACCGGAGTAGAACGGACGACAAAGGGTCAAAATAGACGTCTAAAAACATTTGAAGGAATTAACCTTTTTTCTTTCTTTTTTTACATTAAAAAAAAAGTGTCATGGTGTCAATAGTTTGTCGAATGACGACAGTCACAGTGATGGGATCGGTCCGAGCCATTTTGGAGCAACTCTAGGAGCAGCTAAGAGTTCATTTTGGTGCAGCAAAAATAACTTTTGGAGCATCAGAGCACGTTTCATTTTCATTCATACCACTGCAAAGATTATGTTAAGGTTCCCGTGCTGGCCTGTCCAACGAAAAGGCAGTGCTTACTTTACCTTCTCACCTATACACGACCTCTGGTTAGCATCAATTGCACAGCAGAAGCGATTCCCTCCAACATAAAACTAGCTGTCTAGTTGCGAGTGGATGCACCAGATGCGGCAGCAAGAGGATGCACTGATGGAGGACAGCACGAACTGGTGCGAATGGTTATTTTAGGTACGAAATCCCACTGAAATAATGTTAGAACAGAACTATTTCGAGCACTTTAATTTATGTTTTCTTTTTCGAGTCCTAGAAGCCGTAATAAAACCGCGATGCTTTATTCAGATAGAAAAAAAAAAAAGCTTTCGTCATTTGATTATGAACGTAGAGTTTTATGTAGAACTTTATAACAAAAATTGGCTCGTGAACGATTATAATGACTTCTTAAAAACAATCTCGCCAAACCCGCTAACGCTCTTCTCAAGCTTCCATTCACTGCTCCTGCTAACTTAGTTTAAATTACTCCCACCTATGTAAAAGTGATAATTGAACGAAAGAGTTGGCATAAGAAATAAACCGACAGAAGAGTCCACACAATTTTTCTTGCAATGCGGAAGTATCCTCGCAAAATCTCGAATAGAAAAAGATACCGCCAGGATATCGCAGCCTATGACATATTCGAGGCGAAGTTTTATTCAGAAATTGTGTCACGCCTCGCTCTGAAAGATAGCTCTACCCTTAGCACGCGGGTGCACTGCGGCGAAGGAAGACACGCAAAATCGGGATGCCTACTCCGTGCTTGTCGCTTCGCTGCAGTACACCAGCGCGCAATAAGAAGCGCACTCAACGAAACTAAGGACCAACTCAAGTCGCTGACGTCGCGTTAATGCGGTGGCGCTGCTGTCGGACCCGCGCATGCGCAATACCCACAGTCAGACCCGGTGTGGGCAAACACGGGCCAACAGACCACGAACATGAGAATTCTTGCGAAACCTCCTTGTACTGTCTGTGGTTGATACGAAATCAACTCGAATAGTACGTTATACATGAGGCGATAATCGAAAGTTCTGAAAACTCGCGCCAGCCTATCGTAACAATCCAATTTTCGAGGCAATGCTGGCGCAAATTCCTCGCATGTTTGTCGTATGTAGCAGGATGTAGCGGAACTTTGGCGATCACATCACCGCCAGCTCTCATGACGTCGAAATTTCAGAAGATTCAAGAGTCTGATGACGTCGAAATTTCTAGCTCCGTTCGCGATCGGAGCGCCGGCAAGCGGGGGGCAGCTTCACACCCCCGAATCTGCACACGACCCTCCGTGACCGCCGCTCCACACCGGAACAAACGGTGGGCCGCACTCTTCCGCTAAACTATGCGCATAGAATCCCGATCGAGGAAAACAACAGCAACGAAGCGAGAATATAAAAGGAAACCCACCAGGGTCAAGATTAACCTTAACCGTGGCGCTGCCCGCCCGCGCGCCGCAACTATACCCCGGGAACAAAGTATAATACAAAAAACGGAAGACAAAGAAAAAAAAAAAGAGTATATCTAGGGGGAAAATAATGGCACGCAGCACCGGCATGGCACGAAGGCAGGGGTTCACATTCCGCCCACTCCGTCTGATTGCAGTGGGTGAGGCAGGCTGAAATTGCGGCAGCGGGCACACACACACGTACATACACGCCAATATACCACCTAAAAAAACGAGGCCTGCACCCCCCCCCCCCCCCAAACACGCACACACACATGCACGGGCATATGCACTGGGACCATTCATCGCACCCAGTTCAGCTCCCTCGCCCTCCATCGCAGCGCCCTCTTTCTTTGTTTCTTCCCTTCCCCAATTACAGCACTACCTACCTCCCCCCCCCCCCCCCCCCCCCCCCCAACCTCCAAATCCGAATATTTTATTTTCATAGTCTCGGACTCAGGCGCAACAGCAAGGCGTCACGGGCACTGCAGCCTCGTTAGATTTTGATAAGGAAGAAGGTGCGCCCCGTGCGATTCCCAATCGAACATACATATCACACCCGGCCCTCTCGCGGCGGCCGGTCTCGCTCCACTGGGAGCGGAGGAAAGGGGGGAGAACGGTCGCCCGTTAGTCGATCGGAAGGGGGGGGGGGGGGGGGGGGGGGGGGCACTTCGGTCACGATTCGAATTAGCGATTGGCGATCGAAAGTAGCGCGGCAACATGAACTACCTACAACCCGCTTCCGAACCGAGCTCGCACGTTTGGGAGTGATGATCACCGCGTCAAATGGATTGGGTTTGCACAGTCACTGCACGTATGTATATCGCGCAAGGCAGCGCAAGATGCAAAACGCGCGTACCAGTAGTTTCCTGGCGTTGTTCGACACTTCCTTACCCCACCTCCCCTCTTTTTTTGTTTTGTTTAAGTTACGAGTAGGTCTATTTATGATCCGAGCGTTTGTTAACCTGTCAGCACCGTTGTGTGGATGATGGAAAGTCACGAGATGAGGATATAATATCGAAATTCGGTCCTCTGCTCGCACATCCCAGCGGAAGATTCAAATTATGGCACGGGGTTCAACGAGATTTCTACGAATTAAAGCAAACTCATCGTTTTACAGAAGAGGGACGCGATCGAATGTCGTTGCCATCAGTATTTCAGCAAACAGCAATCTTGATTAAGGCAAACCGAGTCTATTCCTCCACATTGACTCAAACATACTACAAAGAAAACTTTATAGAACAAATGAAGAGACCATGACCAAGCACTTTACACTCCGGGAAAGACACAACACGAAAGCCGAGTATGAAAAGAAGTAACGTAACATTAAGTGCAGAATTTGCTAATCAGACTGAAACTTGCATCGATTTCCCCGACCCATATCCAAAGTGCCAACAAACTACGAAGAACATTCTTCCTTAAAATAATATTGCACATTCATAGTCACCAAAAGTTAGTCACTGACATCTTAAAACAAAACAAAAATTATGACTGTGTTTTTTTTTTATATTCTTAAGAATATATATATATATATATATATATTTTTTTTTTTTTTTTTTGCTCCAGTTATAAGTAAGTTTATTTATGATTCGAGGGCTTCTTAACGTGGCAGCACTGTTGTGTGGTTGCTAATAATATTCCTCTTTTAATACGAAAAAATTTAAATTTAGTTCGCTAAATATAAATTTAGACTGCCAAATTTAAATTTAATTTGCTAAATAAAAAAAGTTTCTTTTTTTTTTTTTTGGGGGGGGGGGGGGGGAAGAAGGATGTTTGGTGTTACAAAAGCATCGGGACTTCCAACAAAGCTGAAAACCTGTTTTGTTGGAGCCAACGTAGTTGTTGCCATAGCAACCCGTCGTCGCAAGCCGTTGCAGTGGCACTCGGTCGGACTTGAGTCAACTGTGTGAATCAGCCTTCACACAGATGTGTTGAGTATGACCGAGGGTTGCTATCGCAACAGCTGCGCCGGCTTCGACGCTCCGAGTTTCATACTCCGAGCGCAGCAGCCAACGTTACTAAAACACTCAGTTGGGAAACTCGCCGTCGAAACCTGGGCCGCTGGCGTCCACCGAGACCGAGCTAAATGCGACAACAGCGCCACTCTTTATCGTTTGTCTGTACTGTGGTCACCTTGAGCTTTTTGAAAGCCTGTTTTTGCGTAAAAACAAACGGAAAAGACTCTTTTTGTATGAAATTTATTGGAGTTTAGTAGAGAAAGAGGGGCGCGTTATGTTTTTAAAATCTTCAGTTTGCAGGGTTTTGCGGCACAATTAATATTGTCTTTATACAACCATGCCTCAGCGGGGCTTTCAGGCCCCGCTGAGGCATGGTTGTATAAAGACGCGGCGCGTCCCCCGTCTCCCCGGCGGACGCGCCGCGTCGAGCTAACTTCGGTAGTTCGACGCGGCGCGTCCGCCGGGGAGACGGGGGTGGCAGCCCTGTAACCTCTTCCGCTGTATCTGTTCTTAAAGCCAAAATAAAAGTCACGTGTAGTTCCTCGAGTGGCCGCTGCGGGAGACATGGTGGCGTTCTGTTCGTCCTTAGCTCGGTGCTCGGAGACGGATTGGGGCTACTCTTTCAAAGCTGTCTCTATGGGAGTTTACCAACTGAGCGTTTTAGTAACGTTGGCAGCAGCTAAGCCATAGCGTACGTCAGGCGTGCAAGAGCGCGACACACCGAAACTATCGACGAGCCGCATGAGCACTTCCGTCCGCACGGTTGTGACGCGGTTATGACGAACCCGGCATCCCGTGGATACGGTGGCAGAAACCGGAAGTATTTCAAAATCAAATTAATTAAAACACCTAAAAAATGACAAAATTAAAAAAAAAAAAGACTGGTGCCGATTGGAAGTTTTTACGAACGTTTCAATATTCCTGAAAGGTTTGAAGACTCCCTTCGAGCAAAGATAAGCAGAAAGTTATACTTTCATCGATCAATTTATTGATCATGCACGCTGTTTGGATTTAAATGCGAGACAGCATTCTTGAACCCGCTTGAAAAAAAAAAATTGGGTTGTGTGTGTGTTTATACAGCCTAGAACTTGGTCTGCCTCACAGGGGCGACGAGTCTCCCAGCTGTAGATGAGAAATTTAGCCAGTGCAGTACAGCCGCTAGCCTGGGGTCTTTAACGTGCATCGCGCAGTAGTGGTACACGACCGCACGCCGGTACGATGCTCATCCAGATCGAAACGGGCAGGGGTGGGGCTCGAACCACTCGAACCCAGGATCCCTGGGTTCTGCAGCGCGAGCTTTCGCTCCACGTGCTGTGCTCCACGTGCTGTCAAACTTGTCAGATGTTCCGTGACGTATTGCAGCGCGACACGGAACCCGTCGAACGTGCTACGCCGATACCGGCACACCACCGATCGAAAGAACGTCAAATCGTTTTCAGGTGAGATGCACGAACAAATATTTTCCGCAACGCTAACTGATGTTTCGGCTTTCCAATCAAAGCATTTTTATTCGCTGGGCTGAGCATTCTGAAAAGGACAGCGGTCCAAATGTCTTCTCAGCTCGACAACTTTTCCTTCGCTGTGCTATCGGCACGCCGTTCGATAGATGAATTCGTTTTCAGGCTACATGCCCGAACAAACCTTTTTCCGGAACGCTACTGCTGTCTTGGCTTTCAATTTTAATCGTTTTTACCCGCTGAATTAAGCACTATTCAACTGAAAATGGGCAGCGGTCCAGCTGCGCTTTTCGTCTCGACGGCCTCGACAACAGCGCAGCCATATATTTGTGGGCGTGACGTCACGGTGCTGTGGCGCGCGTAGTTCCACAAAGTAGTTTCATGTATTCTCTATGTTTAGCTTCGAACAGAGAGGAGCACTGGAGTCGACAGCAGCGCCCCCATCGGCCTCCGAGACATAGACCGCCTCACCTCGAAGCAGGAGCGAGAAAGGGCGGTGAGCGCGGGTGAGCTCACCACTCCATTCTAGGCCACTGCCGCCCCGAGCGATGCTACCCATGCTACTTCCGGTCCCCTGTTTCGTTCGCCCGCCCACCTTGCACGCAGCGGCATCTGCTCCCTGACGCTGCTTTCGCTGTCCACCGGTTTCCCGCGCGCGTATTGGCTACCGCCCCATGACGTGGCCTCCCTCTTGCCTTGCTCCTTCACCACTCTCCTCCTCTCCAAGCGGCGCGCTTCCCTTTCCACTGTTTTGTCCGCAGACGGACGACGTCAGCTCTTCTCTGTCGTGTGGGTACTACGCTCACTCCCACAAGCGAAGTGCCTTTTTTTTTGACCAAAGCGGGGCAAAGGCCCTTTGAAAAATACCCCCTCCAACCCCCCAGAAAACTCGTTTAAAAAAAAAAAAAAAAAAAAAAAAACATTTACATGTTGTCGGCGATGTGTTGCTTTATGGCGCCAAAATTCGAAGGCGCCAAGAGACGCGACCGAGAAGGCGAAGAACTTTCAGCGACCGACGACCGCGGACTCACAGGTGCCTGGCCGCCGGGTTAGTGAGCGCCAGTCTGGCTCCACGGTACTTCTCTACTTGGGTGTTGTCTCAACTTTACGAGGGGGTGATGAGTAGGGATGCCCCGAACTTCTTTCGAACCGAAGGTCGATGATCGAATCAAGCGAAAGATTCGCTTGATACGAAAGATTTAGATTTTTCGAACTTTCCATATCGAAAAATTCGATGGAAGTCGAATTCTCGAACTTGTTAAACTAAGAAGTTCGACGCTTTTCGAAATTTCGACCTTCGTACGTTTAGAAATTCAATGTTTTTCGAACCTTCGAACTTTTTACACTAAAACGTTCGATCCTTTTCGAACTCTCCAACTTATTACGCTGCAAAATTCGATGCTTGTCGAACTTTCGACTTGATACACAAAAAAATTCTATGATTTTCGAGCTTCAGAATTTTTTGCACTAAAAAAGTTCGAAGCTTTTTGAACTTTCGAACTTCCTAAGCTAAGAATTTATATAATTTTCGAACTTATTCATCTAAAGAATTCGAACTTTCGATTCCTGAAAAGTCAAAAGTTCGACGACCTTCAAACTTTTAGGGTAAAAGGTCGAAGTTCGTCGACCTTCGAAAGTTCGGCGGGCGGTATCATTTGAATTCAAACAATAAAGTACATTCGTTTTTTTCTTTTTTTTTTTTTTTTTTTTTCTTGAATTTTTACATGCGGCGCCGCATTCCTTGCGAAAGACAATGCCGTTTATTTCAATGTTCTATGTTCTGGCATGATTAGTTTTAAAGAAATTAATTCCCGAAGGAGTGAGGAAGGACGACAGGTTTTTCACAATTGTCGTTTGTGCCATATTTGAAGCGCGCTATAGCCGAAGCTATTTGTGGTAGAGATGTTAAACTTTTTTAAAAATGATCTACGTGTAGCCCACCGTGGTGTAGCCTAGGTAATTGTCGTCCTAAGATTTGATTATTTTTGTTCAAGATGAGTTTCGAAGAAATGTCCAACTATGAGCAATTATGCCCTAAACTTGGTAATTTTTTTCGTTTAAATTGTTTGAGGTATCGCATTTAAATTAACACCACAGACAGTAAGTACACCTCACTTCCATCTGCAGAATACAAAATAATGTATTTATTGTTTTTCTCACGCTGATGAATAAACTAACTCATGGGGGAAGATTTCTAATACTGTTCAAGTTCAGCACGTCATTAAAAAACAAAGCAGTTTTTTTTTTTTTCTCATTTATCGTTTTTGGGACGTGTTTCTTTAAGCCTGTACGCGTTTTTGGCAAGAGAAACTTGTTTCATAGTCCTGGGCCTCTGAGTATGCAAGAATACAACACTTCCGGCAGGTTCTTGATAGTTTTTTGTTGTTTTTTTCTCCAGCTTTTCATCTTCGCCTTTATTTATTTATTTATTTTTTTTTTTTCATTATGGCACAGTTATTTAGGTTGATAGCTTTGAACTTCCGAACCACTAAGCACGTGACCAGTAGTGCCTTCTGACAACGAGTTTCTAACAATGACCGTCTACGCGATCTTTTATGCAGTGAAAAGCGACAGTGGCCATACGTATGCATAATAATTTTAGATCAAAATAAGCTCGACCACGCCCTCTTTCCCGGTATTGTTTCCTTTAATAGTCCAAAATATCTGGGGGGGGGGGGGGGGAGACTGTAGCCCCCCCCCCCCCCCCCCACACACACACACACACACACACACACACACACTTTTCCTCTTCCGACGCCACTGGTACGGTAGAACGCTCCTCGACCTCGAGTTGTGTCGGCTTCTGTGCTTTTTGCTCGGCGTTTCTCAAGTCCCGGAAAATAAACCTCCAGAACAATTACAAACTAAAAAAAATGTCACGGTGCAGGCGAGCTGGTGTATGTTGATCATGATGCAAACTCCTGAGACTGGGAATGAAATTTGAAAGAAAAAGTGTAACAAGACAGAAAAAAGGGGACAGGACAATGTCTCAAACTCAGCTCAGCTGAGTTTGAGACGTTGTACTGAGCTGAGTTTTCAGCTGAATTGAATTTGAGACGTTGTCTTGTCCCCTTTTTTCTTTCAAATTTCATTCCCAGTCTCAGGATTTTGCATCATGTACAAACTAAACTTACTATATGCCAGCGTCACTCAGGTCGCGTTCGATCAGATTACTACCAGCGTGCAAGGAGGTAGGGAGGCAGTTTGCCAGATAGTTTCAAGGTTTTTCTGAGCCTCAACCACCTGCCTGCCCTGGGCCGTTTCGAACTGGATGAGTATCGTTAAACAGTGCGTTCATGTGATCACTACTTCGTGATGCACGTTAATGACCCCCCCCCCCCCCCCCCCCGGGGGTCACACATCACCCTGCACTGGCAAATATTCCAGCACATCCGGGACGCGTACTCTTCATCTCATTTAATTGCCTGACCAACTTCGCGCAGACTAAATATCACACCCGGACTTTTCTAAACCTGATTTCGTGAAAATTAATGAGGCGCGAAAACTTTATTTGAAACTGAAACTGTGGAAGAACATGAAAACCGGACTCCGAACTTAGCGCACTTGGACTTAAAAAAAAAAAAAAAAAAATCAAAACCTTCGAAGGTTTTTTGTTTTTTTTTCCATATTTATTCCTAAAAGAGAATCGAAACCTTCAAACATGTCGAACTTTATGCAGAAAGAAATCGAAATCTTAGAATTTATAGACCTTTATGTCGATAAAAATTCGAAACGTTCGATTTTTCGAATTTCAGATCCAAAGAAAATCGATATTATAGCATTTGTCGAACTTCAGATTCAAAGAAATTTGAAATTTTCGAATTTTTGATTTCAAGAAATTCAAAACTTCAGAATTTCTTGAATTTCAAGTTAGGAAGGGTCGAACTCTTCGATTTTTTTGAACCTCAAGTACAAAAATATTCAAAATAATTGAACCCGAACTTTTATAAACCGTGAAAGCTTCCAACTTTTCCACCTCGAAACTCCACGGTGTTTTAAAGTTGCGAACATTTCGAATTCGAACCTCGGTACGGTCGAAAATATCGAAATCTTTCGGATTCGAACCCCAGTTCGGTTCGAAAATATCGAAATCTTTCGGATTCGAACCCCAGTTCGGTTAGAAAATATCGAAACCTCTCGATTCCAACTTAGGGTGGTTCGCGGCATCTCTAGTGATGAGTGGGGCAAGAAGGGAAGTCTTTTCGTTTTTTGTTAGGAGATAGCCAAACTTGCATCAAGCGAACCTCGTTTTCTCTTTGTTTTGTTTAAACAATCCTTCTTTGTGTCTTTTTCTGTGTGTCTTCAACGCTCCCACTGTCCTCGTCTCCTTCAACTTCCGACACTTCGAGACACGAAGGAGGAAGGCGGGACGTCGCATGCGAGTACTGTTCCAGCGACACAAACGACAGTAATTGCTACTGGGACGGAGTAAATATAGTAATGTTTCTGATCAAACCCGACAATACGGCAAAACTAAATTAAGCATACTCGTGTATTTATTCGGTTGCTCCTGTGTATAGAGCCTGACTTCTCATTCCCATGTTGCGCAGCAAAATGATATATTTCGAAGAATATTTGCTAGACGAAATCCCATTTGTAACTTGGTAATGCGTCTTTTCGTCCCGGAAATTAAAAGCTTTCCGCCTATACTCCGTTCCACCTTGAGTCCGAGCGCAGTGGACGCCACGAGCTATCCCAGCCGATCCAGCGCTGGCAGAAAATCGCTGACCTGCCGGTTGGGCAGAGCGACACAGGGAGCTCAAGGTCACATGACACCCTCTCCACGCTGGATTGGCTGGGATGGCTCCTAGCGTCCGCTACGCTCTGACTGAAGGTGAAACGGAGTATAGGCACGTGTACACATCATCCCGGGTGTTTCACCGAACTTCGGCCAAACGTTTCCTGAAAAAACTGCGCATCCAGTGATTTCCCTACACATCCCCTACGGGGTGTGTAGGGAAATCACGGTGTACCCCCCCCCCCCCCCCCTCTAAAAATGTAGACACCCCTTAAGTTCAATTCCTGGGGAAACCCCTGTGGGCATCGCTGACAAAAATTGTTGGTGCCGTGTTAATCACTGCCTTTAAAAAAATAATAAATAAATAAATAAATAAATACTTTCAACCCTCGAAAAAAAAATACCCTTACCCTCAAAAAAAAAAAAATAATAATAATAATCACTGCCCGCGGGCCATTTCGGTGAGGTACATGGCGTGGCAAGATAATTATATTACTCTTGCATAATTAACTTCTCGGTTCGGAAATCTAAACATATGGTTCCAATTAGAAACTTGCTGCGCCTTAGTAAGAAACACCCGAATCAGATAATTTTGAAAATATGTAAGGGCCAGGGTGTAACAAAAATATCCATAAGGAACGTAAAAACCGCGAGGGTGAGTCTAAGTGGGATGAATTTCCAGGAACCAGAAAAACAAACCACAAGCTCAAAAGCTTTCTAAATTTGACTGATTTAGTGCATTTCGATGACACCCGTAATGACCCTAACTCGAACTGTATTTGTCCATGTGTACCAATATAAAATTGAATTGAACGAACTTAGTCATCCTAAACGATATATTTGTACCTCAAGGAATAGGAGGACCATTGACCGTGACCAATACGGTGCCTATTTTATTTTTGAGCGATGCGTAAATTTCACACCATAAGTTTGACCGCTCTTGGGTAAAACGCACAGTGCAGTTCACCTAAACAGTCAAAGATAGCAGACGCGCTGCGAATGCACTTAAATGTTTGCGTGTGGATGGGCCGCGGGGGTTCCAATCTGGTACCAACGAACGGCTACTCTGACGAATCAGAAGTAGGTTGTATATCACTCGCAATGTACTGTGCTAAGGTGAGTCTCAAATGTCGCGCGGTGCAGCACATCCAACGAATTCCAGACCAAGAGAGCGCGTGAAACGGAAACACTTTTCGTTTCATTTTATTGTATTCGGGGTAACTACGGTGGCGCCTTTTGGCAATGCAGTGGGGGCTACCAAAGAAAGAAACATAATGGCAGGGAAAAAACTGCGAAAAAGCACAGGTGCCAAAAAATACGAGCAGATGAAATACAACTTTTGGTACCGGCTTTCACGTCAACGTAAAAGCCGATACTGAATTAGGCTACCATAACAGGCGCTTAAATGTGCTTGCCGAATTTCCCCGCAAATAAACACTGAACCCAACTGCTTAAACCCAGAGTAATGTGCAGGCTCCGCCAATCACCGGGGCGAAAAGCTTTCTGCATCGCCGTCAGCCGGTGAAATGCAAGTCATGAGGCGCCTGAAGTTCCGACGCTGCCGAGTGGTTGTCCAGTGTTTGCCGCAAAATACAAAATCAGTAGAGGGGACAGGTAACCTAAAGTCCCCGTAAAAAGAAAAGTAACGTCATTCCCCCCCTCTCTCAGCCTCCCCCTCCTCTATTGGGCAGGAGATCGAACTATAGGGGGCGCTCTGACCCGTTTGTTTTCCCCACGCTTGGTGTTTACTCAACACAAGGCCTGTGCACACGCCGACAGGCCTTATGGGCATGGCCATGTCATCTTCTACAATAGAGCGCGGGGCGCAGTTTAATGTAAAAAAATACTAACAATCGACGAAGCGACGTTAAGTGCCGGATCTATCCTCAGAGAATGCGAACTTGACCCACTTCGGCTTTTGTGCTGAGCTGGAATCGTGCATGCTGCATTGTTCATGCAGGCCGTAGTGGAAACAAAACAGCCCCTCCTCCCCCTCGCCGGAGAACACGAACTCCAGCCGAACGCTGACGCCGCGTTCGGTTATGTCGGCCGAACGCTGCGTCATTGTATTTGTTGTCCCCATCCGTGTAGTTGTTAGGTTAACCGCTTGGGGCGTCACGGTCTGTCCCCCTCCCCAATAATTCCACAACGCCTTTTTTTTTTTTTGCAAGGTTAGCGCGTGTTAATGAATAGGGAGTTTTCGTAATTAGGGAGTTTTCGTAGTCCCGCAACGCTCTCCGCAACCCTTCGCGATACCCGGGACTCTACAGCCAAGGCCACTGGCGCGCAGGCGCAGTAGCGGCTTCATCGTCGCGGAGGGGGGGAAACGCGGTTTACGAAAACTCCCTAATGTGCACTCCCTTGACGCCGTGATTGGCCTCGGCGCTTCCCTCCTCTTCTCCCAGCCTCTCCCTCCCTCCCTCCCTCCCCTCCCCTCCCCTCCCCTCCCCTCCCCTCCCCTCTCCCCCCCCCCCCCGGCTGCCCCATGCCACTTTTGAGCGAAGGCGGGAAACGTTTTGAACGATGAATCGCGTTCCTTTTAGATGCGCAGGGCGTTCAAGGTAGCCCAGCAGAGATACGCAATTAGGCTATAATTGCGCTACAAATTTCAGCGCGCATGACACGAGGCAGCTGGGCGGATGAAAAGCTAGGTACATTCTTTTTCCGTGAAAGAGGGTCTCATTAACCGAGCCAAGTCCTCGCCACAGCCACATACACTGGTTCGACGGTGCAAAAATAAATATTTAGACAGGAGCAGAGCACGTGCAGTTGACTGCGAAAGGCAGTACACTCGTCTTGAAAACGGCTTCTCGCCGATGCGTAATACTGTTCCAATTTTGATGGGATCAACGGAACACGTTAGAAAAATCAGATTGGGCTGCCTAAAATGGGACCATTGAACCAACAAGGAGAAATGGCCGGGCAAACCCTCAAGGTGACGTAATGCCGAGTATTCAAAGTACGCTGTCCCCCCACTCCCCCCCCCCCCCCCCCCCAAAAAAAAAAAAGACAACAGAAAAAAAGGGGGGGGGGGGCAAAAAACAAAACAAAAAGAAAAAGTTTTTTTTTTTTTTTTTTTTTTAGCTTTTGATTAAGGCACAAATGATCACGGTAGACTTCTGGTACAGAATGCTGAGTATGCCGAAATATTTTAAATGTACTGCCAAAAACCTCGTTATCTCGGTAGACCGCATCGTTATTCGCCCTGCGCATCATGCCGTCGATTCTGGCGTGCACAATTAGGAGCCTTCGTTATTATCTATAATATAATGCGAAGCTACAAGATAGAACATGCAGGGTTTCAGATATCCATTTTGAATTTTAATCAAGGTTTCGAACGATTTCAAAGATCGTTTATCCGAACTTCTGAAGTGGTTTTCTTAGTCCACTGAATTGTACGGAAATATCCACGGAAGACCGGGAATTAACCAGTCATTGACTGTATCCGACGATATACATAATAGGAACAAATGAGAGAGAGAAAAAATTGCGTACTTTTTTTGTGGCTTCGGACCAAGAAAAAGTGCTTGTGCGTCTGATATTCTCGACTTTATCCCGCTGAAATAAGAGTAGCAGAATAAGAATCAGGAGCTGAGAAGGCAATGAGCGGGACTACTGCCGCTTTCTGGTAGCCGAAACATGACCTTTCAATTTTACGCACGAAGAAAAAAAACAACATCAAATGACGATGAAGCAGGATAACAAAGGGGTCTGATATTCAAAGTTATTTTTTTTATCTTCGTATTTTTCGATAACAGCAGCAGACGACACGCGTGGCGCTTGTATGGGCGGGAAGTCCCGATCATTGGCCGAATCATCCGCCAGGCGGTTCCGGGCAGTATAAAACGACATTGTCGGCGTGCCGCGCGTCCCTAAGGCGACCCAGAGATCGCCCCAAAGTGTGTGCCACGAGTCCATTCAGCGCCCTATGTACAACGAGGCGGTCGCAGACGCCGTTCCACTTCACACATTGTCGGCCGTCTCAAGACAACCCAACACCGCCGCCACCACCGCCACCACTTCAGCATGTTTTCTTCGGTAAGGAAACACCCAGAAATGTACGAGGAAAGAAGAGAAAAAGAAAACCGTCTGCTCGCGTTATGCGCAACTTCGGCGCTGCTCGCGAGTACGAATAGCGGCGCAGCCAAAACCGCCGGCGGAACCGGAACCCGCACCTGCGCGTCGCCGCCGCCGGCCGCCGCTCGGAGTGTTTATGCCGCCGAAGCACGTGGTTCGATAACCTCCCTCTCCGCTTACGGGCCTCGCACAACCCAAGTTCTCCTTTTCGGCCGGGTAGCAGCGGACCGTGCATTTGTCGCCGCGCTGTGACTGGCAAGTGCGCCGCTCGCGAACCTCGGCTGGTCAGCCCCAACGTGTGCCCCGGTCGGATTTGCACCACTTCGAACTGAGGAAACGGGGGAACGAAAAAAGGAAAGAAAAAGAATACTCTTCCTACTCAGTCGCCACGTGTTACTGGAGGAAACGGTGTTCATGGTGAAGTATTACTCCCTTTTTCCAATTCTAACGCTAATCTGCCGGCGTTTCGTCGCGCAGTTCGTAAGCTTTGTCCGGGTTCCGACTCTCGCCGATATTCTGCGCTCGAGAGCGTATATGCCTATTCGAACGCGAGGCAGCAGCCTGCAATGGAACCCTGTCGCGAGCCGGCGTGCAGTTTGGAACGGCCAACCCTCGGTGAGCCGGCCCGTGTCTCGCTCCTGCTTGCTCGCTTCGCGTCCCCCTACACGCATTTTCCGAGCAGCGGTCTCAGAAACGCCCAGGTTAGTTCGTTTCGGGGCTGGGAAGATTCGGTCCTGCCAGGAAGTTTTCCTTCAGGGTTAGTGTCCTTGACGAGAGAAAAAAAACAAAACTGTTCGAGGAACAACCCGAGCCTTTTCGTCGTCGGGGGAGGGGAGTACCCACTAACCCGTGTATTGCGTAGTCTGCGGAAGTACTACGGCAGTGTCCGTCGATTTGCCACCTTTTCGATTTCCTAGTCGGTATTTTTTTTATCATATTTTATTCGCCCTTCCCTGCGAAAAGACGCCGGCGTCGAAGGCCACCTCACCGCATGTGGTCGGGCTACGTAGAAGAACCGTCGTGTCCACCCAGCGTAAAGGTAGTCAATTTTCCACTGGTTCCGATTGGGACTTCGCAAATTTGCGTGTTGAGCTACGAGCGTTCTCGAACCAAAGGCAAAGTGCGTAGTTTGTCTGCGCGCATAAAAAAGTAATCTAAAGCGCGGATGTCTGTAACGTGTAGGGGAAGGGGGGCCCCACGAGGGCGCGACGTTGCAGTGAGACTCGAATATTGACCCCCGGTCCGAAAAAACTGTCAGATTAGGGGCCATACGAATGCAATGCACGGCTCCGGGACTAGATTCGATTGCTGCGCACATTGTACTCGCAATTCGCTCCTTTTTTCGAAGGAGCGAACGGAGCTGCGCAGCACTGCCTATCAATCGTTTCCTAAACCGCGACCTTTGCTGCTGCTCGCATCCTTTACCGAAGCATTTTTGTATGCCTGTAATAGCCCGGGATCCTTTGCACTTGCATCGCATGGCTCCGACGCCGGCGCCGTGAATCGAACATCCTTTGCACGCCCCTGCTCGCGTCGGCTTAAACGTTCCTTAAAAATTGGAAATTGTTAACGAGCACGTGTTTGTCTGTCTGTAAAGTATGCCGACAATGGGTCGGAGTGGTCAACGTGTATATTTGGAGAGGCCTGTGCATAAGTTGCTGCAAACTGCCAAAAGCGCATAGCACGTGGCCTGTTATGCTGTCGAAATGCGCAACTCAACCGCGAGTCTTTGCCTGTTGGTGCGATAGGGGTGTACTTACCAATTGCTCTAGAAATATCAGTAACCAGGGCTAAAATAACAGTGGATACACTTGCTTCCCCTATACGAATCAATGTAGCATAAAAAAAACGCTTTAATTTTATATTGCCAATTGTAATGGCAGGGTCATGATAAAGGTTTCCATAAGTTATCTTGCTCATGTCTTGTTTTCATTAGTCTCCTCAGCTACGTTCTTGCACTTTCTCTGATTTCTTTATGGTGGATGGGCATGACATCGTGACAAAACCTGCTATTAGAGCATTCCTCTGCACAGATCCTTCATCTCTTTTGATGTGTTGACGATGGCCGGGACAGTGTGCCCTTCTTGGCAGTGTCCTCAGGCTCTTCTTACAGCTGGTCTGTTTGCTTATTTCAGCTTCATCAGCCCTTCGGCAACCTTCTGGATGAAGAGGTTGGATTAATGGAGTCTCAGACCGATCACAACTACAACAGAATTTTTCAGAGTTTTAACACTATGCTTGACAACACCATTGATTTTGGTACCTTGGTGGATCGCCGACCCCTCAGTAGGCAACCTGGTAAGTACGTCCTTCGCATATCTGTGGCAGTAGCAAGTCAAAGTCTGTGTGTGCGAGGTGGCAGTTTACAGGATATTTTGCATAAAACATTTCTGTTCTAAAAACGAAATATGGTGAGAGTACCGGTGGTTTAAAGGTGTGCTGGTTGATTAGTGCCAAAGTGCCGTGCTGTGGCTCCGCACTCAACGTTGAAAACATTGGTAGTTATCATTTGGGTTTTTTCTTTGCTATTTATGTGTAGTGCATTACGCTTTTTCTCAACATGTCAGTGGTATATTTATGCTACAATAGGTGCACACAATGTGTATGACAGTCAGTGGGACATGGTGTGAACATGTAGGTGTTCTTTTGCAATTTGCTTAGTTTGTATACTGAGTTACAAATTTTTACCACCTAAGTTGTTGCCCTAGGCAATCCCCTTTCACCAGAAAGGTAGTTTTGACAACAGCTTTCCAATCAACTGAAAAAGAAAAAAAAAAAAGAAAAAAAAAAACTGGAAAAGTCTGCACCGCATTGCACTCTGTACTTTCACAATTTGCAGCATGAATTCTATTGCACTACGCAAGTTAAAAAGATGCCCGGGTGGTATTGAGATGTGGCAGATGGATTTCATCCCCTCTGATTGCACATATTCTTTCTCACATACTGTGCAGTGTCAATCATTACGACCAATGGAAGAGTAAGCCAGTGATAAGGCCCAGTTAGTATTTCACGTATGAGGTGAACCTATAGGAGTAGGCAGAGCCGTGAATAGAGAGTTTGGTCAATGGGAGGCGCGGGCAGAGTCAGGGCGTGCGACAGAGTCGGAAAGAGGGCTTGGCACGCTCTCTTGTCCAACCACAAGCCGAAAAGAATCCCCTAGCGGTGGTAGCGAGAAATAGTTCTGATCAAAGGTATATGTTCGTATGTAGTTTTAATAAGTACGCAAGAGTGAAGTGTAGTAACTCTTTGTGGTTGAAAATGGGGTGCACGTGATGTTTCAAGATCATGATCACGCAGAAAGATGTAAGAAACGAATGCGCCGCTCAACTGTTTTCCTAGCCCAAAGTGTGACCTCTCAAACGGCAGATTCCCGGCCCTCGGAGCTTGGCGTAAGGATTATGTCGATCGTTCCGCTAGTCGCACTCTTCCACCATCATTTTGGATGATCGTGATTGAAACATCACGTGTACCATATTTTCAGTCACCGAGAGTTACTCCGATGCACTTATCACGTTTTTTTCTCGCAACCATTGCCAGGGATATCGGCTTCTGGTTGGTCACATTCGAATTTCTGAAAACGCCCTGGAACACGCCCAGCCCGCTTTCGGCCAATGGCGCCTCCTCATTTGTCTCCTATACTTCCCAACGAATGGCCAAACTCTACATATACGGCTCTGGGAGTAGGCAGCAGCTTAGCTGAAGATTGCGGCACAGGGCGCTGTGCAAAGACCGCTAACTCCAGAGGCGTTGATGTTGCAATATCAAAAGAGCAGAATAAAGAAACGTGATGTACTAAGGAAATCCAAACCTTCAACTAGGAGATAACTGGGGGTAGACACTAGCTCCAATGCTCTGCGTGTAGTTCAGCTGATTGAAATCTCGAAAATGAGAAGCAACAGCTCAATTGCTTAAGGTGCATTATCAATATTTCATGCTGAAGGTCTTAGCCGCCAAACGGCTGTCTCAAATATTTTCCATTCCCCTTGAAGGAATTGTGTTCATGTCTAAGTATCCTAGTGGGCCAAGCACTGCTTTGTGTTAGCATAAGTTGATGCTGTCCTGGCTGGATGAGAAACTGACGATAGTTTTGTCTGAACTTGTTCCATTACTGTATACCATGATTTTTCAACAAAAACTTTCCTTGTGGTTGTGCAGTCCAAATGGGGTGGGATTTCAGGGCCCGTTTGCTCGAAGCGCCGCTTGCTTTAGAACTAATGTCGTTGTAGCTGCAATATCGGGCGCGTTAGTCAACAATGAATGGTGCAGGAGGCCTTCGCTTTGCCTTACCTCACTTAAATCGCAAGGCATGAGCAATGACCTCGCCGCATTTCTTATATAGTCTTTCGATTCTGGCCATTCCTAAGCCTAAATGAATGCAATAATTGTCGGCATGGCAACGTCTTTGGAAAGCGGATTGCCTTGACTCAATCGGCCGGGTATTCATAGCACACAAAAGCAGACAGTGTTTCAATAGACCTTTTTCTAAATTACCGAAGCATCGAGGAGAACGCTGGAACTGTACTTCTACGGTCCGTGCGCGCTGGCCTTCCTCTTATAAAAGATTCAAAGTAAATAATCATAAGGCTTTGACAAACGCGTGTGCAAGGCGAAAGTTTTTTTGCTTTAGAACAGTTACTACTGCAGACACCACCATGTGTAACGCGTGTAACTACACTCGTAGCATGCACTTCGGTGCGTGGGAAATTTAGAAAAAGGTCTATTGGGACGCTGTCTGCTTTTGTGTGCTATCAATACCCGGCCGATTGAGTCAAGGCAGTTCACTTTCCTAAGACGTTGCCATGCTGACAATTATCGCGTTCATTTAGGCTTAGGAATGGCCAGAATCGAAAGACTATTTAAAAAATGCGGCGAGGTCATCGCTCATGCTTTGCGATTTAAGTGAGGTAAGGCAATTTGAAAATCTCCTGCTCCATTCGGTAATAACTAACGCGCCCAATAACGCAGCTACGACATATTAGTTCCAAAGCAAGCGGCGCTCACTCACCGGGGCACCACCATGTTTCTCTGCATCTCTACCGAGCCAGTCATGTGATTTCTAAATCCCTCTCCTAGGTTCTACGGCTAACTTTAGCCACGGTAAGCGCTTGGAGCAAACGGGCCCTGGTAGTACCGCTCGCAAACTACAATGTAGACTGATGTTTAACTTTGCTTGGCTGTGGTGCCCTAGCTTGATGACTGGTGAAAATGGTGTAATAAAGTGAATTAGCCCTACGAATGTATATTTGGTGTCAACTTTTTTGTGCTACACTGTCAAGGCTAGCATGGTTTCTGCAATGCTCCGGCACTGTCTGTTACTTGCACAGGCGTGTGGCTTTCTTTGGCATCTCCTTCACGTGAGAGTGCATACAGATGGGGAGGCCCAAGATTCAGCCGTGCGGAACTGGAGCACTGTTGTAACTTCGCTAGCTTTGACGATGTAGCGCAAAAGTTGATGCAAAGTATAGCGTGATAGTCTGTCGAGTTCTTATCAAAGTGTGTTGCAGGATTTGTGTGGCATGAACAGGCACACAAATGTAGCTTTGAGAGCAACCAGCCACACATTTGGATCTTGCTGTTTGTTCCAGCTTTATGGAAAATGAAATTTTAACTTATTGTGAATTAAAACTTATTGTGTGTAACTCATTGTCAATTAAAAAGCTTTATGCAACAATGTCAAACATTTCTGTTATATATATATATATTTTTTTTTTTTTGCATGCACTGCTGAGGTTTAGTATGGGCAATTTAAAGGCCGACGACCAGACTCGAGATTCTGCAAGGCAGGATATCCTCCTCACCATGGGGGAGGAGGTAACAGGCAACGGTGGATGGAGAGGAATGGGGGAGAGGAGGAAGCGAGGGAAAAGTAGAAAGCGCGATCTGGTCATCGGTCTTTAAAGGGACACTGACAGGATACTCGTGCTTGCCAAGGTTTTTATTTGTACATGGCATGAGAACCCAACTACCCAGAACACAATTTACGGCTAGAAATTAGTTTTCTTTACGTCCGAAAGTCTTTCTTGTGGCTTCTAAAAAACTGTAAATATGTTGATAGAAAAAAAAAAAAAATGTTGCACAGCTACGTGATTTTGTGGTATCTTTCTTCTCCCCAGTCCAGTCAGGGTTTCGAGCAGTTGAGTTTTTCTTTATTATTTGATTATAAATATATGTGACACTATAGCAAAATATTGATTAAGTAGTCTCCCAACACCATAATAACCTGACAAAAAAAAATTGGGTGTTCGTGTTTTTTTTTAAATATTTTTGGAAGGAACACAATTCCAGTTTTACTTCCTTGCAACTAAATTGTTTTGCAAATTTTGTGCTTGTTATTTTAGAGGAATCAAAACAGCATTGGTGCATCTCTGCGGTACAACCTGTCTGTAAAGCTTGTCTTTTTTTTTTTTTTTCCATACCCCGAATAGTTTTGAGTGTCTAGAACACGCGCAACATTTTTACTGTTGATCGTCGGTCACTGGAACCTATTGCCATCCTGCCAGCATTCGCATAATTTCCTTGAAGCTTACATTTTTTTTGTATGTGCAGAAATGCAGATGAAGCAGTGCAGCTCATTTTCATTTGCATACAGCTTAAAATATTGCAATTTCGACTCATTAATATTGCTGGTCAAGTAGAATCCTTTTTATGATGATGTTGTGCTAAAATGTGGCAATTGCCTGCTTCAATATACCATTTCATTTTTTTTTTACAACAAATATAGCTTTTCAAGTGTGGTTTCGGTGGTCAGCCAAATTTTCCCAAATTGAAAGATTTTGCAGACAAGCACCACAAGTACACTATTGCTTCATAAGGTATTGCTACAGAATTTACAAGCACTGCAAGGCATTCATGGCCTCCCATTGTTATGGAAGAAAAACTAGGTAGTCAAATTAATCTGAATGAGCAGTGGTTTCACCAGAAAGTTTCTATTCTGAACATAAAACTGCATGCTCCTTTCTTGTCTTGTCAATTTCCTTTAAAACAAATATTCCCAGAGGTAATAGAAAAGCGAGAACAGGAAAAGCTGTTCTTCACACTTTTTAAATGCTATACCATTTATGAGATAACCCTAAGCACTCTTGTGTCCATCCTTCAGTCTGTAACCAATTAAAACAAATCCAGATGCATTTGTTTTAATTGGTAAATGGGGGAGTGACAAGGGGACAAGTTAAGAAAGATCAAAATGCCGAATGTTTGAGGGAAATCAAACGCATGACCCCAAGATTGTGAGCTCAGCACTGAGCCCCTTTGCCGACGAGAATTTTGAAGCAGTAATCAGTAACCTTTTGACAATGTTTTTTTTTTGTTTTTTTTTCTCATTGCTTTTTAGTGGTTTGGTTTGCAAGGGACTAGTATAAAGAAAGGGTCAATACACAGGTTTTTTTCTTAATTACCTAGTGAAAGCACATACAGTGCTTGCAAGCTGTTTAGGCTCAAAAGCATCACATAAAAGTATTGAAGGTGAAAAGTTGTCACCTTTCTTCTGTTTGGTTTCATTTTGGGCATCTGCTTCCGCAACATTCCAGCGGTAGAAGTACTTTACAGAACTTGTATGTCAGATAATAAGCTCCCATCCTCTCAGTTTAATTCCAAAAAGCATTGGAAGTTTGAATCGGAAGAACCAATGCTCCGCTCCCATTGACACTGCCGCCAGAGCGGCCAATATGCAAAGCGAGTGTCAAGTGCGCAAAGAGTCTAATTTGAAAGCTGTAGTGTAAGTAGTACCAGCAGGTAGCTTAATTTATGTTTATGCACGTGTAGTAAGAGGAACATTTAAAGTTGTTAGGTTGCCGGAGGCCCATCAACGGGAAGTAGTTTGATCAGAAAATTGTGTGAATTAAGTTTAAGTCCAATAAGACTCCATGGACGTCGACAAGGTTTCCTAAAACTTCCACAGCAGTTTAGTACAGAAACATTTATGCAGTACAAGACGGTGCCAAATGCTATTGCATTTCAACGTCAATCTGTGCAGCAATTTCGGCAACAAATTTGTGTTCTTCACAGATACTATTGTTTTTTGCAGCCAGAAACTAGACTATACTATTTCTTGTAATGCGGCTTTTTTTTTCTGATATGAAGGGGAATATCTGAGATCTGTACGGTATAGGGTTTATCCAATATTGCACTAGTCCCAGTTGCTAAAAAAAAAAAAAGGTTCATCTTGGTCCAGTCATTTCCGACTAATGTTGCAATGTTCAACAACCGTTTTTAAACAATTTGGAAGTGTATGCCTTGCACACATAACCTCTGTTCCACTTTATATTTAATGTTTGGAGGCCACATCTTCAATTGATAGGAGTGATTGACTGGACCAGTCTTTTTGCATTGAGTATTTTCATCATGAAAATCTCGCGTTTAATTCAGTTAATTTTACTTCTATTCCAGATAACAATGTTGAGGACTGCTTCAATTTTAATGGTTTGTACTTCCAATTTTATTTTTCTAATATAGTGCTGTTCATTGTTACTTTCCTTGTTCTCCCATTTCTCCTTTCATCCCATGGTACTATATTTACCAGAACTAAATCAGTTGCTCCTATGAGATATGCTCATACATCTCAATGGACCCTTCCTTGCTACTAATATGGTACATTTTGATGAAACGGACTCCAAAATTTTCTGCAAAGCTTTTGGTAGTAGCTCCTACTACATTGTTGCAACGATAGGTTGTCGGTGCCAGACAACAGTTCTTCGCAGGCTCTGTCATGGGACTGCTGATATTTCCAAAGACAAGGGTGCCAATGCCCAATCCAGTGTCGTTGCTTATTTTGTGTTTGTAAACTATTGGAACGTCTCCGCTGTTAAAGTGGAGATTGCACACATGGTAACTTGTCGAGAGTAATTTTTGCCTGTGCGCACTATAATACAGTGCCAAGCTTTTTTTTTGTAGTTGGTTTAAAAAATGTTATTTTTCTTTGTTGATCTTGTAACTGCTCATACACCTTATCAAATTCTTCTTTCTCCGGGTATTCTTCAATTTTTTTCTCTGGGGCAAATTTGGGTTAAGGGAAGGGCTGATGCATTGAGGGTGATATCATTAAATGTGTGTTGCTACCTGAAGGAACTGTACTCTCTGTCTTTGTCCCTACACATTTTATTTTTTCGCGTTTTTTTAAATTTGAGAAGAATGTTTTACTAAACCATACTTAACAAGCTGTACGTATTCGATCAATGCAAAGATGCCGCGAGCAAGCTGCCACAGCTGGCTGCTGCATGACACTGTCAGTACCAACGTACAGAACTGAAACATGCAAAGGTTTGGACACGGAGCCGGGTGGAGCCAGCATCGCTCTTAATACTTAGCCAGCCACTCGAAGCGCTATCGTTGACTATAGAGTGGGACCCAAAATATTTTGGACTCGGCCACACAGCGAGAGTTTCTCAACTGGTGCGAAGCTTCTAGGGACGTTTGTGCTACCATTGACTACCTGACATTGTTCATGAAAAGTGTCTTGATACCAGTTCAGTCCTAGGTTTCAATGATACATTAATTTAATAGCACGCGAGTTTCTGGCAGTTCTCAAACAGAACCAACAACCCTCGGATAGCTTTTAAAACAAACTTCTCTGCAATGTACAGATTTGTGCACACAGATACTTGCGATCGTGACAAGGTGAATGTAAATATGCAATCTCTTACGAAGCAGTCATAGACAGCAAATCGGAAAGCACGGTGTAGGCAGTTACAAAAAGGGTATGAGTCGTTGACCGTTTTAACATCGAGTGCGGACAAGACTGACATGCATACAAGGCCTTGTACTGTGTCCAGCTTTGTGTGTGTCATCTTCCCCCAGAGGCAACTAAGAGAGGTGCATGTGTGACATGTCTCGCTGTGTGCAGGGCTTAACAGCGGTAGCAGCAACAGCTTGAGGAGTGGACTCCTGCAGGCTGGCAGCCTGTCTGGGTTGCTGTCCAACCCAGCCTACTTGGCAGCCTACCAGAATGGCAACGGCCCACTGCCCTCCTCACCCTCCCCTGTGAGGTTTGCAGATATGACGTCCTCCCTCAACAGGCTGCTCAGGCAGGGGACGCCAGTTGCAACCCCCATTGGCTCTGGACCTCGTGCCATACGCTCGGCATCGCCTCAGTCTCCGTACAGGTGACGCTTGTGAACTTGCTCGTTTGAAGTGCTCTTTTGAGACGTGCGAAACACTCACAACACTTGTGATTAAGTTCAAATAGAAGGGCGAAAGGTGTAGACATTGTTTACTTACTTAAAACTTGGTAGTCAAAGCAATGGTAGAAAGAGCTTGAAAAAAAAATGAGTAGACTTTCTAATGCTGAATTAGAGCGCAGCTCTTGGAGGAGGAGGGGAGGGTATGCCCCTCGCCTCCCCTCCTCCTCCCCCCCTCCCATCTAGCGGGAAATTTTGCTACAGTTCCCACTAAATTCAGCAGAAAAAATTCCCTGCTAAATTTAGCAAGGAAATTTTTCCACTAAATTTTGCGGGGTATTTTTTTTGCTAATCTTAGTTAAGAAAAATTTCCTACTTCGTGACGTCATTATAGGAAACTTCCAATGATGCAACTTGTGGTTATGGCAACGGCGCTTCAGCCGGAAACGGGCGCTGAAAAGCTGCGCTCTAACAGAATAAAAAAAATAAATAGCGAGAGAGGTGGTGTACGTATCGCCAAGACATCAAGGAGCCGCATGGCTTTCAGCGTGAGGCTTCAGAGAGCTTCTTTATTATTGGCTACATACCTGTGTCTGTGTGTTAATGGACATGCTTTTTCTAGACTTCTGCTAACATTGCTTAGAAATAAAGCATGTCCATGTGTGCTGTAATACTACCACCTTGCCAAATGCTTGACCATACTACATTCCATTGCACCAGTGCTACTTCATTTGAAGCAAATGAAGTAACCACCAGAGCAGTCAGTGAAGTGACTGTATTCTGGCTGAAAAACACTTCAGGAGATCAGAAAAATAAGTTTTGGTTTTGCCTTGTGTTGCCTTTGTTTTATGGCCTGTACTGAGTTAGTGTACCTAAATGTTAACAGTCCAGCTTGGTTAGTGTGCTGAAATTTCACACTGGATGCACTGTGCCACATTTAGTTCAGGTAGGTGGAGTGCGAGCTGTTTCTCAGTAAATGCAGGCCGAGGAAGAACCAATATCCAATTAAGCCACCGAGGAATGCAAAGAACTTGTATGAGGGTTGGGAAGTCTTTCTTAAACTCTGGGCACTGACATTTTCAGGGTGTCTTCAGAGACTCTATTACAACAGATAACATTGCCAGGGTATTTAAATTGAATAGGCTAGCCTGTAGATAACGGCTAGGAAATCTATGGTATGCAGGGGTTACATGTAACTATTGGACTCTTGGTCTCTTACGAATACATAGCTGCTCACAGTCTGCATGTGTGCATATGTACCATATTGATGCGCAGTTCCAAAGCAATAAAACCTGTGCCAAATTTCCCGAGCACCAAGGAGAATACTAAGAATGTAGGCACAAGCACTCATGCACTCGTCTTGCCAGTACGAGATATTAAGTAACATAAGTTGTATCTTAATGTTACGGATGAAGTCAGGAGACAATATATGCAGCCTTTTTCGAGATCCTCCCACCTTTGAAGGCGGCAAAGTTTTAGCAGCAACACAAATACATATGTACTAAGTATGACTATGCTAATCAATGTGCTTCAGTCGCGCAGGGCTGCAAGTGGTTTTCCTGCGACGCGCGGTGCAAGTAGTCCAAAAAGTATGCAATTAATTTTTGCTAAAAAGTTGGTGCGGAATCGATATCGGAAGAAATACAATAATTTCATCTCGCACCATAATGTAGTTCATGGACGTCAACTGCCTATTCAAGAAAAATCTCTACTGTTTTTGTCATTCACACAGGAGCATGCCAAACATGTGGTTTCTAAGTGCCGAAGAGTGGCGTAAGCGCTCACTCAAGTTGATCCAAATGTCAAATATATGCAAAATTCTACTTTCCGAATTCATCAAACCTTTAGACTTGTCTGGCTGTTTCACAACATACACATTTCAAAATTGCGGAGAAAGGTCACCGTAGCGGGCGGGAATGCTACTTGTTGTAGCCCACAAAATGAAAATGCTTTCGCGCGGAGCGATTGGCCAGAATAATCCATGGCTTCTTCTACGGCAAATAGAAGGTTGAAAAGAGGTTTATTTAGAAAGACGGTGAGGTCACTCCATGCAGTTAAAACCTCGCAGAAGCCAGCCGGGCCTTATTGCAGAACTGCACTGGCAAGGCTTAAGTCCTCCCGATTGGCCACCTCCGAAATACAGTTTCTCCGATAAATGCAAACCACAAAACACTTCGCTTTTGGGTGCTTATGCCACTTTTTCGCATTTATGAGAAATACACAACTATTTAATTGTATTCTTTCATAGACATGACATTTTGTAATGTGTTAAGAAAAGAGGCTGGCCCCTATGATTCTGGATATTGTCAGTCAGTCAACAACCAAAGCTACAGCATTGTTTCTTATGGTGAATTCCACTGGTTAATTCAGAGTGCTTTCCGAAAAATCATGAGGAGGGCAACATTTCACTTCATGGGACCCGCGCTGAATCAACGAGCGGAAGATACTCGCATTTTTAAAGCGACCCACCGACCCGGTTAGCTGTTCAAAATGGCTGCTGCTTGAACTTGACAAGCCGACCAGCACCTCAGCCGACCAGCACCTCAGCCGACCGATCTTTCCAGCAACCAGTGATAGCTGTCACTGCTTAGCTGCAGAAATAGCACTCGACACAGGCCGGGCGAAAATATCTGTACCACGGAGCCCATGTCACAAATAACGAAGACGTCTGTGTTCGCCACAGTCACATGCCTTTTGGCTGCCTTGAAGCGCCGGGGCACACACAGCGATTGCCATCGGTGGAGTTCAGATTGCTGGTACGACTTTAATAAAAACAGAGGTAACAAACCATTACTTGTATGGTCGTTGCCTAATCTGTTTTTGCCTTATTGTACGAGAAAACACCGTTGGCATGCAGTGTAAAAAGGTAAACAATCGGTGGCGGCAAAATGAACAATCCTAACCTTGTGTCTGCCTCCTTCCGAATTTGTCATTCTTTTTCTCGTTCTTCCTCTCACGATCACAGATGTCAGCGCTTGCGATTTGCCACGCTCCAGTCCCGGCTTTGCATCCCTTATTTTAGGCAGGAGCGTCCAAGCCGCTAAGATCCCGTGTAAACAGACGCGTATTTCAGAGTTAAAAAATCTCTGAAATCCTGCGGATCAAGTTCAACGGGGTTGGGGGCGCTCCACAGGGCAGGTGTTACCAAAGATCTACGAGCGGAAGACGACCAACTTGAGCCGAATCTGCGAGCTGAATATGCGTGCTCCAAATGGAGCGCTTTTGGAGCACTCGAGATCTGCAAGCGGAATTCACCATTAGTCGGAGGCCCGCAAGGTTCCCAAACAAAACTCGGTTTGGCCCGTGCCATTCTTTAGTTCTGCAATCCTGGTATGGGCATCAGATTACCAAGCAACACATAGGTGATTCCATTCCCAACGAGGGACAGGTTATTATATCTTTTTTAACATATTTTGACATTCTAGGCTCAAAAACTAATTCTTAAAGTGCATTCTGAGAAGTGCTAAGGTGCAAATTTTTATGCTTTAACCTTGGATCAGTCAAAATAATTGGGGTGTGGTGTGTTTATACGGTCTGAACTTAGTCTGCTTTAATAGGCAACTTGTCTCATAGCTGTAGATGATAAATTTAGCCAGTGCACTACAACCGCTAGCCTGTGGCCTTCAACGTGTTTCGCGCAGTAGTGATGCACGACTGCACGCCGGTACGATGCTCATCCTGGTCAATACGAGCAGAGGTGGGATTTAAACCCTGGATCTCTGGGTTCTGCGGCACGAGCTTTTGCTCCACGTGTTGGAACAGTTACTGCAACAGATATTTGCGTATGCTGTGTGTGTAACTCAAGGGTGGAACTCGTGAAATGTACTTAGGAGCAGCTGAAACAGCTGGGTTGAGGGCAGCTAAAACTACATTCTGGAGCAGGCTAGGAGCAGTTCGGATCAGTTTTCGTTGCACTTCAGCTTGAGTCTTAGACAAGCACGGGTGCAATTTCAATTGTGCTTAGCAGCACAGATGAACATGAGTTGTTAGGAACCTAAGTAGATGGGATAACAGTGTAACAGATGCAAAAACTTGAGACCTTGTGAGCCTTAATGAGAACCAAAAATTAAGTACCATATGTTAACTGAAGATAGTGTCCTTGATATTTTCTAAGTGGCTTTCAGCTGCTCAAAATGCAAGCCAGCATTGCTTATCGCACAACCCACACGTGCTCAACATAGTCATATGTGCGAACCACGTGACGTGCGTAAGCAACGGACGTGCAGTTGTGCGGAGGAACAGGGCAACAAATTTCGAGTTTATCCTACTGTGCAACTCAATATTGAAGCAACAGACTATGATTAGTGGAGTTATCGTATTCGAAGCAATAAGCAGGGGCAAGGTTCAAGTACGCCCAGCAGATCTACCGCTCGCGTGAGAGCTGCTGGCCGGCAAGGTTTCAGATCGGACCGCATTTCAGTTCTATCAAACCACAATTTATCTTGAGGGAATGCGGTTCGAGCTTCTAACGATGAAGTACTAAAAGGAATCTTTTGCTCTTTTGATTCCAACTAACTGAGGTCCGGATCCCGGGCCGCAGAGCCTCAGGCAATCTGACGCTTAATGACTCGACCTCACCTCGGCCGACTTGCTTAACCGCTTTTGGTTGAAGAATAACAACCCAGTCGCAGGTGGTGTAACGCTTGGAATCCGACCCCAGAGTTTTTTCGCGCGCTTCTGACTCGGGATACACAGGGAGAATAAACAGAACAAAGGATTGCAAGGCCGACCAAGCTAAACGCGCTTATTGTTGCCAATAGAGTCAAGAGAAACTGAAACCAAGACAAAATACAATTTTTTTTGGCACACGTTTTGTTACTTCGTGCATAATGGTGCAAGGTAATGACTGTGGCGCAGTTCCCGCAACATGGTGCAGACAAAGGCGTCTGGCGCAAATGGCGCAGCCGTTCCACCCCTGGTAACTACATTAGCAGCATGCTCCTTGGTGCTTAAGTGATTTAGCAAAGGGTCTATTGTCTGTTCTATTTACTTTCAACATCAATTGAGCAAATCCAAACTGCAGAGCAGCAAATGATTCAAAATCAAATGGACTTTGTGCCCACAGTGAAGTTTATTAGCTCCCATTCCTCTGGAACCATGCAAGAAAAATTACTTTTGTTTTGAAGTGGCCTTGGCCTTCCTGCCCTCTTCGTTCTCTTGCATTTTAAGTATGAAATTGAACATGAGAGGCCTCAGCCTTCCTGCCTTTCTTATTCTCTTGGATTTGAAGTATGAAATTGAATCTGAGAGCAGTGCATTTTGTTCCAACTAGACAGAATAGATCTGCTTGCAGCTTTGAAGGGTTCTGGCATGCCCTGTGGGGCCAAAGACTTGCCTGCCTCAACACTAACATCTCTGCTATGATTGGTGTCTTTGCTTCAATAGCGCAAGTGTGGATGTGTAATGCATGTTAATAATTGAAGAAAGAGCACACTGAATTGAAAGCTGCAACAGCTTGTTTCTCCTGTCGTTACATTTCAAGTGTGGCAATTAAAAGAGGATTGTCCCACCGACTTGACCAGCATTTCAATTATATGAAGGGCCTTACATGGTATAGTAAAGCTTTGCTCTTTTGTACTTGCCTTGCCCTTTTGCAGTGACCAAGGGAGTCCCACTGTAGAGAGATCCCTGAGCTTTGGCTGCGACATGTTTCGGGACTCGAGAAGTCTTTCCCCAGATTCTGACTCCAGTGGCATCAGCTGCGGAACAGACCTGAGCGCTTTGTCGGATCTGATGGCAAGTGTCACGTCTGGTCTTGTCTTCTCAGAAAATCTCATCCAATGCTTTGGACAAACCTGGCACCTGTGGGAGTCTGCCTAGTATTTACATTGTTTCTGCATTTAACCTTTTCAGTACTGTAGACAGGTCCAGTTTGTTCAGATGGACACTGTTTATGTTCACCCAAAAGCCCTTGTCGTGAGCCCATGAGTCTCTCCTTCCGTTGTATACAGTTTTTGTATACTTCTGCCTGGAATACAGACATTACCTTTTACAGTATTGAAAGGGTTGGATGTTGCTCTGCACACAGGTCCGAGACATTTTTGTCTGACCTGCCTCCATAAAAATTGTTCCTTTATTTCTGGCCTCATAAGAATGTGCCATGCTACAGCAGTTAAGATTGGTGGCCCCCGGAGGTTCAATATTTTACGCTTACTGGTTCAAGCGAAGCACTCTTTGACATCACTGGAATGTAAATTGATTCACATTAAACATTTAGAGATGTCCCAGATAGGCTTTTGGCGGCTGCACCAAACTGGTTGAAAGCAGTAACAGCAGTTGTTTTCTTTCTGTCCAGAGCTCGCTGACAATGACAGGTGCCAACCCAGGCACAATGGCTTTGATGCCCATGAATGGTTTCGGTGCACGCACAGACTTCGACTCCCCCACCAATTCATTCCCCTTCTTCACGGACCAGCGCTGGTCCCCCACCCATGGTAGCCAGCTAGGCTTTGGGGACCCGGACACTATCGAGAAGGCAGCCAAGCTGCACAGATCTGCTGCAAGTGAGCTACCGGACTTGCTCTTTGCACGAATGGAAGTTAGTTTGCGAACCGAAATGAGCAGATTTAGGAGGAAGGCATGTACAAATTTTTACCTTTCCATGCTGCAAGATTAATGTCCTCACACTTCGCGAAAGCTGAAATGATCTTTGACCCTGGGCCTGTGTGCCAATAACAAATGCTCAGCCCTGTACAGTTATAGCGATGGCAGCTCTCTGTATCAGACCGAAATGTATCCTTATACCGATGTATAAGCCCTATGTTCTCTCGCCGCAGCAGCAAGTCTAGCTTTACACGCCACTTCGTCTGCCGAGGTTGGCACCTTGCGTGGAGCAGCCATTGCCAATGTCTGATTGGAAGTGATATTGACGATGTCACTCTCCCGAAATTGCTTATATTTCAATCTGTCACTAAACCTTACGCAGAATTGACTCTTGTGCGGAAAGCAGCAGATGTCAACTCTAGTTTGGCCTTCTAGTCAGTTGTTTCGTGAATGAGCTGGGCATGCAGTGCGTGTGCGAGAGCGCAATGATCGCGCAATGTGACGTGTTACCATGGCGTTGCGCAACACGAAAACTTCACAGTGGAGTGCCGCGTCGTGAAGTCACACGACTGACGTAGTGTCGGTGACGTATGTGATGTCGTGTGATGCATTGCTGTGTGCCAATGTTTGAAGTATAAGTCACAGTCTCTAGAAAACAGAAAGTTCTCCTCGGTCGCAAAATAACTTTGCTAAAAAAAACCTCTAAGGGGAGGAATAACTCTGCATTTCTTCTTAGGTTTCTCGGAGGCCACATGTTGCTGGAGCGGGACCCTGCCCGCCCGCAGCCTCAAGAGCTCCGCGCTATCGTGCAAGGTGTTCCTGGGCGGAGTGCCGTGGGACGTCTCGGAGCCAGGCCTCGTGGAGGCCTTTGCGCCCTTCGGCAACATCAAAATCCAGTGGCCCAGCCGGGAGCGCAGCCAAGGCTTCCCGCCCAAGGCAGGCTACGTCTACATCATCTTTGAGAGTGAGAAGCAAGTCAAAATGCTGCTGCAGTCGTGCAGCCAGGACTTTGTCAATGGGGGCAACTGGTACTACAAGATCTCGTCACGCCGCATGCGCTGCAAGGAGGTGCAGGTGATCCCCTGGGTGCTGAGCGACAGCAACTATGTGCGTTGCCCCTCACACCGGCTAGACCCCAGCAAAACAGTCTTTGTGGGTGCCCTGCACGGCATGCTCAACGCCCAGGGCCTGGCACACGTCATGAATGAACTCTTTGGCGGCGTGCTCTACTCCGGGATCGACACGGACAAGTACAAGTACCCCATCGGTGGGTATTGCAGTCTCATAGCTTCTCATGTGCTCTTCTTTGTTAAGCGACTGTGGTGTCCTGTCAGTTTGACTGCTTTTGGCTACTCTATAGACCTTTCCAGCAGCAGTCTCGAACGAAGCGATTTCCAGCGCACGTCCCTGGTTTTGAGAGTGTACGTCAGTGTTGCCCGACTGCGCTGAGCTGTTGGTTTTCTCGTCAGTAGGCTATGGCAGCCTGCGTAGGAGCAATTTCGAACGCTGGTGGCGGCAAAATCTCCTCGCTTTATTTTTTGTTTAATGTTCTATGGCGAAGAGAATTTCTCAAAGTTAAGAAAGCGTTGAACTATTTTTGGGAACAGAAACAAACTAATGAAACCTATTTTCGGCGAGTCCATGCGCGACAGAACAAATGCAACTGCGATGTTTGTTTCATTTTATGCTGATTTTTTTAACGGCACCATACACTCAGCCTGAGGATAGCCGAACTGCATGGGTATTGCCCGCTCACTATAGGAAATTCAACTAGTCTCATCAATTGAACAACATATATGGTACGTACCCCACGGTGCCGCGCTATTCGAACAGGATTTGAGAAAAGTCTCAACTAACACAGCATATCCAATATACAGCGTCGACGATAGTCACTTCACGACAATCGGAAGGAATCCGGCTTGTCTTGGGGTACGTTTTGAAGAGTGATGTTTTTTTACACAGCACTAAAGCAAATGAACGAACGTGTCTATTCAGTTCCCGGACCTTATCAGCTACTTCTCGCCAAAACCGGGAACATAGCCGGGAATGCTTTTCGGAGATTATCTCAACAAAAACAATCCTCTAAGAACGTCGAACGGCCCGCGTCGCGGGGTGCTTGACGTTCGCTCTTTCCGTTCGCTCTCTTCGTTAGTTTCCTGCGAAGGTTAAGCAGGCTACGAGCCCTGGTATTCCCTGGTTCTCACAGTGGAAGATTACAAAAACAGGCAAGCATCCTCGACAGGCAAATAGAGTAAACGTTTTCAAGGAAAGCCGGCGAACTCCGAACACACAATGCAGGTGGGGAGTCGCACTGACCAGGTTTCCACAGCTCAGGCGGGTGGCAGAAATTTTTGGCTAATAGGGGTTGCTCGAGTCGCAAAATGGTGGCGGCCAGCGAGCTGTTTTTGCAAAGGTCTATAGGAAGATGTTTGCCAGCCCTGCTTCACACGTTTGTGTCTTGGCTATATTTTTGATGCAGTGTGCTTCAACCCTTGCTACACTTGCCAAATGCCCACTTTGTGCTGTTGGCTTGACTGGATATGGCTCATTTGTTCTGTATGGGAGCAAAACATATCTAACCTTAGTATAAGCTGAAGACTGTGTGCTTTACCAGAACTCTGCGAAGGGCATTGCTATTAGGCAGTAGACCCAACAATTCCGACAGTGGTTGGCAAGGGCTTGTATTCAATCCGTTAAAAAGCAATATACAAGTCCCAGAGTAACGCTGATAGCAGCACTCTCATCCAATCTGTGCCCCTAGTTTGATAGAAGTAGATCACATGAGGAATGAAATCAACAGGCCTTGTGTTTGGAAAATGCCGAGCTATGTTGGACAAAGCATCCCCTGTAGTTCAGTTTATTCAACTGCATACATGTGATGGCAGGAAACAAGCAGGCCTTTCTGTCACTGTGTTTAGGGTTGTATCAGAGTGCTATGCAACATTCAGCATTTGCTGAATTGTATTTTGAGGTCTCCATGTTTCCTTGGTTCAGTTTTTTGGAACTACAGGGCCAGCATTGTTGAGACTTGAGTAGCATGAAAAAAAGATGCTGCAAAAATTTGCATCTGTGGCTCTTTTTGTGCAGGATCTGGCAGAGTGACTTTCAACAACCAGAAAAGCTTCATGAAAGCTGTTGCTGCAGCTTTTGTTGAGATCAAGACTCCAAGATTCTCAAAGAAGGTAAGCTATCCTGAAATCTGTAGTCTGCAGATGTGTACCATAATTAACATGCGCGAGCTTGTTCCATTTGGTGTGCAACACCTCGAGGTCCAGACGACTTCCAACTGGGCTTGCCTGTCCCTACTATTAGCGGTGCCTCGTCTGTGGCGACATCAGGCCATTTTGTGACACACTGCTTTCTTCTCCTCTTTACTCTGAATGTCTCCTGGCTCAAGCTCTTAAAGGGGTACTCCGGCGATTTCTTCATAGTCTTTGATTTTTCTGAAAATTTGCTAAACATACAAACAGAATAAGTTCTTTTTTTCGAAGCTTGGTTTTCACCATGTCTTTCAAAGTGAACTGGCAGCAATGAAAGTGATGTCAGTGCCACGCAGGGGTTCACTTTTTGGACTGTACAATTTGTTTCCAGCTGATTACAAGCAATTTCATGATCTCAAATAAATGCTTTGGAAGCTCTCCAGCGACCGTGCAGCAGCACGAAAGAAGTGCTCAGCATACTTAATTTTTAGGGGCGAAGCTCCTTAGGGTCCAGCCTTGTCCGGCGTCCGTGCTCACATCGATTGCCATCGCATCTGTCTGTCATGGATGAAACGCATGTAGCCGCTCAACGTCTACAGGAGAGGGCGCTGCGGTCAAATGTGTATATAATCGCGCTAAACTTTGCATGCATTGATTGGCTCAACATTTATAGACGAGAGGGTGCTGCGGTGAAATGCTCAGATGCGTATATAACCACGTTCCATACCACACATTCTCTTTCTGACATGGACCGTTGACTTAAGCGGTGGAGATGCGTTCCCACGGCTTCTAGCGGATCCAAGCTGATCCGCTAGAAGAACCACTGGCTCTGCATTTCACCGACCATAAAGCAGTAATAATAAAGTCTAAACACAACCTGGAACTCAGCACTACCTATGAGCAATAAAAAAAAAATCGGCACCATCAGCACTATCTATGAACATCAGCACCACCAGAGCTTCACCCCAATCAACATCATTCACCACGTGGAGATGCTGAGATTTTTTAGACTGCCTGCTTTACCTGCAAGCCTGCCTATTTCTGACATTGCAACAATGTTTGACTGTTGGGTTTGGCACGATTTTCATTTGCCACTTTCACTAACTATTGAATTTCGTGATACTAAATAGCATACCTGAAAAGGTAAAGGCCGGGGATTCAAAAGATGTAGTTACAGGGTGTCTAGTGACCGGGAAAACCGGGAATTGCAGGGAAATTTTAATTGCCGGGAAAAATCTGGGAACTGTCGTGGATATATTCAAAAAGCGAGCCCAGTCGGGGAAAATGAGCCGGAAACGCCATCGAGTGCCCTGAGCAAAGACTCGAGGAATCGCAGAAATATAGGCAATAAATTCTGCTAAGAGAGGAGCGCGGGCTCTACTCACCCGATGGAGTGTGTGTGCTACCTGATGCAAAGGGAACAGCTGACAAATCCAGTCCAAGTGTTAGATTAGACTGGATTGGATTGGGGGCACAAGACTAGGCTTGATCCAGCTTGAGCTACTAGGTTTAGTAACAAATGGGAAAGCCGCAGACCCCAATCCAAGCATTAAGCTGAAAGTATCCGAAAGTGTGCATCTGGCGGCCATGCGCCGTGCTGCCATTCGGTTATTGATGCGTGTGTGGTTGAGCGTTGTTTTCATTTGTGTTTCCGGAAGTGGCCTCTTCACTGAGGATGTCGGCGACAAGAAAGTGCTAGTTTATTCCGGACTGGATGAACCCGAATATTTCGGAATATGCAAGTTGGATTAAGCCCGTGCAAGATGATGCTCTCAGTGCTCAATGCCTTGTGTTGTAATGGTCTTGTATATTTAATTGCCTCTACAGTGGTCAGGGAATTTCATCTGAAATTGTCAGGGAAAAAACTGGAAAAGTCGGGAAATTTCAAAATAATGATTTGCTAGACACCCTGAGTTAGTTGGGGTAGCTGGAAAAATGGCCGGAGTTCTCTTCATAGTCCCTGAGTAGTCTGAAAATTTGATAAATGTACCCATAAATGTCGCTGAAACAGTAACCCAATATTGGGCGAAAATAATTTTTTTCACAAAGTTATTGAATTAAGAGTTTTGGTCCTCACCGTGTCTTTCAAAGCAAATCTCTACTGGCAACAGCAAAGTCTACGGACTGTAGACTTTGCTCCCAACCGACTTCGTTCCCAAATGAATGCTTTTAAAACTCGCTTCAGCAGACAAATGCTCGGCATTGTCCACTTTTAGACTGTCCGCTCAACCTGCAAGCCTGCCTTCCCCCAATGTCACGGCATTGAAAAACGCAGGTATATTTGAATATTGGTTTTGGCATCATTTTTACTTGCCAATTTCACAATACGAAATAGCTATATTTCGCGATACGAAATAGCATGGTGGAAAGGGTAAAGGCCGAAGTACTTCTTTAGGGCTAAACCACATGGGTGGCATTCTCGACACATAGTAGGCATCAAGAAAAACACTTCTTCGGCACCTCAAGGTCAGCATAAACATGCACGTTTGCAGGTATCTGGGTAAGACACATTGGCCCTTGTTTCAGCATTGCATACCCAAAAGTGTCTGGCGTGGTGCCAATCAATCTGCTCACAAGTTGACAGCCAGAACTTGCTCAAGGGTCGACTTGCCCAGCTGTATGGCTGGCTTGATTTGGCTGCCAAAAAGGCACTTGCTTGGCGTGTTTGACGTTTTATCAGCATACTGCATAAAATCGCTACATCTCTCAAACACGTTGTGAATGGCCAAGGCAAAAGCAAGGTCCATGTTCGTGGCAGGCAAAGCCAAAGCATCGTAAAAGGGCTTTGAGTAGAGATTGCCACCCTCTTACCAACGCTTGTTAGCTTGACGATTGCTAGGTATGTTTTGGAGACTAGGAAATTGGGGTGTGGCTTATTGGCTCAATAATATTGCATTATTTGTCGCCTTACAAGACCCAAATGGCAATATAGTTTTTTTTTTTCGCGAATGAATGTTTTTGGCGTTGAATATTAGTGGACCATATGCTGGGGAATCGGGGCGTCTCCAAGCAGTCCCTCGAAGCTGCGTGTTCCACTGCAGGTGCAGGTGGACCCGTACCTGGAGGATGCCATGTGCGCCTCGTGCTGCAAGCAGCAGGGCCCCATCTTCTGCAGGGACCTTGCCTGCTTCCGCTACTTCTGTCGCACCTGCTGGAACTGGCACCACACCGTGGAGAGCATGCGCAACCACAAGCCCCTCATGCGCAACAAGGCCAATTCCCGCTGAGAGCCCTCCTCTTCCTCCCCACCACCACCACCCCTTTCCTCTTCTCAAAAATCTCTCTCTAAGGGGCCTCCCTTTCTTTTCTGGCTGCCACCCCTCCCGTTTTTCTCGTTGTCTTTTTTGCTCCTCTAACATAACATTCCCTGTTACCGTTGTTTGTTACCATTTTCCCTCCGGCCTGGAAAAAAAAGAGCCACCCCCTCTCCCTTGTTTTCTTTCAGCTTTGTTCCCCTGCGCGTGTCGTGGTGCCTAGTTTGTTACCCGAGCTTTTCCCGGTGTCCCACCTGAGCTAAGAAAGTTTTGTAAACAGGCAGGTGCCCTGGAAGTCCTTTCTCTCTTTTTTTTTTTCAAGTGCTCATTAGTATAAGCTACTAATATAAAAGTGTTGTTAACCTGTTCTTGTTACTATCCATGGATGGGGTGGAAGCGTCTCCTGTTTTGTCCCCACTCTCTGGAGTGACGAGTCCTTTCTTCGTGCCTCGCCCCACCCTCGTTTTCCTGCGGAGGATGCCTTTCTCGTCTGGTCGAACAAGAGTTTTTATTTTGTGGGGCAACTGTGACCCTTTAGTCCACAAATCGCTGCGATAAAAAAGAGGTGATTCTTAGAGTTTCACGGGGGCATATTTATTAGTTTTATCTGTACAGATGGCACACTTGAAGGCGAGAGGATTTAAAAATCCCCTGTTGAGCCTTCCGTAGTTCTTAAGACCATTTTATTTCGCCCCCGCCCCTGCTCTTATAGCTTTGTTTTTTGCCAGACATAATCCTCAGCTGTAAACCCTCTACTAGTCAAGTCTTCCCCACCTTTTTTTTTTAACTTGCCGTTCCTCCTTTAAACACTTCATGCATCATTTGTAGTCCACTGCATTGCAAACTGTTTTGAACAGTTCCTGCAAATGCTGTGATGTTTTTATATTCCAGGTGCAATGTTTTAATGGCTCGGCATTTGCTGAGCGCGTGTAAGGGTGCATGAAGGTTGAGGTAATTTTCCAGAAATACCACCGGTAGCTGTGCATGGCTTTGACTCTCGAATGGAATACGGACCAAATTTCTAGACGACGATTGGATGCGAGGTTGTGATGCCTGAACTTTCTCTCCAAGCTTCATAGAGTTTGGGATCTGCAAATTTTTTGAGGTTTGTGTGCATTGGGAACATCTGAACCAATGTTTTCTGTTTTGTAATCCTGTATGAAAATAAATTCCTGCATATGAAGCTTGCCTTTGATGGTGGAAACTGTGCATGACCAGATTCATTTGCCCAGCATATACGCCATTCTGCAAGGTTCCATTCTAGACATTTGTGCGTTTTGTAGCATACTATTCACGAGCTCGTATGTGCCCTCAATCTTTCAGTTATTGTGCCATTGGTTTGTTTCCTTATTGCATGCTGTGTCTTTTTATTAATAATGATTGTCCAAGTGCAGAGCTTGTATTTTGCATTGCACAGACTCCTGTCCTGCTGCAATCACTATCTCAACTACGAGTCTCAGTGGTGTCGCAGACTGCGGCTTCCCACGAGTCGTGCAAATCGACAGCAGATGTATAGCGTCCCTTTTTTGTGCAGGGTCCCACTAAAGTTGCTTGAAATTGGAACTGCAAAACACCCACCCATTTAATGCCCAATATCCAAGCCCTTCAGTTACAATGGGTAGGCACTTCATGGTACCAAGATGTCTACCCATTGAACTCGGAGTCCCACTAGAGCGACAAACAGAAACAACAGATACCGACAAGCCAACGCAGCATGCACACAAAGGTACCTTTGGCAGGCTTACAATCACTCGTGCCTACTTCACAAGCACCAAAAAACTGCGAGCCTGCCAAAGGTACCATGGCACATGCTCTACTCTTGTGTTTTTCCGTTTGTTACTCTAGTGGGACTCTGGCATAAAGGGTTATTCACACGGGGGAAAAGAATCCCTCCCTTTGCTTCCCGGAATGTGCGGCGCATGATAACATTGTGGCTTTGTGAGGAGGAGAGCAGATTTACACAGAGGGGGGATGGGGTAGCTTTTGCTCAGACAACACGAACGGTCTCCACCTTAGAGTGGGGATCTCTTTGCAACAGATTTTAATAACGCCCTTGATAAAAATTATCACTTGCAAGTACTGCCAACCATTGTTCTGAAAACGTGCCACGAGCGGGTGTGCTGTTGCCATAAGCTTCTGAGGGTCGCTCATTTCAGTGCTGCACTGCCATTTGCTCCCCGAGGGCCGCTCAAGACTCGGGCCTCGTGCACTGGCGTATTAGACGCTACTTGAAAGTCAAACGCAAACATATCCAGGGGGCTTTAGACCTTGTTAGAGTAACTGTATATGTTCCGCCTTGTGGAGCAGAGTACCACAATGGTGCTTCCAGGGTGGCCATGTTGGATCCAAAGCCGCACTGCGGGAAGCGACAGTCGCTTCTGCAAGAGGCCCAGATGTGCGAGCTACTCGATTGTCCTCGCTGTCGTTTTCCCAGACTTCAGAGACATGTTTTAAAACATTGCTCGCTTGACGATTATACTGTATCCAGTGGCTACACATAATGTTGAATGGTCAAGGAACCTTCCAGTTTGTACTGTTTTACTGTAGGATGTATATTTTGCAAACACAAAGTGAAAAACATGATCCGCCCGAAACTCTGTGCCTGCAAGGTTGCTTTCCCGCAGAAAGCTCAGATCCAGCTCTGTGCACGTGGCTGCTTCTCCGCTAATACGGAGTTGGCGACTAAAGGAAAAGGAACGCGACACTCTGGCTGTGCAAACGGAGCCTACACAGTTGCTCTAGACCTTATTCATTATTAGCACCACCTCCCAGTGCCTGAGCAAACTAGTGAGCCTCCGTGCCACCTTTGAGGCTTCTCCATTGTCCCCACTCTGCCTGCATGGCATTCTCTGCAATAGTTCTTACAATGTTTTTCTGGGATGTGGTAGAGGCATTGGGTACTTCGAAAGTAGTTCGATTAGCAAGCCCGGTTCAGAAAGTTGTGTTGGTTCCGTTGAGAATCGCTGGAACGACGCAAAGAATCTGGTTTATTTGCAACTTTTTAGCACGGGCACCACAGAAAGGCATCTAGCCCATACGAGTGCCTGTGAGGCCTGTAGAGAGTGACAATGTGTTGGTTACATGTATATTGAAGGGAGTTGTGTGATTGAGTTCTGTCGTATCCGAGACAGTCACCGGACAAACTGCTTGCCGCACACAGTGTGATGAGCAATGCAAATAGCAACCTCGTGAAAGAATTGAGAGCCGCAGTTGTCCCGGTGTCATTACTGTTGCAGTTTTGCTTTGGATGCAACTGGCACAAATGGGTGAGGCAGCCTTGACCAGCCATAAATACAGTAATGGGGAGCTTATATTGGGGGAATTTTACAGAGCCCACAGGTAGAAGCAGGTGGTGTGGGTCCTGCCATTTTGCCACTGATAGTCCCAGGCTGTAAAATGCTACCATTCCAAGTTCCACAGTACAGCCTTCAGATTGAAAAGAAAAACTAACGCCCTGTATATTTACTCCAGTTAACCTATTATTTATCCATTGATTGCGCAGCGAGAGAGCAGTAGTGTGGCATCACTTTCCCATAACTGCGCTCTGCCAGTCATATCAAACATGGGTCGCCATGTTTGAGCACTATTGTGCTTTTTTAAACACTGGAATGTGTTGAAACTGATGAGTAGCCAGGGTCAGGCAAATCCTGGCCATGAGTCACGGAGGGAAATCATAAGAGGGTGGAATCGAAACATCTCTGCGCTACTGCTAAGTCACTGACAAGGTGAGAACAGCAGGGGGAGCTTACTTTGCAGAACCGAAACATCTCGGAGCTAAGTCCCTGACAAGGTGAGAACAGCAGGGGGAGCTTATTACCTTAACATCTCGGCGTTCCACGCACCTCGAGCGCGCACCCGTACACCCAAAGCACAGTGGAAGCAAATACTTTACTAGAAGAATACAGGACACTTGTCATTTGCATTAGACAGAACGACGGCTGTGTCAAATGCTCCCCTGGTGGAGTGGGTTATTTGGCGACGATTCTGCCCCTCTCTCACCGCCAGAGCACGCGACGAGGCTGTGCCTCAAGTTAAGGACTCGTTGCTCAACTATAGGGAGTATTCACTGGACGCCATATTTGTGGGTGCAGAGTAACACCTTTTGGCGGGCTAGTTGGTTCATGATTTGTAGAAATAAATGAACTGTGGAAACACATTTGTGGGTGCTGTTTAGAGCGCATGCTCAGAACGAGCTCACATCAATAGGCTGCTAAGATCGGCACTTTTGATGGTGCGGAATGCACGTTGCAAAAGAACTGTGGAAGCTCCCCATCAGCACGCGCTCAGCATTCGCGCACACAGCTATGGCCGCCAGTGAATACTTCCTATACTTAGTATCAGCTTAGCATGGACTACTGTTGGCCGGACGTGCTAAAATTGCGAGCGAATTGCCCTGGACGGCGTCTCGGCGGCTGCGCGAGCGCTCGTGCGGCGCGAGCGCCAGTTAGGGCAGTCAAGGGTAGCGTCTCGCGCTGGCACAGTTGGCACAGCCTTGGCGGTTAGTCCATGCAAAGGTGAGACGAAGTATTGGGCAGGAGATCGAACTATAGGGGGCGCTTTATCGAGCTTGTTGTCCACACAGTGCGGTGTTTAAACAAAAAAAAAAAAAAAAAAAAAAAAAGAAATTGAACTTCGCCTAGCACGGTCTGGGCACGAGCGCTTCGCTTTGACCAGTGCTTTGGACGCATGAGGAGCGGCCTTCGAATCGTCATCTTCGATTTCTCGGATCAACAACAAACAAGAAAATTAGGTTTGTTGTCCACGCAGCTGCAGCATGCCGCTAGTGGCGTGACTGTTCGATCCCCTCCCCAATAGCTCTTTTGACCTGCACGTGTGCTCTGTTTTGAAGTGCCGGACGTGGGGAGGGGAGGGGAGAGAGAACAGTGAACACAAGGTAGTTTTCTATAATCACAGCTGTGCGCAGAACTGTGTTCGGGTAGCCACAGGACGCGATATACGCAATAACTATCAAGCTTGTGAACTACAAACTACACGGGACGCTGGAAGGCGTCGCTGTCATCTTGTTTTGAAGGTCCCGGTTGGCGCCATTTCGCCTAGCGATCATAAGCGGATTCTCGTTCCATCGTAACATACATGCAGCTGAAATAAAATTGTAGCAAAACTTTGCGGCTTACCATGGGGTAGGGCCATGTCAGCACAAGCGAGGTGTAGGATAAACAAAAGCACATGCGGATTCGCGCGAAAACAACGAATTTAAGCTTCCATTGACAACATTTTTTTTTTTTTTTTTTTTGGCAACAGCCCAGTGTTGCTATGCTAGTTCCCGGCGTGGTCAGCGTGGTAGCAGATTGGGGAAACGGTGGTAACTTGTAACCTTTTACTCGATGTGCCATCGAAAATAAATCCTATACCTCCCATTACTTGAATGTTTGTTCTTGACAAAGACCACGGGTAAAGAAGCTCAATTAAAAGTGTGTTCAACTAAAACCGTTCAACCCACTGGATCGTGCACCCCCATTCCGCGAATGCGGCCATCGAACGGCCATCTTGCATGCAGATTTTTTTTTTTTTCGTCTTGCTAGCGTTGCAGAGGTCGGCGGCAGCGTGCTTACGACACGTTTTCTACTCGTTCGTCGTCATTCGCCGAAGGAGTTTTTTTAATACCCTGTGCAAGCCGTGAGACTTGCCGTTGAAAACAGAAGGAAATTTTTACAAAAGCGCAGTGCCGCAGAAAAAAGAACACAATTCGTAGAAAGCAAGTTTTGCCGGTCTCGCGGCGTGATCCAAGCTTCCTTGCAGGGACGGCGCCAGGCTTTTCATAGTGAGGGGGCAGTGGGGAGGCGCACGGCATTTTTGGGGAGGCATGGGCTTTCGATCCAACTAAAAGAACAAATATTCAGGGACGATGACTTGGCGCTTCGGGAGTTTTTAATAGAAATCAGTTCAGTTTATTTCATTATTTTACAAGCTATCTACAACTCTGGTTAATGTAGCATTTCACGTACAAAATATTCAGGCATGTTTACATTCCGCAATACTAAATAAGCACGCTCACGCTTGTCGTGACTCATCATCCGCTCTTTAGGCAGTCCCCTGCACCGCGAAAGACCGGAGCACGTCAGCGATCATGTAGATGTAGTGACAATTTTCCTTCTTTGCTGAATACGCCTGGCAGTAGAGGAACACGGCGACTGATTTAGCTGCGCCACTTTTCTTTATCTGCTTGAAGGACCGATGATGTTTGGGACATCTTGCGTGCCGCACTGTTGGAGTGGCGTCGTAGTCCGCCTTCCTTTTGAAGAGCTTTCTTCCAGTTTTGAAAGCCCTTTGTCAAAATACAGCACTTCCACTTTTTTACTCCCCCCCAAATACACAAACACTTTCAGCTTTCCTTCAACCTCCTGGGACAGTCTCTCGAAGGGACTCCGTGGCCCAGGGTCACGAATGATGGGAGCATGGCAGTTCACGAACCGCCAGGCTCCGACCTATACTCTTTCCCGAGCACACACAGTCGCCGTCACCAAAGTTGCTTCAAGGACGCCATAGAGACTTGAAATAAGCAGGATGACCTAGACACATCAAAGCCGCCCATTGGGAACTCGCCAGTCAGCCTGAGCGTCTGAGGACCTTGTGAGATTTCCTCGGTCAGAACATGAACTGTGCCCTTGAGTTCCTTTGTCTGGCAGGTACGAAGCGACGGCGCAGAGCAGATGGGATTCCAAGTCTCTAGCTCCGAGTAATCACTTGGGTGAAGCTACTTTCAGGAAGTCTTTTACGGTTGGCGACAGAGGAATTGAGTGGTAGACGACGCTCCTTAGCTTCGGCAAGCCATACCGATATTCATGCATCGTTCTTCATGTGGTACGTAAAGAAAATAAAGCGGACGGCACGAAAAAGTTGAACACGTCCATGAGACCTTTTTAGGCTGGCTATCCTTCAAGCAAATGCCTTTTCCATGGGACGAGGAAATTAGGAAAATGATGAGCAATGTAGCGCATGCGCATTAGGGTGAAAGGGGGGGGGGGGGTGTAAAGGCTGGCATATTTTTGGGGTGGCAGGACAAATTTTAGGGGAGGCGCCCGCCACCCCTCGCCTCCCTTTGGCGCCGTCCCTGCTTCCTTGGCATGCCAAAGTGCTACGTCTCTGTGCCTTCACACTCTTGAATACCGACCAAGAATCGGCGCAGCGGCAAAGTTTTGAAGATGTGTGCGACGCGCGCACAGCGGCGGTCACTGGCACGGAGTTCTCCGCGAAAGCTCTTATTAATGCTGTCAAAGACTATTTGTTTCTTTACAATAAGCGGCACCCCGACCACAAGGTTCAGGGCAAAAAGCTGCAGGCCTAAAACGAGATTGGCGACATTTTCGACGTGGCAGGTACGTACAATATCACGGTTGAGGGAGCGCACACATAGCCGTTGTTTTACGTTCCAAAGCACCATTACGTTTTCTTGTTTTTTCCTGCCGACACCTTTGATCAGAAAAACCTTTCAGCCGGCTCGAAAAGGTGTTGATTACTATCCGTTAAGTTGGCAGCGAGCCTGGCGACTCGTCGGTCGCTCAATCAGGTCTGAACACTGGTGGTCGCCAGTCGCTGGTCGCTCCAGCGACTGCCCCAAGTCGCAAGTGTGAACGGGCCTTTAATCCGACGCAGTTATTAAGTTTGTTTCTCACGACCACCGCTAGGGTATTATTTCCGGCTTCTGGTTGGCCACATTCGAATTTGTGAACAGCCTGCTTTCAGCCAATGGCGCCTCCCGATTCGTCTCCTACACTTCCCAATGAATGACTAAATCTCCCCACCCCCCACCATCTTTCACAACGCTTAGAAGAAGAAGATGACTAAATCTTTAGGGGAGGGGGGGGGGGGAGGGGACATTGAGAATGTGTGACAACTCTGTGCGCCTCGGGCAACAGTGTGCGCGCTCTCCATGGTGAAGGAATGATTTTTCTTCGGCCTGCTGGCTCTGCGTGAAAAAGTGGCAGGGCAAGTGAAGTAACGCGGCTGTTTCCCGCCGCCAGCTGGGAAAATAACCTTGCTAGCTAGCTTGCTAGGTATGAAACCTGAAAACAAAGATGGTGAGATTATGAGAAATCATGAGAAATAGGACAAATCATGATGTGTCTGCAAAGGGTCCTTATCACAAGAGCGAATGACATTTTAGCAAACAGCGACATTTGAGCGAATAATGGGGGCGCGCATTAACCCATCCGTCGCGCTGTGCCTTACGCCGCTTCGCGGCGACAGTCTGCGGATGCTAATTACAAAAATGTGAACCCACTTGGCCCACCCGAAAACGCCGCTTCGCGGCGTCCGACTAATTGCTAAAGTGTTAATCGGTGAAGCGTGGGTGTTTGCTAAAACGTCATTCGATCAAGTGAGTGCCTCCCGTCTGCAAGTCCCCAATGATGCTGTTCCAATTCTGCATGGAAGCATAGAGTAACATGGTGTTAGTGGATGCCTCAATAACATAAAAGATGTAAAAAAAAAATTACGCCTGCAAGGTAAAGTTGTTTTTTTTTTTCTCGTGTGTTTATTGGTGAAGTGTAGAAAATGTTCGCAGGAGTGATACGGGAATTCGACTGCCCGTTTAGCCTCGCCAATGGTATCTGCAGCCTATCGAGCAACACCAAATAAGTGTGCGGTAAAATAACAATGTATAGTGTATGAGCAAGTTGCATGCAAAATAGTGATGCCGGCCGAAAGGCAACGGATCCGTCGGGCAATACTGACGTCGGGCAAAACTGACGATAGGCATATATACTCCCTTCCGTTCGAACTTGTCAGTGTATCCATATTGAGTGCAGACCGGGACACAGCACTGTGTTGGCATCTTCACTGATAATCTGTAGCGCGTAAACTGTCCTTAAAACAACACATGAAGCGCCTAAACCTCTGTTGGCGCGCAGCGAGGTTGCGACCTGCATTCCTTCACCATGTCACGCAGCCGCTGACCGCCTCGCCGTTGCCATGATTACTATGCCGAGACACACTGTTGCTGGTTGTTGCGAACTAAGGGGGTGCCTTCAGAAAAACAGGGGGGGGGGGGGGGGGTGTAGGGAAATCACTGTATCGGCCATGGAGTTATGGATCGTCTAACCGTTCCGGTGAGTTGCTATCAATAGCTGCGTTCACTGTATCGGCCATGGAGTTATGGATCGTCTAACCGTTCCGGTGAGTTGCTATCAATAGCTGCGTTCAATTTACCTGCACCTCCTGCACCGGTGCAGGAAAGTGTAGGGTGGTGTACTTCTGGTCGTATCTCAATACACATACCGGAAGTACACTGCTCTATACTCTTCTCTACCGGTGCAGGATCGAGATAGAATGCAGCTACCAAAGGGGGGGGGGGGGGGGGGGGCTTGTATGACTGCTTCTATGCACTATTAACCATGGCTATGTTCCAAATCTACCCAAATGGATCACATGGCAGCACAAATGGAGCAATGCTGTGGAGCGCAAGGAGGCTTTGTGAAGACAAAAATACAAGACTGTGAGAATGAAAATCTTCGAAGCGTGGCTCATATGATCAAGTGCAATCTGTTGACCAATCACAATTAGGCGAGCCACGCTCAAACATCAAGTGCAATTAAGTAGGTTGATAATGAGCCAGTACTGATCAGTAATGAGGAGCTGTCGTGCGTGGTATTCTGTAAGCCGTCTGACGACAAAAAAAAGACGCACCTCCCTCCTCTTTCATCGCCACTAGACACTGAATCGAGCTCGTTTCTGGAACGCGAGTGTTGCAATTGCAATTACAAATACAGTCGTCAGAATAAAATAAAATGCTGCTCCAGAGGCACATACAGCTTCACACACATTACGCACGCAAAACACAATCACACGGTGTCAATTCTTCATCAGTATCCAAGTGTGCGAAGGCACAGAGGTGCAGCAATTCAGCGTGCCAAGGAAGCTTTGATCACGCCGCGAGACCGGCGAAACTTGCTTTCGACGAGTTGTGCCGTATTCCCGCGGCACTGCGCTTTCGCAAAAACTTCCATGTATCTTCAACGGCAAGTCTTATGGCTCACACAGGGTTTTCAAAAAAATTCTTCGGCGAATGACGACGAATGAGTAGAAAACGTGTGTTTAGCCGCTGCTGCCAGCCTCTGCAACGCTAGCAAAAACGCGTTTTTGCTGCATGCCAGATGGACGTCCAGTGGCCGCACTCACGCTGCAGCGACCAAGCGGGGATGCATGATCCAGAAATTGTCATAGAAATCAGAGATGCAAACAAAACCCAAACCGGAGGTGTTCTAGGCTCCTCGACATGGCAGCAGGAAGTGGTCCTAATACTATGTATAGACCCACAGCAGAATTTTGCAATTTAAAGGCGACCATAAACACGTACCCCCAGTGGCGTACCAACTTGTCTTCGAGTGGGGGGGCAAACCAGATCCCCCCCCCCGGGTCGGGGGGGGGGGGGGGGTTATATCTCTTGGGCGCCAACAGACAGTATTTGCCCTGCCCAGTGGCGGCTGTTTCAGGAGGGGCAAAACACATGCCTTGCCCCCCCACTCTGAGAAATGGGGGGCAAGTGCCCCCTTGCCCCCCGGTTGGTACGCTCATGCGTACCCCGGACGAACAGTTGAACCAGGGTTGTATACGTAGAGAGTTTGGCCATTCATTGGGAAGTATAGGAGACAAACGAGGAGGCGCCAATGGCCGAAAGCGTGTCGGGCATGTTCCAAGGCATCTTCACAACTTTGAATGTGGCGAACCCATAGAGCCCATTTATACTAACTCGAGAGGAAAAGGTCCACCATTTTCCCATACATTCTGTCTGCCACAAGCGGCGGGGCATGGGGCAGACCTTTCGAGCCCCACACATGGTTACCAACTAGCTTTACATCTTATTTCACTAGATTTTACTCTCTTCCTAAGGGATAATCCACATACCGGTGATAGTTATCTGGCCCCAGGGCCGCAACCAGGGGGGGGGGGTTAGGGGGTTTTGACCCCCCCGAAATTTTTTTCTGGGTATGGCCCTGGACGGTGCACTTGCAGCCAGCCGATTTTAATCTCCACCTCTGCGCACGCGCAGTGGCACCGGTCGGCTACCGGGTACCAAACCGGGACCGGTTCTTCGGTTTGCTATAACTCTCCATTATATGCCACCGATGCACATGATTCATAGGCAAAAATAAGACAATAAACATTTTCAAAATGGTCTCAAACTCATATGAGTTTGAGACCACTACTGTATATACCTTTCCAATAAACACTCCTAGGTCACCGCGATGTTGCCGATGCTGATGCAGCTGCTGCAACTCTCACACCCTCCAGCAGCTAGACATTTTTTGCCACTCTCTTGGACAGCGCGATTCTCTACCTATGTTTTGCATTCAACGTTTTCTGGCACCTCTTGAAAGTTTTCACTCAATATTTCTGATGAATGCTGCATACCCTTTATCTGTTATCTTCCACTATGAGAAATAGGGCTGATAGTAAGTGCCTGGCCATTCAAGCATTTCTGCTCGACATTAGTGGGAACCAAAGGAGGGGAAGGATGTCAAACAACCCTCGACACAATTTTGCGAGCAATGACAACCGTTCTCCCCCCTCCCAGAGATAACCCGCGTAAAGCTAGCCCTTCTCAGTTATAGCCAAAAATAGTTGTTCGGGTAGGAGTCAGTCGCACCTGTTTTTTTGCCTTGGTGCTGGTGTGAAAAAAGGAAGCTCTCCCCAAAACGTGCCCAAAAACAAAGTCATCTTGGATGCCGCCCGATCGTCAAGATGCGACTTTCGTCGACTGTGACTGTGTTATCTGAGACCTCTCTCAAATAAGTTATTTTCACATAAAGCTGCATCGTGTGGTACATACAATATATTGTTTCAATGTTAACACTTGCTAAATTGTATGTCTGTGTCCTGTCCATCAATAAACACATTATTTGTGAGCGTGAAAATTTATTTTCGACAGCTAAGCGCTTTGTCGTTTGACACGTTGCTAATCAAGCGGCGCCGTCAAAGAAAAAAAAACACGGTAACTAGCATTCCAGTTGTATTCCTTCTGTCGCGTGCGTACCCAACAAAAACAATCCTCAGGAAACTATGTACACCATGAAACAAAATACAGCGAGGAAAGGCGAGAATTTAGCCACCAGCAGTGTTTGAAACTGCACCTACATAGGCTGCGCCTATCGAAATCACAGTCCACTCAATTAGGGTTAGCAGGGACGCCGACGAGAGTCTAGCCTCAAACCCAGCGACTGGGCTCGGAAACAGTTTAATGCCCCTGCGGTCGAGTGTTTCTTGGAAAGGTGTATATACGCTCCCTAAGGAAGCCAGAGTTATGCGTTCATCCCCGTAGTGCTGTCTTTCCTGCACAGCATGTTGATCTTGCTCCTCACGTGATTGAATTCGACGAATAGCGGCGCCGCGCATTCGAGGCATGCGGCATGCTCAAAAGCAGGGGAAAGTTCGCCGGGGCGCATGCAACGTCTAGTTTCCTGCACGGCATTTGATCCGGCTCCTCACGTGATCAGATTTTGGCGAATAGCGGCGCGACAGTACGTAGAAAAGAGATGTGTAACTCTGGCCCTCGTAGGGAGCCTATACAGGAACTCTAGCTGATAGAGTTCCTGTATAGCCTCCCAACGGGAGCCAGAGTTGCGCGTCTCTTTTCCACGTATTGTCGCGCTGCTATTCGCCAAAATCTGATCACGTGAGGAGCCGGATCAAATGCCGTGCAGGAAATAAGACGTTGCAAACGCCCCGGCGTACGTCGTCCTGCTTTTAAGCGCGCCACAAGCCTCGAACGCGCAGCGCCGCTATTCGCCGAATTCAGTCACGTGAGGAGCAGACTCCGAAGGCTGTGCAGGAAAGCCGGCGCTATAGGGATGAATACGCAACTCTGGCTCCCGTAGGGAGCCTATACAGGAACTCTAGCTCTATAGAGCACGCAGTTTTGAAACGAAAATCTAGATGGCACTTTAAAAGATGGGAGGCGGACTGAAGTGCGTGAGGGGGGGTACCCCCTTCCGCATGAGATCCACAACTGAGGTAATTTAATAACGTTGGCAGGAGCCAGGCACGTATCTTGGGGGGGGGCCATGAGGTTGAAATTTTCCATTTTGCTGGGGGCGCCCTTCCCCCCTCCCCCTTATACAGCATTTTGTCATTTGCGGCGTTCCCCCCCTCCCCCCCCCCCCCCCTTCCCTCGAATCAACATCCTGATTACGTGCCTGGCAGGAGCTGACCAGGACCGACAACGTAAGAGGAGGAGGGTTCCATGTTGTCCGGTTAAAATATGACGCACTGATATTTAGTTACTCTCTCCGTGCCCGCTGGGTTGCCCGAACCACAAGAGATATGGAGACCGCAAAAAAGGTAAACGCTTAAATAGGATTTCAGGGCCCCTTAACCCTTTAACCACTCAACCCGAGCTGTACTCGTCGTGGAAGGTTGTACCAATATCACCGATGACGAGTCTCACTCGTCCAGCCAAAATGATGGTTTGCTTTCTCTGCCAAACACGAGACAGGTTTGTCCATCGGCTTTAGTTTCAATTTTCAACACTGGAGGGTAGGATAAGTCGTGCAAATATAGCGTGTTTTTGGCCTTTGGTACGCATCTAGCCTTGCAACAGTGATCAGAGATGGCAGCGCGCTTGAGTGATGCCGGTGATGGCTTTCGGAAACGGGCTCTCTCTTGCGGCAGTTCGAACAGTAGTGACGATGAAGACAATGAATTTAACTCTGAAAGTGAGTCGGACATGACGACGACCACAGTGACGAAGAAGACGACGCGCTGGGTAGCGTTCAAGTATGGAAATGCGTAAACTCTGAAAACCCACCACCCGCGCCTCCGAGGTTTCCGTTTTGTGCAGTGCCTGGGATTCAGCGGCAACCCACTGACGAAAAACATTCTCGGCAGGTTCAAGGTTTTTTTTTTGATTGGGACCTTGCCAACTTTATTGTGACAGAGACAAACCGCTATGAGGTCCCGCATTTCCCAGCGCGGGGTTCTTGATGGAAACCGGTGGACCGCGAAGAGATGGTGTTCCTTGCGCTAATAATTTTCCAAGGAATCGTTACTTACGGAACTTTGTTAGCGCTAGTACGGAGAAATGTTTAGGCACTTGATCTTTTGTTATGCTGCGTATTTTCAAATAAATACTGCACATTTCAGCACGTGTTATTCTATTACCCTTACATGCACTGAGGGAAAGTTTCCATAAAAATCAATGTTTTCTTTTAAAATTTTTGTGTCCATACCTATCAGAAACCAATCAAGTATGCAAAATCAAAACCACATAAGAAAAAATATGTGCAAATAAAAAAATTTGGGAAAGTTTGTACATTTTTTTCAACGATAACTTGGTGGTTAAAGGGTTAAAGGGACACTGACATCCCCCAAAATGTGAAATATGGTTGTATAACCATGTCTCACCGGTAAGACATGGTTGTATAAAAACAATATTAATTGTGCCGGAAAACCTTATATACTAAAGATTTTAGAAAACGTTGTGCTCCTGTCATTTTGTCGAAATCTCCAATGAAAGCCTTCAAAATAGCTTTGAAATTCTGATGTCAGTTTCTGTTTCTCAAGGAGGAAGGAACTGTGAACTTGATAGTAAGTGCGACAGAGGCTAAGATATAATTATCTTTCGCCAGTGTCTTTTTTTTTTTTTCTCATTACATATTGACGATTGCCTTCTTCTCTTCGTGCTAGTCTATGTTTATTCTAAAAGGTTAACGTCATGAAATGTGAACAGATGCTCGAAAATGAGAACCTAGTAGCGTATCTACACTATGGTGCCTGGAACGTATTTCCAACTGGTGCGTTTACCGCCATCAAAGAACTGGTCCCTCGATCTCCGCCCGATGACGTCGTACAAGTGTCATGCTGTCGTCGGTCGTGATCCTAGCTGGCGGTGTCCCAGGAGTGGTGGATGATGTGGCAGACGCCCATTCTGTTGCAAGTCGCTCTCTAGAGTGGCAGCCCACAAAGCTTTGGCAGCCAGAAGTTGGGACACCACGACGACAACCACACTCGTGTTGGCTCGTGCTTTTCGCCAGCATTTCAACGACCAATTGCCAGGATCGTGACATTTGACAGCAGAACACTCCGGTTTCTGCGACGTCATTTGTCGCCCCTTGGGGACCACTTTCGATGCACGGGCAGGATAGGATGCTAAGCACACCAGTTGGAGACGCGCTCCAGGCACCATACCTACACGACGACCATGACACTATTGCACACCCTAAAAAACACCACTGTTCTTTTGCCGCACTTGCAAACGGGGAAAGCACTAGAAACACACATTTGCTGTTGGAGTTTTCTTGCAAAATTGTTCGATGATGTTGCAGAAATCTGTGCATAATGGGGACTTTGTTGTCGATTATGTAATTGGTATTTTACTATGCTCAACGAGCAAGCAAAGGAACACACTGTGGAAAGCTACGTTTCTACATGTTATCGGGGAAACGCGGCAACACCTGCAAATATACAAAGCTCGAATATCTGTCCAAAGTGTAGTGGGCGATTTGACCGCGCGAAATTGCAAGACCTAACTTTGTTCCTGCAAACAAGATACAGAACGAAATCCTCGAGGCGAAGTTCAATCCCATTTAATGAGAACAGCCGTTCACAAACAAATTATTCCAAAGTAATAACTTCATAAAGACACTGGAACAATGTATTTGTTATAGTAAGGCAAGAAAAATTTGTCTCTCTTACAACCATGAGTTTTCCTCAGTTTTAACGTGACAACTTTGCACAAATATATTGCACTATGTATATGTACAAGATCTAGTTTGCTCAGAAATTGGTCCCAAAGATGCTGGCATAGCCATGCAAATTCAGCCACTTTCTCTTTCATTGTAAATGCTCACAAACAGCTTGAAAACTCCTTAGGGGTTCATTTTGCAAGAAAGCATTAAGAAAACTGAAAATTAGGAAAAAAGTATTTACGCTTAAAACAAAACAATAGGATCAACACAGTTTCGAAATCGACACTCGTCACAAAAAAACATGAAGGTATAACATTTGCAGCAATCTGTCCAAAATAATTATATGCTAATTGCATGTAAATGTGTCATGGGTACTGCATTATATAAATTGGAAGGATAAAACAGTCAATGTATCTACTGAACCTTCAAGGAACACATGTAGCTTATAGCACAGGTGAATCTGTTATATCAATTGCAACATATTACGAACATCAAGCCACACATCATTCTCTTGCTATGCAACATGTCCAAGTTCATCGGTCCTGTTCGGTAACTGTAATAGTATTTTGATCTGAAAATGACAATCATATAATACAAAAGCTAACCGTCTTTGAAAACATCTTGTGCCTAAAAATGGTAAATGTCATGAGCTATCACTGACATGTACAACGAAAGTGGGCGGGGGCTGTAAGTGACTGCTCAGATATTGCGAGTCTATACTTGTTCTTCATTCGTATGAGCCTTCCCAGTAGTTCCGCCTGAGGGCTTAGCGGCTATGAAAGGTTGACCGGACTCCACATGTTCCTTTCCCATGGTCACTTCAACAGCATCTGAAAGAGCAGATGGCCTTCAATCACAGAGCATATCAGGCATGCTCGACACACATGTCAAGTAAATCCAAGGACATGCTTAGAAAACTAAACGAAAACACCACCCTCGACACAATAATAAAGCGGAAGCAAATTAAACTTTGGCATTGTTTATACAGTGAGGTTAATCTGCCCTTTAGAATTGGTGACATACTAAATGCTCAGCACTGTAGAGGAGCAAATCAGATACATAGTAGTGGAGTACGACTGCTAAAGTGGATGAGCATTATGCCGGTGTGGAGCTGTGCTGTATACACTACTAGAGCACTATATAGCTCCTACGGAGCAGAGTAGTACAATCCTTTGATCTGCGTGTTTCGCCGACAACATGGCCGACAGAGCAGCGCGGCGCAAGTCACGTGGTACTCAGGGTTCCAGGAGGCGGTCCGCCCTATGGGAGAATACATGGAGATCGACTCAACATGGCTGATTAAAAAATAAACACCAAGTTCACACTTTTCGAAACTAGTCAGTCGTGAAGTTGGTAAAGCACTAAACTTTTTATCGAAGTTTTTATAATATCGGAAGCGTGTGAAAATTTTGAGAAGGCAGTTTCCAAGGCAATGGCGTTTGGAGCAGACGATTTTTGTACGCAGCGGAGACTGATTTCCTGGGTTGGCCGGAGCTGGTCACATGGATGGTGCGACGTCTCCGTAACGTCGCCGCGTCGTCTGCTGCGTGATGCTGCTCAGGCAATCTTTTAAAAAAAATTACGCCCTTACATGGCACGCAACTTACCGCAAATTATTCTAAAATGTTTCTTTATTACGTCAAAAACTATTAGTTCCGTACATCCCCACAATATTGAAGAAACAGCAATGTTCTCACGTTCCCCACGCATTTCTGATCAGAGTTGGAACCCCCGGGCGTTCGCTGTTAGTCACTGAAAGAGGGCGTTCTAGATTGCGCTACTCTGCTCCAAAGGAGCTATATAGTGCTCTATGCACTACTACGTAATACACGTTACAAATCCCAAGTTAGCAGTCAAATTGGACCGGTTAACACGCTGTGGATGGATGGATGCTAACTACTCTAGCATTTATAACGGGTGGCAGCTTGTGCCACCTAACCTAGAAATTAAGAACCAAAAGTGTAATTTCTTTCTTTCGCCAATTCATTTACCCTATGTAATTGTGTAACTATCACCAGGTGGTGTGGAATATCACAAGGATTACCTTTGAGGGATCGGGCAAAAAAAACAGCTAAAAACATTGCCCCTCGCCTCTTCTTCTTGGCGAGGGAGTCGCCAATTTTCCTCTGGTCAAATCTAGTTAATGTTACCCCGGCACCGGGCCCACTGGGAGACAGAGTGGAGACTTTTGGGCTGGAGCCACGCAAGAGGGAGTCCCAATTTTCCCCTGTCCCACCTGTCCCCAGCTGTGTCAGTTAGTTGTAGGTCATTCAATTCTCCCTAGATAATTTCCACCAGTCTTCCAATCTCCTCTTTGTTATTAGAAGAAATTGAGATTGATTATTAGGCTTCTGCAGCCTGCACCAGTGTTGCCATACCTGAACAGCAGACTGACCTCTCACTGCATGACTGACCAACGGGCAATCTACATGAGGGCACACGAGGACAATGCCCATCCACATCGAAACTTGGCAGGGGTGTGGAAACTGAGCCCATATCTCATGGGTTCTACAGCATGCCACTTTTCGTCTGCCATCATTGGAAAACATTAGAATTGCTTCAAGAGACGTAAGCTCTAGCTACTTTTCAAGTGCAAAACTACTAATCAGTATGACAGGTATTATGATTGGGTTACAGAAGGAGGGAAGATTAGAAGGATGTACTCGAGACAAAAATCCCCTGGAAAGTTTCAGACCAGCTGCCAATGTTTCTGCCAGAATAAAAGAGTTTCTGGCAGAAGAATTGCAAATTCCTCTTGGATGAAAATAACTGGCTTTTAATAAATCAGTTTGGCATTCATTATAATAATGTACAAAGAAAAAATTTAGACTTAGCTTAGACTTGATGAACAAAAGCAGGCTATTCCGTTTTCTTCTAAACTATAGTGTGCCATTGGGACAAGTAAAGCATGCAGTTGACAACAGCTATAGCTCCCTTAGTTGCATGGGAGATTAAAGGCTGGTCCACACACACTCTCGTTCGGTAGCAATCGAGTGTACCATGTAGCCTCATAGTCTCTTGTGATATATTGTGAGGAAACACACTGGCATGCTGGTGCCATTTATTGCCCTGGAACTGTATTTCACTAGAGTAAAGGTTTTGCACTATATTTGCAAGATAAAGTGTACAGTTGGAGAATATATGAGAGGAAAAAGCCCATCACACCTATTTAGAGCGCTTGCCAGTCCTTAAAGACATTATGTTGATTGTGGAGACTGCAATGATCGTAAAAGGGCAGATTGGGTGTTCCCACTTGTATATCTTAGGACTGTACATCCTATCTACAAGAGGTACATGGTGATGAACAAAAAAATGAGACATTTACAACTCCCTGTAATGCCGAAGTAGAGCGCATCTCTAATTCGGCATTACAGGGTTTGGAGAGGAAAGTATGCCCCTTCTCCTCCTCTCCCTTCCTCCCCCTTGTGACGTCACGCGTGACCCTCCTGACGTCACTCGTGACGTCACTGTGGGAACTGTCCCATAATGCAACGAGCAGGTCACGAGCTCCCTCTCCTCCTCCCTCTCCCCCTCCCCTCTCGTGACGTCGCTTGTGATGGCCTCATGAAGGTCGAGACCTTTACTGGGAAGGTCGCAACCTTCGTCGTGACGTCACTCGTAACCGTCGCGACGTCACTTGTGACCCTCGTGACGTCACACGTGACCCTCGTGACGTCGTTATGAAAAACACCCTATGATGCAACGCGTGGGTCACGAGTGACCCACGGGTTGCATCATGGGACATTTTTCATAATGTAACGTGCAAGACCCTTGTGACGTCATTATGGGAAACGTCCCCTAATGCAACATGCGGTTACGCCGACGGCAACGCCGTAAGAGATCTCGCAAGACTGCACAATACACTTGGTTGCAACCAAATGCGATTGTGCGAACCAACCCTTACCTGCTTCAGCATGCATTTTAGAGCGCAGCTCTTAGGCGCCCAATTCCGCCTTGAGCGGCGTCGCCGTCGGCGTAACCAATGTCACCCCAAGTCCACGTGACCCCTGTTAAGGTCACCTCAAGGTCACGTGGCCCCCCACCCCGAGGTCATGCGACACCTCCCCCCCCCCCCCCCTCTCCCGAGGTCACGTGACCCCCTCCCCCCGAGGTCAGGTGACCCCCCCGGAGCATATTAAAGAATGAGGGGAGGAGGAAGGGTCTACCCTCCCTTCAGTATCCTTCCCTCCTCCTCCTCAAGAGCTGCGCTCCAATTCGGCGTTACAGGGAGTTGTAAACGGCTTTCACTTTTTTTTTACAAAAAGGACAGTCTGCATGTCTCGTTTGCATCCCACAAAGAAATTGCTGCGCAGCAAATGGGGACGAGCGCTGCGGCCCACCTTTCTCCGAGGACAGGCACCTGGTGATCAGCAAGTGCAGCAGGACGGAGATGCTCAGCCAGACCAGGGGCACAAAGCTAGCCACAAAGTAGGTCCGCCGGGTGCCCCAATAGTTGACCCCCATGCCTCCCAGAAAGGAGCCCATGGCCACACCTGCGGGGAAACACCGACGGCGCACGACACACGTGAGGTGAACCGAACGTGCCGCCGAGGCTGGGCTCACGCCTGCTCGGCTAAAACAGGTGATGCCAGAAGCAGCACTAAGGAAGGGGCAGAGTATACAGTTCCGATTCAATTGTACGAGACTCGAGAGATGCAATGCAGTCAGTCTCCCAAGTGGCAGCGTTTGTAAAACAGAAGGGAATAAAGAGACCGAGTGAAAACAGCCATTAGCTATCGTTGTTTGCCTCATGGAAAATATGAAACGTTGGGAATAAGAGAAAACATCAGTCAGTACTGGGAGCGTAACTTGCTTGACTTCCCAACAAATCGGCATCTATGGTGGAAAACCCACAACTTTAACCGATTGAAGGGTTTGTTACACAAAATTTGTTTAGCTTACCACCGCCACGCAGAAACCTCTCCGTGTGGATGTGATACAAATTTGCTTTACCTCTGAGACTCGTCAAGGAACCGCCATAAAATACTGAGCGCACATTCAGGTTGCAATGAGTGCCCACTCTTCCCTTCTGAAACATTCAATAAATATGCAAAGGCCATACCAAGCAGCCACCCCGGCAGACTTCCGAGCCCATTGGGCTAACTGAGGTCTTCCTCTTTGTCGGCCGCTTCTTCGAGAAGCCAGTGCAAAATGGTGAAGTTTTACGGGCATGCACCGGTGCAAAGTGGTGAAGCTTTAGACAAGTACACTGGGACAGGGCCGTGTATACAGAGAGTTTGGTTAATGGGAGGCGTGGGCTGAGCCAGGGCGAGTACCAGACGCAGAAAGTGGGCTTGGCATGCTCTCTTGGCCAACCAGAAGCCGAAAAGAATCCCCTAGCAGTGGTAGCGAGAAACTGTCTTAATCAAAGGTATATGTTCGTATATGGTTCTAATAAGCGCGTAAGAGTAAAGTGTTGCAACCCTTCATGGCCGAAAATAGGATGCATGTGATGTTTCGATCATGATCATGCAGAAAAATGTAAGAAACAAATGCATCGCTCAACTCTGTTTCGCTCGGACAGAGTGTGACCGCTCGGACGGCAGATTCTCGCCCTCGGTGCATGGCCTCGGGATTATGTCGATCGTTCCGCTAGTCGCACTCTTCCACCATGATTTTGGATGACCAGGATTGAAACATCACGTGCATCATATTTTCAGTCACCGAGAGTTACCCCGATGCACTTATCAAGTTTGTTTCTTGCAACCACCACCAGGGTATTATTTCCGGCTTCTGGTTGGCCACATTCGAATTCCTGAAGACGCCCTGGAACACGCCCAGCCCGCTTTCGTCCAATGGCACCTTCTCATTTGTCTCCTATACTTCCCAACGAATGGCCAAACTCTCTACATAAACGGCTCTGCTCCGGGGCAAAGGAGGCTCAAGGAGAGGAGTGCGGCCGCCTTAACAATTAAGGCCCATTCACACTCTTGCAACCTCTTAAACCTAGGTTCCTTAAAACTTCTTAAACCAGAGAACACACTGGCGCCATCTATTGGGAAGCAGTGTAAACTCGGCGGTCCGGCACATTTTTTTTTTATTTCTCGCGCATTATCCTTTCTTTTTTGGCTCGAAAAACTTTTGTCAATGTTATAAACGAGCCTTTCTATGGGTATTACGCACATTGGACCTCGGAAATCCCGCAAAACCTTCGCTCTTGTGAAATGCAGTTCCAGGGTCACCGCATAGATGGCGCCACAATGCCAGTGTGTTCCCTCATTCTAAAAACATTTAAGAAGTTTTAAGAAATCTCGTCTCTCTCAGTCGTACTCGGTCGCAAGAGTGTGAACGGGCCTTTAGAGGTTCCACAAGACCCCTATTACTGCTCCCATATCACACCGTCCAATCAGTGCCTTTTTTGCTTTTCTGCTCTCAAATGATGCACCCATCCCCATTTTTTCATGATTATCTCCAACTTTTGTGTGGGTGCCTGCTAGGTATTTTACGGTAGTATTCCCGAGGGTATGAGAGCGGGGCTCAGGGATGTGAATGCGAGGGGCTGACATAGCCCAGTTTAGCTGAATATGACTGAGAGAAACCTCATTTTCACAATTTTACAACTTGCCTACTTACGGTGAAAATTGAAACTACATGTATAGGGTGTGCAGAGTGAATCTCTCGCTATAAAACAAGCTAGAAAAATCAGCACCTACACAAAAAGAAACTCAAAACGTTCACCAGATGTGCACTGAGTTAGTAAGTTTTACCTTGTGAAATATCAAGGCATAGATTTCTTTCTGTAAAAATTGAGACCAAAAAACAATATTTACCAAAGTCATCAACGGACATGTTTGCAGATGACAGAATTAGTGATGAAAGAGACTTATAGCGCCATCTTCCAACAGGCACAGTGAGCAGACGACACGCTCTGATGTCTGCCAGCTGCGCCTAACAGAAGATGGCGCCACAAGTTAGATTCATCACTAACTTGGTTGTCTGCAAACAGACCCGCCGTTGATTTTGGCAAGTTTGTTGGGCTCACGTTTTACAGGGAGAGAACAACTCTTGGAAATTCTATGAGGTAAAACTGACTACCTCGAAGGGACCATGAAACGATTTGGAAATCAAACTTCATCCACCGAACGTCTTGAAAGGTGTGAAACGAAACTCAAAAACACAAAAATAGAGATCCTAAAAAACTTCTTTGCTACAGAACTTTTAAAAGAAAAGCGGACTCTTTTACACCTTCTTTCCTTTGAAAGCTCTCTGCTTTTTCACTGCAATGCATCCGTGGAACCGCAGAACATCAGCCAAATCCATATCGCCTACCTCACCAGCACCACGATCATAAACAGGAAATAGCTGGCGAAATTTTCCTAAAAAATTTGTTAAATAATATTCAGATCCACGCTTTGTAGCATAATTAGAGATGTGACGAAAATTACTGAATTTGATAAGGCTCAGAGCCCAGCGTCATCTATCGTGTAAACGAAGCAAGAGAAAGACCCGACTGCGCCTGCGCAGTCAACCCACGAGCGTCGTCTGCTGAACGGGTTTGCTCCTGGTCGCGCTTTCTTCACAGAGCAGACTTTCGTTTTCTGGCTGCTCGAGTAGTGTTTACATTGTTTGTGATGAATCGCTCGGTCGCTATGCTGAAAGGCTGCAGTGTACAGAAGTGCCCGAATCACAGTTTGCGCCATCCGGTGGTTAAAAAGAAACAGTTGCACTTTCACAGCTTGCCACTCAATGAACCACGTCGAAGCTTTTGGTGCAGGCCCATCGGTTTAAGGGGACCATGGTCTTAGGTCACTCGTGTATGTTCGAAACATTTTGACACCGAGCGTGATCACAGCCACATTCAGTCTTTTCCGCAAACGCAAGCAGGTTCCAAAAGCCGTCATAGCATCCTCTATGGTGGCATCAGCGCCATCAGCGCAGTAAAACCTACTGGCACACTGCCAACTCGCCGCCTCTAACGCTCCCATTCTCCTACTGTTGAGAGAACTTCTGGTTCCAATGCCAGCGGTCGTCACGACCATCACGCCGCAGGTTGTTTTGCGGTGAGTTGGAGAGGAGGAAAAAGTCAATATTTTATTATTTTTTTGTGTAGAAGTTAATAAACCGAAACGAAAATGGATACGTGTTCGGCATTCAGTGAACATTGAAGGTTTAATGTAAAAGTTATTTGGCAATATAAAAGGGTCATTTCATGGTCCCTTTAATGCACATTTGGTGAAAACTCGAGTTTTCTATGTACAGGCACCGATTCCTTTGCAGCTCGCTTTACAGCGCAAGATTAACTGAATGTACCCTATATATGAGAAAATATGGAACCTCACCAGTCATCTTGGCATTCATCAATAGTATCTTTTATAATATGAAGTCTCCCATGTATGCAAGTTTTCTTTAGACTACTAGTTTTTTGGGGTTTTTTTTCGTGCACCAACTTACAGAATAGTGTATTGCAGTCAATCACTTCACTTGTTTAGTACCCACAAAAAATAAAAAAAAGGACAAACTCTGGGAGCTTTAAAAACATTGTGCAGTCTTCAAATCATTGCAGACGCTGCTTTACAAAGCAATGAACACAGTGAATACAATGAAAAATATGCCTTCTGCAAGCGGCATGATTTAAAGCTTTAAATTTGATTTAAATGGTCTCCCAGGCCTAAGCGTCAGTTAAGACAGACACTCACCTAGGCAGTCGAAGACACCGAGGATGAGGCTGAGGAAGGTTGCCTCCGTGCCCGGTGGTGAAATGCTCCTTGCATAAGATGTCATCGCCACATAGAAGGATCCGTAAGTAGGCCCCTGCAACAACTCGATGCCAATGGCGTACCAAGGATTCCGCAGGTACGAGTAGGCCAAGAACTTGACAAAGAAGCCCAGGAAGGCCAGCCGCACCACGTTTATGTGCTTCAGCTTGCCGATGAGCCAGCCGGAGATGAACATAAAGGGCAGGTCCCCGAGCAAGCTCTGCGTCGCCAGCGTCAGGCCCATGAGGAGCTTGCTGGCCTTGAGGTCCGTGAAGTACCAGTAGCTGTAGTACCAGTGAACGCTGCTGCAGCAGCCTACCACGAAGATGTCCAGGAGGAAGCACAAGTGCCTGGGCTTCTTCAGCAGTGGACCCACATTCTTCAGGACGGCACGGGACTTCTTGGCCGTCTTCAGGTTCCAGCGGAAGCCGACGCCGGTCTGCAGAATGATCAGTGCAGCAGCCAAATACAGGCCCGGCGTGTGATCGCTATAGCCCAAGGCGGCATTGACGGTGTCGATGAGCAGGCCACTGAGCGTTGCCACGATGCCCCAGCCCAGGGTGCCCCACAGGCGCTGCATGGCATAGTCTTGGGGGGCACTGCCGAGTGCCTCGAAGCAGGCCGTGTCTGACAGCGAGAAGGCAGTCGAGATGGAGATTCGAATGATGAACAACATAATCATAAAGACCCAGAACTGGTAGTGCAGAAACTCCTGGCCAATGGTGTGGGGATCCTCGGTGCTTGCAAGACACTGAGAGAGATCAGCGGAGCAGTTGGCGTCGCAGACTAACGAACTTGTGATGTCCGAGTTTAGCCGCAAGTTTTGCTTGAGTTCAGAGTCGTTGCTCAAGAGCTTGAGGGCATTAGATGTAGGTTCCAGCAGCCTCAAGTCAACCGTCGCTCTGCCAAAGCCGGTGCACAAATGGTTGGCAGGGTCGACCGAAGCATCACCTTCGTCAGAACACGGGCAGGTAAAAGTGCACTGGACAGTAGAGTTGCCAATCAGATTAGAGATGCAAACATCACCTTGATTTCCAAGAGGTAGACTGGTCACATTCCCTATATTCAGGTGAGTTAGAAAGGAATGTCCAGTTTCGAGCTGCTCGGAGACTTCTATGGGAGGGGTGGCCGTGAGCACAAAGAGGCCAACAACCTCCATCACCAAGACTACATTGAGGACCAGAGTTATCGTCTGCAGGTGGTCGGCCATCTTTCCGATGAGTGGTCGCACGAGCAGTATGATGAAGGGGGCCACTGTCAGCGCAAGACCCACCGAAGCTGCATTGAGGCCGAGGTGGCGGCCGTACACCGACAGTGTGGGCAGCACAATCGCAGAGGCTGGAGAAAGCATGAATACAGCGGTCAAAAGATGGATACCCAGGAGGGTTGAAAGCTGTGCTAGTTGGTAGTGGTTCATGATCAAATAAAAAAGCGCAACAGAAAAACAGGACAAAAATGAAAGCCGTTTACAACTCCATGTAACGCCGAATTAGAGCGCAGCTCTTGAGGAGGAGGAGGGGAGGGTACGGAGAGGGGACTATGCCCCTCCTCTTCTCCTGCTCGCCCCCAATTTAAGAAAACATTTTTCGCTAAATTTAGCGGGGAAATTTACCCATCATGCATCGTGCGGTTACGCCGACGACGACACCGCTCAAGCCGGAAATTGGCGCCTAAGAGCTGCGCTCTAAAAAGAGGACATGCACGACAGACAAGCACTGTGTATCGTCCTCTTTTTTGTCCCGATTTTTTGTGTGCTTTCTATTTCATTATGAACGGAACCCCAGTGTAGTGTGAACACTGCACAACACCCTTCCAAAATATGCCCTAGTCAATGCAACCAAAATTATCCCACGATAAAGCTAGGTACTGCTTTTGATTGTTCGCTGCTTAGTCTGAGGCACACAGCGAATAAATATTGCTGTATGAGAAGTTTCACTTAGCACAGACATAGCTTGTGGACAATTTCAATGAACGGCCAGCAACGTCACAATGCCTCATGACATTGCTCAAAACGTGTTTCAACCAGTGTGTGCCCATATCTGACTGCACAAGTTTAGGCATACACAAAATGAAAAAAGAATATTCTACTCTATCCTTAAAGTGACACAGACAGTATACTTATGCTCGTCAAGGTTTTTATTTGTGCATAACATATGAGAGCCCAACTACCGAGAACACAATTTGCGGCTCAAAATTCATATTCTTTCCGCCTGAAAACCACCCATTGAGAAGTGGCCAGTCTGATTCGCGCTCACTCTCTTCTCCGTGGTCACGTACCATTTTTTATGGTTTAAACACAACGACCAAAGATAATCAAAGTCGGACATCAAAGGCACACATTCAATACTAGAAATGGACAAAAAATGATATCCATTTTTTGTGGCTTCTAAAAAACTGCAAATACGTTGACTGAAAAAAAAAAAAAGTTGCACAGTCACTTGACTTTTGCTATCTTTCTCCTCCTCTATATTCCTTTTTCCTCCCCAGTCCAGTTCTGGTTTCATCAGCTGTGTTTTTTTTTACTTTATTAAAAAGATATGTGACACTGTAACAAAATATTGATTGGCTAGTTTTCTAAAACCATAATAAATTGTTTGGCAAAAAAAAAGAAAAAGATTGGGGGGGGAGGGGGGGTGTCAGTATTTTTTTACCAAAGATCCATAATAGGGACCATACAGAAGGAATGCAGAAAGATATTATAAGGACAGAAAGCCAAGAAGAGCCGCAAAAAGGTCTTGTGAAAGATTTCGTATCTAGCATTCATGTGTCTGTATATAATGCCTTGCCAAAACCTTACATATAAGCATATGCCAGGACGTCTGGCATATGTTGGCATACCTTGTCAAGACATTAATGCGGAGCGCAGGTTCGTCTGCTTCTTGTGCAGAGGTTGCACTGTCTTCAGAACGCCGAGTTCTGATTGGAAGGATAGTGGGTAGACCTCAAGGCAGCTAGCACTGAGGTCTACCCACTATCCTTCCAATTAGAACTCGGCGTTCTGATGACACTGCAACCTCTGCGCAAGAAGCAGACGAACCTGCGCTCCTTATAGACAATCAACAAATGTTATCGTGCCGAGCTGGTCTGATGGGATAAATTGAATTTTAGCTCTAGATCTCAGTTATGGACGACGACGAACGATGGCATTCCAGAAGGGCAGGACATAACTTGCTTGAAATGGTTTGTCTGGTCCCATTTTATTTCATGTAAACTTGTCAGGGCAAAAAAGGCTTGCCCTGGGACACAAGCTGCATATTTAGAATAAAATGGGTGCTCCCATTCCTCTAGTTTTCATAATCTCGAATATTTTTGTATATCAGATCAGGAGGGAGGTTTCAATATCAATTTCTTTGAGGCAATGAGGGCAGCTTATCGTGTAGAAAAAGGGAGATGTATTTGCATGCTGTGATGCTAAATAAGGGCGACACAACCACTTAGTTTTGAGGCATTGGACATTGGACAAAACAATAATTTGTCTTCCATCACATGATCGCACTCTCAGAGCTTTCACAGGCACAGGGAGTGGGGTCAGGCGAAGAAAGGCAGGCGGTTTACTGGTCCGGCAAAGCGCATAGCTAGTTCATACCGGCCAAGTTCGGGGAAATCAAGTCCAAAAGATTTTCTAAGCATGGGGGGGGGGGGGGGGGGGTAGCATTTTTTTTTTTAAAGGAATATTAACAATGAATTTACATGAAGAAAAACTTCATTACATTTGTATAGCACTGCTCATGCAAGCGACATACAGCTGGGCCTTGTTATCACTGCTGCCAACTGTTGCGACAGTGAAAAAAGCTCCTTGTTTAAGTGCGGGAAGGGGGGGAGGAAATTAATTTGCGTTTTCCGGGAGATTTTCCTGCCGATAATACAACTGTACGAAATGGTAAAAATTCGGCAATCTCCCGGGTAATACGGGTGACTTGGCAGGTATGCTAGTTTAACACCCTGTCAGCTTAGCGAACAAGTTATACTCGGACCCTTGGCAGCAGATCATTTCAGGACTCAAGAAATATGTCAGAGTTATTGTCCCAACAGTGAACTAATTAAGGTATGGACAAAGGGAGAGGAGAAAATTTAGGGGATCCTGCCTCCTCCACGCATTACTCATCAGAAGAACTTTTTCAGAATAGATTAATAAGACTGGATACTGCCTCGAACAATGACGTTTCCATCCTTGTTCAAAATAACTTTCAACAATGTAAGCTTCCTTAATTAAAAAAAAACAAAAAAAAAACATATATTAAACAAACAAAACAAAAAGTTACTTTTTTTTTCTTTCTTTAGAATGGGTGAGCGTGTTTATTTGCTTGCATCATTATATAGGGTGGTTCAAGTCACCAGGCGCGATCTAAAATGGACCGTAAAAATCTACGCCTGCACGTAGCCATCTAAACTTTTCGTCAAAGGTGTATTTTGCAGGTCAGTTTTTTCTTGTAAAATTGCAAAGCGTAGTTTTCTTTTAGTAAAAAGTAGGGCCAAGAAACTTGCCAGGGTCTACGGCAGGTGGTGACCCAGATGACCAAGTCCAGTAGCGGGGTGTGTTTGGCGTTCGTATTGATAGATGGCGTCAGGAGCAGCGTCCGAAGGTGCAGCCAACCAGTGAAAGATAACAGACGACACGCACACAAAATCTGTTGGCAGCAAAAGCGCCGCCGTTATGTGGACGCGTTTTTTTACTTAAGTTTTGCTTTTATTGTTCGCATTTATTTTTTAACCGAACGTACATTTCAGAAAGATTATATTCATTTTAATAAACCACGGTGGTCACGAGCCGTCGGAATCAGTCAGTCAGTCAGTAAAACATTTATTATTTGGCCGAAAAAAAGAAAGAGGAAGGATAGAATGCAGCGGTGGCCGGACGCCTGGCTGCTAGGCCAGCCGTCGCGATTAATTGCGATAAGGAGGTAGCGCCATCTATCAATACGAACGCCAAACACACCCCTCTACTGGATTCTTGTAGCCTGCGTTGCTGCCCACCGTAGACCCTGGCAAGTTTCTTGGCCTTATTTTTGACAGAAAGAGGGCTACGCTTTTGTAATTTTACAAGAAAAAACCGACCTGCAAATAAAACCTTTGACGAAAAGTTTAGATGGCTACGTGCAGGCGTCGACTTTTACGGTCCATTTTAGATTGAGTCTGGTGACTTGAACCACCCTATAAAACAAAGAAATGTATAGGAGAGATGTGGAAGGGCTCCGGCAGCCTGTACTCTTTGAAGCCATACATAAAGAAACTTTTAACATGGGAAGAGCCAGTCAATAAAGACTGACAACTTGCAAACAAGGGCAATAGCTGCTCACCACCGTAGAGAAGGAAAAAGTTGGCCTTGGCATAGAGGCGACCCTTGGAGAAACGCCTGCCCAAGCACAGTCCTGCGTCGGTATCTTCTGCTGTGTTCCCCATTGCGGGGGGCCTAGTTCACTGGAGCAGATGTGTCAACAGATAAACGAAGGGGGAAAAAAATCTGAAAGATGTAAACATGAGATACCTTTGTCGTCGCACCCAGTGTTTCGATTTCGCACTGAAAACAGGTAAAAATGTAAACCTTCAAAAAAAAAAAAAAAAAAAAATTACCGCTGTTTTATTTAAGTGCCGATATTTCAAACCGATATGTTGCGAGACGTCTAGGGTACGAAAACCCATTCTACGAGAAAACATACCGTGCACACTTTCCTCGGGAATGAGTGGGGAAGCGCAGACAAGCTGAACTAGCCTGCGCACTTTGCAATGCGCAAAATAGCAAGGTGCCGGCGTTTTTGTCACACGGCTATAATGGTCCGAGCAGCCGTAAATGTTTTTGTTTCCGCGACCTGCAGCACCGCGGTAGACAGAACAATGTTCCAGGTGTAACGCATTGTCTCAGGGCCGCGCCTGTGCATCTGAGATGATACACGATACTTGCGAAAACACGTTGAAAGGGAAACCAAGCTCATCATGCTTACCTAGATGGAGCTCAGATGACGGCTTGTCGGAGGTCAGACCATCGTATCAGCGCGAAATTAAGTTAGTTTTTACACCTAAAGTCTCGGTACGGGTTTTAAAAGTATCGTTATGGTCGAACTTCGGCGTTTGCCGGATACAACAAACCACAATCCAAGGACCCGTAAGCAGACGATCTGAACTTCCCGAGAGAAAAGCGAGAAATGCAAGCAGAAGAAGCACGCACAGGCGCCGCACGCACAGACGCCAGGATAATCCAATGATCCAATCCGGTGGAACTGGAAGCAGCTGGAAGTACGCAGGCACGCGTAGACAGGTACACAGTGGGAAGATAGATAAAATAAGTACCTCTAATATCGGTAATGGGCGGCAGCTTGTGCCACCTAGCATCGTAGCAGTTATAGGCACGTTAGGAGTAAAAAGTAACAGTTACCTTGGGGCAGTGGCGTCACGATTGGGGGGGGGGGGGGGGAATTGCTCCGGCTTTAGCGCTCAGGGTACTCAGGGGGTGTCGCGGCAGGCCACGAGAGCGCAGAGCGAGAGCGGTTTGAGTCCCTCGATGTTTTTCACACGAAAAAATATCCAGGGACGTTAGGTTTGGCAGATACGGCTCTGCGGTTTGGGAGGGGAGGGGAGGGGGGGGGGGGGGGGAAAGGGGGCGGATGGATGGATAGATCAATCCGGCTGAGCCCTTTGGATCGGGCGGTAGCTTACGCCACCTAGCCATTTTGTTTTACCATTTAAGCTTAGAATATTTCAATGTGAAAACTATATTCACTCCGCACTGAAAAGAAAGTGAGACTATACACCTGTCAGCGGTGGCCGAGTGCTGACGTTCCGTTATTTAATAATGCGACGTTGATTTGAGAAAATGAAATAGCGTTTAATAAACTAGATTAATTTCTGATTACATGGAGAGGTCTCGTTTGCGTGCGTATACGTGGCGTGCCTCCGGTCGTTCTGTGAGAGGTTTCTTCCCACGCAGGCACAAGCGGTGTCTTCTTCCCAGGCAGGCGGTATGGGCGAAGTTCAGTTCACGCTCTCGCGAAGCGTAAACAAGCTGGGCCCGCAACCCCGTGCGCTCGCTGCGCTCGCAAAAGTCACGTATTGAGGATCCGTTACAGATCCCGCCGAGGGATCTGTAACGTGGGAAAATACCCAGTTTTCTCTCGCTTTCTGCCACCATGAACTTAATCTTTGCTTGGTAATCTCTACTGTCTTGAAATCCACTTTTCCTCGCTGTCTCTAAAACCCAAAGACTTTATTAACCATGTCGAATTAACCTGAGACTGGAGTAGAGAAGAAACATCAAAACGTAGTAGAGACAGAAAATAGACAGGACTTCTTCCAAAACCGACGCGCCCCATCGCGGCAAAATACCACGCAGTGCACTCTGGGAACTAGTTGGCCACTCAGTTTCGGTTTCGACTGAGCAGCTTCCTCTCCTGCTATCACACCGCGACCGAACGCGCTGCTTGCGTTTTCGATTATCAATTATCGATTATCTGGTTTTTCACGAACGTAGAATGCACCATTCTCGAGCGATACAAAACGAAGACCGGGGCACTTTCCTTGGTTCCCGAAACACCGGATATTACGAGTGCGTATGCAAACGTAGTAAGACGTGGCGTCACCTCACCCATTGCCTCACCCCACGAGGGCATCTCTGAGTTAAATTTTAATAATCCCGTCTAGTACCAGTACTGAAGTTTGGTAATCTGGAGCCTTACACGTATTTTGCTCGCCAAACGTCCGCTTTTGTTATTTCATTGGGCGAAAAGCAAGCCACATCCTCACAGGAGTATCAAAGTTGAGCCCAGCGTTGACGCATGAACCTTTAAGGAAACGCAATAAATTCGACCTCACTACTGCACAAAAGTTACTATGATGTCTTCCTTGTGTCATCATATATCTCCCACTCAAATTTTATGCTGATATCAGTTTGCGTGTTCGCAAACGCTGAGATCGGCTAGCTACGACGGAGGCCCTAACAAGCGTCCCCCACTCCTCGCTGAGCCTTTTTGGACGAGCTTTTACTGACGCCCAAGATCTGTGCCCGAACGGTGTGTCTGAAATTATCTCGGCATACTCAGGCAGGAAGAAAGCAAACACACAACAAATATTATGGCCATCAGCAACCGTCAAACACGATTCGAATAGTTTCGTTCGTTTGGCGCACCGCAGAGGGGTTCATGACCGTCCGGCGCACTTCCGGCGAGCGGTGCGACATTCTTTACACAAGTGCTCGACTTCTGCTTTCTTAAAACGGTCTGTATGTACGAATGTGCTTATATTATTGCAGGATAACTTTATGCGCATACGCGACGTTGAATTATTAGTGGAATGCAAGCGGGTGGGGACTTCACTTCGAGCAGTCCTGCGGGTCAGTGATAAGAAGTGTGTTAAAGTGGGGCTTTTCAATAGCGCCTCCGAGTTTGGCCTCGCGTACTCAGGCGTATTAAGAAAAACAGTGATTGCAAAAAGTAATACTTCATATGTGGACGCACGAAACAAACAAACAAACTTCCTGACCAACAACACTAAAGGAAAGGGGCGAGCTCAATGTATGCATACTTATTGCTTGCTACAGCTTGTTGATTCGTACACAAGCACGATCCCCGAGCTTCGCAGCGTCGAGATTCCCAGCACTGGCTCGTCCACATACCTAGTACAAAAATACAACAAGCATGCTATACGTCTCGGGCTTGTGCTAAAGCTTCGAGGTCTGGCCATTTAGGTTAGTTTAGAGACCACAAATGACGCTCTCGGGACCAGAAAACATGAGATAACTTTAATAGTACACGCTCTGTCGACGTGTCGATCGAAACCGAAACCATGCCACCCTCCTCCCTGGCCAACTAGTTCCCAGAGTGCAACGCGCGCCGTGTTGCATGCAGGGCTTTGTGGAAGTAGTCTCGTCCTGTCTATTTTCTGTCTCTTCTACGTTTTGATGTTTCTGACGTCGTCTTGTCTATTTTCTGTCTCTTCTACGTTTTGATGTTTCTTCCCTACCCCAGTCTCAGGTTAATTCAACATGGTTAATATTCACCAGCTCGCCTGCACCCTTACGATTTTTTCTACTTTATTAAATCTATGTTGTCTTTGGTAGGGAAAGGGTGAAGCCGTTTACAGTAAAGTATCAAGTGCTCGGCCGTCTCGTCCTCCTCCCCACAAGCAGCGCACACTGTATCCATTTCCTGGTACTTCGCTCTGTATGTTGTGGTTCGCGAAACACCTGTCCTTGCCTCAAACAACAATGAGCTTCCCCTAGAATTGTCATAAATGCTTTCTTTGGCATTAACTGTTTTCTTTAATTTATAGCTTTCCACAGCCGTCTTTGTCTGCATTCCCTCTAGCCACCGATCTCTTTCTGTGGCCTTAACTTTCTTCTTAAAGGGCAACTCCGGTCCATACTTTCGATTTTGGGATTATGGCTGTTTTTAGTGCAGTTAGCGCCCCTGAGTTGCAAGGTGTAATTTTTTTCTCGTTATTGTGCGTAGTTTTAAAGATATCGACGTCTCAAAGTTTTGTTTGGGGCGCGGCCGTCAAAACCGAAACTAGCCGCTCGAGGTTCCGGCAACACTGAAAATCAGCCGCTATGTGGACGTGACGCCAAGATCGTTCTCGTTCAGCGAGTACACAGTCCAAGCGGCACCTACCTCTGTTGCGCTAGTCGTCTAAAGATAGAAGTTAAACTGATTTTGTTTTAATTCTGTATACGTGGTAGTTATCCAGCATATGTAGCAAGAGTTAGTGCGTATACCCAAAAGCTAGCGACTGGAAAACCCGTCAACTCGTTCGGTGGCGTACTCGGCGGCCGCCGCCGCGCTTGCGCTATGCCGTGCCGTACTCGTTGCTTGTATACCCAAAAGCTAGCGACTGGAAAACGAGTGAACTCGTTCGGTGCCGTACTCGGCAGCTGTCGGCGTGCGTGCGGTCTCCCGCACTCGTCGCTAGGCCTAAATTGTCATCGGGGCTCCGTGGATGGAGCGGCGTTGCTCTACGCCGCGCTGCCAGTGACGTACAGTGCTGGCGCTTTCGCGCGGCGGGTCAGTCCCAGACACGAAGCTTTGAGGCTCTCCGGCGCGTTCGGCAACAACCGAACAGACGTGTGTCAAGCTGTAGACGTCTGTTTTTTCGTTATTTCTTTCCCAGCCGCGTAAAAGCCGAATTTGTAAGCTACGACACTAATTCACCACATAAGTTCGTCCAGGTAGTAAATCTTTGTACAAATAAAAAAAAAAAAAAACTTGCCGCACTAAAAAAAAAAAAAAAAAGGTTCTTTGGGCAGTCATTTTCTTCTCAAAGCTAGCAGAAGTTTTTGTGGGTCATAAAGGAAAACCGAGAACGTTAGCAAGGTGAGAACACTTTCTTTCCCTTCCACATTCCCACCGTCACCCACAACAATTTTTTTTATTAGAATACATAGGATTTTAAGTTTTCCTTCGTAACTTTTGACTAAAGCAAGTGTTTTTTTTTTTTTTTTTGCATTTTTAAATATTATATTTACCTCCAGCCGAACTCGGGCAAATTAGAGTTGTAACTTACAAATCCGAACTTTCGCGATTTCTTTAAAGTCCCTTGTGGTATTCACAAGCGCAATGTTAATTAATGCTGCTGCGTAACGGGTTCGAACTATTGGGAGGCGAATGTTTATATCGCATGAGCTTCACGCGCCGGCTTTTCGCTAGTAGTCGTTACGGACCTGAATACTACGCACGAGATTGCGTAGTAAACAAGCAGTGACGCAAAGCAGAACATTGTTTTCGTTTTCATTACAAACTTCAGTGTTTGGAGCTAGTTAGTGGTTGTACTCTACATGCCCACCATTCCCCATTCAACAGACATTCAATGGAGCATGAATGCTCAATCTTCAACACTGCACTTGACAATGACTGTTTTATTTATTGATTAGGATACTCTTATCATGTTTACCTTTTCTGTACATGTACGATGGGCAAAGAGCGACGGCACCCCTGCTGGAAATGGGCGAAGTGAAATGAGGCCAAAATTCACATTGAACCAATGTGCAACTGTAGGTCCAGACACACTGAGCAATATGCATTTATGAAACAAAAAACTATGAGCACCAATTGGTAATGCTTCGGAGAATTCACATTGGGCTGATGGCATTTATGAAACAAAAACCAATGAGCAGCAATTGGCAACAGGTACCCCGGTGCACATTGCATTGAGGGTATTTATGGGGCAAAAACCAGTGAGCAGCGATTGGCAACAGATGCTCCTGCGCACATTGGGTTGATGGTATTTATGGGGAAAAAAGTAATGAGCGGCTATTGGCAACAGGCCCCCCTGTGCACATAGGATTGATTGTATTTATGGGGCGAAAACCAATAAGCGGCAATTGACGACAGACACCCCTGTGCACATTGGGTTGATGGCATTCAGGGGGCGAAAACTAATGAGCGGTAATTGGCAACATTTGCCCCGGTGCACATTGGTTTGATGGTACCCAGTCAACCAGCAACCGTCTATTAAACATCCGAAAGATGTGTTGTCCGGACATTTAACATATCCAGTGGATATCTGCTATGATCCATCTAACACTGAAAGTATGTACTGTGCAGTGCAAAATGATTCCCCAGAAAACGTACCACTAACGCAATCTGGATGATGCAGCTGGACATTCAGGACCATTGCAGGATGTTCAGCTTGATCCTGTGGATGTACTATGTACATACCTCGGAAATATTACTCTCCCTGGTATAGGGACCAGCCCTATGCCAGAAGGCAACACACAATAGTACTGCTAGTGTCTAAGCAGCCTCCTTGTTATGCTAGAATAGCGTGTGAACTGCCCTACAGAAAAATTTAAACAGATAGGAGTCCAATTCTTTACAAAACAAGAACTAAGAGGGCACATTTGCTGTATAGCCAGTGCACGCTCTCAATGTACACCCAAATGGCGCATTACAGGTGTATAATGTAGCAATCAGGCCCGCAGCAGACATTCTCTATTTTGAAGTTTTTTTTCACCATCAAGCTCAGAAGCTTTACCGCAGGATCAATGCAGATGACACTGACAAGGAAGGCGACACTGCTGATACTGACTCTTTTTAGTGAGGTGGACCCCGCCACATGCGAGAGAACTGTGAAATACTGGACACAAACACTGTCACATGCTATGACGACGACCCTGAGGAATTTGCTGAAGTCTAAGGCGAGGACATGTGCTCTAGTGACGAGGACACCAGAATCCCACGACAGCTATAGCACCGACTGCATGGCGAAAGATGCCGCTGCAATCTTGCAGCGTAACTTTGAACGTGAGTAGCGCGCTAAATTTTTGCCCAGCCTGTCAGGCATGCACATTCATTCTATAAAAAAAGTCGCAGTGCCAAACAAATTGCCATTAACTCTTTATTATTACTGTTAGACATACGAGCAGTGCTTGATGTTTTTAAAATAAAGTATAATATTTGAACAATGCTGCATACATAGCATAAGGTTTTCAAAATAAAGTATACTTACTGAACAATGCAGGATACTTTGCTTAAAAAAAATTTCTGATAAACATAATGAAAAGCTCAGTGCATTCAAGGCCCACTTAAGGCAGTTCACATCGCTCTCTCCTGTGGTGCAGAATGTTCCTGAAAAAGCAACGAAAAATGTTATGTTAAAAATATGTGAGCAGTGGTTTACCATGCTTTGAAGCAAAACTAATAAAACAGTGAGGCTCAAAGTGAAGTGACTCAAATATGCAAGAATTGGAACTGATGTAATTAAACCACAATTATTTTACGCCTTGTTTTTGAAAGCACATTCATGCTGGATGTGTGTACTGTATTGCCAACTTTTGTTTGTTAGATTTACATAAAATATCACAGTGTTCTTGAAATTCGTTTTCTATGCATTCTTTTTAATCCATAATAAGGTACTATTGTATAATTAAATTTTTCCTCTTAGAGAAACACTCCAAAGAAAACTTTTCTATTTAAAATTATTTAATGCTGTTCACACCTGTAGTATTTGATATCAAATTAAACCAAAAGAGGTGTCACTAGCTCAGTGATGTGACTGGCCTAAGCATTTTGGAGCACCTCTTGGAGCAGCCAAAACAGTGTTTTGGAGCAGCAAAAGTGGCCCTTGAACACGAATAGACCAGGAGATAAGTGTCTAAATTTGGTTGTAGTATCCATTTAAAGGGAGATTTTTGTAGTAGAGTATGATTTAAACAAGAACAGGAATGTCAATGAAGAAGTTTAGAAAGCGCCATATCTGCAGCGACGTGGGGACGGCAACACCCGACGTCACGCGACCAGCGTTTCAGCTCATAAAGCCACTCCTGTCGCGCAAAAACGTGGTTTTGTTTCACAGCATGACGGCATGTCTGGCACCCGGCACACTAGCGTCGGAGCGTCCGCACACGCCCGCGTCTATCGTTGAAAAAGTTTAAAAAAGAGGAGAGACGAGATTCGCGAGACGACGAGGCGCGAAACGGGAAACGGTGGCATAAACATTGCAAGACCGGATGGAGGCAGGGCACTTTGTGTCGGGCGGCCGCTTGCACCACCTAGCTCATGCATGCTCAATTACGTTCTTAGTTTAGTTTCAGTTTTGAAAGGCGACCGAAATTAGTCATTGGGCGCAGGCTTGGCACAGATTACCCACATTTTGGCAAAATGTAGCAGGATGTAGCAGGGTTAGCCCCTTGGCACTGTTTGGCGCAGCAATCACATCACTGCTGGCTTTAACATTTAAAGCATTAAAATACTCTCACATAGAAATTATGCTTTGAAGAAATTGCAAACCATACTCTACTGTTTTAGAAAAGTTAGAATTATGTGCTGACGTCGGCTTACCTTTTGAGATGACCGATGTGAGGCGGGTGCGTGGCAAAGTTAATCCGTGACTATGGTTTCTACCCTGAAGTCTTCACATTTATGGCAGCTCCGCACTGCATCTGATGAAAAAAAAAGCAACAGACGCATGACACCAACACTTCCATAAACCTGATTCCATATGAAGCGATCTGCAGTACTTTTCCAGAGATTACTCACTTATGATGCACTCAGCAAGGTGAAGATTCCTGAATGTCAAATTTCCTTTGTCCTTCCCACAAAACTTTTTGCCCCAACTGGTCAGTCAGGAACCGCTTTGTGATCCGTCTCGTACAGGAGGCATAACCAGATCCGGCAACTTTGCCGAGCTGTCGAACATAAAAAAACATCCACATAGCAGCCGCTTAGTTCAACCATAACTAGGGGTTGAATGTTTCTGTTTATTTTTAGTCAAATTTGGCAGGTGTTTATCAGCATTTATATCTTCATTAAATTTGCTATTAATAATTATACCTGCTCTTATTGAGGCACTTCCGACATTTAAACTGAGGAATTTTGACGTCTTTATCTCAATGTGGTGATTGGATTCAAGATTAGACCACTAGGCACGGGCTCGGGCCAGCACGTTGGTTGGCCTGGCTCGGGCTCACGCCTGCTGTAACTGACCGTGATGCCGAAGGAGGCCATCGTAGAAATCGGCGTCTCGGTTATCTCAGCAACATCAACTCCAGAACCACTAGACAGGTACCCATGAACGTAGGCCCACCTCAAGACAGAGGACGGCAGCGTCGTTAATCATGAGGTGAGCTTCAGGTTAATCCCAGTGGCGTGATGTTTTTGCTTGTGGTGATAAATAGCAGCAAACCAAAAATAAAGGGACATTGAAGCGCTCTGTTAGGAATTTAAAGTGGGGGACTCACAAACATTAACGCTAAACAATCTCAACCTAATTGATCATGAGAAACACAATAGCTGGGGAGCGCTAACATGGCGGCAATGATGTAGTGGGGAAGCTTACAGACCTAGTAAACAATTATACACATACTGGGGAATGCCTGGCACATATTCAAGTATGAATACATGCTCACCAGATCTACAAAATATTTTAGGAGAAGATACAAACTGCAAATTAGTAGCCTTTCTTACGAAACACATTGCTGTATTTTAATCACAGTGCTGAAACCCATAAAAACACTTTTGACTACATTTATTTTAATAAAATGTTCTCAATATGTACATGACACCAGCAGTCATAACTTTGATTTAGTTTATCGCAAGCTATATTGGCTCTGGCAGCAACGAAGACGAACCTTTTAAATGTGCAGTGAACCAAAATTAATAGAATATGATGAAGTTTCCGTATACCACTTCAAAATAACCAAAAACAACGCTTTTCAGATCAGCATGTTTTGCTATAAAAGGCTATAAAGCTATAGCCTTTATAGTATATTATAAAGCTTTTAGTCTTGCCACATCCAGTTGTAGCTTTGCTTAGCCTTTGTGCGGTTTGAAAGTCTGCCAGTTACAATTCGCCAAGGGCCATCTATGGTGAAGATCATTACTGCACCTTAGTTGATGAACATTGATTCCCTCTTCTATTTGAGAACTTTCTTGTGTGAAGTCTTGTTGAGCCACATGCCATTACCAATGCACACATAGAAGACATAAACTTCAGTTCATCTTCGAAGCAGCACTATGTACAGGAAATTTACCAGCGCAATATAACCTGTACTGGGATTTAAAACAGGGTCCTATTTGTCAACGGCATGCCTCAAAACTAATTTTGTTGATAAAAAAAATTGTAGCAATATTTATGCGGCAAAACACAATTTGAGTTTGGCACAAAACCGAACCGGTGTAACTAGCAGTTATCCTTCTTACCTTATAACTGCCGGAGTTAACGATTTAAATGATTCGACATAATCCTCATCCTCCAATTCTTCTTCCTCTCCTCTCTCTTTCTCTTTACCCCCCTCCCCGCCACCCACCCCACACACCCATACCCCCCCCCCCCCCCACACACACACACCTCTTCTCCAAATAGACACAGACCGCGCCACACCTTGACACATATAATTCATTCTAAGCTTAAGCTTATCAGCACAGAAAAAATGATAAAACACATAAACTTTACCTAGTTTCTGAGCATATGAAAACAAACACACGGCACCCCAATCAATGAAGTTCCTTGTACTTGTGGCGGTATAACTAAAGAAAATCTCAAATTTAAAATACGTCTTATGAATTGCTTCGCAAGCGCGAAAATGAAATGACGATTACCTATTTCATACAAGCTTCCTCCAGCCCTCCCGGGCAGTCACGTCATCTCGTCGGAGGAAATTTTCGGTACTAGCACCCACTTGCTGTCACTGGGTTTCCGCGTCACTCGGCGATCCTGAAACGACCGGCGCCGAGAGTTACTCCCACATATTGTGCCCTGCAATCATATTTAAGCGTCTACCTTTTTTGTGGTTTCCACGTCTCTTGGGGTTGGGGCAAGCCAGCGGGCACGGAGAGAGTAACTAAATATCAGTGCGTCATATTTTAACCGGACGACGCGGAAACTTCCTCCACCGACGAGGGCGACCCGCGGTACCGAAAGCGCGCAAAATGTGACGTCTTTGGTCCTGAGCTTGCCATTGGTCAAAGCCGCTAAGAGCTTTTTTTTAGTCGAGATGCAAAATATAAGTGTCGGGAACCGTTTCAATTATGTATGAAAGTAGTTTTTGTTCACTATTTTAGATCAGAAAAGAAACAAGTGCAGTTTAGAAAGTACGGAAACGAGAAGTGACCCGTCGACATACCCGCCACCAAGAGGCGGAAAAAAACGGCGCATACTAGAAAAGGCTAGTGGGATGAGGCTACGACCATAGAGATCATATACTAAATCTAGAGGAAAAGGTCCGCCATTTTCCCATACATTCTGGCTGCCGCAAGCGGCGGACCATGCAGGCAGACCCTCTGGGTCCCAAACACGGTTACATCATCAGAGCAGTTTCGTGAACTCCAACAATTCACGAACTTACCGGTGGAAAAATACTCGCGTTCCTTTCGAAGGTTTCTTTTTGCATAGCGCGCAGATGTACGGCCTCGCGTTAACGCTAAACTAAACCATATACCCGGCTTCGCTGGTGGGGCGCGGCTGGGCGCGGTTGAGGAATACGAAACTGCGCAACCACCAGATTTCCGAGATTTCGACAGAAGGGAAGTTAATGCAGCGTAATGACTTTATTGCTTTTTATAAGCGTTAGAATAGCTCAGAATTTAGTTTACAATGTTAAGTTATCACTGTTTATATTGCTGAGAGTTTACACTCTTCGCGTTTACCGCGTTTACCATGGCAACGTTGCTTTCTTTCTCTCGTGTTCTGTCGCTCTCTTTCGCGATCGTTCACTCGGGACCCAGGATGTCGGCGCACGGGATTTGCCACTCCTCCTCACCCACCTTTACCCCCCTGGCTACGACAAACGAGGAGCGCAGAAAGGTCCCGGATGTACGCGGCGGCGCTGTGGTCGTATACACTCCGTGCGACGCGACCGGCGCGCCGCCGCGCGGCCGTTACCGAAGGTAGGCAGTGAGAGCCCAGCGAAACGGAACCACGCCGCGTACATTGGAACGCATTGAAGTCGGAGCGGTGCGGTTGCGCTAGGTTGACAGCATGAACTGCTGTTATGTGTCGTATCTCGTGGGGACGAAGTTTCACAGTTTTTCACCTCGCCGATGTTTTGTGGGACAGCGACAACGATGGACCCGTGCCGTACGACGCGAGAAATTTGGTTTCCCGATCATGTCTGCCACTGTGTCGGCGCGGCTGACGTATTCTACACTGCCGCTTTGTGCTCTGCGTTTGTTTTCGTACCAGTAACGCCTACATATCTCAGCTCGAACTGAAATGATGCATCCCACACTCGCGGGTATGCTGTGCGAATTTCGTTGAAGGAATGCCCTCCAAAAACGTTTCGTCCCCATCGTACGTGTCGATGATATTTCCGGACCAGTATGGCACGCAGTCTGTACTTCATGAAGAAAGATTCGGACGGTACAAAAAGTGACAAATATGAATCTAAGAAAAACTACAATGAAACTTGGAATCACTGGATAATCGATGTTTGAGTATGGAAGTTTATGTGGTGTGCTTTCTTTTTTGATCAGCCTCCTTTTGGATGTGGAAACGCTGACACCCCGAGTCTTGTAGACAACAATTGTTTTCTCGGCTTTGGAGCCACCTACCGTATAGTTGTCTGATTTGGAAGTGCCGTCCACTGGTTTCTTCCTACCTGTAAAGTGTGCACCTCCCGTCCATGATGAGTGGTATTCTCTTGACAGCCTTTGGCGGTCAATACCGTTTCCCATTTAGCTACGCCGCCCAAAAATATTTCCACCTCGTTAAATAATGCCACCTCTTTTAGGTATAATAAGTGTTTTGTTAAGTTACGGTTGTCCAAGTACCTGTGTGCCGAAAATCAGCACCTCCAACAACCAGATTACTACACAACAGCTGATTGCAAAAGCCTTTGACGGCCAAACCGTGTGTTGGCCGGCAACTTGGTTTTCTCAGCTTTGAAGCCACCTTTCGTAATGTTGTTTCAATTGGAAGTACAATGCACTAGTCCCTTTCTACCTGTAAAGTCTCCATCTCCCTCGACGAGTGGTATTCTCTTGACAGCCCTTTCACGGTCAAAACCGTTTCCCTTTCAGTTACGCCGCCCAAACCAAATTTCCACCTGGTTTCCCTATGCCACCTATTTTTGGAATCATAACTGTTGTGCCAAGTTACGGTCATGTCCAAGAACCTGTGTGTTCAAATCTGCACTTCGCACAGCCCGGTTATAACACACCATTTTGGGTCCAATATTGGATATTCCTGACAGATTTATTCCTTCATTCGTTCAAACCATAACTTTCACACCTGCTGTCTTAATGACACTTGGCCCACTTAGTACACAAACTTAGTGAACATCTCACTCGCCTAAAAATATTATCGTCCCAGCGGTCCTACGTTTACAGCGACGAGCGAAACAAATTTCCCACTGAGAGCAATTATGGTGGAAGCCGTCTTGCTTTTCGGAAAATTGCTCAAACCCCTTTTTCGGTCGCAACTAGAAAAATTACCCCTAATAACGTCTCGAACTCAATATAAAAGAAGTGGAGAACAGCTAGATGCCCTTCTTAGGTCTGCCCCAGCACTCATGCAACGCCACCCTCAACTTATCGGCTCAAAAAGCAAAAGTTACGTCCGTGCGCGCTTCCGCCGCCACAGCTTCTCACGCGAAAAGGCGCCGCAGGCTGCTGAGCGCGCCTCACTGTTGAACGCCAGCGCCTCCGCTAGCGGCGCTACGCGCGTTTTTGAAAGCGCCCCCTATAGTTCCCGCACGGAGCGCTCCGAGCGTTCCGAAGGCCTTCGGCGCGGGCCCTGCTGGCGATTTGGCCATTTGGACGGTGCGTCAGCGCGAAGTGGCTCCCGTTTGAACTGATCTTTACCCCGTCTTTGCTGTCGTTTGTGACCAATGAAATGTTATGCCGAATTATTGTTATGCCTATTATTGTTATGCCTATCCAACACGTGCTTTAGTGGCGACCTCTCGAGCCGTCGACACGGAGTGCGGCAGCCGTGTGCGCTCGATGAGCTCACTACTCCTCCTCTAGTTCAAGGCCACTCAAGGCAGGACCTAAGACGTCATGAAGTATTTTTTGCTTGTTTTTGTAATTCTAATTTGCCTATAACTTTTAAGATAAAGCGAAATTTGAGAAAAGAAAAGTTGGATTAAGTTACTACGTTCAGTACGCTCAGGTTCAGTGCAAATTAAAAACCAGTCAAAAAGTCATTGCAGGGCCCCTTTAAAGCTGCAACTTGGTCACTAGACTGGGCCTAACGCGTAGGGAGACTAGAACTTACCAAACAGCTTTAGGATCCGCGCCTTGAAGTCCGATTCCGTTTCGTCACACCAGCTTGACGGGCAGAAATTCTCCACATCAGAAATGGAGATGATATGTGGCTCATGGTCGTCCTCAAGACGTACACTTGCATAATCGTTCGTAAAATTCCGGTAGCTCGACTGGTCTCGAGTCTCTCGACTCTGCAACGTGCTTCGGGCGGTTAGACTTCCCGCGAACGTTGCTTCGGCAGCTTCGGCCGCTTCGGTCAAGGAGGTTACAAGTACTAGGAGGGGGCACGTTGCGATATTGGTGAAGCCTAGTCATAAAAAGTTTAAACGATTTTGTGCCCAGCGTGACCGCAGATCTGTCTGGTGATTGGTGCGCGTGACATGTCACGTGTGAGATGGACGGTTGATTGTAGAAGTACTCCTTCCAGGCTCGCGCGCGCTCCGTCCGGTAGGTTTTATCAGATCGAAGGCTAGACTGTGGTGTATTCTAGTACCCCACAGCAAGACGAAGTCTAGCTACGGTCACGTGATGTGGTCACGTTGGCATGGTAAGTGAGGAGAGTAAGGAGGAAAATGAGAAAGAGGCGAGGCGTCAAGGGAGCATGGCTTGTGGAGGCTACGCGGCCGACGTCATGCCCTCTCCTACCCTTCTATTCTCCATGGCTTCGGTTCATCCACGTGCTTCCACGCTTCCTTATAGCGAGTTCGTTTCACGGCACTCGTGCCCACGCGTGCCCACTCGCAGCGTGGAACGGGTTCGTTTCGGCCGGCACTCCAGGAGTGGTTGCACTCTCCGAGTTCGTTTCAGCGCTGACACCCCACGCGTGCATGCACTCGCTGCACCGAGAAAATCGGGAGTGCGCCAAAATGCAATCCCGTCATGCCTCGCTCCAGCGGGGCCGGCGAGGAGCGGGAGCAGACGACGAGGGTTCGTCTGCTACGATGTGTCGCGGAACCGAACGGAAAAAAAGTAGATTTTCTGATAGAAATCACGTCCCGCGGGAAACGAAATCAAACGCAAGCTTGAATTGTGAGCGTCTGCTATTTCACGGAGGAAGCAATTGACAACCCGTGATTTATTTGCAGGATTTAAATCGCTCTGTTGCCGTACAAACGCTGTAATATACCAGTGTGTAAGGAAATGCTCAGAACAAACGCAACAGCGGCCCCCGAGATGTCGATCATCATCTGTGTCCGGGTGAAAAATTTAACATTTGTCGATAAAACTCCCCCAGCAGAAACCTCTGACTGCCCAATAAGCATCAAAGAAAACTAAAGATGGTGGCTTTACCCGAGGATTGGGCAACATCATCATGTTTAACATTTAACTACACAGCTAACTTGCCCCGTCGTACTTTGTTCGAGAAAGCTCTCGTTCTCGACGCCCTCACCAAGGCTAATATCTAATCCACCCACTGATCTAGAGATCAGTGAATCCACCTATAATGACGATCCAAATCGAAAGTCCCAGTTTTGCTGGATATTCCAACAGGCTAGTTTTAAGCCGTATCCTTTCAGTGGTTCACGCATAATACCATGCTCAAACGGATCAAGCTTCTGCTCGGACAGCATCATCAGTTCTCTTCAGTGTAAACGGTTATAAGGATTGAAAGATCGCAACCAGCTGTTTTGTAGACAGCTGGTTGCGGAAATTTACGCCGTCTGTAACTATCTCTACGGCAGCCGAGCTGCTTGAAGACATCGGAACTATAAACTACAGGTAGCAGTTGCCAATGTTTGTAGATAAACGTTGGTAGCGACTGCATTCTCGCATTCCCACGCATCTCGGAACAGAAATGCGTTAGTTTCGGTTTGAACTCGGTACCTTTTCTACAACATAGATGGCGGCAGCATCAGTCTTCTGCACTCGGTGCATTTGGCGAGTTCGTTTGAGTCCAGTTTTCCGTGCAACACTCTGTGAGTGCGATGCATTCTGGGAGAGAACTCGAACGGTGCCAGTGCGTGTGAAACGAACTCGCTATTATCCTCCGGCTGGAACGTTCGGTTTATCACGTCGGACTTCCTGACGCAGGAGATGTATCACGTGACTATATTACTTCGTATTTTAACCCTTGTTTTTGTTTGCTAAAGTTAAAAAATAGTTAAAAATTTATTTATTCATTTTAATATAGCAAAATATTTGCATAAATTGCACTTTGAAAACTTATTTTGACCCCACCTGCTCACTCCATTGACTCCAGCTCACACTATATTGTCACGTGGTGTAACCCGCAAGCCCGCAAGTCCCGCAAGGGTGACTCGGACCGATGCACTTAAGAAAATAATAAACGTTTCTAAACATTATTGTATTAATTAATTGTCAAATTGAAATACTAAATATACATTAAACTTATAACGAAGTAATTTTTTATTTGTCATTTTAAGTAGAAACTTGCATTTGCTGCGGGATGACGTCGGCGCGAATTCTAAAATTTCAATTTGAGACATGTAGGGTGTCGCCCTGTGCGATCATGAACCCAAACAAAATAAACATTTGGAGCCAAGAAGTATACCTGCAGCTTGCCAAGGACAACAGTCCTGAGACGAAGTTGTGTCCTGAAAAATGCTACAACAGGTCAGAGACCCGAACCGACGACGCCGACAGCAGTTTCTTTAAGCTCGGTTGTCTCGGAGCACGGTGAGACAAAAAGTCCCCGTGAACTAAGTAGAACCAATGAAATCGGAAGCGGTCACAGTGCTGGGCCAGTTAGTGGAGACACAAGTGATAAAATTGTGAAAGGCGACGGGAGATTTGAAGACAATTTCCTGTCCAAGTTTCCGAAACGGTTACTGCCAAAGACGAATGTAACGAGTCAGACGTACCCTGTTTCGGCTGACCTTAATTTTAATTGGACGCAGGTTGAAGGGCTTTTGAATCTCGAAAACTTCATTGCTGGAGTGTACACTTTTCCCGGCACCAAGGAAAAGTACAGCATTGGGAAGCCAGAAGCCAAACTAAAGGCCGTAAATTGCCTTTCAAAAAGGAACTTCCTTGCTCGACTGCGAAGTGGAAAGCGCTGCCTGACACTTACTCTGCGTGAAACAAGGTGCAATCATAATTTCGGGAAGGTCATCCTCATTTCGTGTGTGTGTGTGCATTTTATGTGCTTTTTTTATGACGTCCATGGTGTTAATAATTATTCGATGTTATTCGGCACTAGCGGCTTTTCTTTTCTGTTAATAAAAAGCATGTCCGTGATAGAATGTGCACGTGATCTGCCGCCCCCGAACGGGCGCGTAGCCTTTGCTGGGGCTCAAACAGGATACGTTCACATGGCAAAATGGAAGCCTGAAGTATCGCATTTTTTCGCCAACTCCGCCAAAGTTATAAAGTTCTGACGTCGGAAGTCGGAGAGCTTTAAACCAATCGTGGAAGATGATAATAGGATTTTTGAGTCAGTGTTATTCTGTTTTTGACCTTGTTTTACTCTGACTTACTCGGTTCTGGAGCGGAGTTTATACAAAAACGAGAAGGTTCCACTCCGGAACCAGGTGGAACTGAATAAAACGGAGCAAAGTCGAATGTGAATACATAATCCAGTTGGTGCAATCGTTTACGCTATTACTGTTACTGAGACATCCTGAAAAACAAGAGGACAGAATACACCGCTAAAACTGCAGAGTTCCGATGATACCTGAATTTCGTGGTTTGCCTATATATAATTATTCATGAATCTTGTGCATACTATGTGCACACACAATGTTCCCGTTCCCCATAGTCTTTTTTTTTTTTAATGTTCTACTGGCAGCCGCACGTTTTATAATACGAAAGAGGACAATACATAAGTAATCAGGAAATTCTAAAACACGTGCCAAAAAGAGTTCATCTCCACTTTATTTACTGAAAGTTTGGTTTAATTAGTGTCTATATGGCCCAACTCAAGTTATATAGCTAAAAAGAAAATGTTCATTTGGCAGAGAGGAACCCATCGGGCCGGCACGGCACGTATCTACAGGGGGGGGGGGGGGGGGGGGGGGGGGGGGGACCCATGGGGCCTGCCCCCCTCCTCCCAAACCTTCCATTTGGTGGGGCCTCCTCTCCCCCCTCCCCCTCATAAAGCATTTTGTCATGGGCGAATCAAAATCCTGGCTGTGTGCCTGCCATCGGCTATGTTTACGGAAAAAAGTATTTTCCTGTGCTCAAAACATAAAACTTTAGTATATAACACCTTTAATTTCTCCACTAAGCATACTATATAACCTGATAGATGCCCACTTCATAGATTTCACGTTCTCTATGATCCTCATCTCAAATGGTCCAATAGAAATTCCCAGTCGACCATTAAAAGTTCTCGATCTGAAATGCATTTCATTTGACCAATGAAGCTTTCAGTTTAACCAGTACAACTTCTTATTGATCCTATTGAAGGACCAATAGGCACTTGTATTGGAGCGGAAGATATTCGTGTTGTTCCCATAGAAGTTTCTACGTGTCCCATAAAAGTTCCTAATGGTACAAGAGAAGTCTGTATTGGTACGATATAACTTTTTTATCGGCCCAGTAGAAATGCCCATTGGTACGATGAAATCCTATTGATCCCACAAAAGTCTCTATCGATCCCATAGAAACTTTTTGCTAGAGTGTGCTAATTTGGCAATTGAGCATTGTCACTGCCATACTGCACCGAGTTCGCTTCTCTGCAGTGCATGGCTCATTGCTATCTCCCGCACAGTGGCTCTGCCACATAGCGCCACTGGCTGCAATGAGCGGCAATGAGCAAACTGATTGTCGTGCACATTGACACAATTGGCATCGTGGCGCTTGCCCCCTAAAGTTGACTTTCCCTCGACCTATTATTTTGCCTTCCCCCGTGCTGCGGCTTCTCTGCAGCATTTCCAGTTGCACCAATGTGCAAAACATCGGATATTCTCATCGGCGCCAATTGCACATTCATGCTCATAGGTTTTGGGTGTGCATTTCAATTGGAAAAGGCCTGCCATTTCCAGCAGGGACGGCATCCTTTTTAAGCCTCGACCCCTTCGCTGACAAGCCACAAGCAACCAACACCCGTAGGTTTCGTTCGTAACTCTCCGGCGAAAAATGATCAGAGCAGAGCTTCGATCTGGGGGTCGACGTCCAAGGCTTTCCAAAGTCCACTCGTCGAACAGCGTTCACCCACACCTTCTCCGATTTCCGCTCCGTTGGAAACTTGTGAAAAAGCACCTCCGGGTTGCGCAGCGGCTTGTTTGAGCAGCCCACAGCGCTTTAAGTTGTACTCGGCATCTTTCGAGGAACAGCTGGGCAGTCTTGGGCGCACCGAGTTGCTCGCTAAAACGAGTCTAGGAGACCTCACAAGCAAATAAACAAAAGGCTATACCGAAGCTACACGGGCTACAGGTAAAAGCAACGGCTAAACACGCAATTACAAGCCGAAGTAGCGGTGGTAGCGGCACAAAGAAGCGCACGCGACGGCTGCGCCGTGCTCCCGTCCGGAACGGAGGAAAAAAAAGAGAACGATGTTGACATTTTTTTTTTTTTTTTTTATTGCGTCAGTTTTGCCACGGGGCATCAGGAAAGGGGGATAGGGTTAGGGAAGTAAAGATTATAGGTAGGCATGCAACCCGGTTTCGCGCAGGTACGCGCACAATGAGTCAGTGTATGAATTGTTTGTAGTCCATTCATCATAGTCCGAGGGACGATTGCTGCGAAGGCCCACTTCTCTGAGCAGGCGATCGCGCACAGGGGCTGTTTCGGGGCACGACCACAAGAGATGTTTTATGTCACATGCATCAGCGGGAGCACTGCAGTGTGGACAATGACCCGTCGCTGGTAACGTCCGATCTCTCCAGCGGTGACGGACCGCGGGGGTGAGCGCCACGCCTGCTCGGATCCTCCGCAGGGAAGTCTCCTCCTCTCGGGTGAGGTTACGAGGGAGGGGATGTGAACACGGGGAATGAGAGCACGTGTTCGCATGCGGAGGAGGTGAGAGCTGGAGATGTGAGCCAGGAGTGGGTCAGGAGGGAAAGGGGTAGGAGAAGAGGAAGTAGCGGTTGGAGCGCGTGCAAGGGAATCTGCTAGCTCGTTGTTTGAATCGCCGTTGTGGCCGCGCACCCAATGAATGCGGACTGAGGTGGGATAAGACGAGCAGAAGGTATGAATTTCCTGAGCTACCTTCAGGGTGCCGCGGGTAAGCTTTAAATGTTTAATGGCGGCGAGGGAATCCGTGTAAATGTTGACTGAGCAGAAACTGGGGGCAGAGGGCAGGCAGCGTAAGGCATCGAGGATTGTTTGCAGCTCCAGTGCAAGTGAGGATGGGTGATCCATCGAATACCTATGTTGATCAGTAATGGAAGGGTGGGAAGGGCTGTGGAACGCCGTGGTCCCACAGAACCCCTCAAGTGATGCGTCGGAGTAAACAGTGCACACGCCGGGGTAAATGTCAGGAAGAGGAGGAGTCTTGTTCGTGGTGGGTCTGTTAGTGGTGACCTGGCAGTAGGCCCAGGGTGGCAGTGAGGGACGTCGATGAAGAGCGAGGCTACGCTTGCGTGCCCGGTTCGTCTCCCGCTGTTCAATGAGCTCTGTTAGTGTGTTAAGTTGTGCGTGTTCCTGCAGCACGGGAATGGGCGTGATGCGAGGTAGTCCAGTAATAACTCTCATGGCCTCGCGGTTAAGGGCCTCAAGCGATGACCACTGCTTTTGAGTAAGTCTGTGAAACTGAGCTTGGTACAATATTCGGGGCTGAAAAATAGCACGAACAAGTTGACGCGCTGTATGTGAGCGGGCACCGCCAGCTCGGCGCGCGATGCGGCGGATGAGTCCGAGAGTGGTACGGGACGACTTACGGATGTCAGCAAGCCAGGGGGTGCCCGAGCCAGAAGCATGGAGCAAAAGGCCGAGTATACGGACGCGGTCCACTTCTGGGATAGGTTGGGAGTCAATACTAAAAGTCATGGGTGTAGTGGTGAGTCTGCGTCGGCCTGCTTTGTTGCCTATATGCACGTAGCATGTCTTGGTAGGCGACAGTGTAAGCCCGAGTGGTTGAAGGTGGTGGGCAATGGTGTCAAGGGCCACTTGAAGGGCAGTCTGTTGCCTTGTTAAGGACGGCTGTCGAGACCACAAGGTGATGTCATCCGCATAGGCCATGACGCCAATATCTGAAAGTGAGGATAATGCTTTCACCATTGGGATGAAAGCAATGTTGAAAAGAGTCGGTGCCAAGACCGAGCCTTGGGGAACACCGCGATTGGAGACAAAATGGCCCACAGAGTGCCCCCTAATGCGTATGCCAAAGGTGCGATTCGAGAGAAGGGAGTAAATGGTAAGGCAGATGCGGTGTGGGACACCGAGCGTTGCCATAGAGTCTAAAATAGCATGGTGCATAACGTTGTCGTAGGCCTTCGAGATGTCCGTTGCCAGAACCGTGCGTACAACGTGGCTGTGTGGCGAGCACTGGATGACGTCGCTAGCAAAGATGTCGAGGCCGTCTTCGGTACCAAAGTGCGGACGGAATCCAATCTGGGCGTCGGGGTAGCATTGACGTTCCTCGAGCCACCACGATAAACGGGCTGCAACGAGGCGTTCGTACAGTTTGCAGATTGTGGGTGTGAGAGAAATTGGGCGTAAAGCAGAGAGGCTAGTGGGTGGTTGACCGGTTTTCGGAATGGGTACGACGATCGAGTGCTTCCAGTCAGGTGGGATGAAGCCTGTGCGCCACACTTCATTAAAAGTTTCGAGGAGTGATTTTAAGGCAGCACCTTCCAGATTCCGAAAAACTGCATACGGCAGACCGTCGTGTCCCGGAGCGGTGTTGGCTTTGACCTTCTCTATGGCAGAGATAAGTTCGACCAAAGTGAAATCAGATGCAGCGGGGTCCTCCGAATCTTCAACCGGATTGGGAGGTGGCGGAATGGCAGGACGGTCGTGATGCGGGAAGAAGTGAGCTGCCGCTTGCTGGGCAAACGCGTCCTCGTCCAGTGCCATGGCTAGGCGGATGCTCTCGGCATAGTCTTTAACTGTGGGGGACTTTTCCATGGCGTGGAATACTCGCCACAGATGTCTGTTCCCCCGGGTTGAAGAGAGGCAGTCACACCAATCCAACCAACGGGAACGGCAAAGTTGTTTTCCATATTGGCGAGCTTTGGCTGTAACCTTGTGTAACGCGACCAGGGCTGAGCTGTCATCCGGGTTCCGTGATACGTAAAGGTCCGCTTGCCTACGGTGCGCCCATAGATTGAGGAGGTAGGTATCTGGATTTGGTTGGTCTTCGTCAACCGTTGTTTTGGTTGTGTGTGCCGACAGTACCGTAGACAGCGTTTGTAACGCCGTCGCTGGGGTGAGCGTCGTTGTGCGATCATCGGCGCGTACGGCATCCCACGACGTGGTGCGAACGAAGCGCCGTAACTTGCGAAGTTGCGTTTCAGCGAGGTGGATAAAAATCGGAGCGTGATCACTGCCCCAGGTATCGGGTTCAACGTGCCAGCGTGGATTGCTTGGTCCAAGCCACCATGTGAGGTCGGGTGACGACAAGCCAGCGCGTGGTCGGGTATGGGTGCCTGGCAGGTTGAGGAGGAGGAAGTTACGGTCCGAAAACGTGTCGTTTATATGAGTACCCCGTGGGCTGTCTGCAGAGTAACCCCAGGCGGAGTGGGCGCCATTGAAATCACCGCCCACAAGCATAGGAACGCTGGGGTGTGCAGCTCGGAGATGACGAAGCCAGCCTAGGTTGGGGGATGAGGAGGAGGGCCGGCCGTAATATGACACGAGTATCACAGGGGTGCGGGCAGGTTGGGTGAGGGCAGCGACGACCTCTTGACGAGTGTTGCACCATTTCTGTAGATTCAGAGACGTGTGGGGTACTGAGGAGTTTACATAAACCGCAGCTTTGCCAGGGTAGAGGCTATTATCTATGTGACGGCGGTCCGGAATCGAAGGAGTATGGTAGCCACAGAAACCAGATATGCGACATAAGGCATTATGCTCCTATGCTCCTGGAGGAGAAAGGCCCAGGGAAACAGCTTGCCTTCTTTTATGCGAAGGTTAATTTCAGTTACTTTAGAGGTCAAACCTCGGCAGTTCCATTGCACCACGATGGACGATGTATTAATGGCCATTGGGAAGGTTGAAAGCTGATGCGATCATGGCCATCAGCTGATGAAGGAGAGTCATTATCGCAGCCACCGGGGCGGCCGCGGGCTGGGGGTTAGCGGTTGTCGAGAGCTGTGATGCTGGAACAGTCAGCGGAGCGGAGGCCGCCGTATGGGGTTGCCGCTGACGCCTGAGGCGCGTCAGCTCTGCGAGGTGTTGTTTCGTTTTTTCTATCGCCTGATCAAGTGAAGCGAACTCGTCGGAGTCGGCTATCTTCGGTAGCGACGGCGAGACGGTTTGGCGAGATGCTTTTCGTGACGTCAGTGCACGAGCCTTCTGTGCGTACGTACATGGGACCGATGAATCGGATGTTAGCGGTGGGAATTCTTCGTCGTCTTCTGTAGCGAGGAGGGCAAATCGGTTAGCCATGGTGCCAGGAGGCGGCTGACGACGCGGTACACGACGTTTACGTGGACAGAGGGGTGACGTAATTTCGTGGTCATCAGACTTGCATAGGGCGCACTTGGGGGCGGCTGCTCCTTCAGGGGAGGTCTGAACTGCAGTAGGATTAGGGCACGCCTTCTGGATGTGGCCTTCACGAAGACAGTTGTAGCAATACATACGTCGCGGCTGGAAAGGCTTAGGTGTGACGACGGACCCGTGGTAATAAAAGTGCGTGGGAAGTGAGCCCGGGCCTTCAAGAGTTAGCAGAAAGGTACCGTTGGTGCCCAAGCACCTGGCCTGCAGCACCTTGTGAGAGGCAGTGTAGAGGTTGTCGAGGACCTCCTCAGGGCCCTCATTCTTATCGAGACGGTAGACCACACATCGAAAAATATTTGGGCCGGATGCGAAGTACGCTTGCACAGGGACATGATGCGTCGCACTGAGCGGTATCTTGTCGATCACACAGAGTTTCTTTGCATCATGAAGAGAAGCCAAGTGAACAGTTATACTGTTCGAGGGCTTGTGTAGCACGAAACCTCGGTAGCCAGATGTTCCTAGAGCCGAATCGATGGCAGATTGGACGTTCCTTGAGGGAACCGAGGTGATGTCGAAGCGCAGAGTAGGCTTGATCTTGACCCGAAAGGATTCGGAGCGCGGAGGAGCGGTGTAGGCTTTAGGCTGATGCGTGGAAAGCGGGATGGGCTGATGGACACTCGCGTGTGGTATCGGTTGCGGTAGCAAAGCTGATGGGTCGACCGGAAGAGTGATCGACTTGGCCGGCAGGCCTGAGCAGTCCATTTCAGCTGACGACGAAATGTCGGTGGTGGCGACGGTGGCTAATGTTGTGAACGCCCCCGACGTGGTGAAGGTCGATGAAGTGGCACTACAGGTAGCCTCGGCCGCTGAGGGCAGAGAGTCCATGGCGCCTTTGCAGAGGCTCCGGAAGTCTTTCTTTGGAGGGGGGGCTCGACATCCCTGAAATCCTCAAGGTGAGGTTGGTTCCAGGTTGACATTAATTGCCATATTTGAATAAAAACATATTAATGCAGCGCGTTCACATATTCACGCACTTATCCATAGAAAACAAAGTAAAACAATGGTTCAGTAAAAGAACAGTAAGAAGCTTGCACTGACAACTCATACAATGACTGGATAACGACTTAAATCAGCCGCCCCATGTGTTCTTTATTCTTTTCTTTTCTATACCAACTTTTACATATCAACCGCAGCTGTGCCTATGCCAAATTGGCTATGTCTAAAAAGAAAAACGTACGTTCTTTTAGGGATTCTCGGGGAACCATGATGTATTAAAGGGGCCCTGCAATGACTTTTTTACTAATTTTATTTTGCACCGAAGCTGAGCGCACTGAACGTAGTAACTTAGTGAAACTTTTCTTTTCTCGAAATTCCCTTTATTTTAAAAGTTATCGGCAAATTAAAATTACAAAAACAAGCAAAAAATAACCTCCCTCATGACGTCTTTGGTTGCTTGAGAGTGGCCGTGAACTAGAGGAGAAGTAGTGAACTCATCGAGCGCTCACGGCTGCCGCACTCCGAGTCGACGGCGCGAGAGGGCGCCATTGAAGCGTGTTCTGGATAGGCTGTATGCAGCGGGCAGCCAGAGCGGCTCTCATTGCATTTGCTGCGCGATTAAATACTAATTCGGCATGACACTTCATTGGCCACAAACGACAGCAAACACGGGGTTAAGATCAGTTCAGAACGGGAGCCACTTCGCGCTGCCATACCGCCAAAGGGCTAAGTCGCCAGCCAAGCCCGCGCCGAGAGGGAACGCTTGGAACCGTTCGGATCCTCGAGCCGGTATACGACCGCAGCGCCGCCGCTTACATCCGGGACCTTTCCGTGTCGGCGCCTGATCCCACTATTCCTTTCTAGTATGCGCCGCTTTTTCCACCGCTTCGTGGCGGGTATATCGGCGGGTCATTTCTTGTTTCCGTACTTTATGAACTGCATTCGTTTCTTTTTTGATCTAAAATACTGAACAAAAACTACTTTTATAAGTAATTGAAACGGTTCGCGCCACTTATATTTTGTATTTCGACTAAAAAGAAGCTTTGAGCTGCTCTGACCAGTAGTAAGCCCAGGACCAAAGACGTCACATTTTGCGCGCTTTCGGTACCGCGGGTCGCCCTCGTCGGTGGAGGAGGTTTCGGCGTCGTCCGGTTAAAATATGACGCACTGATATTTAGTTACTCTCTTCGTGCCCGATGGCTTGCCCGAACCCCAACAGACTTAGAAACCGCAAAAAAGGTGGGCGCTTAAATATGATTGCAGGGCCCCTTTAAAGGGGTACTCCGCCGATTTCTTCATGGTCTCCGATTTGCTTGAAGTTTTGCTAAACTCACCAAACAACATCGCCAAAATAGTATCCCAAATATTAGGTCAAAATAATTTTTTTTCACGAAGTTATTGAATTTACAATTTTGGTCCTCACCGTGTTTTTCAAACTGAAAGTCTCTACTGGCAACAATGAAAAAGTGACGTCATTGGAAGTGCAGGGGTTCACTCTTTGGACTGTAGAATTTGTTCCCAACTGATTCGAAGCACTTTCATGGTGTCAAATGAATGCCTTGGAAGCTGGCTCCAGTTCCCGCGCTCCAGCACGGAACAAATGATTGGCATATTCTATTTTTTAGACTGCTCGCCCGACTGGCAAGCTGAACTTCCACTGACGTCACGGCCCTGAAAAGGGCGGGTATATTTGAATGTCTGTTTTTGCATCATTTTCATTTGCCGATTTCGCAATAACTATTATGAATTTCACGATACTAAATAGCATACCAGAAAGGGTAAAGGCCTGGGAGTCAGAAAATATAGTTAGTTGAGGTAGCTCAAAAATCGGCGGAGTACCCCTTTAACGCAGACGTAGACAAACTAGTGTTAAAAGTTTTACACAAAACCCCGAGACTCGCGGAAAAGAAAGGACAACACAACACGAAGTCTCAAACACAGCAAGTTGGACCATCGAATTCTCAACTGGAGGCAGAGATTGCGTACATCGGTATGTGCCCCAGGATCACGTACATCGACCGTGATCGCTTCGGACTCCTGGCGTCAATGCAAGTTGGGGGCATCACAAAAGCAAGGCGCTGAAGGATAAGAGCTGTGTTTGAGACTTCGTGTTGTGTTGTCCTTTTTTCCCCCCCAGTCTCGGGGTTTTGTCTAAAAACAATATTTTAGCCTGAATGAACCGGTTGCATCCACCTAGTGCTTTCAGGTTTCACGATTCATGAATAGCATCGATCACGCATCTTAAAGCTAAGGGCGCTAAGTGATACTGTCAATATTGCCGGCTTGTAACAGCCTTTTTTTACTTTAGTTTGAAAAAGGAAGTCGAGATAAGGATAGGTAAGTACAGTGCTCCTCTCCAGCCTCAATGACGTCACTTGATTTCCCAGTTATTGAGATATTGCCGCTTGCTAAGAGATAAATCGGACAACGGACCAGCTTGAATGCCTCCCCTGGATAGGGTATACCAACAAGTCAAAGTGTCACCAGAGAGGGCTATCTCGTGGCGGCGTTAGGGTTGGGGGAGGCCGTACCAGCCAGTCTCCTTCCTGCGGAGTTTCCATTCATACTCGAAAACCCAAACCCCTTTGGCTTTCGTTCGTGCGGAAATCCCCCTTTATGTTGTGTTTCGTGACGCCTTCACAGTTTAGGAGCCTCCGCGTTCATTTTCTTGCAGAACAGAAGGTTCATCCAATCACAGCGAACAACGAAGGAATTTGAGCTAACAACGAATATCGGAATAGATGCCTTGCATTGACGTAATACTGTACTGCAAACAGGAGTCCTTCGCATATGGCAGCGTGACGTTGAGTGTGCAAACGTATTATGATTTGAAACACTCGTTGAGGCAAGTGACAACATAGCTTCCACTGCATTAATAGGGCGCTTGGTACCAAAGTACGACGGTAAAGAACGTCGTACATCACGGGCAAGGCATATAAACAATTAGATATAAGAAATCCAAACCACAATAGGACAATCATGCAAGGAAAACGTCATGCCCAGTGTCGCAGCGTACAAGGCATTGTGAAGTTTAATCTTATTCCAATCGTGGCAATTCGCTAGAATTGTTCAGTTGTTCGTGGTGATTTTCATCCATCCCCATCATAATACATTTGTTTGAGACCTGGCTTCTGGTCGGTGAACCCCCGCTTTTCGTGGAAATAAACGCTCTGGGTTTTTTTTTTTAAATTTTTATACTTATTATTGTATTCCTAATCCTTGGTTGTAAGTTGTTTTGAAACATGTAATGCTTGGAGAGAATATTAATAACTAATCGTCTCCAGCAAAAAAAAAAAAAAAAAAAAAGAATTAAGTTGCAGCGCTTTTGAATCCGACGGTTGCAACGAGAGAGTGGATCATTCCAACCATTTAACTACTTACTGATTTCTGCCTCAAACGCATTTTCCTAATAGGATGTTAAACTGAGGTTATAGAGGCGAAAAACAAATACCAGAAAATCATTAAAGCCCCTCGATGTTTTTGCGCTTGTTGTGCAAGTAGCGTCAAATGCGCGAGTGCATGAGGCCCATGTCTCGAGCCGCCCTTGGAAGCAAATGGCGGCGCAGCACTGAAATGAGCGGGCCTAGGAAGCGAATGGCGGCGGAGCACCCGCTCATGGCACGTGTCTCGCGCGCTTCCACAACAATGGTTGGCGGTACTTGTAAAAACGCTTCTATCAAGGGGCTTTAGAAAATCATGAGCTCGCATCGCCACTGCCCAGTGGCACGCACACATATTTTTTTATCAACGCAGCCACGACTGGTGATAGCGCTAGACTTGGATAGTCACTGTAAAAACCGATATTCATACACTCGTGGGCCACCGTTTTTAACTGCTTACGTCCTCGTGTGCGCATCGGGTCCTCGTGTGCGCATCGGGTCGGTTCAAAACACTTTATAGAGTCTAAGATTTTGGCACTGCGCAGCGGCTAAGCGCGGCTGATAGATATCATTTCCATGCGTCCACCGAAAAAGGCATCCACCAAAAAAGGACACGACGGAGTAAAAACGGTGGATGCGTGTTATGTGAGATTTACAAGCTACATCACAATGATCTCGCAAAATAATAGCATCTCATTTACGCAAACACAGAGCTCCAGGCCAGCTACCAAATTCCTCTTTCCTGTCGGCTTTTCTCAATATTTCTCCTGAATTTTGTAAACACGTGTCACCTCATACCTCACCCCCCTGCGGGCACAACGCCGCATGAGCGCAAAGCTTTCGCCATCGAAGGCGCCTTGTCACAATTGGGAGCTCGTAGCCTTTCGCCTCTTCTAAGCACTCCCAAATCCCCACTCAAGCTCACCAGCCCCCCCTCTCCTAATGATGGCCTTCAGGCGCCGCGGTAGTACCGCCTGCCTGTTTTGTCCGCGGGCCAGAAGCATCATGCATCTTCAGGGTTTCTTGCTTCCGCACGGGGGAAGCAGACAAACGCTCGCCGACGTCGTCTTGTCGGCATCCATTCATTTCGCTGCCCCTCTTTGCTCGCTTTAAACTGGTTGTCAATCAGGTTCATGAGTCCTGCCTGTCATTTTCTTCTGGTTTTGACTTTTCAAGCAAGTCTCTCCTTCGCCCCGGTGCTTTCCGTGCTTGGCGGAGATGAGGCGGGTGGTAGGTCAGCATTCATAGAAGGGTCATTTCATTTTCATCTAATTTATTTCGGTTCAGGAGAGACGGAGGTACAGCAGATAGGCCGAAGGCCCATAACAAATAACCTGCAAACACGCAAACTAAAAAAAAAAAAAAAAAAAGGGAGGGGGAGGGGGGGCTCGGCAGCTCGGGCCTGAGGACAGGAGGGGCTCAAGCCCACCCTGCCCCCCCGCTTCCGGAGCCCCTGCGCCTTTGTTCGGCGTGGCCTCGCTTGGCGGGGCCAAGCTAAGCCTAACCTGGCCACCGAATTTTCGGTGGACCTGTAGATGCCGACGGTGTTTCCAATGAATGGTCCTACGACCGCATGATGAACCAGGAGGTGACGGCAATCGAATAGCGGAGGTCGTGGCCCCGGTGGGGCGCTGAACTCGAAGAAACGAAGGAGAAATCGTAGAGCACAACGCAGTAACGTCAGCTCAAATCCTCGTCGTCTTCGTCTTCCGATGTTGACATCACGGCCCAATGTTGCTTTAGCGATCGGCAACCCGCTGGCCGCCCGCTAAGGAGCAGCGGCTCGCGGCGGGTCGCGTTTTTATTATCGGCATTAGTTGAGAATGCGGCGTCCCACGGACGTGAAATTTTGGCTGGGGTCGTATTTTGTGTCACTAAAGCGATACCAGTAATTTAATTCATTTTGAGTTTTGGCCGGAGTTGCCCTTTAACTGAGACCTGCTCTTCCTCTTAATTTCCTAGTGCGCTATCTCAACTTGGTGTCTATACTCCTCATGTATAAACAGCTGAAAACCTTTCGTGCCCATTGCTCCCCATCCTTTTGCCTCAACCGAACCTAAATTCTATCTTGCTCACAGTTTCCCTGCCCTCAAATGACGCCCACCCAACATCTCCTCGTACTCCCTGGTTTGGCGTTTTGCATTGCTTCGGGTGCAGCGCTCAGGGAGTGTCGCGGCAGGCCACGAGAGCGAATCGGGGTGGGGGGGGGGGGGGGGGGGGGGGGGTAGTGGAGGGCCACGCGAGATGGGGGGCAGGGGGAAGGGGGCCCTTTGGTGCCATGACCTTATTGTATTGTATTGTATTGTATTGCACTTTTATTGAACAGTGCCGCCCGGTGTGCAGGCATTCAGGGAAAGCCATGCGCCCATACACGTTTTGTGCCCCTGACACCGACCGGGTGGCGCTAAAAATTGAGACTAGGGAAAAAAAAAAATAAGGGCAACGAAGATAAGTATCGGTCAGGAACAGACAAGAAAAGTCCAGGCACACATAATGTACAGTACCTAAATAACACATGCACGCGCACACACACACTATATGGGGGACGCGATTACTTTGCACAGCTCCCGAATGTCATCACGGTGGTCGGGGAAAGTTTCTGTCATCTTTGGCGGGGGTGACCTCCAGAGAGTTGCAGCACGTATGAGCCACGACTTACTGTGGTGCAAGGTCCGCGATAGAGGGGGCTGCAGCCAGCCGGTGCGTTTGTTGAGGCGCAGTGAAAAGGGGACTTCAGGCGGACCGGTGTTGAGACAGATAAAGAGACAGAGCAACCTGATTGTTGCCATTTCCCCACGGTGTTGTAGGCTCTGCCACTTGGCGTGCTGTAGGAGTCTTGTGGTGGGGAGGTCCCTCGAGGCCGTGTGGCACGACGATGGGAACACACGTCTGTATAGCGTGAGGGCTGCTCTCCGCTGGATACTTTCAAGGGAGCTCTTCAGGGCAGTTGAGGGGGGATCCCATATATATAGCTGAACACAACTCGAGTTGAGGGAGCACCAGAACCGTGTATAGATCTCTAAGTGATGCCGCCGGCATGTCGCGGGTGATGTGAGGAATGAACCCCAATGTGCGCCTCGCACGAGAGCTGGTCTCGTGCACGTGTCTACTGAAATTTAGGCGCTGATCGATTGTAACTCCAAGAATTTTGCTGTTGCTGACATTAGGTAGGGGGATGTCACCAAGCGTAAGACTGCAAGCAGTGTTGTACACGTTCCTCAAGAAGAGGAAGGGAACCTCGTTCCTCGTTCCTCTTGATTCTTGGAACGCGTTCCCGTTACAAGTTCCATCTGCGAGAAAGTAACTCGTTCCCGTTACAGTAAAAAAAAGGAACGTATCGTTACATATACGTTACATTTGTATTTTGCTAATTACCATATGTAGTTAGATTAAACCAAGTTTGTTTTTGTTTTTTCATCTATCCCATCAAGTAGCAACATACGAATTTGAAAGCCGTGATGGAAGGACACCAGGAGAAGAAAACAAGCGGAAGCGAGTTTCATTTGCTGAAAAATTCCCCTTTAAAAATCTCGGCGTTATGCCGTATTCATGTTTGGGGTGGGTTATGCAGACGAGCCAAATGTACTGTTACCCCGCATTGCACGAGCGTTTTACAACAACCTCACACATTTCAATCTAACAAAGTCCCGTGTTCGAACTTAACAACAGTTGCTACTCGATGCTGCTGTCTGCAACACGAGCAAGTGGAGAAGAAGGTAGGACATTTGAAAGGTCAGTCTTGAGAACTACCAATCCCTCTTTGTAAAGGTTAAATTCGTGGTTCACTTTGAAGGTGGGAGAAGAGAGGGAATCAAGATTAATTTTTGTGCATCTGTCCAATGCTTGGGAAACAAGGGTGCGTTCGATGTCTAGTAACCATGGGCGTACCAACACGGGGGGGGGGGGGGGGGGGCAAGGGGGCGCTTGCCCCCCCAGTTCTCAGAGTAGGGGTACAAGACATGGGTTTTGCCCCCTCTGAAACAGCCACCACTGGACAGGGCAAACACTGGCCGGCAGCGCCCAAGGAATACCAAGGGCACCGCCCCCCGACCCGCGGGGGCATATTTTTAACGCGCAAGCGATACGAACCCTAGCAACGGCGCTCACGCCGGATTGGCTGGTTCGTGGAGATAGGCGCTGCCGCCGTCAACATAAGCAGTGGTTACAATGCGAGTTTCCGAAGCGGTAGCGTAACTTAGTTGTAAGATGTCCGCCTCATACGTAGCCGACCCAGGTTCTATCCACGGTGTCGGCATCTTTTTTATTTTTTTTTCCTGGAACATTTTGTTTTGTCGAGGCATTTGGCGATATTGACAACATTTCTTTTTACGATTAACACTGAAAAAAAAAAAAAAGCAAATGCTGTCAACGAAACATCGCTGAACTAAATCGTATGGGACTCTATTTATGGATGTGCATGGGGGACAGCGGGGCTTGGGTTGCCGGCTGCAAGGCGGTGTGGGTGTGTACGGGGGTCGAAGAGGAGGGGGGGGGCTAAGTGGGTAAATAGTTTTGTAATTAGCAGCCGCATACTGTTGCCGCGAAGCGGCGTGAACGCAGGCGAGGGGAAGGGGAAGGGGGGGGGGGGGGGGGCGGGTTATACACACGCGCTGTCCGAATCCGAAATTTAAGTTCTCGCGCGTTGCCGAGCAGCCAATCCGGCGGGAGCGTCGTTGCTAGGGGTACTATCACCTGTGCCGTAAAAGTTAGTGATGAACCGAATCTGCCGAACTTCAGATTCGGCAAAGTTCTGCACATGCCGAAATTTAGAAGGAAAGTTCGGCGAAAATTCGGCAAAAATTCGGCAAATGTTTGCGCGCGCTCACGAACGCGACGGGGCCATGGATCGCAAATGGACGCCGCGCAGTCGCGCGGTTACCATCGTACAGTTTAGTACAACCAGCGGTTACGACGAGGTGTGGAGAAGGCGACACGGTAACTGTGCGTTTGTGAGCTTTCGCGAGTGTGGTCCTCTTCAATATTTTCAGCCTCAAGAACAGAATATCGATCAGTAATTTACGCAGTCCACTGCGTAAGTGACAAATGATGCGGTGCATTCTGGATAACGTGATTTTCAGTTGACGTTTCCATTGATGAAACAAGGTAGTTGAAACATTGACTGACAACTAACAATTACGCTCAGTGTGCTCAGTCAACTGCCGTCAAACGGGGCAGAGTCACGAGAGCTTGCCAGAATTGCCAGAATGTATGGGATGCAGGTGGTATCCTCGTCATAATGTGATACATGTTTTCCCCCTTCTTTTCTTTCTTTTTTACGCACTTTCTGTAGTGTGTATATCCTGTACATTTATACATCGGTTTTGTTTTTTCACACGTGGTGGCGGGCTGGCCGGCGCTCTGCGCAAGGGTTTTCACCTATCTGCCTAGCCCGGGCCCCACACCACCACATGGGCCCCTTCCAGTTTGTGCAAATAAAATTATTATTATTATTATAACAGTCATATTTTCGGCTCACAAGTATAGTTTGTGCCAAAACAGAGTAATATTGCTTTTTGGTTCGCGTTATTTCGCAATTTTCATGTATCTGCATAAAAATAAACACAGAACTATCTATCATGCCCTCGACGTTGCACATCCGACATTCCTAACTCTCCTCGTCTTTCTAAACGTTCGTGTGTGTCCTAACACCAGAAACCGGAATTTTAAAGGTTCAAAACGGCACGTTGCGAATATGGAACGCACACTTTCATGCAAAGCTGACGTCAAGTGACTCAAATAAAGAAAAAAAAATGCATATTTACAATATTGTTATCTCTTCTGGTGAAGGCTCAGCAACCGTTGCATTCGTTTTCGCGCGCGAAACGGCGACTCCCAGAGAAAGTAAGAACGCAGTGATTGTCTTTATTTTAACAATGTAAACACACCTGCAGGCGTGCGCTGATGAAGTCTCAAAATCAAAACTCTGGTAGCGTATCGTGACTGCATTGGCTATACTACCCAACCTCGTTGTCACACCACTTTCTGGAAGCAGACACTATAATTGCAAGTAAACACACAAAAGCGACACCGATACACTTATCTTGCAGAATATCACCTTATTTAGGAATAACTGTGTCAATGGGCACTACATAATGTATTTAAGTTAAGAAAAAAAAAACTTTTTTTCGGGAGACAAAACTAAATATTTTCAATTCAATTCAATTCAATTTCAATTCAATTCATTTATTTACTCCCATTTTTACATATGGGTGACGGAGACAGGGAAAAAAGCTGCAAAATGTGCAGCTTGACAAAGCCCCTGCCCCCTATCGGCAGATCGGCAGGCAGGAAACGGAAACAGAAACATTTTAAAGGCGAAAAAACAAAACAGGCAGTTCTATGCAGGAGAAAAAAGTTTAAAAGTTAGAAGTGAATATTGTGCGTATTGTTTTCTTATTTAGTGCATTAAGACAGACATGGTGGTCTCTTAAAAAGTTCAGTAATGTTGGCAATGTATGCTGTAACATTTGAAGCCCATAATTTGTTCTAGGACGAGGTACTCTCAGGGACCCGGCGCTACGTACTCCGTATACCGTATTTTTAACACTTAGTCTAGAAAACCGCAGTAATGGGTGGTTAAAATACTTAAGGGATGCCGCGTATACTGTCGCAAGCTTATATTTGTAATATTCTTGTATTTTTATTACTTTATGCTTACAGAAAAGTGGATCGGTGTGTGCGTAATACGACGCATTGGCTACGACTCGAATTGCTCTCTTCTGCAATAAAAAAAGTTTATTAAGGTTTGTACTGGTCGTGGTTGCCCACACCAGGTTACAGTAGGATTTACGAGAATTGAACAATGCATTAAAATTAAGAGTTTAATACTAGATGGTAATGTATGGCGATGCTTATATAGAATTCCTGCGATATTTGAAAGCTTAAGTGTAAGATTTTGAATATAGGAGTCCCATAACATATGTTCATGAAAAATTATGCCTAAAGTTTTAACAGTGCTTGCAAATTCAATTTCCGAAGAATTCCACATTAACTTCACATTAGGATTGCACACTCTACCTTTTGATTTAAAGATAACGGCTTTTGTTTTGGTTTCATTTATTTTTAGGGAATTTGAGACAGTCCATGTACTAAGCTTTTGCAGACATGTGTTTGCATCGGCTATCATTATATCAATATTGTTCCCTGAAAAAAATATACTAGTATCATCGGCATACATGACAAATGAGGCGTTACTTGCAATAGCGACTACATCATTTATAAATAAATTAAAAAGCAGTGGCCCCAAGACACTACTTGAGGTACCCCTGTTCGGACTGCTTTCAGCATAGAAGAAAAACCATTAATTTCAACTGTTTGCATCCGACCGCTTAAGTAACTTTCAATTAAAACAAGAGAATGCCCTCGAATGCCATAGAAATTTAATTTTTTAAATAGAATTTTATGATTTATCCGGTCGAAAGCTTTTGAAAAATCGATAAATATCCCCAACGTTAAGAGTTTGTTTTCTATATTATTTAGAATAATTTCTTTTTGCTGTAGAAGAGCTAGTTCAGTAGAGCGGCCTTTCCGAAAGCCATATTGAAAATCAGTAAATATCGAATTTTTTTCACAAAAGTTGTTAAGTCTAGCGTGTATAATCTTCTCTAAGCCCTTAGAAAAAACGGGTAAGACTGAAATTGGTCTGTAATTGGACATGTCATTTCTATCTCCAGACTTATATAAAACAGACACCTTCGCAATCTGCATACCCTTTGGAAAAACGCCAGTCGAGAGCGACAAATTAAAAATATGTGTGAGGTACGGCGTAATGATGTCAATCACATATTTTACCGGCTGCACCTGTATACCATTAAAATCAACACCTTTACTGTTTTTGAGGTTTAAAAACACCGAACGTACTTCACACTCATCAGTAGGAAATAAGAAGCAGTTTTCTGCTATGCGTTGAGTTAAACAAAGATCACCACTTTGTAACTGAACAGGGGAAAATAGATTCGTAAGATAGTCATTAAATTTATTTGCTAACTCTACTCCACTGAAAGTTCTACCATTTATTACAAGTTCTTTGATAGCGTTTGCTTTACCGTTACGATTTAGGATATTATTAACTTTTTTCCAGATAACGTCACTTCTATTTTCATTATAAAACATTTTATAGTAATATGCACTTTTTGCTTTTCTTAACATACTAGTTACTTCATTCCGACACTTTTTAAACATTTTAAGCACATCCAGGTCTTTCGTCCGCACGAAACGCTCATAAAGCTTGTTTTTATTTGTTATCATTTTTAGTATATCTCTGGTAATCCACGGTTTTCTAGACTTTTTGTGTGGCGTTATTTTTCGAAGTTTAAAACATTCTTTATATAATAGACAAAATGTATTAATAAACCAATCATACGCTTCATCGGCCGAATCCATTGAGAGTATCCCGTCCCAGTTTTGAGATTCCACACGGTGTCTAAACATACCTAGCGTTTCCGCGTTAACAACCGGAGAAAAAAATGCACTATTATGACACGGTTTTTCTAGGTTTTCGAAATCAGAAAAAATATAAATTGGAAAATGATCACTGACATCAGAGCACACAACACCCGCGGTAATCCGGGTCAGAGGTATGTTTGTAATAAATAAGTCAAGAACCGTTTCACTGCGTGACGTCACTCGAGTAGGATGCGTGATCACATTAGAAAAACCGTAAGATTGAAACAAAGAAGAAAACTCAACTTGACAAGCGGTAGCACAACTCATATCTATATTAAAATCCCCACCCAAAATTAAACTGAAACCGTTTTCACCAACCAACTGAAATACTCTTTCGAGAAATCTCCAAAAAGCAGATAAATCACCATTTGGAGGTCTATACAATACTGCAAGTAGAGTGTTTCCGAGTTTCACACATAGGGATTCGTAATTTTTAGTCATAGAAGTAATGTCTGTCATGAGACTGCACTGAGTATCTTTTCTTACATACATGGCTATCCGCCACCGCGCCTTGAGCAGCGATTTAAATAACATGTCGAATAATTATCAAAGTTCAAAACATCTGATTCTTGCATAAACAACGTCTCGGTCAGCATTAGCACGTCAAAAGAAAATCCGAAGTCATTAAGAAGAATGCCAAGCTCATCGCCTTTATTACGTGCCGAACGTACGTTTAAATGAAAAACAGAAAATGGTTTTACTTTCTTGTTATCAAAAACCCTTCCCAAATCGGAAGGAAAGCAGACGTCTAAGTTGGTCATCTTCACAAAAACAAAACAAGAAGAACACAAACGCCTCAGCCTACCTTATCTACAGTCTGTAAAGGTCATCTCTGTCCTTTATCAGAATGGCACGCATGCCTGCAGACTTTCGAACAAAAACCTTTCCATTCCCGTACCACGCGAAAGCGTAGCTTTTTTCTTTAGCCATGTCTTTTGTGGCCCGAAGAAGTTCTCTGTTGAAACGAGTGAGGTTTTCTTGAATAAATATGCGTGGGGTAACGTCCTTTAGAGTGCTTCTTTTCTTCAGCCATATGTCTTTGGTGTCTTGTCTAACAAAGTGAATAATAATTCCGGGAACGTGGTCTTTCCTTGCCGGCAACCTGTGTACAGTTACAACGTCGGAAACCTCTAGGTGAGGAACCTCTATTTTGTCAGCAACTTTATTTAGCTCGGTAATCAAGTCCTCATTTTCTCATTATCAACGTTAAGTCTGGAAAATAGCTTACGTAATACCTGTTCACAAAACTGGTGATCGCCAACTAATAAGTAATTACCGTCCCATCTCTCTCACCAGTGTTCCATCTAAGCTCATAAAGCATATACCTTACTCAAATATAATAAACTTTCTTGACTCTCATAACCTTCTTTTTGAGCATCAGCACGGATTTCGTATATCTTACTCTTGTGAAACCCAGCTAACCACCTTCCTTACTGATATTTATTCAAGCTTCGATTCGCATACTCAGACCGACGCCATTTTCATGGACTTTTCCAAAGCATTCGACAAAGTACCCCACCAACGTTTTTTAACAAAGCTTAACGATATTAATATTCATCCCTCAGTTGTTAAGTGTATTTCTTGATTTCTAATTAGCCGTAGGCAATATTCCTCCGTTAACAACGTAAAATCTCTCACCTCTACTGTAACGTCACGTGTCCCCCAGGGAACCGTACTTGGCCCCCTTTTGTTCTTAATTTATAGTAATGATCTCCACCTTAATATAGGTTCTTCTGTGCGCCTGTTCGCCGATGATTGTGTCATTTACCGACCCATTCTTTTATACCATGATTATCATACTCTCCAGGAAGACCTTGAGTCTGTGATCCATTGGTGTGAAAAATGGCAGATGACGTTAAACTTCAATAAATGTAGGTCCCTACCATTTTCCCGCACTTCGCGTGCCACGCCATTTTTTAATTACCTCACTAGCACTCATGTAATAGCATGCTCATCATATAAAAACCTAGGTGTTCATCTCACCTCTGATCTATCATGGACTACTCACATAACTTCTGTTGTTTCTGATACTAACCGTTTTCTCGGATATTTGTGCTGTAACCTCAGCTACAGCCTCCGTAAAACGACTAGCGTATACTACTCCTATAAGATCGACGTTAGAATACGCCTCATCTATATGGTCCCCACGGTAGTCCTACCTTGCAAATATTCTAGAATTCGTCCAAAACAGAGCCCTTCGTTTTATTTATAACAACTACTCATCATATACCAGCATATCAGGATTACGCCAATCAGCTAACCTTCATTCACTTTCCCTTCGCTGCCTTTCTCTCCTCCATCGAATCTTTTATCACAATATCTACCTGAAAGAATCACTGCTATCACCTCCCCGTCGTGTTTTCCTGCGTCTAGATAACCTATATAAATTACGTCCAATTCGATCATCAACTGTTTCTCACCAGACTTCCACACTACCATTGGCCGTCGTGGATTGGAATTCACTACCTCATAACATTGTTTCTATTAGTGATACTACTAAATTTGTTGAAGCCATTAACCTCTCTTTATCTAACCTACCTAGCTAGCTTACAGTGTTATAATTGTGTTTACTGTTCTATTTGTTTTTGTTCTATTGCCACCCCCTTGTATAATGCCACACGGGCCCTTAAGGAAAATAAATGATGATGATGATGATGAGCAGTGTATTTTTGCCGAATCTTTAGAAAAGTTCGGCAAAAGTTCGGCTCCCCCGAATCCCAAGATTCGGCAAAAGTTCGGCCCATCACTAGTAAAAATATGCGACCCGGAGAAAGGGGGGGGGGGGGGGGGGGAGTTGGTTTGCCCCCCCCCCCCCCATTCAAAAACAAGTTGATACGCCACTGCTAGTAACCTGTTCTTTTGATGCAACTGGTTTCTTTATAGAAGTTCAGTGATGGCTGCAGTCGGCCTTATATTTCTGGGTGTATGAGGATTCGTGGAAGCAAAGAAAGTAGCTGAGTATGAGACGTCCCTTTTTTGTCTTTTCCTTCGACTAAATGTTTGGATTTCTGTACCGCAGTCTCGGGCACTGAAAAGAGAACCAATGCTCACTAGCTCACTTGCACCAACTGTTACCAAGCGAGGACCCCACAAAATAAACACTAAGTAACAAAAATACTTAACGAGATCCTGCTCTTCGTAAATAAATTGTTTTTGTAGTTTTTTTTTTTAAATTACCCTCTTTGAAATAAAATAAAAATTACCCCACCGGACGAAAAAAAAGGAACGCCGTTCCTTCTTCCGTTCCTGTAAAAATGTAACGAGTTCCCGTTCCAGTTCCATCGATGCTAAAGGGAACGGCGACGTTCCTTCGTTCCTCCTAAAAGAAGCGCGTTCCAGGAACGCCGTTCCTTGAAACGCCGTTCCGTACAACACTGACTGCAAGTAAGTGATCTGCCATATGAGGACATGCTGATGGTCATGCTTTGGCTTTTTTTGGCGCGGCAGCTTGTGGACCGTAGACCAGTGGAGGGAGGCGTCAAGGTCACTTTGTAGGGAGGTAAATGCGTCAGGTGAGTTCAGGGGCTGCATGAGCGTGAGGTTATCGGCTAATGATATGGCTTTGGATTGCATCGCATCAGTGATGTCATTCACATAGATGGAGAACAGCGTTGGCCCCAATACGCTGCCCTGTGGAACGCCGGCAAGCACAGTGCAGGGCGGCAAGAGGTGGCCATGGAAGGCCACTCGTTGGGTCCGGTCACTGACGAAGTTCATCAACCAGTTGGCCAGGGTGCCCTCAGTGCCAACCTTCTCCATCTTTTGGGGAAGAAGCGCATGGTCAATCCGGTCGGATGCTTTAGAGAAGTCCGACTGGACTAACTCGCAGGGAGTTCGCTGATCAAGATACGTGCTGAGTGTGTGGACAGCCACGGCCAGGGCGGTCTCGCAGCTGTGCGTTCGTCGGAAGCCATGCTGTGCCGGGCTGAACAGTCCATAGTCATCCATGTGGTCCATGATTTTCTTATTAATTATTCTTTCGAGCGTGCGGCACACTATTGAGGTTGATGCGATGGGGCGATAGGAGCCCATGGTGTCCGTACCAAGTCCACCTCCCTTGTGAACAGGTGTTATAATGGGCCTCTTCCAGGCCGAGGGAACAGTGCCGGAATCCAGGAGGCGCTGGAACATTATGGGCAGGATAGTCATGATTACAGGGACAGATCGAGAGCTTGAAAAATGCAGGATGCACTTGGAGCTGGCCCAGGGTTCTGGGCTGTGCGGACGAAGGACACTGAGTATTGTTCATTCTGTTCTGTGATTGATAGCGACGAGAGAATGGGCTGAGGGGATGATGCAGGGCTGTCGATGATTGAGGCTGGTGCTGGTGGTGGTCTCGAGGGGGTCGGGGGTAGGGACGGGGTAGGGAATTCAGGGGGTGACCAAACTGATGAGAAGTGTTCGCTAAATAGGGTAGCTATTATGGAGGGGTCGGATACCAACCTATGGCTGTGCTTGAAGGATGGGTGACTGGGAGAGGAGGATTTCCGTTGGGAGCGTACATAGGCCCAGAATAACTTGGGCTGTTTGGCTGCTCGGGCTGCGATACTCGTGACATAATCTTGATGCGATATGTGCACGAGCCTCTTCACTTCCCTTTGCCATTTCTTGGCTTCAGTGTAGCTGGACTGGCAGTGTCGTTCTCGTGCTCTGTTAAATAGTTGGCGTTTTCTTCGTGCGATCTTTGCGATGTCGTTGGTTATCCATGGCGGCCTTCTCTTCTTGGGGGCATGAAAATGAGGGACAGTTTCGGTCCGAATAGCGGCCATAAAGTCGAGCCAGAGCTCGTACATGTCGTTTGGAGAGTATTCAGTCAGCACCATTGACCATGGGGCAAGGTGGAGGAGCTTGCAGAGGTGGGTAAAGTCTGTCTGTGCATAGCGGTGCACCATACGGGCAAAGCGACCCTGGCGGGGAAACGAGGTATAACTATGGATATGTATGGCCTGGTGATCACATCCAAGTAAACTGTCCTGGGCGTAGCAGTCTGATACGAGAGCGGGATTTGTGGTCAAAGACAGGTCGAGTTGAGACTCCTTTCCTGCTGGCGACCGGTACGTGGGGTCGTTGCACAGCTGGACCAATCCAGCAGGTTCCATCATCTCGAGGAGCTGCTGGGACGCTGGGGTGGACGGGATGGGGGACGAGAAATCACCCCAATTTATGTGCACATTAAAGTCTCCAAGCAGGTAGATGCTTGTGTACGATGAGCGCTGTTCCACAAGTTCGCTGATGGAAATTTGGAGGGTTTCGAATACCAGTGTTTGTGCGTGAGGGGGAATGTAAATACAGGCTCGGAGAAATTTGCTCTGGGTGTTCAGAAATTCTACGAAGATGGCCTTAATGTGTCCGGTTCGAGGTCGTATTGGCGGCGGCAAGCAAGGTGGGATGGGGCGAGCACCATGACCCCACCCCCGCGAGACGTCGAGCGATCTTTTCGGAACACCTGGTACCGGGTGGTGTCGACGGTCTGGCCGTCGCATGTCGCCGAGTCCAGCCATGTTTCGGCGAGGGTGAACACAGTGTCGTCTGATGATTCGAGTAAAGTGTTTAATTTTTTTTTCACTGATCTGACGTTGGAGTACCATATTTCCAATTGCTCTGCATTCTTTCTTTTTGTTGACGTAGTGGAGAAGGTCGGGCTGGGTTTGTCCCCGGCTGTGGTAGGTGAGGCGATCGTCGGTAGTGCAGGCTGCTTCGGCGCTTCGAACAGGCTGTCGTCGAACGATGGCAGCTGGCACACGCCGCAGTACCATGGTTCTGTGCAGTTCGACAGACGCCGATAGGTAGGCAGTGAGAGCTGCTCGCATTTCCTGTGGACCCAGATGTTGCACCCATCGCATTGTCACGCCGCCACGCTGTCGTAGAGCGGCCTGCAGCAGCGAGGACGAGTAGGACACGGTTTCGGGTTGAGCGGTACATCACCAGCACAAAGCAGAATCAAGTACACATGAGGTTGAAGGACGGAGGTCGGGCAGCAGTACGTCCGGTTCTTCGCCGGTGACGGGTTCGGGCCGAAGCGGGTAGGCTTAGCGCATCCGCGAGTGAATGCCGCCGCTGTGCTCCACACCAGACGATCGAAATTTGCTTGACGATGGGCACGTTGCGTCGCAGGGTGTTTGCGTGGAGTACCGAAGCGTGGAGAGCGCAAACCAAAACATTAACAAGCGCACGCACTTCAAAACGTGACCGTTCGTCATGGCGCCCGTCATAACCTTAGTGACGCCATTGTCTTAGGGGAAAAAGTAACTCTGTTAGAGTTACAGTTACAGTTACTGCTCTCTCGTTACAGTACAAAAATTGGACACAAGAAATCACAAACCAAAACAATATTATTTTGTTTGTTATATAGAAATTAAACAAAATTTGTCCCGGATGCCTTTTTTTTGCGTAATTCGTCGTTTTATCATTTTGATGTGCATGATTTATTTGCAATGATTTTTATAACTTAGAATCAACTTATTTCAAAATTGTCATCGGCCCGCGTCAGTGACCGTTTTCGTTTTTTTTTCACTCCGAAATGAATGAGGCCACATATGGTCACATAATTACCTGACAGGATATACTCGGAAGCAGGCCTAAACATAGCTGGTAAACGGAGGAGACAAAGTGAGGCCTTCTGGTGCTCAACGAGTGTATGACGCAGTATCACATCGGATACACTAATCTTCTGTTAAAAAAAAGACACGAAAAGCAATTTTAAAACGAATCAAACGATTAGCAAAGAACACTTGGTGGATGTCGCTAACGCCTCGTTTGTAATGCCCGTCTAGGAATCTCGACAAGTAGTGACGGTAACTGTCTCAACTCCGGCCAGACAGCTGAAGGAGGAATTCTCCTTCAGAAGAAGAGCTGAAGGAGGAACACTCCTCTCCCCGAGACTCTCTTTTGTGTGTCCCAGAAGTCGCTTTTGCCCCTCTACAAGATTATAGAAGATTAACTCCTCAATCAAAGTTCGTACAAAGACAGCTTCGGGGTTACTTCCGGTGGTCCGATCGCTGGTTTGCTTCGGCTGCTTTCAGCGGATGGTGCAAGCCATCGAGGCCAACCCAAGGCCGTCTGAATGTCACGTGATTTTGGAGAGGGGGCACAGCGACGCGCGGAAAGCGTATCACGGGCTGAGTCCACAGAGCGGGATTGGCTGCCCTATCGAAAAATATATTTTTTACCGGAATGTCATTTCCAGTAAAAGTCTATTTTACTGGATTATGGGACTTTTTCACTTCCAGTAAAACCGTAGTTCACCAAAATGTCACCGAATTTTTTACTGGAATGTCACCGGTTGTTTTACTGAAATGTTACCGGACGTTTACCGAAAGAGCACCAGACATTTTACCAGAATGTCACCGGATTTTTACCGGAAGCTTATTTCCAGTAAAAGTCTATTTTACTGGATTATGGGACTTTTTTTGCTTCCACTAAAGCCAGAATTTACCAGAAGATAACCAGATTGGCCGGAATTTACCGTGTTTGTTCTTTTTTTTTTTTTTCGGACGTCAACGGTAGGCACTTAGGAGGAAGCCTTTGAACCGTGGTTGGTGTATGTTTACCAGATGTTGGACGATTCGGTAACAATTAAAGTGGTTAGTCCACATAGACCTGAATGCTTTATGTATTTATTTACCAGGGTCGATACCAGTGAAACAATTTGCACAGCTGTAGACAAAAGCGATCAGACCAAATAGGAACAACCGAGTTGTTTGTCGCAAAAGATATCTTTCAAGGTACTCACAATGCCGCTGGGTAAATTCCTAGACGCGCGGTAGTACAACTAATAAAACCGCGCAAGTGCACCACACGGAGACACACAAGTATACTGTCGGTAGCACGTTTAGCGAAAACCACGAACGCGCGGAACGAACATCCGCCGCCGTTGAGAAATCACGGGCACAGATCACGATGTCGTCTCTGATGTCATCGCCGCGGGTGCACCAGGCGGACACATAGACACGGTCAGTAGCACGCTTAGCGAAAACCACGACCGCGCGGAACGAACATCCGCCGCCGTTGAAAAATCCCGGGCACACTGTATGACAGTGTATATTTTTATACATGCGCCAGCGACAAAGACTTTATCTTTCTGATGTAGCCAAGAGGTAGGGACGCCGGGACTTCTCGTCGCGGCATGAAACTTCCGGGTTCAAATCGCGCCAGAAGATTTTTTTCCCTTTTTTAAATGTTTTTCTCATGTACGCGTCTCACTTTTTAACTGCGATCCTTTTTAAAAATCATCCAAATCATCCACTGCACCACTGCGTCTTACTCGGTTTCTACCGGTTGTCCAACCTGTTGAATTGGCACACCGGAAGAACAAGAAAGATCAACCCAACTTAACGCGCTGATACAATTGTTTCATAATGTTCATTAAAAGGAAACCAAGATGACAGCATCGGTATTACTTTCACACAAATGGGGGCCCCAGCACCTACAATTTTATGTGTTATTGAGCGTAGCTCTTAGGCGCCCGTTTCCGACTTGAGCGGCGTCGGCGTCGCCGTCGGCGTAACCGCGCAGTGCATTATCTGTAAATTTCCCCGCTAAACTTAGCGGAAAATTTTCCTAGCGGGAAAATTTCCCCGCTAAATCTAGAGAAAACATTTCCCCGCTAAATCTAGAGAAAACATTTCCCCGCTAAATTTGGCGAAAACAAATTTCCCCGTTAAATCTAGCGGCAAAATAGGGAGTTTTCGTAGATCGCGTTTCCCCCTCCGCTAAGCCCTCCGCAACGAAGACGTCGCTACTGCGCCTGCGCGCCGATAGCCTTGACTGTAGAGTTCCCGGTATCGTAGCGTGTTACGGAGAGCGTTGCGGGACGGCGAAAACGATCTACGAAAACTCCCTAATTTACCTGCTAAATTTAGCGAAAATTTCCCCGCTAAATTTAACGGAAAAATTTCCCCGCTATATCTTGCGAAAAAATTTCCCCGCTAAACCTAGCGGAAAAATTTTCCCGCTAAATCTAGCGGACCTACTAAATTTAGCGGACAAATTTCCCAGCAAAATCTAGCGGAAAACTTTCCCTGCTACATTTAGCAGAAAAATTTTCCCCCTAAATCTAGCAGAGAAATTTCCCTGCTAAATTTAGCGGAAAAATTTCCCATCTAAATCTAGTGGAAAAATTTTTCCGCTAAATTTAGCCGAAAAGTTTCCCCTAAATGGAAGGCGAGCAGGAGAGGAGGAGGGGCATAGCCTCCTTTCCATAGCTTCCCCTCCTCGTCCTGAAGAGCTGCGCTCTAATCGGCGTTACAGGGAGTTGTAAACGGCTTTCATTTTTTTTAAATATACAACGCTCTTGCTACGACTCTTTTTAATAACAGGAGGCGCCTATTTAGCACTAAGACAAACTGCAGTTGTGTCAGACACGTAGCCAGGATTTTGTTTTGGGGGGGCCCGCCCATGACAAAATGCTGAATGAGGGGGAGGGGGAGAGGAGGTCCCAGCAAAATGGAAGATTTCGGGGGGGGGGGGGGGGGGGGGGTCGCCCCCACACACCCTGGCTACGTGCCTGAGTTGTGTCAATTAAAAAAAGAAAAAAAAAAACTTCCAAAAAATAAGCACAAGAAAAAAAAAAAAGTGCCTGGCGCGGTTCGATCCCGCAACTCCCACGCCGCGACGACAAGCGCCGGCACTCTTATCTTACTCGAAGCGACACGGATTTCTCTGTCATTAGTCAGGGACACAAGGTAGTTTCTTGTCCCCATGGAGCTGGCCACGTGAGATAAAAATCCCTCTTAGCCGCAGCCGCGGCCGCGGCTGCGGCCGCGGGATGCCGCCGTTCCTAAAGTTTGATGAGGCGGTTAATTGGACTTCGGTTTAAAGCCTCTGAAGTCAGTTTCTGCGAGCGAAATTAGACTTTTGTAATCGAAGCGCCAAGGACTTCTCTGCCATTGGGCAGGGACGCTAGGTGCTTCCTTGTCCCCATGGAGCTGGTCACGTGACATAGAAATCCCTCTTGGCCACAGCCGCGGCCGCAAGATGAGCAAACCGCCCCTGGTGTCTCAAACTCATTCGGGTGTGCGGGCCTCATAGCCCACTCCCGAAAGGTTGACGGCCAACGCAGGGTTGGGGAAGGGGGGGGGGGGGGGGCGGGGGCGGGCGGTGTTTTACGATCCCTTAAAGGGATGATGAACCGAAATTTGAATAAAAAAAAAAATGCTGGCGATATAGGCGGGACGCTACAATCTCTACAACACTACTAGTAAGGCGATATCTCAAATGGACGGCCGTATTTCCGGAAAAAGAAGTCGAAACAGAACCAGGCCGACGAGGCGCGCGACCGTCAAGATACGTAGTTTCCTCCTCTCTTCACTTCGCTCCCTCAAGGCCGCGAGGCGGAGAAGATGCGAGGCCGTTCCCTCTCCTTCTCGGAGAAACATGACGTCAACATTCCTGTCAAATGCGCCTAGTTTCTTTGAAAAATACGGTCATCCGTTCGAGATATCGCTGTATGAGTGATGTTTTGGTGTTTGTAGTATCCCGTTGCACGCTTTTGCCGTGTGTTTTGGGAAATCCAGATTTCGGTTCAGCATCCCTTTAAAAGGAGAAAACGTCAGTGGTTTTCACGCTTTAACGTAGCCGAGTCTCTCAGCGTCATATTTGAGATTTCCTAGAGAGGGACCTCGAGCTCCCCGCTTTTCGAAAACGCGCGCCGTTTTAGTGATGACATCTTCAGCTTTAATTTCTTTATGTGACTGCTTTAAGCACATCCCTGATGTAATAATATTTAAAATAACACCGCCATGATAGCGTCCTTGCATTTTTCTATTTAACAAGAGAACAAGCACACTGTCGTTGCCGTGTCACTCAGTTCTATCAAACATTAATCTAATTCATGTCTAAAAAACAAAAACAAAAACACACTTTTATACTACAGTCTTTGTTTGCCTGACAATTTTTAGAGTAGCCTTCTCAGATATTTTCGGCGTTTTAATGGTACTTGCTGACAGCTAGAAACTTGACCTCATGGCCTTATCTTTAAAAGTTGCTCTTGCTGGGCAAGAGTTCGTGCAGTCCAGGTGCACCAAAAAGGATTCGCTCGCGGTTGTAGCATAGTAGTGACATTGTGGTACATGTGAGTAACACGAGAAAGAGTTGAGAAGCAAATACTCCAACAAAATAATACTCAGTAAAAAAAACAGAATAAACGGGATAGAAAAAGAGATATGTGCGTGCGTTATAAGAACAGAGCAACGTTTCGAGTGTAAATGAACCGATATGAGACCATCATTTATGACGCCAATGTGCCGAGAAACTGAAGGAGAGGAGGAGACAAGAGCGCGCGGGGACGTCTGAACGCCGAGCTCTGGTGGGAACGATTAGTGGGTAGGCCTAAGGCTATACACGGTGTCACTAGTTGACACCTTTCCTGCACTAGTTGCGTGCAGGAAAGGCAAAGGCAACGCCAGGCGAGGGGAGAAAGGGCAAGCACTAGGATGGCTGGGAAGGAGGAGAGAACCTCCTCTAGTTTGTAACGTTCCTAGTGCTTTACCTTTCTCCCCTCACCCTCCATTGCCCTCCTCTCTCGTCCCGCCTTCCTAGTGCTCGCCCTTTCTCTCCGCCTGGCGTTGCCTTCGCCTACACTGCACACAACTAGTGACACGGAGTATAGCTGCCTTTGTCTCCACTGCACTCGTAGGACGCGTTCGAATGCATTCTGACGTCGCCGCGCGCCTTTAGTCTCCCCCTCTCTCTCAGTTTCTCGGCACATAGCACTCGAGACAAGAGAACTGGAGTTCGCAGCCGCTTGATGCTTGGGGGCCGCGTCCCAGAGAGCCGCGTGTTTGAGACCCCTGACCTAGACACGCGCGGCACGACACTGAGGGAAGGGGACGGTTAGATATAGATGATGACGTCTGGCGTGGTCAAGTGCACAAAGTCTAGGAGGCTCCGCAAGGCGTCTTCTCTGTCTGGTGATTCTGGAGGGTGGAGCCAATCGTCCAAGAAGTGGGCTTGGCTGGCCCGAAACTTGTCCCTGGCCTCTCTGTAGTAGTTCCACAGCAGGTGGTGCATGTTCGCAGGTTCTTGGGTGTCACATTTAGTGCATGTTCCGAATCTTTTGCCTCTGTTCCACTTGGTCATCCTGGCCCTGTTCCGGTGCACGAGCGGCGTCCACCATCATCCGAGTGATGATGGTCGAGTCCTTAAGCCAGAGTTCCTCAGGCATGGAGTAGACTTGTGGCCTTTCCACAAGCCTACTCCATGCCTTGTGTGGAAAACACGTTTTGGGAAAGTAGGCCTTTCCCACAGCGTGTTTTAGAGCGCATCTCTTAGGCGCCCGTTTTGGGGTTGAACTTTGTCGGCGTCGCCGTCGGTGTGACTGCGCGTTGCATTATAGAACGCTTCCCATATTGACGTCACGTGTGACGTCACGGGGGTAAAATTTCACCGCCAAATAAGCGGGAAAATTTATCGAAAAAAATTCCCCACTAAATTTAGCGGAAAAATTTCACCGCTGAACTCAGGGAAAAAAGTTTCCCGCTAAATTTAGCGGAAAATATTTCACCGCTAAGTTTAGCGGAAAATATTTACCGTTAAATTTAGAGGAAAAAAATTCCCCACTAAATTTAGCGCAAAAATTTCCCCGATAAATTTAGCAAAAAAAATTTCGCCACTAAATATAGCGGAAAAAATTCCCCGCTAGATTTGGCGGGAAAATTTCTCCTCTAAATGTAGCTGAAAAAATTCCCCGCTAAATTTAACGGGAAGAATTTTCAGGAGACGAGGAGGAGAGGGTACGGAGCGGAAAGAGGGGCATATCCTCCCCTCCTCCTCCTCAAGAGCGGCGTTACAGAGAATTGTAAACGTCTCTCATTTTTTTGTAAAGGTTCTTAATTTTTGTAGGTTCCTCTTCGGGATTGTATTCTGTCCGATTTCGGGATGTGTTGCCCGGGGCAGGTGAGACAGCGTATTTGTAATCGTATTGCAGTGGATTCGAATCAGACTGCTCGCGGAATACTGAGGAACTCTCGAGCCAGCTGATGGGCATCTTTATATTTGAGGATTCCAGCGTGGCCCGGTATCCAGCAGATCTTGACGTCAGTGCCTTGCTTGCGGTGCTCGGCAGACATCTTAAAGGGATACTTCAACGAAATTTGAAGCATACCCGACGGGTTCAGAAATAGATTGATATGATCCACAATATCCGTAAATGACAATCGCACCTTTCTATTTTGAGCCTGATGCAGGCACCTAGCCTCTTCCCCCCTCCCCGTCATAGAGGATTTTGTCTTGGGCGAACACCCCCCCCCCCCCCCCCCCTCAAAAAAAAAAAAAGTTTTGGCTCCGTGCCTGGCCTGATGGCTGTAGCACTCTGGCAAACGCTCGGAGAGCAGCCAGCGGAGATCACGTCACATCCACAGCAATCGTGACGTGGTTTCTTCTCGGGACCTTACGTCCGGACACAGCGGACGCTGCGACCTATCCCAGCCAATCCCGCTCTGTGGACGTAGCCCATGACACGCTTTCCGCACGCCGCTCTGCCCCCCCCCCCCCCCCCCCCCCCCCTTTAAGGTCACGTGACATTCGCACGCCCGTGGATAGGCCCCGATGGCTCGTAGCATTCGCTGAAAGCAGCACACCAGCGATCGGGCCACCGCAAGTAACCCCAAAGCTGTCTTTGTACGAAGTTTGAGTGACGAATTAATCTCCTATAATCTTGTAGAAAGAATATAACAACTTCTGGAAAACAAAAAGAGTCTTGGGTAGAGGGGAGTTCCTCCTTCAGCTCTTCTCTCGTCGTGGCCGGAGGCGAGACAGTCATCGTCACTACCTCTCAAGGTTCCTAGACGGGTATTACAAACGAGGCGTTAGCGACACCCACCAGGTGCTCTTTGCGAATCGTTTAATTCGTTTTAAAATTCCTTTTCGTGTTTTTTGCAACAAGAGATGGATGTGTCTGATGTGATAATGCTCCATTGAACACGAATAGACCAAGAAATAAGGGCCGAAATTTCGTTGTAAGATCTCTTTAAGGTTTTTGACATTCCCGGCTTACGCTTGGAGCCTTCTTTCATTCTTGTACTGCATGTTTGGAGTCGGCAAAGATTCTGAACTGTTTAGGTCTGATTCCGCTGTAGGAGGTAAGCTGGGGCCAAGCGAATGACTTCAAACTCTTCTCCTTTAACAGTTGTGCTTCCTGCGAGCGGCTCCCTCGCGGCAATGCCAAGTGCCGTGATGCAGACCGCAGCCGTCCCAAGAAGGGCAGGAGCCTCTTCCTTTGCGTAGTCAAGGTATGCTGCCAGAATATCGTTCGGGTATTTGCGGTATTCAACCATGTTCTTGTGGGCTTGTGCTATTCGCGAGTTCCTGTTGCAATCTCTTTTCAGAGATGTCAGAGGTTCCCTTTTGGAGATGTCGGCTGCACGAGAGTGCTTCCGGCAGGTCTGGCGAGGAGCTCAGGGCCGTAATATTTGTTTTCTTTTAAGGCTCCCCAAGGAATCCCAGTACAAATCAGGTAGCTCTACGGAGCATATTATTATTATTATTATTATTGTCTGTACGTGATTTTATGTGCTCGTGCAATAAGCCGTATTATTATTATAATTATTATAGCGCATTTAACATTCGGTACATCAAATTCAAAAATTATTTTGATGTTTGCGGTTCAAAATACCAGATCGAAACAATGCCAGTGTTTTCTCTCAAATCCGGAACCGTTTCAGCAGCACTATAAAGGAGTGCATTCTTCTTTCTTTTTTTTTTGTATTTTTATAACCATTTCCGATTACATTACCTTTCTTTGGGTTAATATGATTTCCTCCTTTTTTCGTTATATTTCCTGCAGAAGCGGTCAAATACACATCCCGGATACTGCTTTGATGAACTAGGGCTGCTGCACGGCCTCCATGGGACAAGCTGAAAACGGACAGCTTAGAATATTCCTTCGAAATGCATACGAAACTGGCTTGCTTCTAATATCACGTGTCTACAAGGCACATTTACGTCGGTGAAAACAAAATACTGCTGAGGAGCACGTTGTCAACGATCACTACAGCTAGCAAGGATGCTAGGAAGACCTTCACAAGCGAGCGGATACTTGATGCGCTATTTGCAACATGGTATACCTACAATGTGGCCCTGGGCTATAAAAAAATAAGACACCCTCCCGGCCCTGGGCTATGTGGCCAGCCGTGCAGTCTACACCACCTTGGAAAACCTGAGGGGCGAAAAATGCAAAGCCGCATCAACAGCACGAAACAAGTTGGCTACAGTTTGCTCGCACAGGAAGGTTACGCTCTCGCAATGAAACTCGTAATAGAATGGCTTGTTTCTCCTGATGTAAATGCTGTAGAACACAACTATGTTGTTCTACAATTGGTGATGTTCAGCAAGCGAAGACTTGTTACATATCTCACAATGGAACTACTCGCCAAAAAGGAGACTTCCGACTTCGACGCCTGTGGAAATTAATATACTAGCGAGCTCATTTTGAAACACGTGTGTCGTTGTCACAAGAAAACGCACAAGAGTTTTCTTGTGACATTTTTGCAGCAAGATGAATGTTCGCATTAATGCCAAGAATTTCAAACAAAAGAAACGGACAGCTGAAACTCTGCAATCGAAGTAGCTCGCTGCCAACCGTCACGGATGTCAAGAAGCGAATTCAGACAAAGGAAGAGTATGTCTGACGCCTGTGATGATGAACCCATCGTGCGTTCGAGCTGAAGCATGTGTTGGACTGCAGTCAAAACATTCAACTGAGAAGAGAAACCTTTGCTGCAGGATGACAAGAATATTGTAAATGCCAATGCAACATCAAAAAAATAAAAATAAAAAGAAGCTAAGAGAAAAGGTGCTTGCGCTTCGTCCTCACGCAAAGGGCACTGATCTCTGAAGTTGGTGTGTCTGTTTGTGTGTGTGTGTGTGTGTGTGTGTGTGTGTGTGTGCGTGCGTGCGTGCGTGCGTGCGTGCGTGCGTGCGTGCAGAAAGTGTCCTTGTAGCAGTCTCTTGGGTATCCTTGTGGTGCTGCAGCGTAAATGCCGACATGCTGCACAGATATGGTGTCTCGGTGTCACAAAATCTACAGCATCTAAGACGCATGTGCATAAATTTATTTCAAAATGGATATTTGCAGAACCTATGGATACTAAAAGGCTCGTTTCGCAGTGTTCAAGGGTGACCGATTTCTTATTTACGATTCTCTTTCGTATTGTAAATGCAAGCAACTTTGAATACAAAGTGCCCACTTCCGTTTGCACACAAAATTTGTTTTTAGCCGCCCTAACATACCTGTGCCGTTTCGCAGACTCTGTACTGTCGAAGTAGATCAGTGTATGGGGCAACGCTCAGGTATTACGATACTTTTGTTGCAAAGATTTGCAACAAAAAATTGTTGCAAGCATTTCGCATTATGACATTTCCAAGAGGCAAGTCACAGGTCTTTTTTCAATGTAGCAACCAGATAGGTTGCTGCAAAACAAGTACAATATATTTCAACAGGCACTGTGCATTGAATTGCTGAACCTATACAGATATATCACAGGTCTAACAAAAGTTTGTGAAAATATGGGAAATCAATTTTTCAAACTATATATATGATATCTCAAAACCCATTTGGAGACCACAAGATCAGAATTTTAGAATGTTATTACTTTTATACGTGTCTGGCAATTCGCGTCCCATTACTGCTGCATCAGGTGTCCCTAAGAGTAGTGTACTCGGGCCTCTATTGTTTCTAATATATATCAATGACCTATCATCATAAATTTAATCTACAATTGGACTTTTCGCTGATGATTGCGTTATTTACCGGAAAATTAATACACCTAATGATCACAATATTGTCCAAGACGATTTACATACAATACCATCGTGGTGTTCCCTATGGTAGATGTACATTAACACTTGTAAATGCAAACAAATGTCTGTAGCTGAATCCTCCACTAAAGCACTAACCCAGTACTCATTACTTTCACAACCACTAGAGCACTCATCGTCTTACAAGTATTTAGGAGTGTATTTTACAGACTCATTATCATGAAACGAGCAAATAACAAATAGCGCACTAAAACACCTGGTTTCATTAGATGGACATAATGTCTAGCTCCCATTGAAACAAAACTACTCGCATAGAAAAAACATTTATCCTTTCAAAATTAGAATATGCATAATTTGTAATCTACACCTAAATTACCTAGTCTCGAGGCTGGAATTTTCGGTACAAAGCAACCAGATTTATATGCAGTGATTATTGATCCGAAACTAGTGTCTCCGCTTTAAAAGCTAACATAAATCTTCCCCATTTAGAAAGAAGACAAAAAATAGACCGATTGTGCTTTTTTTAAGATGTACATTACTCAGATTCCGATTTCCAATCTACTTACTGCCGGGCTGCAATTTTATATAATCCATATTAGATAATTCCTGCAAGATTGAACCATTTCAGTCCCATACTAACACTTCCCTCTTTTCTTCCTTGGTACTTTGCATCACTGACTGGAACAAACTACCCGACCATATTGCAACAGCGATATCCAATTTAATTTAAAAACAAGTACATCAATTTGTGTAACTGGGAACCTTGATTTGTAAAACTGCATCATAATAATAGAGAGTTTTAGAATAGGGGGCCCCAACGCCTTGGGGAACCCAACGCTTTGGGGTACTCAACGCAACGACACCTCGCGCAGCGTGCTTATAGAATAGGGTTTGTGGCGACGCAACGCGGCACGCTCGCCTTTTTCGCATGCAGCGCCATTGTGGACGACGAGCGAACTTCTTAACAGTAAAAAATTATTAAAACGCTAAACATTTGCGCTGAAACGACACTTTATTGTGGCTTGCGGTTCAAATAATAGGGAGGGTAACACCAATTGGAACGGCACAGCAAGACCCATTTGCCGACCGTCTCTGAACCAGAAGATTTACTTTTCTGGTCACAAGAAAGTGCACACCCTGAAATACCAGGCTATCATGTGCGCCAGTGGAATTATCTGCGAACTCAACAGGCCATTCCCTGGTCACAGGCACGACGCTGGTAGGTGTAGCTTGCTTTTAGCCCATCCTGTAGCTAAAGCACCACGAAAGTTATAGGGAGTTTTATAATAGGGGGTCCCAAAGCTTTGGGGCCCCCCAAAAATAGGGGCTCAGCACTGCGCATGCGCAAAACCCAAACTCCGTTGGGGGTTTTAGGTTGGCGCGCGCCCCCAACGTGAAATTCGAGAAATAGCGTGGGGCCCCCAATTGCTTGGGGCCGGGTTGTGTCGGCAAACATGGCGACGCCCTTTCACTTCGCTTCGGAGCAAATTCGTCATGGTCACTGCAGTATTAGCCAATTTCATTGCCAATGAATAGTGCAACCGGCTTTCGCTTTGCTTCATCTCGCTAAAGTCACAAGGAATGACTGGTGGGCTCGCCCCATTTTAAAGATCGTACAGTGATTCTGGCCGTTCCTGAGCCTAAACCTACGTCGTAACAGTTGACATGATAACGTATTGCTACTCGGTGACAAAAAGCTCGTTCACACAACCTGTTTTTTTTTTTTGTTTTTTTTTTTTTTTTTTTTTTTACGTTACGTTACGAAAAGTCACCGGGAAATCGGTGCTTCGTATGAAACTGCCAGCAGCAGGTCGACCCGGTCGCGGATGGCCCGCGTGTGGAAATTTCTCCCGATTGCTTCGGAGACTCCATCTCCTGGAATTCTGGAATGGGTTAGTGGCGTACACTTCGTGTAGCACATAAATTATATCGTTCATCGAGAAGCGAACGCGCGCGGGAGCCTTCTCTTCCGCCATTTTCTTCTGGCTACACTGTATTCTGGCCTTGGATCGGCCTTGACTCGTTCGGCCGTCCCGCTTCGGATGTAGCCGGAACAATCCAATCCGTAGCGCTCTAATTTGGCGCTTGTTCTCGTAGTAACATAGAGAGTTGAGCTAGCTGGTACTTAGAAGACATACCTAAACAGCGCACAAGCACAGGAGGAAGGTAGCAAAACACAGGAAGGGGCGCCGACTTTCAACTTATGTATTGTAAAAGAAAGAGAAAGAGGAAGCTTCAGATGAATCAAAAGGAGTGTTGCCACAACTGCTCTTATTTCCACCTTAAAGAAATCATGTCACCATCAACTTGAACCAAGTTTTGAAACACAGATGAAGCGTCTACGTGAGTCTGGTTATCTGGAGTCTCACATCCCGCAAATACGCGAAAGAATCAGTAACCAGAGACCGGTAGTCATCCCCTACATTCATAACATTTCTCATAACCTGAAGAAGATTGGGAATCGCGCAAATATCGATGTAGTCTTTTCCGCCCCCATCAAACTATCAGGCCTATGTAAAAAAGTTAACGTCACACCAAAAACTAATACCGTCTGCACTTTTAAAAAGCACAGAACCCCATACATACCTTGCTCAGAAGGAGTGATTTATTCCTTTCCTCTATCATGCGGCAAACAGTACATAGGACAAACTGGAAGATGTATTAATGACAGATTAAGGGAACACAACAACAACACCCGATTAGCTAACTCAGGACTTTTGGGCATTCACTGCCGTGACTGTGGGTGCGCCGCGGACTTCAAAAATAGCACCATAATCGGAAGGAACCATCATCAGTTAACACGTGAGATAATAGAGGCAGCTAGCATCATAAAAAGGAGTGACACCTGTGTTAGTAGTCCATCCATAACGGTTACGGAAAAAGAATTGTTATATCTAGATTCTCGAAGGTAATGTGCGATAGACATTGCTAATGGTTTTGTACAGAACAGAATGAAGTAAGGTGACAAATTTTAACACGGGTAAAAGAAAGTGAAAGCCGTTTACAAATCCCTGTAACGCCGAATTGGAGCGCAGCTCTTGAGGAGGAGGAGTGAAGGGTACTGAGGGGAGGGTAGGCCCCTCCTCCTCCCCTCATTCTTTAATATGCTCCGGGGGGGGGGGTCACGTGACCTCGGGGGGGGGGGGGGGTGTCACGTGACTTCGGGGAGGGGGGGTCACGTGACCTCAGAGGGGTCACGTGACCTCAGAGGGGTCACGTGACCTGGGGGTCACCTTGGGGTCACGTGACCTTGAGATGACCTTGGGAGGGGTCACGTGACCTTGGGGAGGAGACCACGTGACCTCGGGGGTCACGTGACCTCAGAGGGGTCACGTGACGGGGGTCACGTGACCTTCAAAGGGTCACGTGGGGTCTTGGGGTCACCTGACCTTGAGATGACCTTGGGAGGGGTCACGTGACCTCGAGGGGTCACGTGACCTTGGGAGTCACGTGGGGTCACGTGACGTTGAGATGACCTTGGGAGGGGTCACGTGACCTTGGGATGACCTTGGTTACGCCGACGGCGACGGCGACGGCGACGGCGACGCCGCTCAAGCCGGGAACGGGCCCCTAAGAGCTGCGCTCTAAAAAACGAAAGAAGACGAAAATATAATTTGAGTTGAAAGTCAGCGCGACGTGAGTGACCGTTTTTCTGGTGTGAGTGTGAGTGTGAACGTGAGGGTGAGTGACTCTACTTTAGCGCTTCTCCTGCACATGTATATCCAACTCGCCCAAGCATCCATTCTAAGAACACAGTACACCCCGTGCCAAAGCGGCGTTGTGTACAACATACCCCTTTCCCGTGGCAGGTGTTACATAGGGCAAACGGGGCGGTGTGTGAACGATCGAGCTAGGGAGCACGCGGCTTCTGTTAAAGGAACATCGGCAGGACATTTTTCTGCACATTGCCGGTCCTGCAAGTGCTCTCCTAATTTTAACAACATCACCATTATAGGGCGGCACCGGAACGCATATGCACGTGAACTAATTGAAGCTCTGGCCATCGAAGACAGTACTCAAATGTGCGTGAGCACCCAGTCTATCACAATCCACCCGAAAGAAAAACAATACTTGGGACGTGGCACGAGGCACATAACACCCTGATGGGGGCATCGCGCGGACATGGTGGATGGCTGTCATCACTAGCTGTAGTAAAGGGGAAAAAAAGAAAGACGAAGTATTAAAGGCAGCAAGTTAATAGTCAGCGGTGTGTATGTATTTCCTCTAACGGTTTTTTCTAATTTGTAATTGTTCAGCTGACTATATTCAAGTATGTACCAACTAGCTCAAGTAAAACCTGTACTTCAGATGAAGCCCACGTTGTAGTTTTTCTTTCTTCTTGTTTCTCCTCTTTTGTTCGTCGTGACCTTATAATGTCAGTTTTCTCCTTTTCTACTGCAACTTAGTAAGGTATCTGTTTTTATTCCTTCTTCTTTTTACCTTGTGGGTGCGCGCAGGCTTCATCTCTGAAGCTTCCTCTTTCTTTCTTTCACAATACATATATGTTGAGAGTCAGCTCTATTTCCTGTGTTCTATTTTCTTCCTCCTGTGCTTGCGCGCTGTTTTAAGCATGGCTCCTTCTCAAAGTTTTTGGGCGTTCGTGTGCGGTTTGACCATCTGCAGCCGAAGATTTCGACCTTCAATATGCCGAAACTGAGACAAACGCGAGCGCGCATACTCTGCGAGCAGCTGAACTATTTAGATCAAGGTGGAGCGACTTTGAAGCCTTGAAATACTTGTTTTCAAGCTGCAGGTATCGTGCCACGAACGAAATCTACTCGGAGCCACGGAGTAGCAATACGTTGCCATGTCAACGGTTACCGCGTATGTTTAGGCTTAGAAACGGCCAGAATCGGCGACGATCTTTAAAATGGGGCGAGCCCACCGCTCATTCTTCGTCATTTGAGCGAGATAAAGCAAAGCGAAAGTCGGTTGCACTATTCATTGGCATTGAAATGGGCTAATACTGCAGCGACTATGACGAATTTGCTCCGAAGCGAGCGGAGAGGGCGCCGCCATGTTTGCCGACGCAAGGGCCCCAGGCGCCAACCCAAAGCCCCAAACAGAGTTTGGGTTCTGCGCATACGCAGTGGTGAGCCCCTATTTCTTTGGGGGCCCAGGCTTTGGGGCCCCCTATTCTAAAACTCTCTATAGTCGGATGCAACCTGAGAACAATCTTTTAGCTCCACCCACAAGCGCATTGCGCCCATCTGAAGTGCCTCCGCCGTCGAGAAAGTAGTTCGCTAGCAACGTTGCTTTTTCTTCCTCCAGGAAACGTGTCTTAAACTACTACAATATTTATTTAATTCATTCAGGACATTTAAATAAGTTAGAATACGTTTTTGTCAACGAAATAGCTGTTTAGTAAAGAAAGAAAGTAATGTCCAATGTACTGTTTTCCCAATTCATTTTCTGTCCAAGATACTGTCTAACATACCGTCTTGTCACCTCTCAGTAGTGCTAAGCCTCGCGCCCGCTTCGAAATTTTCGTTGGCGATAGCGTCGCTGGATTCTCACGTTGTCGCGCAAAAACTGCTGCAAACGCAAGCCGATACCATTAAGATTTCGTGGCGTAACCTCGGGTACGTAAAACACGGTGCAAAAAAGCAGAATAATTGTCACGAGAAACTAGCGTCGCGTTGCTAAGGCCAGCAGCCATGTTGAGCTTTTTTTTTTTTTCAAAAGGATCGCGATTGGTCCACGGAATCGTGACGTCATGAAAACGATTGGCTGGCGTTTCTCGGCGTAGGATTACATTCTCCTCTCAGAGGCATTTCCGTTTTCTTCTTAGCTTGCAACCGATTATAATAACATGCTAATAAGCGTTTTTTTCTTGATTTTTTTCTTGTTGGTGTCTATTTTTTAGAGCGCAGCTCTTAGGCGCCTGTTTCCGGCTTGAGCGGCGTCGCCGTTGGCGTCGCCGTCGGCGTCGCCGTCGGCGTAACCGCGCGGTGCATTATGGGTAAATTTCCCCGCTAAATCTAGCGGAAAATTTCCCCGCTAAATCTAGCGGAAAAATTTCCCCGCTAAATCTAGCGGAAAAAATTTTCCCGCTAAATCTAGCGGAAAACTTTCCCCGCTAAATCTAGCGGAAAAAATTTCCCCGCTAAATCTAGCGGAAAATTTTCCCCGCTAAATCTAGCGGAAAAAATTTCCCCGCTAAATCTAGCGGAAAACTTTCCCCGCTAAATCTAGCGGAAAAAATTTCCCCGCTAAATCTAGCGGAAAAAATTTCCCCACTAAATCTAGCGGAAAAATTTCCCCGCTAAATCTAGCGGAAAAATTTCCCCGCTAAATCTAGCGGAAAAAATTTCCCCGCTAAATCTAGCGGAAAAATTTTGGTCACGTGACCTGGGGAGTCACGTGACACCCCGAGGTCACGTGACCTCTGAGGAGGCACGTGTTTTTCCCCACGTGACCCCACCAAGGTCACGTGCCCTCGGGGGGGTCACGTGACCCCCCCCCCCCCCCGAGAACACGTGGCCCTCAGTACCCTCCCCTCCTCCTCCTCAAGAGCTGCGCTCCAATTCGGCGTTACAGGGAGTTGTAAACGGCTTTCACTTTTTTTTTATGTTCAATTACTTTTTGTTTTTCATTTTTGAATCCCCCTGATTTAGTGCATCTTCGGATACCTTTGAGGTGAATACAATGAAGTCTGAATCATTGATCCGATTGTTACAACAGTTAATTTCATCTGGTCCCCCTACTTCGATCATTGCCATTTCATAGGGTTTCCTTTTTTTTTTTTTAATACAACTCCCATGTCGTTCAGAGATAATTACACCAGCCAGTTCATCGCTTAAAAAAATACCACAACTGTCTCAAGATATCAGCTCTTGTATTTCATACCAATAATTGTAGGTTATAATGATTTTCCCTGCGTCCTAAAATTTGTTCTTTAAATCACTCGGCGTTCACAGCTCTCGTGTTAGCTCATGAAAAATGAATAGTGCCAAATCCCGCGTTTCTACCCCGTAAAATCTACGCGCGAAGCCTTCAGTTCAGCTCCATAGCGCGGCGCACGTCAGCTTGCTGCCGTGACGTTAGTGGAGGCATGTTCTGGCCTTCTCCTCTAGGTGGCGTCGGCTAGAGACGGAGCGCTAGGGAGCGCTCTGAGAGGGAGGGGCGTCCTCGGAAAGAACCAGCCGATCAGGACACCGCACTCTCTTTTCACCAACCTGATCTCGCGCGCTCTGGAAAGAGCGCTCGAGAGCGCGCAGAAAGAACCACGCGAATTCGCCATAAGAGATGTCCTCTTTGGAATTCTCGAAGCTGAACTAACTCTAAAGGCCCCGAGATGCAAGTTCGGGCGCTCGGAGGTAGATTACCCTGGTCACAGAGTGGGTCAAGGTCGTCGCCCACTGGAAGTAAAAGTACTTACAATCAGAGTTCCCTCGCGCCGATACAAACACTTAGTAGGATACTACCAACACGTAGGGCTGGGCATCGATTAAAATCTTTAGCCCGAATAACCGATTTCGCTTATTCCCATGCATAATAGTCTAAAAAATGTCAAAGTTGCATTTTTTTTTTTTTTTTGCTTTTGTTGAATATGTGATAAACGGGGCAATGCACAATTTCGGATTTTTAATCAAGGTTGAGAAAAGCTGAAGGGACACGCAAACTCACAAATCATTACTTCAACCGCAGAGGCAGACGACTTCCTTGATATTCTCCGGGAATAGCGTTAGATTATGTACAATGTCTCTGTTGCGCTAAACGGACCCTCGGGTGGCGTTTTAGTGGCCGAAAAACGTATAACCTTCTCCATTTGTTTGGAGTTACAAATCTCAGCCCTACAGTTTACTTCAGGTCAAAATTTCATCTAAACTCTGCCTCCATACAGGTGTACTCGTCCACGTCTTCGGTGAAAGCGTCAAAGTTTAACTTTTTTTTTGAAACTCAAAATTTATTTGATTATCTGCTTAAATCAATTAATCGAGATTAAGGCATTACTTGATTAATTGGTAATTGATTTCCCAGTCACTACATCATGGGGTTTTCCGAGATGGCTAGTCCGCATAACGCGTATCCACACGACGGACCAGTCCGCGGGCCGATTGGTCACGTGATGAGAAGACCGCGGATCGCCCGGCTGAGGGGAGCATTCCCAGGCCGGAACAGAAAAGCAGACGACAGGGTGGCGGATTCACCGCTCCGCCAAACGTTAACAGCGCACTGCTTTGAGGCTATCAAGATGGATGTCGAAAGCAGGCGGCGTTTGGACGGAATAACCCTGGCGTTGTCGCTTGAGGAGGAAGAGGGCTTGCGCTCCCGAAAAGATCCTGTTGGATGAAAACCTGGATGTACAGAAAAGATCTAGATATGCGTAATCAATTTTATAAGGAGCTGTTGGTCTCTGGCCGGGACGAGTACCGCCGGCTACTGCGCATAACTCACGAGCAATTCGTTCATTTTCTATCGCGCGTGGGGCCGAGAATCACGCGGCAAGAAAAGCGTGATGCGCCGACCGATTTTGACAGCAAAAGACTGCAAGTTACGCTGCGCTTTGTCACTACCGGTAAACAATGCTGTTGATTTGAATAACGCGCTTGTAGGCTGGTTGCCAGATCTAGCTCCTTCAATTATTCTAAAAACGCCACGGTCCGTCGCCAGAATCCACGAAGGAAAATGTTTTTGGCATTACCGCGCTGCTCGGTTCACGGCCCGGCAACGGACCACGCAAACGAATGACGTGAGAACACGTGATGCGCGGCCCACCGCGTGGATACACCTTTACTGGCGCTTTGAAGAGAAACGCGCATAATCGCGTTAAGTGGGACGATACCAGACTTGTGCCTATGTCAAATACTCTACCCAAAATACTGTATTTTAAGTACTTTTTGAAGTATCTTGGTAACTTGCAAATACTTTTGGTTGAGGGTATTTGATACTCTATTAATTACAATTCTGAGTATCTGGTACTCATTATCTCAAATACATTTTTGACAATCCGCCATTTTCCGAGTTTTTCGGGATGAAGCGGCGTGAGCGTGGCACGAGCAGACGTGAACATTCTTTCGAGCAACCGAATCCTGTTGCTAGCTCCGATTAGCTACGGTACCTTTGACTGAGTTCGTGAAAACATCGCTTTTTTGCCGATTGTGACTGATATTTCAGCCCGAAGTTCAAACGATGAAGGTTTTCTCCTCGCCTTTCCGAAGGTGCGTTTTGTTTCCATAAAATTTCCCCACAAAAAACCCTCAAGCAAAAGGTGTGGTTTTACAGAAGTAAAGATGCCCCCCTGCGGCGCAACGCAGGTCGGGGAACGACCTACGACAACAATGCAGACTTGAGTGTCAAGACAATAACAAAAAGAAGAAAATGAGAAGTGGAAACACACACACAAAAAAAAAGAAGACATTTTTGTTTTGCTTTTTCTATATTTGACCCGCTAGGGCAAAACGTCGAGGTTTTCTTTTGTTTCTTTTCTTTATGTCGACAGTCCGTCACTTATTGCTCTCGCGAACACTGTCTGTAAGCGAACACTGATCAACAGAGAACAGTACAGGAAACAAACTACGAGCTGGATGACCTCTCAAAATGCCAACAAAGTGTCCCCCAACGCTGAGTGCCTTTCTGAACGCAACCTACTTTAAGAAGGTGCGACCACTGCAGTGGCTATTATGTGGGTTCTCTTTGTTATCCATTCACTCATATCTATACCCCAAGTTCATTTATAGTGAACTCCCCATAAAGGGAATATGGATTGCAGTTACACGATGCGTCTAAGGTGCGCCGCAGGACGTGATATTCAGCGATGTCACTATTATGGGCATGTTCATGTCATCTTTTTCAATAGAGCACAGGGCACAGTATAATGTAACCATACCAAGAATTAGTGAAGTGACGTTAAGTGCCGGATCTCTCCCAGAAGCAGTCATCAAGGGATGCGAGCTTAACCCACTTCGGCTTTTGTGCTGAGCAGGGCACAGTGCATGCCGCATTGTTTATGCAGGACGGAGTGGTAACAAAAGAGACCCTCCTCTCCCTCACCGGAGAGCGCGAACTCCAGCCGAACGCTGACGCCACGTTTGGTTAAGTCAGCCGAGCGCTGAGCCATTGTATTTGTTGTCCCCATCCATCTAGTTCTGAAGTTAACCTCTTGGGCCGCCATGGTCTAAACTCCACCCCAATAGCTAAAGCGACCTCTCTCTTGTTGTCCCAGAAATGGTGTGTAACATCTATCAGTGATATTGGCACGCGCATTGCCCAGCGAGCGCGTGGTCGAATGCTTGCCGCGCTTGGCTCTCGTGCGGAGGCTCCAAGGAGAGGTTCCAGGGTTTCGGTTCCCGGGAGCGGACTCCTCTTTTATTTATTCTTTCAGCTTGACGTTCTCGTAAGTTCGAGAGCCTTGTCTGATCGAGTTACAAATGTTCTACGCCCCGAACGTTCTACGCCGAATGTTCCAGAATCTCACCCGGGTACAACAAAAGGTGCTCCGAGTGACGGTCCGGAGTCAGTCTCGCCCCAGCGCTCGAACCTGCGGTCTCGCCGACATCGACACCTGCGACTCTAGCCTTTCTCTATTTTGTTTTGGGCACAAGTTAGCCCCATTAAACGTTTAGTTTCTTCAGCTTTTCGCCATCATCATTTTTCATTCGTGACAATATCCTGCTGCTTATAATATGACTGCATAAAATAACCGTACGATTTTTTTTTTGCAGTTTTGTGATCTTGCGTGCTAATAAACCATAAAATGTCGTTGTCCATGACGTCGATACAAATTAAGCAATGCGGAAGTTTCTTCAAAAGTAATTGCATTACATTTCTATTTGTACTCTACTCACGATACTTTACAGTGTAAGTAACTTGAGTACTATTTTAAATACTTTTTGAGGCAGGTATTTAGTAACTTACCTTAAATACTTTTATCGAGTATTTTGTCCAACACTGGACGATACAAAACAAATGGTTCCTCGAAGCCTTTTCTCGTGTAGTGTGACGCCAGCGAACAGGGGCTGGGTTTGTGTGTGTAAGCGTTGTAATTGGAAAAAAAGAGAGGGGGGGATTGATTAGAGCCAATGGTGTATGTGCACGGGGAGCATTTGTCGCCAACTGGGTGTAATCCTAAGAAGGCACGGACGGGAAAGAACACCCGAGCCTGTGAGAAGGAAACTAACTGCTCGAGAACAAGTGTATAGCACCATTGAGAAAGAATGCTCTTGCCTGGTCTGGGTTGTTGAGAAACTCATGTTATCTGTAGGGCTCGCCTTTCATTTTTATTACGAGCACCGACCCCTCACGTGGCTCCAACAGATGCCGAACAAAAATGGTCGACCGCTCGATGGAGCCCAAGTTTGCAACCCTACGCATTTACGGTTCAGCGCAAAAAGGACCTCTGCATGCCAATGCACATTCCCTGAGCAGAAATTTCTCTGACTAGGCGTAACACGGCGTTGATGCAGTGACATTGTTTTATTAGTCTTAAAAAAAAAAATATTGCCAGAACTCACAGCGTGTCCCTTTGGAAGCCGTTCCTATTTTTGCTGGTTATTTTATTTAAAGCACTCGGTGTGCCGGTGTTTGGCGGGTCTCCTTCGTCGCCTCAGTGCGCAGGGGTCGTGGTATCGGGCGGCCCACCGACAAAACCTCAACCCCTCACAAGGAGACAAAACGCTCGAAGAATTAAGCCATGCTTACCTAACGCTCGTGGGACTTTCAAATGGACTGCGTTCCAAGGACATTGAACAGCTGATCAACGCTTTTGGTGAAGCTGATCAACGAACGTCAGCGACGCCTTCAGTATGTCTGCCCGAGTATTAAACGGAGTGCACCCCGTCTGCGCGGAACTCTTTTCTGCCCTTCTTGAAGACCCCGCGGGTTCTTACCTTTCCAGATACTGGACAATATACCCCCCCTCCCCCCCTTCCCATCACTGTATAGGGAGGAGATGTTGAGTTATCACGCGTGTATGATAAATTGATAACAAAGGTTGCCGAGCGCGGAAGCCCAATCTTCTGCATTGCTTTCTTGTTTGTTTGGCGTCTTTCTAGCGTGGCGAACCCTACATAAGAGAAATATCGCGCCGCCGCAGATCACTCTTTTTTAGGTGTGTGCGAATATTCGTCATTTTCGAATAACAAATCGAATATCAAACTATTCGATTCGTTAATAGAATCGAATAATATTTCTCAAAAGTTTCGAATATTTTTCGAATAAGTTCCGAATAGTCGTTACGGTGTCGCGCCCCGAGATTCCCTTCACAGGCGTTCCACAACGCGCCGGCACGCCTGCAATATGTGCCATCAAGATGGCAATACGTACCCTCTTCTCCTAGACAATGATTGTCATCATCGGCAGCAGCCGTCTTTCTCCGTACGTACGTTGCTGTTGCCTGCATTAGGGACCACTGTGTTAAGTATAACCCGCATGTAAGCGATTTGCCGAGAGACGAGACAGGCGACGTCGACCCTCTTCGTTGTCGTTCGATCAGTCGTGCGATGAGGCAAGCCGCATAAAAGTGGCGTGAGCAAGTGACCAAGACGATGAGGACGTTTTCTAGAAATCCAAACACCGAGCGACGCGACGAGCGACAGTAACAAATCTCTGTCGCTCGCTGACCCTCGTCGTCGCTGTCGCTCGTCTTGTCGCTCGCTAAATCGCTTACATGCGGTTCAGCATTTAGGAACATCTTTCGCACGAGATTGCTCGTGCATTCTTTCGGAAAGCGTGTGGTGGAGACGTTCCAGAACTGGTTGCAACGGTACCGCCGTTTTGTGTAAGCGAAGTAAAAGTGGTAGAAGCAGGAAGTTGTTCAAAGAGAAAGCGCACTAGAGTGGGGAAGTTTTTCGACCGTTCCCATGCAATCAATTGAATAAGCCACAAGAGCTGCTTGTGTCGAGTCTTTCCCAACACTTTTCATGGTTTTTCCACTTGTTCAGTGTGTGAAGATGTTGCTTTTTGAGGGCGCAAGTAGATCAAGACAATGTGTTTTCCCAGAATCTTCTCAGATCAGTGAAAATAAGGTTCCTGGACGTAAGCGCACAGGCACATCACGCCCTTACACATTCCTTGATCCTCAATTCAGGGACATCTGCTACAAAAAGGAATAAAAAGATAATGTCGAGTTCCTATCATGGACGATGCTTCAGAATCTACCAGGCTCAAGCGAGCTGTGATTTTATGTTCAGCATCCGCGTGAACCGTGATATTATGTTTAGCATTCTAATATTTTATTAGCTTTTGTCTTTATTTAAATATATATAGTTGAACTCTAGTTATTATTGTCTAGCTGCGATTTTACAATAATTTTAAGGAACGTTTTGGAACAATAAAAATCAATTTATAATCTCTTTGCTCTACTTTAATAGCTGTCTACTTACTATTCGGAAACTATTCGAAAATTATTCGATTCGTATTCGTATTCGATTCGGTGCCACAATTATTCGATTCGTATTCGATTCGGTTTCAAAAATCACTATTCGCACACCCTTATTCTTTTTCTTCTGAAGGCCAGTCTACATCGGAATTAAAGCCGTTTTGCCCGACTCCTGCTCTCTTCTCGCCGTGGCTGGGGGTCATTTGACTTGCACTTGCACCAGGTACACCAGTGCAGGTACAGGTATAACAAACGTGCATACTGACTTGAACGTTTCGAGGAATTCATAATAAATCGAACTATAATATCCCCTCCCACCTCCATTTCCTCTCTCATTTGTGGAACAGCACGCGCCGACGAGGAACAACCTTTATGTTAAAAAAAAAAATGATTCTAGTATTATAACAATTTTTATGTTTTATTCGCGGACTACCCCTTGGTTGGAGTAGCATGCGCCAGCAAATGACGGCACAGTCGGGCACTATAATTTATACCAACAAAGTGAGCTCGGACACGAACGTGCAGACATCTCATAACGGAAGTATATTTCTGAACAAAGTGTACATCCTTAGAGAACATCATCATAAGTAATATTTACTTACAAGAGGTTCCGGCGATTGTGCACTGACGAGTATACAGCGTAGAATCCATAAAGTTACAACGAGAATCGCGGCCATGGGAACACGGCTGATTTGGGGAAACCACCCGAGGCAGTCCAAACTTTCGGACAGAAATTGGCGACCACTGATCGGAATCTAATTAACCTGTCACCGGTTCGAGTTACAACCGGGAATGTCCAAAATCACCGACGAGCTGCCCCGGAATACCCTGCGTAAAACGATCCAGCTTAAAACTGGAGTCAAAAAAAGTATATAAAGAAGGGTTGGCAGAAAACGAAACGAGTGCACATAGTACGTAGAAGTTGGCCCAAACTCTCGATCGCCTGTTGCTCCTATTTAACTTCTAAAAGTCAATCTGTTTTCTAGATTTAACTGTAGATCGAAATGGCCAATGAATCACGTTCGTGATAACCGGGTCGCACGGGAAGACAGGGGACGTGGATTTCCAAACCTGGGCTAACAGTTGGGTAACACTTGACAGTTCTAGAATGAAATATTGACACCGTGTTATCCCACGGGATAACATGCATGACCTATGCTTTCGCTTCGTGACCGCAAAAGAGCTACACCAAGTTGTGTTGTTGTTAAGAACCAGCAACAGACGTCGATAGTATCAGTACGAAAACAGCGATGGGAGTTTAGAGCACTGCTTCATCAACAATCATTGTCAACTGCAGGTATAAACGAACGAACTGAAAGACCTCAACAATCGCGCTCGTCAGAAGGGTGGTCCGATTCAGCAGAGAGTTCAGTGCAAGCTAAATGCGCGTATACATGATCACGTCATTCAAAAACGATACACTTTTCAACATCTAGTCTAGCTAAGAAACGCCGAGCCGTCAGCGATTCAGAATCACAAGGTAAAATTCGGCAGTAGGACAAAAAGACGCGCGTTTGCACGAGGCGTCTCAGTGACTTCAGGGGGACTTACACACGCAGAATACTTTGCGCAGACAGGCCCACAGCAAGCTTACCACGCTGAAGGTAATGACTGCACCTGAAAATCGCACAATTGCACTTGCCCGAAAAGTACACACACAATTTTTTGAAAAGAAGTGCTGCACGAAGATCCACTCACGCGCTGCAAAGCTTAGCTCCAAAAGCGTGCCCCTGCAGAATAAGTCGAGCGCCAGTGCAGTCCGTCCACATAGACAAGCGCCCATGCACAACACGAGGGAGTTCGCGACTTCACGTAACACAGCGACGCTCCCTGGCGACAACCTTTGACAGTCAAGATCCACGAAGCCGGATAGTTACAGAACTTTTCTCCGCAATCCGGTTTACCTCATCTTGGTTTTTCAGACTGAATCACCTGCTTTCTAGCGATGCGAGCCTCGTAACAAACTGCCGATCACTTTATGAAGCCACAACCACACGGTAGGAACAGCGGCGGTTAGAGGGATCCCACAAAAAGCTCAACGGCAAAAGAAAAGCGACGGCTGAGATGACGCTGGACAAGTCCACCACAATCGTGTCACAAACATCTTGGCTCACCGGTCCGGCCAAAAGCTACATTCTTGAGCGGTAGCGCTGCAGACTTCGTAAGGCGAGTTGCAATGAGGAGTCACGGAGAAGCGACAGTATTTAGTGTCGGAAGTAGAAGACTTTGGCTGCACTTTCTCGTCGTGGACCGAGAACTTCCTTCCAGATGCTCCGGGTGAATCGGTCTATTTTTGACGGGAGCTTTTTAGCCGCACTAACGGCTGCAGTTGCAGGTATCAAACTGTCGGAACGAGGCACGGAGGTCGGGGATTGTTTTCTCGGAGGCTATTTATGCGCGCGGCTGGATGAGGGATTAACTATTAAAACTAGAACTTTAACAGTCCCTGTGGTCGCTGAAAGCTTAAGAAACGCCAGGGCGAGCCCCGACTCTTTTATTACCTTTCGGTAGCCAAGAAGACTGCGCCATCTTCCGATAAGAATGTCGAAGCAAGAGCGTAAACACAACAAGACACATCCTGCCTTTCTTAATATGGCCGTGACTATAAATGTGCAAAAATCGTCACAATGAAATCAGCCCCTATCGACGCTCAATAAAACAAACAAACGCGCAGGTCGAATCATTTCTGACTAGATTTTGTGCAGAAGCAAAGCAACAGGAACGCGAACAAACGAGCACTACCACTGACGATCGAAGCGCTCGTCATTTAGAAGAAGAGAAACTGCTTGTAACGGATGAGTAGCATGCTGCTCTTTCTTTTAGTTTTTTTTTTCTTTTAGGAATTTTCGGGGACATTTATAGAAACCCGGGCTTTAGGAACGCTTCCACGAGGACACAACGCCAAGCTGACGCACCGTATCCCGCACAGCGTAACGCTAGCCTGAAAGGGGAACAGGGTCTAAACAAGTCGAAGCGAGGCTGTTCGACTGTGGGCGTGACGCCCGGCCAAGCAATCCAAGAGCGTATCCCTGCGAGCCTTGGTTAACTTTACGAGAGAGTTTGAGTGGATCGTTCTTGCACTCCGATAACGATACCCGAGAAAGCAACAACAACACATTAAACAACACGATGCGTGTGTAAAGACGCCGGCTGAGTATCGAGTATCGTTAACGGAATTCAAGAACGATGTTAGAAAACTTTCTATTACTGAATCTTTCCTTGTCCGGATCAGAATAGCCGGACTGAGCAGCATTCTTGGGTTGCCAGGTCGGGACAGCGAGCCCTCAAACGCCCAACCAGTCCGAGCGAGAGCACACGAGGTCGAGACGTTCTCAAGTGCGGAGGCGAACACGTCGCCGCTGTCTCGGACGTCTCGGGCGAAGGGGGTCTTCCTCCGACGTGGCTGTGGGGTGCTGGCATCGTCCCTGCGATGACGAGAGAAGATTGCTGTATTAAATCGCACAGCTCATTGAACAACGCCTACAGGCTGTTTCTGAAAGCTATGGGGGCGTAAAAAAATATTTGTACAAATGAACAAAAACTAATTAGCGCAATTAAACTTCTTACAAAGGTATCTTTGGAGGGTGCCTTCATCATACTGAAATTGCATGAGTGTGGGCTTTAGAAGAAGACCTTTAGCTAAAAGAAAACTTGCTTTTTTCCTATGCTCAAGGAGAAAACCGTCAAAAATCTTCCGGTTGACACTGCTACTCAAAGATGGCACAGCATAAGGCAAAACAAGAAATACAGCGCGAAAGCTTGTTTGAGATGAACAGACGAAAACAGACCCAAGCGTGTGTGGTACCATCTGAGTAACAGCGTCAACCACAAGGCAGGGGCTCCGGAAGTCAATTCTGATCGGGGGGGGGGGGGGGGGGGGGGCGGGGGCGGGGGTCAAGGCTCACATCCTTGCAGTGCAGATCCCCCCCCCCCCCACTTTGAAGATCGTACCCGCGGAAAAACCGAAATGGAGGAAGCGACCTTTGTTTAGCCGAAATCTTTTCTGAGTAACAAAAAGAGAGCTTCAAAATCTCTAGACGCAAGAGCGTTTCCGTGGCCTCTCCTGCCACACCGAACAAAAGTACGAAAATGATTGACGGATGGCAGAAATGCTTTTCGCGTCTAGGCGTCGTGCAGAAACTTCAAGAAACCATGCTAGGCCAGCTCTGAACCCTCTCCGGCCATTATGGGATCCGTGCACTTAATTGGCTCGGTATTGGCATGGCCGAGCTTGAAAGAGCCGATCCCAAGCAAAACTCGTCAAAGAGAGTGTGCAGTCCCTCCAAGGACATGTGCTCCGGACTGCTGTTCGTCGAAGCGCTCTGCCAGAGACCAATTTCCCGCGGCAAGAGGTTTTACGTTTGGGGAGGCTTATCCAGAGCCGGAGGGAGGCCTCCTCCCCGCCATCTTTTCCGATGACTAGGTATGGTAGAAAGGTGCCTTTCCTAAGCTGTCCCCGTCCCGCTGCCAGGGATTAAGATGTGACCAATACGCGCGCCTCAAGGCTGGCTCAGAAGAAACGTTTACTCCAGCACTTAACCACCAATTCTCGTCCCGACAAAACGTCACTGTCCTTTCTTATTCCGCTTCAAGCTGGGAAGGCGCGGTAGCATGTTGCTTTAAGGGAGGGTTGTGGGCAGGCACGTAGCCAGGGGGGAGGCCCATGGGGTCCGGGCCGCCCCCTGAAATCTTCCATTTTGCATGGGTCCTCCTCTCCCCCCTCCCCCTCATACAGCATTTTGTCATGAGTGGGTCCCCCCTGAAACAAAATCCTGGCTACGTGCCTGGTTGTGGGTCAGCCTTCTGCGTCGGGGGGGCATGACCCCTACGAAAAAAACATGAGGGGGGCGGACGCCCCCCCTGCCCCCCCGGTTCCGGAGCCCGTGCCAGAAGGTATAGGTGACGTAAAAATATTCGTCACTACGGTCTTGCTCGAAACTAACTGCGGAGCAGCCCCATTGGGGGATGCTACAAGCTCACCAGATTGGGCACCCGAGGGGCTTCACATAAGAACATATCACCGCTGAGATTTTTGTTTGCCGCGCTGAAGAACGGAAAACAAGAAAACTTCAGCACGGGATTCATGCCACCAACACTAGGGTAGGCGTCTTTCATCTCTGGTCGGGGACGTCAGAATTTCTGTCGTCGAAGCACTTCTCTTTATTTTTTCTTTTCCTCTGGGGAGCTCGGAACGGTGTCTCCCGGTTCGAGCTCTGGTTAGAAACTTTTATTTCCAACAGTCATGTCCATGCCTGGAACAAAACCAAAAACCGAAAACGCGCTATGTACTTGGCTTTGAAATGTGCTATTAGCAGCGATATGTTTCGGTGGCGACCTCCTGGGGTTCCCTCTCGTCATTACCTTGCGAATGACAAGTTCAGTGGTGTCTGTAATGAACATGGTTGAAGCTTGAAATCATGGCGCACTGAAACCAACATTGCCAACATCACCAAAATGGAGGTTCTTTCATTACTCTTATCTCTTTCGATGAAAACTCCTTTGCTGACGTCATAGTCAGCATTCGGCCAATCGTGGAAGGCAGACCTCAGCGACACTTTCGATCGCGCACGTCGCCAATAGACCACTGACCGCCACCATCTCTCTGCACGTGCTGGCAAGCACTTGCAATGGTAAGCCTGTCAAGATCACGCTCATGCGCACGCTCGGCGCGCCGGTGGCTGGTTGGTGCCCATGGGGAATCAATCGGGGCGCTAAGCTTGCAATTGTCGTGATAATTCGGATTGACCACACAGAGAGAGACAGAACAGCACCAGCGAGCTGGGTTAAGCACGCGCCCCCAACTGGCTGCCCCCTCTCGGGGTTTTATTGAAACGCATAAACGTGATTATTACCACATCCCCCTTTCTCTACAATGGGCTTGAAACTAGTTTCTGAATCTCTGGGGCCGAATGATTGGTCGCCCAGCTCTAGTGAGAGTGTAGGGCTCCTCTTTCCTTGTGCCGGAGTCGATGACAGATTCTTCCGGAACGAGAGCCGTAGCTGGACCTCCCTCTGGGTCGAGTACCTGTTCCGATGTCGGAGTAGATTCTTCCGGACCGAGAGCCATAGGTGGACCTCCCTCTGGGCCGAGTACCTGTTCCGATGTCGGTTCTTTGTCCTTAACGCACGGGGTCTGGACATTCTCGCCTGGATTGATCATTTGTTCGCATATCGTTTCTTCGTCTCCATTGTATCCGGTTTGAGCACTCTTTCTCGGTGTTTCTGCTGGGACTAAATGGTAGGTAATCCGGACGAGTTGTGTAGACGGTGTCTCCACCACGAAGGATCTCGGGTTGTTCGTTTTCCTCACAATCTGCCCCGGCGTGCCAGGGTCTCTGACCCAAACAGAGCCACCGATGGACGGCTCCTTGTGGCAGCTTACTCCGTGCCGTTGATTGTATCCTTGGGCCTGCCTTCTTTTCTCTTCCTTATCTTTTCTTCGGAAATCCGCGTGGTTTGGCACTTTAGGGGTTAACATGGATGGCAACATAGGCAAAGTTGTACGTAGTTGCCGTCCCATGAGTAGTCGAGTTGGACTATATCCGCAGGGGCCTGGTGTAGTTCTGTAGATCAGAAGTGCCAGCTCTGGGTCTTCGGCCTTTTTCAGGATGTCTTTGGCAACCTTTACCATGCGTTCTGCTTCCCCGTTACTCTTGGGATAGTGTGGGCTGCTTTTAATGTGGCGAATCTGGTACTTTCTTGTGAATTCGTCAAAACTCTTGGACGCGAACTGCGGTTCGTTGTCTGACCTGAACACCTCCGGTATCCCATGGCGGGCAAACTCAGACTTTAGGTCCGCCACAATCGCTTCCGATGTTGTTTGCTTCAGCAGACACACTTCTATAAATCTGGAGTAGTAATCTACAACTAGTGCTTGCCGTTCAATTCAAAGAGGTCGGCTGCAACACGTTGCCATGGATAGTAGGGGAGCTCCGATGCTATCATAGGTTCCACTCTTGGGATGCGCTCTTGGATGCAGCTTGTGCAGTTGGTAATCACCTCTTGCAACTGAGTGCTGAGTCCTTGCCACCACACTGACATTCTTGCTCGTTCTCTGCACTTGGACACTCCTTGGTTCCCTGCATGTAATTGGCACAGCACTTTCTCAATAACTTCGAGATTACTAACCGATTGTCTTTCACGAGGAGATCGCTCTGTACCGTGAGGCTGTCTTTATGCCTGAAGTAAGGAGCGATCTCAGGTGGGATGTCCGTCTTGTGGGGCCAGCCCTTTGCACAGTACTCTCTTAACTTGCAACATACAGGATCTTGACTCTGAGCAGTGCGTATTTCGTCCAGATAGTGACTCGTAGCTGGCAGGAAGCTTGTCACAAGCTGGACGTACGCCTCTAACTCCTCTTCCATCTTCTCAGGGGGCTCTACTGGGGATCTCGAGAGAGCATCTGCCGTCCATAAATCCTTCCCGGGTACATGTTCTATGGAGTAGCTGAAACGCATGAGTCTGAGCTTGAACCTCTGGATTCTTGCAGGAATGGTATTCAACTCTCGGTCACCCAATAACGCAATTAGGGGTTTGTGGTCCGTTTGCACATGAAACTTGGTTCCTATCAGAAACTTTTGAAAGCGTTCGCATGCCCAAGTGACCGCATAAGCCTCCTTTTCTATTTGCGCGTACCTTCCTTCCGTCTCACTCAGTCCTTTGGATGCAAAAGCGACCGGGCTCACCAGTCCTTGTCAATCCTTCTGCAACAGCACTGCGCCTAGCCCATACGCCGAGGCGTCTGCCGACACTATCAGCTGCTGTCGGGGATCATAGAGTGTCAGCGTTGTAGCTTCCGCGATGTCTCGCTTCACCTGGTCGAATGCTCCTTGCCGCTGGGCGTCCCAGTTCCATTCTGCGTTTTTTCTGAGAAGATCTCGGATGGGTTTTAGCTTCTCCGACAAGTTGGGTATAAACCGTCCAACCTGGTTAGCCATGCCGATAAACTGACGAACTTTAGTAACGGTGTCTGGTGCCCGGAAGTCCACGATTGCCTTCACTCTTTCGGGGTCAGGCTGGATCCCTTCCGCACTCAGGATGTGTCCCAAGAACTTCAAAGATGTTTTTGCGAACTCGCACTCGTCGTTAAGTGTGATTCCCGCAGCATTCAGTCTCGAAAGGACCTCCTCCAGCCTCTCGTCGTGTTCTTTGAGATCTCTTCCCGTGATCAAAATGTCATCCATGTGACACAACACTCCAGGTATCGCCTCAAGAACTTGATTCATACGTCTTTGGAAGTGCTCAGGCGCCGAGGAGATGCCAAAGGGGAGCCTTTGGAAACAGAACCTGCCAAAAGGGGTTATAAAAGTTGTGAGCAGCTGTGAGTCTTCAGCCAATTTCACTTGCCAGAAACCCGCTTTGGCATACAACTTCGAAAAAACCTTTGCGCCAGCGAGACGCCCCAGTGTTTCTTCTACCGACGGGAGCACAAGCTTCTCCCTTTCGATGCACTTGTTGAGGTTTGTCAGGTCAACACAAATCCTGACTTCCCCACTTGATTTGGGGATCACCACCATAACTGAGCACCAGGGAGTCGGCTCTACGACTTTCCTAATAATGCCGTCTTTCTCCATCTCCGTCAGCTGAGCCTTGACCTTATCCAACAAAGCCAAGGGCACTCTCCGTGACGTGTTTACTGACACTGGGCTTGCACCTGCCTCGAGCTTGATGTGGTAGTCACCTTTCATTTCCCCGAGACCCTTGAACATTCCTGAGAACTTTTCTTTGTACTTTGCACCTGGGTCTGCTGTAACCGCTTGCAGCAGCTGTACAATCTTTAGACCCGTACTCGCTCGACGGCCCAACAGAGGTTCTTCCAGCCCTTGGATAACATACATCTCATCTCGGACGCTGTTGTTTCCACAGCTTAGGGTGGCTTGAACCTTTCCCAACACCTCCAGTGGCTGTCCGCCGGCACCGTAGAGTTTCACTGCAGTGGGTCGTACTGCACTCACATCTCTAACAGCCCTCAGTGGCACCGCATTTACATCTGCCCCGGTGTCAATCTTGAAAGTGATTGGCTTTCCATTGACGCTGAGCTCTTTTCTCCATGCTGATGCACTGCTACCCTCCTTGAGTGCGCCCAGTGACCATCTTTCCAGTAAAGGTTCATTCTTTTCTGTGGTGACTTCTCGTAGACGTTTCTTGTAGCACATTTTTTGCCAGTGGCCTTTCTTGCCACATGAGTGACATTTGGACGTGGATACCGGGCAGTTGCTCTTTTCATGAAAGCTTTGTCCGCCGCACTTCCCGCAACCGTGTAGCGGGCTCTTCCACCCCGCAGTCTCGTTTGTTTGGTCTCCGGAACTGGAGCGGCCTTTACTCGACGTTTTCCGGAGGGCGTCGACAGACAGTTCTTCTGCTGGGTTCTCCTGGCGCACGACAGCCTGCTGCCTTCGTACGGCTTCCTTTTGTCTCGCCTTTTGTAACGCCTTCTCCAGGGTGAGTTGGGGATCAGTTTGTAACGTCTCTGACAGCTTCCCGTCCTGTAAGCCGACCACCAGGCGGTCGCGCACCAATTCTTCTTTGAGTGCTCCGTGCCCGCAGTGGGCCACCAGTCTGTGTAGGGCTGTTACGAAGGCCTCGACGGTCTCGCCAGGTTCTTGCTTGCGTTGATGAAACCTCGCTCGCTCGTAAATAACGTTTCTTTTTCCGATGCAATGATTTTGGAATACTTCCAGCACCTTTTCGAAGTCCACTTTGTCTTCTTCCGTCAGCGTTGCTTTTTAGCTCGTGATTTGGACGCTGTTTCTTGTGCTGCAACATGGGGCGCTAAACTACCGATGTGTCGAACAGAGTATAGTCTGACTTAGGGTGACTTCACACGAGCTTGGCAGCCTCGGGGTGCTTATTTGTTCCCAATGCTTCTCTTATTTCTTTGTTCTAGAGTGCGTGAGACAGAGGGAGCGTCTCTACAGCCACCGACAGCTCATGAAGCGCAGGGCGTGACTTCTAATGTTCACTTTTTTTTTTTTCTTAGACGTTCTTGTTGGTTAACGCCACAGTCTCGTTAGCTGCACAGCAATAATATTATCGACTCGCCACAACCCGCATTTTTTACAGCTGTCTATGGCTCGACTGTGCTGGAGCGTCAATACATGTTTCCGGCTATTTCTTTGTACGTGGACGCGTGAGGGTCCAGGGCACTACAAAGAATGACATCGCCCTAAAGCCGCGGACACGCTGCCACTACATCAGACTAAAGGGAGTAGGCAGACACTGTCTGACGGATGTTCCTTCCTTGTATGACTGCCCTGTCAGATCGGCAACAGCTGTCTGGAAAAGTTCGAAGCCTACAAATGTATGAAGAAAACATGCTTGGAACCAGTGGCGTAACCAGGAAAGGAGCTGATAAAACTTCAGCAGCCCCCCTTCCCGAAAACATTTTCTTGGCTACGCCACTGCTTGGACCATGGTCAAGGCGTGTCTTTAGGTACTTCTGTCATCATGCCTGCGGTGTTGTATACGACGTGTGAGCACTGAGGCAGCCTACCCACCTGTGAGCCTAACACTAACAACTGCATCCGTTATTGGGCGGTGGAAGGGCGTCCTCCCCGGGCGCCCTGCGCAGCGGGTCCCCGTCCTCAAGCGGCGAGCGTCGCGTCGCCGTCAGGGCATGCGGCGGCGCTCCCCCGCGGTCCACGGTGTGTTGGATGCGCCGCATGACCAGGTTGAGCAGGGCGTCGACGGCGCGGCCCACGTTGTGTCCCGTGGCCGCGCTCGTCTCGAAGTACGGGAAACCGTGCTTCTCGGCCTCGGCCCTGGCGCGGGCCTCACTCACGGCGCGGCTCTCCTCCAGGTCCGCCTTGTTGCCGCACAGCACCACGTCCGGGTTCTCGCAGTACGCGTGCGTGCGGAGCTGCTCCAGCCACGACCGGATGCTGCGAGGCGGGACGAAGGACACCACATAGCTCGGTGAAAATCGGGTCAAATATGTGGGCGCGCCGATCGGTTACCCCAGAGGGACCCAGAGGGAACTCTCTTCCAAAACACGGTATCGATATCTCGAATCTTTTCGACGGGTTCTTCCAAAGAGCGGTGGTGGGCAGAACTGTCGTATGGAAAAAATAACTTGTATACCTAAAAAAAAAAAAAAAAAAGAGAGAGAGCGAGAGAGAGAGAGAGAAACAGAGAAATAGTGAGCGAGAGAGAGAGCCGGAACAACCTACTTTCAACTCATTTTCCTCCGAAGATCTTTTCTGCATCAAGAATCCTCTTAAAACTGCTGTGGTTGCCGGTTGGTACCTTGTTTAACTCTCTTCTCAATTGTCCCATTGGGTAATAGCACTGCAAGCGTCTTAGTACCACGTCAGAAACTTAAAGTTAATAAGAAAAAATAAAGTAACAGTAAAAAAATGAGACGTTTACAATTCGCTGTAATGCGAAATTAGAGCGCAGCTCTTGACGACGAGGAGGGGAGGGTGCGAAGAGGAGGGTATGCATCTTGACTCGTCCCCCTCCGTGCCTTCCACTCCTCCTCCTTCCCCGCTAAATGTAGCGGGGAATTCAGCAAAAATTTTCCAGCTAAATTTAGCAGGATATTTAGCGAAAATTTCCCCGCTAAATTTAGCGGGTTAAGTTTCTCCGCTAAAGTAAGCGGGGAAATTAACGTCGCGTAACGTCAACACCAATTAAGTTTTCCCGCTAAATTTAGCGGGGAAACTGTGAGGTCCCATAATACAACGCGCGCGGTTACGCTGACGCTGACGCCGCTCAACTCGGAAACGGGCGCATAAGAGCTGCGCTCTAAAAATAAATTAGTTATGGCCGCCCTTAGAATTCTTTCGACAACCGTCTCCCCATGGTTCCCAGGAGGTAGACGGAGCGGTTATATTCAAACTAGCCTTCCTCACTCACAGGTATGCGGGAAAACGAAGGCATGGACGAGAGACAGTGATAGGCCCCATTGATCACCTATATAACTGCTTGACACCACCTTAGTTTACTTCGTCTTCTTTTACTTTTAGAGCTATTTTTTGCGCACAGCCCGGCCCAATCCTGTCTTATGGTACCGTAAGCTCGTGCCGCACTTTCGAAGCTACCGTAATGCTTCCGCTGCGCATTCAATATGCGCAAACAGCGATGAAGTATCCATGGTAACCTGCAGCAACACTGTGCTTAAACAGCCTGCTATCTCTCGATTTGTCATCGAGTTCAAAGAATGAAAGCTGAACTTCGCATTCCATCAAACAGTTTGAACAGCACAAAAAAAAATAATCTGCCACAAAAAAAAAAAAATTGTTGTTATTTATATTGTTCACGAGATAGTACCAGCAATTTTACCTGCCACCTTCCGTTCAAAACGCAAAAAAAAGCAAAGTCTACGATGACACCATCTTGTCAGCAACTTCACAATCGTTCACGTTTTTTTAGAGAAACCCTGGAAGTTCACTCACCAGGGAGATTTTATTTTTATTTTTGAAGTGTTAAAATGTTTTGCTGAACCAAGTGGTGAAAAGCGATCTCTAGTCTCAATTTTCCCACATTGCATATCCTTCCTGTCAAGCAACCCCTACAGTATACCTTGGTTTGTTTTCACGCTTTTAAAGCGTGACACCGCATCTGACAGGGAAGCAGAAGTGTTTTTAAGTTATTTACTTCGTTACAACAAAACATAAGAAAAAAAAAAAAGAAACACAACGGAGATTAGGGGAATAGTACGAAATTGAAGTGGCACCTCCCTCCTAGGCCACGGCTGACTTCACGCATTACTCTGTGCTAAGAAATAAATAAATAAATAAAAACCTTTAGTTTAGCACGAAATTGCAGAAATCGCTAACTTATAAACGACATCCCACAGAGTACGTCACACTGCAGTTCCTGTAACCGCCACACGCGGCTGCATATCGGCAAATATTTTGTTTGTTTTTTCCTTTGCGATTACGCAGCGGAATCGCTCTATTGCGGGGGAAGGATGGATGTTTTCGTTTACTTGCGGAACGATAAGCAATATAAAGAAAATACACACGGTAAAACATTTCATGGATGAAGAAAGAATAAAACAATTAAAACAGGGACAACACAACCACATCTTATGAAAGATGTGGTTGTGTTGTCCCTGTTTTAATTGTTTTATTATTTCTTCATCCATGACTTAAACCAACACGCTCTTCTCCCAAGCGTAAAACATTTGTCGGCGAAACTTTCGTAAATTCGGATTTATCTGAAAACAAAACTCGGAATTTCGAGGTTGCGATGGCAAAATCAAAAGCAATAAAAAGAAGACTGTATTTTCAAATAAATTGCGTGAGTGCACAGGGTCGACGGTCCTCAGGAGAAGCCACTTCATTTTCATTTGAAATATCGGACTATTGACAGAAGGGAGTTCACCGTTCATCTTGTCCAAGTTCGGTCAGAAGAACAGGTCATTGTAGGATGCCTCAATGTCCTTCTGTTTAGGGTGATGCCACCCTTTGTGGTACCCGATGCCGACAGCACGCGCTCACGGGTAAAATACAAAGAAATCGACGAAAACAAAATGTAAATAATAACTGGGTTGTGTGTATGTTTATACAGCCTAGAACTTGGTCTGCCTCAACGGGCGACGAGTCTCCCAGCTGTAGATGAGAAATTTAGCCAGTGCAGTACAACCGCTAGCCTGGGGTCTTAAACGTGCATCACGCAGTAGTGATACACGACCGCACGCCGGTACGAAACGGGCAGGGGTGGGGATTGAGCCCAGGATCCCTGGGTTCTGCAGCGCGAGCTTTGGCTCCATGTGCTCCGAGGTGGTGTGCGCTAGCCCACTCGGCCACCGATCCCCCCAAAACAAAATATCGCCACATCACAGTCGGCGCCACAAACACGTGCAGGGACACGCTCTTTCACGCGCTTCTGAACAAAAAAGAAAAAGAAAAGTGTGGGACAAAATGGCCAGATGTCTCCACCCTAAACACCCTAAGCAAAGCGCACATGATCCTAGGTCATTGCATCTCTCGGTCACGAAAAAAAATCACTGTTCCGTTTTACAGTTTGGAGCACACGATTTGCGCTTCTTAGAGGGAAGAGGGGTTGTGTATTTATAACAATAAAAGTTATGAAGCTGTAAATTTTATCAGAGGGGTGCAGGTCAGCTGGCGCTTTCTTGCTTTCCAGCGAATGCGTTCAAGTGTTTAGTCATTTGAAAGTAGTGACCTTAATTGAAGCAACAATTTTGTTTGTAAGACCTGTCGTGGGACAGTTAGTACTTCCAAAAGCAAGTGCGGTCAAAGCCAAATTCAGCTGTAGCCATATCATTGGCGAGTTCTTATTAATTTAATGCAGTGCTGCAGGCGTTACCGAAAAAAAATTAACGAAACCCGTTACTCGTTACTTACAAATAAAAGCAACGCGTTACCGACCTACGTTACCTCAAAACAAAAGGACCGCGTTACCGTTACCGATAAGAAAGTAACGCAGGTTACTTTTGAGTTACTTTTTTAATTATGAATTCACAGGTTTTACTGTTTTGACGGTACAAGTACGCATAAGCGCCATATATTCCAAGAAACATTATTTTCATGCAAAAAGTGGACATAATTACTTTATCTTTTTTTTTACGGTTTTACCTAAATACTCACGAGAAGAAACTTAAAGGAAGGCACAAACACTATAAAATGTGCAAGTCTTGGTTCCTAAAAACACGAAAAACATTGAAGAGTAATTTTTGTTAAGTCTTTGATAGAAGAAGTAACGAGTCACGTAACTACGTTACCCGTTACATAAAATAAGTAACCCAAGTACGTTACCCGTCACTGTCTTGAATATATAAGGAGTACTTTAGAACTCTACCGGAAGTAGTAACGTGTTACCGGTAACGCCGTTACTTGTAACGCGGTACCGTCAACACTGATTTAATGTAAGTCCGGATATTGTTCATTATTCGTTTTTAATATTAAAAATTTGGAAACAGTAAAATGAATCTCTACAATTCAAATAATGTGAAATATAAAAAAAAAATTACCCGACAAATTTTTAAGTTTTAGCGAAAAATAAATTCCGAAAAACAGTTTCCAAATCTAACAAAAAATAAACTCCGAAAACACAAAATCCTATTTGTAAGAAACTCAACTTTTTATTATAAATATTTTTATCGTTTTACTAGAGTGTCACACACCGGTTCCCGCGTAGCAGTTCAAGTTTAGAAATAGTTAAAAAGGCGTTGCGGGGTCCCTTTAAATCACCAACAGAACAAAATACATGTTCCTCGCAGAGGCTATGCCGTTAATCTTGTTCCCTCTTAGCTTCGAGTATTTGTACTTTTTCGTCAACGAAGTAAAGTTCCCCAGGTGCACTTTTAACCCGATTTGCATCCGTATAGGCAAGCTTCTTTGGGAGCGCTCGAACAAGTCGCTACCGCGCACGTTTATGACTCTCTGAGGTCGTCCGGCGTACGCGCTCTTCGCGCACGTATGCCTACGTTTTCGCACGGTTACGCGTATTAATTCCCCAGGCGCAAGACGTGCGCGGGGTTCGAGTATATTCCTCAAAGCACGACAAAGATCAATGCAAACCAAACAAAATAAAGCACAAAAGAGGCGAAAAAAAAAAAGTAAGAAAAAGAATGCTATGCATGCGGACGGTTCCTAAACGTTCCAACGCTTGCAGCTTCGGAGAACCTGCTTGCTGCCACACTCAATATTCCCAATAATTATTAAAATCACACTTTCCCCATAATGTACTCAAGAGAGTAATCATGCCTTAATATATAATATATATATTTTTTTATTTTTTTAATGTAAAATTTATTGAAAAGTGTAAAATCGGGGTTTGTGTAGCCTTTCCCGATCCGCGTTTTCTGCCTCAGCTCTCTCTCTCTCCACCATCATCTGTACGTCGGGTGACGATATGTAGGGAGTTCCCGAGAAAAGTTAACCGTGTTTTTCGGTCCGGATATATAAACTATGTATCGCAGAAAGCTCGAACCTGTGAGAATGTGAAGCTAGCGGTTGGGATCGAACGGGAAAGTTTGAGTAAATGAGGTTGCTTGGACCTATAGATAATTGAAGAAAAGTAGATTTCTCTTTGAGTCGACGTCGACCGAAGCCTAATATCGTCAAAACAAGAAGTGATACTGTCAGCGTTTGTGGGATTGATATCAGTGACACATTTTCTGAGAAGCTCGTTTTACTGAAATGAATTCTACGGGCACCCACAATGTCGATTCTTGTTTTGACGGTTTAGGAATGAACGTCGGCTCCTAGCGAAATTTCATTTTTCTCGATTATCTTTTGATCCAGATATCTCAAACTTTCGCGTTCTATTCCAACCGCTAGCGTGACACTCTCACAAAGTTACAGCCTCCTGCTTCTGTTATGCATGATTCATTTACCCGGGTCGGAAAACACCGTCCTCTTTTCTCGGCAACTCCCTGTCAGCGCCGCACCCCTCTTTCTCACTCAAAGACCGCAAGCGTGCGTCCCCTTGCACCAGGCGTCCGTCCTTTAGCAACACGCCTGGCGCACGCCACACACAGCGCGGTGGCGTGCGCCACGCTGTGTGTTAACAAACTACGTGGTAACGAATTGCGTCGCAGTGTAAAACTTATTTTCGCGGGCAAAGTACGAGCGTTTGTGTCGCAGCCAGATGTGCGCACATATCATGAATGCGTTCTGCGCACAGGACTGTAGGGGCGTTAGATTAAAGGAGCGCCTCAAGACGTTAAGATAGTGTTGCTGCGTATACAGCGAGGAGGGCGAACAGTAGCGCGCTCCAACGGTAGTGAGCGATTCTCGTGCCCAAAAGGGTGGGCGCCTGTCGGCCGCCAATCGTCATAAATGTCCGTGGGCCAGCGCCACTTGCGACGATGTTAAAGGAGCCAGATATTTGCTGATGTTATCGACACAGTGCGAACACGTCATATCGGTCTTTTTATTTATTTTTTCCTTTTTTTTCTCAGGCAGGGTAATTTCGAGTGTCATATTTTACCGCCTAGTTTGGTGACCCAAATGAGCTTCTACAGCCACACTGGTGATTTTCACGAATATGTTTAAGGGCCGGAAAATGCTAAATTTATCGGGCGCGCCCGCTAAATTTAGCGGACGGTGGTCAGGTGACATAATCAGCGAGCCGGTGAACCATTGACGCTCTCAAAATCAGGCTAGCACGTGACACGTTAGTGACGTGACTGAGATGTCACGTGAGAGCCTCATGTTGATGGCATCACTGCCAACCAATGCTGTAATGTCACGTTGTCCCGTGACGATGTGACGCCAGGTGATCACGTGACGGATAGTGGCACATGCTTACACACTCTGCGTCTCCCAACTTAATCCGTAGGATAAAGGTAAATTTATTTTATAACAGCCCTTCAATTACTTGTTGGTGTTAGCTTTGTCACTTCCTGCACCCATCCCCAACTTTCTTGGACGTCCACGCCTCGGTGTCTGCACTAAAATGGGAATTTCAACTGAACAACAACAAACATCTCAAACGTTTCCCGGAAATATATGAAATGGCAGTCATAAGGATATCAAAAAGCAGTAATACAATTTTTGAGCGCGTCTAGATTTTATTTTACAGCTCTACAAATTGTTTTGCATTGAATACGATGGGCCACATTCAGAAAATTGGCAATTTCTGTTTTTCTTGAACAAAGCTCGTAATGTTCCCGAAGTGTGCAATTGCATGGGTATTACAAAGTGCCAATGAATTCGAATTTTGACATTTTTCTTAATATTTTACTTTTTGGAATGTTTCGGTAAGTTGGTCATTCCGTCAGGCGTGCCTGGTCTGCATGTGTTCACGAAGCTGGTCTTGACAGGGCGATCAGTCAACCCCAGGCCACAGGCTCGTGACATTGGCAAAGAAGTGTTTCCATGCAGTACATAATGAGACGCCCCCCAATGTCGATAAGGGTTACAATCGGGTCGGATGCTGAAAGCACCCCGGGAATTTACGTGACACAACCTACCGATGCGCTCGTTCCATCCTTTTAAGCTTTCTAACTTTGTGCAAGTTCCTTTCAAAAGCACGAATCATAACAGTAATAAAGATAGCTATTCACTCTATTGGGAAGAACTCTCGGCAAAGAAGTCAACCAAAACACGACGCAAACCCGCAATCCAGGTTTATATTGAAATGCTTTTTTGGGGATTTCGATAGTACAATACAAGAGTGTTCGGTCACATATATACAGTAGTAAACAAAAATATATGGTATTTCGTTTTTTTTTACAGGAGTATTGCTCGACGTCTAGTTGATTGATTCATATTTAAGTAAGAATCAGTTTCCACTCTAAATAGAACGTTAATGTAGTGTTCCATTACAATTTTTATATCTGTATCACAGTTCGAAGAAAAGTCACCCACGTAAAACCGAAATATCCAATCTTTTTGTTCACTACTATATATATATATATATCAGTGTGTCGAACCGAAAAAATACGGGTTCGGTTACGGTTCAGGTTCAGGTAAATTTATTTTGCTCCGGTTCAGTTCCGGTTCGATTAATTCGAACCGCGAACCGGTTCGGGGCACTGAACCGGTTCGCGAACCGGTTCGGAAATTATAAATGACAAACTGCAACACCAAATTAACAAAATCAAAATAACACCAAAATAAAAAAAAAAATGCAACATCATGTTCTAGAAACGTGTTATGAAATGAGCACACAGCAGCATTTAGGATTTACGAGATTGTAGGAAAATAAAATCCCGTGACGCAATTTTTTTTTTTGCACAGCCTTCGAATTCTTTTTCTTCCGTGCAAGCCGCGACCAGCGCAATACTGCTTCCTATGTCAAGATTCATAAATGCAGCGTTTATATTCCTAAGACTGGGTGGAGAAGAAAAATATGTAAGCGAGGTGTGTGTCAGTTGACGGCACTTAAAAACAAATGGCATTGATAGCACATTCATTGTCAACAGCGCGTGGCCGAACCGTTTTGACATGAGCCGGTAACCGTTATTTTTTTTTCCGGTTCAGTTCCGGTTCGGGTTCATCGCGATAACAATATAACGGTTCGGGTTCGGGTTCAGTTCCGGAAAAAATACCGGTTCGGTTCCGGTTTTCGGTTCGGTTCGGTTCGGTTCCGGCTCGACACCATGAGATATATATATATATATATATATATATATAGATGCTTTATGTAAGTTACCACCCCCCCCCACAAAAAAAAAAAACACTACAAAAACGCAACTGGTAAAACATTTCGCGTTCTGTCCCCTCCTGGTAAGATCTAAGCAAAGACGCAGGGATTCTAGTGGTACTATCGATTTCACAAAAGCGAGGTTGCCTAAAATGTCGATTCAAGTTAACTGCCCTTGACGCTGTCTTTGAACGTGCAAAAGCTTGCGGAGAAGCAGCCTAGACGGCCTAATGACAGTCGCGCGCAGCTTCTGTGCTACCAGCGCATGACAACGGATTACGACTGTGTGTGATACGGGCCATCGTGTATTTCGGGGATGCAGGCTTGACGATTATAGTGTTTGGAGTGAGCAAAGTTTCTCAGTGTTTTTTGTAAATCGCTCCAAATAAAATAGACCGGCCTCAGAATAAGTCTTACTAAATTGCTTCCTGTAAAAAAAAAAAAAAAAAAAAAAGAGAGAGAGATTTTAGGAGCGAAGTAGCTATCATTCTGAAAGTAGCATCGAGCGACGTGTCTTTGGTGTAATTTGGCACGACTAACAGCAATTACAAAGCAATAAAAAAAAGCTGCGTTTTTTTTAATGGCAAAAACAAATTATGTATTTCCAGACGGTCAGACTTTATAGCACTCGTGGTTGCAATAATACGGAAAAAATAAACTTAATGCTATCTGAAGTTAAAGTTACAAGCGATTTTTGCGGGATTTGCTGGTCACCATTTTCTTATAAAGCTTTTCCTTACGTCGTTCCTTTTTTTTATAACCAAATAAGATTTAAGTTTCTAAACAGTGGAACGTTATTCTAACACTGGCGCTACGTTGAGAAGGAGACACAGAGTTCGGAGATGCGTAACTTACATTTTTTGTTAGAAAATCCACTCTCGCTCTTCGAGGCAGATCCCCCCGTATATCCCACGTAAATTTTCGGAGTAACTTTTACAAATGACAGCAAAGAATTCCGGCGGCCGAAACAAACAATGGTGAAGTGAGTGCCGAAACTTCGAGTTTAAAAAGTGAAAGCTGCTTACAACTCCCTGTAACGCCGAATTAGAGCGCAGCTCTTGAGGAGGAGGAGGGAAGGGCACTGGGGGGGGTTAAACTAACCAGGGGGGGGTCACGTGACCCCCAATGCCGATGATGTCAACACTGACGTCACTGATGACGTCATCAGTGACGATGACGATGCGGGTACCGATGACGTCATTAGTGACGTCACTGATGACTTCACCAGTGATGATGACGATGACGATGCGAATGTCGGTGACGTCATCAGTGACGTCGCTGATGACGTCATCAGTGATGATGACGATGACGATGCGGATGTCGGTAACGTCATCAGTGATGATGACGATGACGATGCGGATGCCGGCGACGTCATCAATGCTGATGACGATGACGATGCGGATGCCGGTGACGTCATCAGTGACGATGACGATGTGGATGCCGGTGACGACATCAGTGACGTCACTGATGACGATGCGGATGTCGGTAACGTCATCAGTGATGATGACGATGCGGATGCCGGTGACGTCATCAGTGATGATGACGATGACGATGTGGATGCCGGTGACGTCATCAGTGATGATGACGATGTGGATGCCGGTGACGTCATCAGTGATGATGACGTCATCAGTGATGATGACGATGTGGATGCCGGTGACGTCATCAGTGACGATGACGTCATTGGGGGTCACGCGACATCGGCGGGGGTCACGTAACCTCAGGGGAGTCACGTGACTTCAGGGGGTCACGTGACCTCGGGGGGGTCACGTGCCCTTCACGAGGTCACGTGACCCCGGTGGGGGGCTCGCGCGTTATGGGACATTTCCCATGATGCACCGGGGTCACGTGACCTCGGGGGGTCACGTGCCCCCAACGAGGTCACGTGACCCCGGTGGGGGGCTCGCGCGGTGCATTATGGGACATTTCCCATGATGCACCGTGCGGTTACGCCGACGCCGACGGCGACGCCGACGCCGCTCAAGCCGGAAACGGGCCCTAAGGGCTGCGCTCTAAAAAGTGAAAGCCGTTTACAACTCCCTGTCACGCCGAATTAGAGCGCAGCTCTTGAGGAGGAGGAGGGAAGGGTACTGGGGGGGGGGGTCAAGTAACCTTGGGTGGGGGTCACGTGACCTAGGGGGGTCACGTGACGATACGGATGCCGATGATGTCATCAGTAACGATGACGATGCGGATACCGATGACGTCATCAGTGATGCTGACAATGACGATGCGGATGCCGGTGACGTCATCAATGATGATGACGATGACGATGCGGATGCCGGTGACGTCATCAGTGACGTCACTGATGACGTCATCAGCGATGATGACGATGACGATGCGGATGCCGGTGACGTCATCAGTGATGATGACGATGACGATGCGGATGCCGGTGACGTCATCAGTGATGATGACGATGCGGATGCCGGTGACGTTATCAGTGATGATGACGACGACGATGCGGATGCCGGTGACGTCATCAGTGATGATGACGATGACTATGCGGATGCCGGTGACGTCATCCGTGATGATGACGATGCCGATGCCGGTGACGTTATCAGTGACGTCACCGATGACGTCGTCAGCGATGATGACGATGACGATGCGGATGCCGGTGACGTCATCAGCGATGATGACGATGCGGATGCCGGTGACGTCATCAGAGATGATGACGATGACGATGCGGATGCCGGTGACGTTATCAACGACGATGACGATGACGTCACTGATGACGTCATCGGGGGTCACGTGACTTGGGGAGCCACGTGACTTTGGGTGTCACGTGACCTCGGGTGTCACGTGACCTTGGGGTGATCTTGGGGAGTCACGTGACCCCCGATGACCCTTGGGGAGGGGTCACGTGACCTTGGGGTCACGTGACCTTGGGATGACCTTGGTTACGCCGACGGCGACGCCGCTCAAGCCGGGAACGGGCCCCTAAGAGCTGCGCTCTAAAAGTTTTTTTAGAGCGCAGCTCTTAGGGGCCCGTTTCCGGCTTGAGCGGCGTCGGCGTCGCCGTTGGCGTCGCCGTCGCCGTCGGCGTCGGCGTAACCGCGCGGTGCATCATGGGAAATTTCCCATAATGCACCGCGCGAGCCGCCCACCGGGGTCACGTGACCCCCTCCCCGAGGTCACGTGACCCCCGCCGATGTCGCGTGACCCCCGATGACGTCATCGACACTGATGACGTCACCGGCATCCACATCGTCATCGTCATCATCACTGATGACGTCATCATCAGTGATGACGATGACGATGCGGATGCCGGTGACGTCATCAGTGATGATGACGATGACGATGTGGATGCCGGTGACGTCATCAGTGATGATGACGATGTGGATGCCGGTGACGTCATCAGTGATGATGACTTCATCAATGATGATGACGTCATCAGTGACGATGACGATGTGGATGCCGGTGACGTCATCAGTGATGATGACGTCATCAGTGATGATGACGATGACGATGCGGATGCCGGTGACGTCATCAGTGATGATGACGATGTGGATGCCGGTGACGTCATCAGTGATGATGACGATGACGATGTGGATGCCGGTGACGTCATCAGTGATGATGACAATGACGATGTGGATGCCGGTGACGTTACCGACATCCGCATCGTCATCGTCATCATCACTGATGACGTCATCAGTGACGTCACTGATGTCGTCACCGGCATCCGCATCGTCATCATCACTGATGACGTCGTCAGCGACGTCACTGATGACGTCACCGACATTCGCATCGTCATCATCACTGGTGAAGTTATCAGTGACGTCACTAATGACGTCATCGGTACCCGCATCGTCATCATCACTGATGACATCATCGGCATTGGGGGTCACGTGACCCCCAAGGTCACGTGACCCCCCAAGGACACGTGACCCCCCTGGTTAGTCTAACCCCCTCCCCACCCCCAGCGCCCTTCCCTCCTCCTCAAGAGCTGCGCTCTAATTCGGCTTTACAGGGAGTTGTAAGCGGCTTTCACTTTTTTAGAGCGCAGCTCTTAGGGGCCCGTTCCCGGCTTGAGCGGCGTCGCCGTCGCCGTCGGCGTAACCAAGGTCATCCCAAGGTCACGTGACCCCCAAGGTCACGTGACCCCTCCAGGTCACGTGACCCCTCCCAAGGTCATCTCAAGGTCACGTGACCCCACGTCTCTCAAGGTCACGTGACCCCTCGAGGTCACGTGACCCCTCCCAAGGTCCTCAAGGTCACGTGACCCCAAGACCCCACGTGACCCTTTGAAGGTCACGTGACCCCCAAGTCACGTGACCCCCGAGGTCACGTGACCCCCGAGGTCACGTGGTCTCCTCCCCAAGGTCACGTGACCCCCAAGGTCACGTGACCCCTCGCAAGGTCCTCAAGGTCACGTGACCCCAAGGTGACCCCCAGGTCACGTGACCCCTCTGAGGCCACGTGACCCCCCGAGGTCACGTGACCCCCCCTCCCCGAAGTCACGTGACACCCCCCCCCCCCGAGGTCACGTGACCGCCCCCCCGGAGCATATTAAAGAATGAGGGGAGGAGGAGGGGTCTACCCTCCCCTCAGTACCCTTCACTCCTCCTCCTCAAGAGCTGCGCTCCAATTCGGCGTTACAGGGATTTGTAAACGGCTTTCATTTTTTGTGCGCGTGATTGGTTTTGCCAGTGATGGAAAACGCGCAATAACGAGGAGCCAGTGACGATGCACTTTTTTCGCCGCTTGATTGGTTCCACCATCAAGGCGGCTGTACTGCACACCGGCCAGAGCGGCGACCTCTGAAGGGCACCTGGGGCTATAACATGGACACTTGGCGAAGAAGTCGGCGAGGAATTCGGCGTCCGTGATTGGCCGGCGCCAAGGTCAAGCGAGGCGCCGGCCAATCACGGCCGCCGAATTCCTCGCCGACCTTTTCGCGAAGTGTCCGGATTAGAGTGCGGACAGGGCTCCGCGCACGCCGCGGAGGCGTGCGCGAAGCCCTGTCCGCACGCCCCTCGCGGCGAATTGCACAAACGTAGATTTGTCTGGGCGAAAAAAAAAAGTCGCGTGAAACGCACTGAAGTGATTATCATCATCATCATAATCACAGTCCCCCTTCCCAACGCTAATGGGGTGGCGGTGCGGACGGGGCTTCGCGCACGCAACATACGCGTGCGCGGTAATCGCCTCCAGCGTGGTTCTTTCGGAAGCGGGGCAGCTGAAAAATGCGGTCGTTCAGTTACTCCGTACGTCCGCGCTCGAGTCGATATATTCGCACAATTAACGAGATTTACGTGGTACTACAATCGATACAACGGCGGCTGTCCACTTTTACGTCGTTCCAAACCGCACTCTCTTAAAGCTGGCTTCACCGAATGCACGGAATTCTGCGGAGAAGGGACCTTACGGGCGGAATGCCGCTGTGAGTCGCCAGGCTTTCCCCCACCGAACAAGTATGTGCTATTTTGCAGTAAGGAGTTTTTTTTTGCGCTTGTCCGTGTCTACTCGCTTTTGCGCTTGTCCGTGTCTACTCGCTTGTACTTGTCCCCTGTGTCGCGCAAAAAAAACCTCCTTACTGCATCATGAACCAACTAGGCCAACAACAAGTTTTATGTGCTATTTGTTTCATTTCAAGGGTTATTTGTTCCCTGTAGTACGCTCAATACTATGCAGAAGAGGTGAGCCAATTATATGTATATATATATATATATATATATATATATATCTGTGCGTGTGTTTTGTGCGTGTGTGTGTTGGGTACTCCATAGCGTCACACAGAAACACATTTGAATCAGAAGCCACGAAACCCTTTTGCACACTGTTTGAGGGTTCACATCGTACGACCAAATCGAATAAGCATCTCAAGAAATTTCGTAATAGACCTCGTTAAAAAAAAAAAAAAGTCGTCTCCTGGAATTTTGGCAACGGAGCTCCAAGCTCCTACTCCAACCAAAACCCTTCCCCAGATGCGCACCTGGACCCTAAGGGTTCGAGGCTGCCACCGCCAAGACCCATACCCAATTCAATGTGTGCCTAGATATGAGAGTGTTTCCAATCACTTAATCCGGGTCACGTGGTTCGCGTTTGCAATACAAGGTGATTGGAGGAAGCGAAAGGCGTTGACCATCTGCGAGTGTTTCCAAACTTTGCCCAGCCTCTTTGGCCGCCATCCTCCTCGTCGCGCGGACACGCACGCACGCGCACGAGCACCCCATTTGCGCAGGACGTTTTCGCCATTGATTTGGAAACGCTCTCCGTGGTTCGAGGTCCTCACTCTCTTAAAGGGGCGACGCAACGATTTTTGTACTTTGCGCAAATACCGCTTCGAACGGATCCGTGGCGTTAATGACCCGTGAAACACCGGTTCGTTTTTTACCACTCGCATTCGGAGTACCAGCAAAATTAAAGAAAAACGAGCAGCGTTCACCTCCTCACCTTGCAGTCAGAACAAGCGGCCACGTGATCAGGAGCCGATTATATGCCGCCAATGTTGATCATAGCCACGCGCTGGAGTTGGCAAGGCACAGGACACGCGCTGAGTTCGACATTGTTAGGGTTCGGCTATTGTCATCATTGCAGCAACTGGACACGGGCCACTACCCGAATGCTTCTCGAGCTATCAATTATCACGAGCCCAAATCGAGTGCCATGCAATTCCCGGGTACAACCTATGAGCCGCATTCAAATATCGTATACTTCGATCCCCAGTTACGTCATCAAGTTTCGCGAAGAATAGAAAGAAATAAAACGCTCGCTTTTGTCTTTAAAATTACACCGCAACAAATGCGTTTCTTGGTCAGTGGCGTTGCGTGCGAGTATCCTTGAGTCCCACTAGTGCGAGTAAGCTGGTATAAAGTGAAAGACATTCTAACTTCATATCGTAGCAGCGCCCTTTTCAATCTAGGCTCACTAACGGTGTCCTACCTGAGGAAGGACTGTTCGCTGGTCAGGTCGAAGAGGACGAGGAAGCCCATGGCGTCGCGGAAGAAGGCCGTGGTGAGGCTGCGGAACTTCTCTTGTCCCGCCGTGTCCCACAGCTGCAGGTAGATGCGTTGGCTGCGGCCGCCGCCCTCCGGGGACCGGTACGTCTGCGGAGAGCAAGAGGCGTCCGCCCTTGTACGCGAACCTGCAGACCGCCTTTCCTAAAGTAGTTTCTCTGGTGCTTCTTTGTTTCTTTTTACGTCCACCCTTTTCGCAGGCAGGAAATGACCCTCGAAGTGGCGCATACTATGCGGCCAGAAATTGAGGGAGAGGAGGAAACGACAGTGCGCGAGCGACGTCAGAACACCTAGGTCTGGTTCGGATGATTGGTGGGCATAGACGCAAAGCTAGCTGCCTCTGTCTCCACTCGCCGAACGCGTTACAACGCGAAACGCCAGCGTCTGGCGTTTGGCATTCGCGTTCGAACCCGTTTTAACATTGCAGTGGAGGCAAAAGCTGCCTTTGTTTCGAGTGCACTCGTCCTTTCCAATGCTGCCCCCGGGTGAAGGCAGAGGTGCAGGCGGGCGATCCCAGTCCCGCTCTCGACTCCGGCCCGGATCCAAGCACCGGTCCAGTTCAAAGGAGCCGCCACCGCCGCCACCACAGCCACGGCAGAACCACCACCAAAAGCAGCCGGGACCAAGCCAGCAGTCAGACCAACAACAACAGGTGAGCTGGGCAGATAGGGTCTCCATGCCCACTAAGCCTCAACATAAGGACAGTGGCAGATCCGCCCTAGAACTACAGCTAGCCCAAATTCAGTCCGTGTTGACTCAAGTGTTAAAAGAGAACAGAAATCTTAAAGCAGAAATCGCTCAATTAAAGACAAAGAAAATAAAAGTCAGGAGCCGCCCACCGTCAATTACCAGCGAGAAAACACCAACCCCCCCCCCCCCCCCCCCCCCCCCCCCCCATGCGCAAATAGCCTCGGTTGCTGCGGAAGGCCCGGTGGTGACGGCACCGCCGCTGAAGCGGAAAGCCGAGGAAAACCCGCAATCAAGAGACGAACTACTCGAAAGTCTAACGGAGCTCGTAAAAGCGCAATTCGATGCACTTAACTCAAAGATAGAACTATTCGAACAGCGCATGGACAGAATTGAACCTAGAACTACAGCCATCGAAAGTACACTCGTGGAGAGCCGTCCCGCACCCGCGGGACCAATTAAGAGCACAAAACCTTACCAAAGGCCCGCCGCTACGGAGAGTAGCAGTGACAACAGCAAGGCCACAGGGGGACCAGCACATTGCAACTAGATATGGCCCCGAACAGCAAAAATACAGAGTACACAATTTGGCAATGGAACTGCCACGGGTTTCGCCGGAAACGGGGAAACCTTCAGCAGTTCCTCCAAAATTCTTACAGTAACGATAGAAAGGAGGAGGTACCAGATGTCATCGCCTTGCAGGAGACGATGGGACTTCCAAAATTAATGGGGTACAAATCATATGCCGGAGCCTCTGACGGAGGCGAAAGGGAAACGCTAGTTGTAACCCTTCTAAGGAGAAACTTAGCGGTGATACAGCACGAAACCACGGTAGTAAACGTTGAGCACGTCCTCTAAGAAATTATACCATCAAGCAAAAAGGAAGGCAGCCTCTTTGTCCTAAATCTATACAGCTCTCCAAAACAGCGACAGGGGTTCGGACCCCTGCTTTGCAAAACACTCGATATTGCCAAGAGAAACACGGTGGTGGTCGTTGGGGGCTTTAACGCGCCGCACCCCGCATGGGGCTACCGAAGGGGCTCCGTCAAAGGACGGAGCCTTTGGGCGGACGCGCAGCACGTTGGACTAACCCTTGTCACCGATCCCCAACAGCCCACGCGCACGGGTAACAGCGTGAGCATAGACACGACACCGGACCTCACTTTCACGAAGAATGCACCGGAGCCTAAGTGGGTCAACACGCAGGACCTGGGTAGCGATTACTTTATTATTGCCACGACACTTCATCGGGGCCCACAGAGAAATGGGGCAGGAAACTCACAATGGTAGAATGGGACACTTTCAGACAGATACAAGGGAGCGAGCGCGAAAGCGAGCACGAAGTCGAACACGAAGAAGCACGCAACAGTACCACAGACGCTACCACAATTACACACATAGAGCAATGGACAGGCCACGAAGGAGATCCCTGAGGAAGCTGGACTAGGAACAGCCGACAGCAAACTCCTTCATCTGTGGGAGGCTCGTAACAGCCTACAGGAAAAATGGAGACGCCAGAGGCTGAATCAAAACCTGCAGAGGAAATAGCAAGGCTCGACAGAGACACCGAGGACCACGCCAACCGCCTAGCCCGGCAACAATGAGAGTCCACATGCAGCAGCATGGGGGGCCAACTTGGGCTGCGCAGGACGTGGAACCTACTTCGCTGTCTCTTAGACCCCGACAGTAGCAAGACGTTACAGAGGCAGAATTTCAACATCACGCACACGTACAACGGTACAGACAAGGAACTCTTACACGAGATGCAGAACAGGCACATACTACAACGAGGGAAACTCAAGAAGACTACACGGGTAGGGACAACCCCACGCTAGACGAGGAGATCACGGAGGCCGAGGTGAGGGCTGAGATACTCCGACTACGCTAAAGTCAGCGCCGGGCCCAGATGGCATCACCAAGAGACACTCAGAAACCTGAACGACGAGTCGATTGAAGTAATTACGAGATACATGAACGAGTGCTGGGAGCGGGGCGAAATACCGCAGCAGCGGAAGACTGCGCAAGTGGTAATGATGCCCAAACCCGGCAAGAAACTACAGATCGAGAACCTCCGGCCCATCTCCCTGACTTCCTGCGTGGGGAAACTGCTGGAGCACGTAGTTCTCGCGAGACTAAACAACCACATGGAGGACCGGGGACTGTATCTACACACAATGATTGGGTTCAGACCGCATCCCTCGACGCAGGACGTAATGCTCCAAATCAATCACCACATACTCGACGCCCGGGACAGGGCAGCAGGGCTGAAAGCCATCCTGGGCTTGGACCTCACCAAGGCCTTCGACAACGTCACACACAAGGCGGTTCTGGAGAGCCTCAGGGACCTGGGGGCAGGCCGCAAAGCCTACCCCAAAGTTCGGGACTTTCTCTCGAATCGAACGGCCAAACTAACGATAGGAGACATAAAACCCGAAGAGATAGAGCTCGGCAGCAGGGGTACACCGCAGGGTTCGGTGCTGTCCCCCTTTCTGTTCAACGCAGCGATGATCGGCTTGTTGAAAATCTTAGATAAGATCAAGGGCCTCAACCACAGTCTCTACGCCGACGATGTTACCCTATGAATGACAAGCGGCAGTGAGGCTCAAAAAGAAGAAACGCTACAGAGAGCAGCGAAGGCAGTCGATCGCTACGCGACGGAGAGGGGGCTCAGTTGCTCGCCGCAGAAATCAGAGCTGCTGTTGGTGTTTCAAACAATGGACACGCATGCTCGTTGCAAACACTATTGACAGAATTGTCTGCGCACCCCATGAATGTTCCAAGCACGTTTGCATCATACATGCGCGTGTGCTTCCTACATATATTTCTACAGACAGCGAAATGACAACCGTGACGGGAGAATCCTTGTCTTTTGCACAATGCACTATCTGGGTGACCAAGCGCCCTTGGACATTGTGCGTAGTCTATAGACTCCCGAGAACTGCGGTCATCCGCCTTGCCCGCGTATGGCATATATACTGCGGCGTTAATTTACCGAGAGCCAGCCATGGCGTGTCGGGGCGGTGACGCGCGATGGGATTACGAGCGCCATGAAAGCCATAAGGCGGTCGTCAAACGAGCACTCTTTGCGGCGGAAGAGACCCTCCGCGCTTTGCTGCCGCTTTTTTACGCCGCCGGTGGCCCAAAGTAAACTACCCGCGATTTTTTCATAGTCTCCCAAGTGAATCGCGCTGACGGCGCTTCGTCCGTCGGCAAGCTCGGGATATAGCTTTGCCGGGAAAACGTTGTCGTCCTTCATCTTCTCGGTGTTTCGTCTACTTTAAGCGGAAACCAAAAAAGGGAAAGCCGTCACAGTGTGCTGTTCGCCGCGTTCACGCTCGCAAAACCTTACGCTGCGGTCACACTAATACTATACGTGTCACAAAAGACAGTGTACAGACAGTGACTGGCGCGTGTTTGTTCCTCGTATACATTAAAGTCACTGGATCCTGGGAAAGTAGCGCCATTGCCTTCCCTACCTGCTAGCCGGACACAAACGGATACTAACATACAGACGACCCAAACCTCGCCAGGCCATTGGCTAATCGGCGTACGTTGCCATGGAAATCGCCATCTCGGTCCATTTAAATCTTCGAAGCTTTCAGGGGGTCGTTCTAAACATGTCGCGCCAAGATCACCATGGGGCATCATCGTACTGGAATCGTTCCTCTTCAATATAAGAGTCTTTGGCACTTCGTATGCGATCACTTTATTAATCAGGCCCATCTCCATGGATCTTTTACAATTATATTGTTCCTCTTGCGCATTTCAAGACAGTAAACTTATTTTTCAGTGCCTCCAAGCACCGACACCGCATCTGGTGGTGGTACGAATGTGTACGCCTGTTTCGCCGGTGTGTGGTTAGCAAAATCTCGGTATTCAAAAAACGACTCAATAAGGCTACCCGTCACCAGCGAATCTAGATAGGCTCACCAAGAACGGAGGGGTCAAGGAGAAATTGCTAATTTCATGGACCAAGATGGCGACCACACGCGGAGCTTGGCGTTACTTTCCCAGGATCCAGTGACTTTAGTATACATGACGGCCCTTGCGCACTGACGCTGATACAAAAGCTGCCTTGCAAACGTACGTTCGAAGCATTCATAGATGCCCAACGCAAACGCGCTTCCAACGTGCTTCGGGCGTGTCCGCATGCTCTTTCATCGTGTCCGGAGAGAACTACGCGGGTGCGAATACGGGTGCATTTTTTTCTCTCTCTTTCCCTCTCTCTAACCACCCCATCGCTATTAGAAGCGTGCGCTTAGACACTGGCGCCACGGTGCGACTCCTAGAAAAAGTATTTCGCGTAGACCACGGCGGGACTGGCATAGACATCACGTGTGGCAGCCAACCTTATAGTTTCTATCCAACGTCGGTTTACCTGAACGTTCGAAACCACAATCGCCGAGCCAAAGATTTTTTTTTTTTTTTTTTTGACGCGAGATTTGCAAGTTGAAAGCACAGTGCCGCGGTGGTCTCAATCCCAGTAGTACTCGATCCGCCAGCGCGGAGCGATCGAGAGGACCGAAAAATGCTTCTCGTGTAGATTTTATCAATTACTCGCACCGGTGAATGTCGTCCTGTAGTGATTTCCGGACCGTCGAATGCACAAACGTTTTGTAGAGGGGCGATTTCATATCGAAGCGCGCAGGAAAAAGTAGTAATTCTCACTAAGACGAACCTCAAAACCGTTTTTGCGTCATATTTTTATTTCTTGAGTGTTTGACCTCTAAAGGACCAAAGGCGTCTCTTGGGATTAGGCCGATCGTCACAGGGGGAATCGCCAAACTCAGATATACCTTCCATACAACAAATAAACGTTTCGCGTGGGTTTTTGAACTATACATTAAAAGCGAGAAATGTCCATTACTTTTTTTGTTTTCGTTATTTTTGTAAAAAAAATCCAGAACTTGGCTTCTTCGACGATAATATACCATGTTTGAATGATGGGAACTTTTGTAACATTAAATTTTATGACAAATTATATATGAAATGAAAGCTTAAGAACTCTAAGAACTGAAATATTGTTATAGACATGCCACTTCATCCGAGCGAAAAACGCCCTTGCATACAAAAAAGAAAATCGCAAGCAAAATGGTGAGTTGGGCCAGCTGGTTCATTGTACGGAAAGAAAAGCGCCAAAAACTAGGACAGAGTGAAGAAGACGACAACAGAAGGCGCAGTCGCAACTGAATTTTTATTTAGAAAAACAGTGTCTTAAATACACTTTCAAACACTCCACGTCATTTGCCACGTGCCTACTCTTTCTCTAAAAATAAACGCTCTTTATCTGTCAGGGTCAAGGGAGGCTCACTGATACACTTATCTGCATCCTTGGTATTATAACATACGCTTCATGAATTTCCCTCCGTCTTTTTGCTGTGACGCCCCAAGATAGCAATGTCACTGAACACTGCACACACATATCAGCTGCAATGCACAGCCAAATAGCCAGCCGGCGACAGCCAGGCGGCGCCAGCATAGTGAGAGCCCACGGTTATATCCTCTCTCGCTATAACTTGACAAAGGGTCACCGATAAGCCCCACATTGCGTGCCGAAGGCTTCCGAAATGCGCAACGTATACGAGCCCAACGTACACAGATTGGAACATGACGCAGCGAAATGCCTGATACATCTTCCAAGTAAAAGCTCACTCCGGTGATACATAGTCACGTCCCGATTGGCCCGCCAGGGCCGTAGCTTCCGCCGTACTGGCATGTTATGCGATCACGGCTTCCTGGTCTACCCAGTATTTCTTGCTGCAGACACTAGGCCTAAGCGGCGCCACCAGAGTAATAGCTCACGTTTGAACCATGCAGCCGCCAGTACCAAGGATACCCAATGTTTCTTGTTTCAGTCACTAGATAGCGCCAAACCAAACAGCATTGCAGGTTGCCTATGCCCAGAAGGTGACAGTTTTAAGGAAGCAGGGTGCTCTCTCGCGCGATCATTCACACAACGGCCTGTTTGGCCTACGTAGGAGCCACCGCAGGGAAGCGGTACGTCATAAACAACACCGGTTTGACATACCACAGACTTATACCCTAGTTACACGGGCGCTTTCAACTGCCATTGAGTCAACGACAGTTGACTCAATCGCGATCGGCCGGAGTTACACGGCGGCGCCAACTGTCATCGAGCCGCTAATGACAGTTGAGTTCAACTGAGCTCCCCTACCTCAGTTCAAATGAACGGACTTCCCCAACTGAGGTAAAATGGCGCCTGTCCGCGGGACCGCTGCCGCCGACCATCGTTTCCGAGGCACTTACTGTTTCGGAATGCAGGGGGAGGCGTCTAAAAAGAACCGTAGCAGCAAAATATCCGGGAAGGAATAGATTTAGGCGTCCGAGCTGCCGCTAAAACGATCCCGGCTAGCCGGCAAGCCACCGAACGAGCGAAGATGGCGGCGGGATTAGCTGTGTGAATGAACAGATAGTAATGGGTGCACCCATCGTAGCGGGTGGTAGCTAGCCCCACCTAGCCTAAAATATGCGCAACTTAGCCCCGAATCTGCTTTGGTACGGATGTGAATGCCGCTAAAAAGCAACAAGGTATTTAACATAATGTACGATATACTTATAGTAAATAAAATATGTTTCTCTGAGTAGATAACTTTAACAAGTAGACTGATCACGAGGCACAATAGCTAGTTTCGTTTTAGCTTCAACTGGGTTCTAAAGAGCCGTGTAGCACCATATCAGTTCAGTTCAGTTCAATCACAGTTGGGGCCGATAACTGTGATTGAACTCAACGATAGTTCAAAGCGCCCGTGTAACTAGGGTAATATTCTGCTGTTTCTTCCATTGGCTATAAAAATCAATGATCCCCCTGAGGATCATTGATATTTTTTTTTTGCATGACGCAGAGAGTTTATTCCGGGCTGAAAAGACGAACACGAAACGTCCTAACGTTCCGCTGCATTTTTTTTTTAAGTTATGAGGGACCGCGTGAATGTAAGGGACGACGGCAGGTCTCATTTTTTTGGCGTTCACCACCATTTCTTTTGGTACCTCTAAATCTTTCTGTAGGGCCCTCTACAGCTTCCGAAATCGATTTTAGCGGAAAGCTTGCACTCACGAGCCAATCGACCTGTAGAAGGAAGCTCCCTTCCAATTCGTCGGGACAGGATGTTTTCAGAGCAGCTCCGAGGCATGAAGAGTCAATACTTCTTTATACTAACCTGGAGTGAGCGGAATTAAAAGGGCGCACACCTCTCTTGGACCAAGGTTCTTAAGTCCAGCATCCGTGGTCCTCTCTTGAGTGAAATTTGAACCATTAGAGCAGGACGGAAACGTGCCGAGCACTTCAGCTGCCATCTGGTCCGTAAGCTCATTCCCTAGGCGGGCGATGACAAAATAATCATCGCCATACCTCTATATTTTAAAAAAAAGCTTGCTTGCCTGAGCAGAACGGCTTCTAGATAGCCATTGGCGGCCGCTTCACGAGAGCGCGTACTCGGCCGCCGCTCTCGTGGCATGCGTTGCCGGAAGGGAAGGGGGGGGGGGGCTGCGGCCGCTTCACGAGAGCGCGTGCTCGGCCGCCGCTCTCGTGGCATGCGTTGCCGGAAGGGAAGGGGGGGGGGCTGCGGCCGCTTCACGAGAGCGCGTGCTCGGCCGCCGCTCTCGTGGCATGCGTTGCCGGAAGGGAAGGGGGGGGGGCTGCGGCCGCTTCACGAGAGCGCGTGCTCGGCCGCCGCTCTCGTGGCATGCGTTGCCGGAAGGGAAGGGGGGGGGGGCTGCGGCCGCTTCACGAGAGCGCGTGCTCGGCCGCCGCTCTCGTGGCATGCGTTGCCGGAAGGGAAGGGGGGGGGGGCTGCGGCCGCTTCACGAGAGCGCGTGCTCGGCCGCCGCTCTCGTGGCATGCGTTGCCGGAAGGGAAGGGGGGGGGGGCTGCGGCCGCTTCACGAGAGCGCGTGCTCGGCCGCCGCTCTCGTGGCATGCGTTGCCGGAAGGGAAGGGGGGGGGGCTGCGGCCGCTTCACGAGAGCGCGTGCTCGGCCGCCGCTCTCGTGGCATGCGTTGCCGGAAGGGAAGCGGGGGGCTGCGGCCGCTTCACGAGAGCGCGTGCTCGGCCGCCGCTCTCGTGGCATGCGTTGCCGGAAGGGAAGGGGGGGGGGGGCTGCGGCCGCTTCACGAGAGCGCGTGCTCGGCCGCCGCTCTCGTGGCATGCGTTGCCGGAAGGGAAGGGGGGGGGGCTGCGGCCGCTTCACGAGAGCGCGTGCTCGGCCGCCGCTCTCGTGGCATGCGTTGCCGGAAGGGAAGGGGGGGGGCTGCGGCCGCTTCACGAGAGCGCGTGCTCGGCCGCCGCTCTCGTGGCATGCGTTGCCGGAAGGGAAGGGGGGGGGGCTGCGGCCGCTTCACGAGAGCGCGTGCTCGGCCGCCGCTCTCGTGGCATGCGTTGCCGGAAGGGAAGGGGGGGGGGCTGCGGCCGCTTCACGAGAGCGCGTGCTCGGCCGCCGCTCTCGTGGCATGCGTTGCCGGAAGGGAAGGGGGGGGGGCTGCGGCCGCTTCACGAGAGCGCGTGCTCGGCCGCCGCTCTCATGGCATGCGTTGCCGGAAGGGAAGGGGGGGGGGCTGCGGCCGCTTCACGAGAGCGCGCGCTCGGTCGCCGGTCCCGACTCCCCAGTCGCAACCTCGGCAGTAGCGAAACGTGGCCGTCCACGCCAGTACACCGCAGACGAGCGGAAGAACGACATTCCTGCTTTAGCATTCACAACTCATAAGAAGCGCTTAGGTGTCCTCGGAATTTTTCGATACCAATTAAAAGTGTAGTTATAGGCAACGCCATCTTACCGGAAGCCAGCGAGTAGCGAAGAATATGGCATGGCACACGAGCGCTGCGTCGGTCAGGCTTCGGTTATGCCAGTGTCCCACTAGAGCGACAGACAGAAACAAAAGACAGCGACAAGCCTCAAACCCACGCAGCATGCTCGCGATGGTACATTTGGAAGGCGTTTATACCTCGTTTCACCTTATGTGCGAGCGAAGGCAAAGCTGGAAGCGCGAGCGCGAAAGTTCCGTGCGTTCAGGCTTTGCTCGAGCGCGCGAGCTGGGGAGAAACGCAAAAAGCGCTGGTTTCGCGCTTCTACCTTTGGCTTCGCTCGCAGATAAGGTGAAACGAAGTATAGTCGTTCGGTGCTCGTGAAGTAAGCACGAGCGATTGCCTGCCAAAGGTACCCTCGCGTGCATGATGCTCGTGTTTCAGCATAGCATCCTTTATTGTACAAAGACTCCCGAATCGCGAAAGACTCGGGTTTGAGGCTTGTCGTTGTGGTTTGCTTCTGCCTGTCGCTATAGTGGGACACGAGTATTAGAACTCGTTTTCTCGCCGACAGAACACGGGACGCACACCATACAGCACTATTGCCTGGCCACCTATTATCAAGGACAGTTTAAGAAACGCGGAGCGGGTCCTATAACTGTCGCGCTTCTTCTTGCTTCGTGATTGGCCTCTCCGTCGTTCTTAAAGCTAATGACGCAATCCCATTGGCAGCGCAGCGATGATGAAATGCGTGTGACTAACCACGCACCTCGCTGATTAAGCTATCAGTGCACTCTAAAAAAATTTGAAAGTCTACTTTCCCGCAAGACACTTGGAAAAGCCAATCGCTGCCATTTACGGAGGGCAGGGATTGGCTTTTCTTTCTAGGCCTAACCGTATCACCAGCCTCCATTCGCTGAGCGCTCTCCGTAGATTGCAGCGACTGGCTTTTCCCCGTGTTAGCGGGAAAGACGGTTGGGATTTCTTAAGGCTGGCTTACACGTGTGCGTTTTTTTTTGTAGCAAAGTGCGATGCGTTCTCCAGCGCCATCTATCGAGGTATGGCCCTATAGCTGCAACATGTTTTCGACGTGTGCAGAAATAAACTGAAGGATTGTGCACTATTTGAGAGATCGAATCTACGCACAATCTGTTACAAACGGTCGCTTATAACATTGTTAGGATTTTGTCGAGCTCACAGTAAAAAATGATGCGAAAAAAGAAAGAAAAAAATCTATATACGCAAACTGGAAGTGTTTCAGGGCTTAACGACAAATCTCGTCCGTGTGATTAGTACAGGCTCTCTATAGTGTGAAAAGGTTACGAGAAAGCGAAAGGCAACTCGGTCACAAGAAACGGCAAGTGTGTTAACCAGCCTTTAGACATTGGCTATAAAAAGTAATAACTGAACGTAAGAAAAAAAATGCAGAGAGGAAAAATAAAAGCAAGGTTTACGTACGATCCTCTTCTCCCTGAAGTCTATGCCGACGGTGGAGATGAACTGCCTGTTGAAAGTGGCGTTGGTGTACTGGTAGAGGAAGCTCGTTTTGCCCACCCCGGAGTCGCCCAGCGCCAGGAACTTGATGAGGTAGTCGTAATCTGCACCCGGAGCTCCGCCCCCGCCACTGCTCCCCTGCCCATGGCTCATCTCCACATCTGCGCCGGGAAACGCGGGACCGCCACTTTTAGTAGTCCGCGAAACGAGAACCGCCGAACGGAGAGCCCGCTCCGAGCGCTTGGGGAAAGAAGCACTTCCACAACAAAGTAACAGGAGCAGAGTCGTCCAGCCATCGAAAGATGTGGAGCGCATCACGCCGTTCATAACGCCGTCTGCTACTATTCCTTTTTTTTTTTTTTGTGCGTGGTTGGTTTAGCCGGCGGTTGGAAAAACCCAGAAAGACACCGAGCGCTGTGACGATGCATTTGTGGCGCTGCTTGATTAGCGAGTTTTAGGGAATCGTTTTTGCCCCTCCGATACGGTACGATGGGCCCTCCGGTGCGAACTGCGCATGCGCGAGTCTTCGGCGGTGGCATATGCGTAGCTCGTGCGGGAGGACCCATCGTGCCGTATCGAATGCGCAAAAACGGTTCCCAGAAACTCTCCAGATACGTCATCGGATCGTAGCATCGGGTGCGTTCGAAGTGGAACGGAGTATAAGAGCCACGACTGTCGGGCACTCGGGGCTCCCATAACATTTTAATAATGTCTAGTGCGCTATCGTTTCCTGGTCACACTTCGTCACGACTTGACGGTAGAACCATAGTCTCATATATACTGACACAGCCTGGCAGATCGTCACGAGAAGCGGCTACCGAAATGGAAAAGGTGGAGCGGCGGACAACGGATGAGAGGAGAGCCACGTGACTGGCGCCCCGCTGCGGCGAGACGCCGAAACAGCCTTCTCCCGAGCGAACAAGTTTGTTTCGGGTCGACGCCGCTGCAAAGGTTGTGCGCTGACGTCCAGGTTCCCCAAGAAATGACTCTTTGATGCACTGCGCTACCAGATCCTCGCACTCCAAATCTGCGACCGGGAACTCTATGGCACCGTCGTCGAACGGCCAGGCTTTGGGAGTATGGAGGAGGCTATGGTAGAAGATACCAATCTCGCCGGCCAGTATGGCTACGCCACCACTGTCGCGGTGCACGAAGGGAACTTTACGGTCTTTCTGCACGTGGGACGACCTCGCTATAAAGCTCTGCGCGTGCAGATGGCTAGTCGTCACGAGCCGTGTCGGGAACTGACACCTGCCTCCTGTGAACTAAAGCTGTAGCGGCTTCACGCATGCGCCGAACACTTGCTGACATCGGCCTATTAAGATTTTACTTCTTTTTATGTTGTATTTTTTAAATTGGGTTTCTTTCAACGCCCTTTGCATTTACGAGTTTAAAAAAAAAAAAGGCACACGCTAGAAAAAAGATGTATGCTCAATATTAATTCTATTATTGTACAACCAACCGATATTTTTACGTTTTCAATATCCTTCCTTCTTTTAACGTTTGAAACTTTTGGGTTCCTTTAATGTATTTTTAATTATTATTCTTGTTGAACAGTCACTATACTTTAATGCCGAAACTAATGAATATAGCACACCTTTAGCCACTCAGGAGCTTGATGTCCCTCCCTCCGTATGTCGGGTTCTTACACAAAGCACGTTTGCTTGGGGCTCATGGTTATATCTAATATAGTTTAACATATTTAGGTTGTGTGAGTCGCTAAGAATCTTTGTCAATACACGTATTTTTGTTTTCGTTGTCGCAGCAGTGATGTGATTGGTCCAAGCCGAAAGTCCGTTTTGGACTAGCGAAAAGAACCTTTGAAGCACAAGTACAATATGCCCCCCCCCCCCCCCCCACACACACACACACAAGAAAAGAAGATGTTTTGCGCAGCATAAACTACGCATCCCCGAACGCCCAGCGCACGTCAAAATGTAGCAAAAGCAGTCACGACCAGATGGCAAAGCTTCACAACAAACCATTACCTTTTTTTAAAAAAAATTAGAAACGATTTTTTAAAAGCTCCATCGGGAAATTGGGGCCCATTTCCTGTAGCAGACGCCATTCATCCTCATTATTCGTGGCTGCGTCGGCCGTCGATTTACCATTTAAAATGAGCGAAAATCGCTTTAACTTTTGAGTTAGACAACGGCAAGCTCTGAAACTTTGCCATCCAGTCCGGACTGCTAGCGCTACACTTGGGCGAAAACAGAGCGGCCGTCCATGCGTAGTATGTTTTGTCCTGTCCTCCTCCTTTCCGCCGTTCATGTTGCTTTCCTTTATCCCAATATCTTTTCGCGGCAAAAAAAACAAAAAACAAAAAAAAACATTTGTTTGAGGGGGGGGGGAGGGGGGGGGGGTCACCCTGTATAAACTTCTTCATTCCCTTCCATGTCTCCGTCAATACAGTGATAGTCTGCAACCACTTAAGATCTGCAGAAGAAACTCCGCCTCCAGCACGCGCGCTTCATGCCTTTCATCGCGCTTCGGGTGTGCGATCGCCACAAAGCGCTATGTAAACTATAAGAAGCTCGCGCTGGAAGCGGAGCCCCTACTGCAATGCTTACATTCCACAGACTGTAGTCATGCGTTGACCCGAGTCCCACTGAGAGAAAACGCCTTTCGGCGGCAGCGAAATCACCCAGTAGCGTCCACTACCCACGAGAAAGCGGAGCACGTATCGAACACGAGGGCTGCGTCAACGTTCGGCGAAGACTCGGATCCAATCACACGTTCCGTGCCCAGAAATGGCGACCGCCAATGTTGCTTGATGGGGTGTTGTAAAGGGTCAGATATTAAAATTTCCCGGAACACTCGCATTTCAACTCAAACGTTGTGATGTATATATATATATATATATATATATATATATATATATATATATATACGCGCCAACGCATGTCCGCCATTTCTTGCTCACATAGTCTAAGTATGTAGTGGACACGAGGCCTGCGTTAGGGTTCGGCGTCGACTCGGATTTAGTCAGGCGCTTCGTGAGCAAGCAATGGTGACCGCCAATGTTGCTCGATAAACATTTGAAAGGGGCTTATTCAGCGGAAAAGAAAGCTTTTGGTCGTTGGGGATATCCAGGCACTTCTGCATGGAGAGTCTCCGATGAAGCAAAAGTAGCGTACGAAACGCGTTAAACCTAAACTCTTGAAAAAAATCCAGCTCAACTGGTTAAGGTTATGCAAAAGATTCCATTCGTCCACAGTTCCAGCTAATTTCGCTTTCAGTTTCACTTGTACCGTATATATATATATATATATATATATATATATATATATATATTAATGCGCGCGTGCGCGAGACCATTCTGGAGGAGTGTTTTCCCCCTAATCATCAGGCGGCGTTGCGGCGAAATAAAATGCGCAGATTCGCTATGCTTTCCACTCCGCAGTGTCCCTTCTCCGCAGCACACCCAGGCGCGGGGAGAAGCGCGCTCAACGGGCTAACTAACCCGCCTCAATGGACCTCGGACAAGGAGAAATACGGCGAAACGTCCGAGTACCGTCGGTTCTTGAAACGAGAGAGCGCGTTAGTCGAAGAGATCATCAACATACCGTAACCAACCGGCAGTGTATACAGCGGAGCGATTAGTATCACTATTTATAATTCACTTTCGGCGCAACGCCAGAGCAGGATCTCCGCCTTTTGGTGGATTGAAGCAAAGTGCAACAGGAGAAGTGCTTAGGCAGAAAGTTGGAGCAAATGGAGCAGCACGTGCTCAATCGGTGAGTCATACTTATCATCTAAACAATAATCCCCTCACTTCAGTGTCTGTTTACAAATATCTTGGTGTTCATATAACTTGTAACCTTTCTTGGAAGATTCATATTGAATACGTAATTAACAGTGCTAACTGTATGTTAGGATACTTAAAAAGAATTTTTTTCCTCGCTCCGTCTTCATTAAAACTAGCCATGTACAAAACCCTAATCCGTCCAAAATTAGAATATGCTGCTGCTGTGTGTGACCCCGCTCACTCGTCACTAATTGCTCTGATTTAATCCATTAAAAACCGCTCAGCTCGTTTTATATTGACAAACTATCATCGCACTGCCAGTGTCACTACCATGAAAAATACTTTAGGTCTGCCGGTACAAACTCACCGCCGAAAAATCTCTCGTTTGTGTCTTTTTCATAAAATATTTCATCAAAATGTTACCCTTCGTCATAAACTAATTACTCCACCATTCTACAGGGTGTCACAAAAAAAAATTTACTCGGTCTTTTTTACTGCAAAAATAAACTAGGCATCGCCGAACGCTAATTCTTCGCCCAAAGGTAGAGCTAAAGGTCACAACCAGATGCCAGAGTTTCAGCCCGATTTGATTCCTTAATCAAAAGTTATAAGTGATTTTCTGAAAATTTCAATGGGAAAATGGCGGCCGACGGAGTTTTCAAATACATGGGGCTCTATTGCACCAGAAACCGAAAACGGACGAAAATGGGCTCCATTTTCCCATTGAAATTTTCAGAAATCACTTATAACTTTTGATTAAGTTATCGGATCGGGCTGAACTTTGGCATCTGGTTGTGACCTCTAGCTCTACCTTTGGGCGGAGAATGAGCGTTCGGCGGTGCCTAGTTTATTTTTGCGGTAAAAAAGACCGTGTAAATTTTCTTTTGTGACACCCTGTACATATCTGCTCGCATTGATCATAGCCATAAGGTTGGTATTCCAAATTTTAAAACTTCATTATTTCAATATTCTTTTATGCCACAAACATCTATAGACTGGAACCACCTTGCTGCCTCAATTGCTAACATCACTGATATTGTTATGTTTAAAAATGCTATTATTAATATGTGCACTTTATAGTTAATATTTTACAGCTCTCTCCCCTCTTCAATGTACTTACCTTGAGGGTATTTGAAAAAAAATAAAAAAAAATACAAATCACATCCCCATATTAGTTACGTTCTTGTTACGAATTTGGCCATAAAGTTAAGGATTACATCAATAACAACAAATGGCATCGATACAATATTGAAGACATGTTCGTGTATATAGCAGATATAAAATCAACTTGGTAGAAAAATAACGCTATTGTGCCAAAAGCACTCGGAATCATGATACCTGTAAAGGCACAATCACTGTCACTATTCCGTGCCCACAGATGTTCTATTTTCTTTTGGCCTTATAAACAAAGAATAAGATATAGGTTATAAAAAGAAAGACCATCTTAACCCAGATAATCGTACGATAGAGTTCAGAATGTAATTTAACAGAAACGCAGCTCGAAGGTTGATAATGGCAGGGTGATATCAAGAATTGCAAATCATCGTTACACACATTAAAATCAGCACCACAAACAATAATATAATTTCCCGCGTGTATCCACAGATTTTCACACACGCAAACAGCAAGGGTCATTTCTAAATGGCGCAGAAAAACAAATCAATATTACGTGATGTAAAAAAATATTACCACAATTCTCGCAAAAAAAAAAAAAAAAGTGCGAAATTTTATTTAGAAAGTTAACCCTCCGGCAATAAAGTAAGTAGCCACATGGCTTATACAATTTCCTGCTAGCGTTTGCAAACCTCTTACAACAGACCCTTTTCAAAACAAAGTCAAGCAACATTGGCGGTCACCATTTCATCGGCACGCAGCATATGACTGGATTCGAGTGCTTGCCGAAGGCTGACGCTGCACTCACCCTCGAGCCAAGCCGAGCTCACGCCGAACAACCGATGCATCCCCCTGACCAAATATAATTTTTATTTTGATGCGTCCACAAACAGCAATTAGTCTACAAAGTGGTACACTGTCATAACGCGTGTCCAAGCAACGGCGGACACGTGTGATTCGCGCAGAAGCCACAATGGCGCGTACTTCTTTCTGAAAGGAGTCAATTAGCGAGAGAAATCGCGAGATCATCTACTAAATTTCACGTTAGTTTCTGTTAAGTGGCAAAATGCTCGGTGATGCATCGTAAATGCATACAAGGACGACGGGAAAGGAAAAGCACGGTCGCCAATCGCTATACGTTGTTCGCTCCAAGCTGTCGTGTGTTCCTCGATTTCCCCAATCGTCTTTTCCGCTAACAATCTGACGGCCGAATCGCGCTCCGAGTTCTGCGCTGCCACGTCCATATCGATCAACCGACGGCTTGGCAGAAATAACACCTAAAAAACGAAACAAGAAGGAAACAACGTGACTGGCAAAAACATCACGCTCCTTGCGAGATTCGTCCTATGCTCGCCCGAGTCCACCGCCTGGGCAGAGTGCGGCGAGGGGATCTTGAGATTAGTCGCCGAGATTAGCCACAGTCGTGGAAATCGCGGTAGTCTCTCCGTGCTCCGTTCATCCCGAAGCCGACAGTGCGGTGGGAGCTACAAGCTCGCCGGACCAATCGAACGCCTCCGTTTCATCACGTGACCCCGCTTTCTGCGCGTGGGTATGGGCGGGAGCGTATCTGATCACGTGGCGAAAGAGAGGCGTATACGACTGATCCGGCGTACTTCCAGCGCGCCGTCAGCTTAGGGGGCGAATAGAGTTCCTGTATATGCTACCTACGGTAGCCTATACAGCAACTCTAGGGGCGAACGGAGACTAGCGCCTCCCGGAGTGGCCGTGCCAGATTTAGAAAGAAAATCCCCGTCACACGTTGGCGAAGGATCAGGGATACGCAAGGACTTACGTCCCGACAATTTCCCCAGCCAACGTTGCCTAATGTCTCGAGGCTGGTTCACACACACTTGCGTTTGGTTGCAACTAAGTGCGCTGTGCAGCCTTGTGCCCTCATCTGTTAGGTCGAAAGAACGCACTTCGCGATGAAACAATTTTTGTACTTCGCGCAAATACCGCTTAGAACGGATCCCTGACGTCATGCACGTAGCCACGGGGGGGGGGGGGTTGTATAGGGTTTAGCCCTCCCCCCCGAAATCTGCCATTTTTCTGGGGCCTCCTCTCACCCCTCCCCCTCATACAACATTTTGTCATGGGCGGGCCCCCCGAAACAAAATCCTGGCTATACGTGCCTGCCTGACGTTAATGATCCATGAAACACGCGCTCGTTTTTCACCCCACGCAATAGGAGTCCCAGAAAAAAATTACAGAAAAACGAGAAGCGTTCACCCCCTCAACTCGCAGCCAGAACAAGCGGCCACGTGATCTAGAGCCGATTATATGCCGCCAATGTTGAACATAGCCGTGCGCTGGGGGTGGCAAAGCACAGGACACACGCTGAGTTCTAGACGTTATGGCTCGGCTACTGTCGTTGTTGCAGCGATTGGACACGGGCCACTACCCGAATGCTTCTCGAGCTAGTAATTATCACGAACCCAAATCGAGTGCCCACGCAATGCTGGGGTCCAATCTATGAATTGCATTCAAATATCGTCATTGGGGTTCACTGCAATCCACACGTTACGTCATCAAATTTTGCAAAGGAGAAATTGAATGAAAACGATCGCTTTTCTCTTTGAAATTACACCGCAACAAAGGAGTTTCTTGGTCAGTGACGTTGCGTGCGAGAATCCTTAAGTTCCACTGGTGCCAGTAAGCTCGTGTCAAGTGAAAAACATTCTAATTGAATATCGTTGCACCGCCCCTTTAAGGGGTACTCCGGCAATTGTTTTAGCTGCCCCAACTAACTTTATTTTCGGAATCGCCGGCCTTGCCCCTTTCCGGTAAACAATTTTGAATCGCGACATTCAGAATAGTTTTTGTGAAATCGGCAAGTGGCAATGGTGGCCAAACCAACATTCGAATATACCCGCCTTTTTCAATACCTTGACGCCAGGGAAAGGCACGCTTGCAGGTTGAGTGGGCAGTCAGTCTAAAAATGGACTATGCCGCGAATTTGTTTCGTCATGCTCCGCGGGTGCTGAAGCGAGCTTCCGCGTCATTCATTTGACACCATGAAACTCCTTTTAGTCAGTTGGGAACAAATGATACAGTCCAAGGAGTGAACCCCTGCCTTCCCCTGATGTCACCTTTTCATTGTTCACAGTAAAAACTTCCTTAAAAAAAAAAAAAGAAAAAAAACGCGGTGAGGGCACATTTTGTAAATTCAATAACTTCGCGAAGGAAAAACTATTTTGGTCCAATATTTGGGTTACTATTTTAGCCATGCTTGTTGGTGTGTTTAGCAAATTTTGAGGCAAATTGGGGAGTATGAAGAAAACGCTGCTAAAGGAAATTGCATTTTCTGAATACCGGGCCTTTAGTCTTCACGCTATGCTATTTCTTGTCCCGAAATTTAAAATGGCCGAGGCTCCATCCACGCAAACATCACGTGACTTATAATATAAGGACATAATTTGTTTTTACGCACGTATTCTGCTTTCTCATAAGGAAATATAGGATATAAAAATAGAAAGGTTAAATTTTATTGTAGTTTTAAAGTTAATATGTCACGGTGACCTTACAAATTTTGAGACAGATTATCCATTTTTCCTGTTTTCTAACGCTAATAGCAAATATCATGCGCCATAAAAATAGTATCAATAGATATCTTTATAGTTATGTTGTCTAGGAGTCACACACACGTGTCCGCGGCGTGCGTGTCATCCGTGCGTGTGGGCGTGCGGACTTGGTGAGGCCTCCGGGGCCTTCGCCCATGTGTGCATTGCTGCCGGGGCGAGTCGGTGAGGCTTCGTCGTGTCTGTGTGGTTGGCTTGGTTCGAGGTGTTTTAGTGTGAGCTTATGCGCAATGAAGGGGACAAGTGCGAGCCCACCGCTCTGTACGTTCTTGACTTGCGCGCACGCGCAGTCTGGATTTCTGCAGACTACCCGCTCGCGCTTGTATCTGTAGCGTGCACACACGCACACAGACCGGAAGTCGATTGCTGCGTGGGCATAGTAAAAAAAAAAAAAAAAAAAAAAGGATGGGGGAGGGGGAGGAGGGGGTACAACCACGCCGGAAGTGACGTAGCCGTGGATGGAGCCTTATCTCCTCCCGACTTGGCTACATCCCCGCGTGTGGATGTAGACACTCCCATTTATAATAGCTATTAAGAAAACCGTAAATAAAGATGAGGCCGCATCAACATTAACACTTTAGCGCGCTCTACAGTTGTGTGACGTCACAAAAGGTACCAGGGGCGGATCCAGAACTCCGTTGTTTTTTTTTTCTTTTTTTTTCGTTTTTTTTTTTTGGGGGGGGGGGGTGGGATTTGTGTGTGTGTGTGTGGGAGGGGGTATTTAAAGTAAGATAAACAGGACTCCGGTTGCGCCTATTGTTTTAGCCGCCGCAGAACCACATTGCGCCGACGGCCCCTAGATGAGCACAGCTGCGGCGACTTATTGGCTCCAAGCCGTGCTTTAAAACCGACGCCGCGGACATCACTCTCGGTTTAGGCGACGGAGTGGTTCTACAAGTTCAGAGTACAAGTGTGCCTGCTAGGGTGCGACCATACCCTATTTTGAACCCTCGTCCTTGAGTACCGAGCCTTTTACCACCTGGCAGGCCGGTATAGTCAGTTCTATTTCGGGGGTGGGGGGGAGGGGGGGGGGTCGAATTTGTTTGGGGGGGGGGGGGGGGGTGAAATATTAAGGTGCGAAAAAAAGAGATGAGACACGGAAATCGACTATGTTCCCCGGTTCCACGATAGATCGCTCGAGTCTCTTCTCTTACTGTAATTGACCAAAAAGACTGCACAATGTATTAGGTTTAACCGAGCGTCAGTGTGTAAGCGATGGTTCGCCTCGAGGGATCGGTGGCCGAGTGTATATAAAGTTATTAACGCACCGCAGCTCGGAGCGAGTGGAGTGAACCTTTGCGCTGCAGAGCCCAGGGATCCTGGGTTCAAGTCTCCACCCCCGCCCACTTCGACGTGAATGAGTATACCGGCCTGAGGTCGTGTATCACTACCGCGTGATGCGCGTTAAATATCCCAGGCTAGCAGTCGTACTGCACTGGCTAAATGTTTCCTCTACAGCGGAGACACCTGACGCCCATTGGGGCTCACTACCGGCAGTCAAGACACACACACACACACACACACACACAAACACACACACAGACGGACAGACAGACACACACACACGCGCGCGTGCGCGCGAAAAACAATGACATGGTATCGCATCAGTACCAGGGGCTCCAACTGTAACCGCTCATTCACACTGGAAGCGGATCCGCGTTCGCAAAGCGGTTGCGAACGCGGTTGTATAAAGATGACATCAAGTGCGCGTGCAATTGTACTGGATCTTTATACAACCGCGTTCGCAACCGCTCTTGCGAACGCGGATCCGCTTCCAGTGTGAATGAGCGGTTAAGGCTGGTTCACACATACGGGTTTGAGTGTTCGAGTGTACGACGGCGTGGGACCGATCACGACGAGTGAACACACGAGCCGTCCATAAGGTGGCCCCGGAACAGTGCCAATGTGCTTACATAAAAACTGAAGGTTTTGCTTTATTTGTGGAATCAATCACTATCTATGAAAAATGGTCGCTTATAACTAGGGTTCGGAGTTTTCGGTTTAAACCGATAAAAACCGATAAAGGTACGCCGAATCCATTTTCGGAAATTCGGTTTTAACCGAAAAAGGTCAGTTTCTAGGTTCGGCATTTTTTATTGAAACCGATAAAAATACGTCGAATCCATTTTCTAAAAATCAGTTTTAACGGGAGAAGGTCACTTGGACCTTCCAGTCGTACCGCAGAGCCGTGGCGAAAAAGTGGAACGACAGTGTCTATCGGAACGTGTCCGAATGTTTGTGATACACGGATGGCATCACGAAGGTTTGGTCTAACGCGCGCATCATCGATCGGAACGTGAAGTCCGAAATGTCCCATGACTTCGCCATGTACGAGCGTGTTTTCAAACTGGTTATAAGGAAGACTGACTTGATGCAAGCTCTGCATGTTGAGTTGTGCTTCAAAACGTCGCACCGTATCTCTTTCGGCGGTCACAATTCGTTGATTGTCCGATTTTGGCTCAGGCAGCGCTTCATCTCCTCAGCCTGCCAGTGTTCAGTGTTTGCGTTGAGAAGGCATTCTCAAAGCTCAGGGTCATATTAACAGGAAAGAAAGAGTGCGGATCAAGGAGAACCTGGGAAAGTACATGTTTATGTTGTATAAAGAGAGCACGTAATCCTGATGTACAGAAGGTGAAGTTCCATGTTTTCTCGGGATAGGCTTCATATCTGACTTGTTTTATACTTCTGTGTTTTTTTTCTTGTTTTTTTTTTACAGTTACAAACATTTGCCAAATGAAGTGTCCACTTCTTTTTCAATGTACCTGTGCCGTTATTCTTTGAGTGATCACAAATATCAGAGCTACGTACAAAGATAATCGGATCCGATGTCTGTTGCTGTTTATTTTATCTTCACCGAAAAAAGCCGATAAACTTTTGTGGGCATAAATATACGCAAAAAAAAAAAAAAAAAAAAAAAACCGAAAATTAAATTTTAAGATAAACACCGAAAAAAGTGCGCCGAATTTCGAAAAAATATAAACCGAAAACGCGGAACCCTACTTATAACATCATCAGCATCATATGAAGCACATGGTGAAAGAATGGTGCGTAAAACGAAGAAAATACACAGGAAGTGTTCCCGTCCACCCGATGGATGGCGCCATATTTTCTGCGTGTTATCTCGTCGGAAGTGGTCCCAAGCGGGCACAACGCACAACGCGTTTTTGTCTGCTCAGTCTAAATATCACAACCGTTGGACCCAGAATAGCACCTAGACGCGAAAAAAAAAAAAAAAACGAGAGAAAAAAAAAAAAAAAAAAACGGAAGCGATTGCCGTAGCGGCACGCCATTGGCTAGTCACGATGGACGCCTTACTACGTCATGAAAGGGCCATCTCGATTCCAGCTTGCTCCGTCGCTTGCGGAAGTAGTCGGGCGCCGAGGGTTCTGCTCTTGGAAATCGGGTTCGGCTTCTGATTTTTCGAGATCTTTCGGTGGATTCTAAAGGGACATACGTCCAGAGGACCCTCGACGTGAAAAAGAACGCGTTCCAGCCGCTGGCAAACCAGAACAATGACCCCCGCAGTAATACGGGCAGACACGAGGAACAGCTTGCGCCGAAGGGTAACGACGCGACATAGCCGGCTTCATACCTGCAGCAACGCACTTGCTGCTAGTTAATATAACGTTAGTCTTGTGCGAATAGTGGATTTTGAGCTCAAGGCGAGTTCGAAGTGAATAGTGGTTTTGCCCGAATATTTTCGATTCGAATATCGAATAGTTTTTCCACGCCTTTCACTGCCATTACATAATACTTAGACGAAAACCCAGCTAAACTTCTGAAGGTTGTTCCACCTGTTCATTTATAAACCAAGTTTAATCTATCTATATTTATGAACAGTGACCTCAGAAGGTCTGGTGTCTTGGGATGGCAAGTAAAGGACGGATTTGACATAAAATGAATCCTGTAGAGATGGCCAACTATACCCAGTGGACTGAATTTACAAATCTTGCCATATAAAATATTCTTTCTTTAATCTAGAGTTAAAAAAAAAAAGAATGAATCGTGCATGATGAACGCAGGTTGTAAGGGCAACTCTGCTTAACATAGTATACTCTTGCATAACAGTTTAATTTTGAAACTTTTACTACAGTGTAGATAGACACATTCACAAACTTTTCATTTATTTTCGAATAGAGTCGGCACAGATGCACCATCACGCTTTGAATGCATGATTTACTTTACAAGCACGCAATTACGATATTCATACTTTTCCAAGTGTTTGTCGCGGCGGGTTACCCCATTGAGCGCGCTTCTTACCAAGCACCGCTGCGCTGCGAAGAAGCAACACCCCCGGAGCTCGCTTCCGCGGGTTTTGCTTCTCCGCAGCGCACCGGTGCTTGGTGAGAAGTGTACTCAACTGGGGTAACCCGCGGCAATCAACACTTCGAAAAAAGCGAATAGTGCAGTTCTTCTCGAAGCGAATATCGAATAGTGTATTATTCAGAACTACTATACCAAATTTCGGATATTCGCACAACCCTATGTAACGTAAAACGTTCACAGTAAACGTAATGCTGTTCACGAGACGCATCAGGTCGGATTAGCGTGACTTCCTAAAATGGTCGTCAGAGGACAGGAATATACCTCTTACAAAATCGAAGCGATCCTTGCGGCGTAGTGCCGCGCAAAGCATCTTGAGTACATTTTGGCCATTGTTTCGGTTCCGATTTGCCGAACTCAATTCACGCCATCTCGTCACGTCCATATACTAGTGCATGCATTTTCGAATATGTGACTTTGCCTAAATTTGCTGCGTTGCCTACCAACACGAACAGAACGCTGGGGCACGATTTTTTGGAGCTCCCGACGTACCAAAGTTTGTGCGCATGTAAGCGAAGGAAGAAGTATAAGTGGACTGGGCGAATCATCCTGTTCCATCGTCTCAATGTCCTAGGCTTCCCAAATGATCCGTGACCAGGGAAGGTCATGCCGCACTCTGGAATGAGCCACGCCGCCACAAAGGAATGGGACGCGGCAGGCCTTATTTCCACTCCTTGCTAAGTCTAGGCAGGTTCTTACGGCCGCTGGAGGTCCGTGTTTCAACGGAGTCTCTCACGAAGATCAATGAGTGCAATACAAGCGAGCGCTGACTTCATTTTCATGCAGTGCTGAGATGCAGTACTTCGTCAACGGGGCGATCGAAACCGAAACCATGCCACTACTCTCTTGCCAAAGAGGTCCCATAACGCAAAGCGCGCAGTGTTGCCTACAGGGAGTTTTGGAAGTAGACTATTCGGCACACATCGGCCTTCATGCTTGACAGCCGCTGGACACGACACCGTGCAGGCAGCATTGTTCATCAAGGCTGAAGTGGTTTGTTTGAAGGGAGCGTGTAACCGGCTTGCGTGTGGGTTAAAGAGCCTTTCCTGGAGCAAAGGGAGAGCTTCCCCTGAAATGAGACGGGTGACGGGACAGAGTCGCCGTTCTGCCACCGCAATGCTCTTGCGTCTTTAAACTTCAATATCCCTCAGCAACTTAAAGAGACCATGAAAGCAATTTAATTTTTTTTTTTTTTAAGAAGGTGTTTTCGGAAGCATTGGGGTCCTGGCATGCCACACAATTTTTTCGAGAACGTTGTGACTCTTATTTCCGTACTTGCAAATAAATTTGCGAAACCAAAACAAACATTCAGATTTCTTCCCTTTTTCGCCTCTGGAAAGAGAAGGGACTTTAAGGAGCACTGTCGGCATCGGTAGGATTTAGTGCACACTCAGTGTGGTTCACTCTAGTGCACGGCGGTCTGTGAAGAAAACCTGGAAGAAATGGACGACAACGCCGCGCTTTCCTCAGACGCGGGAATTTCATGTTTTTAGCCAGACTCCGGCTGACGTGAAGCTGCTGCTCAAAGTATTCTGGTCGGAAATGCAACGAACAAATCCTGACACCACTGTCCACAGCTCTACGCAAGACGACGGCGCGCAACCAAATGCTGCGCATTGCTGCATCGGTCGGAAGTTTATGCAAACTAACGTCGCCCGATTGACCGCACGTCTTTAGCCGACCTTTCTCGCAACCTACTACTGCACATAAACGCGGCATGATTGGTGAGACACCAGTTCGCAAAGCGAACACGAAACGACGCACGAAACCAAACCCAAGAGTCCGCCGCCCCCGGCGCTCGTACCTCTTTTTCTTGTTTTTTTGTCCATGGTTGCTCGATGCTTGTTACGCGCCCGAGGTAGCAGTGCGGGATGCGTTCAACCAGTGACAAACGGAGGGATCGCTTCAGATTATGCTTTTATACACGATATGAAACCTATTAATTCTCAACTACAACTTCAAAAGATTATCCAACGTTCAAATAAACGTTTTTCATCACATCTCACCACCGAAATCGAAACCAAGAGCGCGTCTATCGTTTGAACCAATCGCCAGACGAGGAGCCCGTTGTCGTCACGCTTCGCCGCACTTTAGTTCACCTTTCTGCCGCCGCCTCGGTGGGGTGTCAGGCATCGTTTCCGGCGCAATTATTACCGCGCCTGTTTGCTCGATTGGTGCGGCACCCAAACTTCTATTCGAGCTAGTACTTGGTCAACAGTATCTGAGACGTGCCTGACATCCATTTCAATCGTCGAATAAAACTTCGAAACTGCCTTCATGGTCCCTTTAAGACTACGCAAATAACTGCGCAGGAGGACCATTTTTGTGACAGTGGTGCCCTAGCCTCCTATGTTTTATTTGTTTGCCACCAATTTTTCCAATTTACAACTTTAGAAAAAGCGGCGATGTGTGCCTGAGAGCTTTCAATTTGACGTGGATTTTCGGAAGGCCTCCTGGACCTCCAGATTACACACTTATCTCAAGATTTGCTGGCTGCATTAGACCACCATCGTGCATTATCGTCCGACAGATCACATTTCTACAGAACAAAGAGCCATTCTATGGCATATGAGATTATCCCAATGCTAGAATTGGGCAATTTTAAAGCTTTCAGACGAAACGTGTACGACTCTAGACGAACTCAATATAGAGAACACTGCGAAACCAGTAACAAAAGAACTCAATTCACAACAGAATGTCACATACTTTGTATTATCAAAGAGCGTTCCTGAAGAGAATGTGTACCTTGAAGGGAAAATATAGAAAAATATATGTTTACGTTTAAAAAGTTGTTTCCTGTAATAGCGTCAGCAACTGTGAAAAACAAAAGTCCATACTAAAACAAGTTGCACCGCGAAAGTCGCGTAATGAATCGCATGCCATGACCAGTTGCAGCAACGTAAGCCCTCCACTCCCAAGTAACTAAATAGCGGAATAGATAAAAAAAAAAATATTCTGGGTAGCGGAGCCGGTCCGGAAAATATGGTCACTTCAAAGATATAAAGGAAAAACCAAAGGAAAAACTCTAATATCAGGCGGTTAACACAAAAGCGCCAGTGGAAGCGGCCGCTACTTGGCTACATGATCACGGCTTTTCCAGTACACTTTGTTTCTAGAGCAGTCGACCTGAAAATAATGTGTTTACTTGTGCAGTGTTTTTGGATGTGTTGAAAGCTTTCAACATCATACAAGCCCAGCTATATAAGCTGGGCTTTCGGGGTTCGTTTTTTTCACTCCTAAAAGATTACTTTCCAGGACGTTCCCAGGTTGTGGTTTTTAAAAAAGCCCAGCTATACAAGCTGGGCTTTCGGGGTTCGGTTTTTTCACTCCTAAAAGATTACTTTCCAGGACGTTCCCAGGTTGTGGTTTTTAAAAAAGCCCAGCTATACAAGCTGGGCTTTCGAGGTTCGTTTTTTTCACTCCTAAAAGATTACTTTCCAGGACGTTCCCAGGTTGTGGTTTTTAAAAATCGCAAGAGTAGTAGAACTTCTTTAACGGCTGGAGTACCGCGAGGTTCAGTGCTGTCTCCTTTACTTTTTTAGATTGTATATCAATATTCTCCCTAGTGCTGTTTCACAATGTAAAGCATTTCAATACGCGGACGACACGGTGTTGGTGTCATGTCATGCCGATTACCAATTGTCAACAATCAAAATCTTCAAAGGGATTTTACTTGTAAAATGGACAGGATTACTTCGAAGCTGATTAAGGTGAATGCGTCAAAGACAAAACTGGTTTGTTTTAAAAATCCACTGAAGTGGATTGAACTCCCACTTCCTGTAGGGCTGCATACTTCCAGCAGCAGTTCTTCTTATTGCGAAACTACAGAATGTGCCAAATCTGTAAAATACCTCGGGATATACTTCGATGGAGATTTATCTATGGTGCACGCACATGACGCATTTCTGCAAAAAAGTTAAAAAGTGTTTCGCGCTGTCTGTGCAACGTTAAAATGTTTCTGACTTTTTCTGTTAGGAAAATGATAGCAGAGGCCTTGACATAGAGCTATTTACGGTACGGCATAACACCTCTTATGGGATTTTCGCTGTTCTGGAGCGCAAGAGTTAATTCGTTGCTGAGAAGAGTTTTGTAAAGTGTCGCGTTTGACATGAAATACGTCTCGAGTACAGAGATATTAAAGGAACTTCACATGCCATATTTTGAGGGGCTTTTTAGGGAAACCGTCGTAGTGTGTCATTTCTGAAGCTCCTCCTAACCCGCCCCCCCCCCCCCCCCCCCCTTAATTTCAAAGCCCCTTATATTCAACAGCGACCAGTTAGGCTATCTCTTCGTTTTGTGTACCGCGTATTCGAAGTCGGTATGGTGAGCGTACGTGAGTGTATTATGTGCCGCATGTATTTAACCGCCTACCAGAATCAATGCTCCTTATAACATCGAGAAAAAAAAAAAAAAAAGCTCAGGAATGCGTTAAGGAACTTAGAGGAATAAAGTCAAATTTTAAAGTGCAGCTGCTAATATTGTTTGTTTGTTTTCCTTTTTTTAACATTGCGGTTGCATTGTGTGTAAGATGTTTGGTGTGTGTGTGTGTATTTTCGGTTTACAGTGATGTGATTGACCTAAGCCATTTTGGAGCAGCTTTCGGAGCAGCCAAAACAGTGTTTTGGAGCAGTAAAAGTGGCTTTTGGAGCAGCCAAGACAATGTTTCGGAGCAGCTAAAGTGGCTTTTGGAGCAGATATTCTTAAAAAAATAAAAAAAAATAAAAATATTCGTTTTAAGTGCCGTAAAATGAAGGGCACTTCGTGTTTTGACTTCTGTAGTGTTCTAATGTGACGTGTTGTGACGGAAGTTATAATTCCTGCTTGTGTTTTTACTGCTGAGACATCCAACAGATGTACAGTACTGTAGGCGTTGCCGAGCAAATCCGAAAACCCGCTTGCCACCGTTTTACGGGCTCCCGGCGTACGAGATTTTCGTCCAAAAAAAAGCAAACGTAAAAAAAAAAAAAAATGGATTGGAAGCGTCCCGGCTGGTGCCTCTGCCGTGCAATCAAGTTCACAAACACGTCAGGGCAACTTCGGCAGGCTTGCAGTGGCGTGTGCATCGTCGCGCGAGCAGAGACAAGGACTGTTTGATCGTAACCGAAACCATGTCCCTCGCTCCGTCGCCAACTGATTCCCGAAATTGTATGCAAAATGAAACTGTCGAGCATACGACGAAAAGCATGCCAGCCGCGCGTTCTCGTCAGGCAGGCAAACAAGGTACAAGCTAAATACATAAAAAAAGCAAAAAAGAACCAGAACGCATCGATGCAACACATCGCAAGCCAGGGTCAAAAAGTTCTTGGAGCGCTTTTTGCAACGACTGAACTCGAGACAAACAAGCGCGCTGTGCGGGTTCAGCGTGCATACATTGCCTTCTTTGTTTTAGCTCACTTCTCTTCATCAACTTCACCAACAAAACAGCGTATGGTCAAGCTCATGCAATAAATACCACTGCCCAGCAACCGATTACACTGCTGGAAGCGCCATTTTGTTCCAAAAAAAGTTAATATCGCATGTGCAGTTTAGTTGAAGGTGCAGATGCTGGTATAGGCTCTTGCTGCAAATGTCCTCATACATGCTCACCCCTGGAGCATAGTTGTTGTTTACGCGTACAATGACTCCGCGTAAAGGGAGAACTTATTCAATCAATTGAGCATTCAGATTCGATGTTATTTTTCTTGGAGATTTTAACTGCGTATTGAATGCCAAAGATGGGATTCCGAGTAAGAAAATCGTTGATCCAAGTGTAGACATTCTTCAAGCTCTCGTTCGGGACTGCCACCTGTTAAACAATTTCACAAAAAAAGAAAAAAAAAAGAAAAAGGTTCTTCAATATACGCATTTCCCGGGACCGTCGCATGCGCGTTCGGACCGTATCTATGTGTCTGGTTCGGCTAGCAGGTCATTTAGTAATTATAATGTAATTCTTGCATATTTCTCAGTTATTCTATGGTCAGGTTAGTGTTAGGTTCGAACCGAAAACGAATAAAGGAAAATCCGCAATCATGGGAATGCTGGAAGATGAATGAGAGCTTGTTAGAAAATTATGTTTCTCAAACAGCCGCAGAAAGCCTTATAAATGACCTTGGACACATCAAGACTGGGTGGTGCCAAAAGTGGGAACTGTTCAATATTAGAATTCGAGAAGTAGCTATCGAGATATCTTCGATAAAAAGGTACAACGAAAAAACTAAAGAAAGACGTCTAAACAACGATCTCTCGTACGTACATAATCTCGAATGTCAAGAGCCAGGGAAGTACAAGACGTCTGCTGGCGATACCAAGCTCGGTCCTGCAAAGGGTTTCTTCCATTCGAATCCGGACACTCAAAGAACGTGAAACGTGGGGTCGCCACCACGGCACTAACATCTGCCTTAAAGAAGTCATGCGAACACCAGACCCAGAAGAGTTTTGGCATTCAGATATCCAGGCTGCTTGATGCTGGGTATCCGGAAACACTACTGGTATCAATATGTGAAGAGATCTTCCAGAAGTTGAAGCGCGGACAGGAAGGCATCGGGCGAACAACAAAGAAAAAGACTGTAAATCCCAAAGTGGTAGCACCATATCTCCATGGGATCACTCACCGGCTAAAAAAGATCGCAGGCTGGCAAGGGGTCCAGGTGATAAGCTCCGCGCCGAACAAAGGATATTCAATGTGCGGCAGGGTAAACGAGAACCAACGTAGGCACCAAGAGGCATGTAACATCGCACACAAAACAAGGTACGCCCAATGTCAAAAAGAAGTCAATTATAACATTCCATTAACATGTGGAAGGTGTTATATTGGGCAGACAGGGCGCTGTATTAATGATAGAACCAGGGAGCATGCCACGTCTCTACGAAACTTGACAGCAGCAGGACACCTTGCAGCCCATTGTCATGCATGCCAATGCGAGGCAACGTTGTGCAACGTTAACATCGTGGGGCGACATAAAAATACACTCGCCCGTGAAATACTGGAAGCCCTAGCCATCGAGAAAAAGGCGAGGACTGCGTTAGTGCCCCTTGCGTTGCACTACACAACTCAGAGAAAAATTTTCTGCGGAGTGACATGAGTTTCAGGAAAAGGTAGAAGAAGAGGAAGACCGCTAAAAAGAAGACAGAAGAAAAGAGATGAGAACATTCCGACAGCAGAAAAGTCAATGCGTTTAAGGAACAAAAATTCCGAATTAAGTGTAAAGAAAAAAAAACCTAAATCAAGTGTAAAGGATTAAAAAATCTAAATTAGTGTAAAGAAAAAGAAAACCGGAACCAAGAATTAGCAGAAAAGGAAAAAGAGGCATCATTAAATGTTGCTAGTCCAGCGGTGCGAATGTTATATTTTTTCTCTGTGTGTTTTTCATGTTCAGCTGGCCCCATTCCCAAACAACTAGAAGATCACGACCAGAAGCTCTATGAAGGTGCGGCTGTGAAGACACGCACTCTACAACTGACTGATCGAAGGAGAGCAGCCTACGAAGAGGTACCTACACGCCGAACGAAAGCATCTGAAGAAAAAGCCTGTGTCATTACTAAAACTGAATGGTCAGGAACTGACGAATGAAAGTGATATTCACCAGGCTTTTGTCTCGCATTACACCAATCTTTTTACCACAGGCACTAAGGCGCCTCATTCACGTCCGCGTGAGATAATATCCATACTACTCTGCTTAGAAAACGACAAAAGGGAAAATTTTAATTCATCCCTGAATGTACGAGAAATTGCGCAACACATCGCTGAAATGAAAAATCGCAAAGCTCCTGGTTCGGATGGAGTGCCTGTAGCTTCTACAAGAACTGGAAAGAAAAATTTACTCACATACTTCGGAGCGTTTTTAAAGAATCTTACACCACGGGTAACTTACCGCAGTCATTTCGTAAGGCCCATACAATACTAATTCCCAAATCTAAAGACCCTAACAAGCTTTAAAAAGTTGAAGGCTATAGACATATCAGCCTTCTCAATACTAACTACAAAATTCTGGCTACATGAATCATATATGAAGATTTCAAACTGTCATAACCCAAGTCATCGAAGATTACCAAACATGTTCAATAAGAGGAAGAAATATACAGACGAATCTCCACACTGTTCGATCAATGTTAGAGATATGCCAACGTACACAAGAAGCAGCTGCTATTTTACAGCTTCATCTCGAAAAAGCTTTCGATAGAGTAGAGCACTCATTTCGTTTTGCCCTTTCGAAACACATACGGGTTGGCGAAACTCTTGAAAAGGGCATCACACTTTGCTACAATAGCATATCGACTAAGATAATTATAAATGGGTCTCTTTCAAAATTTATTCCCGCTCTATGCTCAGTACGCCAAGGCTGCCCAAAATGACCGCCACTTTTTAATATCTACTGAGAGCCACTCTGCAGGGTCATCAACAACGACACAAAGATACAAGGTTTTCAACTTCATGCCTGCAAAGTAAAACTCCTGGCGTGTGCAGACGACTTGGTCCTCATTTGCTCCAACAAACCAAAGCATAGTGACAGCTACGTCACATGACAGACTACTGCCATGTGTCTGGTGCTTTTGTGAATAAGGCTAAAAGTAGTGGATCGTGGTGCGGGGAGTGGGGATCAACACCGGCCAAGTACGTGGACGTTGAATGGTCTAGAAACAAACCGCAGCTTAGTGGTGCCACTCAGTGCTATGGACAATCCAAAGTCGATGTGAGACTCTGTAGGCACAAATGTGAAGTCAGCTGTTCGTATGTGGAGCCAACGATACCTTTCTACATTTGGAAAGGTTGCCGCATGCAATATCTTATTTTTGTAAAGACTAACATACCTTCTACAGGTTATGCATTGTTATAGATTTACAGTTAGAGGGTTGAATAAAGTTTTTGCAACATTTACTTGGAATCCGTCGAACAAACCTATGCGCAGATCTAATCTTTTTCGACAAACGGTGCATGGTGGTCTAGGCCTCGGTCACATCTTTGTGAGGCAACTAATCGCGAGATGGATTTTTTTTTTTTAATTCCTCAACACCCGTTCCTAGAAGCGTGCAAAGATTATTTTTTTATCGAAGTATACACAGGCAAAGGTAGCAGGAATGCCATCGAATGACGCAATCGATTTACGTGGCTTTTATAAAGAGGTCGCAGACATCACTGAATTTTGGGAAACACGTTTCACGAGTGTTTTCTTGGAGTCGTGCTCCAAAAATAAATTACAGGAATGTCTACTTAATTCTTTATTTCCTGATACACTATATCGCTTGAGTCCTTTCAATGCTTCTTTAAATTGTATTACAGATGTTTTAAAAAGAGTAAAACGTATGCCTACAACGCCAAAGTGCAAGTCTTTCTTTTTCCGCTTTTACTTCCGAACGATACCGGTGAAAGAGTGGCGGGAATCCTGAAGAATCGATGTATTTTGGAGCACGAACGGCAGATTGTGTAACACCACTGAATAATTCACTCACGCATTCGTACGACCTGTTGATGCTGTGTTTTTTTGGGGACGTTTTCAAAAGAACAGTCAAAAATGACTTTGAAGTTGAGGAGAGTAACTTTCGTTACCTGCATTTCGGAGACCAGTTAGATACGGCCCTTGACACACCTGTGGTACTTGGCTTATATGCCTTATGGAAAACACGGAAAGTGGACATCAATGTGGATGTCACCAAACCTTGCTGAATAAACTTCAAGAACATCGCTATATTTGTTGGTCAGAGCTTGTTGGCACGCTCTGAAGACGATGAATGGAAACAAATCGTAGCAAGTATCAGTCGTTCACTAGACATCATATAAGATGATTTTTTGTTGAAGGAAAAAAAAGTTTTAAGTATACGTAGTCATGGTCCGAACGACAGAACCGCGGCGAGAAAGATAGATGTAGTTTCTGCTAAAATCTTGCAAAATTTGTACTGAGCTGCAATATTTGCTCTCTAAAAATGTTTAGTACCAACCTCCGGAAAACGAAGAATGTTAAGTCATATTGTACGTGATGATTTGTTTTTCGCTTTGATGATTTGTACACAATGTAATATACTGTTTTCATGTATATAAATATGTAAATAAACAATTTCCCCGAAAAACAACAACAGTGCATTCAAATATGGAGTCTAGGGAATACCCCCTATAGTATACTATAGGGGGTATGCATATAGGTATGCATATAGGTATACCTATATGCATACCTCTTGCAGAAGGGTGTCCGTACGTGGGAGTCTTTTTGAACGCCAGCTAAATGGGCAGTCGGAGAGGAGATAGAACCGTCACGACTCTAGCGGCACGCTTCTGCTGTGGAAACAACAAACCAAATTTTCTCGTTTTTTTTAATCAAAGAAATTGAAGATGATGATTCAAATACCGGTCCTCGAGTGACCAAAGCACAGATCTGTGCGAAGCGCCCGTTCCCAGACCGTGTCATGCGAGGTTAAATTTATTTGTTATGCTGTGTTAGTAAACACCGGGCTGCGGGGACAACAAGCTCGATAAAGCGCCCCTATAGTTCAATCCCCTGCCCAATAGAGGTTTAACAAGGCAAGTTAGACGAGTTGGTCGATCACGTCACAGGGTGGGAACAGCGCAAATTTGGCGGAGGACAAGAGACAAGTGCACAGACACAACGCTGTCGCTTCTTGTTGTCCTTCGTAAAATGAATTCCCACACAATAGAAGTATGCCGACGTCACCTCAACCTTCCTTTATTTTCTCTCCTTATCTCACTTGCTCTCTATCTCTCTCTCCTGTAGTCAGGGAGCAGTTAAAGAAAAAGAAAAAAGAACAGGCTCGCAATGGGAGTACACTGCCTCAAACAGTATGCTTTATGGATTAAACATATATTTCAACCATAGAGCCCAATCAATGTACAACGGTCATATTAATTTTATTCGCCGTTTCTCGTTTGTCAAGACTTGATGTTAATATTGACGCCGATCGCTTCGCTTCTCAATATGTCCGTTTTCGACCTGAAAGACCCAGAAAAGAAGAAAGGAAAGTTCCTCGCCCTGTGGCGCCGGGCTCGGAGTGCGTTTGCGCACCGCTCTTTGTCTCTTCACGATAGTTTTTTTTTTTTTTTTAACTATAGTGTTTACTGGAATTGCTGTAAAACTAAATAGCAAAATTATCTATCAATTTGATTCTGGCGAAACAAACGCTGCTCTAATACGCCAAATCGCAACCAAACATCTTCCAACCTAAAAAAAACACGATGAAGACGGCATTTGCGTAATCATTACCTAGATTTTAGTTTTAAATTCATTCAAATTAAAGTAAAACAACCTCTATATCGGTCATCGGTTAAAGGGAAACTGGCGCCGCTCTGTATTTGAGAAAAAAAAAAACACAGTTAAATCGTCTTCATTTGGCCTCCAGGATCACGGATATAAAGATTATTTTTCAAATTGGTGCAGGGAGGCTGCAGAAAATAATTTTCAAAATACCGCTGAAGTTCTTCCTTCCCGGAGTCTGACGTCATATACAGTTTCCGGAATCTCCGCACTCGCTCATCTTCAGCGCCTATCAAAGCTATGCACGCGTACTCTCGCTATTTTCAAAAAGGTCAGAAAGGGACGTCACGCGCTGCCCACGCGAGCGACACGCGCCTGGCGGGCGAGAGATCTGGGTATGACGTAAAGACTGGTCAGAGACAACGTTACTAGATTGCCTCAGTTATGGAACTCCCGCAAAGGGAGGCACCACCTCCGCACTCGCTTCAGTTCGCCTCCCATCGCTTGAGGCGCCATCTAGCTTTTCGTTTCAAAACTGTTTGCTTCATAAAGTATAATAGAACGTCATCTAGACGCTGCGTTTCGAAACGTACGTATTCCATGGAATACACTGCAATTCCCATAGCAGCCGTCTGGCGCGTGCAACGATGGGAGGCGAGGCGTGATGAGAGAGGGGGGTTACTGCTCGTGAAAGCAGAGTCTATGAGCAGTTCCATAACTGAGCTAATCTACTGAGCTAAAATAACAACGTTGGTCGGAGGGTTTTCGTGTTTCCTCGCGTTTAGTTACATCTTCGGGTAAAAAGAACGCGATATCCAGATTCCCGAAATAATATTACTCTAAAATTCACATCTAAGTAGATTTTTTTCTTTCAAGAACCTTTTCAGCTTTTCTTTAACTTTTTAATGGTTCCGGCTGCGGTGAAATAAAAAGGAATGTTTCGTTCTAGTTACGGCTACCGGAAAAATTTCGCTCCTAGGTGGTTTTAGTTAGGTCTACGGTTACGGTTTGTGTCCCTGCCTGCCACGGTGTGCGGAATCAGAACCGCAACGCTTGGATATGCTAAAGGTCTGAGGCAAAAATAAGCAACGTAAATGAGGCATCGGAGTAAGAATACGATAGTACGGTAACTTGTTTTTTCTTCGGTGGTCGGACTGTCTGGATTTGCTCAACGAGCTGCCACTGGTTAGGCCGATATTTTTCAAGCACCTGCAGTTCAGTTTCCAAGCAGTTGTGAAGTGCAGGGCAGCTCGCCCTTTGAATCAGACCAGGGTTATATGATCTTACACTTCTACTCCATCCCACGCTAAAAAGAGTCTGCAGACACTCTTTGAGGCGTGCTTCTTCCTTCTTCTTGTCACATTGGTCACAGAAAACAAATGGTGTGATGACATGTTCGAGGCATGCAAACATACAGAGTGTCTGAAATACCCAGGCTCGATCTAAAATGGGCTGTAAACATCGGCGCCTGCACGCAGCAATCTAAACTGTTCCTGAAAGGTGTATATTGCAGGTCGGTTTTATTTTGTAAAATGAAAGAACGTCGCTCCCTATCTGTAAAAAAAAAATAGGGCCCGAAACTTTGCCAGAGTCAACGACGGACGGCGACGCAGACGATCGAGTGGAGTGGCGGCGGGCGCGTTTAACGCACGTATTGACAGATGACGCTACCATCTTATCGAAACTGCTCGCGACGGCCGGGGTCTGTTTAAATGAACACAACAATTTTTTTGTAATGTACCTTTGGTTTAAAAATAAACACGGACAATAATAACAAGACATGACGTAAGAGATAGAAATGAAAATCGCGGTTGCATAAAGACGGCGCAAACGGCGCCCTTGCTGCCGACGGATTTCGCAGATTTCGCCTGGCACCGTCTGCTTTCTTTCGCTAATCGGCTACACCTACCGACGCTTCTCCCGACGCCATCTATCAATAGGTGCGCCAAACTCGGCCCGTTACCCGACTCAGTCGTCTGCGTCGCCGTTCATCGTTGACCCTGGAGAGGTTTTTGGTCCTATTTTTTACAGAGCGGGAGCCACGCTTTGTAATTTTTTAGGATTAAACCGACCTGTGAAATACACATTTCACGAAAAGATCACATTGCTACGTGCAGGCGCAAATTTTTGGGGCCCATTTTAGATGCAGTCTGAGTATTTCAGACAACCTATATATCAAGCAAACATGCTTGGAACATGCCTCAGGCGTGTCCGAAGATAACTGACCTCGTGCAAAATCGAAGAGATGCTAGCGGCGTTGTGCCGCGCAAAGTACCTTAAGTAACTTTTGGCGACCGTTTCGGTTTCGACTTGCCAACATCAATTCACTACATCCTGTTGTGACCAAATACAGTGCGTGCATTTTTGAATATCTGACCTTCCTTAAAATTATGGTGTTGCCAACCAATACGGACATAGCGATAGGGTACGTTTCTTCTTAGGATCCAAAGTACCGGAGTTTGTGCGCAGGTAAACAAACGAAGAATTGTACTGGGCGTATCATAATGTTCCACCGTATCGATGTCCTAAGCTTGTTAAATGATCCGTGACCCGGGAGGGTCATGCTGCACTCTGGACTGGGGGCCAGGAGACCAGGAAGGTATCGGAAGCGGAAGGCCTTACTTCTGCTCCTCGCTGAGTCTAGGCAGGTTCTTACGGCCGCCGAATGTCCGTGTTTTAAAGGGGCTTTCACGAAGATCGATGGATGCAATGCGAGCCAGCGCTGACTTTATGTTCATGCGGTGCTGAGATGTACTACTTGGTCAACGGGCCAACCGAAATCAAAACCATGCCGCTCCTCTGCATGGTCAAAAAGGTCCCATAATGTAATGCGCGTAGTGTTGCACGCAGGTATTTTTGGACGGAGTCTATTGTGTCATCAAGTCAGCGGCAAACTGTATGCTGTATGGCAGTGGGACTGCAGCTTAACAGACTTTTTGAGGGCATTTAGTCTTGAAGAGAGTGTTGTCTTAATGCCTTTTCGGGGCGGGTACTTGTTTCTGGTAAATTTATTTTGCTTCTTAAGAGGGGGGATGTAACACATTTTTGTACTTGGCGCAAATATCGGTTGAAACAAATACGTGACGTTAATGACCCACGAAACGCGTTCATTTTTCACCACATGCAAAAAAAAAAAAAAAAAAGGAAATCGCAGAAAGAAAAAGCGAGTAGTGTTCACTTTTTTAACTCGCAGCCAGAACAAGAAGTCACATGATCTGGAGCCGATTATATGCCGCCAATGATGATCATAGCCGCGCGCTGGGGTTGGCAAGGCACGGGACACGCAATGAGTTCCAGACATTGTTATGGTTCGGCTATTGTCGTCATTGCCGCGATTGGACGCAGGCCACTACCCCAATGCTTCTCGAGCTATTGATTATCACGAGCCCAAATCGAGTGCCATAATTAAGTGCCATAACAATCATAATTAAGAAATAAAACCTTAAGACAAGGAAACAAGAAGGGACATACACACCACCGTCTTAAAACCAGCACAGCATACAGCTGTCATTTACTTCCATTTACTTAATTTACTCTTAAATTGTCCTTTACTAGTTGCTGAATTGTCATTTACTGCCATTTACTTTATTTACTGTTGAATATGTATAATTTGGATGGAGGTTGACAAAGAAGAAGACTGTTGTGGAAGTAAATGAGAGCTGTACGCTGTGCTGGTTTTGAGACGGTACTGTGTACGTCCTTTTTTTTTTTCCTTGTCTCAAGGTTTTATTTCTTAATTATGACTAAAAATAGACGCGAATTATCATCATCACCAATTACGTCTTCGTCCATCGCTGGATTTGTTTTCGATATGCTACTCACTTTTCCTTCAGTGGTGCTTGACGTGCTTGCGGAAGCGCCGGCAGTATCCATCGTTCCTGGTTTCGGTTTTTTCCGGATTTGGCTCGGCTACAACACCGGCAGTGAAGTGGTCTTCTCAAACAGCTCGCTCCCCCCTAAAGGCCACGTGAGAGCGTTTCTGAGCGGCCATTGGCGGCGCCCTCAGAGTGATTGACAGGACTCGGCAAAGTTTCAGCAAAAGCTCGCTCCAGAAGCGAGGTGTGCGCGCAACTTTTTGTAGATGCGCGCGTCCTTTTCGGACTCTAGATGCGCGAGAAAAATGCATCGTGTGAACGGGCCTTAGGGACGCTGTGAACAGTTCTTGTTGAAATATTTTCCCTCTCGTAAGATGCATCCGCTGTTTTTGTAAGATGCATCCGCGTAAGATGCATCCGCTGTCAATGTATTCTAGCAGGACCCATGTTAGTTTTCTGACGTTCCTTTGCGGGTGTTTATGTATTGTAACAATGTACGTTCAGAAATAAGCACATCTCCGACTGTTGTATTTCCAGTCGTGAGGTCTACGCCACTGCCGTTAGACCTGTTTCGAGCAGAGAGTCACATAGAAAGGTTATGAACCGACACATTTCTGGGAACGAAACGACGCGTCGGTAATCACAGTACCTAAAGTCATTGTCAATGCGATATGCTCTTACAGGTAACTGCAATGCAAATTAGTTACAATTTTAAGTAAACGACTTTACCGAGTCACAAATGTAAGCGCGTAACCAACTACATACCAACACGCGACTACGACGTCGCGCCGCTGAGGTGGAGCTACTGTCCGCATGGCGCACGCGCGGAAGCTTTTCCCCACGCGAAACTCGTTTCTGCGCACGGGCACTGCCCACACCTGACGTGGGCAAAAGCGGGCTTGCTTGTAAACAGCGCGTTAGTCAACAACATGATTACATTTGAACCGATGTAACTGTATACTAGAAGTTAATTGCTTTTCATGAGTCACTTGTACTGCTCAGTTTTTGAACAAAACCCTATCGGAGAATAACGCTTTCGGCTTCGGATTTTCTTTAGTTCCTTTTTCGACAGTATCGCGGAAATTATCTTCGTATGTTCCAAAGCTGGGGCGATTTTCGGTTGGTTTTTTGCACACGTGCGCCCCTCGTTTAAACGGTTCGCCTCCGCTTCGATCGAACTCGAAACCAAAGACTCCGAGGAAAGGAAGAGGCCGGGCTCCCGCAGGACGTTGCGTGTTTCAGATGGCGACCGCCCACGGACCAATTCCAGAGATCACGAAAAGACGCTTCCGGCCGGTCACCACATATATCGAGCATGTGTGCGGCGCAGCGTTCTCTCTTCCAATCGATATATTATTTTTTACTTGCTTCTGAAGGTTGTTTAGGGACTGAACTTTTTGAAAGCTCAAGAGCATCGCCCAATTCCCAGATGTTCTCTTCTCAAGTTCGGGAGGAACTTACTTTCTTTTTTCTTTCCCCTTTGTGTTTCTTTTTTTTATATATTTTTTGTTCTCTGTAAATCTAATAGAAAGTCGCTACCGCAGCTGCCACTCTTCTTCCCAAAAAAAGCTCTCGCTTGATATGAGCAACGCACTCCACGAATCAGGTTAAACTTGAAAGGGTACTTTATGTCGTATGTGACTTTCAGGACAAAAATAAGCCATACTACAAAAGCGCGTATGTATTTTATAGAAGGACGACTAGGAGACTACTTCGGCAAGAGTTCGTGTATTCTACTCTCTTGATTCAACCAGAAATGAAATGTTTATTTATTTGATGAACAGGAAATCAAGAGGGCAAAGCAGACCGGCAAGCCCGCTGAAGGTAGAGGCACTCCTCTCAGGCTGGCTGCTATTGGATTCCACTCTGTATGTAAATGTATGCTCAAGAAGCGTTCAAAGTTGTTCGGGACCTTTATTCCTACAGAGAAAATTAAAAATCCGACAAGCACAACACTATGTCAGTTTTTCAAAGCTTCAGCTGGCTTAGGTTTCACCACCGCAACAAATGCCGTACGGAATGCACCGCTGCTTCACAGCTACAAACACGTGGCTCACCGCTCTGACAGCTGGAACTGCTCTACACGCGCCAAATACGTCATTTCGGGGTTGGAATGATCAAAGAAAGATTACGTTAACGTCGTTTTCAAGTTTCGGTATACTAGAACTTCCGGTTGCCCTTGAACGACCCTCGTGGTTACGCGTTATAGCTATTAGCGACGAGGTGTTTCGGTTCCTATCTGTGACGTCACGACACGATTAATGATGGGCAGCAATAATTTTAATAGTATGTAAAAAGCACGTCGGAAGCTTGCAGTAATCGCGTCCTTAAAACAACACCATCGAAGGTGACAGTCTATGCGGAGGGCAAGTTCGTCTGCTTCTTGCGCAGGGGGTAGCGGTGACGTCAGAACGCCGAGCCCTGATTGGCTGATCGCGGCCCCCCTATCTGAGCGTCGTCTGCTCCTTTACCACGTCGTCTGCTCGCAACGTCGTCTGCGTCTGTCTTACCTTTCCTGCGACTTTCGGAAGTGCAGGCGACGATCTTACGCCAAAAATGTGCGTAAGACATAACTTAAGAACAAATCCATATTCACGAAACGAAATTTTCGTAAGTTTTGCGCAGGTTACGACGAAATCCTACGACAGCTCCGAAGCTGTCTTACGCACTTTTTACGATCAAATGAGCATGGCCGACAGCGTCGCGGTCGCGACGACCAACGGACGTTTATTTTTCTACGTGCGCTTCTCACGCGTCCCGACTTCAAGCAGCAAGAAAAAAGTAAAAAGTACTTGAAACAGACCACGACGAACAAGAACGCTGGATCCACAAACACCCGGGAAAAGCTCCAACAGCCACGACTCCACCGAACGCGACCAAGCGAGCACGGCAGTTAGGCCTAGCAGGCACTCCGCGACTCGGCGACCGTCTACCCACGACCGGCTGGTGTGCTGAATGGAATATGCCCGCGCGACCCTTGTGAACCCTTCCCGTATTATACTTTGATCGCTGACCTTAGTTTTAGATTAAGAGGTCAATTTCTTCCTCTTGTTATCTCCTTGTTTCCCGAGGCAACGGTGACTCTCGCCGGTGAAAAAGCGTTGAATCTCCCGCAGACGCGGGAAAGGTAAAGCAGCCATCGCTTTTACTAGCAGACGTAAAGCAGACGACGTTAACAGCGCCAACCCACCGACGCCGTTAAAGAATGAGGGGTCTCGCCGCACACGAAAGGAGCGAAAAAGTATTTGGGAGGGAACTTGCGGACACTAACACGCTCACCCTCTCGGTCCTTAGCAAACAAACCTCGACGCTTCGGGACACCTCGCCATGTGAGTCATTTGACTTCCCTCCTTGATGCGCGTCTGCTATAGTTGTTAGAAAAAAAACAACGTACCGAAGTCGAGCTCGCTCGTAAAGACCTGCACTTCCGAAAGTCGCAGAAAAGGTAAGACAGACGCAGACGACGTTGCGAGCAGACGACGTTGCAAAGGAGCAGACGACGCTGAGATAGAGGGTCGCGATCAGCCAATCAGGGCTCGGCGTTCTGACGTCACCGCTACTTCCTTTCTCATGCGCAGAAGACGAAAATGAGCCCACTTGCGGGGCGTATACGTCCTTCTTATTTCCATCAACGGGAGCAGAATTCATCATACTCAAGATCCCATAGTGAACATTTGGCCAATTACGGAAGACCGACCACAGCAACGCGTATATATATATATATTCCTCAATAAATAGAGAAACGATCTTGCCCCGTATGTTTCTTTCAAAACGGAGCAACGTTCGTCCCTGAAAACGGGGGAGTAACGTTGCTCACTCGTCTAGGAATCGAGCTCAGTAAGGCTTAACGAGGACGCCAGGACGTTACACATAGCCTAGTTCTTTACGCGCAAGGCTGCCGCGATTCATCCGAGAACGCCTGCTAAGCAGCTAGCGCAAGAAACGCAGTCAACTGCTTGGCGCGCATCCAACAAGTCTCTACTGTCGGAGCGAGAGCTGTAGAAAAATGAAGACGTAACACGAGATTTTCACGTACTATATAGCCGAAGCCTGCTTCTCGTGCCGGTAAGGAAATGAGTTTCGAATGCTGTCACTCAATCTTCTCGTTTTGAACACTGCGACGTTAAACGGAGACAACTCGAACCCGGCCACTGCACACACATCACGTCTCACCTTAGCGAATCCCTGCGACACATTTGCTTCGGTAGCACCGCACGTAAAATAGGAGTTTTAACCATTCGCGAAACCAAGAGTCGTTCCAAAAAGAGCGAATTCAAAGCAGCATCTGGCTCATTGCAATGTCCAAAAAATACCGCGAAGCGTGAAAAAAAGGTTAAAGCGCTAGCCACCAGATGGCAGGCAGAGGCAAAGTAATTATCAAGCAAATATTTGGGCGGCAGTGGGGGCGCCAACCAGGAATTACGGGTTAAGAAAAGGATAAAAGAAACAGAGAAGGGTCTGTGGGAAACGGGTATGCAGACAAAACCAGCACTGGAGACGTACAGAATGTTCAAACAGGAAATTTGCAAAGAAAATATCTACGATAATTCTAGGGGAAGCTCTTTGTTGTTTGAGGCCAGGACAGGAGTATTGCGGACTAAGACGTACCGGGTTAAGTACCAGGAGATGGACACTTTATGTAGTGTGTGTGGGGAGCAGGAGGAAACGGCTGAACACTTAATACTTTTCTGTAAAGGGCTTCACCCAACAGTTAACAGTGACCGGGCGGATTTAATCAAAGCATTGGGTTTTAAAGACAGTGAAGGAAAAATAGACTTTACACGGGTAGAAATAACCAAGCGGAGGTTATCAGACTGGTGGCTAAAATCGAGGCAGGGGTGAGATTTAATCTTGGAATTCAAAACATATTAGATTTATAATGTTGGCTAGGTGGCGCAAGCCACCGCCCGATTCACAGGGTTTAGCCAGATCCATCCATCCATCCATCCATCCATTGCAAATGTCTAGGCTAGGTGGCGCTAGGTACCGTTCAATTCATTGGCCACAAACAAAATCTATAGCTCCTCTATCACGTTTTTACACATCCCAATATTATACACACACACATAAACTTTGCCTGCCACTACATACGATATAGTGCGCATACAGGGAGAACCTACACATACACAACATATACAAATATCAACATGGCCGCGCACTACCCCCTTCGCTGACTCAGTACAGCAAAACATTGTGTTGCTAGTATGTTGAGACCACTGATCTCAATGACAATTGCTGGATCGCGCATCCCCGCTCCGCGAGTGCGGCCGCCGGATGGCATCTGCAGCATGCCGTTTTTTCTCGTTTTGCTAGCGTTTTGCTGCGATTTTCCAGCGTGCTATAGACACGTTTTCTACTCGTTCGTCGTCATTCGCCGAAGACGTTCTTTAAGATCCTGTGTGAGGCGTGATACTTACCGTTGAAAACTCGCGGAAATTTTTATGAAAGCGCAGTGCCGCAGGAAAAAGGCCCAACTCGTCGAAAGCAAGTGTCGCCGGTCTCGCGGCGTGATCAAAGCTTCCTTGGCACGCCGAGTGCTGCCTCTTTGTGCCTTCGCACGCTTGGATACCGATCAAGAATCGACGCCGCACCAAAGTTCTGAACGTGTGTCGCGTGTAGATGCCTTTAGATCATTTATATACATATATCGGCCACGGAGCTCTGGATCGTCCAGCTGGTTTGGTGAGTTGCTATCAATAAATTGGGGGGGGGGGGGGGATCTTTTACGTGTTCTTATGTACTATTAATCCTGGCTATGTCACAAATTTACTCTGCTGGATCACATGGGAGCACGAATAGAGCAAAGCTGTGGAGCAAGGAGGGTTTTCGAAGGCAAAAGTACAAGACGGCGAGAATGAAAATATTTGAAGCGCGACCGATATGGTCGTGTGCAATCTGTTGACCAATCACAATTAGGCGAGCCACGCTCAAACGTCAAGTGCAATTAATTAGGTTGATAATGAGCCAGCACTGATCAGTAATGAGGAATTGTTTTGCGCAGTATTTTGTAAATCGTCTAAGGACAAAAAAAAAAGACGTACCTTCCCGCCCCCCCCCCCCCCCCCCCCCCCCCCCCCTCTTTTCTGTCGCTACTGGATGGACACTGGAATAAGCTCATTTCTGGACCGCGAGTGCCGCAAGTATACAGTCGTCAGAGTAAAGTAAGACGATGATCCAGAGGCACAAACGGCTTCACGCACATTGCACTCGCTAAACACATTCAAACGGCGTCGATTCTTGATCGGTATCCAAGTAGACACAGCACTTCGGCGTGCAGAGAAAGCTTTGAACACGCCGCCAGACCGGCGAAACTTGCTTTCGACGAGTTGCGCCTTTTTCCTGAGGCACTGCGCTTTCGTAAACATTGTTACGTGTTCTCAACGGTAAGTATCACGCCTCACCCAGGATCTTAAAGAACGTCTTCGGCGAATGACGACGAACGAGTAGAAAACGTGTCTAAAGCACGCTGGAAAACCGCAGCAAAACGCTTAGAAAACGAGAAAACACGGCACGCAAGATGGCCGTCCGGTGGCCGCTCGCGCTGCAGCGAACAATCGGGGATGCGCGATCCGCAGCAATTGCCATTGAGATCAGTGGTTTATAAAGCCTTGATGCTAGTACGCCTCAACGGGTGACTTGTTTCTTAGCTGTAGATGATAAATTTATCGAGTGTAGTAGAACCGCTAACCTGAAGCCTTTAACGTGCACCACGTAGTGATCGCACGAACGCGTGCCGGTACTAAACTCATCCAGATCGAAACGGGCAGGGGGTAGGGATCTAACCCAAGAGCATGCAGGGAAAGCTTTCGCTCCACGCTCCGAGCTGAGACGCGTTAAGGCCCGTTCACACACTCGCAACGGAGTAAAACTAGCTGAGACAAGACCGGATTTTAAGTCTCTCGCGACATCTTAGGACCTGCTCCGCAGCAGCGCGTTTAGTCCTAAGCCGTCGAAAGGGGCTTAAAAACCGGTCTTGTCCCACTTGGTCCTACTCGTTTGCAAGTGTGCGAACGGGCCTTTAGCCCACTCGGCCATACAACGCGGGCACGAGTGCTGCTCCAGCGTTCGGCTCGGACTCGTGTCCTTGCCGAATTGAACACGAACCTCAGGCGAATGCTGAATGACGCAACACTCGTATCCAATCAGCGCCCAGCGTTTGCCTCAGGTAGGTAACGTCAGAATATCCCGCCCCATGGGGCTTGTTATCCAGTAAGCCGCAGCCCTCCATACCATGCTAGTCACTCTTTCTCGCGTGAGTTGAAACATGCGGTGGTGCCAGTATGCAAATATAGCCCCCCAACCACTTCCGGTTCCGAACTAGACGGCGGGTTTGGCAGTATTTGCGAAATCAAATAATGCCACGCGCGTCGCCGAGCGAGCGCGTACGTGGGCGAGTGGTTACCGTGCATGACTGTCGCCCAGAGGATCAGGGTTCGAGTCTTTTTATTCTTTCTACTTGGCGTTCTCGCAAAATCGAGAGCTTTCTCGTCTGATCGAGTTACGAATGTTCTACGCGCCGAACGTTCGAGGCCGAATGTTCCAAGAACCCACGCGCGTACAAAAGGTGCTCCGCGTAGCGAGCCGGAGTCGGTCTTGCCCCAACGCTCGTTCTGCTATTTCGCCGACATCGACGTCTGCAACGCTAACTCTTTTATTTTGTTTTGGCCACAAGTTCGGCCTATTGAAACATAGGGTTCCCCAGTTATTCGCCGCCGCATCATTTGTCATCATTCGTGACAACATACACGCTCAAGGGTTTCCCCAGGAATTGAAATTAGGGGGGGTCTAGATTTTTAGGGAGGGAGGTAAGGGGGGGGGGGGCATTGAAAATAGAGGAGTCGTGCGAATTAAGGGGGTGCCTTCAGAAAAAAAAAAACAAAAAAAAACAACCGCATCTCCACGTGGTGAATAATGTTGATTGGGGCGAAGCTCTGGTGTTGCTTGTCTGCGTAGACGCTGAGCCGCAGCATGCCGAGCCTTTCGTTCGTTTTCATCCATGTCACGCTGCGGTCAAACGCTAAAATGCGTATATAACCACGTTCCATACCACACATTCTCTTTCTGACATGGATGAAAACGAACGAAAGGCTCGGCATGCTGCGGCTCAGCGTCTACGCAGACAAGCACCACCAGAGCTTCGCCCCAATTAACGTCATTCATCACGTAAAGATGTGTTTTTTTTTTGTTGTTTTTTTTTGCCCTACACGAGAACGGGAGCACGAGCACCCGAAGCCGGACATCGGACGGACATACGGACATGGCTAGCCCCTAAGGAGCTTCGCCCCTAAAACAAGTTGGGGGGGGGGGGGGGGGGGGGGATCACTGTACACGCTATATCTTCTGGAAATGGCCACTTATAGCACTGGCAGACTTAATTCACTCTGACGATAAAACAACGAGGAGTCAAAAATTAGGAAATATAAGCAAACCGGCAGCGTGCCGGAGGTACCCAATAGATGGGGCCACTGAGTTTGTTTTCAAACAAAAAGGGCGAGTACCGCGTTCTCCTCCGCATACACCAAAAACGCCAAAGGCACAGGAACGACTACATACGGCTTCGTGCATGCATCCATACATCTTGCATGCGACGTTTGCGCGCGCGCGTGTGCTGGAGGCACTTGTAAGTCGCTCCGGCGGACTCCGAATGCGACGTCCACTGTTTACTCATTGATCCGCGTATTTATTATTAATTTTTTTTCTTTTTTTTTATTCTTTGGAGAGCGGAAGCGAGACGGCGTGAACGAAATCCTCTTCCGGCATCGCGGATTCTCACGTTCGCGGAACGTGCAACTCTCGCGGAAGCCTAACACGTACAAAAATAAAAAAAATATACGGGGGCGACCCGACGGCGCGATATTTGTCGGGCCCGCAGTCCTCGAAACGTCAAGCCCTATCAAAGTTTTTCCAATGGATCATCGACATGCAACGCGTTGGTCCTTTTCGTGGCCCGTTCATTGTTTTGTTTACACGGCACCGCTCTCCCGGGCTTTGAACAACAAGGAGCGGTGGAAAGGGGGGACGCACGCTACAGTTTCACGGGGCATGCACACATCGTGGAAACCCGAGCACGAGGGTAACCAAATTCACGCGACATGTAAATAAACGAGACCGTGATAATAAACAACATATAACCGACCACTCGAACAATGGGCGCGCAATTTCGCGTTGTGAGAACGCGGAGTCATAAAAGTTTGTCTCATTTGGAAGCTCCCCTTGTTGAGAATATATAGAAAGTCCCGTTTTTTTACGTTACATTACGTTACGTTACGGGAGCTTACGTCTGCTTACGACGAGAGTAACCGGGACATCTGTACTTCGAATGAAGCACGGCAACAAGTTTAAGGAGCAACTCTGCACCACGCGACATTCGAAGCACGGATGTTCCAGTGATTCAAAACGCAATATAAAAACGTAAGGAAAGGCGCCAATGTAAATAAACCAAAAAAAAAAAAAGAATTTTGGTGCGCGTATGTTTATAGAGCCTGAACCGTGAAAGGGCGATCGGTGGCCGAGTGGGCTAAAGCGCACACTCTGCTCGACGCGCGTGGGGCGAAAGCTCGCGCTGCAGAACCCAGGGATCCTGGGTTTGAGCCCCACCCCTGCCCGTTTCGATGTGGATGAGCATCGTACCGGCGTGCGGTCGTGTATCACTACTGCGTAAGCACGTTAAAGACCCCAGGTTAGCAGTCGTACTGCACTGGCGAAATTGTTCATCTACAGTGTAAACCAGTATCTCCCCTACTGGCAGACCGACGCTGTATAAATCACTAAAACGTCCAATTTGACTTTTTTGACCTCCGGCTTCACTGGGAATTTTCTCGATTGCCTGGCTTGAGCCGGTGCTCTTCTTCCTACTATGTTGTCACGAATGAGAGTTGATGATGCAGACAACTGAAGAAACTAAACGTTTAATGGGGCGAACTTGTGCCCAAAAGAAAAGGAAACAGTAGAGCGTCGCGGGCGTCGATGTCGGCGAAACCGCAGGATCGAGCGCAGGGGCGAGACTGACTCCGGCTTGCCACACGGAGCCGCTTTTGTACACGAGTCGGCTTCTGGAGCATTTGGCGTAGAAGGTTCGGCGCGTAGAACATTCTAACCTCGAATCAGCAAGACGGTTCTCGAATTCACCAGAAGATCACATTACAGTGTCAATAAAAATGTGTAGCCGCGGACAGGTCTCGAACCCTGGCCTTCTGCGTGGAAGGCAAGCGCGATAACCGTTAAACTTAGGCCATGGGCGCTCTGCCTGTTTGGTCAGCTGCGCTCGCGGCAATATGGTGTCGAGTATCTCAGCTGTAGATGAGCAATTCAGCCAGTGCGGTACAACCGCTAGCCTGGGGTCTTTAACGTGCATCACGCAGTAGCGATACACGACCGCACGCCGGTACGATGCTCATCCAGATCGAAACGCGTGGCAGGGGTGGGGATTAAACCCAGGATCCTTGGGTTCTGCAGCGCGAGCTTTCGCTCCACGAGCTTCGAGCTGGTGTGCGCTAGCTCACTCGGCCAACGATCCGTCACTAACTTCTGCAGCGTGGCAGTGGTATAAGACCTTGACACCCCCGACGGACTGCTACAAGGAAAGGACACCCTTTTTAGCAAAATGCTTTAGCAAGCCCGATTTATAGTGCGCGTAGCAACTCCAAGGTTTCAAAGTGACAATGGGAGCTCTAGATAACAACACGGTCACACAAAGAGGTACGGCCTTATATAAAAGTTATAAAAAAAAAAAAAAGAAACGCAAAAACGAAAATGCATTCACCATTGCCGAGGGACTGATTTATCCATATCGTTCGTGACATTAAATCGTTTAATTGGTTTTCAATAATTAGATTAGCAAAATGTAAAAAAAAACAGTGGCACTATTTCAATTATAAACTTTTTCTGGACGTCATCGAAAACTACTATCGACCAACGCGCCGCCGTTTCCAAAACAAGCCCGCCTAGTTCCCACACCGGGTGTGCACAGAACCAAGCGTCCACAGAAATCAGATTCGCCCGAGGCTAAGCCTTTGCGCATGCGCAGTGCCGACGGCAGCGCCGCCGCACTGAGAGCTTAGGCATCGCAGAGCGCGTCGAGTTCCGACAATCTTAATTATTAAAGCTCTGCAACCAATGAGCAATATAGGTATTAGCCGATAAGAACGTACAAGAACCAATCACAAAGCGGGAGCATCCACGCCCTCTGCCTTTCTTAAGCTCTCAGTGGCTATATTAAGGAAGTCGCATTTGTGCCGAGTGCGGCGTTTTACCGCCTCCCGAGAAACATCCCAACATCCACACTTTTTTAACGCCTCACGCGAAAAAAAAAAAAAAAGATTGGGGAATTTCGGCGGCGTAGTTTATTGGTTGCATTTTTCCGGCAACACTTAAGAGAACCCCAAAATCCCAGAGATGCGCTAAACAAATGGTGTATTTTTTGGATGGGTTAAAACGCCGCACGCGAGCCTTAAATACTTACGCAAGTGATTTATTTAGTGATTTTCCGAATAGACCCAGCAAGTCCCTAATTAAAGTCACGCCTCTAGATTTACTAATTAAAACGTTTAGAATTAAGAATGAATTAAACGCTAAATGATCTAAACACTATCGCACGCCCTTTAATAGGTCCATGGGCATGCAGTGGGCAAAATGGCATCTGCGTTTCTTTTTATCGTCCTTTCGTTTTATGCGCGTAGAGTGGCGTCCGGCGAAAAATTTTGCACGGTGTTCCGTGAAACGTGTAGCGCATAGTTGAATGAAATGCTCTCACAGGCGGCGTCCATTTTGCGCCGTGAGTGTGCGCGAGCCGATCGTTTGCTTCTGAAACACTGCGGTGTGTCGTGCGGGTTTTCTCCCGAGTATACCGGGGATCCGCACAGTTCGGCCCTGCAACGCCGTGTTTCCGTTGCCCGTGCATGGCCTTGCACATCTATACTATACGCCGCTCCACTTTTCACCGTCATTACGAGCGAAGTAGAAGATGCGAGTGAGAGCGCAAGGCTTCCAGCGTGGCGCGCTCAAGCTCGCACGCGGGCACATGAATCTAAAGCGTCGCTCGAGACAACAGGTAATAACTGTATCGTGTGTATGTTTAGACAGAGGGAAGTTAGCCAGCCCCTGCGGGCGTCTGCCGTGAACGCTGCAGTAGATAAATATTGGCGACGTACGCAATCGAAAGCGTCGCTGTGATCGGCATACCACGATTGGCCGAATGCTGACCATGACGTCAGCAAAGGATTTCTCTTCGACGGAGATAGGAGGAATGGAAGAACTTCAATTTTGGCGGTGTTGCCAGCGTTGGTTTTAGAGCGCTTTGATTTCAAGCTTCCACCATGCTCATTACAAACACCATCGACCTTGTTGTTTGCATGGTAATGAAGTCACGAGAGAGAGCCGTAAGAGGGTGCCACCAAAACATCTTGCCGCTAACAGCCAGTGCAGCACCACTGCTAGCCTGGAGTATGACGCAGTACCAGACCGCACGCCGGTACGATGCTCATCCAGACCAAAACGGAAAGGGGTGGAGATGGAACCCATGGGTTACTGGGTTTTGCGGCTTGCAGCGCAAGCTCCCGCTTCGCGTGCAATCCCCAATCTCCCCTCATCAGAAGTGCGAGCGAAATAGAAGCTACAAAAGCGAGCACAACGCATTGAGCGGGGCACGCTTTGAGCGGGCCACGTTCTTGCTACGCAAGCGGTCATGTGGAGTGAAAGCGTCATTCGAGACAACATGCTCGTACTTCGAGCATCGATACACGGTGTGGGAGTGTAATAAAACAGACAGGGGCGAGTGCGCGAATAAATTACTGGGGCAGCTCAGAGATGAAAGGAGTTGGGAGACCACCCTGGTCAGTTCCGAACCTCGGGTCCAAGAAGACTTAATCCGACTGGCCGCGGACGCCGCCGGGGTCCAGTTTATCCCGGCCGCCGTTTGAGGGGGAGGAGGAGGGGGGAGGCTGGGAGGGGACCCTTAATGGGCTCCTGACCTGCTCCTAATTGCTTTTTCAAGCACTAATGAAGTTGCGCTGGCTGACTGACTGACTTGGCTCGTACGGTCAGCCGACCTAGGCGCTGCACCCTCTCGTCCGTCTCGTTCAGCAGCGCCAGGCAGCGGCATCCGCTGCCTGGCGCTGCTTTCGCTGTTCACCAGTTTCGGCAGCCCGCCTCCCTCGTTCACAATCCCTATTCCTTTTCCGTCTACTTGGATCAGTACTTGGTTCACACTTCATTTTGTAGCACAAACCAAGGCATACGCGTTGCGGACACCTGCAAGTTCACACTCTTCCCAGCATTCGCGCGCGCATTGGCTAGCGCCCAGTGACGTGGCCTCCCTCACCGCCTTTGTCCTTCACTACTCTCCTCCTCTCCACGCGGGGCGCTCCCCTTTCCCCTGTTTCGGCCACAGACGGACGCCGCCAGCTTTACCCTGTCACGTGGGTACTAATGCTAACGCGTTAAAAAGTAAGCTATATGGCTTGATACAGCCAGCATATGGAGATGCGTCAAAACAGTGCTGATTGTTGGGCGACTTGTTGCTCAATTTGGGAATACGTGGTACCGCTCGAAGACAAGGACAAACTGATGAATACCACTGCAAGCTAGTGATGTCCAGCTCTCATTTCTCTCTCTCTCTCTCTCTATATATATATATATATATTTTTTTTTTTAGGCGCTTGTTTTCGGGCTGAGCGGTTTCGCCGTGGGCGTCGGCGTAACTGCGTGCGTTGCATTATGGGACGTCACAGTTTCCCTGCTAAATTTAACGGGGAAAGTGAATTGCTGTTCAATTCAAGTGATGTCAATTTCCCCGCTAACTTTAGCGGGAAAACTTAACCCGGTAAATTTAGCGGGAAAATTTTCGCTAAATTTCCCGCCAAATTTAACGAAACATTTTCGCTAAATTTAACGGTAAAATGTTGGCTAAATTTCCCGCTAAATGGGAGGAGAGCGGACGGAGGAGCACATCCTCTCCTCCGTATCCTAACCTCCTCCTCCTCCTCAAGAGCTGTGCTCTAATTTCGTGATTAAAGATTAAAACAGCGCAAGGACACGGACAAGAACAAGAAGGTAGACAAACAAGGCGCTGACTTACAAGAGTTGTGTCAGGTCACCTTGGCCTGCACTGCCGAGACTGTTGCTGCGCTCCCGTCTTTGACAAGTGTGGAGTGGTTAGGAAAAATAATGACAAACTCACTCGGGAAATCATTGAGGCGCGGGAAATTGGAAGACTGGGGCAAAACTGTGTCAGCACTCCGTCACTATCTTTATCGGATAAGGAACGTTGCTATTTAGACACACAGTGACATGCATAGCGATGGCTAGTGAGCACGTGGCATCCAGGTCAAGCTTTTTATTCATGTTCGTTTGTTGTGACAATACAGTATTTATACCTGCTGTTAGAACGAATAAACTTCAGTTGTAAGTCAGCGCCTTGTTTGTCTACCTTCTTGTTCTTGTCCGTGTCCTTGCGCTGTTTTAATCTTTAATCATGAAATACCAACTAGCCCAAACTTCTACTTTAGTCAACCTCTCATTTCGCATTCCAGAAAACTGTAAACCGTCTATTTTTTTTTTTGCGCTACTATGTATTCTTAAAAGGCGGCGTAAAACAACATTGAACCCCAACGCTTGTAGGTTCTTCTCGAACGCCAAGCTACAAAACCTTCGAAGCGAGGTCGAGCAACTCCTCGGCCAAGGCGCTGATAGTCGCAGCCTCAGGACGGAGTTGTTAGGAAGTTTTAGCAAACCGTTACCGTGTATCACGTACCGCACTACCGGAAGCCCTAGAAGCACGCTTTTAAGCGCGCCCCCCGCACTCATGGTATCACTCGGGCAAGCGCTTAAAAGCACGCTACAAAGGCTCCGGTAGTGCGGTACGCGGAACACGGCAGCGGTTTGCTAAAAGTTCCTTTTATGTCCGAGGAGAAATACCTATCCTCCGGAACAAAGAGTGACATTAATGAGGTCGAGACCCTCAATGTCTTATAGACAGATTCAACCCTTAGAAGTCATGTCAGTGGGGTGGCGCTACTGTCGGTGGGGTGCGTGCGCTCCACTTCACTCGGATCCTGCGCACGCGCACTGCCCGGTGTGTGCAAACGAGGGCTTGTCCTTAAAAACTGTGGGGGTATCTGCCGGTCCCTGTGTATCTCAATTGCTCCGAATGATATTCGGTGATTGGCCAATCAGCTCGCGATCCCGACTACCAGCGTCTCGCGTGCACCGCGCTGCGCCAGGGGTGGCGCGCTCTGATCGGCCGATTAGCTAAAGGCAGTCGATGGAACTGGCATTAAAGTTTGCAGCGAGGCTATAAAGTCCCCAGCATATTCTGATCCCGGAGTCAATCAGGTCGCGGCATTAGCAGACAGGCACGTCGAAGAACCAATCACAAGAGAAGAAGCGGGAACATACTTAGCCACACAATGCGTGTTAAAGCATGAAATGCTTTTTAGCGCTACCCCCCTACCCAAGCCGAAAATTTTTTTCCGTCGGTCCGTCCGTCCGTGCATTTTCCGCTACATTTAGCGGGAAAAGTCAACTCAGTAGCGGGAGAATTCACGTCTTTTCCCCAGAACATCAATTCAGTTTCCCCGCTAAATTTAGCGGGAATTCGACGTCGCGTGACCTATACACCAATTCAGTTGCCCGAGAAATTTAGAGGCAATATTCGCGTCTCGTGACCAAACACTACTCCAGTTTTCCCGATAAATTTAGCGGAGGAAATCAGTTTCCCCGCTCAACTTAGCGGGCAAATATGCGTCACGTGACAAGGCGATTCCCTCACCAATTTCCTGTAACGCATTTCATGCGTTGTAGGACTTTGAAACTAAAGGTCGCTGCCCTTTAGCTGTGGCTACAGCCTAACGCGCAGTAAAGCAGTATTGCAGGCGGTGCACGCGCAAAAGCAGTCAAAAGCGCCCAGCGTCCAGCTCGCCCCACACAGAGGGGATATACGGGCAGAAAGTGAGCGAGAGGAGGAGACGAGAGCGCGCGGAGACGCCAGAACACCGAGTTCTGGAACGATTAGTTAAACGCAAAGTACCTGCCTCTGTATCTACTCGCTCTCAGAAAGCGTCCGAACGCGAATGCCGAAAGCCAGACGCCGGCGTTGGAAGTTCGAATGCGCCCGAAGAGTGAATAGAGACAGAGGCTTTGCGTCTAGCCACTAATCATTCCAACCAGAGCTCGGTTCTCTAGTGTTCCTCCGAGCTCGCGTCTTCTCGTCTTCCTCAGTTTCTCCCGGCATACGTTATTTTTGCGGCTTGGCTGGAAAGCTATTTCCTCGCTACCTCATCCGCCAGAGGGAGAGAGAGGAAAAGCGCAACACAAACGGACCGGGGAGGTATACGTTGCAGCGCTGACGACATCGAGCGCGAGACCGAGCTCAGATTTACTACGGTGGGTCCCAATTACGCGCTCGTTTAAACGAGGCTAGACAGGGTTATCGACCCCGCAACAACCCTGTGGGAAGATCCGAGAACGGCGCTTGTTTCGCAACTCATCAAGGAGTTCTGTAAAACGAGTTGTCTCGACCAGAGCCAGGGAGATAAACAGGGGAAGTAGGAAGCGGCAACTTCTAAGAGCTGACATGGCTGGTCCCGAGAAAAAGAACGACAAGGAGAGCGGCAGATGAGCGGAGAACGAAAGCAGATGACGGGCGAGTCGTGTTCGTTTTGCCGTGACGAGGTGAAGTTGTTTGAGTGCTGGCCAACTTGACTAATTTCTACGTTGTTTGAGTGCTTGTCAACTTTCCTTATTTGTATACAACGTGCGGCGCTGCAGCGTTTGTGCAAAATAAAACCAGAAGCGAACTAGGTAAAGACCGTACAAGGTATGTTTTGCCGCTTCTTTGCGCATATAGAATCGGAAGTGTCGCCAGGAATATGAGCCAAGCGTCACCAACGATGGACCATTTCCCCTAGATTAGGGAGTTTTAGTAGATTGTGTTTTCAGGCCACGCTATCTTAGCGGGAGCTTGCGCTGCCACTTGGATGCATGCTCTGAAGCGCGCGCCCGTAGCCGTAGCGGGCCTTGAAAAAACGATCTACTAATAACCGCCGAATTCAGAAACCTCACTCAAACTACACTTAAACTGAAGGGCCCCTCCACTTTCTCGAGGAAGGCGCGAGGGCCGGCGCTGGCCAATCGCGACGGCGGATCCGTTCTCGGGATTGGCCAGCGCCGGCCCTCGCGCCTTCCTCGAGGATGTGGAGGGGCCCTTCAGTTTGAGTGTAGTTTGAGTGAGGTTTCTGAATTCGGAGGTAAAACTCCCATTATTACACGACCTCTATGCGCTCAGCAGTGCCAGCATACCTAAAAGGAAAACTTAAACGGTTCTATATCTGAGGGGAAATACTTAAATCGTCTTCATTCGGCCTCTTGGGTCACGAGTATCAAAATTATTTTTTAATGGGATACACGGAGGATGCAAAAAATAATTTTCGAAATACCCCTGAAGCCCCTCCTCCCCGGAGCGTTACGTCATAAAAGGAGTTCTCAGAATCTCCGCTCTCGCGCATCTCCAGCGCCTATCAAAGCTATGCACGTGCACTCTTGCTATTTCTAAAAAAAGGCAGAAAAGGACGTCACGACTGGTGCCAGTGCGGGAGAAGATACCTGGAAAGCACGCAATTGCACGCACTGCTTACACGAGCGACAAGCGCTTGGTTTTCTCGCGTTTAGTTACACCTTCGGGGAAAACGAACGTGATATTCAGATTCACGGGATAAAAATAGAAATCAACTCTAACTCGTTCTTTTTTTTTTTTTTTTTAAGAACCTCTTTAGCTTTTTTTAAAAGGGGTCGTGCAACAATATTGGTTAGAAATGTATTTCACTTCACGTAAGCTTGCTGGCACTAGAGGGACACAAAAACTGGCACGGAATACCACTCCCCAAGAAGCTTATACATCGACACGTAATTTCAGGGACAAAAGCGGCTGCTTTCTCCCAACCTCTCCTTCACAAACCTTCATTACTGGAACGCAACGCCACTGACCAAGAAGCTTATAGATCGACACGTAATTTCAGGGACAAAAGCGTTTGTGTTTTTTCAACCTCTCCTTCACAAAACTTCATTACGAAGTTACGGGGATCGCATTGTTGGCCATTGTGAACAATACAATCTCCAGGAGTTTCGTAATCAAACTTAACGATTCCCGAGGTGACGATATTTAAATGCTCTCGCATCACAGTGGACACGAGTGATGCGAGAGCATTCGATTTAAGATCGAAACAATCAATGCCTTGACATGCATTCAGGTACTGGCTCCTGCCCAATCGCTGCGATGAGGGGAATAGTCGAATCTAAGGCTGCGGTCCCACGTCAGCCATCTTGAACAAGGCGCTAGTTCAACCAATAGATGGCGACACGCACCCGTGGCTGCCAGCTGTGCTCAGCTGGCTCAATAGCGTGGCCCAGCAAATTCATGTATGCGAGAATGTCAGGCTGGGTATAAATTGTTCTCTGATAAAGGGACATGCGGTTCGGCGGTTGCCACGGGCTTTCGGAAAAAATCTTACCAAGACGGAATCAATTGTTAATTGACGTGTCGATATTCTGTCAATATAAAATTCTTCTGCAGGAATGCACGCTCAGTAGACTCAATCTTCCAAGACACCAGTGGAAGCGGACGACTAGTAAACTGCTTCGAGATTTACGGTACTGACCTCATTAGAATGACGACTGAAAAAGTGACGTCACAAAATGCGTTTCACGGGATCCAGAAGATGTTGTAAAGGTTGTTACATTATAGTTTTCAGAAAACAAACGCCGTTGCAATATTTTCGCATGCAAGTACCGACAGACATAATGTTGTAAGTACAGTTTAAGAGGAATATGATGAAAAGCATCATAATAAATAGGAAGACGTCTATTTGCAATGAAGAGGCTATGAATGGGTGGCATTTAGCGACGGCAAGTGATGAGCTTTTCGAAATTTATAAGTTCACATGATTACTAACTATGGACATGCGGACAATGAAGACCTGTTTTGTCGGGAGATGGAGTTACGGTGATGATCTGATATCGGACGACTCGTGGCAGACGAACAAGCAAGTTTCTTCTTAGCGAATGGTGAGCGTCCAGCGTCAAGCACAGCACGTAGCTACCGACGTTGTCGACGTTTCGAACACTTACCGCTTTCGACAAGAGTGTTGGCACCTGGGCTAACTTTGTGGAAAGACTCGAAGTCTTCCTCGAGTCCAGCGCCATCATTAACAGTAGCTGAAAACGATCCACTATGCAGACGGTAAGTGGCGAAACGTATCCGCATCTGCGGAGTCATGGGCGATGCGTACTCTAAGTGGTTGGAAGTTTCCACGATGCATGCCACGCGTCCGAACGCGTATTGACGTTCTACGCTCTCTTTTCGCCACTTTTGCCCTGCCGAAAATACTTCTCTCTGATAACGCGCCAAATCTTGTTTAAAATAAAATAAACAAAATAGTGAAAAGAACACAAATAAACGGCATCAGGCATTACATTAGTGCACCACACCATCCTGCAATTAACGGGCAAGCAGAACAGATGGTGTGCAAAACGAAGAAAGCCGCCTTGAAGCTTACGGAAGAAGCAGTTCAGTGAAGAATCGCCAGATCCTTGTTCCAGCAGCACGCGACGGTCTCATCTTACACGGGAAAAACACCCGCCGAAGCAATCTTCGGCGGCCGAAGAGCCACACCCCTCGATCTCATGACACTATGGAAATCACAAAACTCCAGTTGTGTCTTGTGTAACTGCCCTTGTATTTGGCAGTAGAAGCTATGGTGGTGATTTGGACCTTTCACACCAGGCTCCTTTTTCTTATTTGTCGCCTCACATTCCTTTGTGGTCTCAGTAGGCTCCAAGAATCTTTTGGAACGGGGACACTTTACGTCAACGAGGCCATTTGTTCCAAGTAGTCAGTCAGGGAATGCTGCTAGAAATCCGCCCCTCATATTAACGGATAAGCCGCACTTCTGCACAGTGCAGTTTTCCTGTTCCACGTACATGCAGTGTAAAGCAGCATCCTCATTGATTCTACCATATTCTTTTGCGGGTGAAGAAAGGTCTTTGGGTACTCGATACTTGAAACAAGTCTGGCACTGTACGTTGTGGTTCGACACCCACTTATAGAGCCTCATCATTTAATCATTACCTCGTCACCTCATATTGCTCTTCATCAACAGTAAGTACAATAGGCTACCGCCATATTACAATCCATGAATTGAAAAATTGAAAGTCGTTCAATCCTTCAATATGTTTATTATTTATATAATGTTATTACGTTACATTACCTCGAGACGATCGACGTCCATCGTCGATCTTCAAATACTTATACCTGTATATAAACTAGACGCACAAAAGGGGGGGGGGGGGGGGGGGGGTTTGGTGGCCGACTGCATGATCTAGCGCAAACTTTAGCGCAAACCAGCTCAGAGCACGTGGAGCGAAAGCTCGCGCTGCAGAACCCATCCCGCCCCTGCCCGTTTCGATCTGGAAGAGCATCGTACCGGCGTGCGGTCGTGTATCACTACTGCGTGGTGCACGTTAAAGACCCCAGGTTTGCGGTTGTACCGCACTGGCTAAATTGCTCATCTACAGCTGAGACACCAGACGCCCACTAGGGCAGACTAACGTCGGGCTGTATAAACATACAAACAACAATTTGCAATTAGACGCAGAATCACAAAGAACACAGCGTGCCACCTGTTTTCTTTGGATCGTCTTTTTTTAAACCAGCGCAAGCTCGCGCGTTATCTCTTTTGAGGCGGTTAGAACGGTCGCACATAAAACCCGCGTTTCTCCTACCCGGCCGCTTCCTCCTCTCATCATGTGTATTTGGTTATAAGTAAATAAGCGATAATATTGGTGTATTATTCATATTTAGTTTCAGTTTCAGTCAGGGGAAAGGAGGTTCGCGGGAACTAGAGCCGATAAATGAGCTGCGCTTAGAGTATCGGCACTCTCTTCCCCGACATTGTTGTGGGCACCGCCATTTTTGTGCTTGTGCAGAGCAGGCGCAACTGCCGATCGTCATGATTCAAAAGTCAGCTTCCTCAGCATTAGATTCGGTGTTAGGAAGTTCATGTAATATTTCTCTTCTTTGTCGCAAACTGTTGAAAGTGGAGGACGGAAAAGCATTTCTTGTGATTTCAGATAAAGCTTCAAATAACTGGCAGCCATGATCTTAAGCCACAATATGGCCAAGTGTCGCTACTCTGAAGCGTAGATTATTTAATGACACTATTCATGCTCTTGTTCAAGAGGCTTGTAATACCTGGAGGGGCCATGACGTAAGCCCCGTGGATTCCACAAGCCACTACCTTTTGACACCTGACTCTTCCTCTTTGTTCCCGCTAGTGTTAGTAAATTAGCTACGCTTCAGAGTAACGACGCTTGGCCATATTGTGGCTTAAAATCATGGTTGCCAGTTATCTGAAGCTTTATCTAAGATCACCGGAAACGCTTTTCCGTCCTCTACAAATGTTTAAACAACCCGCGACAGAGCATAGCAATATTGCATTAACTTCCTAGCACCGCATCTAATGCTGAGGAAGTCGCACTTTTGGATCATGACGATCGGCAGCTGCGTTTGCTCTGCACAAGACCCAGAAGGGCGGCGCCCAAAACAATTTTGGGGAACGGAGTGCCGATACTTTAAAGTTCATTTAGTGACTCTAGGCATGAAGTGAACTCGGGTGTATTCTTTTCCTCTTCGCCTTCATTATTTATTGATTTTAATCACATCGAATAATGAACACATTATATCACGCTACGCTTGTGTAATTATTTGTGTTAGATTTATTAACCTGACCCAGTACTTAAACCATTCATTTATCGATAGTAAATCTTCCAATATATTTTCTGAATGTGAAGGTAAAAATACACGGAGATTGACGATGACACAGACGCCAACGCCACCCTCGAAAATTTTTTGAAAATTAGAAATCAGCAGTTTTGTCTGCCATCCGCCAGGTAGCGCAACAAAACGCCCAAACAGTTTTTAATTGTTTTTAAAATTAGCTAAGCTTTTCACCTATCAGAAAACCAAAGCAAGATCGTTCTGAAAATCTAATGCATCGTAATGTATATCTATTCCAAACAATTAATGTTATTAGATGTCAATGAATCAGTTTGATGTTCAAAAAAGATTTGCGTCAAAAACAGGTAAGTTTGAAGGGCTCCTAAACCGTTATGCCTTTGAAAATGAAAAAAAGCCATCGTCCACCTCTTGGGCAACCATTGTAGTTCTAAATGTTATAAAAGATTTTAATACAGTTTGATTATTTTCTCAGCGACATTTGAAGCACCATGACTCGAAGCACAAAAAAAAAAGTGTTATGTTTGATAGAGAATATCTAAGCAAACAAAACATTTACACAACATTCCATTTTTTTCTGCATATTACCAATGATAAGCACTACATCTGTACTTAATTTCATTGCCCTAGCGCTTGTCATTAAAAATGTATTTGTGCTGAAAAATGTCAATTTTAGGGCAATATTTGGAGAGATGAAAAAAACAAAGTAGTGCAAATACCAAAAAAGTATATCGATGCATTCTGCTCCGACATCATCTTAACAAAACTGTTCTTTTGGAACCGTGTTATCTTTAATGGATCGTTCATAAAATATGAACCAGCGGAGCAAGTGAGGGTCCGCGCCATCATATTCGCAACGCTACAAATGCGCATGAACAGTATAAACCAATACATACACAAAATCAAATGAAAGAGGATTGCATTGCCTTTCGAATGACATCACTCCCACAAAACAGTATTCAAAAGAAGATGAGTAATGACCTGCCAAAAAGTACCTAAACTGCCACATTCAGTGGGACCGTGGCCTCCCTTACCGGAACCGGAAAACTGATATATGAGCTTTAAATCCCGCCCGCTAGGTGCGCTGCTTGTTATCGGGGCCGCTGGGGCCTATGGCGGTTTCCGCTCTTTACTTTGAACTTCTTGGGCCCACCCCTTCGTTTTTTTCTTCTTTTGTTTAGAAGGCTTCGCTTTTGGCCAAAATAACCTGGAAATGTGACCTTCCGTTTACGTATTTGCGAGGAACAGAAAATGAATTTCAAAATATGAATTTGTCTTCGCCAACATGGATTTAGCTTTGGCTTACACGCTCGCGTAGATTTCGTTGTTTTGTTTCTATATACAATTTCTTACGGTGAAAACGGTAATGACTATTGCTTTTCTTGTCGAGGAAAAATGGTAATCAGAAATACCTGGTCTGAAAATACGAGCGAACTCAAATAATAAAACGAAAACAAGGAAGATCACCAAAACCAGGAGAAGAGCCGGATGCATGCCTTACAAACGACCCACAGTTGCCGTTCAGAGCGTCAGGGTAAGCCCTCTAGTTTTTTTTTTTTTTTTTTCTCTTCCAGAATGTTTTTGTAGACTGCACTCCCTACCGAGCTTCACCTGCCTTCCTAAAATAAGCCCGACGGCAGCAAACCGTGAATTGCGTTTCGCCGAAGAAATATTGAGGCAGGTCGCTGGATTTATCACGCCGTATTTTCTAGTTCCAATTCGCCCTCTGCGCACGCAAGTATATATCTCCACCTTGGGTTTGTCAATTTAGCATACGATAAATTTTTCATAAATAATAGTGACCTCGCACCAAACCTATGCGACAGTAGAAGGAAAGCCGCCGGCGTAGGAAGCTCTAATTATTCCTGTGGCCTGATTTATCTTTAAAAGGAAATCGACATGCTTTCTGGGGTTGAAAGCGGTGGTTATTGGCCGATTGTTTTCTAACAATATATTTAATATACGTTATAAATGTAGCTCTTTCATAATTAATTTTATAAAACACAACATCGGTTCAAATTACACCATAGCCAATAGCACGGTATATGTAGTGTGGCCAGTGTTTCCTACGCTGTAAAATGAACCGGACAAATTGGCGCCTGCACATAGAAAGCCCAAACGTTGACCAAATGTGCATTTAGGCGGTGGATTTATCCTTTGGAATTTCAAAAACTTCCTTTTCTGTAAAAAAAAACAATGGGATCAACAAACCTGCCAAAGTTAACGGCGTATGTGTTCGCAGACGACTGAGTTAGGGATGAATGTAACTTTTGGCGTTATCTACCAAAAGGCGCAGCGAGCGGACGAAAAACTCTGTCGTCTGCTAGCTGCCCCTTTAGGTAGATGACACCAGAAGCTACATTCATCGCTAATGCCCGAGTCTCACTAGAGCGACACACAGAAACAGTCGACACCGACAAGCCTCAAACATGTGCAGCATGCAAGGGATGGTACCTTGGACAGGCTTGTAGTATCCCGGGGCCCGTGATGGAACCAGGAGGGACTCCAAGCTTGCCAAAGGTGCCTTCGCGTGCATGCTGCACGCGTTTGAAGCTTGTCGGTTTCGGTTGTTTCTGTTTGTCGCTCTAGTGGGATCGGTCCGCGTCTGCGAACACGTTCGCCGTTGACTTCGACAAGTTTGTTAGACAAGCACATAGCCTGTTGATTATTTTTACAATATAATATAATATAATATCTTTATTTGTCTCTGGAGAGCCGAGGCACTGCAGAAAGGCAGCAGCCCGTACCATAAAGGCCCGCGGTGCCACGTCTAGTAAGGGTGATTGGGCTGATATAAGAAACAAGATGCACGACGATGTCGAAATAGAGCTTGTGGTCGAGGCTGCGGGTTGATGTTTCTGTCTAGCTGGTAGAAGTGTCTTGGCAAAGGGTGCACGATCGGCTTAGGCTCCCGTAAAGGGATTGTCCGATGATATCGGAAGCTACTACGTTTTTCCGCTTGTCACGTAGAGAGGGCCTAAATATAGTCATATGTGATCTTTATTTCATTAAAAGACGCACCGATATTCGTTATATCAATTATGAACATCGATACGAAACTTCACGCAAAATTCGCAAGATCAGGCATAACGTCAAAGTCGCGGACGCTGACTTCCGGTTTTGATAATCAGGGTTGATGGCACGTACAAAGATCATCGTGCAAGAATTGAGCTTTCTTCAATACCGTAAATATTGTCTTTCTTAAAACAAAGGTATTTTACTGAGACAGCCGTCAAAAGCCGAGATGGCTCTCTTTGCGTGCTGTTACGTAAAAGCTTCCGCTGTTGCCAATGGAAACGCTGTGTTTTGCAGGTGACATTTGAGCAGCTGGGCTCTGTTTAAAATTGAATTACTTTAGCAGCGAAGGATTAAAAATTCAACTATTGTGCGGATGACATTGACAATATAATTTAATTGTTCGATGAAAGACAATATTTTACCGGACAATCCCTTTAACGACCGCGATTACAACGAATAAGACCCTTAGTTCATGATAATTCAAACAGTATAGTTACACTGTTTTTAACTTGAGCGCGTTGATATTGAAAGAAAACTTAAAAATGAATTACACTTAGATGGGGTGACCGTCACAACTACCCAACCAATTGTGACAATTACCTCCCCTCGTAATGTGCGTCGAGCCCAATCAAAACGTACTAAAGACGGTATCCAGGTAACGCTCGCCTACTTAAAAGAAAAGCATGTTAAATTTAAAACCAAATACTCGTTATACTGTTAGAACTTAACTTCCTCATATCCGTACAGGCCTGCTACATCTGCGTGTCCCCAATTTATGTTTCCGTGCGACATTTCGCCTGTTGATTCCCCGTGTTGGCCTGTGCCCCAGATGTCCATACGACTCGGGCGTCAAGCGAACAAAACACGCAAACACTGCAGCAGACAGCTGCTGAAGTCAATAAATTGGTGCTACGACGACGAGGACGAACGGAACGCGGAAAATAAACAGGCACTGACTCACAGATGTGAAGTTTTATTCAGAGTCATGAAAAAGGAAAGCCAGGCAAACGTACTTACACTGTAGTGATGCAAAACTATCGATAAATTGACTATCGATACTATCGATAGTTTTGGAAAAACTATCGATTGTGCTATTGATATTTTTTTCGATAGTTTTTTTTACTATCGACAGTCATATTTCTGGCGACTATCGATACTGTCGATAGTACTATCGATAGTTTTGCAGCTCTAGGGCGAACACAGTTGCCGCAGCGCCGCCTCGCCTCCCTTCCTCCTCTCTTCGCCCAAACTCCTGTTTTCGTCATCACTGAAAGCTCAACCAAAGTTGGGATGGTAAGTGCTTGGGCTAGTGGTGTCCCATTTGAAAAAAATAAAGCGAGAAAAAGAAAAGAGGGAGAGACGCAAACTACTAGTGTCGCAAAACTATCGATAGTAAACCGTCGACAGTACTATCGATAGGTTTATCATAGTCGAGTATCGATAGTTTTCCGATTGTCGACTAACGATAATTTTCCGATAGTCGACTATCCATAGTACTATCGACAGATTTTTTACTATCGCTAGTCAGATTTCGGGCGACTATCGATACTATCGATAGTACTATCGATTGATTTGCACCAATAACTTACAGGAAAACGTACACTACACTCGTGGGCGAACGTAAGCACGTACACGGATCAGGTTCAGTGACGTACCCAGGAATTTTTTTTCGGGGGAAAGGGGGAGGGGGGGGGGGAGGGCTATGGCGCAGGCACATTACTGGGCATCATCCGACAAAATTACCATGAAATGCTTCGCCGATTCCACCAAGTCCGAGTGTCTGGGCTGAATTAAGGCCGACCTACATAATCGTCTTCTGGCAAGCAGAAAACCGGTTCCCGAGTTTCCTTCTCTCCATTCACTTTCGCACTCTTCATGCCCTCCCCTCCTTACAGGAGCGAGTCTCTGAGCTACTTCCCGCAAAAAGGAGGGGTTTTTTTTCCCTTTCTCGAATGGAAAGCAGGAATTGAGGAAGAGCATCCGCCTTTCTGTCTGCTTGTCGGTCTTTAACAATATCGGGGGGAACCAGAAAGCTCCCCGAAAGCTGGAAGCACTCCCTCGTGATTCCTATCCCCAAGCCGGGAAAAGACAAGGACACCCTCACCAACTACAGACCCATCTCTCTCACATCACGCACCTGCAAGATAATGGAACGCATGATACTTGCTAGACTAGAATGGCTACTCGAATCCAACAACGCTCTCCATCCTGCACAGACAGGGTTTTGACCTGCCTGAGCAGGTCAAGACCCGGCCTTGGCCCTCAGAAAAGCCTAACCCTCGTATCGCCGGGCATCATTCGTAACGTCAACCCTAACATTTGACAATCAAAACTATCATCCTAGTCAACGTTAAAAAGGCTTTCGACTCCGTCCCCCACCCGACAATCATACAGGAATCACAGTTCCTAAGCATCACCGAGAGATCCCTAAACTTTATTCAGATTTTCCTCGAAGGCAAAGCCTTTTTCGATCCGCTGTGAAGCCCCCATTGCGGTAAATACAAGGCAAACCACATGAGAGTCTCACAAGGCTCCGTCCTCTCACCAATATTTTCCAAAAATTCGATGCCAGCCGAACCCCACGAACTGGAAAACTTACCCAGGCTAGGCTTCACGACATACGCCAACGACGTATCAATCTAGACCAGGAGTAACGATATCGAAAGCCAACAAGACGCACTCATAGCCGGCTTAGATATAATCGAAACCTATCTTCACAAGGTTCCCGAACAGTTTCCTCCTTGGGAGGAGCACATGGACATCACTGAAAACAAGCCGACTGCCCAAGGAGGCGACTCTCAACAGCACGCGTAAATAAAAAAGCGTACTCCAAAATGGTTGAGACCCAGACCGACCCCACTTCCATCATGGGCGCCTACACCGACACAGCTGCAGAAGACTCCTCCGTTCGCCTGAAGACCGCGGTGGTCTCCTTTACGGCTCTCAGCTGCCTTTTCGACACTCTCGACTGCGCTTCCAACACACACCTCCACCAAAAAGGGCCAACTTACAGCGATTCAACTCGCCCTCGAAACCGCCCTCAGCTCAGTAAACCAGCATCCTCACCAGATCCGAGTCTTCTGGGACTTACCGGAAGCAATCACAAAATGCAGAAAAGCAAGAAGCTGGAGTTGCATAGTTCGGGCAATCAAGAAGCTCGGCTCCCGACTCCTGCAGAAGGGAACGACCATCCAAACCTCCTGGATCCCAGCCAGTGTTAACGGTAACGCGTTACAAATAACGGCGTTACCGGTAACGCGTAACTTTTTTTCGGTAGCGTGGAACGTACTCGTCACTTTTTCAATACAGTAACGGGTAACGTGCTTCTGTTACTTATTTCGAGCAACGGGTAACAAAGTTACGTTACTCGTTACTTCTTAATGCGAAAACTGTATATGAAGCGAACCGACGTCATCAGCTTTTGAAGCCGCGCCAAACGGCACATTCTCCTGTCCCAATGAATGAAGCATGTCGTCTGTAGCAGAGTCTGATGGATAGGCTCCCATTGGCTGGCGCGCGTCATCAATGAACGAGGCTCCCATTAGCTCTCGCGCGGCGTAGTTCCAAGGAACGCCACCAGAAAAGCACTCTCCATGGCGGCGCAGCGCGCGCAGCGCACGCAGCGGTCCGGCCGCGGTAACTGGTGCGGGCCTGGCCGCAGAGCCCGCACGGGCTAACTCCGGAGAGGCTGCACGGCCGAGCTCAGCGCGGCGCGGCCCCTCACGAGAGCGTGCGCTCGGACGTCGGCCGCTACCCAGGCAATTGCGAAACGTGACCGTCCACACCACAACGCCGTAGACGAACTAAGTGAGCGGAAGAACGACATTCATGCTTTCGCATTCACAATTCGTAAGTGCATAGGTCTCCTCGAAATTGTTCTTTCCAAGAAATAAAAAATATACACTTCAATTTATTTTAGTGTTTGTAGGCGCCATGCCATGTGAATTTTTTAAGCTTTTTTTTGTCTTTCTTTGCGTTTTTGCTCGTGAGTATTTAGGTGAAACCGTAATACAAATTAAGTGATTACGTTCAGTTTCTGCATGGACATAACGTTTCTTGAAATTTGGTGTCTATGAATACCTTTAACGTCAAAACTGCAAAACGTGTTAATTCATAATTAAAAAAGTAACGCAAAAGTAACGTGCGTTACTTTTTATGGGTAACGCTATTGCGTTCCTTTTATTTTGAGGTAACGTACGTCGGTAACGCGTTACGTTTTTTTTTTGCAAATAACATATTTCGTTACTCTTTTTCGCTAACGCACACAAGACTGATCCCAGCGCATGCAGGCATCTAAAGCAATGAAAAGGAACTGGCTTGCGCGTCCCTTTCCTGTCTTCGAGAAGCTGCTGACGTCCTTCTATAAACAAACAACCATGCATGGCTATGCCCCCTCCTGTGATCAGGATCCGGTTGGTCACAACCCCAAGGAATACGACCCGGACGAAGGACGGGCCCACATCAAGAACAAGTACCAAACAACGCTATGGGAGAAACTGCCCCTAACGTACGGAACCACTTCCCGAAGATTTCGGCAAAAATGCGCACCAACACCACCCTCACGCCCGCCCGCATCGTACCCTAAAGCAAAGCAACCAAGGGCGAAATCTGCTCCAGATGCAACATGGGCAAAAAGGCCAACACTCCCCCCCTTTTGTAGGAGTGCCCTAAATCAAGAAAAGCCAGGACCAAGCAACGACCCCTAGATATCGTCCACTCCCGGTAAGAATGGACTCGCCCTTCTGGACCCGAGGGCGACTGAAGAAGAGCCCTAAGCTCTTGGACGTAGTTCAACTACTCTACTCAAACTGCTGTAGTTTAACTACTTTTCCGAGTAACTCAGTAGCTTTAAATTACAACTTTATTTGGGTAATTAGTAGTTTAATTTAACTACATTTTTCAGGTTAACTTCTACTCAAATTACTAACTACTTTCGAAATCTAGTACTAATTTTGTTCATCACAAAATTTTGAGCGCAGAAATAAATAAGACGCCGGCAGATGAAGTTGCATTCCCGAACAAGGGGCCCCCTCACATTTTGTTCCCACGCACTTGTACTCAGCAGCCGTAGAATCTGCATCACAGGCGTCTTTGGGCCAAGGTGGCGACGAGCAGCCAAAACATAACACCAGCGCGCACGAACGCCTCCTGCTGCTGGTTGGACATTGACCTAATACGGTAATGGACGTAGGCGCCGCGCCTCAAGCTGCAACCGTGAACGACTGGGACACTCCCAAGGATGTTGTTGTTTTCATGTTGTCTGCCTTTAGTGAATTCTGACTCAAGCGCTTTGAAGGTTTCACGGGAAGCGCCTCTGGAATGACCTCGCAGTTGGGCGCTGTTCCCATGGTCGCCTCGTCGTCAGAGCGTGCTTCCTTGCAAAGCCGGACTCCCACACGCGCAAACGCAGACACGAATAATCCGGTCATGGGAGCGCGTTCCCGCTTCCAGCTGCAACTGTACGAGCGACAATGCTTGTTCACGTAATCCTTCGAGTCCTTCCGACCTTCCACGCCAGGGAGACCTCCTGTTTGTTGAAAACGATTTGCTTGTCAGGCGCGTCAGGATACCGTCGCCGGCGAGGATCGCGAGTCACCCTTGGGAGATCCTTGCGTTGAACCCGGAGTCAGCAGCGAAACATACTTCGTTTCAAATTTTTTTTTTTTTTTTTTAGTAGCGTAGAAGGAGCACTGCAACGGGACGCGCAGTCGTCCGGATGATCTCATCGTCGCGGCGCCAGACTTGATCCCTTCGTGGTCAGGTGCACTCGCTCAGCGTACTCTCCGAACGTCGTGAGTATAAAGAGGGGCCAGTCATAACAATCTCAACTTGCCGAAGAAAAAAGAAAAAAAGGAGGAGAAATAGTTATAAAAGACCTTCTAGCCGAGAAAAACCCCACATGTTTTGTCCACCAAAGATGCCGACAGTCGCTTATCCGACCCTGCACAACCTGTTTCTGAAATTCAATTGCCTTTCCATCCAGCGCCACAGTGGAATGTCTTTTTAGCTTTGCTTTGGACGTCTTTAGGAGGAAAAGGAGAAAACTCTCCGATGAGAACTTTGAAAGCCAATTGCTTCTGCGAGCGAATAAACTATTTTGGTGAAAACGCAAGCCATAAAATGACTCCATTTATTTTAGGTTCGCCGGATTTTTCACGGATCAAAACTGCTCTTTATTTTGCTACCACAAAAATGTAAAAAAAGTAACCTCGAAAGTAACTTCAAAGTAACTCGCTACGTTTTACAGTATTTAGTAGTTTACTCAATTACTATTGCAAATGTGTAATTTCTACTCTACTCCAATTACTTTTAGCGTTGATACTACCTTTTTTCAGTAATTTGTACATGTTTGGTAAAAAGCACATATGAAGCTTGTATTCACCGCTCCCTAAACCAACACCGTCAAGGTCCATAGTCTGGCATTCTTATTTTTATTAAGGAAAATAGAATTCATGTTACTAAAGACGTCACAGTGGGCGCTTGACCAACCGTGGAAGACCGATCGAAGCGACGCTCTTGATCGCGCACGTCGCCAAAAAAAAAAAAGGAATGAAAGGGCGTCAGGGGGAATCGGTGGCCGTGTGGGCTAGCGTAGTGCCACTAACTGAGCTTCAGAGTAACGACACTTGCCCATATTGTGTCCTAAAATCATGGTTACCAGTTATCTGAAGGTTTGTCTGAAATCACAGAAAAAGATTTTCCCTCCTCCACAAATGTTTAAACAGTTTGCGACGAAGCATAGCAATATCACATGGGCTTCCGAACACCGAATCTAACGCCGAGGAAGTTGCTTTTTCGAATAATGACGATCGGCAGTTGCGTCTGCTCTGCACAGGCATCAAAAATAGCGGCGCCCACAACAATGTCGGGGAACAGAGTGCCGATACTCTAAGGGCAGCTCATTTAGTGGCTCTACGCTAGCGCACACCATATCGTAGCACGTGAAGTGAAAGCTCGTGCTGCAGAACCCAGAGATCCTGGGTTCAATCTCTACTCCTGCCCGTTTCGATCTGGATGAGCATCGTACCGGCGTGCGAACGTGTATCACTACTGCTTGATGCACGCTAAAGACTCCAGGCTAGCGGCTGTACCCCACTGGCTAAACTGCTCATATACAGCTGCGTGACAAGTCGTCAGTTGAGGCAGACTATAGCTTGAGGCTGTATAAACATGCACATAAACCGGCTGTATAAACAGACACATAAACCCCCCAAAGAGCGTTGTGAAAGACCGGGAAAGTACTGGTGCTTTACTCTGAAAATACTGTTTAATCATAGTAGTTTACTTGAAACACGTTGCACTTGGTGTACTTACTGCTTTATTTAAAGTACATAACCTCTTATTTACTTTGTACTTTACTTCAAGCACTTTTTAGATATACTTTTACCCAACACTGATATCTCCCTTCTTCGTTCGTCCCAGCGTCCAGACCGCGTAGTCACCAAAGTCCTACCTCTTCCCCTTCTTCCCTCTCTCGTGGACAGTAAACGCCTTCTGAATAAAGGAATGAGTGAATGAATGAAAACTCACACAGAAAAACCGAGCGCACGAACACTAGTGCACACGCTCACTCACATGCATGCACACACACACATACGCACACATCTGGCCACTCACGCACATACGCTAACACACGCACACAGACATGCAACTCCACAAAAGCGCGCAGACGCGTCACACACGCACAGGAATAACGTACAGAAGCGAACAGGCCCGCACACGAATACGTAACGCGTACGCACGCAAGCACACATACACGCGCAAATACCAACACGCACATACGGGAACACATGAGCTCTCACGAGGACACAAACGCACATGCACCATGTATAACGCATATATACAGAAGCACACATGTCAGGCGAACTTACGCACAGGGATATAAGACACACGCGAGAACCCATATGCGCTCTCACGTGAACACAAAACGCACATGCACGGGCACACGCAAATTAACATACAAAGTTACATACAAACACACGCGCACAAACACACACGAGCGTGCGCGCTGTAGCACACAAAAGCGAACAACGCTCAAATGCACACACGTACACATGTATCCGCACACGCGAACAGACACAGCGCATATAAACGCCACACTACGAGACCCACACAGGCAAATACGCACATACGCAAGCACACACACGTACCCCTTCCATGAGATTTCGTGCGATACTACTCACATAGTTACAATCCATGCCCTCCCAACTAACAAGTGTTTCACTTATCCGTATGCCTGTGTTGGCCACCGGAAACGATAGTCTGTGGCCGGAATCAAACCGGCAGATGCGACATCCGCCAAACTTCGGGAATAGCATAGCGGATAGTAAGTCGCGAATTGAGTTCACAATTCATTTCCAAAGCAGGTGCCATATTGCCTTTTTTTTTTTAAGTTATTACTATTTTTCTGGTTTGCTGTGGCATTACAACGACCTGAGGCTCGTTATTTTCTTCGTGGATCTTCTCCACTTTCTCTCGTCTCATCTCTCCCTTGACGCGAACTCCTCCCATTGCTTTCGCTGAGGACGAGTCCAGTCTTTCTCAGCTCCCTCAGAGATCAAAGGCGGTTGTCGTGAAGCAGGCCGTGCGGGACAAACGAGCTGTTTGCCCTCAGAGCGGCCGTTGATCAGACATCAGGGCCCGACAAGTCGTTGCATAAATGATCGGCTGTGAGACACTTGTCCGAGTTCGGGGCTTTGTTGAACACAATCTCGCGGGTGATTCATCCGAGCCCGGGTCCTTTCGCGACCGGCGCCCCCTGGATGCACTTTGCCCGGCAGACGCCAGCGCTGAATGAACGATATCATTGCGGAGGTGCGAATTGACATCGTGGCATTGCCTCGCTTCTCTCCAAAAAAAGTCATAAAAAAAAACGAGGGAAAAGTTTTGTTGGAATTCCGATGCCATTGGAATTCAATAAACGTTTTCTGAACCGGAACCTCAAAAGTTATGTTTGCTTGTTATTCTAGCCGGGTCCTAACCCAGTAAATGCGTATCAATTTAATACCTCATAACTTATAACCAGTCTTCCGTGTTTTCGCGATTCATCTTTTTAAAAGTCGCGGGTGTTTTTTCGAGGTTTATATTCTTCGTCGGATTCGGTGTTTTTCGGTATTCCCGATCCTCGGGGAACATGCCAGTGATACGAACACTTGAAAACGACCGATTAGAGATTAATACGATAGAGGCGAATATTCATGAAGACAGAAGCAGCCTCCCACACAATTAAAACCATACTGTGTTCCAGATCAACGCAGACAACTGTAGATAAAGATTTCTTCACGTGAAGTTTGGGTTTTGTAATGGAAGGGCAACTCGAATTCAGTGTTTTCAGTATGTTTTCGACCTTATTAATACCAACTTCGGGGCTTATCGGCATTTACTGACAACACGGAACCCTACTGATAAGCTGCCAACCCGTGTGATCATGTCCAGCGATCTAATCACTTTTTAACAAAAGATGAAATTATCGCGCTAAATGTAAACGTAGCAGAATCTACAAGAGCGAGCTCCGGGCCTATAGCGTCCTTGCCAAGCACGCGCACTCATTCAATGCAAGCATCATTCAGGGCCCCATGCTCGCGCTTGTAGCTTAGGCCTCGCTCGCACTTAAAGTGAAAAAGAGTATAAATAAAAGACGTCCAGTAGACCATACTTCGTTTCAGCTGAAGTCCAGACGTAGACGATGCTACGAGCGCGAGCATGTGGCCCTGAACAGTGTTTGCACTGCACGAGCGCGCGTGCTTGGCAGGGACGCTGAAAGCACGGAGCTCGCTCTTATATAGATTCTGTTACGCTCACACTTAAAGTGAAACGAAATATCTTAAAATAAAACGAGTTAAGAGTTTGCACTTAAATCGACATCCTATAAATAACCGAATGCGATACTTAGCTCCATAGCGGAGCATGTACACAGTTAATCTAGATTGGATATGTTGGATCTGCTTCCAAATCTTCATCTCGAAACATCTTTCAAGTTTTCGTTTCATGTGCAGCCGTCTGTGAGTAGCCGCGCGAACCAGACATTTTGTTTCCGTTTGTCTTCCTGTGTATACGTAGGCTGCACGTGACGTCACGCTACGGGAGGGAGGGGCCACGCGCCACGCTAGTGGTTGACTTCGCACCACACGTAAGCACTTTCCAGGCGTAGCATGCTGGCCCGGATACATGCGCAGACGTGTACCGTCTTTTGACAGAGATACTATAGTTTTCGACATGCGAACCTTAAACAACCTGCCGAGCTTACCATGATGACGCTCAGCCCACAGGTCCCGTCAGTAAATGTGCAGAATTTTCCGGCATCGGTGCGATCGCGACGAGCAGAAAGTATCTGTATCTCGTGGCAACGATCTGCTGACGCAAGCGCGTATCTTCGGGTGAAAGATTTTGACGCGAAGGACTGTCGCGTCGGCAGAACTATCCTCATTACGTGACTCAATACGTACAAAGGTCTTACGGGCGATTTGAAAATACTGCAAAGTGGCGTGCGCAAAAACTACCAACAAGCTGCAAGTCTACAGCTGATATAATACTCACTTCCAAGATACTGCATTGCGATTTTATAGTGTCTTTGGGCACGCGACTCTATTTTCAGATCGACCTTATTCTTGAATTGGGTGAATGATGCTCTTAGTTCGAGTGGTGCCTGGGGCAGGATTTTGTATGGAAACAGATTATGTCAACCACTGTCTCTTTGTGACACTGCGCGCGCTTCCCTTCAGCATCAACCGGATTCAAACCCTTTGCGCTGAATTTTCTGGGCCACCAAGAGGGGGAAAGCGCGCTTCATGCCCTTAACACTCTTCCTCGTTCCGCGCGCTCTTTCTACACCACCTGTTTCTACTTCTCTCTTTCTCGCCCTTTCCACATTTCTCCGCTCCGCGAGCACACTCACACCACCTCCCTCTGCTCCTTCCGTTCCTACGTGCTGGGTGACCGGCGTTCATCCTGAGCACCGGTTGCCTTTTTTTTCAAGATTGTTTTGCGCTTACGGACTGACCGACCTACACCATTCATGCTTACGCGGATCCTGAGGTCGGTTGGTCCTATACAACAACTCATGTTTACAAACAAACCGGAGCGCCCCTAGCGGACGCCACCGGCGCCGCGCATGCGCGATGGGGGTGTGGGCAAGAAGCTCGCCGTTGCCCATAGACAAACCATTGAAATGCGATGCTGTCGGCTTCGGTGTGAGTCCCCCCGCTCTTTTTCGCGTTCGAATTGTTGATTCTACGTCTTCCTGGCGATGTCTGACTACTTGAGCGGCGGCAGCGAAATTACCGAAGCTCGCTACAGCGCTAAACTTCGCGTGAATAATATGACATGTGGCGATTCATTCCGCGCGGACGCCGCAGTATGTACGCTAAAACCTGATTCGCATGATAAGATTTTGCTCGCAATTTTCAGTCGCGACGCTGCTCGGGCTACAAAAGCGTGAACCGTAGCTGAGATGGTCGACGTCGATACTAAAAATCGCAAGCAGAATCGGACCAAGTCTATTAGGCATAGCAAGTGAGTGATAGTCACCGGTAACAATGATCAACATCTTTTATTTACTGTTTACATCGAGCCTGCTTACCAACCTTCAAAATTAAGTCTCTTGAGACCTGCACTTACTTCTTATAGCAAGTACCGGGCCAACATTTGGTCTACGGGCCGGCGCCGTCTAAGAGAGCAGACGACAAGCAGAAACGTTTAAAAGAGCAGACGACAGTTCGAACGATCAGGCGGCCGTTTGAAGTTGAAGACGCATTGAACGTAGTCCGCAGGTGGTCCGCACAACTTGACGGTTTTCTGGAGTTCATGTTGGAACAAAACAAATAAATCTGATAACCACAACACAAGTATCCGTGAATTCAACCTAAAGTGCTTCCCGTCCCAGCAATCGTTGTCCGACGACGTCTGCTTTTCCCTTTTCACGGCACATATCCAGATTCTCGGACGAACCGAGCACATGAAAACTGACCTTCAAACCTTTCTCGACTCTTTTGGTACGGCCTCAGTCCCGGCGTTTTGACGAGAAGGCTGTTTTTTTTGTCTGGTTCCCTTCAAAACAACGCAGGAATACACGTCTGGCATGGGGACCAGTGTTGCCAGATGGTTCCACCAAAAAAACCGCCAAACGGCTGAGAGGTATGGCCCAAATATAGCCAAAGCCGTAAAAAGATATAACCCAAATAGCCAAAACTAAAAACAATGATTTTTAAGCTTTTTATCGACAATTTTGCACACACATACAACACACGTAACATTCTCTTTTTCAACCCTCAAATACGCCGCTTTTTGTGTACATTATGTCACTTCTTAATTTAAAAAAAATGCTTCGGATGGATAAAAGTTTGTACAATGACTCATCCTTCGTAGGACTTCAGAAGTACAAAACACACGAACACAGTTGATTTGTGAAGCTCTGGAAAAACACTAAAATAACAGAATACGGAAGCAGAGAACACTGGGAGTTTAAACCAGAACCCCCAATACCTAAGGTTCTTACCAATAACCCACCCGTCTATTTTTCTTTGTGTAGAACACGTGTGTCCCCCCGCTCGGGTTCACGCTATTTTTGATTGTGTTGTCCTTTCTTGGGGTGTGCGATGCCTAAGAATTTTCACAATGGGCACTAAAGCTGCGTTTAGAGAGTTCAGTCTAGGTCCGGGAAGAAGACACGCTACCGGGCCTGTGGGAATAGTGCAATATGCTTGTTTTATTTGTTCCACTGCGCTGTGGGGAGAGCGCTTAAACTCTGCAAGCATTGCTTCTCTGTGCATTATGAAAACCCCGAAATGTGAAGCCTTTCTCCTTCATCTCTTTCCTCTGAACTATCCGAAAGAGAAACAATTGTTTTCGAAACTGATTAGAAGTTCAAACATTAAGTAGTCGAACCTGAGGTTCGACAAGAGTTCGCCGCATTTTTAGGTATAGCCCAAAAATAGCCACATAGCCAACCACGAAATTTTGACGCCGACTAGAAAAAAATGTAGCCCAATTTGGCTATATATAGCCCAATCTGGCAACACTGATGGGGACTTCTGCCCACAGCCCCAGACCGGAAGTGCAACCGACGCGCCACCACCGCGCCGTGACGTCACAGATATGAGTTGGTGTATAAAGCTACTGCTTTAAAAACGTGAATCTTGCGGCGCGCGTGTACCTTTTCAGTGAGGACATCAACCACGTAAACACCACGGCCTCCTCCTCGCCTTCTCCTCTTTCTTGTTTTCGGGAGGTTGGGGATTGGCAACCATGAGCGGCGCCCTTGACGACAGCCAGCAGAGCGTATGAGTGGCTGCCTGGACCTACGTGATGAATACGCTCCAAACCTTCGTCCAAGGACGAAAGCAAACAATAGCTTTCCTCCGAAAAAACAGAAAAAAAAAAGACTTTATCATGCGTATTGGAACCAGAGGAAAACCTCTTTTTTCCGGTACACTAAATGCCGTGAAGTGCAGAAAGCATGTCTTGTTGGACAGCCCTTTAATCACCGGTATCCCACGATTATTTGAAGAACGGCTCTAGCAGCATCGATTGAAAGATCTTCCACAACTGGAGAAGCTGTTCCGTTTTTGCGAGGCACTGGTAAACGCATGTGTTATCATGTCGCGTTCGCTGGCAATTGCAGGGTAGTTCTATTATCGTGTGACAAAACAAAAGGCGAAAGACATCCACATAACGAACAGATCAAGCCAATACATAGGCTCGAACGAAAAGTGCTAGAAAAGTGCCACCACTCGCCGCTAACGAAATGCCTCCCGCAAACTCGGTGATGTGTGCGGTCGCGCCATCGACGTCACTCCTGTCAGCCTTCTCTCCCACTTGCGCCTTTTCTGCCTTCACAGCTGCTTCGTTCCGGTCGCGCATGCGAAAAGAAAGAAAAAAACGATTATTGGAATGAATTGCCGTTTTTGTGTTCTTCGCGTTATTTCCATAGCTGAAAGTGGCGCAGTTCACCGTGCCACACACTGAAAGTGGCCGTCAACCCAACCACCAGCAGGGTGGTTAGCGGTGTTCGACGTCATCTTGCGACGTCGGTGCAACACATGTATAGGAATAGCACGTTTTGTTTGTTTTCCTGCCCTTCGTTTTCAGGAGCCTACACCCACGAAATGTGAGTACGACAAATGCGCCTCCTTTAAGACACTTGCGAAAAATTCAACTGCCCTTCGTTAATTGGGTATTTATACTCTCGTCATTTTAGGACTGAATAGCCCTCGCGAACACCATGAATATCGTCGCCCAGCCACATTTGCTTTCTTCCGCCAAACGAACAAACGAACACACGCACACACAAAAGGAACGCAATCGGGCAAAACTTCATCTAACCGAAGATCCCAACGACAGCTCACGCGGGAAAAGGACAGCGCACGCGGAAAAAGGACAGCGAAAACAAAATACATTAAGAAGAAAGAAAAAAAAAAAAGTTCGCCGTGCTGACGCTGTTACGACAACAGTCGTACTCCGTTCAAACCAAAGCCGACGGTGTACGGGCTCGCGGAACCAGCCAGCCGCGGGCCTTTCGTCACCTGACTCCGCTCTCTGCCCGGGTGCAGGGGCGGGACCCTGATCACGCGGCGAAAGGTTGCATCCAGCGCGCTGTTAGCTGAGAGGTACGAAAGGGCCGCTCTCGGGTGGCGTGTCAACGCGTTTGGCCGTGTCCGCGGTCGCACGGCCGTGGGTCTGCATGGCGTGCAGCTGACGTGCGGACCGCTCCCCATGGAGTTGGGAGAGGCGCGTAATCTTGAGACACGAGGACATCCCAACGCGAAAGGTGGGTCGGTGAGAAAGTCACTTCCATCGATTTCCGGGTTATCCGGAGAACGTTCGTCCCTGTCGTGTCTCTTTACCGCATTTTCCGGTCCAAGACCCAGCCCCTTTTTCCGTTTTCACCAAAAAAGACGAAAAGTTTGTATATAAGTCGCGCCTTTGTATAAGTCGCCCCTTTTTTGCACGATCGGAGCGGTGAGAAACTCTAAATAACCCTGAATGTGCTATTCTGATCGCGAGGCTGTTTGGTTTTAATTCGAATAGTTACCTGAAAAAAACCGTGACTTCCGTCTCTGTGGGTCAGTCATACGGCCAGAGGGGCACAATAGACCGGGCTAATCGTCAGGATAACTGAAATAATTAAATAAATTCGCAAATTAACTTTTTTTTCTGATTAGTAAAAATAAACCGATGGTTCTAATTTGAAACTTGCTGAGTTCCACCTATAAGCCCTAATTGGAATAATTTTAGGCAAACTCGAAGCACGTGGGAGCGGAGTGCGCTAAAGTTACCGCTCGTAGGCGGAAGGCTGGCGGTACAAAAACTCGGATTACACGATCTCCGTATGCGCAGCCGGGACTCAGTTTCCATATTAGGGAGTTGTAGTAGACCGTTTCCGCAGCCCGCTAAGCACCCGGATAGCGCTCCGTAATCCACCACAAGACCTTGAACTGTGCAGACAAGGTCGGCGGCGCGCATGCGCAGCTGCGGCGTTATCTTCGGGGATACCGTAGCGGAAGAGAAAAGCGATCGGCTACAACTCCCTATTCTCGCCTACGAATCGAACGAGAAATACAACCCTGACGGGAAATTCGCAACTTTCACGGCCTATAGGGGGCGCACTGGTGCCTATAAAAATGGCTGTCATCTGGATGATCGTCGTAGAACAGCGGTACGAGACTGGGTCTGCGAAGCGTAAGGAATTCTAGCTTTGCTATATACAATATGTATTACAGTCTTACGTTAGTTTTTCACGCCAGGAAGGTGTAGGCAAGTCCATTTATTATGAAGCCAATCATCCAGGAGCTTAGGGAACGCGATTCTCACACCGCGGTACCACCATCGCTGAAAATTGCGAATACTCTTTGGCGTGCCGGCCGTCGCTTCTATAAGAAGCCCCGCAATAATGCAGGGCGCGGATTAACGAAGGTAAGACGAATTTCGGCGCCCGAAGTCCACATCTGATGGATTATAGACCCGCCGGAAAAGCAGGCTATCGGCGGGTGCACAGCCGTTGCTTTTTTGTCAAAAATACCGATACGGCCTACATGTTTTTTTTTCTTATTTTCTTTCTAATGCACAATTTTGTTACGCTGAAAAAAGTCCGGGCAGCACATATCGCGTTGAGCGCAAACAGCCACCTCGCAGAAAACGAAGTCAAATGACTTCGGGCCACATGACACATTCAGGTGGCGTCATTTTACCGCTAAATTTAGCGAAAAAATTAACGTGACGGTCCTTCGTGATGATTATCTCATGGAATTCGGCTGCTAAAATATATCCTTCGAAACAAAAACAAAAAATACAGAAAACAAAGTCGCTTATTAGGTTCACTGTTGTATAAGACGCAGCGACGGAAATTTGGAGAAAAAAAAAACCCACCACTTGCGCCCCGGAAATCACGGTATATACTTACTATTCGAGTGGTAATTGTTCAAGCCGTACATGTCCTGTCGTGCACCAGAAGACTCAGACGCATTCCGCATTGTCGTACCCAGAGAAAGGCAGTGATGAATATCCTTGCGTATACAAAGCTGCAGGTGTGCATTTTGCGCCGGAGGGCAGGAGCGTCTTCGCTGAGTAAATAGGAGCTGACTGGATCTATGCTCGGCCCAAATCGTACTGCTTACAGATTCCGACAACGACGAAGGAGACATACGCGGACGGTGAGCGTAGAGTTCTATATCCAAGCAGTGCTAAGAATACCAACGGCACAAGGGCAAACAGAAAACACACAAACGTACACCAATTACTAATAAAACTGCGACAGATAAGGAATGACCCCCCCCCCACAAACACACACACACACACAAACACAAGAAATAATACTATTACGTTACAGGTACCACGCGGGTTGAACGTAAAAAGAAAATGATTTGTGTCTCGTTACGCAGTTCTTTCTGTTCGCCCCCAGAAAATCGAAACCGGGGTCAACATGATATCCCGCTGCTAGTGTCAGTTGCGATATTGATCGCAATCGTTTGGGATCCATGGTCCCAGACATAATGCTGCGTTGCGAACGCAGACACAATTCCACCGAATTTGCGGAGGGCCCGAAGCACACACGACATGCTGCACCAGATTCATAGCATCCAGTGAGATGATAATATTAATAAAATATTTCGAGGATCAATGGGATTCATTCGATGGAAATCCGTTATTTCGGTTATTTCTCACCACCTCTTCACCCCTTTCCATTCGTTTATCACCGTTTTTTCTGCCGTTCATTACTCCTCTCCATCCGTTTATGACTCCTTTCGAATCGTTTATGACCCGTTTTAAATGTTTTTCTTACCCCCTTTATTATTCGAGGAAAGAACCACATTCATCGCCGCAGCGGCAACTCAGCTGGGCCGCATTCCCAGACGGCACGGCGCCTGTTCGTCTCTGGCTCCGCGCCAGCTGTGCGACACTCATATTGGCCCGAAGCGCTGACGTCAGCACGCGTCTCCCTCTTCTTCTCTTCCCACTGCCTTGGCAACACCGCCTAGAAGACAAGGCCGTAGTGCTGACATTTGGACACAGATTGGAAACGAATGCTCCGTCAGAGCTCGGCTTCGAGTCAAGTTTGAGCCGACGAACGTTGACGCAATCGTCGTGTCCAATCTTTGACCAGCGTTGGCCTTCGCCGATGACGACATCTGTATGAGCTCTAAGGCTTTGCTATCTAGGAGGTGTTGGCCGCGGTGAGACATTGAATCTGTACACACGATACCTCCTCACCACCCCTCTCTTCGGGACGTCAAGCGTGGCACTGACAAATGGACGCATGGACTGACACCCTCGAGTTGAATGGGTTAAAACAGCGCAAAAAAGACGAAGGACCAGTAAAAGGAAACACACAAACATAAACATGTTTGTGTGTCTCCTTGTGAAAGGAGACAAACATAAAAGCAATCGGGCCGATTGCTTTTATGTTTGTCTCCTTTCAAGTTTACTTGCTGAATGGCGCAGCAGTAAATATTTCATGTTGTAAACAGCGCTGTGTCTGTGTGTTTCCTTTTACTGGTCCTTCGTCTTTTTTGCGCAGTTTTAACGCATTCAATATGACCATCGACCAACTCGCCCAACTTTCCACTTTGTTCCCCTCGAGTTTTCGCGAAAACGAGCGTGCTAATCCGAACGCAATAATAATTATTATTTTGATCTGTCCACAAACACTTCATGGCCTTCTGTGTGGTGCGCAACAAATAAATAACTCTGAAAGAAGGACGGATATCCAAATGTTGCTAAGCAAGTAAAGTACTTTCGGGATTCCGTCGAAATGTTGTTTCGTCACAAAATATTTCAAGGTGGGGGCAGTCACATTTGTTAAATTCAAATTGCATTCTCAATCGATGTGATGACACTGGCAAAGAATGACGCGTCTTGCAGTGTTCCGCAGGAGACAGTGTTGGGAAGTGCTTTAAGTACATTGTCACACTCGTCTATAACGGCCGAGCGTGCAGCTTTCTCCGGGGAGCGCTATACTCTGTTTCACCTTATTATGTACCGCAGGAAAGTCTACAAGTGCGAGCTCCCAATTGCCCTAGGGCACATCTCGGCGGCATAAGTTCTCGTGCGTCAAGACCAGCTTCCAACGCTATGAGCTCGCGCTTCTAGCCTTCTCTGCGGTACAACATTAGGTGAAACGGAGTACGGTGGCATTCGCGGAAGCTAAGCTAGTCACGTGGCGCAACATGGAACGGCCCGCTCGAGGGATGTCCTGCCCACTCTATCAGCTTGATAAGCGATACAAGTAAAGTGCTTAGGTAGGGTGATCACCCGTCCCGCGACTCGCGGGACTGTCCCGCATTGAGGGCTCGTGTCCCGCCGTCCCGCGAGAAATTCCCAGATCTTCAAAATGTCCCGCATTTCACGCTGTCGTAAAATTCGCTCTGCAACTCAAGGTGCTGCCCAACAACGGGGCACGGGGAAGCGCGGGGGTCGCTGGGAATCGTATGAATCGCAATGGTACGCCATTTTCTATCCAAGCATAGCGGGAAGCGACCGTCGTTCTTGCAGGAGAACCGTCGCGCATGCGCCGTTGTGCCTCTCTTCTTGGTGGCAAAATACTGTGAGAGAAAATGGCTCGCCAAAATTTTAATTATAAAGTGCTGTAATTATTTTCATATCGTCGTGTAAATGCAAAAGTGTTGCTGAATGTTTTTTTTTGTTTTTTTTTTGTGAAGGCAAAAAGCCTGCAACTCACAGCGGTAGAAAAAGAAAATAATGTTAAAAAATGCGCGTAAGACCATGCTGAATACCCAAAAAAAGATTTACTGCTTCTTAATTTTATTTGATGCACTGAGTTCTGCTGCAGTTGATTTTTATACTTTCAACTTCGACACATTTAATAACATGAAGGTAGAACTCTGAGAGTGAAAATGATTTTAGATTAATTATTGCAAGGTAATTTGCGGGTGTATAAACAGCACAAGATATTAAATGCGTCAACAGAGCTCGGTTCGTGTTGTGTCTGTTCGTACATTCCTCCCCCCACCTCCTCCCCCTCTCCCCCGGTCCCGTGTGTCCCGCATTTCGCTAGCAGAAAGGTGATCACCCTATGCTTAGGGCCGGTTGCACCAACGCCGCTTACCTTAACCCAAAGCGGCACTTTCCTAAGCCGGCTTAGCCCCTAAGCCGAGCTCAGGTAAGCACGGGTTTAAATTCCGGTTGCGCCAACGTTCAGCCGGCTTTACAGACGCGCCCCTAGCTAAACGCTGGATTTGCGTAGGGAATCTAGGGACAAACAGAGCGAACTAGGGAACGCTCAGAGGGACGAATACGATTGACGGAGAGGAATCACGCGATGTAAACAAAAACAAAAAAACTGCCGTAGTAGCCGTCGTCGGCGTCTGCTTTTCACTGTATTTCTTCGGTGAGTAACAAATTAAAGGTCTCCAAATTCAATCATTTTTTCGTTTAACTTTCAACAACAGAAGTCAAAGCTTCAAATAAACACGAATGCTCTTTACATCTGTGATTGTGTGTTTAATATCGGTTGATAACAGGATATTTTGACAGTGGTAGTAGTTTTCGTGCTCACATTTTGAGGTGAAGGAGCCATCGGGGGCCCCAAATCTCATCGAACGCGAGAAGGACACTCTATTCGCTACATCGCTGAAGGCAAAACATCATCGATATAAGTAGGCAGGTAAGATGACTACTAAAATCAAGTCAAGCCTGAGACCGATGAAGTTCAAAACAGTGACGAACTGGCCACGGCAGCTGCGAAAGTGCCCGGAATTCGTCGAATAGAAGTCGTCGAGAGGTCAGGTCACGAGACCTTGCATCGACGGTACTCGTTGCTATCAGCAAGGTGACAGAACTGCACTGTACCGTCGTTGAACATCCGCTGCAGCCTCAAACGGACTTCAGCTTCACACTGTCGAGTTCAGAAAAAAAAAACTACCACTAGTACATCACATCGTGCCGATAAGAACGGTCGTCTCTTCGCATCGCCTGCTCCAGCCTGACCCGATACAGCAATGAACGAATCTAGCATAGTAGTCGTTACGATTTGTCGTCGCCACGAATGAAAGATATAAAGCAAAATATTCCTAAAAAATCGCGATCACCAAAAAAGTTACGGTTATGGAACGATAAGGTTTTCTGAAGCCAAGATTCTACTCGCGAGATTAGGAAAATTCACTGAAGATTGTCTCAAAGCTCAGAAAACGAAAGAAATTGAATTTTCGTTGTTTTATTACTTAAAAGTGCCGCAATCTAATGCGAACGGCAGAGGTGTCGACAATCAGCTGATCGGCGAGATCATGTACTGCCACTATTCAACGCGCTGATCGAATTGAAGGATACGCGCTGCAAGTGTAAATAAACAAGGTGGTAAATAACAATACGTTACGGTTATGCGAAAATTAGTAAGTACATACGAATAAGCTCGCTGACAGAAGAACCAACGGGAAGACAGACGTGAGCCCCCTTAGCCCCACAGACCCACAGCTCCTACGTATCTCGGTTAGGGCTAACACGCCCTGAGAGTGGAGAGCCGACTTGAAAACAGGGGTCGATAAACACTTCACGCGACAATATTTTGCATCCTTGTCACAATCGAAGGTCATTCCGTCGAAACTTTCACGCTGATGTAGCCTAAAACATTTTGCACAAACAATTTCGTCCACCGCGTCGACCGCGACAAACCAGCCGCCATGTTTTAAATCCAGGATTACGAAACAACTAAAAGCAAAGCGCCCAATGTTGAGCGCTTAAGTTAAGCGTAGTTTAGTGCTAGGTTTAGCGATAAGCGATTTTGGTGCAACCGAACGAAACCAAAACTTAGCTTAAGTTCCCGGCTAAGCTCCGCTTTACGCTAAGCGGCGTTGGTGCAACCGGCCCTAAATGAATTATTTTTTGGTTTTTTGGTGACGACATCCTTGATACGCCGTCATGCTTTAATTTGTTAATTGTTCGAGCGATTATGCCTGTAAAAAGCCTGCGAGCAGCCCTCCACGTTCGCCGCCAGCTGATAGAGTAGGCAGGACACCGCTCGAGCGGGCCGTTCCATGTTGCGCCACGTGACTAGCTTAGTTTCCGCGAATGCCAGCAGCCTATCGCTCCCCGGAGAAAGTCGCACGCTCGCGCGTTATAAACAAGTGTGATTAGCACTGTACATTGTACTTAAAGTACTACTTCGAGTAGGTTTAGAAAACTTGTACTTTACTTGAAGTACATTCTCTGAATATGTACTTGTACTTAACTTAAAGTTTTTTTTGTTTTTTTTCTGGTACTTTCTGAGGACAGTACAACACCCGACTTCAAAGTACATTCCCCCAATGTGGTTTCAGTGAAATTTAGCTCTTTCAAGAACAGCGCGATTGTGTCCTTGGCTTTCCCATATTGTACACAACTTCTGAAGTCAAATATAAAAATTCCCCAAAAGCAAAAAATTAAAAAAAAGGGAAAAGTATAGTTAAGTGAAAATGCACTATCCTTTTCGAGACGTCATGCGATCATTTTTCTGAGTGAAGTAATGGCGGCTATAAGACCGAGACAAATAATTCCCTTTTGTGTTGATTGTGTTAAATAGTTCGTAAGCGAGAGAAAAACAACTACTCTGTGGCCAACGTCATCTCCAATTCGCCGCCATTTCCTAAAATAACTGACGCAGCCCCATTACCACTAGGACACTGCATGTCAGTACAGCCCTGCATTTCCGCGGATATCCGCAGGAAACGGGCGGATCCAGATACAAATTAATCAGATTTGGCGGATCGCCGATTAAATGCGGATTCCAGGGGCTGTGGATGCGGACCGGATATCCGCGTGTCCGGATCTACATTTTTGCCGAGGCGGCCCGTTACGTGTGCGACCGCACACTGTAGAGTGAATTAGTGAGCGATACTATGAAATGCATCATCAAGTGTATTGCGGGAGAAAACTACTCTGATAGATAAAAGGTGCCGATCGGGGAGAAAATTGTCCTTTACATCAAGAAAGATTTGATTCTCACCAAAGATCGCTCTATAACGTTCTATCTCGCCAAAAATGCTCTCCCCAAAAAAGTAAAGAATGCAGGAGCATCAGTCGTCCCGGGAAAGCGCGTTTTTGTTTGGCAGGGAGAGAGAGCAGAAAACGTTCTTTGAGCAAAGAAAACCCAAAACGTACAAACCACAAGAAAATAGAAGAAACCTGCAAGTGCTTCTTCGCAGTAGATCGAGGAGACTGAATTCAATAGAGAGTTTTAGTAATACGTATAGGAGCAAACGCAGACCCCATACGTTAACGTTAACGTTGCGTCCTCCACAATGCGCATGCGCCATACGTACGTACTGCGGCGAGCCTTGCGTACGTACGCTCGCTATCGATTTTTGCGAACGTACGTAGCGCTTTCCTGCGTGCCATCTCGTTGCTCTCGTCGCGCACGGGAGCGCGCGAGACTAGTCCAGTTTGAAAAATGGCGGCGGTGAGGCAAACCAGCGAAAGTGCTACGCGCATTGTACGGGTTCGCTTTACCATTGAAGATAACATCAACCTCCTCAAAGAAGTCAACGCGACGAACCCTTTCGAGCACCCACAAAGATGGGTGTCGATAGCCAAGAACGTTGGCGACGCCGTCGAACCCAAAAAGGTGTTTACCGTGCGGTCGACACAAAAAAAAAAACAACAAAAAAACACGTACACAACAAGCACATGGAAACACGCACTTCCGTAACAAAGCGAGGAGAATCGGGGGTTTGGATTGACTTGCCCGAATACCCGCCTTGGATTGTTTGAAGCGGGTCCATATCACAAGAGCGAATGACATTTTAGCGAACGGCGACATTTGAGCGAATGGTCGTTTTAGCGAATAACGGGGGCGCGCGTTAACCCATCCGTCGCGCTGCGCTTTACGCCGCTTCGCGGCGACAGTCTGCGGCAACTCATTACAAAAATATGAACTCACTTGGCCCACCCGAAAACGCCGCTTCGCGGCGTCCGACTATTCGCTAAAGTGTCGGTCGATGAAACGTGGGCGTTCGCTAAAACGTCCTTCGATCAAATGAGTGCCTCCCGTTTGAAGCAGTTTACAGGAGCACATCTAGATGGCGCTACAAGTCTTTACGTATGCGTTCTTCCTCCGCTGTACTAAAAGTGCGTATTCGACGCGTTCCGTAACGTTCCGTCGACGCAACGGTAACGCTAACGTAGGGGGTTTGCGTTTGTCCCTATACGTATTACTAAAACTCTCTAATCCTCTGGAGTGGTGGAACTTGCGCCCATACGAGCTTCCGCACCTCATTCTTGCAGCATAGTTCGTGAATGCCACCCCAGCATCATGTGCACCAACGAAGAGGGACTTCTCAGTAGCGGGTATTAATTTTAGAGAGGCCAACCCGTCTGAATCCTTCCATGTTGACGACATTTTGTTTCTTCTACACAGCAACCTCGACAAGTGAAACGTTGAGTGAATGTGTATTTTCTTTTTCTTGACAGTTGGCACCTAGGAGCATTCAGCTGAGGGTTCGTTATTGAAATTGAACCCATAGGAGGTGTTGCCACTGTGATATTTTCTCAGCTGTGTACTCGCACCTTACCAGATATACACGAGTACTTTGCTGCGGTGTGTGAGCGCCTTTCCTCTCACCCTTTGTTATTGTTTGACCTAAATAAAATGACACAGCGGTCTGTCCTTTGTTAATTTTCCTGTTTATAAAATATGGGTCTGCTTGAAGCGGGTTTTACAAAGCAAAAAGCAAAATAAATATTACGATCTCCTTCCCTTTGAGCGCATCTTCTGGACAGAGTGTCAGTGTCACGGGCCCTCAAAGAGACGATCCCATTACTGCGATCATCTTTCAAGCGATGCGAAGTGTCTCCTGGAAGGATAATCGCTTATTTAATAAATACGCTAAAATAGAATACAATAAAATGACTTTCACCGTAATTCTGACACGAAGAGTACTTTGTACAAAGGTAGGCAGACGCCTAATATTTTTTTTTTTTCATTTTGATTTATGATAAAAAAACTGCACCGACTTTACATAACAAGATAATTTAATCAAACGTTTCGTCTCCCATGCGGGAAACATCATCAGTGAAACCTCATATAAAATGAATGCGCGGATTGAGGTTCGAATGTTGTTTCGAATTTTGCTGATGCGGTTCAAATGCGGATACAAAATGCGGATGTGGATACAATTATTTAAAAACTTTGCGGATACGGATCGGATGCGAATGATGAAACTGTTATCCGCGCAGGGCTCTACATATCAGTTTAAAATAGACTGTATAGTAGATTGGAAAGACATCATAAAGATTGCGTTAAAAAGTACTTGTACTTTACTTTGAAAGTACATTGCATTTATAGTACTTTACTTCAAGTGCATTGCATTTATAGTACTTTACTTCAAGTACATTGCATTTATAGTACTTTACTTCAAGTACATTGCATTTATAGCACTTTACTTCAAGTACATTGCATTTATAGTACTTTACTTCAAGCGCATTGTGCCCTGTGTACTTACTACTTTACATCAAGTACATAACCTCTCATTTACTTTGTACTTTACTTCCAAGTACTTTTTAGGTGTACTTTACCAAACACTGGCTGAAGGATGTGTGCGGTTCGTGCATAGCGCGCTTCTACTCGAAGCAACAACATCTTCCCATTTACCGCCTGAGACTAGTCACTAGGTGGAGAACTAGAAGAACCAAAAGTGGAAGGGACAGCAACTGTTCGCTCGGCCGGATGCAGTCGGCAATTTCATTGTAAAGGCCTCGACGTCAGTCTTGATGAGTACAACGTAATTATGGGAACCGGGACAAGGCACTTTCAAGTGTTCCGGCTGCACTTGGTGACGTAGCCTATCATCGAGTGCTGCTGGCGATTCGACTTCAACCGCCAACGACATTTTGAACGCCCCGGAGGGTGAGTCAGCCGCAGCGCAACAACGCCTGTTCATCCTAGCGCGGTTTATGCGTGTCATCGACAACATGACGAACAAGCTCGAAACTCTGACGGTGGAATTCAAATGCCTCCGGGGAGAAAAGCAAAGTCTTCGCTCTGAAGTTCTGCAGCTGCGCAAGACCGTCCTGGACCGAATTCCACTGTCACCGCCGTCACAGCCGTCGTCTGCTACCGTCGCCGCAAAGGTCCCGGACACGAGTAGAGTACATCCGAGGTTATTGCTCCTCCTGTGTCAACACGGGCGCCGCTGAACGTGCAAGGTCGACCCTCGTCGACGCCTGGTCAAGAGAATCTGCCGGATCGTTCGACAAGCCGACCGGACACCGTGAGTGCTGACGAGCGCAATTTCCCGTCGCTGCTTTCTGGATTACGGGTTGTCGACGGAGCGCATTCAGCGAGCACGGCGGACGACGGTTTCATTCTGGTCAAGCCCCGGCGATGAGCCAAGCCGTCGTGGTACCGAAAAACAGTGTTGGCGGTAACGCGTTACAAGTAACGGCGTTACCGGTAATGCGTTACTTTTTTTGGTAACGTAGTAACGTACTCGTTACTTTTCCAAAGAAATAACGGGTAACGTACTTACGTTACCTATTTTGAGTAACGTGTAACGAAATTACGTTACGTTACTTTACTTCCTAAAACTTAAAAAAAAACTAAATTTTAATTTTTTTTTTTTAAGTGCTTAGTCATAAATTCCTTAGTCAAAAAATGCCGCTGTCCTCCAGTTTTCTTTGACGTCGGTGCTCGTCAGAATTGACGTCACACGCCACCTGCCACTGGTTTTCTCCCGCGGCTAGTTGACCTCGCAACCCCCGTCGCCTCGGCTGGAAGGCCAAAGAGGTCCGGCTTCGGGTGGATTTGGGAACTTCCTGCGTCGAAGCCTGCGTTTCGCTTCCCGCTGGGAAAGAAAATGACACCTTCGTGTCATTCCCTTTCCCGTTTTCCATGTTATAAATCAGCTTCATGTATACTTCCGCGTTTTTTCTTGTAACTATTCGGGTGAAACCCTAAAAAAGAGAGGGCAATTAAGTTTCCGCATGGACATATTTTAGCTATGGCGCTTACGCACATATCAAACGTCGAAACAGCAAATGTTTTAGTTCGTGAATAAAAAGTAACGCAACAGTAACGTGCGTTAGTTTTTATCAGTAACGGTAACGGTAACGCGTTCCTTTTATTTTGAGGTAACGTAGGTCGGTAACGCGTTACATTTATTTGCAAGTAACGAGTAACGTATTTAGTTACTTTTTTTCGGTAACGCATACAACACTGCCGAAAAACCGGACAAGGTGAATGCTGTTTCTCGCCCCGTACGACGCTTCGCGCTATTTTCCAAGCTTAACCCGAGCACGTCTGTTACTGACATTGTATCCCTCGTTGAGCCGGCCTTTCCTCGAAGGAAGAACAGTTGTCTGTTCTAAGATGACAACTAGGTCTTCATTGTGCTCGTCGTTCCCTTAGCTTGCGACAAGACAGCGTTTGCAGCTTTCAACAAACCCGAAGTATAGCATCACGATCATCTGGTGGGCTAGTTGGTTGATTGCTCGAGGGCAGTATCTTCCACAGTTTCTCAGTCGCCTTGACAATGCGCGTGTTCAAAATGAGGAAACAGTAACACGCGAGAATGGTTGCAACGATTAGTGTCTGCTATCAAAATGTGAGGGGCCTGCGAACGAAGACCAACGATTTCATGCCCAACATAGTGACAATGAAGTTCGATGTTTCTTGCCTCACGGAAACTTGGCTCTGTAATGGGAGACCAAGCTCCAACCATTTTACACCTAACTACAAAGTGTATCGCCGGGATCAAGTCGGATTACGAGTCTACTGGTCAAAAGTTTGGTGGAGGCGTTTTAATTGCTACCGAGACATTTCTTTCGTCACATCGTCGTTTTGACCTGGAATCATATTCTGAGAGTTAATCTCTACTCAGACACACTCAGAATATGATTCCAGGTCAAAACGACGAACGATTCGTTTACTAAGTGTCAAAACGACGAACGACAAAACGATTCCAGGTCAAAACGATCAGAGTAGAGATTAAGACAGGCGATGGGCTTCAACTATCTCGTTGGAAACTATTATTTTCTACCACTTTCCGATGAAGCAACTTTTATAGAACATCTTGAGACACTCAGTAAACAAATACATTTTTTAAAATACAGAGTACAGATACACGGAGATTTTAATCTTCCAGGAGTGGACTGCCCGCTGAGGTTTCCTAATTACAACAATCCTATAACATCAAATAAGGCTTGATGGTTACTATCGTTTATGGACTACTGTGGCCTTGATCAACTTAAACTAATTAAGAATAGTGCTGGAAAGGTTCTGGACCTTGTTTTATCTAACAGACCTGTCGATTCTGTGACCCCTGTTATAAATTCCTCAGTGCGCATAGATGAGTTGCACTCAAAATTCGAGGTTATCTTCTGCCTTCCACGAAAAAAGCCAATATCCCGTAGTTAGCTGCACTTACAACTATGCCAAAGGAGATAATCTGAGCATGTACAGATACTTCGAAAGCTTTGATTGGAGCGAGGTTCTTGTAATAATTGACACGGAAATAGTGACTGAGAAGTTTTCGTCGATTCTTATGGCTAATTCGGGTGGTCATTTCTCGGTAAAATATTTTGCCATATCTTTGGCAAGGGCGTTCGCGTGGTCAAAACCTGGCGGGTGCAAGCTGTTCGGGTGGCGCTTCTCAGGTGTGTGCCGGAACTTTACTGGCACAATTTTGCCCGAGCTCCAAGAGGTCGGGCAGCTTGTCTGCCAGACTGTATCCGGTATCGTCACATCCAAATCGGGAAAGGGAATCAAACGAAACAATGCTCACTGAAAGCGGCAAATAGCGTGCTCGTGTGGCAAACGAAGCCATCGAGACAGACACCCATTTGTGCACCGAGACAAGATGGCGAAAACAATTAAGATAAAGATAATTTATGTTTCAAAGAAAGGCAAAATTTTTGCAAAAGTTTGCCCAGCCTGCGCAAGGTCGGTTTGCTCTGAGGCAAGGGCTGCGTCATACATTACTTTGTTTTACAACTGTGTAATAACACTTAATTACACCGCTGAAAAAAATGCAAGCATAGCAATGTAGTTCGATATTTGAATACGCATTACGATTTCAAAGGGGTTGGGCGCAATGAAAAGACTGATGATTCCAAAAAGGGTAATAACACTAAACAGAATATGGAAAGCGACGCTGGCAAGCCTCCTTAGAATCCTTGTAAAAAGGCAACAGTTCCTCCGAAATCCAAACAAAATGTATTGAAATTTGACGCGCGTGAGGCCAGCACCACACTGATTTATTCATCTGCCCTTTCATTAATTTTATAATTTAAGATCCTGTCAGATGTACAGACTGTGGTAATGTTAATACTTTAAAAAAAATTTGTGAAGCCGCTTGTGTTTACGCACATCTCAAACAGTCGTAATTTATAATGTCGGCGCATACAGAGTGCTCATTGTACCATAGACTAATCGAGGAAGAACTTAAAAAAGCTCAAGCGCAACCCAGGCAAATAAAAACGCCAGTTGCCGGCGCCTCGTATTCAAGTGGAGAGGGTTACATGGTGCGCCGCTGGGGCGTTTTTGGTAGCCGGTGTCACCGGCAAGGGCTCGCCGGCGATTGACTACCCGAATTCGCCATTAAAGGCGCGATGGATACTTTTGTGCCTGAGCGAATTTTCAAGCCTTCAGTTAATCCCAAATGGCTTCCCAAAAAAATTAAAAACTTGCTCGCGTAAAAAAAAGAAAAAAAAAGCTTTTACGGATTGTTTAAACGAACTGGCAACACTTTATGTTAAATTCAGTTTAGCATTTATCGTGCTCTAGCTGAAGGGTTGTACGCTACAGATAATCGCTTAAACCTTGACCGAATAGAGCGTAGCCTGAACCAGAGCCCTTAAGATTATTGGAGGTTTGCAGAACAGCACACGCGCGATTCTAGCCAAAATATTTGCCTACGCGACCCCACACTTAATGATAGAGTTTGCGCCCCTGCAGAGGTTGCAAATATGTCTGCCGATTACTTCAGTGACTGCTTATATGCGCCGTTCAACAAGCCGTTCAGCCTACGAATATTAAAATCAACTGCCAGGACTTTTTGTCTGGTATTAGGGTCGAAGAAATCGATGAAGCTATAAAGAAGCTAACTGCCAGGACTTTTTGTCTGGTATTAGGGTCGAAGAAATCGATGAAGCTATAAAGAAGCTATAACCTAAGTCATATACTGGGGCTGACTCCATTCCATCTTTTATTATGAAGGATTGGTGTGAATTGTTTTTTCCTATATTGAAGCACGCCTTTAATTTCTCTTAGTTTCGGCGTTTTCCCATCGCTTTGGAAGAACGCGGTGGTTGTACCCTATAGTTTCAAAGGTGGTGACGCATGTTACTAATGGCTATCGCTCCATATCTTCATGTTCTGGATTTTCTAAGGTGTTTGAACGCGTTCTGTATAACCGAATTCATGATTACTTCCGTCAAAAATTTTTATTTCCTGACGAGACGCTCAGTTGAAACTCATTTGTGTGCTTTTCTGAACTTCTGTGCCCCTGTCGTTATGAACCGAGGGCAAATTGATTGTATACCTTTTGATATGTTAAAAGCGTTTGATAAAGGAAACCATGAGTTTTTATTACATAAATTATCTTTATATGGTTGTTGTGCCGAGCTGTGAAAATTGTATCCAAGTTACCTATCATGTCGTCCCAACAGTGTTCGAATAGATAATATTCGCTCAAGAAGTTTTTTTTTCTTCTTTCCAATTCCGGTGTTCCTCAAGGGTCTAGTCTTTGCCCCCTTTTGTTCTTTAATCGTCGTAAATGATTTAGCGTCATATGTTGAAAATGCAGAGTTGTTGTTTGCAGATGACATTAAGCTTTTTATGAATGTTCATACTCCTGTCGACTGCGAAACTTTACAGAATGATGTGTCGCGCATAGTTCAGTGGTGTAATGTGAATAAGCTAAACCCTCTCAAAAACAAATGTCTTGTCCCTGTGCAAATGTCGTAATGTATTACATAACGATTATGTATTAAAATGAACTTTAGTCAAACGCATCTCTGTAGTAAGAAACCGTGGCGTGAGCATAGATAATAAACTGACGTTTATTTCGCATGTGTCTTCTATTGTTGGCAGCATGACAAAGGTGTTGGGACTGATATCTGGCACGACCAAGCAATTTAAGAACCCTACCTGTATTATTCGTTTATTTTTCTCTCTTGTTAGGTCAAGGCTTGAATTCGGTCCTGCAGCCTTGAATTCTTTGCCAAAAACGCACTCAACAAGAATTGAAAGTGTGTAAAAACGCTTCATATGCGCATCGTTTACGACCGCTATCTTCAGCGCCGCTTTTATTTTGATTACAACTTTCTTCTAGATAAGTCCTTGCTGAGGCCAATGTCTGACAGAAGACCAAAACGTGACATGATTTTTTTGCACAAGATAGTAAATGCAATTATAGATAATGGTTCGCTTTTATCCAATGTGAATATCAATGTCCCGTCCCGTTTGACTAGGTCCCGTTTGACCAATAATGACCAACGTCCCGTTTGACCAATGTTAATATCAATGTCCGTTCCGTTTGACTGTTTGACTTTTCACCATTGTCACGCATGCAATCACTGTTCAATCGCTTTGACAATCCAGACAATGAAATATTCACTAACTTTTCTGTTTACTGTAAACAATTGAAAGGATCGCTAACTATCTCTGATGTTTTTATTTATTTTGTGTTAATTTGGCGTTTACCCGTTCTTTGTGCACCAAAGTGAAGACCTTCAGGTTGTTTTTTGGGAACACGAAAATAAAAATTATTATTATTATTATTATTATGGCGAGATGTAGCAGAAAGCGCCTATGTACGGAAAAAGCTGTGATTATGGCTCGTGCATGGTAGGACGTGAAAACAGATGGAGCTCAACAAGACAGGCGAGTCAACAATTTCATTAGGGGAACTATAGTCCGTTGCAACTCAAGAAAATAGGGCGGGGGAAATGAAGGCCGGGGAGGAGGAAGCAGACGGAACGCTGGAGAGGAGAGGGCGAACCCTCTTCCTCTCCTGTGTTCTGCCTGCTTCCTCCTCCCCAGCCTTCCTTTCCCTCGCCTTATCTTCTTGAGCCGTATCTTGCTATAGTGATCTGTACAACATTTTTCCGGATCGGCATTTCTGCTTGGTCGCTACAGGGCTAGTGCGTCCACTGGAAGTTTCGAAACGGCTATCTTGGGCCTGTGTAATACCTGCCGGGTGAAGCACTGGAGGGGCTGGGCGGCTCCATGCATGCTGAAACACACGTTTTCTGCTCGTTCGCGGTCATTCGCCCAACAAGTGTTTGAAAATTCTGTCTAAAAGGGCGTAGCTGCCTCTGAGAACCCGTGGAAGTTTTTACCAAAACGCAGCACTGCAGGAAAAAGGCACAACTCGTCGAACGCGAGTCTCGCGATCAGGCAGTGGAATCAAGGACACGCCTTGGAACGACGAAGTGCTGCGTCTCTGTGCCTTCGCACACTCGGATACTTATACAAGAAAAAAATATCCCGATATCGCCGTCTATCAGACCAAAAGCATAAACCAAGTTTTTAGAGCGCAGCTCTTAGGCGCCCGTTTCCGGCTTGAGCGGCGTCGGCGTCGCCGTGCGTAACCGCGCGGTGCATTATGGGTAAATTTCCCCGCTAAATCTAGCGGAAAAATTTCCCCGCTAAATTTAGCGCAAAAATTTCCCCGCTAAATGTAGCGGAAAAAGTTCGCCGCTAAATCTAGCGAAAAAAATTTCCCCGCTAAATTTAGCGGAAAAATTTCCCCGCTAAATCTAGCGGAAAAATTTCCCCGCTAAATCTAGCGTGAAAATTTTCCTGCTAAATCTAGCGGAATATTTTCCCCGCTAAATCTAGCGGAAAAATTTCTCTTCAGGTCAGGTGACCCCTCGAGGTCACGTGACCCCCGTGGTCACGTGACACCCTTAGGTCACGTGTCCCCCACGTGACCTTGGCGAGGGGGTCATGTGACCTTTCCAAGGTCACGTGACCACTCCCCCCCCCCCCCCAATAACACGTGAACCTCAGTACCCTTCCCTCCTTCTCCTGAAGAGCTGCGCTCTAATTCGGCGTTTACAGGGAGTTGTAAACGGCTTTAATTTTTTTTTTTAAATAACACATCACAACTGTAATAAAATTGCATGCACATATTTTTTTAAAAAATCAGTCGTCTACAGCAGGCGACGCACTCTGTGGCCTATCGGTAGATGGCGCCACAAGTTACAAACATAGCGATCTCAGGCATCTGCGAGCACGTCCGCCGTTAATCCTGGCTAGTTCGTTGTTCTCTTTATTTGGGGTGCAAGCCTCCGCGGTTGACGCGGCGTGGAAAGTCAACCTCCACCTGCTCGTGGTGCGCCCTGCCCGCTTGTACGCTGCAACGGAAGTTCTGGCGATTATCTATCTACTAAGGGGTGGGCCCTCTGACAGGGGTCTGCCGTTGGGAAGGGGGGGGGGGGGGGGGGGGGAGCAAAGCAAATATCACTACGGCGGCGGTTGTCGACGCAGGGATGCCCTCGACCGTCGTTGACCCACAGGTGTTGCCCTTGAGTGCCGCTTTGTGGGGTTGGGCTGGTGTCGGGCTCTGCGGGGTCCTTTCTCTCTGGCGGTCTTTGCAGAACTGTTTCTTGGTGTGGCCCAGCTTTCTCTCAGTTCCCAATTGGCTTTTTGGTGAAATTCCCACTTAATCCAAGGATCCAATTAATTTATATCGAATTGGCTTTAAACCGGTTGTGCCCATTCAGGCGGGACCGATCGAGGCGATTCTTATTTTTGAATCTTTTTACAAGTCCCACCTTATCAAACCTGTTCTCTTTATTTTACAAGAACGGAACTCCGCCGATTTTTTGAGCTACTGAATCCTAAGGTATCATCTGAACGCGGATGGCTTCCTGATCACGAAATTCTATCTCGTTCCTCCAGATTCACTCTACAATATTACAAGGGTGATCTTTTGTTCGCTGCCGAAACCAATACATTGTCCTCCGCAGTTTTTCCTCGGTTTTCGCCATCCAAACGTGACGTCTCCGGCGGGCAGCAAGGTGCTCTGTCGGCAATCGGGTACGCTCGCGCTACAAGTACCTTGAACTGGCAATAACTAGTAAACTACTTCAAAAGCACCATATAGATGGCATAGCTAATAAGGTCAGAAGAAAATTGTATACAGTTAGACGCACCTTAAAATTCGCGGATAGCGAAACAAAAAAGATTGCTTCTACTACGACCTATACTAGAATACGCTCACACAGTTTCGTGCCCGCACACAGCAGGAACGCGTGCAAAGACTGGCTGGAAGATTTATATCTAATAACTTCAAATATAATGTGTCTACGTCAAGTTTACTGGAACAAGCCAACATCCAACCATTGGAAGTTAGAGCGAACATAAAGAGATTGAGAAATCTATATTCTATTCTTAATGGAATCTCCACTGTCAATACTGATAGATACATTGAATTTTCAAATTAGAGGTTCGGCTAGACTAAATCATAGTAGAACTATTAAACAATATAGAATTAAGCGTGATGTCTTCAAATATTCTTTCTCCCCTCGGGGAATTCACGAATGGAATTTTTTGTCTAACGAAATGGCAACCCCTCCGCCACTTGATATTTTTGTTCACGCAGTCGTTTCTGCCACGAGAAAGTGCTCGTAAGAGCATCACACCAAGTCAATATGTAACCACCCCTGCTATGGCTCACAGATGTGAGCCGCAGTATTCTTTAAATAACTGAATAAAATAAATAGATGGTGCATGTTTTAAATCAAAGTAGAACAGCACTAACGTGAACCAAGAACACAAGAAACAGGACACATAAGGCGCGCTGTGTGTGTATTCAGCTCCTTTGTCTATTTTAGGCGCTGTTTTTCTTTTTAATGCGATAGGACTCTTTAAAGGGGTCATGAAACGATTTTCCTACTTCTTCCTCCTTAGCTTTAATCCTCCACTCAAATGCGAATTGTGAAATCACGTCGTCGTGAGATTTTTCGGCACCGGTGCGATGACTCCTAGCTTCCACAGTGATTTTTATGCACACCATAAAACTTGTCATTCGCCAGTGACGATAATTTCCGTCAGGGCACTCATTGGTCACGAACGCGAATCCAAATATTCGTGGACGGATTGATTGTTGACGAGCGCATGCGTCCGAGTGACGTAGTTCTCGTGTCCAATGCGTGAGCTGGGCTCTGCTGACGTGAGGTTGGCACCGCTCACGCGCTTTGGGAACCGCGGATGTATCATAGTGAAAAGGCGGAGAGCTTTCAAAGGAAAGAAGGTACAAAATAGTCCGCTATGTTTTCGAATGTTCGTACCGAAAAGCTGGCTTTTGACTTTCTAGCTTCTTCCTTTTGTCCAACTAAACGATATGCGATTAGTAAAGTCCCAATTTAAAATAATTTTTCCCAGCCCAAAGTTTGTTTCATGGCCGCTTTAAGTACTTCCCCCCCCCCCCTTGATTGCTTGGACTTTCTGGCCTCCTCATGCGCAGTTGGTATGCGCTGTAGACCATTTCAGCTCGCATGCTCACACTCCTTCACATTCGCACCCTCTTCGGACCTAACGACCTTGACGTCGTCCTAGACGTCGTCTTGGACGTCGACTCCTAGGACGTGACCCTCGACGTCGTCCTTGAGGTCGTCCTAGACGTCGTGCTTAAGATAGCCCTAGAGGTTGTGCGTCGTCCTCGATGTCGTCCTTGAGGTCGTCCTAGATGTCGGTTTCGAGGTCGTCCTAGATGTCTTCTTTGATGTCGCCCTCTAGGTCAGTCGTTCTTGAGGTTGTCTTACACGAATGCTATCGCAATTCGTAGACAAACAACAATAGTAATTTCTGCAGAAATTTTTTTCTTCTTTTAGAGCGCAGCTCTTAGGCGCCCGTTTCCGGCTTGAGCGGCGTAGGCGTCGCCGTCGGCGTAACCAAGGTCACCCCAAGGTCACGTGACTCACAGGACACGTGACCCCCCAAGGTCACCTGATCCCTATCAAGGTGACCCCAAGGTCACGTGACCCCCCAAGATCACGTGGCCCCCAGGCCACGTGGCCCCCCCCCCCCCGAGGTCACGTGACCCCCTCCCCCCGAGGTCAGGTGACCCCCCGGAGCATATTAAAGAATGAGGGGAGGAGGAGGAGACGGAGGTGGAGGAGGAGGGGTCTACCCTCCCCTCAGTACCCTTCCCTCCTCCTCCTCAAGAGCTGCGCTCCAATTCGGCCTTACAGGGAGTTGTAAACGGCTTTCACTTTTTTCAGTTAGGCAGTATATTGTTCAAGATTGCTCGGGTCGTTAAAAAGTTGAACTCGTTATTCGGAGGGTGGTAGTGGTTTCGTGTTCTCCTATCAGTCAATTACACTTCATAACATGATCGTCATAACTATAATGTTTTGTGTTTGTGGTAAATAGCGATAAACCCCGAAAAATAACCGCCAAACCCGTTCAATCAAATTCGCAAAAAAAAATAAAATTGGAACTGTTTTTGAATAAGAAAACGCCAAGCCTCACGAGAGGAAAGAACTGTACGCGAGGCTGCTTCTTGCTTTGGAGCCACACATCGCTTATCGTAGGGTGCCCTAGTTTATCGTTTCTTATTCTCGTCGGTACGGGGATGTTTTCCTTTTTTCACGTATTCCGGTTACCCGTATGTTCATCGAAGGTGGGGGAATCCCATGCATGTAAACTACCGAAAAAAAAAAATGAATTCGTGGAAAATCGCCGAACTCTTGCGACCCCCCCCCCCCCCCCTTTTCTAAGAAAAAAAAAATTTGAAGGAAAGTAAAACTCGTGAACACGGAACTTCATACTTATGGCGCGTTCATGTTCATTATAGGGCGCGTCCATTGCTCGTTTTAACGAGTAAATCACACGCTATAAAAACACAAATCCAAGTCCGCCTTTTTTTTCCGCCCGCACGTGTTAATTGGGCATTCGCCCTAGCCCCAAAGCGGGTCCATCCGCAGCGTGGCTGCAACTGCCTCACTGTCGCAGCTGTCTTAATTAAGTTGGGCTCTCGCAGCCTCTTTCTTGTTCCCGCGAAGCCCACCGCGGTCGCGTTATTTGCAGAAGGCACTTATCGGGCCCACACAACACCTGGCTGGCACGCCGAAGCGACTCACTTCTTCTCCGCCGGCCCATTTGCTTCCCTTTTTATTACTATCTTCCTGCTGCGGCGCGAGAACGGGGGCTGCAGGCCGCTGGGCTTCGTGGAATCGATAAGGAGCTAGCCCCAGAGGCGCTTGCGTCCCGGTCGTTCGAGTTTGCATCGCACGGAAGGGCGCACACGACGGCCGCAGGGATGCGTGCGTGCACGCGGAGAGCGAATGCGCCTCGTAACTGTCTCCGCTTCATTCATTCTTACACAAACTGTAAGAAAATGCATGAAAAAAAACTTTCAGCCTTTTCACTCTGGTGAAGAAGGAAGAACAGCGGAGCTGCAGCTTTTTTTTCTCGGCGGTGGCTTTCCCGACGAGCGATTTGCTCTTCTTTCGCGAGGGAATCTAAAGCGCTCGACGCACGCGGCGGTTGCGGACCCATTCGCGCTGCTGCGTGCGTAGCCGCTCCAGCCGCACCCGGTCATTTTTCTCCTAAGAAAGGGCACGCAGCCCAGCCATCGTGAGTCCAAACCGAAACTGCTATACTTCGTTTCAGCTTCGGTCCAGACGCGGCCAAAGCTACAAGCGCGAGGTCCGGGCTTTCAGCATCCCTGCCAAGCACGCGCGCTCGTGCAGTGCAAGCACTGTTCTGGGCCACATGCTCGCGCTTGTAGCATCGGCTGCGTCTGGACCGAAGCTGAAACGAAGTATAAGAGCGTAGGAAACAGCGCGCAAAACAGACGTGGACGAAGAAGAAACACGAGCCGTGCGCTGCGCCCGTCACGCATGTTTCTTCTTCGTCCACGTCTGTTTTGCGCGCTGTTTCCTACGATGAATTTCCACCAACTCGCGCAACTATCCATTCTTCTGTGACAGCTGCAAAGGTTGCCGCCATCTATGAGCGACAGCCTGGATGCCGCCGACGCTTATAGGTGGGGGTAGCTGGCCAGAGGTTTATGTAGGTTTGTGTCGACATTTCTTTGGTACCGGACACTATCCTGGGGAACCTAGCTTTTAACAGCTCCGCTGTAAAAATACTTTCTGATTCGGTCGTAACTATGAGAAAGAAGAAGAAAATGTGCAGCAGAAATATTTTCTAGTGAGGTCGTGAGTATGAGAAACTATGAAAAAATATACGGCAAAAACTATTTTCAGATGGTAACTGTAAAAAAACAAAAAAAGAAAACAACATGAACGACAATACATTTTCTAAATAGGCCATAACCATATAAAAAACTGCAAAAACAATATATATAAAAAATATTTTTCTAGTTAGATGAAAAACAGCGCGAAACACAAGGACACAGAGGAGAGAAATACACAGAGGACAAGGCGCTGTCCTGTATATATATTTCTCTCCTCTGTGTCATTGTGTTTCGCGTTGCTTTTCGTCATGAACGTTTACCAACTAGCCCAGCTGCCAATTCTTGTTCCTAATTAGTTCGTAGCTATGAGGAACTGTGTAAAACTAAACGACACAATATTGTTGTTCATTTTACTGTGTGAAACTATGAGAAAACACATGACAAAATGTTTTCTAATTAGGCAGTGATTATGAGCAAATATCAAAAACTGTAGGACAAAATATGTTAGAGCTATGTCGTAACTACGATAATGTGTATACCAAAAATACTTCCTACCTAGCTCGCAACTACGAGAAACTAGAAAAAAAAAAACGGTAGGGGAACAACAAAATTATTTACTGTTAAGTCGTAATTATGAGAAAGTATGAGAAAATGTACACCAAAAAGAAATAAATCCTTTCTTGAAAGGTTTTTGGACGCCCCAAGAACTTTTTCAGCTAGTAAAGGACGGTTTTGCTTCAACCACTATCGCTCCCTGGCGCACTAGAAAGGCAATTGGGCGATCAAGAAATCTTCCGCATAAAAAAAATAGCTTAATAGAACCCCTTATAAGTTTTCCACGAAGAACCCTTTTAGGGGAAGGTTAAAAAAACTTTTAGGGTGCAAAATAGGGACAAGTCGGAGAACCCCTAAAGACGGGGCCACATTGCTCATACATTATACAAAATACAATGTGTAAACACGAGTTACCACAATATTCGTGGTTCGAATACCACGTGCCAAGTTTCTTCCTTGAACTCATTGCCATGCGGCATTCGAAGCACGGTACTCGTGGTGACTCAGGTTCGAATCTGTTTGCAGACTGTCTTTCGTATGATGTATAAGCAGTGTGACCAGGGCTTTATAAAATTCTTCTACACCAGCGTTGTTGATTTTTTTTTTTTTTTGAGTGTACGATTAAAATTATTTCTAGTTAGGTCGCAACTGCGAGACACTGCGAGAAAACGCCCTAAAAATGTTCCAAAGAGATCGCAACTATCGTTCAGTAGTACAAATGGACAATCCATTACCCGCAGGAGCACTATCAGTGAACGCTACAAAATGTGAGCGCATTAACTAACACAAGTTACACAACTGTATTTCGGATAAGCCCGGACAAAACTGCCGAAAAGATTTTTTTTTCTTTTTTTTTTTAAGCTTTTACAGTGTGATAACCTGCGCCACTCGCCTCCAATTCTCGAAAGCCATAAAATCAGCGTAAGCGTCATAGCTAGCGGCGCAGCCACGCGATACTACCGGAGAAAGGGTGACGCTGGAGGTGGGCAAGTTGGTGGCACTGTCTACAGCCTCCACAATGGGTCCTTTTCAAAAGCGCGCGCCATCTAGGTGCCGTTGCGCCAATTCTCCGAGTCCGCCATTGCTCGATCACATACTCTGAGCGTGTATTGGACACGAGTGCTGCGTCAGCGTTCGGCGAAGACTCGGGTCCAATCACGCGCTTCATGGTCAAGAAATGGCCGCTTCCCTTAAAGAGGCCGTGCAACGATATTGGGTAGGAACCTTCCTCACATTACTCCAGCTTACTCGCACTATAGGGACCCAAAAATACTCGAACACAACGCCAATGACCAAGAAGCGCCTTCGTCGCGGTGGAATTCCAAAGATGAAAGCGGACCTTTCCTTTCAGTCTCTCCTTCGCAAAACTTGATGACGGAGCTGTGGGGACAACGCCAACAATGCGAACCCGAGGAGTGCGTCATCAAGCTTTGCGATCTCCGCTGTGACGATGTTTAAATGTTGCTCATACAGTGGATACGACGGCTGCGTAGGCATTCGATTTTGGCTCGTGACAATCGATGCCTCGACATGCGTTCGGGTCGTAGCTCGTGCCCAAAAGACGATTTGCAATTTTCCCAAGCGCCCCGGCCCGCGCGCGAGGAATTGTGGGAGAGACTGTCCCTCGCCTGGCCGCTCTGCCTTGAGATCGCATTGCCTTGTCGCTTGCCTCCTCTTAATCCTCTGTTTTTCGATTCCATTACCTATTTTTATCTATTCCAGTGTATTCTTTATTGCTTCCAAGTGTTTCTATTCTCTTCTGCGCGCAATATTGCTTGTATATATATAGCATTTGTTTCTTTATTCCGGCTTTTTCGACGAGAGTGCCGACGGACAACACGGCGCTTCGCGCGTCGTTCTTCAGGTGAGTACTACCTTCGCTACCGATTCCTATCGCGCTGTTAGCTGTTCATTTTGGTTTATTTGACCCGCGTGAGGTCGAGAGGAGCCGTTTATGAACACCCGCGCACATGTCATAGAGGTAGGCAGAGCTCTGAATCAACAATCACGACGCAAGAGCCAAGTGCGCTGTGATTTGGCCGCCCGTGCTCGCTCCGTTGACTCGCACTGTAGCGTATGCCTTAGCACGCCGCTTTGCCGTCGCGAATCATTTGTCCGAATACCTGCGAAACCGCAACACCGTTCGGCATATCCAACGCTGCGGCGCCCGACAACTGCACGCAGCGGCGCGAGCCCTTAGCAAGCGCCGACGGTTCAACATCGCGGCTTGTGAGCGCCTTTGGCAGGCATTCATGATCAGCCTCCTCGGCGGTTGTCAGTTGCTGACATCTTGACTCGAGCATCAGCTGGCATCTTGACTCGTGAAATAAAATTATCGAAGGAACTACCAGTTTCAAGGTGACTGCCTGGGTGACAGGACATCTCTGCACTTGAAAAAGGGTGTTTGCAACTGACAACCGCTTAGCAGATAGATTAAGAAGGCATACCCAGAGCCGGGTATTGAGAGAGTTTGGTCAATGGGAGGCGCGGGCAGAGTCAGGGCGTGCACCAGACTCGGAAAGAAGGCTTGGCATGCTCTCTTGACCAACCAGAAGCCGGAAAGAGTCCCCTAGCGATGGTACCGAGAAACAGTTCTGATCGAAGTTGTATGTTCGTATATGGTTTTAATAAGCGCGTAAGAGTGAAGTGTAGTTACTTTTGGTGGTTTAAAACAGGGTGCACGTGGTGTTTCGATCATAATCATGCAGAAAGATGTAAGAAACGAATGCGCCGCTCAACTCTGTTTTGCTCGGACAGAGTGTGACCCACTGATCTCAATGACAATTGCTGGATCGCGCTTGCCGCTCCCGCAAGTGAAGCCACCGGGCGTCACTCGCTTGGGATACGATTTGCCGTTTTTGCTAGCCTTTGCTGCGGTTTTCCAGCGTGCTGACGACACGTTTTCTACTCGTTCGTCGTCATTCGCCGAAGAAGTTTTTTGAAGACTCTGTGCATTGTTGAGACTTTCCGTTGTGAACACGTGGAAAATTTTACGAAAGTGCAGTGTCGCAGGAAAAAGGCACAACGCGTCGAAAGGAAGGGCTGGCGGCGTGTTCAAAGCATCCTTGGCACGCCGAAGTGCCGTGTCTCTGTGCCTTCGCGCGCTTGGATACCGACCAAGAACCGACGCCGTGTGAATGTGTTTAGCGAGTGCAATGTGCGTGAAGCCGTATCAAAAGGTACAACTCGTCGAAAACGTGTCGCCGGTGTCGCGGCGTGATCAAAGCTTCCTTGGCACGCCGAGTGATGCATCTTTGTGCCTTCGCACGCTGGGATACCGGTCAAGAATTGACGCCGCGCCAAAGTTCTGAACGTGTGTCGCGCGTAGATGCCTTTAGATCATTTATATATATCGGCCACGGAGTTCTGGATCGTCCAGCTGTTCCGGTGAGTTGCTATCAATAAAAGGGGGAGATCTGTACGTATTCTTATGTACTATATTAACCATGGCTATGTCCCAAATCTACTCTAATAGATTCCGTGGGAGCACGAATAGGGCAACGTTGTACGTGGAGCCAGGGGGGTTTTCGAAAGCAAAAGTACAAGACGGCGAGAATGAAAATCTTTGAAGCGCGGCTGATATTTTCGTGTGCAATCTGTTGACCAATTACAATTAGGCGAGTCGCGTAGGTTGATAATAAGCCAGCACTGATCAGTGATGAGGAGCTGTTGTGCACGGTATTGTGTAAATCGTCTAAGGACGAAAAAAAGACGTACCTTCTCCCCATCTTCCGTCGCTAGTGGACGCTGGATTAAGCTCGTTCCTAAACCGCGAGGGGAAAAGACGCTGATCCAGAGGCACGAACAGCTTCACGCACATTGCACTCGCTGAACACATACACACGGCGTCGGTTCTTGGTCGGTATCCAAGCGTGCGAAGGCACAGAAACACGGCACTTCGGCGTGCCAAGGATGCTTTGAACACGCCGCCAGCCCTTCCTTTCGACGCGTTGTGCCTTTTTCCTGCGACACTGCACTTTCGTAAAATTTTCCACGTGTTCACAACGGAAAGTCTCAACAATACACAGAGTCTTCAAAAAACTTCTTCGGCGAATGACGACGAACGAGTAGAAAACGTGTCGTCAGCACGCTGGAAAACCGCAGCAAAGGCTAGCAAAAACGGCAAATCGTATCCCAAGCGAGTGAAGCCCGGTGGCTTCACTTGCGCTGCAGCGAACAAGCGGGGAAGCGCGATCCAGCAATTGTCATAGAGATCAGTGGTGTGACCGCTCAGACGGCCGATTTCCGGCCCACGGCGTTTGGTGTACGGATTATGCCGATCGTTCCACTGGTCGCACTCTTCCACCATCATTTTTGATGAGCGTGATTGAAACATCACGTGTACCGTATTTTCAGCCGTCGAGAGTTACTCTAATGCAGTTATCAGGTTTGTTTCTCGCGACCACCGCCAGGGTATTATTTCCGGCTTCTGGTTGGTCACATTCGAATTTCTGAAGACGCCCTGGAACACGCCCAGCCCGCTTTCGGCCAATGGCGCCTCCTCATTTGTCTTCTACACTTCCCAACGAATGGCCAAACTCTCTACATATACGGCTCTGGGCACGCCATAAGCGCATACAAGCCGCGGCGTTGGGCCACCGGCGCTTTCGAAGGGCTCGCGCCGCTGCATGCGCGCAGTTTGTCAGGCACAGCACGTTGGATATGACGAACGGTTGTACGGCTTCGCAGGCATTCGGCCAAATGATTTGCGGCAATACATCTCTACACTTGAAAAAGGACGTTGGCAACTGACAACCGCTTAGTAGATAGATTACGAAGGCATGCCATGGGCGCATTCAAGCCGCGACATTGAGCCGTCGGCGTTTGCGAAGGGAACGCGCCGCAGCGCGCAGTTGTCAGGCGCCGCAGCGTTGCATACGCCTCAGCTTCGCAAACATTCGGACAAATGGTTCGCGGCGACAAAGCGACGTGCTGTATCTTGGTCAAGTAAGCGGCACTCGAAGGCACACGCTACAGTGCGAGTCAACGGAGCGAGCGCGGGCGGCCAAATCACAGCGCGCTCGGCTCTCGCGTCGCGATTCTTGATTCAGAGCTCTGCCTACCTTTATGACATGTGCGATGGTGTTCATAAACGGCTCCTTTCAACTGCACGCGGGTCAAATGAACCAAAAGGAACAGCCCGATAGGAATCGGTAGCAAAGGTAGTACTCACCTGGGGAACGACGCGCGAAGCGCCGTGTTGTCCGTCGGCACTCCCGTCGAAAAAGGCGAAGTAAAGAAACAAATACTATATATATACAAGAAATATCGAGCGCAGAAGAGAATAGAAACATTTAGAAGCAATAAAAAATACAATGGAATAGATAAAAATAGGTAATGAAATCGAAAGACAGAGGATTAAGAGGAGACAAGCGACAAGGCAATGCGATCTCAAGGCAGAGCGGCCAAGCGAGGGACAGTTTCTCCCACAATTCCTCGCGCGCGGGCCGGGGCGCTTGCCGGATTTCGCAAAAGGTCTATTGCTACGACGACGGGAATAGCCGAACCTTAAACATGCGTGGAACTCGGCGCGAGCTCTGTGCTCTGCCAAAGCCCAAACGCGTGACGGTGTTAAAAGCATTGGCGGCATATAATCGGCTCCAGATCACGTGGCCGCTTTTTTATGGCGGCGAGTTGAGGGGGTGAGCGGTGTTCGTTTTTCTCAGATTTTTTCTGCGACTGCCATTGCGCAGAGAAAGAAAGCAACGTGTGTTTCATAGGTAATAAATGTCAAAGAATAGTTATAAGCTGTATATATTGAAAGTAGGAAAATTGTCGCATCGCCCCTTTAATGTCGTTTGATGGGGTTCTGAAAGGGATCCACAGCGGTGCCTCAATGAGACTGCTGAAAATAAAGGCGATGATCAAATTTGAAGTTAAGGTACGTGAGAATTCGACCAGCCGCTCCGCTGGAATTGAAGGAAGAAGAACTAAAATGCTTATTTGAAGTAGGTTGCCCTTTTCATCTCCCCTTACGAACGCTGAGAAGGAGCAACGGTTACTGCGGGAGCCACCAATATTGAGGCACCCTCAATAAAAACGATATCTTTAACAACTGCCGGTCGTTAATGCTTGTAAGTGGGAGATGGAGAGGAGAACATAACTCCCCCCCCCCCCCCCCCCCCATCACGTTCTCTCTCTCCCTTTGATTGCAACTGCAGAAAAGAAACGCGCTTTGCCGACTATGGGTAATCAAACAGTGAGGTCGCACGCGCATACGTGTGCGTCAGCAACCGTTAAAAGGGTGCATACGCATTTCTGCTGGGAACTACGTGCTTCAGCGGAACTCCCCTCGGCGTGGCGCCACACTGACGGCATTTCGATAAAGGGACTTTCAACACACAACGACCAGACGTGCTAATAGCCGGGTTAAAATAAAATCATACTTAAAGAAAAGTACGAATGGAATAAAGCTTGTTTGTTTTAAATCACCTCATTTCAAAATGTTGGTTTCGTTACTAAACGTCCGTCTAATCCCCGCTAGGAATGATTCCTTTTTCATTGTACTTAAGCACGAAGCACAATATCCAAGCGTCATTTCCTGTAAACTTAACTAAATCGTAAATCAGTTTTCTTATTTATGTTCAGTTTTGACGTACACCATGCGGCTGTGCCCTACTTTTTTGTTGGAACAAGGTCTAGTTGAATTTTCTTTTTTTTTTCTTTTTATTTAGTAAGCAGACACTTATTGCCCGATTCACTGCGCACGCCGTAAAAAAGTGGCGAAGCACCGAACTCCTGACATACAGCGACGCCACGGAGTCCGCCCATTCTTTATTGCTTCTGGAAGCTCCAGCGGAGCTGTTTTCCAACGTCTTCGTGCACACGGCGCCACTGTGGCCATTGCCGCCGCGTCCGGCTCCAGAAATGAAGACAAATACGACTATGGATACCGCCGTAGTTGTCCCCTCTCGATGCGACACGCTGTACTATACCGCGTCGAAAGAGGACGACTACGATCTGGTAGAACAGCAAGAAAGATGTTGAATGGCTGCGTGCAATTACGGCGTATCGAAGCTAGGCCTGGGCAATACATCGACTAGCCTACCGATTAATCGATTAATGCTTTAACCGCGATTAATTCTTTTAATCGGATAATAGACTAAATTTTGTACAAAAAAAATCTAACCGGGTTAATCGGTTCAATTTCGACAAATAAAAAGAAAAGTAAAAATGCAACGCTTTCACCACGCAGGGACGTGGACCGAGTTCACATGTATGAAGGCAAACTTTACGTAACAATTTGACCTATAAGGTAAACTGTGGGGGCGATATTCGTAACTCCAAACAAGGGGAGAAGCTTATGTACGTGTCCCAGCCACTCCAGCTTTGTGCGGGTGTCCACTTAGCGCATGCGCAGCAGAGACTATGGCGAACAACCAAAGGAGTTCGCTGCTGCCGGAGAATAGCAACGAACCTTTCTTGCCTGCGCGGCTGAATTATTCATTTGCGAGTGCGGGGTGTCCTTTGACTGTCCTCAGCTACACATCAAGGGTTAACTGGAAATCCGAAATTGTACGTTGCGCCATTTTTCACATATTCAAAAAAAAAAAGGCAAACATTTATCTTTGACCTAAAAAAAATATACCACGAGTCGGAATGAACGCAACCAATTAATCGATTAATTAATCGATTAGAAGGGTGGCGATTATTCCGGTTACCATTTTTAATCGACGTCCAGCCCTAAATGTCAGAAGCCTCGAACTTCAGCGCAGTCTGCGAGTCGCCCATCGGCAATGCGAAACGCAAGTTTGTCCGCATCTTTTGCAGGTGGTGGGGTGAAGTCAGAAAGACGCCGAGCTCTGAGTGGCTCTGACTGAAGGATAGTGGGTAGAACTCGGAACAAGCTGCCTCGAGGTGTACCCCACTTTCAATCTGTGAGAGCCAATCAGAGCTCCGCGTTCTGACGTCACCACAACCCCTGTAAAAGAAGCGGACGATTTTGCACTTCGCGTAACTTTTTCCTTTAGAAATGCGCGAGCTGAAGTACTGTCCTATAAAGGAGCGGTAAGCTCATGTAAGACTATAGGCGGTTCTACAGCAGATCCATGATCAACCTTAGACGTGTAACTCGGTCTGACTGTCTGCCTCTTTTCCGTTTTCTCTTTCTCTCTCTCTCTCTCTTTGTGAGTTTGTGTTTCGGGTCGACCGGGCCGATCGTCACGACGCTCGAACGTCTTTGTCTGTTTGGCATCGTGCGCAGGGCTAAGCAAATCACGGGCACCAAAAGTGCAGGATCGCGGCGCGGTCACCGTGCGTGATTCGTCGAGTCGGTGATGGAAAAGGCACAAAGATCCCAAGCGCAGTGACCATCCACGTTTGGCGCCGCTTGACTGGCGCCATCCGAGCGTAGCTTCGGGCATTAAAGCGACGAACTTTTGCCAGCTTGCTTAGTCTTTCTGGTGGCGCAACTAAAGGTTGCCTACTACTACTACTTGCACGGAGCGGAGAAAACAACACGAGTATACGACGTCCATTGTTGATCTCTCCGCTCCTTGCAAGCAGGCAAAAGTGTGTCCCTATGATGACTATAGACAAGAGCGTGTGTTCACCTGTCAGAACACACGCTTCTAATGTTGTTTACGAGATTATGCCAACATGGGGGCGTGTGGAGGGCACGCGAACATCATCTAGCGGTCTGTTAGCTAATCGGAAGGGGGGGGGGGGGGGGGGAGGTGGGGGGGGACATCTTGAGGTATACACTACACGCGGTGCAGGCGCAATCCTCGTTTAGAATTAACCAAATTAAAAAAAAATAACTAGACTGAAAGAGAAATAGCTGAAGCGTATATTATAAAATCCTCCGGTGACAACTGCGTCGCACCGCCTTCTATTTGACTACATGACGAGGAAGTTACTTTTCTAGATGGTCTTGCGTAGACACGTCGCTCAACTGATACGAATGTTCGAAGCATTGTCAAGTGTTGTTTGTATTTAACTGATAGCTTCGCAGCTTTTATCACGAGGGCTTGGCAATATAGGTAAGAGTGTTTACGCATCTGTGCTGGTTTGATTGCCTCGATTAAATCGCTGGAAAGTTAGCGCCAGCCCGCGTTGCACGTGTCTCTTCTTCGTCCATGTTTTTTTTTTTTTTTTGCGTTTTAAAGTTTTTGTGGAAGAATTATTTCGTGGCCTGTCATACCAGGTTTCTAGTCTTGCTGCAACC